>NC_083100.1:44933219-46328008 GCF_949774975.1 Lagenorhynchus albirostris
GGGTGTTCCCTTGTCTATGACTCTTTGTTTTTCTCTTGCTGCCTTTAGAATTCTCTCTTTAACTTCTGCCTTTTTAATTAGGATGTGTCTTGGTGTGGGTCTGTTTGGGTTCATCTTGTTTGGGATCCTCTGTGCTTCCTGTATCTAGATATCTGTTTCCTTCTTTGGGCTTGGGAAGTTTTCATCCATAATTTCATTAAATACATTTTTGACCCCTTTCTCTCTCTCTGTTCTCCTTCTGGAACCCCTATAATGTGCATGTTGGTATGCTTGATGGTATCCCAAAGATCCCTTAAGCTGTTTTCATTTTTAAAATTTGTTTTTCTTTTTGCTCTTCTGATTGTGTGATTTCCATTATTCTATTTTCCAGATCACTTATATGTTCTTCTGTATCACCTAGTCTGCTGTTCATTCCTTCTCGTGTGTGTTTCATTGTTATTGTTCTTCAGTTCTGACTGGTTCTTTTTTATATTTTCTAGTTCCTTTTAAAATTTTTCACTGTGTTTTAAAGCTTTACTTAGGTCTCTCATGAAACAAAGATACAACAAAATAATTATCTATGGAGAATAGTTTATTTTGTGGTTCCTTACAGATTTGAGGAATTTTCTGTTTTAGCTTGATGAATTCATTAAATATCTGGTAAACTTTCTGTTTGCTGAGTTACTCAGACAGTACAACCAGAGTTTGGAGCTGTTTAACTATGTTATTAGCTATTTCTTCTATCACAGACTTTAATAAAGTGATAGTGCATAAAATTTGGGCAATGATCTCATATAGATATATAAATCCAATATAATTCACTTCACTTAAAGAAATAGTAAAGATGATTAACCAATTTTTTCCTTTAAACTATAAACATATAAAAATTTAATAACTTCAAATATAAAATTGTGGGGATTCTTATTTCTCAATTATGTAAAGATTTTGATTTTAGGAGATAATACATTATTTCACTGGATTTAAACTGGTTCAGTGAGCTGGGTAGGGCATCAGAAAGGTATTTTTTTTTAACATCTTCATTTGAGTATAATTGCTTTACATTGTTGTGTTAGTTGCTGCTGTATAACAAAGTGAATCAGCTTTACGTATACATATATTCCCATATTCCCTCCCTCTTGCGTCTCCTTCCCACCCTCCCTATCCCACCCCTCTAGATGGTCACAAAGCACCAAGCTGATCTCCCTGTGCTATGCGGCTGCTTCCCACTAGCTATCTATTTTACATTTGGTAGTGTATATATGTCCATGCCACTCTCTCACTTTGTCCCAGCTTACCCTTCCCCCTCCCCATGTCCTCAAGTCCATTCTCTATGTCTGTGTCTTTATTCCTGTCCTACCCCTAGGTTCTTCAGAACCATTTTCTTTTTTTTTTAGATTCCATATATATGTGTTAGCATATGGTATTTTTTTTCTCCTTCTGACTTACTTCACTCTGTATGACAGACTCTAGGTCCATCCACCTTACTACAAGTAACTCAATTTTGTTTCTTTTTATGGCTGAGTAATATTCCATTGTATATAAGTGCCACATCTTCTTTATCCATTCATCTGTTGATGGACACTTAGGTTGCTTCCATGTCCTGGCTATTGTAAATAGTGCTGCAGTGAACATTGTGGTACATGACTCTTTTTGAATTATGGTTTCCTCAGGGTATATGCCCAGTAGTGGGATTGCTGGGTCGTATGGTAGTTCTATGTTTAGTTTTTTAAGGAACCTCCATACTGTTCTCCATAGTGGCTGTATCAATTTACATTCCCACCAACAGTGCAAGAGGTTTTCCTTTTCTCCACACCCTCTCCAGCATTTATTGTTTGTAGATTTTTTGATGATGGCCATTCTTGATTTGCATTTCTGTAATGATTAGTGATGTTGAGCATCCTTTCATGTGTTTGTTGGCAATCTGTATATCTTCTTTGGAGAAATGTCTATTTAGGTCTTCTGCCCATTTTTGGATTGGGTTATTTGTTTTTTTGATATTGAGCTGCATAAGCTGCTTGTATATTTTGGAGATTAATCCTTTGTCAGTTGCTTCAGTTGCAAATATTTTCTCCCACTCTGAGGGTTGTCTTTTCGTCTTATTTATGGTTTCCTTTGCTGAGGAAGGTATATTTTAAGCATGTTATTGTTCCACTGTAATTAACAGTGTCACATTTATATTTTCCTTTATTCCACAAGTATTTAATGTTCCAGACACTGAGATAGATGCTCTCGCAGATAATCTTTTTAGATCCTTACAAAAAATCCTTTGAGATGGTATACACATACCCATTTTCCTGGAGAGGAAACAGAGTTAGAGAGAATATATGACTTCTGCAAAGTCACATTTCTAATCTTTGGAACAGCATCGGAATGAAAACCCCACCATGTCTGACACCAGAATCCATGCCTATTTCAGTAATAAATACTGCTTTGTGTGTTCTGGAACCATCTATACATTCTATCATTAACATGATTACTGCTTAGTTCTCAGATGTACCCAGTCTGCAGGGCTGTCCCCTATGGCTCCTGCGGACATGTCTACTTCTCTTCCTGAGGAGGGTTATCACTTTATTCTTCAGGGTTCTTCTCCTCCCAAGCCTGACTGAAGAGTGTGATATAGTTTCAGTCTTCTTCCTTTCCTGCTGCCCCAAACATGGAGTTATTTTTATTTCTCTATGTTATCTGACAAACGTGGAAGCTTTTAATTTTTCTACCTCTAAATACATGGAGAAAATATAGAAAGTCTGGGAACATTCAAAGTTTCCTAATTTTAAGAAGTCTCTATTTGTGTAGTCTCAGGTGTAGTTTTTGACTCCCTTCTGAGAATCTAGATAGTAGATTTAAAAAAAAAAATAGAGCCACAAAAGAAAAATGCAGAAAGATATTTCCACACAACTTTGCATGCAAGGGCAAAAGACAAAGTGTAAAGAAGTGTAATATATAGCATAACAAGGGGTATGTATTTTAAGTTGGAAGACTGTGTTATTATTAAATCTTCAGAACCTTGACCCTGCTTGGCTGAAGCAATATATAACAGTACTTAAAGGGGTGTGTCACTTGGAAATTTATGCATGCTATGGGAAGGTTTGATGAGCAATGTTAATACGATAGTTTACCATGAGAACTGTTGTCAATACATCCTTATTTATGATGAACTATAACGGCCATAGAGGACATCCTTGCAAGTCTCTGGCTCCCTCTTGTTTCTGGAGTTAGTCGTTAAAAATTATGGGTTTTGCTGTTTTTCTTTTCCCCAGGTGTCATGTGGTCTGATCTACACCAAGAAAGAACTTATTTAGGGCCAATTTTTATTAAGTTTTTGCTTAAGCAGGCACTTCAATATAATATGGAAGCACCATGACTTACTTTGGAATTGAAACAAAACTGATTATTCCAGAAGGCATTGCTGTCTTTCAAAACACAAGTTATTTGTCAGTGACAAGGATGCCTTCCCTATAACATGAGGTATCATCAATATTTATCAGAGACCCATCATATTTAATGTCTTAAAAAAACCGTATTGTGCCATTTGTGGAATATACTCCTAAAAATATTGAAATATGTGTGTTCCCCAAGTTATAGGTAGGATGTAGATACCTAGTTTTTGTAGTTCTTCCATGCATGTTACATAGAATTGAGCCATGTATCAATGTGGGTTCATGGATTCAGGATGCAGAGATTGCCTAAACCTGATGATATCTCCACTTGACCTTTGTCAGTGGAGATATCATCAGTTCTCCATTGTCATGCAGGATGATTTTAAATGATTATCCTCAAGTAATCTAGACCTCAGTGAATTAATGCAGTTTCTGAATTATTCTTTTTTTGGAAGCTAATGGAACTGTACATCTGAAAATGAATATTAAAAAATAATTATTTTAGGATTTTAGCTTAAAGCTTTAGCTTAAACCTTAGTTTAAAGATATACCTTCCTGGGTAGTAATCTGCAAATTCAAATATTAGTTGTATGTAAATAACCATGCGTTCAATACACTATTTTCCTGACTGCTTTTGGAAAACGTTTTTTAAAAACTTAGGAAAGTAGTGGCCAAAAGCTCTGGAGTAGAATTAAAAACATGAAAATTTGCTTCTGCAACAGGATATGTAGTGGGATTCAATGTTCAGTGTTTTGGGTCAGAGCTTAAAAATACTGAGGTGCTAAGTATCCCACAATTTAAAGAGAGCTGCCCCCAAAGAGGGGGTTATTAGCACTTCCCTCAGAGTTAATAATAAGTGGCACAACCAGCCCTTCTGTATCAGCCACCCCCACTCACCATCCATTTTATAGAAAATGACTAGACTGGGGAGACAGGAATCACCATGGATGCAGCTATTGTGTTAGAGGCTTCGCCTTCCCCTCCCTTGGGGAGGAATAGAGATGCTTTCCTGTCTAAGGTCAAATTGGGAATAGGAGGGGCTCTAAGAGAATTTCTCATAAAGAATGGGGGCTCTTACCAAGAGAGACTGGTTGGCATTGTGTTTCTTTTTCTTTTTTAAAAAAATTATTTATTTTTGGCTGCGTTGGGTCTTCATTGCTGCAGGGGCTTTCTCTAGTTGCAGCGAGCAGGGGCTACTCCTCCTTGCAGCACGCAGGCTTCTCACTGCGGTGGCTTCTTTGGTTGCGGAGCACAGGCTCTAGGTGCGCGGGCTTCAGTAGTTGTGGTGCACGGGCTCAGTAGTTGTGGCTCGCGGGCTTTAGAGTGCAGGCTCAGTAGTTGTGGCACACGGGCTTAGCTGCTCTGTGGCATGTGGGATCTTCCCGGACTAGGGCTCGAACCGGTGTCCCCTGCCTTGGCAGGCGGATTCTTAACCACTGTGCTACCAGGAAGCCTGGCATTGTGTTTCTTGATTGGATATTTGCTTAGCCAGCAAACTTGCTACTCTACCTCTTGGCCTATTTCAACAGAAGAGAACACAATGAGAGACTGTTGGCAGAGTGGAGAGAGCCTATACTTTTACCGTCAGGTGTGATAAAGATGAGCTCAGACATATATCAAGGAATGTAAGCAGGCTTAGGCCTGCTTGCCCACTGATATGGGCTGAATGTTTGTGTCCCTCCAAGATTCATATGTTGGTGATGGTATTTGACCTTTGGAATGAAATTAGGTTTAGACAAAGTCATGAGGGCAGAGGCCCCATAATGGGATTAATGTCCTTTTATAAAAAGAGTAAGAGACACGAGATCTCTCCCTCTGTCTCTTTCTCTCTCTGTGTGTGTTTGTGTGTGCATATGTATATGTACATCAAGGAAAGGTTACGTGAGGGCATAAATAGGAAAAGGGACCTCACCAAAAGCCCAACAATGCTGGTACCCCGACCTCGGACTTCAAACCTCCAGTACTGTGAGAAGTAAATGTTTGTTGTTTAAGTCACTCAATCTATGGTATTTGTTACAGCAGCCTGAGCTGACTGAAATACCCAATCTGTAAGGCTTCTTGCTTTGTAGAGCCCCAACAGGAAGAGGCAGTTGATGTATTTCCAGGGGAGGGAGTTGGGATTGGAGAATGAAGTTGACCTGGAACTTAATCTATCTTAACATAGAACTGTGCCATGAGGAGACCCCTTAAGGCTTTCCCAAGAACTTGCATAGCTCTCATGAGACAGTCAGCATTTGGATGGCTGCCTTACATAGGACATCAATATCAAACCAGAGAAGCAGAGAAAGCCAACAGAAAAAAAGGTGTAATAGCAGCAGCTATATAAAGAGGCATTTGTTCCTCTCTGTTTCCCTTCTCCCTACCCCCAACAACTGAAGGAGCTAGGCTTTGAAGAAAAAGGGTGGCAAAGGGACAAGAAGAATACAGATGCACAGACTTCCCTTCAACCTCCACCTCATCACTACCCCTAGCAGTCTGTGTCTGCCCTTATGCTTGGAGCTGATGAGATTTAGATTGAGTTTGAGACTGAAGTTTTATATTAGACTTGAATTTTAATAATCAAAAATGACTGGAAAGTTGTGGAATCTACCAAATATGATACTAAGGGGTGGGAAAAAAGATTGGACAAAGCATTATTGAAAGCAGTGATTGAAAAAATAACTGATTTCACGCTTATATTCCAACTGTTTGAGATTGCACTGGTATTCATTTTGATAAAATGTCTTTCACTGTTTTGGCAAATATAGTGGAGAAATAATGGGAGAAATGTGCAGTGAGGGGGCCACCTCTTTTTCACTTCAGCTTCTGGAAAAAGTAAGAATTTCAAGACTTTGGGTATTAAGTTAACAATCAGGGACATGAATGGCATTTTTGTGGTTATGATTTTATATGGGATTAGACTTCTGTGTACGAACATTTAAAAGAAAATCTCACACGATATAAAAAGCATCTTGATATTTCTTCATCAGATAACAAATAAGTTGTCAATTGTTTGGGCACAAAGGTGAATCACTGTGAATCAGTTTTTGAAATGGACACATGTGGGAGATGCCAGTTTGCATTAATGATTCCAAAGGAGTACAAACAGATGGTAAAGCATCAAGCCTCTGCGAGAAACTAGAGCTGCCCAGAGAGCCCCCGACACCTGTGTTTTTAAGCAATGACATTTTACATTATCATTTAAGGAGTCCCCATTAATGCTAAAAATACAGATGTTTCTCATATGCTTCTAAGATACTTTTGATCACACAGAGTCACCTTACACTATAAAAACACATTGAATTTTTCTTCTCTTGATATTACCCTCATCTTATAAGAAATAAGAGGGAATACAAATCTTATCCCAACCTAATGAAAATAAAAAATGAAGCTTGAAATATTTTCAGGCCAAAAAAATAACCTCTTCTCACCTCTACTCCCCAAATATACCTCCAAATAAAAATCAGGGACAGAAGCTACAGATGGACTCCTCACTGTCTGTTTGCCATTGTAGTACAGTCCTGTGGTCAGAGAAATCTCTAGGATGGAAACAAAGAAGATTTTAGAGGTAAGGAAGAGCAAACAGGTGAGACATTGAACCTGGCCTACATTCCCCACCATGTGTCGGAGAAATCAGAACCGAAGGGCCCTGTCATACCTGTTCCATCTGGTCAATAATGGTTGCGACCTCACAGAAACGGAAGGGAGAAATCAGGGGAAGAGCAGACACTGCACTCACCCCTAAATTTCCCACAGTCCTCAGCAGGGCACAAGAGAACAGTCAGATCTTTTCTGTGCTCATGAGAAGGGTAGAATGGGTAGAGCAATTCAGAAAATTCAAGTAACGTGAGGAAATAGAGGGACCTGTGAGAAGCTGACACCTGGGGCCATGCCAGGACTTGGATTCAGACGAGGCCCCTAGGACTATGGAGATGGAGATCAAAGATATCTGGAAACAATTATGGGATGAATTATATATGCATTCCTGGAGATTAGCATCAGCCCCAGGAAAAGAGGAATGGGGACAAAGAGACTATGATTGCTTTTTAAAATGAGGTCTTTGAAAATCACTCAGTTGGACTAGTTTACTACATTTGGCAGCATGGGTCCTGAGAGTCAAAAAATTAAGTTAAAGGAAACTAAAACAAGCTACATTTTTGCAAAAATACATTTTGGGGGATATCATAACTTTCTGAAGAATCTGAAATGTATACTTGCTGCACACCTCTTTTACAAATTCAGTGCGCTGGAGGCATTTCTTCACTATCTTTTCCCCACAAATGTTGCTCCTGCTTCCTCCTGCACAGCATCTCTTGGATGTGATGTTTCCATCTTTGCTGCCAGTTAATTATGCAAATTCCAGTAATGTCTCACTTACATTATTATAACATCTTTCCTAGTGTTACTGCCTTGTTTTATTCTTATTTTGATAAGTTTTATGATCTTGTAACTCTTTTTCTTACAGTAGCATGTACTGTCTTAATTCATTCTTTGATTAGGCCTCTCTAACTTTCTGTGTCGTACTATTCAGCATGATATGAAGACCAAGGATATATTATATCCTAGTATAATTTATTTATGATTAACTTTCATTCTTCTAATCATTGAACCACTTGTTTCTTTTGCTTGGAATAATGTTTATGTCCTTAGGTTTACATTTTGAGACTTGCAGAACTTGATGAACTAAACTAATGCAGATCATCCTCAAAAAAACTAGATAAAATATTTAAAATAATTTAAAATGCAATAATATTTTCAATGAAAGAAAAGATAATCTATAAGTGCCAGGAATTGAGAGAAATAAAAGGCAAAGTTTTAAATGGAAACTGAGCCAGTCAGAGCTCACATAGGTTCTGGGCTTGATACAGACTCTATGGATGAGAATTTTAAATTCACGTAAGGATGAGAGCCATGTCATTTGATCCACAAGAGCTGGGGAGCACTGAGTAACCAGCTTAAAAAACAGTACTTTAAAGTAGTGCTCTCCTTGCAAAAATGGGACTAGAAATATCCTGCCCACAAGCCTTGGGAAGCAGCCTAAAAATCTGCTCTCTATTTGGAGCTCTAAGTGGAAAAAACAAGCACTAGTAAGAAACTGAAAGCCCAGGTTTGTGCCACATGGGGTCACAACTGCTATTTCCTGAATGATATGAGAAATACAAGCTGAGAAATTGGAATAAAAGCTAGTCAAAGACCATTAAAATCTATTGTATTCTGTCAGAAAAAAGTACAAAATTGATCTGTCAGGATAATTTCACAACTCAGGGAATGTAGAACTCTTATGGAAAACACAAACCCATTGAAGATGAACTTACAATCAAAAGTTAAAAACTACCTTAGCAAATGAACCATTATGAGGGAGAGTAAGAAGGAATAGCAAACAGGAGGATCAACACTCTCAAGAATAGAAAACAATAAACAATCTGAAAGTGATTATAAAGTAAGTTTATTTAAATTGTTTAAAAAGATAAAGGTGGAGCAGAAACCATAATGAAACAAGAAAATATGAAATAAAGTATAAGAAGATAAGTATAATATATGACATAGTTCAAGAGAGAAATTGTGGTTAATTTGAGGAAATCATCTCCACAAAATAAAGCTACAGCACAGAGAAATAAAGGTATGAAGAATAATAAAAAGCAGTTGACAGAGATAAAGGATAGAACATGGAGGTTAAATGTATAAGTAATGGGAATCTTAGTGGTAAAAACAGAGGAAATGGAAAAATAACAATAGTAAAATAATTTATTTGTTGAGGATTTACCAGATGTAAAGAAGACAAGCTACCAAATCAAAATAGCATAGAATAAAATCAAATTCCCACCTAAAAGTATCAGAGTGAAATTATAGAATACAAAAGGCAAAAAAATGTTAAAAGCAACTAGAGAGAAGGACTAATTATGTACAAAGTGTGAGGGAACAAACTATCATTCAAGTGTGAGGAAAAAATTTAAAAACATTTTCAGATAAATAAGGATTGAGAGTATACCAGACACCATTGACTGAGAAAAGAATTATTAGAAGAAATTTAAACCTGGAAGGAAGAAAGGGAATGTGAGAAGCAAATGGAAACAAATAAGTTGGTGAAGATGTGGTTCAACCCAAATAATGAATTGACTATGTAAAAATGGATAAATTTTGGAGAGTTTAAAAATAAGGTAGAATTAAAATACCAGATAAAAATAACATGGAAGATGGTAGAAGAAGAGTTCAGAGTTAAGTGTTTTTATGGTTCTTGTAGATAATGGTGGTGGATAAAGATGTTTTTCTTATGTTAAATTTGTATGCTAAGATTTTTCAGTGTAACTACTAAAAGAATAGAAATAGATGTGTAACAGAAAATAGTAGAGGTGGAAAAAAATAAAGATTACCTGATTAATTTGATTAAGCCAATGATCGATAAAAGACAGAAAGGCTGAAAACAAAGAAAAAAATCAGAGAAACTTAAAAACACAAAACATAGTAGAAATAAGCTAAAATAGTTTACATCAAGTCAAAAGTTTTAGAGTAAAAATGACCCATTTAAACAAAAACTCTCAATTAATATGTTGAGTGCCTCATGCCTGGAGTCAGAGCATACCAAATTGTCTTTGCTCTAGACTACAAAGAAAGTCCAAGCAAATCAACATCATAACATAATATTCTTTGACTATAATGTAATAAAATTAGAAGTCAATAACAAAAAGATATTGCAGATGTGAAGTCTGGTTTCCAGTAACTGAAGGAGCTGGTATTGTACTAAATATCTTATCAATAATAATTACAAACTTTGAACAAAAATATTTTAAAAGTCTCTGAAGCTACTGGAAATCAATCAAAAGCAGGCAAAACTGGAGGAGAATCCTCTCTTGAAAGATAGGAATGATCACAATTTAGATTCGTGTGTATATTGCTTTTCCACTGAGGGCATTCTCAAGACCTGTGGGCACAGTGTACAGTAAGTCCCCTACATAAGAACGAGTTCCATTCTGAGTGTGTGTTCATAAGTCCAATCTGTTCATAAGTCCACAGAGTTAGTCTAGGTACCCAACTAACACAGTCAGCTATATAGTACTGTACTGTAATAGGTTTATAATACTTTTCACACGTATAATATGTACAAAAGCAAGCAAACACAAAAAATAAAGAAAACATTTTTAATCTTACAGTACAGTGTCTTGAAAAGTACAGTAGTACAGTACAACAGCTGGCATGCAGGGGCTGGCACGCACGCTTGCATCTTTGAAAGTTCACAACTTGAAGATTCGTATGTAGGGGACTTACTGTATAGGATTTGATCAGAAAATCAGTCTTATTGGCCTGAAGAGGCAGAGGATAGGGGCTGCCAGAGTTGCTGGAAATTGAATAGGGAATACAAGAATTGAGGAGGCCTCAGAGGGAAATCCTCAAAATCTGTATAAATCCTTCTTATAAATGACCTTTCTAAAATCTTTGGCTGTCCTTAAGCTGCACATATGTTAGGATCTCATCAAGTAGCTCAAGGAGAAAACAACAGCTGGAGAACTGAAAAGGATGAACAGATAGTTCAACAGCTGCTTCCCAGAAGAAGACAACGTTTGGATGTTCAATCCCATTAGATTACAGAGTCTTGGTAAATATTTCAGGATTTTTACTGAAAGCCAAGAAGGATTATGCTTTATGAATCAAGACTACATTCTAAGACTAAGGGATTCACCTTTGGGCTAAGTCAAAACTATTCCACCAGTCGTTTAGCTACTTGCAAGAACAAAACTAACCATTCTCCAGAGGAACATAACAGAATAAAGTCACTCTACAATTATTATAATGAGACATATGAAGAAACAGCAAAAGTGACCTACAGTTAAGAGAAAAATCAGTCACTAGAAACATATCAACAGACAATATAGATGTTGGAATTTGCAGAAGGACTGTAAAATGATCAGCAGGATAACTATGTAAAAGAAGCAATTTTAAAAGATGGGTATAATAGATGATGAGATAGGGAATTTCAGGAGAAATTGGAAACTATCAAAAAGAATCAAATAGAAGTCCTAGAAGAAAAAAGTATAGTATCTGAAATTGAAAGATCCTTCAGATGACATTAACAGCAGATTGGAAGCAATAGCAAAGATCTTGAGTGAACTTCAGAAACTGAAGCATAGAGAGAGAGAAAGAACTGAGCCCCAGTGACTTATGGGATAATGTCAATCAGCCTTACATACATGTAATCAGAGCCTCAGAAAGAAAGGAGAATGAGAAGGAGACAGATAAATGTTTTTATTTTTCTATTTTTATCAACTCTGATTTTAAAAATTCCTAGTAACCATTACTCTGGGAGATGGATCGAAAAAGATATTGCTGCAATTTATGTCAAAGAGTGTTCTGCCTATGTTTTCCTCTAAGAGTTTTATAGAATCAGGTCTTACATTTAGGTCTTTAATCCATGTTGAGTTTATTTTCGTGTATGGTGTTAAAGAATGTTCTAGTTTCATTTTTTTTTACAGGTAGCTGTCCAGTTTCCCCAGAACCATTTATTATAGAGACTGTCTTTTCTCCACTGTATAGTCTTGCGTCTTCCAGACTAATTGACCATAGGTGCGTGGTTTTATTTCTGAGCTTTCTATCCTGTTCCATTGATCTATATTTCTGGGGTTTTTTTTGTGCCAGTACCATACTGTTTTGATGACCGTATGGAGATAAAAACAAAAATAAACAAATGGGACCTAATTAAACTCAAAAGCTTTTGCACAGCAAAGGAAACCACAAACAAAATGAAAAAACAACCCACAGAATAGGAGAAAATATTCACAAATGATGCAAACGACAAAGGATTAGTCTCCAAAATTTACTAACAGCTCATGTGGCTCAATATCAAAAAACAAATAACCCAATCAAAACATGGGCAGAAGACCTAAATAGACATTTTTCCAAAGAAGACATACAGATGGTGAAGAGGCATGTGAAAAAATGCTCAACGTTGCTAATAATAAGAGAAATGCAAATCAAAACTACAATGAGGTATCACCTCACACTAGTCAGAATGGCCATTATCAAAAAATCTACAAACAGTAAATGCTGGAGAGGGTGTGGAGAAAAGGGAACCCTCCTACACTGTTGGTGGGAATGTAAAGTGGTACGGCCACTATGGAGAACAGTATGGAGGTTCCTTAAAAGACTAAAAATAGAGCTATCATATGATCCAGCAATCCCCCTCCTGGGTATATATCTGGAGAAAAATATGGTTCGAAATGATACATGCACCCCAATGTTCATAGCAGCACTATTTACAGTAGCCAAGACAGGGAAACAACCTAAATGTGTATTGACAGATGAATGGATAAAGAAGATGTGGTGTATATATACAATGGAATATTACTCAGCCATTAAAAAGAATGAAATAATGCCATTTACAGTGGATGGACTTGGAGATTATCATACTAAGTGAAGTAAGTCAGACAGAGAAAGACAAATAACATATGATGTCACTTATATGCGGAATCTAAAAAAAATGATACAAGTGAACTTATTTACAAAACAGAAACAGACTCACAGACTTAGAGAATGAATTTATGGTTATTGGGGGGAAGGGCAGGGTGGGGAGGGATAGATTGGGAGTTTGGGATTGACATGTATCCACTGCTATATTTAAAATAGATAACCAACAAGGACGTACTGTAAAAAAAAAAAAAACAAAAAACCCAAGTAACCAGTAAATCCAGGACACTCAGAAGATCCCAAGAAGGATAAATACAAATAAAACTATATCTATGAACATCACAGGTAAACTGCTGAAAATAAAAAAGTGATGATAAAAATATTCTGTCTTTGATTGAGGTGGGATTTTTCAAAACTCATGAAACTGTATACTTTAAACCTGTCTATTTTACTTACGTATACCTCAGTTAAAAAAAAATTTATACCCCCAAAGTATAACACATGTGTCAACTACTTTTATTTTGTTAGAATTCTACCTAGTAAAATGTCTTATTGATTTATTTCCATGAAATGGCTTACATTAAAGAGGAGAAAATTTCATAATAATATGACTAGCTTTTCTTATTAGAATCATATTATTGTAAAGCTGAAAACAAATGTTTAAAATAATCTAGTTAAGTCTTTTCATTGTACTGTTGAGGAAATTAAAACTCAGAAATTAAATGACTTGTTCAATGTCACATATCTATTTAGTCACAGGGTGAAGACTAGAACTCAGTCACTCAGAGTAGTCAGAATAAAATTTATCTGGAAACCAGAAAACATAGGGCTAATGCTGTCAGAGATTTAGGATGTTTAGGAGGTTTCTTAAGGCATTTTAAAGCTCTTGGATAAAAATACAATAAAAAGAAGCATTATAGTGTACATTTTGTGTTATGGATTTATCTGAGAAAGAATTGAAATTGAAATGAAGATTAAATTCATCATTCTTTGAGTTACTACTAGTAACTTATTTTCTTTTATTAATCAGTATGTTTTCAAGTAACATTCTGGCAACATATCATCATTTAAAATAAATCTATCATCAATAGCATATCAAGAGTTTTTAACTTTTGACTAATTTTGAGTTTAAGAATTATGCCAATTATAATTTTAAAATATTCAAATAAATTTCTTTTTGAGAAAGAAATATTATACGTTTTTAAACACTTTCTTCTTATTCTTTCTAATAATCTGTTTATTGTTGCCAAAATAATTTTTTGTAACAAATTTTAACAATAGTTACCCAGTTTCGTTACTTAGGGAGGCATTTCCTAAAGTATGTTCCTCTGAATATTAAATATTGTTATCTCAAGATGCCCCACACAAAAGGATAGCATGGTCAAATAAACTTGAGAAACTGTTTATCCCCTTGGAGATTCTGAGAGGTCATGAAGCAGAGAAGACCTAGTCTGACTGAATCAATTCAGCTATGTGGATATATAGAGCACATTACATTCCAAACACTTGGGTTCAAATCTGGTTCCACCATTTCTAGCAGTATGACTTTGGGTAAGTTAAGTTCCTTGAGCTTCAGTTTCTTTTCTTTCTCTGAAAAATGAGGACATTAATTGTAACTGCCCCATGAGTTTGTTGAAAAGATTAGTCTGTTCATGCGTAGAATTTTACCTCAGTGAATGTCATATGGGAAGCGTTATTTTTTTTTAGTTATTATTATTCCCCAAATATTTGACTTCTTTTTTAATATTTCTCTTGACTCTGAAAAAATATGGTGCAGTATTCCATGTTAGATGAACTACTATATTTTCTGGCATGATTGTTCTTACACTTCATTTTTTTCTCTTTATTAGTGTTCTACTGTAAAAGTTGTGAAGAATTAAACTAAAAAATATTAAAAATTCAGAGATGGGGAAAAAACCCTAAAGATTTAGCATAGCTATGTCTCAAGGGCAATTTTAAATTTTAGTTCAAGAGTAATATATGAAATTTCTGTGACACTTTTTTTCCCTTGAAAGACAATATTCCTAGCAACACAGGAATAACAGGGAGTGGAATCAGTGTGTAATTTTAAGGTGTAAAGTTTCACTCAAAGTGTAAACTAGAACCTCATGCCATGCTTCATGGAGAATGTGGGAGAATTGTCTCCATTCACTTAAGCGTATCTGTGTAGAAATGAAAATGTAATTCCAATGTATTCTTAGCTTTTCTCTTGGAAGACATTTGATTTTCCAGTACATATTGAAGATATATTTGACTTTTGCTTTGGAATTTTCTGATGTGTTTGTATGAGTATATTCTGCTTTAAAAATGTGTTAAAGGATACTGAATATATTAAGAGTGTTTTATTTTACTGACAAGAGTGATGTATTCCAAGAATCACAGGTTATTAGGAATATAATAAAGTCTCTGATCACTAGGAAGTGGTATCAGTTTTTCCTCCAAACATTAGATTGGAGTTGATTAAGATAAATGTGAAATAACTATTTCTGCCTTATTTTATATATGTATATATATTTTCATAGAGCCAGCTGATATGAAGTTATGTAAATACAGTTTTCAAAATTGGAGGAAGAAAAGAAAATTAAATAACCTCCATCTTATTTTATATTCCCCTAGTGGCACACCTGGGTACAAAGTTTTGAGTGCAAATAGTGATTTGAATGCTGTTTCCAGGAAACACTGGTAGAGGAGTTCAAAAGGAGGAAGGAAGGAGGGAAGGCAGGTAGACAGGCAATAGGGTGTATTACCATGCAAGTTACCACTTGCTCTATCCTGTTGGGTAATTTGGAGAGATAGACTTGAATACCTCAGACTTAATTCCCAGCTGAGGAAAAGAATTGTCTGGAATGCTTATGCCTCGACTCCCATCAATCAGTCATTGATTGAGAACTGCTCCCAGAGGGCACTGATTCCCAATCATTTCTGGTCTGACTCCTGCACAGTGCAAGCAGGCTCTGACCAGGTAAAGCCGTAAGGCCTTCTTTAGCATACAGCAGAATGGTCAATGTCAATAGGTAAGAGGTTGAGACACTGACAGTGTTTTCCAGTTTCAATTTAGTTCCTAAATACAGTAATTTTTTACTTAAATGTTAATCACAGACCAGTTTTCCTAAGTAGATTTTTTTTCTCACCCTAAAAGTAAATGACCAACTAATGTAGGTAGTTTTAAAAACTATGATCTTCCATACAATATGTGTGGCCCTTGTCTACCCATGGAATATATAGCCAATTACATCAAATTGGGTTACCAAGTTCCCATGAACCAGACCACTTAGTGGAGTTTCTTGGGTTGAATAGACTACTGTTTTTCTTTCTAAAGAAATGCAAAAATTCCATTTCATAGGTCATGGAGCTATTAAACTGATTTCCTTCTGGGGTGTTAATTATGATCATGTAATAAAAAGAGTGCATGGATTCCTTGAAAGCGAGCTCTCCATTTTTATAATATAGAGAAACTCCAAAAAAGTCTAGATAGATTTGCACACAAGATATATCAAATGTACTAAATTAATATATTTTTAGTATAATCCAAGAGTTAGAACAAAACATTATAGAACATAGCAAGCTCTCTTTTTAAACCAAGAAGCTTAATTGCCCATAGGAAAAAACACCAGAAAAAATTTCAATAATAAAGAATGAGAAAACATTTTACCAAGACATAAAAATTCAAGGCATGCTGAAGAGAAATGATATTGTTCATTACAGTGAGTCATAATTTCCAAGTGAGTTTCTTTGAGTGTTGCTTACAAGTACATTATATGATAGGTCTAAGGTTCTTCTGGAATGAGAATCACACCTACTCTGAAAGAATTTATCCATCATTAAATTTAAATGAAAATATAATCCAATGTAATGATAAAGTTATGGGAAAGAAATGCCAAGAGTGAAATAATCGATTTCACATATAAGGACTAAAACTGAGAAAATGAAAATGTCTCAAAATTTTATGAATTTTGTCATTTTGTTCTTAAGCAGTTGTAGGAATTAATGAATGTTTGAAATATCTTGTGTGGCAAAATCAGGAAAACTGGTCTTCTGTTTCCTGCCAGATGTAGTTAAGATTATAAAGCTAATACTCCGATCCAGAAACCAGCAGCAAAGCAAACCTTTCAATCTTCTGTTGTGAGTGAATGTAAAGATAACTACTAGGACACTTGCATTTCTTTAAACCTTTTAGAGAGAAGAGTATCTTTACCTAAAGTACATGAAACAAAAACGTTTATTGAGATTTATGGAATTAATCCATGGAATTTAGATAAGAGTTGCTATGATTTCATTAAATGGGAATTCTTAAATGCCTTAATTAAATGTTATGAAAATTTAATTGGATGTTTCTTTGACATGTTGTGTTATGACTTATCAATATAAAAGAACAGCATATAACATTTAAAGACACCTTTTATTTACTAAAACATTCATATTTTCCAGAATAAGGCCCAGTACCTTAGAATCTACAACAAAGCCATTATCTATGCATTTGTACATTTCTGATGGCCTCCCTAATTCAACCAAAGATCCTTTCGTACATGCAAAGATATTTTCCCTGGCTTTGAGGTTTAATACTATTCTCCTGTTGTTTGTGTCTAACACATATCCTTCTAAAAGGGGTTTGAAGTACTCTCTCTATACATCTTTATATATATGTGTGTGTGTATATATATATATATATATATGCAACCTATATATATATAAAATCTATATAATAGTGTGTGTGTGTGTGTGTGTGTGTGTGTGTGTATGGTTTCAATTACTATATATATGGTGGAATCTCAAATTTATCCAGTCCAAATCTTTCCTTTGGGCAGTAGACCCTAGATTGCCAAGTATCCAAACAGGATGTTGGTAAATTCTCAGAGATAAACTGATACAGTTCAACCAGCCCAAATCTAAAGACTACACACTTATATTATTACATCATTGTATATTATTTTAAAATTAAAATCTAATGCACATTCTTTCTTACCATAATGCAAAAAGCCAGAAGGAATTACCTTCTAGCTGTCTCCAGTTCCTCAATTACAGAATCCATTTCTTTAGCAATTTTTTATTTCTTTAGTGTTATAAATGTGATTAAAAAGCAGTGTTAAAACTAGTAAAAGGATATGAATTACATTATAGAAGTATTTTGAGGTACTTATTTTTTTTTTTTTTGCGGTATGCGGGCCTCTCACTGTTGTGGCCTCGCCCGCTGCGGAGCATAGGCTCCGGACGCGCAGGCTCAGTGGCCATGGCTCACGGGCCCAGCCGCTCCGCAGCATGTGGGATCTTCCTGGACCGGGGCGCGAACCTGTGTCCCCTGCATCGGCAGGCGGACTCTCAACCACTGCGCCACCAGGGAAGCCCATGAGGTACTTATTTTTGATCTTGTATTTTTTTCTAGATTAATAGGGACAGAAACATACTTCTTTATGTATTTTGCAAATGTGCAGCATTGTAAATAAAGCTGATACATGAAATAGGAATTTATACATAATACATTTTAATATTTAAATGTTTTCTTTACAAAAGGATGTTTATTTTGCAAATAACTCATAATAATCTAACTGCATATGAAAGTTTTCTAATATATTAAAAATACTTTTGATTTGATTATATTATTTAAAGTAGGCACCATAGAAAATTCTTATAAATAAGAAAATAAAAATCACCTGTATTCCACCCAGGGACTCTGTTAACAATTTTTGTTTATATTTTTCCAATTTTCCTCAATGAGATTACACGCAGACCACATACACACACACAAACACACACATATTTTGTATACTGTTTTTTCTCTCAACTTTTAGAATTTTCTCACATCTCTATATATTCTTTGTATGTGTTTTTAGCTTTTGCAAATTATTGCATAATATAGGAATAATCTTAATTTATTTGATAGTTCCATTATTATGAAACTTTTTAAATTGTTTTTATTTCTTATTTGATAATGGTGCAGTGAGTGTTTTTGTGTATAAATTTTTGTGTTTTTGAATGATATCTTTCAAATAGATTCTTAAAATTGAAATTATTGTGTCAAAGGACTAAAATATATTTGAGGTTATTGATAGAGATTTTAAATTATTTTTATGTAGGAAATTTAGTCAGTATATAATCCTGCTATGTATGCGTACATATATATGTATACCAATTATTATGGACTGAATGTTTGGTCTTTTCCCCTACCTCCAGTTCAAGTGTTGAAATCTAATCCCCAAATGTCAGAGTATTTGGAGGTGAAGCCTTTGGGAGGTAATTAGATCATGAAAATGGAGCCCTCATGAATGGGTTTAGTGCCCTTAGAAGAGGCCAGAGAGCTAGCTCACTCTGTTTCCACTATGTGAGCATATAAGAAGTTGGCAGTCTGCAACCTGGAAGAGGGCTCTCACCAGAACCCAACCATGCTGGCACCCAGAACTATAAGAAAGAAATTGCTGTTGTTTATAAGCTACCCAGTCTATGGCACTTATTTATAGCAGCCTAAATGGACTAAGACATTGTTAACATTATTATATATTTTAATTTTTGCTCTTTTTATGGCTTAAAGGTTATATTCATTGCTTTAATATTTATTTCTTTGCCTACTAGTGAAGTAGACAACTTTTCCTAGTGTTAATTATGCATATTCCTTGTTTTCTGAAGTATAAGTTTATGTCATTTACCAATTTTCTTTTACATTTTTGTTTTCACTAATTGATATCTCAGAATTACTTACTTCTACCTACTCCTTGTTAAATTTAAAGCAGATATTTTTCTTGAAATGTTTGCTTTTCGATTTTTTTATAAAATTTGATTTAGGTAAAAGGGTATTTTTTTATCTGGTTCTTTTAAGTAGTCACATCTAACAACATTTTCATTTTTATTTTTCTGTTGTTTTCATGTTAAGAAAGCCTTCCCAATTTAGGAAATCATATTTGCTTATAAATATTTTATTTTTAATAGCTTAATTTCTTAGACTTAATTCTTTATCCATCCATAATTATTTTGATATACAATCTGAATGGAAGTTCTAAAATTTAATTTTTCTAAGTCATTATTCAGTTATACTATTATTTACTGAATGATTTATCTGCCTGACTTTATACTTGTACTATACTGTTTTAATTATCATAGCTTTGTATATTTTTATATATGGTATATCAGATTGCCATCCCTGAAATTACTCTTGTTTTCTTCCCTAAAGTTAACTCTTTTTTTCTTTTTTTTCCACACGTGTATTTTTCTAAAGTTCTTAATGATTAAAATTCTTAACTGACTCTTCAGAAACCACTTTGGAATTCTGATTAGATTCCATTTACCTACAACTTAATTTTAGGTGGATCAGTATTTGTTGTGTGTCTTCTTAAAATATGTTTCTTCCCTATTTCATTCCCATCAGAACTTTCTCTTCATTTGGGAACCATATGGTTTCAGGGAAGCTATGCCAACTAAGCCAATCAGTACATTCCTTCTCCCTTGTGACAGAGATGGTGGGCCAGTGACCTAAGTAGATCCAATTACAGGGGATCTCAGTGTTCACAGGGGATGCTGGGAAAAGAAGCTTTAGGCAGATAACTGAGATAGAAAGAATTCAGGTATTTTGTGTCATTGTACTACTGGATCAGACTTCATTTGAAATATTTGAATTTTTTAGTTATGAGATCCAACAAATTCTTTTCATGTTTTAAAGGCAGCTTGAATTAGATTTATTGTTACTGTCAGAGAGGAAGAAATTTTTCTCTACCTTTCTAGATTTTTCTGGCTGGTTTAAGAATTAAATGACATGAAACAGATTAATAGGAAAAAAATCAAACAGAGGTTTAATACCATGTATACATTGGAGAGACACAGGAAAACTGAGTAACTCTCCAAAATGACTGAATCCCTTACCTTAAATACCATCTTCAACAGACAAAAGAGGACGCCGGGGGTAGGGGTTTGGTACTTCAAAGGGGAGGAAGGCAATTCACATGGAGATGGAAAAGCAAATGTTTGGTAAACAAATGTTTGCTGAGCCATGCAGAGACAATGAGACACAGAATGGACTCTGATTTCCAGGTCTTGCCAAGTTTCCCCAACTAAACCTACCTCATATTCTTTGCGGATATCCCTGGTGATAGCTCCATTCCAGAAACAGGCCCTCTATGTAAATTCTTTAGGCAGTTAGGGGAATAGTCAAAGTTTCTTCATGAGTCTTTTGGGCCTTGATTGTTTTCAGCTTGAAATAATCCACATGCCAAAGAGATATTTTGGGGTGGCAAGTTTTGCCCCCCCTACATTATTTTCAAATAAAACCACTTATATTGATGTTAAATCATTATAATATTCCTGTTTTCGTGTTCATAAACATGGTATGATAATTTCCTTAAGACTTTTTTTTTGTATGTGTCAGCAAAGTTGTATTATTTTCTTCCTATAGATACATATTTCTTGATTATTTCTGGGTGCCCTAGTACATTTAAAATTATTGCAATATAAAAACCTTGTCTTGCATAAAGCATTGTAGCAATACATAATAGACTAAAGTAAAGAAATAAATAGTGGTAATAACAGGTGATATTGATGCTGGTAAATTCTTGTGTAGTAATTATTATGTTCCAGATGCAATTCTTTCTGTATATTATCATCTATAATCTCATGAGGCAGCTATAAATATGATTCCAATTTTATGGATGAGAGAAAGGAGGCACAGACATTGAGTAACTATCCCAAGCAGTCAGTGGTGCATCTGGGATTTGAAATCAGGCAGTCTGGGCCTAGGGTCTGTGCTTATAACCACTATCTTATACTGGTCCTTCATTATAACTGTGCCCTGAATAAATAAGAGAGTGTAGCAAAAATGGCTGTGAATGATTAATGTCAAAAATATTTGTTAGTTTTTAGAATTATATGAAATAAATATGCCAATAGGCAGTTTCTAAGTGCTAGAGTTCCTGTCAACTCACTAAGGTTCTTAAGTGTGATTTACCTTGGTTTCTGGTTGGGACTCAAGGCAGAAGAAATGATGATTCACATGATTCCTTTTGTTTTACCACCACGAAGTCATGTCTTGGACTGTCTGATATTGCATGTAGAGCTTTTTAATAACTATACAATCATACCTAGGAAAACACATAAACCTTTCTCTTCATGTACTTAAAAATTTAAATAGGAGATCAGCACAAGTAGATAGTTAAACAACCTACCACCTCTATATTGTGCAGGGGAGAGAGACAAGGACTAGACTTGTTTGCAGTAACTTTAGGTACAGATGCATGGTCATAAACTTGTTATAACTTGCTGGAATCAAGATCTAGGAAATTATAGAGATGCAGCTCAATTTTTTTCAGCCTCAATCATGTTCAGAAGCATTCATTCCATAAACAGCAGGGGGCATACTTTCTTTTCTTTTTCAGCAGAGCTATTGACATCTGTTGATTTACATTGCTGTTGCTCTTTGCCTCTTGCATACGTACAATACACAATTTTGAGAATTCATGAATAGTTTAGGCTCATAAGGGTGAAATAAATCATAATTTTATATCTTTGAAATGTTTGAGAAATTATTAGATAAATTTTACATTTAAAATTCAGACAGATGAAACCCAAATTAGAGGATTTCCAGTTTAATTTAGAAAGCGCAAGTAAACTAGATATCTAAAGTAAAGTGATTTTTTTTTTTTTAGAGATTGGTAGAATATGGCATTTTGAGATATATTAAAAAGAGTAATCATAATGATTTCCCTTTTCAGCTGGCTCTGCATGTGTATGGCTCTAAATCTTGTAAGTTAACATGATTTGTTAGTAAGAACCCATTGTATAATCCTTATGGTACCACTCATTTTAGTATCTAATCATAAATTTCTTTGTCCCATGTGTACAAGTTTTGTCTTATCATGAGGAGTAGCTCTTGAAGGCAGGGATTTAGCATCTTTTAGATGACTGGGGACATAGTGGGAGCCTGTTAATACTTGTCAGGATGAATGAAAGAGGTGCCTGAAAGTGGGACTTTTCCACATACATGCCATTACATCTCCCTTGCACTCTCCTTATTTCTCCCCAAGTCACTAGTCCTGTGTTTAGTGTGCTTGTGCCACATCTATGCCAAATCTCAGTGGTCAGTAACAAAACTGGAGAAGCAAATGACATTATTTATTCAGAGCTCCTTTAGCTTCTTGTGGAATAAATTTTTGAAACTTTAATTATAGTAACAACAACCATTTATTATGTGCTAAGTACTTTATAGATGTTATTTACTTAAATTCGCAATAACTCTATGAAGTCAAATGCTCTACCCCTGAGCTATACCCCTTTTACAACAACTTTTGAATTAGGTACTATTATTTTCTCATTTTACAGAGGACACTGAAACTTTAAGTGACAGAGCCAGCATTGCAGTGTATTCCTAATTACTGCTGGTCATGGTCTCTCCGGGTGCGATTAACACTTTGAGACTTTAGGCAGATTGTATCCGAAGCACAAATCATCTTTTTTTCCAGGAAGTAGGTAATAGATATTATGATATTAACTCTAAATTAATATCCACAAGATAAATATTTCTTTTTTAGGTTCATTCTTCGTTTTGGTCCTGTTGTTTAAAAAAAAAATAGATGACAATTTCTTCCTAAAAAAATGTGAATCTAAAATTAGTTCCTATCTTAGAATATTTTTCTCCTTTGTTAGAAATAGACATTCAAAGATTTAAAATTTTAGACAAAACTAATTCTGTTGTATTCATGAACCCAAAAGTAAACTAAAAACGATTTTAGAAACTACATTTGTTCATTTAGAACAATATTTTGAAGGATTTGGTTCACTTTTGAAATAGTGCCATAAAGTGTCTTAAAATCATTTAAGACTGGAAATCTCATCTGTGTTGTGGAGTGTCTTCAAGCTGTGCCAGTATCTCACCACTCTCAAGATATGCCTTTTCTGGCTGTAGTCAAGTGTGACCACCTCCTGTTTTTCCCTCCAAGTGCCTCCCATGGAAATTCTTGAAAAATAAAGCAGCGTTTCAACCCACACTTTAATGAGTGGACTGGAATCCCTATCCCTTTAGATATCTTAGTAGTGACTCATAGAATTGTCTAGCCCTCACTTTCCTAACATTTTCCATTCACTGTAAGTTATTTCTTCATCTTCTTTGGCTGCTCAAAAGTCCTTTTCATGTCTGCCAGCTGAAAAACTAGAAATAAATGAGACCTATAGTTTCAAATTTGAATGTGCTATTTGAGCTTTCTAACACAGCCCTAGTAATCTGATGTTTGGCAGAAGTACCATCTGAAAATGGACAGTTAAGATGTGACTAAGAGCTGCTTGACTATAATTTACTAAATGCAACGCCAAACTGTGAAATCTGACCTGCCTGTGCCATTTAATGCTCTCTTCCGTCTTCAGTCATTTGTTTTACCACGTGTGAGCTTCTGTGGAGTCACCCTTAGGCCACCCAAAGAATCCAGGCACTGAATTTCAAAGTACTATTAAATAAATGGCTGCCCGGTGAAATAACGTAGTGTCAGAAACATACAGCAAAAGAGATGTTAGGATACTAATATAAAATGGGTTCATTTGGAACACTTGAGGAGATAGGAAACATTCTACTTAATTGATATGTTCAACCAGAAATGTTCATGCCTCAGCTGGTCACTCATTTCCTTCATGGAAAGATTCTCTAGTTATAGTTTAATAAGATAAAAATAAGGAAAACTAGTAGTGAGAGAAATTAATCTCTAAGGACATAATATTTTATCAAAGGAATTTTCCCAGGGATACACATCTTTAAAAATCATTTCCCTTTCACTTCAAAGGGCCACTTTACCAGTTGCTCTGAAATTATGTCTTTGACACTGTGCCTGGTCAAAATCAGTGTCACTGGCAGGAAGATGTTAAGTTAGGTGACCTAGTATCATTCTAGTCCCACCTTGGTAGTTGTGATATCTGACCTTCTGGAAATCAGTTATTTTATCTCAACTTCAGTTTTTTTTAATATAAAATGAAGATAATGTTTCTTGTTTTGCCTAAATTATAGGATTTTTGTGACCACCAGATGAAATGATACTAATGAGAAATTGCATTACGAATGTAGGTTAGAACTCAGGGGACCTTTTCAAATTGCCTTAACTTTCTCCAGAGGTGCAGGACCTAGAATTACAAGCAATGTTTAGGTGTTGATGGGTCCAGGACTTTATATGTAGAGTTGTGATTTTTCAGGCCTTGGAGAAGTTTTGACATATGGTCTAGCATTAGGGGGACAGTGCGAATTTTTGTCATGGTGAGCATGTGGGCTCCTCCCGGACCGGGGCACAAACCCACGTCCCCTGCATCGGCAGGCGGACTCACAACCACTGCGCCACCAGGGAAGCCCCATTCTTAGTATTTTAGCTATCCTATTAACAGAACCAGGCCTGTATAAAAGTCTGTTTCAACATGGCATATTAATTTGCATTACAGGCTAAAATAGCCTTGTTATTAACGTTGAGAAGTGAAGTATATTAGGCAGGACAGGCTAGGTTATGCTTATCAAATCTCAGTGGCTTTGAATCCAAGGAGTTTACTACTTACTGTGTGTTCATCGTGAGTCAACATTAGAGCCTTGCTCAATGATGTCACTCAGGGACTGAGGGTGACAGCCATCTGCCTGAACATGCATGGTCCCTTGCCAGAGGGGACTTATGCAGGATCTCATATTGGGTTGGAAGTGACATGCATCATTTTGTTCACAGTCTTTTGCCCAGAATGTCACATGCCCTACCCAACCAGAAGAAAACCAGAAAGTGCAATTTGCCATGTGCCTAGAATGGAAGTGGGTAGAACCAGAAATATTTGGCAAATAATTCTAATGACTACCACAGCAAGGACAACTTTTAAAGAAATTAAAAATCTGGCTAACATTTTTTGAGCGCTGTGTGTCAAGTCCTGTGCTAAATGATTTCCGTGCATTCTTTCATGTAAAGTACACAAGAACCTATGGGATGAGTTGTTTTATGTCTGTTTTTAAAACTGGGAAAAGAGATGAGCCAGTTTGAGTTGCTTATCCAAGAGAACAGAGTCAGTCGGTGGTCAAGTCAGATCTGCCTGATCCTAGAGGTAGCAACTGTTACCATGCTTCACTCTTCAAAAACGTCCACAACTGTCAGTGATCAGATTTACTGTGATAGACATCACTATTGAGATCTGTATATTTCCTGTGTTACCAATGATAGCATTTCACTCTTTCATTTCTAAAAAGAGGAGCCTAATGAAGAAAGGCCAACCCACTGGCTGAAGATGTATATCCCGAGGCAACTGGAAGCGTGTCATCTATTCTTGAAATTCTTGTTCCAACTACTTAGGCTAAGCAGCATTATTCTTTGTAATATGTAATTTTAGTACATTTTTCCAGATTAATGATGAATGTGGTACAGACTAGAGACCAACTTTGGATTCATGCGGTAGTTTTTGAAATTGCTAGAGTGAGTTTTAGGCCCATATTTTTTAAAACAAACTTTTAACTTTAGAATAATTCTATTTATTTATAGAAAAGTTGTGAAGGTAGTACAGAGAGTTTCCATATACCTCACGCCTAATTTCCTGTATTGTTAGTATCTTATCTTAGTATGGCACATTTGTCACAATTAATGAATCAGTATTGATAGATTATTATTAAATAAAGTCCATATTTTATTCAGATTTCCTTAGTTTTTGCATAATATCCCTTTTCTGGTCCAGGATCTCATATAGGACATTACATGTAGTTGTCGTGTCTCCTTAGGTTCCTCTTGGCTGTGATGATTCCTCACATTTTCCATGTTTCTGATGGTCATGACAGTTTTGAGGAGCACTGGGCAGGTATTTTGTAGAATACTTCAATTGGTATTTGTATAATGTTTGTCTTATGATTAATCTGGAGTTATGGGTACTTTGGAAGAAGAGCATAGAGGTAAGTTCAGCCCACATTTTGCTCTTTCAAAAATTTCATGGGCTAATTTTTTTTCTTTTTTTTTAAATTTTCTCTGCTTTGCATTGCTTTCCCTTATCTTTCTTTCCTTTTCTGGTTCCCTTTCAATTTTCTTCTAACTGTCTTCCCTATTTTGTCTCCCTCCCACCTTTCTCCTTCCTTTCCTTCTTCATTTCCAAACAAGTCAACAACATTTACTAGTACTTAAATACTAGTAATGTATTTTTCTTGCATATGAAGATTCCATAGCTCTTAACTCACCTACATTTAACTAAAAATCTTTAACTCTGTGGTTTTGTTAACACAGGAGGCAAATTTATACATTTGTTAAGTTGAATAGGCAGCCCTTGAATGCTGTTTCTCAGATTTTATATTTTAGGATATAAGAAACTATATCTGCCTAATTTGTACAATAACTATCACAGACTTTGTAGTTGTTGTTGCTCTTGAGATTGATTTTAACAGAAAATATGATGCATATCATTTATAGTATCTATAATTAGTATTTTGCATTTATTCTAGGTTTTAGATCTTTTTGGAGTATTCAGAGATTGTCAGTCACAAAAACTCTGTTGAGTCAAGCAACTTACTTTGATCCCAGGCACATGTACTAACCTCTTTTTTGCTCTTCATATCCCACTCTGAGAGCAAAATCACTGACCTAGAAAAGATGAATCTAAGCATCCACATAGTCAGACAAATAAATCAAGAATGGAAGGCAGAATGTGTACAAATGTGCTAGAAATTAATCCATTTTATTTCCATATCCTATAGATGAAAACAAACTCATCATTTTACATCCTGTTACTTGAAATTTCTTGGAGTTAGTATATGCTTTCCATTAGCCTCTCTGCTTAATAATTTTCTTTACTCTGATCATAGTTTTATTATTTCCATATTATAAGTGCAAAAGTTGGCAGCAAGTGAGTGCGTCAGATAAGAAACTGGAAGCAGATATAGGAGTGAAATTAATTATTCTTATTTCCAACATTTATATTTGTTTTATAATATGCTTGTTTTGAAATGTTTTCTATCATTTTATCTTTGAACTAACATTTCTGGGCACTGAGAAACAATATAAATATTGACTTCCTTACAAAAATACTATCTTTACTGCACATTAACTACACATACTAGAGATTTGGCAGAATCTATGTCTATATCTATATTTATATCTATATCTGTATCTGTATCTATATCTATATCTCCAACTTTTTAACATATCAATGAATTCAAAAATGATTCTGTTTTCTGATCCATTATGATGTATGCTTGTTTTCTAAAGATCTGTCATTTAAATCTCTAGAGATTTCCTTTGATATCATCTAGGAATGTATGTTTTATACTCTTATATTATTAACTTAATAATTGTCTTTCCTTTTAACTTGAAAGCTTATCCTTCCTCTCTCCAATCTATGTCCCCTTTCCTTTATCAAGTTCTTGCCATAGGGCAGTATATCTGTTGTCTTCCTTATTTATTTCTTTTCCTTTTATCTTCCTTCTATTCTTTTCCTTCTTTTTCTTTTTGGACTAGGATTTTTCAATATAAAATGAAAGTAGAGTTTGAAAACAAAGGTAATGTATTGAACTTAAGGATACTTCCATCTCATTACTGTTGTAATTATCTGGAATAACACATTCCAGAGAAAGAACAAATTAAACAAACAGAAAAGAATTGAAACTAAGCATAATAAATATTTGGGGAGCGCTAAGAGAATGTAATAAAAACATGAGGCAGAAAAAAACTCTTATGAAGAAGAACCAGATGATGGCTATGAAAACACAATTATTAAAATAATGAATTAAATTGAACTAAATAGAAAAGATACAGCTTCAGAACTAATTAATGGTTTGAAATACTATTATTTCAGTGAAATTAGGTCATTAGGTCAATGAACTCTCTTAGAAGCATTAGAATCGGATAAAGTGATAGACTGAGAAAATACTTGAGATATGAAGAAAAAAAGAAGTGTCAGTATCTAATAGCAGTCCCAGAAAAAGATTAAAAATTTAAAGAGAAAAATATTTCATAAAGTAATTACATAGTATTTTCAAGAACTAAAGAAAAATGGAAACTACAGTTTGAAAAAGCTCAGCGTGTTCCAAATATTTAGAATATAAGAAAAATTCAGCATGAAACCCTCTCTGATGATTATCAAGAGTGAAGGCAAAGAAAAAATTCTAAAAGCTATTTGAAAGTAGGGCTCATGCCTTCTAAATGTTTTATTTTCTACTTCTTCCCAGAAGTGTGCTTTGCAGATTGTTGATAGGCAATAAATTTTCTTGACTGACTGAATGTTCCCCTTAATTATTAACCAAGCAAGAAGGTAACACTATCCTCCAGCAAAATTTCCTGAATAAAAACCAAGATGGAAAACTATACTGTCACTGAGAAATGACTACATTAATTAATTTTCCAGAAAATGTATAAAAAAAGATTCTCCATGGGAAGTTAAATATTTTTTTTTCTAAATCTAGCTATTCCTGCCCCAATGTCTGGCCAGTAATAGAATATCTAGTTCAGCTTACAAAGAAGAAGAATATAATAAAGAGACTATCAAATTCTGATTTAAAGGAAATGTGGCAGAAAATATTTCCTAAAATTGTAAAAATTGTAAAGTTTCTTATTTACTCAGCAGAATTTTAACTGAAATACAATTACTTGTGCTTACACACATATATTTAGAGCCTTTATGTTCCTGGTAACATCCAAAGTCAGGTATGTCTCCCATTGGGTCACATTTCTGGAACTAACCTTAAGGAAGTCATTTGCATAGCAGTTCTTGTTTAAATATGTTTATAACAACGTCTGGATTGTCAGGCTATAATATCTGAGAGATGACTTGAAATCAGACCAAAGAATTTGTTGAGAAAACATTTAAGGTAAATTCTGTCCAAAAATTAACTTAGGTATAAATACAACTACTTACATTTATCTTTTTTCTTGGATTTTATTTATTTTTTTATATAGCAAGTTCTTATTAGTTATCTATTTTATACATATTAGTGTATATATGTCAATCCCAATCTCCCAATTCATTTCCCCCTCCCCCCACTTTCCCCCTTTGGTGTCATACATTTGTTCTCTACATCTGTGTCTCTATTTCTGCCTTGCATAGTGGTTCATCTGTACCATTTTTCTAGATTCCACATATATGCGTTAATATACGATATTTGTTTTTCTCTTTCTGACTTACTTCACTCTGTATGACAGTCTCTAGATCCATCCACATCTCTACAAATGACCCGGTTTTGTTCCTTTTTATGGCTGAGTAAATTCCATTGTATATATGTACGACATCTTCTTTATCCATTCCCCTGTCAATGGGCATTGAGGTTGCTTCCATGACCTGGCTATCGTAAATAGTGCTGCAATGAACATTGGGGTGCATGTGTCTTTCTGAATTATGGTTTTCTCTGGATATATGCCCACTAGTGCGATTGCTGAGTCATATGGTAATTCTATTTTTGGCTTTGTAAGGGACCGCCATACTGTTCTCTGTAGTGACTGTATCAATTTACATTCCCAACAACAGTGCAAGAGGGTTCCCTTTGCTATTCGGGGTCTTTTGTGTCTCCATACAAATTTTAAGATTTTTTGTTCCAGTTCTGTAAAACATATCATTGGTAATTTGATAGTGATTGTTGAATCTGTAGATTGCTTTGGGTAGTATAGTCATTTTCACAATATTGATTCTTCCAATCCACAGACATGGTATATCTCTCCATCTGTTTGTGGCATCTTTGATTTCTTTCATCAGTGTCTTATAGTTTTCTGAGTACAGGTCTTTCACCTCCTTAGGTAGGTTTATTCCTAGGTATTTTATTCTTTTTGTTGCAATGGTGAATGGGATTGTTTGCTTAATTTCTCTTTCTGATCTTTCATTGTTAGTGTATAGGAATACAAGAGATTTCTGTGCATTAATTTTGTATTCTGCAACTTTACCAAATTCATTAATTAGCTCTAGTAGTTTTCTGGTGGTATCTTTAGGATTATCTATGTATAATATCATGTCATCTTCAAACTGTCACAGTTTTACTTCTTTTCCAATTTGTATTCCTTTTATTTCTTTTTCTTCTCTGATTGCTGTGACTAGGACTTCCAAAACTATGTTGAATAATAGTAGTGAGAGTGGACATCCTTGTCTTGTTCCTGATCTTAGAGGAAATACTTTCAGTTTTTCACTATTGAGAATGATGTTTGCTGTGGGTTAGTCATATACGGCCTTTATTATGTTGAGGTAGGTTCCCTCTATGCCCACTTTCTAGAGAGTTTTTATCATAAATGGGTATTGAATTTTGTCAAAAGCTTTTTCTGTATCTATTGAGATGATCATATGGTTTTTCTTCTTCAGTTTGTTAATATGGTGTATCACATTGATTGATTTGCATGTATTGAAGTATCCTTGCATCCCTGGGATAAATCCCACTTAATCATTGTGTATGATCCTTTTAATGTGCTGTTGGATTCTGTTTGCTAGTATTTTGTTGAGGATTCTTGCATCTATGTTTATTCGTGATATTGGTCTGTAATTTTCTTTTTGTGTAGTATCTTTGTCTGGTTTTGGTATCAGGGTGGTGGTGGCCTCTTAGGATGAGTTTGGGAGTCTTCCTTCCTCTGCAATTTTTTGGAAGAGTTTGAGAAGGATGGGTGTTAGCTCTTCTCTAAATGTTTGATAGAATTCACTTGTGAAGCCATCTGGTCCTGGGCTTTTGTTTGTTGGAAGATTTTTAAGCACAGTCTCAATTTCATTACTTGTGATTGGTCTGGTCATATTTTCTATTTCTTCCTGGTTCAGTCTTGGAAGGTTATACCTTTCTAAGAATTTGTCCATTTCTTCCAGGTTGTCCATTTTATTGGCAGAGTTGCTTGTAGTAGTCTCTTATGATGCCTTGTATTTCTGCAGTGTCTGTTGTAACTTCTCCTTTTTCATTTCTAATTTTATTGATTTGAGTCCTCTCCCTCTTTTTCTTGATAAGTCTGGCTAAAGGTTTATCAGTTTTGTTTATCTTCTCAATGAACCAGCTTTTAGTTTTATTGATCTTGGCTATTGTTTTCTTTGTTTTTATTTCATTTATTTCTGCTCTCATCTTTATGATTTCTTTCCCTCTACTAACTTTGGGTTTTGTTTATTGTTCTTTCTCTAGTTCCTTTAGGTGTAAGATTAGATTGCTTATTTGAGATTTTTCTTGTTTCTTGAGGTGGGATTATATTGCTATAAACTTCTCTCTTAGAATTGCTTTTGCTGCATCCCATAGGTTTTGGATCGTCATGTTTTCATTGTCATTTTTCTCTAGGTATTTTTAAATTTCCTCTTTGATTTCTTCAGTGTTCTCTTGGTAACGTATTATTTAGCCTTCATGTGTTTACGTTTTTGATGTTTTTTTGCCTGTAATTGATTTCTAATCTCATAGCCTTGTGGTCGGAAAAGATGCTTGATATGATTTCAGGTTTCTTAAATTTACTGAGGCTTGATTTGTGACCCAAGATGTAATCTATCCTGGAGAATGTTCTGTGTGCACTTGAGAAGAAAGTGTAATCTGCTGTTTTTGGATGGAATGTCCTATAAATATCAATTAAATCTATCTGGCCTATGTTGTCATTTAAAGCTTTGTTTCTTTATTAATTTTCTGTCTGGATGATCTGTCCATTGGTGTAAGTGAGGTGATAAAGTCCCCCACTATTATTGTGATACTGTTGATTTCCTCTTTCATAGCTGTTAGCATTTGCCTTATGTATTGAGGTGCTCCTATGTTGGGTGCATATATATTTATAATTGTTATATCTTCTTGGATTGATCCCTTGATCATTATGTAGTATCCTTTTTTGTCTCTCATTATAGTCTTTATTTTAAAGTATATTTTGTCTGATATGAGAATTGCTACTCCAGCTTTCTTTTGATTTCCGTTTGCATAGAATATCTTTTTCCATCCCCTCATTTTCAGTTTGTATGTGCCCCTAGGTCTGAAGTGGGTCTCTTGTAGATAGCATATATAAGGGTCTTGTTTTTGTATCCATTCAGCCAGTCTATGTCTTTTGGCTGGAGTATTTAATCCATTCACATTTAAGGAGTTATTGATATGTATGTTCCTATTACCATTTTCTTAATTGTTTTGTGTTTGTTGTTGTAAGTGTTTTTCTTCTCTTGGGTTTCCTGCCTAGAGAAGTTCCTTTAGCATTTGTTGTAGAGCTGGTTTGGTGGTGCAGAATTCTCTTAGCTTTTGGTTGTCTGTAAAACCTTTGATTTTTCCATAGAATCTGAATGAGATCCTTGCTGGGTAGAGTAATCTTGGTTGTAGGTTCTTCCCTTTCATCACTTTAAATATATCGTGCCACTCCCTTCTGACTTGTAGAGTTCCTGCTGAGAAATCAGCTGTTAACCTTATGGAAGTTACCTTGTATGTTATTTGTCATTTTTCCCTTGTTGCTTTTAATAATTTTTTCTTTAACTTTTGTCAGTTTGATTACTATGTGTCTTGGCATGTTTCTCCTTGGGTTTATCCTGCCTGGGACTCTCTGAGCTTCCTGGACTTTGGTGGCTATTTCCTTTCCCATGTTAGGGAAGTTTTTGACTATAGTCTCTTCAAATATTTTCTCAGGTCATTTCTCTCTCTCTTCTCCTTCTGGGACCCCTGTAATGCTAGGTGTGTTTAACATTGGTGTGTTTAATGTTGTCCCAGAGGTCTCTTAGGCTTTCTTCATTTCTTTTCTTTGTTTTTTCTTTATTCTGGTCTGCGGCAGTGAATTCCACCATTCTGTCTTCCAGGTCGCTTATCTGTTCTTCTGCCTCAGTTATTCTGCTATTGATTCCTTCTAGTGTATTTTTCATTTCAGTTATTGTATTGTTCATCTCTGTTTGTTTGTTCTGTAATTCTTCTAGGTCTTTGTTAAACGTTTCTTGCATCTTCTGGATCTTTGCCTCCATTCTTTTTCTGAGAATGGAGAAATGGATCATCTTCACTATCATTATTCTGAATTCTTTTTCTGGAAGGTTGCCTGTCTCCACTTCATTTAGTTGTTTTCCTGGGGTTTTATCTTGTTCCTTCATCTGGTACATAGTCCTCTGCCTTTTCATTTCATCTGTCTTTCTGTGAATGTGGTTTTTGTTCCACAGGCTGCAGAATTGTAGTTCTTCTTGCTTCTGCTGTCTGCCCTCTGGTGGATGAGGCTATCTAAGAGGCTTGTGCAAGCTTCCTGATGGGAGGGACTGCTGGTGGGTAGAGCTGGGTGTTGCTTTGGTGGGTAGAGCTGGGTGTTGCTTTGGTGGGCAGAGCCCAGTAACCTTTACATTTATCTTAAAATGAGTTTCCTTCCTAGGAATTTATATCCATCTAGGCATGTTTGTCTAGGCTCAACGTCCTAATTCACCTTCTGGTCATCGCTTACTCTTCTGACTCATTTGACACTAGTCAAAATTTTCAAGCCAAAACTTATCTGTTGGCTTCAAGGTCTCTCAGAGGCCTCCACTTTGCTTCAAGTAAGCAATTTACTTTGATTCAAGTATAATTTTAGACCCAGATTTTGTTTGCTACACTACATTGTTGATGCTGATGCACTGGCCCTGGAGTGCTTAAATTCCCTTCTGTTGCCAGGGCTGCTCTGATCAGTACAGCTTCGTCTCCAGCAAGGACCATACCCTGTCTATTCTGGCTTTATTTATGGCCAGAGTTGACTGAAGCACAGTGCATCTCTGTGATTTCCTGGTCTTGTATGAACATGTCTCAGGTGTCTCCTGTTAGCATTCTGGAAGTTGAGGTTATTTATTTTCCTAGAGGGAATTCCTTATTTTTAGTTGTAAAAGTAAGGTTTCTGGAGATGATCTTTGACCTCCTGGGACCCACCCACTTTGGAAACCTAAACAGATTCCTATTTTTCCAAAAAGGGAAAGAAAGTTCCTGACAGCCAAACCCATATTCAAATACTGCCAGTGGGGGCTAGCAGATCACTGTTGTTTTGTCCATTGTATTTGGTCAAAGAATAAATAAGTGGAAATACTGACAAGTGGCTTATCTTTTAGAATAGCTTAACATTCTAATTGATTGTGATAAAGAAGATACTGGATTTATGACTAACTATATGCAACAATATGGAGCAATCTACATTAGTTTTATTTTAAAATATATGTTTCATAGAATTTGTGGATACCCTGTGGCTAGTAAGGCTTTTCTTGTTTCTGTAGCTTAATGTCTTCCCAAACTATGGCCTGTAAAGGACCTCCCCCTTGAGCTTCCCCCTTGAGCTTCTTAAGTCTAGGAAAAATGTTTAGGTAGGCCTTTGTAATGTCCATGATGTTTTGCTATTAAGGGGTATAGAGAGGGGCAAGGATTTATGGTGATTGACTTAAACTCACAGGTAATACTTAACCCACCCCTTGTGTTTTCATTCTGTTATTTAGCTAAATAAGCCAGACTTGTTCTTTCTTACTTTATTTACCTTAATTCTGTGATGCACTTCAGTGAATCATGGGGCCACGTTAAGAACATTTTGATTGACTCATTCACATATGTAGATAGCCCTTATATAATGAAAAGCTCTACGGTTAGAAAGCTTCTTGTTTTGGTTTATTTGGTAAATAATATTAATAATATTAATAACTAGTACCTTTATTCACTTAATATAGGTCAGTCATTAAATTTTGTGGTTTATGTTTTTTACCCAGTTTAATTTCTACATATAATTTTTATTATCATTATCTCATACATGAGAAAACAGAGTTAGGAAGGTAAAATAATGTCCCCAAAGTTTCATAGCTGGTACATGGCTGAGTGGATATTCAAATACAGATCTGTTTTACTCCAAAAATCAACTTAAGCTATAATAATAAGCATTCATGAAATATACCTTCAAAATATACCTTTTTACATTAGAAAAATAAGAAAATTAAAATGCTAATGAGTCCATTTAATTTTTAGACATGATTTATGACAATTGAACCGGAAGTTCAGAGTAACAGATGTAATGGAAATGAGATGAGAACTACAAAATTTAGAAAACTACAAGAAAATATGAAATAAGCAAATATAATATTGCATAGGAGAAAATAAATCTTATTTTTTAATAGATCAAATTTATGATGCTATTTCCTAGAAATAGTATAGAAATATGCCAACTTTTGTTTAAACATCTTTTTGAAGTAATTTTCTAAAATGCTATAGCCTTGAGTCAAACCCATATAATATGAGTCATAATTGAGCAATTCCTAAGGGAAATTAGTGTGGCAATAAGACAATAATTGTATGCAATATGGTAAGCATGCACTTTCAAACTCTAGTACATGTTTAGCAGTCTCTGGAAATCTGATGTCATTGGTTAAACCAGAAAAAAATCCCCAGATTCTTCTATGTCCTTAACCTCAAAGGAGACAATTTACCGTAAATAAGTAACAGGGAGTAAGGCATCTCACCAGACATGTAATCCAGCGAATATATGACATTAAATAACAACATGTGGTGGTCATTACACACAGTGAATAAAGGTCATAATGCTCAACCAACTCCAGCTCTGCCCCCAGAGTACAGACTGCCTAATTTGGAGAAAAGAAACATAAAAGTTGGTTTATGGCTGAGATAAAAATTTGAAATCATAAGCAGTCCGTGTGGTGCGTATGACAGATTCCCAGTTTCCTATTGGCTCTGTGTAGCTGATAGAAAGGAATATGTGCCAACATTTTTCTTTTGGGTTGGAAATATAATTAGTTTGAACCATAAAAAGTGCTGATATTCAGCCATTTTTGATCTAAAAAGTGGCAATTTCATAAGGTACAAATACTAAATCAGTTGATCTAAAATGTTGGCTTATTACAAAAAATGAAAAAGAATATTTTTATTTAGAAATAAAAAAGCTTTCTGGGGCTTCCCTGGTGGCGCAGTGGTTGAGAGTCTGCCTGCCGATGCAGGGAACACGGGTTCGTGCCCCGGTCCGGGAAGGTCCCACATACCGCGGAGCAGCTAGGCCCGTGAGCCATGGCCGCTGAGCCTGCGCATCCGGAACCTGTGCTCCACAACGGGAGAGGCCACAACAGTGAGAGGCCCGCGTACCGGAAAAAAGAAAAAAAGCTTTCTGTATTTTTACACATCTGCAGTTAATGTATTAGTGGGTGGTGTTTGAGGGAAAGGAGCATTAATTTGAAGAGACTGGAATTTTAGAAGTATTCTTTTATTTGAAAAGTAATATAATTAAAGGGATATTCCATGCTTTGACTATTATATATATATTAATTTACTATTTAAGTAATGATATTTTGAAAAAAGATGTTTCAAATGGCAAATTAGAAAAATGTGCTACAGATATTTAGAAGACAATGCTTTTTCTTTAAGGAGACTAATTTAATGCTACTAAAAACACTTCGTTCATAGAATTACTATGTGATCCAGCAATTCAACTTCTGGTAATATATCCAAAAGAAATGAAAACACTAACTTGAAAAGATACCTACACCCCCACGTTCAAAGCAGCATTATTTGCTATAGCCAAGACATGGAGACAACCTGAGTGTCCCTGGATGGATGAATAAAGAAGTTTTGACACACACACACACACACACGAATATTATTCAACCATAAAAAGGAGGAAATCCTACCATTTGTGACAACATGGATGGACCTTGAAGGCATTATGCTAAGTGAAGTAAATCAGACAGATAAAGACACATACTGTAAGATCTCACTTAAATGTGCAATCTAACGGCAAAAAAACCCCACAAACAACTAAATCCATAGAAAAAGAGGTCAGATTTGTGGTTACCAGAGGTGGGAAGTGGGAGGAGGGGAAATTGGATGATGGTGGTCAAAAGGTACAAACTTTCATGATAAAAAATTACTAGGGATGTAATGTACAACATGATGACTATAGATATCACTGCTGTGTGATACACAGGAAAGTTGTTAAAAGAGATGATTCTAAGAGTTCTCATCACAAGAAGAAATTTTTTTCCTTATATCTATATGAGATGATGGATATTAACTAAACCTATTGTGGTAATCATTACAAAATATATGTAAATCAAACCATCATGCTATACTCTTTAAAATTAAATAAGTACTTTGCTAACATTTACAGTTATGAGGTTTGGGAACCAAATGTCACACAATTTAATTAATAACTTCTAGTAAACTTCCAGTAAAATTCAGTGTTATGTGGTTACGGCTCGATTTACTATAGCCAAAATAATTAGAATCATAGAAGTGCTTCCCCAGTCAAGAGCCATTATACAAGTAATTAATTCACTTAGCAGAGCAAAACAAGAATACCATAAGTAGAAAAATAAAATGGGTTAGGTAACGGTAAAAATAATTATACACAAGCTTAAATAGTGTCTATTCGACCATTGCCCACAGGTTTTGCTTTGTAGAGTATCAATGCATCTGGTTTTGATTTTTATTACTGGGATGGTTGACCATGGACACTAGAAATATTTGATACTACAAATTGTAAAGCACAAAACAGAAGTATTTTTAAGATGAAAATAGTTACCATGATTCAGTATTTATTATTTTTAGTTTTTGGCATGACATAATAACTCCCTTTAGTGCAGTTTCCCACAGGGATGAATGACAGAAGGTAATGTTCATCAAGCACCTTGTCAAGGAAGCGCTTTGCTTTCGTAGTAGGAAAAACAGGTACCTATGATTCTCCAGTGCCTTCTGTAATTTACTGAGCACTTTGTTGGGAAAAGTTCTGTGTTTTCAGTGCAGAACCTGGGGCTGGACCAAGTTTTTCATGTAACACAGAATGGGCAATGAAGGTTGTGAGGACGATGCAGGAGGAAGGAGACCAGCACCTGTAAGGCTGAACTCGAGGTTAAGGAGAAGACAGACCTTGTGGTCAAAATCTTGGGAGAGATTGCAGAGAACTATGATTGAAATGTATGTGCAACCCCCTGAGACCTTGTAAATCTTCAGTAAAAATACCCCAATCATGATATGCTTGCTATAAATGGATTTCCTATTGATGTTCATGAAGGATTCTAATTGTGTGTCAGTGTTATGCCAGAGTTAGCCTGAGTGCATGAGAGGGTAATGTATATCTGGGTTATAGCTTAATTATCTTATTAAAATTATTTTACAACGATCCTAGGAGGTACATATTATTATTCTCAATTGCATATTCATAATTGAGGAAGCTAAGGCCCAGAGAAATTAAATAATAACCTATGGAAGGGCATGGGCTATCAAGTGGCAGTAAATAATACAATTTTGAATCAGATCTCACATTCAAAGCTTTCTATACTTTCTCTTGTCATAAATGCCTTCTTCCATCATAACAATTTAATTGTATCTGAGACTTCATGTACAAAAGCACAACTTACATCCACATTGTTATTGTAAGAGATCAGAAAATAACCAGTGTTTGATCCACCTAATTTGATTCTATCTTCCCTTGGAATACTATAAAGAAAAGCTATTTGTACCTTCTAGTTTGTGGATGATAGAGGAGAACCACCCAGTCATTTACACTGGCAGTCTTGGCAAAGAGAGAGCTATAATCATTTCACAAAATTAGTGGTCGTGATATACAAGGAGTAAAGGTTTTCTTAGTTCCTGAAATATCTATGCTACTTGTCCATGTCCATAAACTGGTAGAGAGTTACACTCAGCTCTTTTCTGATCCTCCATGAATTTTGTTGTCTGGGTTTGAGACCCACAGCTAAAATCTAGAAAACTTGGAGTAGAATCACAGGAAAGCCACTACATGATTAAATAGTTGGAAGTTGAGATTTTTAAGGAAAGTTTGGGACTCTTCAGCCTGGAGAAGAAAATGTAAGGTGTGATTTATTAGCTCTGTTCAAGTATGGAATTAATTTTTTCCATACAAGGGAAAGTAATCATCTGTTTTCTAACCACATTATAGAAAGAATTATTGGAAGGGCTTAAGATTTAGGCTAGCCCAGAAGAATTTCCTGATTGTGAAAATGGTTAAGCATTGGAGTTGGTAGCCGACCAAATGTTTGCAATCTGTCATTTCATTCCATTAAAACAAGGCTAGATTTTGGTTTCAGTGAATTACAGAGTCTTGGGGACACAAGTGATCATCTTATTTAATATTCTTCCTTTACAAAGGCTCTGAGAGTTTAAGCAACTGCTGAGTAGTTGCTAACACTCAAATTTGATTTATGTAAAATTGTCTTCTTGACCAAAAGCTATACAATTTTTCTGTCTTCTCTAATGTGTAGCTCTATGTAAAGGGATATTGTTTTAATGAAGAATTAAATTTATACAAAATAGCCACTAATAGTGGCATATTTTTCTCAAAATTTTGTTAAAAAGAGATGATTCATTTTTGGTCCAATGATAAAGTGCTTCTTATGTGTTCCTTACAGTTTATTCCCAGAAAAAGCATATTATTTTCTATATGTTCACTCAGAGTTGAGAAATTTAAACATTTATTGTCAGAAAATGTACACTTGTCAAACATAAGGATTTTCTTTGAACCTCAGACACATTAATTCTCATTGCTTCTTACTCCTTGGAGGTAGAGTGTTTATCTGAAAAATTGTTTCTAAGCGAAGTGTATGCTAAATAGAATTTGCTCAGATGACTAATATAAAAATAGCATGAGGTCTGGAAACAATTTAAACTTCTGCCACATATTCAGTAAGCCAGAGAAATGGTGCTGGAACTGCTAACAATTTTAGGCAACAAAACGAAGTTTTATTTAAAAAGAAGAGAATGTTATACCTTAGAAATGAAATGATAACTTTGTTTCTTACGGAAACAATGCCAGTTTTCCTAGAATTTTTAGTTTGGATTGTAAGACTGAGTAAAGGAAGAGGCCATAGTAATGAAGAACTTCTGTTTGAAAATTATAAAAAGACTCTGTGACCCAAAGCGTATGGGAAAAAGTAAACCGGAACTCTATCTATTAACTGAATTAAAAAAATAGTGGATAATACAAGATTTTAATTCCAGTTTGGGGGGAGGGAGATATATGAAGCCTAAATATGTATAGCTATGTTTTCGTACTAAATAGTCAATAACAGACAATATAGAAGGGATCATAATATACAAAAATATAAAAAAAGAACAAATGGATTGCTAAACACTGAACTAGGGATCAACTAAAATATATGATACAATGGCAAGACTCTTGTGGTGGTGAGTTTGGTTGGCCTACTTGGTTTGCTAGAGTAATTTTCATAGTTGGCCAAATGACTTTTAGTAAACCACTTATTCTTGACCCTAAAAGCATTTCTGTGAACATAAATATAATGTAAGACATCATCTGTATCTACCGCTAGTCTGTTAAGTGGAGTCAGCCTGCCCTGTGAATCATGTGGAGCAAACAGAAGCCCAGACTTAGGCATCAACCCCTGTTCTTCTCTGCCTTTGGTATCTTGGCTTCTCAATTCCCTGGCATTCTTATTTTATTGTTTTTAAAATGATAGGGAATTAATTAATTTCCTTTTATTCCTACTTACATTGCTCCTATTTTCTTCCTCTCCTCTTAGGCAATCAATTAAATGTATTTAACATGTATCTTTTCATTTGTATGTATTTGCAAAAATGAATATGTTTGTGCATGGATTTTTAATAAATGAATATATACATATATTTTTTTGCCAAGCATCCTATTGTTGATGTTCATCCACATAAAAACTTTGAAATATGTGTATCTAATTTGTTTTTTTGAATGGTTGCCTAATACTACACAGTGTGCATCTACCATATTTTACCTACACACCTTTCTAGCGATGGACATGCAGGTTGCCTCCAACTTTCCAGCACTACATATTACACTATAATAGATATTTTTCAGAGATGTTATTATGTAACTAACTGTCCAAGAATTTTTGGAGATATATCTATCTATCTATCTATCTATATATATATATACATGTACACACACACACACACACACACACACACCTAGGAGTAGAATGGCTGGGCCATGGATTATCTGTGTACTTCATTTGACTAACTAGTGACAGAAAGCTGTTTTAAAACAATATTTTAAAGAATCTTTCTTTTTGTAACATTTTTATTGAGGTATAAGTTATATACCATAAATCCACTCTTTTAAAATGTACAATTCAGTGTTTTACAGTATATCCAGGGAGTGCATCAGCACCACTATTTAACTTTAGAATATTTTCATCACCCCAAAAGGAAACCTTGTACCCAACCCACCCCATCCCCGCCTCTCCTCCACCTCTTGCAACTATGCCTCTATTTTCTGTCTCTATGTATCTACCTATTCTGGACATTTCATTTTATGGAATCGTACAACATATGGACTTTTGTGTCTGGTTTCTTTCATTTAGCATTAAGTATTCAAGGTTTATCCATGTGGTAGCATATATAAGTACTTCATTTCTTTTTATGGCTGAATGATATTCCATGTCCAGATTTACCATGTGAATGTTTATCTATTCATCAACTGACAGGCATGGGTTGTTTTCACGTTTTGGCTATTATTAACAGTGGGGGTGTGAATACTGGTGTACGAGTTTTCACGTGGACATATGTTTTTAATTCTCCTGGGTATATACCTAGGAGTGGAACTTCTAGGGCATATGGTAACTCTATGTTTAAGCTTTTGAGGAACTGCCAAACTGTTTTCCAAAGAGGCAACGCCGTTTTACATTCTAATTAGTAGTGTATGAAAGTTCCAATTTCTCCACTTCATCAGTGTTTGCCTTTTGATTTTACCCATGCTAGTGGATGTGAAGTGGTATCTCGTTGCGGTTTTTTTTTTTTTTTTTTTTCGGTACGCGGGCCTCTCACTGTTGTGGCCTGTCCCGTTGCGGAGCACAGGCTCCAGACGCACAGGCCCAGTGGCCATGGCTCACGGGCCCAGCCGCTCCGCGGCATGTGGGATCTTCCCGGACCGGGGCACGAACCCGTGTCCCCTGTATTGGCAGGCGGACTCCCAACCACTGCGCCACCAGTGAAGCCCTCGTTGCGGTTTTGATTTGCATTTCCCTTATGGCTAATGTTGAGGATCTTTTCTTATGCTTATTGGCCATTCGTATATCTTCTTTTGAGAAATGTCTATTCAGGTCTGCAGTGGGTCGAATTATGTCTCCTAAAAAGATTTGTTGAAATCCTGACTCACTGGTACCTTTGAGTGTGACCTCATTTGGAAATAGAGTCTATTTTTTCTTTGGCTGATTGTTCTTTTTATTCATATGAGAAACTATTGCCTTATTCAAGGTTACTAAGATTTACCCCTATGTTTTCTTCTAAGAGTTTTATAGTTTTGTTCTTACACTTAGGTCTATGATTCATTTTTTTTTTTTTTTTCGGTACGCGGGCCTCTCACTGTTGTGGCCTCTCCCGTTGCAGAGCACAGGCTCCGGACGCGCAGGCTCAGCGGCCATGGCTCACGGGCCCAGCCGCTCCGCGGCACATGGGATCCTCCCAGACCGGGACACAAACCAGTGTCCCCTGCATCGGCAGGCAGACTCTCAACCACTGCGCCACCAGGGAGGCCCCTATGATTCATTTTGAATTAGTTTTTTCTCCCAGGAAGTTTTGAAATACCATTTGGCCTTTTCCAACTATTCTGAATAATCTATTTGTTTGCTCCCTAACCATGTTCAAGCAACTGGTACCGATCTAGTAGGTTCCTCTGTACCACTATGATTGCTTAATAGAAGAGCAGTTTTCTACTACCTCTATGTAGTTTTTCTTTACTCTTCAACTTGTGTGATAATTTAGCTAAGTAGAGAATTCTTTTTGGACAGTACTTTTTCTCAGAACTTTGAAGATGTTATCTTGTAAGGGATATTCTTTGTAGGTCATCTGTCTTCATTTTGAGTGCTTCCAAGATCTTTTCCTTCTCAGTTTTACTCTGAGGCATTTATTCAGAATTCCAATTTTATTGTTGTTTTTCTTGAGTCTGAGGATTCAGGTCTTTTGCCTATTTCTTACTGTGCTGTGTATATATTCATCATATTGAAGCCCTTCAGATGGCTAGTTCTGATTATAACCCATTCCCTCTAGAGTTAACCTCTATTCTGAGTTTTACTGTATATATCTCTTTACTTTTCTTATAGTTTTACCACCACCTTATGTATCACTAAACAATACAGTTTAGTTTTTCCTGTTTCTGAACTTATAATCATACAGTAAAATATGCTTTTTCTTCTGCCTTCTTTCTATTAACATTGTATTTTTTAAGATTTATCTGTTCTGATGCAAATAGTTGTAGTTTGTTCATTTTCATCACTGCATAGTATTCCATTGTATGTATGTGTGTATATATATATATATATATATCACTATCTTTTTCTTTTTTTTTTACTATTAGTGGGCATTTGAGTTGTTTCTGAATTGAGGCTATTAAAGTTTTGCTGCTTTGGAACATTTTTGTTCATATATTCTGGTGTACACATTATAGTGTATACAAACCCTTTTCAGTTCATGCTTTTCAAATGTATTCTCCTAGTGTGGCTTGTCTTTTAAATTTTTTTTAGTAATTTTCCTGATAATTTTATGATTTTGTGCTTGATTTTTAAAAAGTGAAGTCAGATATATGTTATTTTTTCTAGAATTAAAAAATGCTTTTCTCATTTAACTTCTCAATTCATAGGAAATAAGCCATCTTTTCCTCACTGCTTTTCCATGCTCCCTATTTTATATATAAAGTTTTTGTATGTGCATAAATTTGTTATTGGGTTTTTCATTCTGTTCCATTGCATCATTTCTATTTCCCTGAATGGATACCACATCTTATTTATTATTTTTTATGAACTTTAGAGTTATTAATTTATACAGAAAATACTCCCATGAGATTTTTCTGGGAAGATTTATATATATGAAGATTTATATATATATATATATATATATATAAATATATAAAGATTTATATATTTATAAATATATAGATTTATATATTATAATAAAATATATTTACATATTTATAAAGATATATAAATAGACATATATTCCATGGTCATGGATAGGATAAATTATAATATATATGTAGTGGTATCTCATTTATCAGATATGTCTTTTGCAAATATTTTCTCCCAGTCTGTGGATTATATTTTCATTCTCTTGACCCTATATTTCACAGAGCAAAAATCTTTAATTTTAATGAAATCTAGCTTTCAGTTATTCCTTTCATGGATCATACCTTTGGTGTTGTATCTAAAAAGTCATTGCCAAACCCAAGGTCATCTAGACTTTCTACTATGTTATCTTCTAGAAGTTCTATAATTTTGAATTTTACATTTAAACTTGTGATCCATATTGTGTTAATTGTTGTGAAGTGTAAGGTCTGTGTCTCAATTAATTTTTTTTTGCATGCAGATATCCAGTTGTTCTAGCACCATTTGTTGAAAAGTCTACCTTTTTTTCATTGTATTGCCCTGTTCCTGTTCCATTGTCAAAGATCAGTTGACTTTGTTTATGTGGGTCGTCTATTTCTGGGTTCTCTATTCTGTTCCATTGATCTGTTTGTCTTTTCTTTCACCAATACCACACTGTCTTAATTACTGTGATCTTATAGTAAATCTTGAAGTCAAGTAGTATTAGTACTCTAACTTTGTTCTTCTCTTTCAATATTGTGTTGGCTAGTATTAGTCTTTTTCCTCTCTGTGTAAACATCAAAAGCAGTTTCTTGATAGCCACAAAATAACTTGCTGGGTTTTGATTGGGATTTAATCAAAACTGTAGAGCAAGTTGGGAAGAATTTGTATCTTGACAATATTGAGTCTTCCTACCCATGACCATGGAATATATGTCCGTTTATTAAGTTCTTTGATTTCATTAGCAGAGTTTTCAATTTTCCTCATATAGCTCTTATACATATTTTGTTATGTTTCTACCTAAGTATTTTAATTTTGGGGGTGCTTACCTAAATTGTATTGTGTTTTTAATTTCATCCACTTGATCACTGCTGGTACATAGGAAGGCAGTTGAGTTTTATATATTAACTTTGTATCTTGCAAACTTCCCGTCATTACTTATTAGTTTCAGGAATTTTTTGTTGATTATTTTTGATTTTCTACAAAGATGATCATGTCATCTGTGAATAAAGACAGTTTTATTTCTTTCTTCCCAATCTGTATAAGTTTTGTTTCCTTTTCTTGTCTTACTGCATTAACCAAGGCTTCCTGTACAATGTTGAAAAACAGTGGTGAGAGAGGACATTCTTGCCTCGTTCCTGATCTTAGTGGGAAAGCTTAGAGCTTCTCACCATTAAGTATGATGTTAGCTCTAGACTTTTTTATAGATGTTCTTCAGTAAGTTGAGGAAGATTTCTCTCCATTCCATGAATGGGTGTTAGATTTTGTGAAGTGCTTTTTCTGCATCTACTGATATGATCTTCTTCAGCCTGTTGTTGTGTCAGATTACATTAGTTGAAACAGCCTTGCTTACTTGGGATAAATCCCACTTGATCATGGTGTATAATTTTTTTATACAGTGTTTGATTCAATTTAATAATATTTTGTTGAGGATTTTTATATATCTATATTCATGGGAGATATTGGTCTGTAGTTTTCTTGTAGTATCTTTATCTGGTTTTGGTATTAAGGTAATGCTGGCTTCATAGAATGCGTTACAAACTATTACCTCATCTTCTATATTCTGAAAGAGATTGTAAAAAATTGGTATAATTCCTTCCTTAAATGTTTGGTAGAATTCACCAGTGAACCTGTCTGGGCCTGGTGCTTTCTGTTGTGGAAGTTTATTAATTATTGATTCAATTTCTTTCATAGATTTAGGCCTATTTGGGTTATCTATTCCTTCTTGTGTGAGTTTTGGCAGATTGTATCTTTCAAGGAACTTGTCCATTTCATCTAGGTTATCAAATTTGTGGGCATAAAGTTGTTCTTAGTATTCCTTGATCATTCTTTTAATGTCCATGAGATCTGTAGTGATATCCCCTCTTTCATTTCTGATATTAGTAATTTGTGTCTTCTCACTTTTTTCCATAGTTAACCAGGCTAGAAGCCTATCAATTTTATGGATCTTTTCAAAAGACTGGCTTTTGGTTTCAGTGATTTTCTCTTTTGATTTCTTATTTTCAATTTTATTGATTTATGCTACATTTTAATGTCTTTTCTTCTACATACTTAGGATTTAATTTTCTCTTATTTTTCTAGTTTCCTAAGGTGGAAGCTTAGATGGTTGATTTTAGACCTTTTTTCCTAATATGTGCATGTAATGCTATAAAATTTCCTCCAAGCATTGCTTTTGCTGCATCCCACAAATCTTGATAAATTGTGTTTTCATTTTCATTTAGTTGAACACATTTTTAAATTTCTCTTGAAATTTCTTCTTTGGCCCATGTGTTATTTAGAGGTGTGTTGTTTAATCTCCAAGTATTTTGGTATTTTCCATCTGTCTTTCTGTTTCTGATTTTTAATTTAATTCCATTGTGTGAAAGCAGACATTGTATGTTTTCTGTTTTTAAAAAATTTGTTAAGGTGTGTTTTATGGACCAGAATGTGGTCTGTCTTGCTGAATGTTCATATGAGCTTGGGAAGAATATGTATTGTGTTGTTGTTGGATGAAGTAGTCTATAGATATCCATTATATCTGATTGGTTGATGGTGTTGTTGCATTTAACTATGTCCTTACTCATTTTTTATCTGCTCGATTTGTCCATTCTGAGAGAAGGGTATTAAAGTCTGCAGCTGTAATAGTGGATTCATGTTTCTCCTTGCAGTTCTACCAGTTTTTGCCTTATGCATTTTGATGCTCTATTTTTACTCTTATATGTTAAGGACTGTTATGTCTTCTTGGAAAATTGACCCTTTTATCATTATATCATGGCCCTCTTTATCCCTGATAACTTCCTAGGCTCTGAAGTCTGCTATTTTCAAAATTAATATAGCTACTTCTGCTTTCTTCTGATTAGTGGTAGCATGGTATGTCTTTCTTTATCTATTTACTTTTAATCTATAGCTGTGTTCGTATTTAAAATGGGTTTCTTGTAGAAAACATACAGTTGGGTTTTGATTTTTGATCCACTTTGACAATATCTGTCTTTTAATTGGTGCATTTATACCATGACATTCTAAGTGATTATTGATATGGTTGATATGGTTGGAAGAATATATATCATTTTTTTTTACTGTTTTCTATTTGTTGCCCTTGTTCTTTGTTCCTATTTTTGTTTTTCACTCTGTTTTGTGCTTTGAGGTTTTAATTGAACATTTTCTATGATTCAATTTTCTCTCCTCTCTCAGCATATCAGTTATAATTAAAAAGGACTTTAAAAAATGTTTGCCCTAGAATTTGCAATATACATTTACAGCTAATCCAAGTTGACTTTCAAATAACACTATACTGCTTCATGTATAGTGCAAGTACTTTATAATAACAACATAAGGCTAATTCCTTATCCTGTCCCTTTTGTCATTGCTGTCATTCATTTGGCTTTTACTGGCATACATTGTTTTATCGTGATTCACTTTACCATACTTCACAGATATTGTGTTCTTTATAAATTGAAGGTTTGTGGCAATACTGAGGCAAGCAAGACTATTGGTGCCATTTTTCCAACAGCATTTGCTCACGTTGTGTCTGTGTCACATTTTGTTAATTCTTGCAATATTCCAAACTTTTTCATTATTATTATATTTGTTATGGTGATCTGCAATCAGTGATCTTTGGTGTTACTGTTTGTGAAAAAGATTGTAATTTCCTGAATGCTCAGATCATAGCATTTTTTGGCAATAAAGTACTTTTAATTAAGATATGTACATTGTCGGGCTTCCCTGGTGGCGCAGTGGTTGCGAGTCCGCCTGCTGATGCAGGGGACATGGGTTTGTGCCCTGGTCTGGGAAGATCCCACATGCCGCGGAGCGGCTAGGTCTGTGAGCCATGGCCACTGAGCCTGCACTTCCGGAGCCTGTGCTCTGCAACAGGAGAGGCCACAACAGTGAGAGGCCCGCGTACCGCAAAAAAAAAAAAAGATATTTACATTGTCTTTTAAGACATAATGCTATTGCACACTTAATAGACTACAGTATAGTGTAAACATAAGTTTTATATGCATTGGGAAACCAAAACATTCATGTAACTTGTCTTATTGAGAGATTTGCTTTATTGTGGTGGTCTGTAACTGAATGTCCGATATATCCGAGGTATACCTGTACATAAGCATACATGATTGCTATTATTTTGAACAGACTGTTATCTGTTACATCAATTTAGAATAAGCAAAATCACAGTTTTCCTTTGACTTTTGCTTATTCCTTCTGTGATACTCTTCCTGTCTTTGTGTGGATCAAAGTTTCTGAACTATATAATTTTCCTTCTCACTAAAGCACTTCTTTTCACATTTCTTGCAAGGCAGGTCCACTAGCAACCAACTCTCTCAATTTTTGTTTGTCTGAAAAAGTCTTTATTTCTTTCACTTTTGAAAGATAAATTTGCAGGGCAGAGAATTCTAGGTTGGTGACTTTTTTCTCTCAACTATATAAATATTTCATTTCATTCTCTTCTTGCTTGCATGGTTTTTGAAGAGAAGTCAGGTGTAATTCTCATCTTTGCACCTCTATATGTAAAGTATTTTCTTGCTCTGGCTTCTCTCAGCATTTTTTCTTTATCTTTGATTTTCTATAGTTTGAAAATGAATGCCTAGGTGTAGTTTTTTGTACATTTATTCTATCCGGGCTTTCTGAGCTTCCTGGATCTATGGCTTAGAGTCTGACATTAATTTGGGGGAAATTCTTAGTCAATACTTTTACAAATATTTCTTCTGTCCTTTTCTTTCTTCTCTTTCTGGTATTTCCATTTGTGTGTGTTACATGTATATTACATTCTATGTATGTGTTTATAGTTGTCCCTTAGTTCTTGGATATTCTTTTCTGGTGTTTGTTTTTTCCAGCCTTTTTTTCTGTTTGCTTTTCAGCTTTTCAGCTTTCTGCTGAGATATTTTCAAGCTTAGAGAGTCTTTCCTCAGCCATGTCCAGTCTACTAATAAGCCGATTGAAGGCATTATTTATTTCTACTACAGTGATTTTTTATGTTTAGCATTTCATTTTGGTTCTTTCTTAGAATTTCTTTCTGTTTACATTGCCCATCTGTTTTTGTATGTTGTCTTCTTTATCTATTAGAGCTCTTAGCATAATAATCACAGTTGTTTTAAGTTCCTGGTCTGGTAATTCCAACATTTCTGCCATGTCTGGTCCTGATGCTTGTTCTGTCTCTTCAAACTATGTTTTTTCCATTTGGTATGTCTTGTAATTTTTTCTTGATAGCAAGACGTGTGATGTACTGGTTAAAAGACATTGTTAAAAATAGGCCTTTAGTAATGCAGTAGTAAGGTGTGGCAGAGGAAGGGTAAGTGTTCTATGTTCTTATGGTTAGTTCTCAGTTTTTTATTGTGCCCTTCCTCTGAACTGTAAACCTTATATATGTATTTCGATATTTTCCCCCATTAGGTAGGACAAGATAACTAGTGTGGGCTGGAGTTGGGTGTTTCCCTTCCTCTGGCCCAACATTTCAGACTCTGGTTAAGTAGTTTCTCCTGAGGGCACACCTTGTTATGAAGAACAGAGTGTTCTGCTATATTTCAAAATCGTTCCTTTTTCACCCTCCCCCTACCAGAAGCACCAGGGCCTTTTTCCCCAGTATTCTGTGAGAACCTGGTACAGCTTCAGAAGATAAAGCTTAACAAAACTTTTGAACACCCTTTCTTGCCCCCCTCCCCCCATTTCCCACACTCCCACCAATGACTGGGTCCCCTTTGAGATGTTATTTCTCAGACTTGCCCACACTGAGACTCCAGCAGTTTATCGGTTATAGGTCAGGGGTTTATAGCCCTGGCACTAGTTCCTGTAGAGGTTTCTGCTCTGGTGTGTTGTGATTCTCTGTATTCCTCTCTTTGTCTCTAATTTGGGGGGCAGTGGTTTGCCCTGTGCCACCACCTCTCTGATAGATAAAAGAAGAGTTGTCGATTTTTCGGTTTGTTCAGATTTTTACTTGTTAGTTTGGAGTGGTCTGGCTAGAAACTGGAAATTCTTGAGATTTTGATTGAAATAATATTAAATATTTATGTCACTTGAGGAGAATAGACATGGTTATATTACCGAGTTCTACTTTTAATGAGTGTAGTAAAACTCTCCAATTATTTAGGTTTTCTTTAATGAATTTCAATAAAATTTTATAATATGCTTCATAGTGCTTTCTGAACATATTTTGTTATTTTTCCTTTGGTCCTTTGTATTTCTTTTTGCTATTATAAATTTTATCTTATAAACATAGTTTTTAACCATTTGTAGCTGTATGCAGGAATGCAATTAATTTTTGCATATATAATTAAACATTTATCTTATTTATTAATTTATAACATTTTCCTTATAATCAGAAATCATAGTCTTCATGATTCCAATTCTTTGACCTGAAAAATATCTGTAATGGCACACATAAGTTTTATTATAATCATCCCAGAGGAGCCACTCCATCTCTTTCCATAAATCCAAGATGGATCTAAGGTGTCTAGGTGTCTCCACTTAGCCCTGTAGTTCTCAAGATTGAGGTGGGGGTGAGGTGCTGCTCTCTAGGAGAATTTAGGATATTTGTAAGAGGATTTTTTATGGTGGAAGCTGGGGATACTACATTTCCTGGTATGCAGGGAAAAACTGTCCTACATCTTGCCTGACTGACGGTCTTACCAGTCATTCATGTAAATGAAAAATCCATTTGTAATTATTTGAGCCTGGAACCAACTTCATTATATATGCAAACACAAAATACTTTCTGTAAAGTTTTAATATATAATGCATTTCTCTGGAATGCAGCTACCAAGTATATGACTGTAATTATTTAGCCTTTATATCTAGATGTTGAGCATAAATAGTACTGTAATAATCAGATGAACATTGTCTTACTTGTATTATACCCATATTGGTTGATTATGAGTAGGTGCAAGGATCTTATTTCGTATATCATCTAGTGTAGTCATGGCTGAGCACTTACATATTGAAATACATATTATTTTATTTCCTTTTTAATTTCTTGTTTGCATGGAAGTTAGGACATTATATTAATTTGTTAAAATTAAGTATACTTAGAAGTTATATATTCTAAGAACTTCATTCTATGATAGTACAAAACGGTTAAAAAATATTTGTTATAAAAGAAGGCTCTGAGTCAGTGTTTAGAATCACTGGTCTAAATAGAGAATCAGTTGGTGAACCAAAAATGATAATTCTCTTTGTAAACAGTTTTAAAAGTTTCACCCAACTCCACAAACACAGACATCTAAGAGTGGCAATAATCTTATGCTGTTATACAAAAGGATTTTTAAAAAGTTGATTTTTGTCTTGATAAAACTGTAGGAAGGGGTGTGTGTGTGAGAGAGAGAGAGAGAGTTTATAATGGAAGGATTAAGAAAACTAAAAGCTTTCAGAGAAATAAACTGAAGGAAGTAGAGTTTGGACAGGTGGTGTCATTTTTTCCTTTGTGGCTTACATTTGGTGCTGCTAACATTTTCCTTTTCAACTGGAAGGCTAGGAGGAAACAGCTCTAAAGGAATGGAATAATTTCATATTGTTTGTATATAATCTTATTTACAAAGTCAGCATTTGGAAATTTTGGATTAGAATTCTTATTTTGAAACTATGTATTCTTTGAATTTGTACTTCATTAGAAATTGAGGTTAAACCATTTAAAAAATTCTTAGATGGTAATACTGGTAAAACAATTATAGAAAATAATTATATTTTTAATATAAAGAATATCATTAACTCTGATGTGGGTTCTGAGTTTTTATGCCTTGGAGTTACGTTTGAAAATTCTTAAAGTACTTTCATACCTCCATGTATTTGGAATTGCTTACCTCTTCCTCTAACTCTGCCTTTTAGATTGTTTAGTCTGTTGCTATAGCAGTCACTACTGTGCTTCCTAATAGTTGGCTAAATGTCAAACTTCCGTTGTAGGTGATAGACGTGGCAATTGTGTTTCAGCAGTTGGCCAAAATAAAGGATGGTGTGAATGGGTGGGAGGATAGTGACACTCTATCCCAAATTCTGTGTGAGCGTGAGCTACGTATATTACAAGTTGAAAAAACAGGAACTCTAAGTTTGGTCATGAAGTAGTAGTATAAAGTAGTTAGTGACTCTTAGAATTGAGACCAAGAACTAGCTAGCAGACGTCTGATTCATACGCATTATATGATGGAGGAGATAGACTTTTAGGATTCACATTTTCTCCTGACCAACTGCCAACTCTCTTTTCTGACTGACTGACTAAAATGTCAAATACCTTTTGGGGTTTTTTCTGCGGTTTCTAGTCAATCTGTAGATCTCACTGCTTTGCTAACAGCCTTTTCAGAACTTTTTTTTTTGTATTTACTTCTCCATTACTTTCTAAATAGTTTTCCAGAGTGTACTTGACTTAAGATATTATTTTCAACATGTGTATGTAGATATGAGTCATTTTACTTAAAAACTATAATTTCAAATTATAATTGGACTGCTACATATTGATGTTTTCACTTAATTCTTATTAATACATATTAACAAAAATTAATAGGATACTGATGATGAATGGTTTCTGTGAATATGTTGATTATGAATTATATTAAGCATATTTTTATTCTCAATAATTTTGTATAGAAAAGTTTGGGTGAACTGTCAGATTAGAGGAATTCAATGGATTTGAAGACTAATTATAAAAACTATAATAATTAAATAAATGTCAAATACAGATATGCCAGTCTTTCAAGGAATTTGAATATGTCCATATATACTTGACCTGATCTCTTGTTTCTGACAACCTTGTATTCAAATCCCTGAAAACATACAAATGTCTGTTCTGTTTTCACATATTACATGGAAGGAGAATAACAATGTCCCTCAGTAAGAAGTTCTTATGCTTTACAAAGTTCATTGGATGCAAAATTTTCCTTTTATATAACCTAAATTCCTGCTATTGTAATGTAATTTCCCTTTTACAGATTCCAAATAGAGAACATCTGGTCACCATCTTTCTTTCTTTCTTTTACCTTTTGCCAAAGCCATCAGCAGAACCCTCTCCTCTGACCTTTACTATTCAAGTCTGACCCTTAAAATCCCACTTTATATTTGTCTGTGGTGTTTGGGCATGGTGCACAGGCAGAAGATTCTTTGATTGCCTCAGCCTTATTGGATACCTTATATTTTGACCTTTGCTAGACTCAGCTCCTGAGAGCTGGGCCCACTGATTTTCATACCACAAGTTATCCCTGCTCCACTTTCTAGACCAAACAGGACACACAGATGATGGTAATAAACAGCCTCAGCTTCCCACAGAGGCTGACTATTAATTATCCTTCCAATTCTAGAAACTGGGGCCTCCCCACTGGTCAGTGGGATATCCAGATAGTCTTAGCTGCTAACTGGATTTGACATGTGCTGGCCACTACCCTTCTAGATCACCCTGCAAAGTCAAATCTCTCTTTGCTAAAGATTTTGAATTGAAGTCTGTGGCTATCTTTCTAGGAAGCTGTGAATCCCCTGAAATTGCCCATTAGACATTGTGCATGTATGCATTTTTATTTTTTTCTGACTCTGTAGTTTTTAGCACTTTCTCAAAGAGGAATGTAATACAAGTTTATAAACAACTTATATTTTAGAGATGTATACTGAAGGATTTAAGAATGCAATATTATGTTATCTACAGCCAATACAAAATAAAATTAAAAAAATAAACATTTCCCCTGCTTCCATATATCCTTGTGCTAAGCATTGGGTATCTGATGATCCTCCTTGCCCTTTTCTGTCTCTTTTCTGTGTGGATTCCTAGTACTAACTGGGACCTCAGCCCAGTTACCAAGATCTCGGGACCCTTGTCTTTTCTGCCCAGAAGACAACTGCCGGTCTGTCCAGCTTCCTAAACTTATTGGCTTCTTTCCCCTCATAAGGACCCTAATATATCCACATGGAAATGCTATTAACAGTAGAGCAATCCTGACTTTGCTTCACAGGAATTCCAAATTGTGTGGTCAGTTACTGTAGCTAAATATCTCCCACTATCTATGTCTACTCAATGGGTAAATCTTATGTCGGGGTCCAAATTTTTCCATCACCACATCAGCTTGTGAAACTATTAGCCAAGTACAAAGATTTGAAATATAAAAATCTGGGTATCTCCTTAGTCTACTTATCTCATATCAAGTTTGTTATTGTAATCAGAGAAGAGAGACATAGACAGAGAATAATTAAGTATATGGGCAATCATATCTCCTAAACTTAAAAAAAGAGATAAAGTTTAAAACTTGGTCTAAATTTGGGACAAAAAAACTGGAACTGAGGCTGCCTTGGAAAACTGGTGACATGGTTACCATAGTGAAGTAGAATAATCATACTGTATGAGGTTAAAAATAACGTTGGAAAATTAGACTTGAATAAATATTACTGTAAGAATCTACAAATGGAAAACCTTAGAATGGCTTACAACATTGTTACTTTTTTCACATTTGAGAAGGAAATTAATACACATTTCTTGCTTGCATAATTATCTCCTAGCACACTGTTTTCTTTGACTAATAACTGTTCTGCCCTTGGGCTAAAATGGACCAAGGGTTCATTACAGATTACTTGCCTGAAGTGGGTAAAGGAGTGAACAGAGGAGTTTCACTTCTCTGTTGTGCTGTTTGGGACAGTGGAAATAAGAGTGGATAAGAATGTATAAATTTGGAATTATCATAGCATAGACTAGAATATTGGACCAGGAAGGCATCTTGGAGACCATCTGGTTAAATTTTTCAACTGAGGAAACAGGTCAACGATTGGCAGGTGATTTGCCTTGGCTCATTCGCTATCAGAGTTGAGGCTGACTCCCATTCTCCTGGCTCCTGGATGCATGTTCTTCCTGTACCACCATATTGCTCCCTGGCCACTTGGCTATCTCCTGGGCTTCGACAGCTCCCTGTCCTTCCTCTTTCAGGTGAAAGGAATAAAATCCCAATATGAATGAAAAAGAATCCTAACATTATGTCTCCCTTTTCGCAACAAAAACTCAACCAAATATCACCTTCCTTACAATCATTCATTTTGAGGGTAGGATTTGATTAAGAAACTGCATATTGCGCTTTTAGCAGTCCTGGGACCAGAATTACTATGTTAAGCAAAGATAGGACACTTATTTTTTATTGAATTAGTTATCTCCTGTTCCCAATAAGATGATCAGGTGTAATTAGCTAAGACGTCTGTTCAGAAAAGAATGGTAATTTAAAATTATATAGAGAGAAGCAGAGGGAAGCTCACCGAGCACAGGGGAGGTCCCGGGAACGAGCGTGAATTCGCCTGTGGAGAGGGGGAAAGATGGCGGAAGAGTAAGACGCGGAGGTCACCTTCCTCCCCACAGATACACCAGAAATACATCTACACGTGGAACAACTCCTACAGAACACCTACTGAACGCTGTTAGAAGACCTCTGACCTCCCAAAAGGCAAGAAACTCCCCACGTACCTGGGTAGGGCAAAAGAAAAAAGAATAAACAGAGACAAAAGAATGGGGACGGGACCTGCACCAGTGGGAGGGAGCCGTGAAGGAGGAAAGGTTTCCACACACTAGAAGCCCCTTCACGGGGCGAGATTTCGGGTGGCAGGGGGGTGGGGGGGCTTCGGGGCTGCGGAGTAGAGTGCAGCCTCAGGGGTGCGGAGGGCAAAGCGGAGAGATTTCAGCACAGGGGATCGGTGCCGACCAGCACTCACCAGGCCGAGAGGATTGTCTGCTCGCCCGCCAGAGCGGGCTGGGCTGGGAGCTGAGGCTCCGGCTTCGGTCGGAGCGCAGGGAGAGGACTGGCGGCGTGAACACAGCCTGCACCACGGCAGGCTGGGAGCCGGGAGGGAGTCCGGGAAAAAGTCTGGACCTAACGAAGAGGCAAGAGACTTTTTCTTCCCTCTTTGTTTCCTGGTGCACGAGGAGAGGGAATTAAAAGCACTGCATAAAGGAGCTCCAGAGATGGGTGCGAGCCGCGGCTAACAGCGCGGACCCCAGAGACGGGCGTGAGATGGTAAGGCTGCTGCTGCCGCCACCAAGAAGCCTGTGTGCGAGCACAGGTCACCCTCCACATCTTTCTTCCGGGGAGCCTGTGCAGCCCCCCACTGCCAGGGTCTTGGGATCCAGGGACAACTTCCCTGGGAGAACGCATGGCACGCCTCAGGCTGGTGCAACGTCACGCTGGCCTCTGCCGCCGCAGGCTCGCCCTGCACTCCGTGCCCCTCCATTCCCCAAGCCTGAGTGAGCCAGAGCCCCCAAATCAGCGGCTCCTTTAACCCCGTCCTGTCTGAGCGAAGAATAGACGCCCTCCCGCGACCTACACTCAGAGGCGGGGCCAAATCCAAAGCTGAACCCCTTGGAGCTGTGCGAACAAAGAAGAGAAAGGGAAATCTCTCCCAGCAGCCTCAGGAGCAGTGGAGTAAATCTCCACAATCAACTTGATGTACCCTGCATCTGTGAAATACCTGAATAGACAACGAATCATCTCAAATTGAGGAGGTGGACTTTGAGAGCAAAATTTATGATTTTTTCCCCTTTTCCTCTTTGTGTAAGTGTGTATGTGTATGCCTCTGTGTGAGCTTTTGTCTGTATAGCTTTGCTTTCACCATTTGTCCTAGGGTTCTATCCGTCCTTTTTTTTAATTAAATTTTTCTTAATAATTATTTTTTTTATTTTAATAACTTTATTTTACCTTACTTTATTTTATTTTCTTTTATCTTCTTTCTTTCTTTCTTTCTCTCTTTCTTTCTTTCTTTCTCTCTCTCTTTCTTTCTTTCTTTCTTTCTTTCTTTCTTTCTTTCTTTCTTTCTTTCTTTCTTTCTTTCTTTCTTTCTTTCTTTCTTTCTTCTTTTTCTCCCTTTTATTCTGAGCCATGTGGATGAAAGGCTCTTGGTGCTGCAGTCAGGAGTCAGTGCTGTGCCTCTGAGGTGGGAGAGCCAACTTCAGGACACTGGTCCACAAGAGACCTCCCAGCTCCACATAATATCACATGGCGAAAATCTCCTAGAGATCTCTGTCTCAACATCAACACCCAGCTTCACTCAACGACCAGCAAGCTACAGTGCTGGACACCCTATGCCAAACAACTAGCAAGACAGGAACACAACCCCACCCATTAGCAGAGAGGCTGCCTAAAATCATAATAAGTCCACAGACACCCCAAAACACACCAGCAGACGTGGACCTGCCCACCAGAAAGACAAGATCCAGCCTCATCCACCAGAACACAGGCACTAGTCCCCTCCACCAGGAAGCCTACACAACCCACTGAACCAACCTTAGCCACTGGGGACAGACACCAAAAACAACGGGAACTACGAACCGGCAGCCTGCAAAAAGGAGACCCCAAACAAAATGAGAAGACAGAAAAAAACAGCAGATGAAGGAGCAAGATAAAAACCCACCAGACCTAACAAGTGAAGAGGAAATAGGCAGTCTACCTGAAAAAGAATTCAGAATAATGATAGTAAAGATGATCCAAAATCTTGGAAATAGAATAGAGAAAATGCAAGAAATATTTAGCAAGGACCTCGAAGAACTAAAGGTGAAACAAGCAACAATGAACAACACAATAAATGAAATTAAAAATACTCTAGAAGGGATCAATAGCAGAATAACTGAGGCAGAAGAACGGATAAGTGACCTGGAAGATAAAGTAGTGGAAATGACCACTGCAGAGCAGAATAAAGAAAAAAGAATGAAAAAAAAAAGAAAGAATGAAAAGAGCTGAGGACAGTCTCAGAGACCTCTGGGACAACATTAAATGCACCAACATTCAAATTATAAGGATTCCAGAAGAAGAGGAGGAAAACAAAGGGTCTGAGAAAATATTTGAAGAGTCTATAGTTGAAAACTTCCCTAATATGGGAAAGGAAATAGTTAATCAAGTCCAGGAAGCACAGAGAGTCCCATACAGGATAAATCCAAGGAGAAACACGCCAAGACACATATTAATCAAACTGTCAAAAATTAAATACAAAGAAAACATATTAAAAGCAGCAAGGGAAAAACAACAAATAATACACAAGGGAATCCCCATAAGGTTAACAGCTGATCTTTCAGCAGAAACTCTGCAAGCCAGAAGGAACTGGCAGGACATATTTAAAGTGATGAAGGAGAAAATCCTACAACGAAGATTACGCAGCAAGGATCTCATTCAGATTTGATGGAGAAATTAAAACCTTTACAGACAAGCAAAAGCTGAGAGAGTTCAGCACCACCAAACCAGCTTTACAACAAATGCTAAAGGATCTTCTCTAGGCAAGAAACACAAGAGAAGGAAAAGACCTACAATAACAAACACAAAACAATTAAGAAAATGGGAATAGGAACATACATATCGATAATTACCTTAAATGTAAATGGATTAAATGCTCCCACCAAAAGACACAGACTGGCTGAATGGATACAAAAACAAGACCCATATATATGCTGTCTACAAGAGACCCACTTCAGACCTAGGGACACATACAGACTGAAAGTGAGGGGATGGAAAAAGATATTCCATGCAAATGGAAATCAAAAGAAGGCTGGAGTAGCAATTCTCATATCAGACAAAATGGAGTTTAAAATAAAGACTATTAGAAGAGACAAAGAAGGACACTACATAATGATCAAGGGATCGATCCAAGAAGAAGATATAACAATTGTAAATATTTATGCCCCCAACATAGGAGCACCTCAATACATAAGGCAAATACTAACAGCCATAAAAGAGGAAATCGACAGTAACACATTCATAGTAGGGGACTTTAACACCCCACTTTCACCAATGGACAGATCATCCAAAATTAAAATAAATAAGGAAACACAAGCTTTAAATGATACATTAAACAAGATCGACTTAATTGATATTTATAGGACATTCCATCCAAAAACAACAGAATACACATTTTTCTCAAGTGCTCATGGAACATTCTCCAGGATAGATCATATCTTGGGTCACAAATCAAAACTTGGTAAATTTAAGAAGATTGAAATTGTATCAAGTATCTTTTCCGACCACAACGCTATGAGACTAGATATCAATTACAGGAAAAGATCTGTAAAAAATACAAACACATGGAGGCTAAACAATACACTACTTAATAACGAAGTGATCACTGAAGAAATCAAAGAGGAAATTAAAAAATACCTAGAAACAAATGACAATGGAGACACGACGACCCAAAACCTATGGGATGCAGCAAAAGCAGTTCTAAATGGGAAGTTTATAGCAATACAATCCTACCTTAAGAAATAGGAACATCTCAAATACAGAACCTAACCTTGCACCTAAAGCAATTAGAGAAAGAACAAAAATCCCCAAAGTTAACAGAAGGAAAGAAATCATAAAGTTCAGATCAGAAATAAATGAAAAAGAAATGAAGGAAACGATTGCAAAGATCAATAAAACTAAAAACTGTTTCTTTAACAATTTTATTTTGTTATTGTAAAAATTTTATTTATTTGTTTTTGGCTGCGTTGGGTCTTCATTGCTGCATGCGGGTTTTTCTAGTTGTGGCTAGCGGGGACTATTCATTGTTGTGGTGTGCGGGCTTCTCATTGTGGTGGATTTTCTTGTTGTGGAGCACGGGCTCTAGGTACACAGGCTTCAGTAGTTGTGGCATGTGGGTTCAGTAGTTGTGGCTCGCAGGCTCTAGAGCTCAGGCTCAGTAGTTGTGGCTCATGGGCTTAGTTGCTCCGCAGCATGTGGGATCTTCCCAGACCAGTGCTCGGACCCATGACCCCTGCATTGGCAGGCAGATTCTTAACCACTGCACCACTGGGGAAGCCCAGCAGTGACACTTTTTATGTACAAATAGTTATATCATGGGCAATATAAATTTGGTTTGTTTTTTGAAAATATTGGCATTTTTCAAACACTTATCCAAATAATAGTGGGTTTCAGAACAGAATTCCAGTGTCAAAGAGATTTTGGGATTGAAGTTGGGGAAAAGAAGGTGTCCATTTAGATGGAGAAAAGTAAAATTACAGATGGCATTAAAATTATCCTATAAATTTTATTGCACACTGGAAAGAATGTTAAATGACTACACAAATTTGACTGTTTTAATAATTAATTGGGGAATGCAAATTTTTGACTTGCATGAAATATGTATTTGAACTAGACTTTTAATATTTGGATTTTAACTGTTTAACTTCATTGCATATTCTCCTAATCAACATTTGGAATTTATGTTTTGATTCTTTGACTCCTACCAACCGAAGTGTTTGGATCAGAAGCATATGCTTCTAATACATGGGAAAGAACCTGACTAGGTTGTTTTCTGATTGGTGGAAGTGGGAGTGATGCATCACTTTTGTCCTTTACAATCTTAGGGCTATCCCTTGGGAAAAGACATAGGATGCAGTATGCAGATACTTTATTTTTGCATTTGATGAATAAGCATAACATAATTATTAATAATAAAAAATTAACTATTTGCAGGTAGCAGCATAAAGTCTGTAAGATACAGAGTTATTATGGTGTCTTTGGAACGAAAGGAGTGTGTACTGATGCTTTCAAATGATAGGGGTTTTGTTGCTAGGTTGAGCAAGAATCTGTGAGTTGGTTTACTTCCCAAATTGGCTCCAGTTTCACATTTTTCCTGGCATCCCTTAGCAGCATTTGGTTCGAATGCAGTAGAATACTGTCTCTTAGCTTCTGGTGACAAGCAGAGGCAGCCTGATTCTGGTGTAATGTCAGGGGTAGTTCTGTGCCGCAGGGCCTGGAATGGCAGCAGGCAGTGTGGGAGTGCTCTCAAGGCCCCAGGTGGGAGCACAACACCAGAGGACAGGAGAAGTGACCTGGGTATACTGTCTGCCCTGAGCATGCTCAGGCAGATTTCCTTTTTGCTCATATCCCCAGACTTGGAAATGTGGATGGCACATGTGTTACGCTGACTGCCTTCCCAAGATATTTGAAAGCCCTGCCCAAGATCTTTTAGTGATGCTGGTTTAGATCACTGGCCATAGCAGCCTTGAGTTTCTAAACTAAGTATAAGCCAACCAATATTTACACCCCTTATAACTGCTGTTTGTGAAACATTCAGATGCCTGCCCACACAATGAAATGTAATGTGACCCAAGCTGGACAAACAACAATCATTTCTGTTAAATTATAGCAGAGCATGTGCCTAAAAGTTAAAATTATCCTAATTGAGAAGACTTGAGTTTTACTTTTTGGAAAGATTGTGTGAGAATCATGAAATACCCAAGGGCGGTCAACAGAAGATCAAATCTTGTGAACTCAAGATTACTTAATGAGCACCTTCTAGTACTTCTCCAGCAACAGGTTCCAAGATAATGAAACATTAAATGTAAGTATTGACTACAAAGACAGTCAGTTTATGGCAATAATGAGTTTATAATCTAGTTGGTGGCTTCCTTGGAATTATTTGTCATTGAGTGAATGAGAAAATCATTAAATAGTTATGCATTGGACTAAGACACCAATCTGATCATGTGTAGAGCCCCAGAAAAGTTGGAGTGGGGAAATGACTCGTGGAGCAATGAGGGGAGCTTAATTACTTACATCAAGTCCTCAAATGCAAGACTGTGTGTGGTAAGAGTCAAGGATGATATAAAGTACTATGAAAGTTCAGGGGCTGGAAAAATCATGTTGGGAGAGGTTTTCAGAGAACTTTGAACAAATTTAATTCCAGCCTAATTAACTTAAGTGCTGGGGATTCAAAGATGATTAAACCATAGACTCTGGCATTAAGTTGGATTTTGGTAGATGGAAACCAGAGTGAAAGAGATGGCATGAAGAATGATCCAATAGAGATAAAAATGCATTATGTAGGGAATATGAGGAAAATTTAACAAATTTGAAGACAGAAAGCTGAGAGGGAGACCTAAAGACTGAATGATGCATTGCTACATTCTAGGGATACAATTTATAGAGCCCTTAATAAGCCAGGTATGGTGCCAAGAAATTGGTGTGAATTATTGACTTTAATTTTCACAGCATCTGTGGAGATAGATACTTTGGTTATCTCTACCCTACAGATGAGAAAAATGAATCTCAGTGTTAACTTGACCTAAGTCATGTGTCTAAGAAGTGTGGAAGACAGGGTTCAGACAAGGGCAGTCTGACTCCAGAGCCACATAACCATTAAATCATTCTGCCACCTTACCCCTGACCTCATTGATAATAACTCTGAAATGTTTCTTTAATCCTTCACTCCATCAGCTCCACTGTATAATTTAGCTAACACCGTCTCTCATTATTATTGCAATACTCTTGGCTGCCTTCCATGCCACTAGACATCTCCTCTTCAAATTTACTCTACCATGGCCTCCAGAATTACCTTTGGAAACCACAGATCTGATCATGTCACTCCTTTGTTAAAACAGTGTCCAGTTGCCTTTAAGAACAAACTCAAACTTCTTAGCGTGGCTTATAATGTCCTTTATAATCTGGCTCTAGTCCAGTTTTCTTTCACAGCCCCATCTTCTGCAGCTCCACCCTCTCCTCAAGTCTCTTAGATGTCCCAGCTACACTCAAATATGCTTCAATTTCAAAACTCTAGAAGAGCTCTAGAGTCCCTTTAAAATCTTATTTTTATGCCTCCTGAGAGTACATGTAGGGGAAAAGCTGAAATAGTAAGAAATAGGTTGGAGTTTAAAAAAATCAATAAAAGACATTGAAAGACAGGCTAAGGGGTTTGGAATTTATTAAGTAGACAATGAAGTTCTGCTGAAGACTTTCAAACAATGAAATAACGTGGTGGTTCTTTAGTAGGATTAATTTGTTGGAGTAGACGAAAGCAGACATAGAGAGACTCTCTTTGCTTAGTTTATTGATGAATCCCAGGTGCCAAGAACCCCGCCTGGAACATAGTATGTGCTCTATAAATATTTGCTGAATGAATGAATTCCAAAGCACCTTCTGGGGATTAGTGCTTACACAGTCTTGTTCATTCTTTCTCCATTTTGACCTCTGTCTCTCTCCCTCACATACAAGTGCTCTCTCCTTTTTATCCATTCTGATCTCATTCCTTGTTTTTTAATATAAAATAATTTTCACTTAATTATTACTTATAATTCTTATTCAACAAATATTTCCTAATTATTTATTGTGTTCCAAGATGAGTTTGAGGGGTTTTCTCACACTTGGTCACATGTAATTCTCCCAAGAGCATAATGGGGGTAGGTATCATTGTCCATATTTTGCAGATGACTGATGTCCAGAATTCACACCATTAAGCAGAGTAGATTTCTGGCTCCAAGTCTTGATCTCTTGATATCAAAGCAGTTGAACAATTTGTATTGTGATTTCTTTTTGGCCTCTGACTAAATCATGGTGACTAATTTGGCCCTGCTTTAGCCACCTTTCCTTAGTTAAAATAAAAATTGCATGAGGTAAAGGAGTGAAGATGGGATAGTAGCTCTACAGGGGTTGAGGGAAGATTTATTTTATCAAAGGAAGTAGAGATGTGAATATGTTATAGTCTTGAGTGGAGGAAAAAATGCTCTGCAGCAGTGTGAGGACAGTTATGCGTCATGGTCTTTAAAAGGATATGGTTTTACCCCTAAAAAGGTAGGAGATGGAATTAAGTGCTAAAGTGGAACCTTTAGTTAGTCTTGGAAAGTAAGAGGGATATTTATTCTTTCAATGAAGGAGAAAAGTAGAGAAAATAGGAGTGCTCTACAAGTAGGGGAGGGAAGAAGTTTGCAGGAAATCATATCCGCAAGTTTAGCCACTCTATTGAAGCTTCTAGCTAAAGTGACTCTAAATAGTTTGGACAAAAACTTTGGGGCAGTTGGCTAAAATATCAATCTCTAAAATTGCAGAATAGCCTGATTAAGCTCCATCAACTTGGTTTTGAGTGTGGGTTATGAAGTCAAATTGTCTGGATTTTAATCACAGCTCCTCCTTTTACCAACTGCATGATCTTAGCATGTTACTTAATCTCTCTGCATTTTAGTCCTCATCTGTAAAATGGGGTAATATAGTACCACCTTCATAGGTTTGCTGTGTGAATTATATGAGTTAACATGGCCAAAGCTCTAGGAAATGTACTCTGCACAGTGAAAGCTCCCTATATGTAAGTGGGAGCTGCTGCTGCTATGTGTTCCTGTTCCCTAGCACCCTAAGTATCTTGAATATTGTTCATTCTTTTCATATAGTATATATTTTCATTGGAAGATGTGGCTTGGCTGCAGGCCAGAAGTGAAACATGCTGTTCTTTCCTCTACTTTTACAACCATACTCATGTACATGATGATATAAAGGTAGCTACAATGGCCTTAACCCAGCTGACAGCTAGTGATTGAGTGATGTCTTTGTTATTTGAATTTTTTTAATTAAATAATTAAGCAGGAGTATCCAATCAGGGTGATCACAGATAAAAGGACTATTTATAAACCTAAATTTGGAATGCTGGGATAAAGACAAAGATAATTTATTTGTACTTCAAGTATGCTAAAATTGTCTAATGAGTTCTGGATTATTTTTGAATAAAGAAGCTTTGGATCTTGAATTACCATGGGAAACTGTAGCCAGTCTACTACTTATTCATAAATTAGTCAGTTGCTGGAGTTTGGCCACATCATACACAATGTTAAACTTCAAGGCCAACTGGAAAAGAATTTAAGCTTTGCATTAATGACAGTTTCATTAATTGAACTTTAAAATTGCTACCTTCTTTTGATATGAAATATAGACAATCTCTGAATTTTGGCTATTTTGGTAAATGATTGCAACTAGTGGTAAAACGATACCAATTTCAGCAGCCATATTAGAGAATTTAGCAAAAGGAAAAATAATCTGGGATAGTATATGCTTATCCTATATATTGCTAGCTTCATTCCCTGAAAGTCTGTTTTAATAAAATTGTTCTTGGCATGCCAAAGAAAACTACAGAGTTGGCTATCCCTGGGACAAATGGTTAAGAAAAAATTCATTAAAAAACTTTGAGTTAAGCCAACTAATGCTTTTTTGCCCCAAATTCTTTGAAATATTATAACAACCTTCTTTTTAGTGGAATCATCTTTTAGTCTATCCACTAAAATAGCTATCCACTAAAATAAACTATTAAAGATAGTTTAAAGCTATTTAGTGATGTAGAAACATAGCTTGATGACCAAGAATCAAATGAACATATTACACAAAATGACCAGATATGCCCAGAAGCTTGAGATATTACTCGACCACAAGAATCTTTCAGAAATTAATGTAGAGCAATATTGGATTAGTCTATTTTTTGAGCAAAGGTTAGTTTAAAAGCTACAGTAGAAATTAAAAGGTAGGAAGGAAGGGTAAGATCATCAGGGCTAATTAAAAAAAAAATCACAGGTTGTAATAAGCAGAAGGAACTTGAAAAATTTTAAATATATTATATTTATGAGTATGTATGTAGAGTTTTATAGAGACTCAAAATCATGAAATATAATACTAAAAGCTGTTTTCCATATTAATAAATGTTTATATAATACACATCAATAATTCTCCTTTGTCTCTTTTAAAATTATTTTTCTTTCAAGAAAAGTACATGCAAAATAAACTGGCCATTTATACAGAGCTGTTCTTCTACTAATGCTCCAGCACTTGCTGCCAAGTATTTTTGAAATAGTTTAGAATATATTTCACCATTTAACATCTGTTTCTTCTCCAATTTTTTAAAACATTGAAATAGCTGTAGATAAGGGAAACTTCTCTGAAATGTCAGACTTCGTTGTACAAACATAAATTATGGCATACACAGCTATATCTTGAGAATAAAAACTACTAATTTGTGACATTGATAAAACCAAAACTTAAAGATGCTATTAGGTTAGAAATTGTGACATTTCGTAGATTGAATACATACATTCCCTTTTTCTGATATTTTGGAGCTCAAATAGTAAGAACTAGCTAAAAAATGTTGGTTTTAAAAGTGCAGCTTAAACAATTTTGGGAGTAAAATATTTCCAAGTAAATTATAACAATTATTTTTACTCCTAGAAAAATTAGAATATGTATTGATTTTAAAGGTTTTGAATATTCATCAAATATATTTTCAGGACCTATCATTGTTCCATGCATTGGGTTACTTGCATTTTAAAACTTAAAAATTTCAAACTAGGATTTCTTAACCAATATGTCGTGTAATCCTCAGTGTGATAGTAAGTATGTTGCAAAAACAGCATCTTTTGGGCAGATAAATTGTACTGTGGAATTTTCTGACTCTAATATATATTGTGAATCTTGAAGAGGGGTTATAGGTGCTTGTTTCACAATCCTATTTAACCACAGAGCTTCTTTTGGGGAGAGAGGATGGGGTACATAGCTCCTATTAACATATTCACATATTGATATGCAAAAATACACACTGGTTTGTGGGCGCTAAATAAGACTGTTAGGTAAAGAGCCATCAGCTGCCAAATATTTTTTCTCTTTTTTATTTTTTTGGCTGTTTGGGATTTCTCAGAGAAGGTTCATTTCTTATCTCTTCTTTAATTCATTCCACAGTCCTGCACCTCTACTTTTGTACCTGCCATCTCTCTGGACTGTTGCCCATCACTCTGCTCTTCACTTTGATGCTTCTTTCACCATCTGTGATGCTGTCAGCATTCCTTGGCCCATTTGCACAGGAGCCACAACCTGCATAGGCCTCTTGTTAGGGTGCAAAGACTGCTTCTCTGCTACTGTGCTTGGATCTCCTCACTATTCTACCTGTCTTGGATTGAGGTTGATCTTTTATCCAACTGGCAGAGAAACATTTCCTCCATCTCAGTCTTGCTTTTTTGTTTTGTTTGGAAGTGGAGGAGAAGTTATTACTCCTCAGAAGAATTGATTTGATGAATTGCTTTCTTCTTCAGTTAAGAAGCAATTGAGAGACTTCCCTTATGGTGCAGTGGTTAAGAATCCACCTGCCAATGCAGGAGACACGGGTTCGAGCCCTGGTCCGGGAAGATTCCACATGCCGCGGAGCAACTAAGCCCGTGAGCCACAGCTACTGAGCCTGTGCTCTAGAGCCCACGAGCCACAACTACTGAAGCTTGCGCGCCTAGAGCCTGTGCTCCTCAACAAGAGAAGCCACCGCAGGGAGAAGCCCTCATACCACAACAAAGAGTAGCCACCGCTCTCTGCATCTAGAGAAAGCCTGTGCGCAGCAACGAAGATCCAACACAGCCAAAAAAAAAAAAAAAAAAGAAGAATTAAAGGTGTGTTCAGACATTCAAGAGCTCAAAAGAAAAAAAAAAGGAAGAAGCAATTGAATTGTTTTAGGTTTGCGCCATGGTTTTCTCTTTCTCAAGGACCACAGGCAGCCCTCTCCAGTCCAGAAGGCTGGATCTGTTGAATTCAAACATTGCTTAAGGCTGTTGCATTCAAACATTGCTTAAGGTTTTATCTTCAGCCGTCAGTCTCTCTCACCAAGGAGATGTTTTGCTAAATCTGGTACATTGTACAAAATTATTTACCATTTATGCTGATTTTTCTCTAAGACTAGCCTTGTTCTCTATCGGCCTGTTATTTGGCTTTGATTACATTTTACCACATCCCCATACTGCAGTCTGTCATGTGTCTGTATATAACTAAAGCCCAAATGTGGACAGGTTCAGTTTCCTTTCTATGTGGTTCCTTAGCTTCTTGTAGCCAAAGCATGTAGCTAAGTGCTATCGGGGATATCACCTGCTTCCATTTGCTACAGTTTCCAGTCTCAGCTCTGACATAGCTGGGACAGGTCTTTCAATAAATTATTACATGAATCAAAGATACCAAACTAGAACTAATGTGTAATTAACTAACGTGTGACCTGGTATAATTTGGATTATATTTCTGGATTAGAAATGGATTTTTCAGGTATTTATGAATGATTGGAAAGTTTCATATGATATGCTTTTTGTTTAGAAAGATTAAAAATTTCTTTCAGAAATAAAATAATGTATTCTGTTTAAAATAACCAAATATATTATCATAAGTATTTGCAATGATCCATAAGTAAAATCAGCAGTATCAACAGAACTCTACTCATTGAAGTCTAATTTGTTTTCATTGTTAAGCTAAGTGCTTCTGTGGTTTCCACAATATTAGCTATGAAATAGTTCAATAGTACATGGCATACGTTTCTCCAGCAAAAGGAAATACACTAAACATAAGTTGTAATGTCATCAATAGGGAAAATACAGTTTCAACTTTGACTCTATTATATGGTGAACTATTCTTCCTAGCAAAATTGTTTCTAAAAATATTCCTTTACCATATTACAGTTAAGATATGAAAGATTAAAATATATCCAATGGAAGGAAGGAAAGAATAATCAGAGAAAAAGAATACATCTCTAGAGAAATTGGGAAAAATGCATAAATCTTTGGGACATTAGATTTTTAGAGAAAGCTAATATTGAAATAGATCAACTCATAAATATTTAAGATTGAGAAATGTCTTAAAGAATGTCTGAGACTAAAAACTCTAGTCCAGTGGCAGAGTTGACATTCCACAAGGCCCATATTGCACTAGACAGAGTGGTGCACACAGAGGAGCTTCTTGGGAAGCCGGGGAATAGGCATTCTCCTTAGATGTCCTAAGAGAAAACTCTACCTTGGCTAGGAGTTGAACCTGTCTTAATTGGTGAGGAGAAAGAAGAAGTTCATATTGATTCCCAACTATACATTATTTAGTTTTTAAAAAAAAATTAAACATTCCTAAATTAACCTTAGAATAAAACACATATAGTAAGCATACCATAGTTTGAGCTTCATCATCTTAAATAATCCATCTGAGTTTTGATTTAAAGCACCTCTTCCAGATATAGATTTTATCTAACTGTCACAATGAAGTTTCTGTGTATGGAGTGGATAATAGCAAGGAAGTAACACCCTTTATAAAATATTGCTTCTTTGTGGCTCTATTGTGGTCTGCTGAATTATTTGAATAGAGAAAAAAAGCATGAACACAGTTCTCAAGAAACCTGGAATTCTTGTAAGTTATGAGAAGCAGTATTGTCGTGAATCCTACAGTTCAATGTTAGAACATATGAAAAATTGCAAGATAAATACCTTCTTATGCCTCCCCCCTCCCCCCTCCCCACTTCCTTCCTTCCTTCACCTTTGTTTTGTTTTCCTTCCCTCTCTTTCCTTTTTATCTTCCTTACCCACCTTTCTTTTTTCTCCCTCCAAACCAATGAAGATAAATCTGGCCCTTCAGAAAAGGCTGTTAATTCTCTGACATATCCACCTCACTTTCTTCTCCTTCCTCTAAACTTCTAATATTCTTCTGCCCTCTATTCCTCTTACCAAATAGAAAAGGATTGATTACCACTCACTTGGCTGCAGCATTCCTATGCTGCTTTTTTCTTTACCTTTCTCTCCCTGAGTGGTGACATTTTCCTGATCCATTCAGGGGCTCACTGTGTCTCTATTATCTGCCCTTCTAACCAACCCATCAAAATATGTAAGGCAAGCTCTCATATTATTCACTTATTTTCCTTGGCTGATCTATTCTGGTGTCTCCATTTGGTGCTCTGTCTCCATGAGTATAAGATTGGAGGACTTGGACTGGTCAGGCTGCTCCATCCTACTTCCTCTGGAAGCTGCTGGGAACTGAGACATCTGTGTCCCACTTTCCCAGAATCTCCAGGATCAACTGATAGGTTCCTCTCTGCAGCCCCCTTCCCTTATCCATTCCATTGTCCCTTCCTCTCATCATCAAGTTCAACCTGTTCCATTGAGTTATCAAATTTTCCACTTTGTATTTTATGTTTGAAAGCATATTTTAAAGTTAATATTATATTGCAGTTTAACATTTTTCAGCATTATAGTAATGATGTTTCTCACAAAAAATATGTATCTTTGAAAGAAAGGCAGCAAAGTTTGAGTTGGACCATAAAGGATGGGTGAAATTTGAACAGATGGGTTTTCAGTCAAGAATGAACACAGTGAAGTAGGATCCCATAGGGCATGTTTGTTTGTGAGGCATATTATATACAGTGAAAAGAAGGTCTTGGTGTTGGCTAGAGCTGTATTTGAATCCTGGATCTACCGATTACTAGCTGTTTAACCTTGGGCAAGGCAACGCACCTCTCTAAGCTTCAGTTTCAAAAGCTGTGTTGTATTTCAGAGAATAATGAGGATATATGGCGAGGAAAGTTGATGATTATATTTGATGTGGAAGAAAATAGGGCACCACTGAACCCTGTAGAAAACTGAAGAATGAAAATGCAAATTCTACAAAACATTAATATTGGTAACATACAATGGGGGATTGATGGATCTTCCTATCTGAGTGGCAAGCAATTTGATTTTAATGATAAAACTGTATGATTTGAAGTCCAATTTGAGGGAGCAAATACCAATGCATAGAAAAGGCAAAATGTCATGAACATGGTTCTGTTCATGATGTGTACTTCTGAGTATAGTTTTATGGCTTAGATTTTCCCTCCACAGATTTATTGACTGATTAATTGATCCATTAATTTTCCATTACATGTTAATAATATTATGTGTTATATCGTATATTGACCGCTTTTGAGAGTTACCTCAAGTAGCTTCCTCTGAGAACTGGGAAATAAATTAAGATATCCTCTGAGAGTCATATTATGGAAACAACACATAATGTTTCAGAAAAGAGATCTATAAAGCTATCTTAAAGACACTGGATGACTACAAGGCTGGAGTAAAACCCAGATAAGCCAATCACAAGAGGCACTGATTGGCTAGAGTAGCTCAGAAAGACGAAGGGTAATGCCATGAAACACTGACAGTATGCACCCCTGCACTGTACAGGCAAGAGTTCATCTTAAATTAGTGAATACTTTAAAGATTACTATCCTGTTGGAAGTGTAAGGACTCCAGTTTTGTTCTTTTTCAACGTTGTTTTGGCTATTGGGGTCCTTTGTGGCTCCCCATAAATTTTAGGGTTATTTTTTCTATTTTTGCAATAAAGGATCATTGGGTTTTTGAAAGAGATTAATTACATTGAACCTGTAGATCACTTTGAGTAATATGGACATTTAAACAATATTAAGTCTTCCAGTCTATGAACACAGATGTGTTTCCATGTATTTGCATCCTACTGATTTATTTCAGCAACGTTTTATAATTTTCATTGTACAAGCTTTTGCTTTCTTGGTTTATTTCTAAGTATTTTATTCTTGTGGATGCTATTGTAAATGGGTTTATTTTTTAAATTTCCTTTTCAGATTATTAGTTGTTAATGCAGAGAAATATAGATGATTTTTGTATGTTGATTTTGTATCCTGCTTCTTTGTTGAATTCGTTTATTAGTTCTAACAGTTTTTTAATGGAATCTTTAGTGTTTTCTACTTATCATCTGTGTACAGAGACAGTTTAAATCTTTCTTTCCAATTTGGATGCCTATTCTTTTTCTTTCGTAATTTCTCTGGCTAGGACTTCCAGTATTTTGTTGAATGCAACTGGCAACAGTAGACAACCTTGATTTGTTCCTGATCATAGAGGAAAAGCTTTCAGTATTCAACCACTGAGTATGATGTTAGCTGTGGACTTTTCATATTTGGTCTTTTTTATGTTGAGGTAGTTTCCTTCTATTCCTAGTTTATGGAGTGTTTTTACCTTGAAATGGTGTTGAATTTTGTCGGATGCTTTTTCTGCACCTATTAGATGATCATGTGATTTTTACCCTGTGTTCTGTTAATATGGTGTACCATAGCAATTGATAATGTATAAAAATATACACTGAACCATCCTGGCATCCCTAGGATAAATTCTACTTAATCATAGTGAATGATTCTTTCCATGTGCTATTGAATTTGGTTGGCTAGTATTTTGTGGAGGAGTTATGTATCTATACATCAGGAATATTGGCTTGTAGTTTTCTATTATAGTGTCATCCATAGTATGCTGGGTCCTGTCAGAGCCCTGAGTTGGGCTATGCAGAAACCAGTGCCTTGGGCGGCTCTCAAAAAGCTGGAAAATTGATCACATGCTCCACTCTTCTCTTCCTCCAGAGAGAGAGGCTGCTGAGCTGTATTCGCCTCTGTCTGCTGTACTGTGGGTCCTCTGGATCATCAATATGCCACCCAGCTTTTTCATTCCCAGTGGCCCGCCTAGAGTAGCTGGGGTTCCATTAACACTCCATGACAGGTGAGGCAGAAGCCAATCCCATGGAAGCCCCTCTGAAAAGTCAGAATGTTAGATGTGTGGTCTAGTCTTCTCTTTTCCTTCCCAGGGAAAAGCCAGGAGATGGGAGTTTCCTCCCAATTGTGTGGTGCTGTGCCAGGGAGAGGGATTATGGAAAGAGAGTGCCATGAGTTTGTTACTGGCTTCAGTGTGGCCGATTTTGTGCTTACCTGGGGTACAGGAGCCTCTTAACTGTGTCTGGATTTCTCATAAAGGGAATTGGTCCATGTGTTATTGAATCAGTGTTTCTGTGGGAGGGAGAAGGGTCTGGGGCATCCTATTCCACCATCTTGCTGACATCACTCCTCTATCGTTTCTCTGTTTAGTACTAGTTCTTGTTACTTACATATGCTTTTCTGGTTTGAGTTCTTGGAAATGTTATCACCAACAAATCATGCTCTATGCTTTTTATCTGTAATAGTGGAAACAGCTAAGAGATATAAATGTAATGACAGGCACTATGTAGCACTTTTACTGCCTCAATAATTATCCTTAGTGTTTATGCAGCGATATTTAATTTTCACAAAACATTGCAGGTATGTTACTATTATTTTCCTAATTTTACAGGGGAGGAAATGGATGCACAGAGAAAAAATTTAAATTGCCCAAAGTTATGCAGCTTATTAGCAGAAGAGCTGGGAATTGAACCCAAGCAGTTTAACTACAGAAACTGTGCCCTGCAGTCAGAGACAGTGCACAGTAACTGTCATACTTATGTAGCTTAACTCAGTGGTTACTCTAAAAGTAAAACACAATAGGAAAAAACAAAACAACACAAAACATAGAAATTTTAAAAACCCAGAATATCCCCAAAACTCAGTGTCTAACTTGGAACATGTATTATATGTGAAGGATTCTTTTTGCTTGTTTTTGTTGCTTTGGTTTTGTTTTAAAACAGTTAATTCTTTTTATTTTTCATAGTTGAAAAGTATCTTTTTCACTTAAAAATTTTTTTTAAAACACTGATTATATTCTTTTTGTTGTAAATAGGAGAAAAGGCCCACAGCAGCTTTATTCTTTAGGAAAATGGTGCAAAGGGAACACAACTAGTGTTTTGCTAAATTTGAATACAGATTTCCTTGAGAGTCTGACTGTGATAATTAAGATGTGGTAAGAGATATTTAGGTTAAAATAATATTAGAGACTATTTTCAAGATAGGAGAGGTTTTTTTGTCATTTTGCTGCTGGTCCTTTTGGGTCCGTTTGTCATGAATATTTTTCTTCATTTTTAGCCTCCTCATGGACCAGCTCCTGATGTATCAAAAGTCCCTAAAAGCCCAGCCATCTGCTTCCTCATTGGTGTTATACCCAAGAACAGCCCAACAAGCTTCTGGATCCTAGAGTCGCTGTCATCACTGTTCATACATAACCACCTCTTCCTGATTCTCTTTGAAGATTGCTGGGGGTCAAGCTTGAACTTGGTATGTACAGTATACAGTGTTTTGATTCAGTTTGATTGACTGTCTTCCAAGATGGTTTTAATATTTATATCTCCATCGTATCTCTGCATTGTACCAACACTGGTTATTAATATTTATAAAAGCCCCTGCCAGTTTTATAATTGCAAAATGCTATAATTATTTTGATACACATTGAGAATGATTCATTTTTCATTTACTTGTATTCTTTTGTGACATGCCTGATGGTGTCCTTTGTCTATTTTTCTGTTAAAACATTTTTATTGGTTTGTGAGTATTCTTAGCAAATTACGTATATTGACTCTTTGCCTTTCAAATAAGTTGCAGATATTTCCCCAAATTTCTTAAAATCTTTCTTACTTCCAGTTATGGTTTTGGGTATATAGATGTTTTTGATTTTTCAAGTTGAAAAAATTATGGTATTATGCTTAGAGTAACTCATGCTTCAAAGTTACATTTTCTTCCTTAAAAAAATTGATTCCCCTTTTATATTTTATCTTTCTCCTTCTTTATGCTTCATCTATTTCATCTAAATTGAAAGGACAACTGATTTCTGGGGAGATTGCATGGTATGAGCTAAGCAGCTCACTATTTTTTTTAAATCATTAGTCAGGGAAGACAATGCCATTTATTTTTCTTGGTTGCATTTGATTTTTGACATGTGTTTTCTTATTAAGGGAGAAACTAGCTTGGGGGTTTTTGGAGACTTGATCTTTGGTGTTCTCAAAGCATTTTGGTTTAGGTTTTATCCTCAGTTCCCATACGTTCCCCCTTAAGAAGCCTGGCAGTCACTTTCTGAGATATTTCTTCCATCTTATTCCTTTTTTCTTCTAGCTTTCCCTGGTACAACCCTTCCCTGCCCTTACCTCTCATCTCCTTTAGTCCACTTTTATGTTATTTTCCTCAGAGGTTACACAACATGATAGGATTTTTTTAATGAACATTTTATTGAAGTACAATGTACATATAGAAAAGTGTTATATCTTTTATGTACAATACACACAATAAATTTTCTCAGAGTGAACAGACCCATGTAGTCAGGAGCCAGATAAGTAAATGAAACCATTTAACAACCCAGAAAGCCCCTCTGTGCCAACATCCAACCCATCTCTTTTCTCCTTCTCCCTCAAGTTAACCATTATTTTGATTTAGAACACTATAGATTAATTTTCCCTGAGTTTGAACTTTACAGAAATAGAAATACAGAGTATGTACCAACAACATGATATTGACTTCTTTTGCTCAACGTTATGTTTGTAAGGTTTTCACTTAACTGCATATAATTATAGATCATTGATTCTCATTGCTATATAATTATAACCATAAATTTATTTATCCATTCTGTTGTTGATACACGTTTGGGTGGCTAATGGTTTTTGGCTATTAGGAATAAGTTCCGGTATGGCTGTTTTCATACATGTCTTTCGGTGAACACACACACACATACCTTCAGTACAACCTTATTAGCTTTTTCTAGATTTCTGGGCTTATTTCTGACCTGACTGCCTAGCTTGGTCTAGTATTCACAGAGACCCCACGAGTGAAGAGAATAATCTGAATTTGGAAAAACAGGAAGGGACTATAGATTAGGCAAGTGTAGTCCAGACTGGTTTTATACGTAAAATATTGTTCAAACATACCGTTTTGTTGCAGTCAATCTTGTGTGTGAAAGAGTCTGGATGAAGAAAAGACTTTAAATTTGGATAAGAAAGATGCCTTTGTTTAGAAGTTCTTTTGGGGAAGGTTTCTTGTGTGCTAAGTCATTTGGAGAACTTTATTTTCTAATGAACACAAGATAGTAAGATATTATAGTACAGAACTGTCTCACAGGAGCACATTTTCACCTGGGATGACTTGGAGAAAACCCAGATATTTGTCCTTTTTGATTGAAATCTAGAATTTATTTATTATAGTCCTTGAATGTTACCCATGAACTATTCTGACATACATCCTGGGAATACTTGTGCTGGGTGAGTGAGGATTTCTCAGGGCAGGAGACTAGAGCAACCTCATGTAAAGTAGCTCTCAGGACCAATGCTGACTTACTCTGGTCCTGAGATCCGTTTTTCATATGCTCAGTGATGTTCTGCATTCGGCCTGAAGCAGAACTGTACTTTTGGAATTCTGGGAGGCTTTCTACTGGGCATCAGTGATTTCCTTTCCTAAACTACAAACACAACTGCCTCTTCTGAGGAGGAAAGCAGACAGATTTGCCTTGGCCAAAGTCCAGTGGCCCAGAGTCAAGCCCTTAAGTGCTTTTTCAAGTGCCCAGTCTAGGTTCTCTGAGGATTAGTCTGCTTGGTAGACTAAGAAGGAAATTACCCAATCATTTTTGTTCTGGCATTTATTAGTACGCAGATGTTTCTTTTGAGTTTGTAGGAGAACAACCTTGAATTGGCACTTTTCCTGGTTAGGAGGATACAACTGGTAGAAGGTATGAAATATTCTTCATTTACCTAGAAGTATTAGAGGATATATTATGAAAAGTCATACTTAATAATATTTTTATCCATTAACTGTTCCTTATCTTTGCTATATAATAGTGTTTCTAACACTATTTCTAACTCTAGCAAAAGCTTGGAATTCACAGGTGTTTGTTCCAATGTTTCTTAGTATGTGGACCACACCTCCAGTCCTATTATTTACAAATCTCTGGGGAAGGGGCCTAAGAATTTCCATTTTTATCAGTCATCTCAGATGATTCTGATGTACACTAATGTTTGTGGACGTCTGGCTCAAACCCTAAAGCATACTCAGTTGAATTTATTCTACTAGTTAGAATCCATTTGAGAGTAAGAGGAAATTTAAATGGCAACAAAATGAAGGTAATTTACATGGATCAACTGAAATAGTTAAGCATTATTTATGCTCAATTCTAGTAATGCTCTAGGAATTTTCTTCCAAAGCCTCAAGGCCATAACTCAGAATGTACTGAGTGTGGTGTAAGTGTCTCATGAGCATGTTCATATTTCAAAACTAAATGTCCTTTGAGTCTTGAATAAATCCACATTATAGAAAATTTTATTCTATAGACAATGAAGTTATAGTGGGCTTCCAGCATTATTAGTTTGCCAAATTCTAGTCCAACTTTTATAATATTGCCATACACTATTTTTCACCCTTGCTGCCATAGAGGAGCAGATGGGGAGAGAAGAAGATGAAAAAAGTAAATGAATTTTTCTTAAGAACATGATCTATTAGAACGGGAAGCCCCTGTTTACAAGAGTCAAGAGCTGCTCCTGTCTAACTTTCATGTGCCTTCTTTTTTTCTTTACCTAATTGTAAGCTTATCTAATTACATTTCTTGAATAAATACCTTTTGATAAAGAGGTTGTAATGTTTGGATATAAGCTTCATACCAAACATGTACTTTCAGTGTTAATGTTAGCCTGACTATATCTTTTTCTCTTTAGCATTTCTTTCTTCACTCACCCCTGCCCTTCCACCCCCCAGCAAAAGATAGGATCTTAATCATATTCTGATCAGCAAAACAGAAACAAAGTTTTATTACTAGCACATGATACTATTCTCTAGGTTTTACTCTGTTAAAAAAAAATTCAGAATAACTTCTTCATACTTTGCTCAGATATTTAAGATACACTTTAGATTGCAACAAAAACATGATCCTGAGTTAAATCATTCACAAACAAGCTGAACTTCAAACGGGTATATGCTGTAATTTTCATAATGTGGGGTGTTTAAGGGTATGAGTATTACGTTATCATCTCCATGTTAATTTTTGTTAAGCTATAGTATGACAGCACTTGGCCTTTGCTAATTACGTAAATGTGAATTTAGGGACTTTATATTTTTAGTCACAATTCTATAAATTTCTATGGACTTAATCATTCATTCATTCAACAACTTATTTTAGAGCACCTCTTGTCGGTTAGCCACTCTTCTTTATACTGGGGATACAATGGTGACCAAAACTGACAGAAAGCACTGACATCATAGAGCTTACGTTGTAGAGGGAGGAGACAGGCAATGAAAATAACAAATGTGAATAGTAAGTTAGAAAGAAATAAGTGCTATGGAGAAAGTGAGCAGGGTAAGAGAAGTGGGGAGGGCTGGGTGATGATCCTCATGGTTATGATTGCACTTACCTACCCCAGAGCATCAGAAATAACATTGGTATGCCAAAATATTGTTTGCATTGGGTCTTTCACTTTATATACGATAGCTGCCAGTGGTTTATTTCCTAATTTATAACCAAGATTACTGGTTTGTTTCTAGAATCCCCTAAATTCAAGATCTTCCTAAAATATGTCCTTCTCTGAGAGTCTATTTGGAATGTGAGCGAAGTTTGACTTAAAAAGACAAATTGTCTCTTTGTACTGGCTACTGTGGGAGTGATTGGCATATTAAAACCCCTGTAGAAAATTAGTCCTTGTCTTTTTTCTTGAATGCACGGAATTAATGTTAAAGTGAAAGTACAGTTAACATAATTTTGAAAGAATAATTTTCAAACAAATTTGAGTTGTCTCACTAAGAAACTTTCTCACTAAGAAATTAAGTGACTTTGGAAAATGACTAAGCCTCTGGGAATCTTTACATACTTACAATGAGGAAGGAGAAAATTGGGCAACTAAAGTTATCTTTAAAGTCTTGTGATAAGATCTTAACACAACATGGAGTAAATGGCTCCAGTGGTGGTCACGGAGGTGATACCCTGATCTCCCTCGGGAAGTCTCCTTCGTCTTCCTCTTCGGGTTGGGTCTCAGCTGCAGAGCCTCCTCACCTTGGGTCATGTCCTTCTTGAGGCAGCCCACGACTAGTGACATCCAGGCAAAGTAAAGGTTTACCATTTCAGCCCTACGGGGGCCATTGTAACGGGCCACACTTGTTCTACACAGAACTGGCCACGTAATTTGCGGGGCCCAGCACAAAAGGAAAATGTGGACCACTTTTTTCAAAATTTACTAAGAATTTCATGAAGATGACGGCAGAGTAAGGAACCAAGTGCGGGATGCTTCTGCGAGTGGGGCCATCTGCGCACGTGCAGAATGCAGGCTTTCCCCTGCCCCCAAGTCGACCCTGGCTCCACAGCCCCGCGTGTTCCAGCCCCAGGGACATGGGGCTTACGTTGCAGTTCAACCTGGATTCTAAGCCCATTCTTGTGCTTGCTAGTTGTGTAACCAAGCAAGTTGCTTACTTTTTCTAAATCTCAAATACTTTATAATAAAAACTTTAAACTACGTACTTTTCAGATTCACTTATAGCTCTAAATACCATGACATGAGCAACTCTGCTGTCATTCAGTTTTATCTAAGTTATATCCAAATGTTTTACAGTAATTTCCACTTTCCTACCTAAGTCATCATGAATGTGATTATTCATCCATTTCGTTTTTGTCCTTACACAGGGGTACTTCCAGATTCTGTGGGTCCTGAAACTTATTCAATTTGAGAGGTCTTGTATAAGAAAAAGACTATGAAATCAAAAATACAAATTTGGTATGTGTGTTAGTATTTACTTAGAATGAAAGAAGTAATAAATTTAAATATAAAAACCTGACAAATGCCATAAATATAGAAATTTTTTTAACCCAGTTTTAACCAATCTTTTTAAAGTTAATGTTTTTGGCTTCTACTAGCATACTTTTTTCATGTTATATTTGAATTTTGGTATGATCAATAATTACGAAAAATATACACAACTAACCTAAAATTAAGGCATAAAGAAGAGCAATTTAAGTGCATTTTTAAATGGCTGCACTTTCATACTGAGCTTTGCATTTGCACTTTATATGCTGACTGATGCATATGTGCACGGTAGTTTTGTTATTGGAATACTAGCTTTTTCAAGCAATTTTGCTGCATTGGTGGAATTTTGCATTTTGTTTGCTCTGAAAGCACCAGACTGTCAGAATAAGATAAAACATATGCTAAAATATAATCCAATACACACTTGCATAAAGCAAGCATTTTCACACCCTGAAGTACTTCCTATTTTTACTACTGTTACAAATTGTATTCTATAAGTAGAGGTAACTGACAATTCTATTTAATGTGCTTCCCACCGAAAAACAAAAAGAATGTATGGTTTATTTACAATTGTGTGCACTGTCTCATCAAACATGACTGACAGAAGAGAACTTCTATCAATATATATTTTGACTAGGCATTAGTGAGAACCTAATGCTCCCATTCAGTTGCACACAGCTGATGACTGGAAGAATTTTCCGCAGACGAGTTTCTGGTTTCATACATTTCAAATCTTGTATTTTCTCCACTACCTATATATTTTCATTACAAGGCACATTGGATATGTTCATGTTAATAAATAAATTTTAGTCTTGAACCTTTGTGTTATGATGCTGGATCAAGTCAGCGCTCTGGGCAGGTGTATTTCTGGAAGCTATCCCTACGCTAGGCCTGCTAGCAGTATCTTAACTATATGTGGAATGGACTGTGAACCACATAAATATACCACACCAAATCAAAAATAAATGTGTCCCCAACTCAGCTTCTTAGTTGGATCCCCAAAATGCCTGTGGCCTCTCCAACACCACTGGACCATGAGGGAAAGTGTGACAAAGAGGAATTCAGATGGAAAGTGACCTTAATTGATTACAGTTAAAATAGCTTATCTTTGTAGATTTTACAAAAATATGATTATGTGCACAAATTGCTAGGGCACATCCTAGAGTTCAGGAGGGTAAATCTATTCAGCTCTTACACTGATTACCAACATGGTCCTCTTTAAGGAATTCCTGATTTCCAGTATTGGTGTATTTGTGGGACAACAGGATGCTGATGCCATTCTTATTTCAGGAAGTAAATAAATGCAAAGACTGTATGGAGCTGTTCAATATCATTTGTAATTAATGAATCTTCATTCTTAAATAACAGGTGTTAATTTTTTTTAAATAATTATTTTATTATATCAAGCAGGTCCAATGCAGTATTGTCACATAGATGCTTGCTGTCAGTTTCCCCCCTCTCTTCTTTTTTACACCCTTTCAAGGTAAATTTCATCTATTTCTTCATGTTGGTCCTCATTGATCAGTGAAATATCCATGTGTCTGCCCATGCCTTTCCCTCCAGCTAATTTAGATTTCATTAGATCCATTCAATAGTAATAAAAATGTACATTTTCCAGTATACACAATGTATCAGAGACAATGCTAAGGTCCCAGAGTATTACTGAATTTATTTAATCCTTAATAACACTCTGAAGTATTATTACTGTTTTCCCTATTTGAAGAAATGGAGACAGAGAAAGCCTAGATAATTTACCCAAGTTTACACAGCTAGTAAGTGTTCAGAATTAGAATTTAGAGCTGCATGACTCCAGATTTGTGATCTTAACATATTATACCATATTATTTGTTTAGAATCCAACTATCTGCTCTTTAATGTGACTACTTTTAATCTGATTAATTTATCCTAGTGACATGTACAGTATAATCTTTACTGTAGCAAAGTGTAACTATAATCACATTATACCTTTTTGTTGTGTGGTTTACATACTAGATCTTGAGATCCCAAGGCAGCAGGTATTTAGTTTTCTCATCTTTGAATTCTCATCCCCTAACTTCTAGAGAAAAGAATACTGAATGAATGAATGAGTTAGTTAATTGTTGAATGAATCTAACAGTAGCCAGTAGAGATTAGTGGCTTGATCCAAAAGGGTCACATTGTCTATAGAGAATTTTACAAAATGAGCTACTGAAACTTGGTCGGCTTTATATTATCAGCCTCCACTGGCAATTCTAAACAATGTCAATGACAAAATAAACCGCTCCACCTGGAGGGATCACTCTCACTGTGCCACCTCCTCCTCTAAGCAGTTGATCTCAAATCGGGTTGCTGGAGTTTTCAGTGATTACTTGCTGGCAGTTGTTTGGGGATTGTCTTGTTGGTCAAGTCCTCTTGGCCTCCCTTGATTTTCTCTTGCACAGCTTCCCATCTCTTGCAGGTTTGAGGCTGTTGGTGGTTTGTTCCCACACATTTGTATATTGCCATCTAGTTTTGTTGTAAATGTTGTCCATGGGTTTTTGGTTTTACTCTCTAGCTCTTCTGTCCATTCTTATATAGCTTTTCTGGAATATCCAAAAACTCTGCTGTCTCTACTTCTGTCATCTTCCCCGAATCCCCCTGGGTATTTTCATTTTTAATCTTTGTTGATATGAAATGTGAGAATGGTTCCTCATTGTTTTTAACTTTTTATTACTTGATTTTTAGTAAGCCTGATAATTATTTTATTATGTATGTATTTATTATTGGCCATTTGTATTTTTTCTTTTCTATATGGACTGTTTGTAGTTTTGCTATTTTTCTATTGGAGTCTTTGCCTTTTTCTTAATATGTAAGAACTCTTCTTAAGATATAAATCTTAATTCTTGTCTATCACATAACAATAATAATAATTTTTAACAGTGTGGCATTTATCATCTAAATTTATTTTTACATAATATAGTTTTAAGTGAATAAATTTCTCAATTTTTTTCTATGTTGTTTTGGGTTATATTTAGAGAGACCCATTAACACAACATTGTAAATTAACTATACTTCAATAAAAAAAAAAAAAACTGGAGAGACCCACCCACTGGTTGGTAAAGAGCTTGGTAAGTTTTACTGATGAACAGTATTTAATTAATGTCAATTTAGGGTGAAAAACAATGAAATCTTAGAAAGTAGTACATTTTCTTAATGGGAAATGGCCCCAAACAGTGTTATTCCTATTCATAGATGATTTCTACATGTTCTGATCTATTAAACAAAAAATAACTAAGGTTTTTGCAGTGCCTCATTATTTAAAGACTCCTTTCACTTATATAATTTAAGCCTCACAATAATTCACATTCTTAGAAAAATAACTGCCTAAAGTCAGCAGCAATGGATTTCTTTTCCAAGTGAATTCTGCCTAATTATAAATCTCTCTTGTTGTTAAGGGATCTGAAGGTCAGTATTAGCAACTAGAGTAAAAAAAGAGTCATGGACAAATTAGTTAGCAGACGTTTGCCAGGAAATGGATTGTTTGCAGATTACTTGGCAAATCCCTGTAAACAAGCAAATCTGCCCCCCACCCCTTTACTCTGCTTGCTCTGCTTTACTCTGCTTGCTCTTTTCCTGCTTGCTCTGTTCCAAAGAAGCGAATGTTTAGACACATTTGAACCATCAAAACTAGCAGTTTCTACTAATCTGTACAAAATAAGTTATAAAGACCAGATGATATTTAAATATTACCCATTTTTTCTATAGCTAACAAGATCTTTATATTTTAAAAGTATTAAAGAAGATCACCCTTTTATAGGATTTTTTCTGTTTGGTATTAAGTTAAAAGTTTAAGAAAACTGTAAAGCACTTTTATGAGATTTGGAGAGTTATTTCTTGAATAGAATTTTTTTTTTTTTAATGTCTCTAAGTCAAAGTTCCTATGATGCTGCAATTCTGGTGAGTCAGAAACAAACCATATTTGGACTTTCAATTTTCTCCTTTCCTGGCTTCCTCTATCTTCAAGCTCAACAAATGTAAAATATTTTAATCAAGTGAAAACAGACGAAATGTGACTCATTCTACTTCATTCTACTCGGCTAGGGATTGGCTTGCTGATGTCATCCCATTCTCTGCTGCCAAATCATTCTAAGGCAAAAAATCAACCAAGGGGATCCTGCATTTCAGTGTAGGAACTAAAGCATTGTTTTAAACTCTCTTTATCTCCCCTTTTCCTCTTTTTTTGTTTCCTTTTAAAAAACCTCTTGAATAATTTCATACTTTGCTTGTGTGTCATACCACATATATTTCCTTTCATCCCCTGTGTCTCCATTCCACTGCTTAATATATATTTCTTCTGAAAACTGTTTGCTATGCTTTATGTAGGAAAAAGAGCCATGAGATTTATACTTAGCAGCTTGAAAACTCTGCTCACTCTCTTTCTATAGCCTCCCTTTCAGGGCTGGCATTACTCTCTGCTTTTATGACTTTATCTAACATCTTTATTCTAAGAGCTCTGAAAGCTTTACCTTTTTACGAACCATTTTAAAGGACCTGACTCAAATTCAGCTTTCAGCTGACAGCACTCCTCAGATGTCCCACAAACATCTTTAACTCAAAACATTCAGAATATTCAAAACTGAATTAATTATTCCTACTGGGCACCCAAACCTGATTTTTAAAACAATTTTTCATTGTTAATATTAATAGCTTCATCGTTCACCTACTCACCAAAACTATGTCGCTGAAGTACTTTTTAAACTCTTCCCTCTCCATGATCCTTCCAATTGAATAAGTGTTCAAATACTATTGCTTTTTTCTCAGAAATAACTCAAGAATTCAGTCCCTTTTTAATTGTTAAAAGGAAGGACTTTGGAACCAGGTTTAAATCCTGTCTCCACCACTACTATCTGTGTGACCTAGCCTGTTAGTTAAAACCTCTCTGGGCCCCAGTTTTCTGTCTATGAAGAGGAAATAAGTGTAGTACCTATATCATAGGGATTATGGATTTAGAACTGTACTTGGTATATTGTAAAGTACTCCATAAATATTAGTTATTATTATTTTCATCATTATCATCTTCATAGCTTCACTCACTTTTATCTCTTGTCTAGAGTATTGAAATGGTCTTTTTAAAAAATTAATTAATTAAGTTTTGGCTGCATTGGGTCTTTGTTGCTGCGCACGGGCTTTCTCTGGTTGCAGTGAGTGGGGGCTACTCTTCGTTGAGGTGTGCGGGCTTCTCACTGCGGTGGCTTCTCTTGTTGTGGAGCACGGGCTCTAGGTGCACGGGCTTCAGTAGTTGTGGCGCACAGGCTCAGTAGTTGTGTCCATGTCCCCTGCATTGGCAGGCGGATTCTTAACCACTGTGCTACCAGGAAAGTCCTGAAATGGTCTTTTAAGTAGCCTTCTAACTCCAGTTCTTACCACTCAATTTCCTAATCTGAGTAAAGTGTTTATGTAGGTGAGGGTCCAGTCAGAACAACAGAAGTTATACTAAGTGTGTCAACATTGAGAATTGAAAAGGTATTGAATAATATTTATTAGAGGACTAAAAAAAAAAAAAGAAGTAACCAGAGGAATAACTGCAGAAGCTGCTACCACTCCTAAGGCTGAGGGAAGAGAGGCATGAGGCTGGGGTTTTCAGAAACTGGATGAATAAAGGAAAGGCCCTGTGAAAGGGACTCAGACTTGGGGGAAAGGGCACTACCTGGAAGGTACTGGTACCGCCAAGGGGCCTCATGAGGAAGGTTTGGGAGAGCCAAAAGAAGCCCGAGTGCCATGGTAGAGTGACTGACAAAATCATGAAGCAACCAGAAAGGAGACAGTCCCTTGTCCCTTTTCCCAGTCTTCTAGTTTCCCTCTACAGTCCCCTGTTGACAGAATCTAACAGAACCAGCTGGCAAAAGAGAGTTATTTGCATAGTTCCAGCACTAGCATCCCAGGAGAGAGTATAGAAGGATGTGTTGGAGATGAGAGTCAGTAACTTAATAACCAATACTGTATGCTTTCTGAAATACAGACAATCTGTCCTCCTCAATTTGAAAACATTCAGTGGCTCCTCGTTGCCTAGAGTTTTAGACTCCTCACTCTCTGGTCAAAATCTACTTTTTCAGCTCGTTTCTCAATCCTCCCTTTCTTCCCTTATTACTATCCCCACCCCACCTCCTAACTTCCAGCTGCATCTTCACCATGCCCTTTACTGTGCAGTCCTTGATTCATTCTCCTGAAACATTTAATACTTCCATTGTCTTAGTCTGTTGCCTCATCTGACTTTTCTTATATTTTGACAAAATTGTGTCCATCCTTTAAGAGTCAACTCTTCCATTAAACTGAGTTCCAGACAAAATTATTGACCCATTCCTCGGTACTTCCATAGATTATCTGTTCATTCATTCAAATCAAGTGTGTATTGACTCCATATTATGTTATAGACATTGTGCAAAGCATCGTACATACAATGATGAACCAAATGCTCTTGGTATTTGCTACATGGAGTTTCCTGAGGAAATGATTTTTGAGCTGGGATTGGAGGGAACTGGGATTGAGACATCTAAGAGAATTGAGAGGACTGTTGTATAACTGAGTGTGGAGGGTAGAAGTACGGGCTAACTGGAAAAGTACATTGACACTCTATAGCACACACATTCTAATCACAGTCCTAGGAAGAGAGGAGAGGAAAGAGAAAAAGACAATGGCTAAGTTTTTAATAACTTCAACACTTAAAGGCTAAGTCAAGCAGAATGAGTAATCAGAGAGGCAGGATTAAAAACAGAAGCAGTGAGAAAAACATTTCAAAAAGATGGAGTAGCTACAGTGTTGAATGCTGCTGAGGTTTAGTAAGATGAGCATGCAGACTTTTGCACTGGACTTAATGACCTCATAGTGATCATAGCAGATCTTTTTCAGTGGAGCAATGGCACCAGCACATAGAATAGAGTGAAGAATGAGGGAATGAAAACGGAGACAGCTAATGTAAAAAACTTGTTAAGAGGAATTTGACTTAAAGAAGAAAGACCCAGGGCACTTACTTTGTTGTATTATTTTCCAGCTTTTCTAACCAGTACAGTGTGTACTTCCTGCAGGCAACTTCTATAAACTTAGCACTTAGACCAGAAACTGGCACCTACTAGATGCTTGTTAAGGAGTTGTATGACTGATGAAGATTATTAAAGGGAGTTAATTAAACTGTAGAATAACAGAGTGTCTTAGTCTGTTTGGGCTGTTATTGCAAAATACCACAGACTAGGAGCTTATAAACAACAGAAATTTATTTCTCACAGTTTTGGAGGCTAGAAATCTGAGATCAGTTTGCCTGCATGGTCACTGTCTGGTGAAGGCCCCCTGCTGGGTCACAGACTTCTTGTTGTATCCTCACAAGGTAGCAAGGGGCTAGGGATTTCGCTGGGGCCTCTTATAAGGGACTAATTTCATTCATGAGGGCTCCACCCTCATTACTTAAGCACCTCCTGAGAGCCCCACCTACAAATACCATCACATTTAGGGGTTAGGATTTCAACATATGAATTTGGGGTGGTTATGCACATTCAGATCATAGCACAGAGCAAGCTTTTTGTGGCTTAGGTTTAATAGAATAGAAGCTAAAATGTTTGTTAATCTTTTTCCCCTGAGTTATTTTTGGCCTAATTTTGAAGATATGTTTCAATGATTCAAAAACATCTTGCATATTAAAAGGTAAAAATAGAAGTTAGAGGAATTGATTAGAAAATAAAGCCAATTTTTTGAAAATAGCACAGTGCAATAAACTTCACAACTCTAATCCACATTCCTATTAAGTTTGAAAAGTCATAGGTGTACCCTAGTTTAATTCCAATTTAACATATGCAAGAAGAAAACTAAGCTTTGTTTGGTCTGCAGTGGTATTACTAGTTTCTTTCAACATATATTCTCCAATGTTATAGGAGCAAGTATCTCAATTTTTGTCTTTAATTTGCATAAAATCCAAGTTTATGTTTACAAAATCACTTTTGCTATTTTTAAAAGTATAAATTTGAATTATGTGTAAAAAATATCTGTAATACTACAAGTCAACGGATTTTAATTTAGGCTTCCAAGTTTAATATCTCCTAGATGTTTTTATTGAATTGTTGCTCACAATACAATTGAAAACAAATTATCAGAGGACTTTGGGCCCAATTCTACACAAAATTTTCAAATATGTGATATTGTTATTAAAACCTTTCAGCGTCACCTTTCATAGCCTTGTCATCCCCTGTGGCTCTTCTTCCCTTCTCTGCTTCCCAGTCTTAAGCAACTTCCACAAAATTTTGTACTCCTTTGTTGAACTAACTCCCCTGAAGCTCCTTTCAGCATTTGGCTCAAGATTGGATACTCTTGCTCTTGCCATCTGTTTGTCTTATAATCACGTCCCTGGCCTTGACATATTTCTACCACTTGCCCTTCTTATGGAGTTCACCAATGAGCCTGAACTCACTCGAACCAGTTCTTTCTCTATTAATTTCCTATTATTGGTGTCATGTCAGGGGCTCATTATCTCTACACACCTCCTGTTATCCCTCCTCCGTGCCCTACTCAGTTCCTCTACTCCCAGGCTGTGATGTGACATACACACCTAGTAATCATTGGAAAAGTTTATTGGAGACTGAAGAGCTGCTAAGAGTAGTTTGTTTGGGGAAGAAAGGGAGTAATTGCTCTTTAAACAATTCATTTTGGGCAACTAGAATTTTGGTGGGATAATATGAAATTGGTGCTATATTATTACTTAAAATCTCCACCAATTTTGTAATAAATGTGATATCCTGATTCTAGCGTACTACACAAACTTGTAATTCACCAAAAAATGTTTATTACTTTTGCTAGCTAATGAATTATAGATCCCTTTTTAAACCTAGAGATCTTCTAGGAATTGTAAGAAATTAAAATATGAGTATAGACAACCAACAATTATTGACATCTACTATTGGCCAGATGTCTTACATGCAGTTATTTTACTAATCTTCATAATTATTTCACTATTTAGGGAGCATTATCTCCATATTATACACAAGGGAAGAGTGTCTCTATGAGACACAGGTAGCAAATATGGCATGAACACAGGTATCTAAGCCAAGGTCAACTGCAAACTGTGCTGTTTCTGAACATTAACATTCAGTTCAATTATTTTAGTAGGATCTAAATGTGGCCTGTTGTCTCATTTAGAGACGTAATTTCCCATTGTAATTAAGAACATGGCATTTGGAATTAGATTTCCCGGGTTCTATCCCTTTTCTTCTACTCACCAGCACTGAGGCTCTGAGTACATCACTTAACATACCCAAGACTCAATTTTGTTATCTTTAGGTTAGGGATGGTAATGGTAAAAATGATAATAGTTCCTTTCTTCCAGGATTGTCTGTGCTAAATGAGATAATCCGTGTAAAGCAGTTAGCATGGTGACTGGTATAGAGTAAACATAAAGTAATAGTTCTTTTCTTAATTTGGACATTTTGGCTTTTAAAAAAAAAATAGCTTTCTTCCCATTTGGCTAATAAAATAGGAAGCCAAAAAAACTATGTGTTTGAGGCAAGAGTTTCCATATTCCTTTGAGGAGGAATTGTGTTTCTTGGCTTCTTTATGGATGCCACAACCTGAAGGTGGGAGGTAGAGGTGACCATCAGTAAAATCCTTAAATGAAGCAAAGGTGACGTGTCATGGTGGTTAGGACAACAGTGTTAGGATTCTCTTTCCTCTTTCAGGATATGAAAAACTACAGAGAATGGAGAATTCTGCAGTAAGATGTGTAGTGGCTTTAACTAGTTTAGAACTCTATGAAGTAAGACTAAGATCTACCAGTAGATAAATACCAAGACCTGGGGTTCTAAATAAATGGTAACTATTTTACCACTTTTCATTCCACTATTTTAAACCCATAGCAGACATAATTAATCTAACACAGCATTCTTTCCTGTTAAATTCATAGATTTGTTCTCAAGCTCTTCCCAGTAAAATGATGCAGGTAGTCATCATAAATCCATCAGGAGTCAGCCCACAGGATGAAACCTATTTGTAGTCTTTGTGGAATGTTCACTTTTTAAATAGTATTGGGACAAGGAATCTAGAGGGAAAATGAATTAAAGTAGGGAACCATCTTAGTGTGGTGAGATTAAACTTTAAAGATAAAATGAATTTGATAATTTGAAAGTAAGTCTAAGTCAGTTCAATAACAATTACCGAAACACAAACTGGTCTAAAACTCTAAATGAGTAGGGAGTTAGACACACATGAACATGTAATTTAGAAGCAAGATAGGTTGTAGTAGGTTGTGATTAATTAGTCCAGAAAGAAGTCCTAAATATTTTCAACAATGGGAAAAGTAAGGCACTAAGGGGACATTCAGTCATTATTCATTCAGCAAACATCTTTGGACAAAGCCCTACTTGGTAAATAAAAAGGTGCTTCTTTTTCATTTTTATTTTTGAAATGCTAAAGAGACCTAGACTTCTCCATAAAATAGCATAGTTTACTAAATTGGAGACTTAAAAGTGTGTTATGTGAAAATGCCTCATTTTTTAGACAGGGATAGTCATGGACCAAGTTCTCCAATATTATTCTCAGTATTTCAGTATTGCTTTTCAGAATTTCAATGTGAAGTATTTCAGTTGTATTAAAATTTTCATACATACGTAAATTATATATTCAATTAAGTCTCTTTTATGCGAATGGGTCACTAGCTCCTCTGGAGTTTGCCTGTGTTACATTTGAGGAAAATAGTAAAATATCTAAATTGGAACAAGAACTGTACCCATGTAAGTAAGAGATGACCCTCAATATTGAAGATGGAAGTACTATGTTACAAATGACATGGAGACAAAAATACTTAATACAAGTCACTTATTCTATAAAAATTTTTAAAATACTGTTCTCTAAACTTGCTGATACATTACAACTTTGGATCTGGTTTTATGTCTGATTCAGCAGTTTTAGAAACAGTAAAAACTCGGCATACAGATGTGTTCCTATTTGCACAGACTTCAAATCTGCCAAAGCAAATACTGGTCTGCTCCCTGTAATTCTACCACACCACCAGAGTTTCTCCTGTATTTATGGGATGGGTGTGTTGATTGTAAGTTAAAGCTCTGGTGTTTGGTTCTTGATTACATTGTACTTAAGTTCATTCTATGTTTTTTTGGTTGGAACTTGAAAGCAATGACACTTTTAGATTTGGAAGAGTGCAAAGAAATAAGGCAGGGCAATTATATTATGGTCATGATATATCCTCATTATATACCCTTGACTTGTACACATGTTTGAAGAACTCATATTTTCTCTTGTTTCCAAAATATACCTTTAAAAACTCCATTTCAGATTTATACTTTATCTGTACTAGTGGGAAGTTACTGAACTTGAATTTTATTCTTAACATTTCCATGCTACTAGAGGAAAAAATATTTATCAGGGAAGAGGCTTGAAATCTATCAGTAATAATATTGTTCTAGAAATAATTGAGCTGTTAAGCAAAACTCTTTTGAGGAATAAAGAATTTCATTTAAATATTGGTAAATTTAAATGTAACAAGTAATGAAACATGAATGATTGAAATTGATCTTGAGAAAAGTTTAATAAATGAGCTTTATGTCTCTGATCCGTCTTTCCCTTCCCCTCATCCTCATTTCTACTTTCTGGCTGGATCTTCCACCAAAGATAATGATTTTTATGAGGATTCTCAAATTCATCATGCCCACCGTGAATGTATCATTTTCCTCAAAGTGAGTTATGGAATCTCATATTTTAATCTATCTCCTTAAATTTACCTTACATGTTTATTTATATACTACTCTTGTCATTTCTTTCTTTTGCTCAATAGCTCTCACTTTTCTACATTAATTTTAAACCTGTAGAAATTAATTTCTACTGCTTCTGAATATGAAACCTCTGCTTGTTCACTTATTGCAACTTGAATAAATAAATGTTATTCCATCCTCCACCTTGCCTTGCACTTGTTCTCCTCACCTCTCTTCCACTCGTTCTAAATCCAGCTTTTTCTCAAGACCCCGTCTCACAATCTACGGCTTTTTAACTGCATAATTCAGTTGATTTACATTTCCTGTGTCTTAAGTTTTAACATTGCATCTCATTCTTTTGATTTTTTTCCTATTTTTCTCTTTTCTTTTTTTATTTTTTCAGAGAGGGGGTTAGTGGTTTTGGTTTTTGTTTACATTCTACTCCCCCTCACCCAACTAGATTGTATTCTATGCATTTAACTTCTATTTTTAAAATTATCTTCCTAGTTTTTTACACATATATTAAAATTAACAGTCTAAAGAAGTTAATATCTTTAATCTCTTACCAACTAAAACAGCATCTTAAAATGCTATACTCCCCAAACCCTATGTGTATGTGCATATACATTATATTTATAATGTTTATATATATAATATATTTATATAATACATAAAATACAATACAACATATATAATGTATATGTATTATATTATCTAATACATAGACTATGATTATATATATTGTATAATACATAGAGTGTATATATTTATCATGTTATACATTGCATACAATTTAACTATATTATATATGACAATATGAAATGATTATATAATTTTAGTTTTATATTGTATTTATTAATCCATTGGAATTTTTAGAAATTGTTTTATATGGTCAATGATTATTTAGATTTACCCATATGTATACCGTTTTTCTTTGCTTGCATCTCAGATATCTTTTCTGAGATAACTTTTGTTTTCTTCCTACAGTATATCCCTAAAGTGACTTACACTGGTTTCTATTTTTGCTGTTGAGAAATTAGCTCTTAGCTTATTTGTTGTTTTTTTCACAATAATTTGCCTTTTTCTCATGCTGCTCTTATAATATTATATCTTTGGTGTGCTGCAGTTTCAACACAATGCATTTATTTGTGAGTTTCTTTTTATTTATCCTGTTTAGGTTTTTAAAATTTCTGACTTTGAGGATCAGAGTAATTTTCAATTTTGAAAAAATTATTGGCCATTATCTTTTTGAATATTGACTCTCTTCCATTCTCTTGAGTTTCTCCTTCTGGGATTCTAATTAGTTGTATGTTAGAACTTTCTTATTCTAACCTCTATATCTCTTAATGTCCCTATCATATTTCTTATTGTATTGTTTTTGTTAATATTCCATACTGGATATTTTCTTAAATTCTAATTTCCAATTTATTAATTTTATCTTTAGTTGTGTCTAGTATGTCTGCTTTTGGATTAACTGAGTATTTTGTATGATTTCATTTTATCTCCATTATGGACTTTTTATTAATAGCCGTTTTTAATATTTTGTTAGTGGTTGCTCTAGGGTTTATAATATACAGTTTTAAATCAAGGTCAACCTTCACATGTAGTATTAAACTTTACAACAGTACATTTTCAATTCTTCTTTCCCATCTTTTATGCTATTTTTATCTTATAGCTTACTTTCCCATGTGCTATAATTGCTATTATTGTTGATTTAGGCATTCAGTTATATTTTAGGGTAAAAATGATAAAATAACATCTTTTATATTTACCATAATTTTAACCATTCCCAGATATCTTCATTTCTTTGTGTAGACCCAAGTTTCTCTCATATTCCTTTTGCCTAAATAATTTTGTAGTGCAGGGCTTCCAGTAATGAATTACCTCTGTTATTGTTTGTCTTAATAAAGTCTATATTTCTTTTTTGTTTTAAAAGATATTTTCCTGGGTAAATAATTTTTGGTTTGCATTGTTTTTTCCTTCCCTACTTTAAAAGTGATATTCCACTTTCTTCTGTCTTGCAATGTTTCTGATGGGAAATCTGGTGTAATTCTTTTTTCCCCTTTATATATTATGTCATTTAAGCCTGGCTGCCTTGAAGATTTTATTTTCTATCTTTGATTTTCAGAAGTTTAAAGATGATGTGCTTGTTTATTTTTCCTTTTTGGTATTTGTCTTGTTTGGTGTTCTCTGAGCTTCTTGAATCAGAGCCTTGTATATATTTTATTACTTAGATGAAGCTCTCAACCATTATCTCTCCAAATATTTCTTCTGTCCCATTGTCTCTCTCTTCTTGAGTTTGTTTTGCAACCCTATCTTCTTTTCATATTATTGGAATCCAAGCTGCTTGGCTCCCTTGTAACCTCACCTTTTTATGGGTTAAGGAAAAATTATGATTTTGAAGATTCTTTGGGTTTTACTTATTATTAGGATGGGAGCAATGCACTTATTAGCTTTCTACTTACTAGTTAGAAGCAAGAGGCCCTCTAGTTATATATTTCATTTTGAGATATATTTAATGGCTTTGAGCAATGAAAGATGTGAAAATTAATACATTTCATCTTCTTTCTACCTTCTTTCTTTTCCAACTCCTTAATTTGGATTAGTTTGTTACTTCATTTATTTGTTTGTTTGTTGTTTATACCATCAAACTTAACTTTTTTTTTCCTTTAACTAAATGTTTTCAGTTTTTAGCACAATCTTTTCATATTGTGCCTCCATTTCATCAGCCACATCTTGATTGGCTGTTTTCATTATTGCAGATTTTTGTTTTGAAAGTATTATTTTGCCACTTTTCCTTCCCCTCAGTATTTTGTAGACATCACTTCATTTTGTTGTGGTGCTGAATATTACTGTGGAAAACTTTCAAGCCAATTTGATTTTCTTCCTTTGTATAGGACTTTTTCTTTAAAGTACCTCAATATTCAGATCATTTTTTATTTACATGGAAATTCAGTAAGTCCGCTAAGATATGACCTTGTGTTGATTGTCCAGTAACAACTTTTCTTATGATATATATCTTCTTTTTATATGTGTATTAAAGATGTTCTCTTTATTAAAAATGTTTTTTCTCTCATATACTCTGTATATGTTTTCTGTTCCATTAGTTCTTTATTTTTTAATTGATTAATTTTTTCTTTCCTGTTTTAGAAATTTTATTTATTTATTTATTTTTGGCTGTGTTGAGTCTTCGTTACTGCACGTAGGCTTTCTCTATTTGCAGCAAGCGGGGGCTAATCTTCATTGTGGTGTGCGGGCTTCTCATTGTGGTGGCTTCTCTTGTTGTGGAGCACGGGCTCTAGGTGCACGGGCCTCAGTAGTTGTGACACATGGGGTCAGTAGTTGTGGCTCGCAGGCTCTAGAGTGCAGGCTCAGTAGTTGTGGTGCATGGGCTTAGTTGCTCCTCAGCATGTGGGATCTTCCTGGACCAGGGATTGAACCCATGTCCCCTGCATTGGCAGGCAGATTCTTAACCACTGCACCAGCAGGAAAGTCCCCATTAGTTCTAGTTTTAAAATCAGGAGCACCAATTATGTATATATTGAACCTCTGATTTCCTTAGTCTTCCAATATCTATTATTATCTTCATATATTTTAATAACTGTATTATCTACCATTTCATTTTTGTGTGAGTACCTTTAACCTGTTCACTATCTTTCTGCTTTCAGTAATAATTATTCCATTGCTTTTACTTTCAACTATGGCTTTCATTTCTAAATATTTTCATATTTATCTTCCATTTCCTTTTTGAGCACTTATAAACTCATTTTTCATCTCCTATAGACAGGTAAACTTTTTGACTCATAATTTATTATTAGTATAATTTGTTAATAAAAATATCACACACTAATTTTATTGACAGTCTGAAGAATTCTTTGTTTAAACTATGCCTCTGTTTTTTTTTTTCATGTGTTCTGCTGTTCCTCTTTTACTTTTTGCTTGCATTCCTTTTCTCCTTTTATTTTTCAGTTTCTCTTTTTAATTTCCATGGTGGCATTAATGGGGCTGGAAATTAGCTGAAAGATAAAGTGGAGAAAAGAAAATAGTAGCAAAGAAACAAACTGTAAGGGCCTGTCGCTTTGATTTGGATTTCTTATTTTGAGCACTCTTTCAGAGTGAATCTTCACCCAGTTTTCAGCATCCATAAGATTGGCATGGCTGACAGTGATGTTTACAGTGAAGTTCTCCTTCCTACTCACCTGTCATTTCCCCACAGACTTTCTGAGCTTTGATCTGGTAAAATTACAGATCTTTTGATTAAGTGCTATGCTACCTCCTTATATAAATGTTATATATAAATGCAATAATTGAAAAAGGTAGAAATTATATGGCTAAATAACTACCATGTGGTGATATTGTATTGTAGCTGAGGGAATGGACTCTGGAGTCAAAGGTACCAGAGTCTGAAACTCTGATCTAACCACGGTCTTCACCTGATTATACTTAACCATTCTAGGCTTTGGTTTTCTTAACTTTGAACCTATTTCATGCATCATGTTTGTATTAAATGATATAAGGCCCAAACAACACTTAGTAGAATGCCTGGCACAAAAAGTATTCAGTACATTTTATTATTATTATTACTATGATTAATTTTTTGTTTTTATTATATCATTTTGCTTTTAACTACTAATTCCTTCTTACTTATAAATTTGCAAAATCCTTACCTACAAGTTGCTACAGCAAACATCTTCCTTAATCTCATCTGGTTCACCTTTTCTTAGTCATCGTTTTTCTTTTTCTCACCAGTATTCTTCCGTATCTAACACTTGGAAGCATTCTGTTTTTGATAGATTGTATATACCAGGATCCTGGCAAGAAAGAGATGAGATCCTCTAGGGGCATAATAGAGGATGATGAATGAAAACAGTTACAAACAAGTGGGAAGGAAAGTGTAGTCAACAACCAATGGTAAAGCACCCAAGACCTGTGTTTATCATTCTTAGGCCTGGAAAAGGAAAAGAGGAGAGCAGTTTTTGGAACCTGGGGAGATGTTGCTATAGGAAAAAGCTACCCCACAGGAATGCAGCCATTTTCTAACCACAGCCTGGCAGGCGGGGCCCAGAGGAATAAATACTCTGACCTCATTCTCTTCCCGCTTTCCAATCCCCTACTGTGCTTCCCAATGGCCGGACCATAACAGGCCAAACCAGAGGATGAGGCTGTCTGTAGGTATAACCTGTAAATGTCAGCCTCTTGGGGCAAAGAGATGTACAAAGAAAGATGGAGAATGAATCTGATGGGGCAAATGGAGAAAACAAAGTACATTTGTTGCTTTCTTTGGGAATTTATTAAATCAGGATAAATATTCTAACTGTAGAAAATTCTGTAGAGCCATATCTGTACATAATTTAGACTTTAAATTGAACATCTTTTTGACCTGAATTTTTAGAGTTCTGGCTCTTTTTTAAATTAGCCACTCTGCTTTGTGTTTTGAAATAAAAACAAGTAAACATAACTTTGTGGGTTGTTCTATACTTTAAAGAGAAGAGAAAAAACTTGACTAAATACTACCTTAATAAACCTTACTCTGTAGATGCTTATGGCATGATCCCATGGTTCATCCCTCTTGCTAACATTTATGAGATAGTTTTACATTTAAGTTTTTAATGACCACTTATATGTGGATTATATAAATTTTTGCTAAATAAGAATAGAATTAACAAAGTGCCCACTCTTGCTTTTTCATCATGGGCCTGCTCAACAATTCATGTTTATGGGACTCCAGCTCACAAAAATTTACAAAAAGAATTGGTCTTGCTTCTTTCTCTTGAACCATAATCTATTGAAAAGACAGAACATCATGTGAAAACATAATTTTAGAAAAGAAAAAATATTAACATGGCTGAATGAATGAATACATAAAGTAGTTGATTAATAAATTATAAATTAGAGTCGAGTTACTCTGAAAATAAAAGTCAACAACTCTCTCTTAGTTTCCAACTTGGAATCTAAAAACTGACTATTGCTGAAAAGAAAAATTAGTTTATATCTCAAGTTGAGAAATGGGTGGCCTGATGTTGACCATCATTTCTAATGATTGTTTATTTTTATCACTTATGTGTATCCCTCAAGAGGGCAACTTATATATGTTCTATGACAGTAGGTAAGGGGTTGATTTTCAGACCTTTAATTTTTTTCCATCTACTATTATGAAAGAAATTTCTGGATGATTAATTGACTTCTCAGACATATCATTAATAAATGGCTCTGGTCATTATGTGCCTCCCATCTGTCAACAAACCAACAATTAAAACTTTTTCAAGCTCCTCTCATTTTTCTAGCAAATCTTCTACCTGCCTATCCTTTCTCACTGGATTTTTCCAAAAAGTGGTACCTGCTGCCATGTTTCCCCTTTTGCTATCCACATTTCATCCATTTAAGATGAGCTTCATACTGTTTCATTTTCATAAGGTTTTTGCTGATAATCAAGTAATCACAGATTGGTGGTAAAAGATCTCACTTTATTCCAGCAGCACTGCCAAAGATGAGTGATTGCCAGACTAGATTCTATACTTGAAAGTGTATTCATTATCTTTATATCTATATGTCTTTATTATATAAAGATAATAATATTTATATATTCAGTGTCCATGTGGAAAACTGATGATAAAGAGTAATATACACTTCTTTCAGGTAAGAGTGATGTACTCCTAGATCTAAATATATATCTTATTAAAGGTCAAGTTTGCAGAATGAAAAATAGCAAGGGTCTATGAGAAATTTCTGCCACATAAAAGAACAGTAATCTGAAGCCTCTGGCCAAACTGGTCATCTCTGTTTCTTACGAATATCAAGCAGATCCTATCTTAATGCATTTGTATGCGTTTTTGCTGGAGTTTTCTTCCTCTGGTGATTTTCATGGCTAGCAACTTTTTGTCATCTAGCTCTCATTTTAAACATCATTAGTAAACTAACTAAACCTAAATAAATGTTCTTTTAAACCAATTCAACAGCTTTAACGTATCTTTTCCTAACCACAACAAAGCACATGCACGTCTCCAGGTGCCTTATCCACCACCCAGAAACAGAGAATCTTTCCAGCAACTCTTTCTACCTTCCTTTATTTATAATATTGTAAATTGGGGAACAGCTTAAGTATCTGACAACAGGGGAATGGCTAAATAAGTTATAGATTGGACTATGATAGAATATGGTATAGTCACTAAAAGGGCTGTTCATAGAATTTTTAGTATATCATTAAATGCTATCTCATAGTGTTAATTGGGGGAAAAAGTGGTACATCAAGCAAGAGATTACATGTAAAATGTATTCTCAAATGAAAAAATTTTGAAGAGAAATAAATATTGTATTAACAATGATTATATCAGGGATCATTAAGCGAAATCATTTTCTTTATACTTTCTGCATTTTCCCTTTCCTAGGGATGAGGGAAGCATATGCTACTCTTGTAAACGTGAAAATTACATACTAGATTAAAAATGTAGAAGACATGCTTAGATCATGGTGTAGAGCAGTGTTTCTCAGACTTGTGGTTTGGTCTCAGGAGTGCTTTTCACTTTTATAATTATCAAGGACCCCAAATAGCATTTAGTAGATTACACCTATTGATATTTATCATTTTAGAAATTAAATCTCAGAAATTTTTAAAAAGTTATTAATTCATTTAAAATGACAATATACCCATTTTATGTTACCATCAATGATGTATTGTTATAAAATAGTATGTACCAAAACAAAAACGTAATGAGAAGAGTGACATTATTTAAAATTTTTGCAAATCCTTTAAATGTCTGGCTTAATAGAATACAGCAGATTCTCATATTTACATCTGATTTCAATCTGTTGCCATATTTTGTTGTGGTTAAAGTATATGAAAAAACCTGGCCTTATACAGATATGTGATTGGAAAAGGGAAAACTTCACAGACTCACCCTTACCCCCAACCCCCTAAAAAAAAGAATGTCTTAGGAGCACCCAGGAGTACTTAGACCCTTCTCTGAGGTAGAGGAAGAACTGGAAGTCAGATCTAGGTTTGAGTCCTGCGTGATTTACTTACTAGTGGTATAATTTTGACATTTCATGAAACCCCACTGAACTAAATGTTAGTTATCTGTAAAATGAGATTTGTATCCCACTGTGCCATTGAGAAAAGTCATTGTCATTGTGGAACTCCTTTGCAGTATCAAAACAAAGACTTGAGATCCAATACATGTCATTTTTCTATTTTCTCTGTTTAATCAGATACTGTCTTTAATAGTAGTAGTTATGTTTTCAGCTTTCATAGTCATAAATGGTAAAGGAATAATATTTTAATTCTGTGCATGACTTCTAAGCAAATGGAAAATCTGTCTTTTTTTTTTTTTCAGAAGGCCATCAAACTGTCCTTGTCATTATTCTTACCCATCCTGTGTCTCCAAACTCTTGCTCTCCTCTTAGCACATTCTGTTATATCAATGTTCAAGTTGGAAGTTCTTTCTGAGTTGAGGCAATCTAAATGGAACCCTGCCAAACCAAGGAATATTACATTGCTCACTTGTCTTGTCCTTTTACCCATTGAAAATACGCTTTTAATGGCTAAAAATAACTTCAGTATCCGCTGTACATTCTTAAGCAAAGAAATGAATAAGGTTTTTCTTAAACAGTCTATTTAATCACCTCTTAAGGGTAGTAATAATGAGAATGATAGCTTATATTTTATTAATTTTTAGAATTTATGAAGCTCATTCATGAATAGTCCCTGTAACAATACTTGGAAATATGAAGGGACATTTACTAACCCCTTTTGCAAACAAGGAACTGGGCTCTGATGATATATGAGGTCCTCCTCAGGTCAAGAGGTTAATCAGAGACTGTCCCAGGACCAGAGCTCATGTTTCCCAAGGCCCAGTACTGCCAGTGATAATATTCTGTAGAACAAGATGAGTTTTTGTAGTTTTTTTTTTTTTAACCTAAAATCATTTTGATTATACTAGCTATTCATTCCCTCTTTTCAAGATCTGGAATTTGGAACTGTATTTATCTTTCCAGATATTTTAAAGGGCTAATAACACTCGCGGGCTTAGATAAGATAGGGACCTACAGATGAGTGTTTTCTACTTCTCTTTGCTATGTTGACTCAGGCTTCTGAAAAACCACTTTGGAGTGAGCTTAGAAGATGAGATGAGGTTGCTATGTGAAAAACAGAATTCAAATCTATGTATGGTTACTGATTCATGCACATTTTTTCTTGAGCTATGTCTTCTTTTGGAAGATAAGATATGGGTGTGGTTCTACAAGAAACAAAACCATGCAGAGTATTAGAAATGCTTTTATTTTTTGCTACAAGACTAAAGATGTGGGGATATTAGCAGTATCTTTCTGTGCCTCTCTAATGACAGAGAGTTCTGAAGAATCCAGTACAGTAGTTTATTAGTTTAGTGAAATCATTAAAAAATCATTGTACCCTGAAATATAATAATTACCATAGATATTATCTTGAAATACTGACTAGACCATTAAAAAATAAAGGTATTGTTAAGGTTGGGATTTATTGCAGTTAGCTTTTAAATATATTTTGCCCCCACTTCCCATCTCTTTTACTGTATATACTTTAAAAATATTAAGTTTTACCTAATAAGTTTTTAAGTATAAGTAAATATAAGTTTTACTTAAATACTTCATGCTTTTTAAAACATTGAGTTTTTACTTCCCCACTTTGTAGTGTGAAGTGGCCTATGATTTAACTCTGCTAGATTACCTTCAGTTTCTCTAAGTCACTTGAGTGTTCTTCTGTGTGTCTTCCCTAACCTCCCTTCAGCCAATCTTTGTTGGAGCGCTATTCATTCTTTGATGCTCTGCTTAAATTCCACCACATCCGTAACTTCTTTCCAGATTCCTCATGATTCTAAGTGCCTTTTTTTTTTTTAAAGAAGATGTTGGGGGTAGGAGTTTATTAATTAATTAATTTATTTTTGCTGTGTTGGGTCTTCGTTTCTGTGCGAGAGCTTTCTCTAGTTGTGGCAAGTGGGGGCCACTCTTCATCGTGGTGCGCGGGCCTCTCACTATCGCGGCCTCTCTTGTTGCAGAGCACAGGCTCCAGATGCGCAGGCTCAGTAGTTGTGGCTCATGGGCCTAGTTGCTCCGCGGCCAGGTAAGCCCATGAAGAACCAAGACTAGGTCCAATATATATTTGCATCCTCAAAGTAATCTCCTGACAAATGTGCATTGTATTGAATGCATATAACTTCTGAAGCCACAACCTCCTCTTCCTTAAGTAAGTAGGATGGACATATTAGGATGAGCAAGGTATATTTGAAATGAGGGTTTTGCGCTCATGCCTTTAGGCAGTTATTTATTAATTCTTCCTATTACTGATGATTTCCATGTCACAAATAATTGAAGTAATTGGGAGAGATTCATAAAAATTGAACGGAATTCAGGATAAGTTTAGTAAATTAAGTACATTGTGGCTTTTGGAGCCAACTGATGGGCCTTAGAGATTGACTACAAGATGTGAATTAATAAAGGGTCTCTTCTTACAAATAAATGTGTGTAAAATTAATTTTAGTTAGTTTAACAGGGAGAGAAATTGCCAAATGTTTAAGTGTCCCTTGATTGCTTTAACTGTGTATTTATGGAGAAGAGATTTCAGATGTCCCAGGAACAGTTTTCTGGATTCCTGTCATTCCAGAATCATGGAAGTGGAGATGATGCTGAAAGGGAAGACAAGGCACATTTATAAAATTTCACTCATCCAATAATATCTTATGATTGCAATTATTCCAGAGAAAACAAAAGTAAGTCTTTGTAAAACAAGAAAATGAGATCCATTTGTTCCTCCTAATCTCATGAGATGGTATCACTCACATACTTAGAAAAATTAAAATAATACACTATTCGACTGGTGAGTGAAATCCTGCCTTAGTATTTTCTATGTATTAGGAATAATAACCCATTTTTTTGGTAATAAGTGGTCGTAGGAGTCTTTGCTTTTCTTATCCTTGGGTGTCAAGGAGGACTCAGACTTATGTTGCTGCAGTAACCTAAGAACATATTCAAAATCAAGTTTATAAATTGCTTTTTTGCCCACTCTTTTTGTGTATGTGTATGTTTTTGTGTATAGATATCTACACATTTTAATTAAATAGTAATTAGGGCAATGTGTGATAAATATACAGAATGCTCCTGATTTCTAAGCCATATAATCAATGAGCCACTGGGTCCTTGTGGTATTTAAAGCATTGAAAATCTTGGCTACAGAGTGACTAATTTTAATATTTAATTAACTTTAATTACTGTGGTAAGAGCCTATCTTAATTTATATTTGTAAATTTATACCAAAGTGAGCTCATTGATTACTTGGAGATATTTAAATAAAAATTATAATCCAAATGCATTGTATGTTTTTTTTTTTTTTTTTTTTGCGGTACGTGGGCCTCTCACTGTTGTGGCCTCTCCCGTTGTGGAGCACAGGCTCCAGACGCGCAGGCTCAGCGGCTATGGCTCATGGGCCCAGCCACTCCGCGGCATGTGGGATCTTCCCAGACCAGGGCACAAACCCGTGTCCCCTGCATCGGCAGGCGGACTCTCAACCACCGTGCCACCAGGGAAGCCCCACTGTATGTTTTTTAATCAATAATATATTTTAGCTTTTTCATGATTATTAAAGTACTTACATATGACAAATAATTGTGATGAGATTGTGAGCAGAAGTTTCTGCTTTTCAGCATTAAGAATTGACCACTGCTGGCCATTTCTCATTTGATATATGCATATCATATGGGAGGGATATATGTATATCAGAGGGAGATAGGGATGAATCTTTTTATTACTCATAGATTGTCTAAAAAAGTGTTTTAAAAAGTTGGCATTGAATACTCCTGACATATTGATAACTGATGTAATTATTGGTGTAATTATTTTTCATATTCAAACACTGGACACAAATGTAAAATGTAAAACAAAACTACAACATAAATGACACTTGAAATGGCAGGTTATAGAAAATGCTATACTTTCTCAACAGCCAATTTACAAAAATTTCTTTTATTACCTCACAAAGGCAGAGAATTCCACAGCTCTGTAAAACTAAAATGAAGTTACTAAAGGGTCTGAAGGAGTAGTTTGTCCCAAGATACAGGAAAATGTAAAACATTAAACAAAATACTGATTGAGGTATGAAATGTGATAAGATGTCTCTTATTGATTTCCTTGCCCTCTACTGCCCTCTCCAAGCCAAGGACCAATTTCCCAGACCTCTGGTCACCACATGGTTGTCAGTTGAACAATGTAAGAACTCAAAAGTCTGATGGGCTGAATGACTCCTTATTTTGTTGAGAAACAACTTGAGACTCTCAGGGCTTTAATTTTTTTCAAAGAAGTATACGGAGCATGGCAAGCTCATTTGGTATAAATGGCCTTTGGTGTCACTGAGTTTCTGGACAACTTCCCCTTTGTAGCTTGTACATACTCCTGCCATCTAAAAAGTTTCCCTCAGGGGAAGCCCTGACTCATGGACTCTCATTTTAGCTACAGAGAATTGTCTATTCTAATACAAACAGTCATCCACATTTCAGGATTTATTAGGCTTAATAAATAAGGGATTCATGGTTAAGAATGAGGAAATAAATGTTTTAAATGTAAACGTAGTGTTTTTTAAAAAAGGAATGAACTACTGATACATGCAACAACATGGATGAATCTTAGAACTAGACACAAAAGGGTACATACTGTCTGATTCCATTTATATAATGTTCTGGAAAGCTATGGGCATTGAAGTCAGATCACTGTTGCCAGGAGTGGGGTTGGGAGGAGAAGGTTGACTCCAAATGGAGGCACTTTTTGGGGTAAAGAAAATATCCTCTAGATTGCGATGGTGACTACACGATTATATACCTTTGTCATACTCAAAGGACTGTACTTTGAGTACATCTCAAAAGGTGAATTTACTCTATCTAAAATGTGCCTTAATAAACATGGCATAGTTACCTTTCTTGTGTGTGTGTGGTGAGAACCTTTAAGACCTACTCTCTTATCCAGCCTGAGGACTCTTTTGATGCTGTCTTCCTAGTTAGTAAAGTTGAATTATATTATACTTTAATTATCATGAAGTACAGTGCAGAGAGTGCTAGGACTTGGAAACCATTTTTGAAACTATTGTTTGCATTGTCTGAAAGGTCACTTAATCTCACTGAATCCCATTATAAAATGGGAATGATCATTCTGCTCATATTATTTCACTGGGTTATTGTGAGTCTCAAAGAGTATGTGTGTGCTCAAACAGTATGTGAAGAGTTGGGTGCTATATGAGCCAACATGATTTATCAGATCATTTATAATTTTGGCTGACAGAACTCTCCATAACTTCTTTTTTTTTTAAAGATGCATAAAGTTTTATTGAAATACATTTAAAGACATGAATAAGTGGAGACATGCCATTTTTATTAGGAGAAAGATTCAATATCATTAACACATCTATCCTTTCCAAATTAATCTCTCAACTCAATGTAAGTCCAATAAAAATATTAACTGGCCTTTTCCTGGAATCTGACAAACTCAGTAAACAATTTATATGAAAGAGTAAAGGAACAGGAAGGGTGGAAGTGATTTTCATGATTAAGAGGAGTGGGAAGAGCTGACTTATTAAGTTATCAAGGTTTACTGACAACAACAGTAAGTAAGCACGGTGCCACTGACACAGGGATACATCAACAGACAAAGGGAGGAGGCTGGAGAACCCGGGAGCAGACCCTCACGTATGACAACGTATAACAGCAGTGACATCACAATCAGTGGGGGAAGGATGGACTAGTCAGTAAATAATGGCTATTCAAATGAAAAAAAAAAGTATCTCTAACTTATAAACCAAGAGCAACAAAAACAAACCCAAACAAAACATCCAGGTGGATTAAAGACCTAAATGTGAAATACTTCCAGAAGAAAATACAGGAGTAGGGAGGATTTCCTAAAGAAGACACAAAAAGCACAGACTACAAAGTAATAGATAAAAGTTTTCACATTCTCCATAACTTCTAAATGTGACTGTTGATTGCCTTAAGAGATAAGATAATATTTTGAAAGGTAAAATTGCAAACTTTTCTCAAAATATGACATGCTAAAATATAAACATCTGGATTAAAATGAAAGTTCATATTTTAAGAATTTAAAAAAGAAAATATTTCTAGTTATGCCTAAATGTAAAAAGATATATTTATAATACAAATATTCAGATAGAGCTAACCTATATTTGTAAAGTTTGGATATAGATACCATTAAATTAATTGGTTCATATATTTGTTTACTTGAAAAGCTATTATACTGAAGACATTTTGAGAGATTCTCTAAGTATTGTCATTTGTTTAAAAAAAATCAGTGATGGCGTTTAAGGTAAAGAAATAAACATCATATAATTTCCTTGAACTTCAGCTCCTTAAGAGAAAAGACTGTGAAAGCAGAGTTCCAAACCTGGACCTAGCCATTTCTTGACTAGTACGTCATTTCTTGACTTGTCTAGTATGACTTGACACAAGTTATTTAGCTTCTATAGCCTCAATTTCCTTTCTTCATCTGTAAAACAGAGAAAATAAGAGGACTTATTCCATAGTATTGATTTGAGGATTAAGTTAATGAGTACATGCAAAGTACTTATATAGTATTTGACACATAGTAAGTACTTAATACATTCTAGCCATCATTATTTTTATTGTTATAGTTATTTTTACAATGACTTTCAGCCAGAAAGAAAGTATATTCACAATATGCAGTCTTTTTCTGTTCAGAAACTATGGTTTTGCTGTTTTATAGCAAATATGTGTAGACAGGCACCTAATCAGTTATGTGTCCTCCTTCTACTCATTTATGTTTCTGTTCCTTGCTTAGGTATTTCTTTGACTAGAACCATCATATTCCTAGTCCTCTGGGGATGACATCTTGTCAATAAATCATTTTTATTTATGCTCACTGTTTCTTCTTTCATGGCCATTCAATCATCAGGTTCTACTGATTCTTTACTAAACAATATGGGTTCAACAATAACTATTAGGCAAATATAAATAACCAGACAATATCCGTAATCTTCGGGAGCTTTCAGTCTGGCAGGGAAATCAGACATAAATACTGTGTGAGGTTAGGGAGGTCCATACAGAACACGTTGGTCAGTTCTATGAAGGAGCAGACTGGTTTGTCAGAGGGGCAACACTTGAGCTTTGCTCGCTCTATCATCTACTTAGTTGGCAGAGGTGTCGTCCTCAAATTTGCACTTCAGCTTCTCATAAGTCATCAGTGAATTTATTTCCACAGTATAGTCTGAATTTCTTTGCTTCTTTCTATTTCCATCATCTCTCATTTGGACTAAAAGTGCTTCCTAACCTGTGTCCTCACTTCCATTCTTGCCTTGCTATAATACATTTCTCACAAGCCATTCAGATTTTTTAAAAATCAGTAAATTAGAGCACGTCACTCCTTTGTTAAAAAACCCTCCTTGGATTCTCACTGCATTTAGAAAATAATCTAAACTCCTATACATGACCTGCAAGACTTTACTGACAGACCTCATCTCCAGCCTTACATCATATCAGGCTAGCCATAATGGCTTTCTTTCTACTCTTTCACACTCAAAGCTTATTCCTATCTTTGGTAAGAGGAATAATGACCTCCCAAAGATGTCCATGGCCTAGTGTCTAGAACCTGTGAATATGTTACCTTACATGTCAAAAAGGATTTTGTGATATGTGATTAAGGATGTTGAGATGGGGAAATTATTCTGGATTATTCAGGTGGAACCAATGCAGCCACATATGCTATTATAAGCAGAGAACCTTTCCTGGCTAGGGTCAGAGAAAGAGATGTGACCCCAAAAGTAGTGTCAGGGTGATGCTATGTTGCTGGCTTTGAAGATGAGGAACAGGTCACGAGAATGTGGGTGATCTCTAGCAGCGTGAAAAGGCAAAGAAATGAATTCATCCCCAGATCCTCTCAAAAGGAGTGCAGTCCTGCTGACACCTGGATTTTAGCTTAATGGGACCCAGGCTTCTGACCTATAGAACTGTAAGATGATGCATTTGTGTTGTTTTAAGGCACTAAGTTTGTGGTAATTTTTATGGCAGCCCTAGAAAATTAATACACTATTCCAGGCCACTTATGTTCCCTGTCCCCTCTGCTTGGAATGCCATTTTCCCCCAGTTCTCCAGGGACAGATTCTTTTCAAATTTTAGGTCTCAGATTCACTATTACCTCCTTACAGAGTCTACTCTTATGGCCTTATCTGCAGGATCCTTCCCACCACTGACTCCTGAGCAACTCTAAAACAACACACTGTTTATTTCCCTCATGGCGTATCCCTGTCTGGAATTACCTTGTTTGCTCACTTATTCTGTTTTAAGCTCCATAGCATCAGGGACCTTGTCTGTGTTGTTCACAGCTCTACTGCAGACCTTGTTTGTGTTGTTCATACTACATCCTTAGTGCTTTGATTAGAACCTGGCAAATAATAGACAATCAACAAATATTTGTTGAATGAGAAAATGAATTAAACTGGGGAGGTGGTTATTTCAGGCAAAGGTCAGAGCCTGAATAAATTTTGAGGTGTGAAACTGCTTATGTTCCTGGGAAAATCTGTGTTTCCAATGGCTAAAGCCAAAAGAGGAAAGTAGAGGGAGATGGGACCAAGAAATAGGCATTTTCCTTCTCCTCCTTCATTATTATTACTGTTACTATTATTTTAAAATATCATGTTGCTATATCATGTAAGTACTTAGGAATTAGTGAATATAAAAAAACAAAATAGACTTACAGGTATAGAGAATAAATTAGTGTTTACCCGTGGGGAGAGGGAAGGGGGGACTACATAGGGGTAGGGGATTAAGAGGTACAAACTTCTATGCATAAAATAAGCTACAAGGATATATCGTACAGCACGGGGAATATAACCAATATTTTATAATAACTTTAAATGGAGTATTAGCTATAAAAATATTGAATCACTATGTTGTACACCTAAAACTAATATAATATTGTCAATCAGCTACAATTTAAAAAAAATGCAAGCACATAATAAAACCAGCAAGACTCAGTGAACAATTGATGTGGGTTGAAGGAGAAGGAAGAGTGTCCTCTGTGTCTTATCTTTGGGACTAGGGTAATTGTGGTAGTGTTCATTGGTATTGAGCTACATGGACTTGTCCAGAGGGAGATGTTCAAGCACTTAGAAATACAGGTCCACAACTCAGGAGGGAAGCCTTGACTGGAAGTTATTAGCATGTAAATGGAAACAAAGTCAAGGGTCTAGTAGTTAAAATAGATCAAGATAATGGGCAAGGAGAGAAAAAAGCTGATAGTACAATACTGGGGAGCACAATAACTTTCTGAAAGGAATTAGCAAAGGAAATTTGACCCCAGAAAACAGAGGAGGAGGAGGAGTATGTGGGACCAGGAAGCCATGAGGGGAAATAGTTTCAGTAAGAAGGGAGTAGTCTGAGTATTAAACACAACAGGAGGAAAAAGGAAAGATCTTTGGGTTTATCAACAAAGGGGTATTGGTGTCTCTTGTGGTGCTGGTGATGACATCCTGATGCACAGGGTGAAGTATAACCAGGAGGGGAAGGAGAGGAAGGAGAGGAAAAAAAGAGATGGTAGAAGATGTGGAGTCAAGGGAAACCTTTGGTTTTTTGCTTCTTTTTTTGAAGAAATTGAGGAAGACACTGACAGAGTAATGTCTCGAAGGAAATGTAAAGGGAAGGGATAAAGAGTGCAGAGGGAGGGACTAACCCTGAAGGGTTCTGAGACACCTTCTGAGATTGTAAGTATTGGTATCAAGTAGATCTAAAAGCTAGGAAGCAGTGAGAACACTCACTTTGGAGTAACAGAAACCTAAATCTACCACTTATTAGCTTAGCAAACTTGAAACTTCTTTGAAACGTAATCCCTTTATATATGACTTGAGAAAACTAATAAATACCCTTTCAGAGGGCTTCCCTGGTGGCGCAGTGGTTGAGAGTCCGCCTGCCGATGCAGGGGACAAGGGTTCGTGCCCCGGTCCGGGAAGATCCCACATGCCGCGGAGCGGCTGGGCCTGTGAGCCATGGCCGCTGAGCCTGCGCATCCGGAGCCTGTGCTCCGCAGCGGGAGGGGCCGCAGCGGTGAGAGGCCCGCGTATCGCAAAAAAAAAAAAATACCCTTTCAGAGTTGATGTGAAAAATTGGATTAGTAAAAATTGACCGACTAGGCCCATATTATTATAATATGCACAATTCATCGGAATTGTGACAAATTTTTGAGCTCTCCACCCAAGCACTGAGGCCTAGAATCAGTTCTTCAAGGACTGAGAAATGGTCAAGTCTTCCTGAATTCAGCCACATCTATTAAACAGACACACCTGGTCAATACCTGTGTATGTTTTACTTTTTTCCAAATTATAATGTAGAATCCTAAAGCCAAACATAGAAAAAAAGCCCAAGTCACAAATCTAGCAAGGATAAGAGAGAATGCTAATAATTTATCTCAGCTCTCTTGAAAATATTTGCTCTGCCTCTATCATACCATGTGCTTTTGGTATGATGGAAAGAGGAGGCTGGGACTGGAGGAAACTGTGAGAGGTTGCCTTGGATTTTAAATCTTTCTTATAAAAGCTGTGTTTACATTTAAATTTAAAATAACTATTGATTTGCTGATAATAACTGTTTTAATAACAGATACTATGATGCTGGTCTGAGCAAGCACTGAGTGTTTATGTACACTGATTCTGCTACAAGTCCTGTTCCTGTTTAGTTATCATCTATGTGCTCTCAGCATTTAGAATACTTTCTGCGAATTGCAGATTCTCCATAAATGTCCTTAGTCTCTGTGGTTCAGTAAAGATTCCACACAAGATGCCTGCAAATTGTGCCAACCCTTTGGTATTGGGGTGTTGATGTCTAAAACAGTTTCAAAGTAGAATAGAAGTGGCAAGCACATGGAGTGAAGTTTTTTTTCTCTGCATTTTCCTGTTATTCTTTTTGAATATTTAGCAAGGGGTTTTTCAAGTTCTGGCCTCTCTCAGATATTCTAGTTAGAATTAGCAGAAGGGTGGTTTTTGGTTCTTACTCGGCCCATTCGTTTAAGTGGGAGCAGGGTATTTAAGTGTGGTGGTGCCAGAAGTATTTAATTGAAATGGGACGTGTTGAAGTGAAAAGCTAGACTGAGGGGTACAGCTGCGTGGAGAGTTGACCTCCTCTGGAACACTTCTCTGGAGATTCTAGCTCCAAAGCAAAAGTTCAAAGTTTCTTGGATTTCTTCTATGAAGAAAAGTGAGGATAATACATCACTTACCTAATCTTACCCTATAATCTCTCCTTTCTCTGAATTTCTCCTAGGCTTAATGTATCCCACACATATGTATATGCTCTCGCTTATATTTCTTGTTTCATGTAAATTTCTTTTCTTAGTGTCTGCACGTGTTCCTTGGAGACAGTGGGTATGCCTTTCACTTAATTTGTGTCATCCTCTCCCTCCAGTGCTTAGTGCAGTGCAGGGTTCCTGATCACTGCTGAGTAATTATAAACCATTGACTCACCTGTGTTGTGTAGAACAGACATTCTGATTCTGGGTAGACTCAAGGTAGCAAACATATTAGGTTATGTGGAACACTCGGAGGTCATTAGGATCTTGGCAAGCATGAGTGTGGCACAAAAGTTCATGAATAATGCTCTTGAATGGCAATTGCAACTGGAACTACCAAATTCCCTGAAAAGCTGGTTTAGGGGTAATAATACCAACATCTACTTTTATGTAGCTCTTTGCAACTCAGAACTTAGTTAATAATATATTACTTGTTTTAATGTCACTAAACCCTGTCCACTGGTCAGGGCAAAACTCTGTTCTCAAATGAGAAAATTGGAGTGCACAGAGATAAAGGACTCTGTGTTTACAAAATGGGTGAGTGGCAGCGCTGATGTCTGAAGCGAGGCTTTTTGCATCCAAATACAGTGTCCTTCCCATTACTCCACACTAACATAGTGGACTGCTTTTTTACATAATAAAACTCTCCGGGACAAGAAGGACCTGCAAATGTGTTTCTCTAAATAAGAAAGATGGAGAGATAAGGAGACGATCTTAATTCAAAGTATGATGCATTTGTCAAATAGTTTCTTCACCTGGACATTTAACGGTCCCCTTCCAGAATCTGGGTAAAGAAACAGAATGTAGCAAGGGGACAAGAATGAGTCCTCTTTAGTAAAAAGAAAGGGTTAAAATTTGTTCCTTTGAAAGTTTAAAGTGGACAAGGATCCTGAATTATCTAGACACCAAAAACTAGGCTGAAAGTCTGTATTTCCTCCCTATAGGGAAAAAGTGAAGGGGTGTGTGTCTGGGAAAAGGGTAGGGACGGGAGAATAAGTCTCTTTCCTTCTAACAAGCTTTCTTTAAAAAAAAAAAAAAAAGGAAAGAGAAACAAACGTTTGTTTCTGTGATTAAGCCCCATTTATGTTTAAAACATAAATGAAATCGGGACAGTTCAAGGCACTGAGGCGCGTGTTCTGATTTGGTTGTTTACTATCAATCAGACCGTTGCTTGGCAGACACTGGATGGTTATGAGCCTGAACAAGCTGAAAAGGGGCAGGAAAAGAAGTGGAGGCAGCATTCTTCCTATTTAAAGCTGCATCGCTTGAAAAAAGTTTTCGCAGACTGTGCCGGAGCTGGTGCTGAAAAAGGGGGTTTTCAGAGGCTGCCCTGGGGCTGGTGCTGAAAGAAGAGCCCACAGCTGACTTCATGGTGCTACAATAACCTTAGAATCTACTTTTCACTCCCAGGAGGACCCACATGTCTAATATTTAGACATGATGGCAAATTGGGTGGAAGCAAGACATCTCCTCATTCTTACTATTTTATTAGGGCAATTTGTCTCAATAAAAGCCCAGGAAGAAGATGAGGATGGTGAGTTTGCCGTTTGCTTTCCTTGTGGTGTTTATTGCATAGTTTGGGAAATAGGTGGAATGTTAAGCCTCAGGAAGAGCATGAAGAGGAGGTTCTGATTTGAAGTTGAGAAGGGGGCTGACAGATTTGCACCTGGGAAACAGCTCGGAAGACAATCGGGATGTTTGTAAATCCGGAGCTTCCACATCTGCGGTTCGAAGAGTACACTACTGAATATTTCTGGGAAAGCCTAGGATAAGTCCTTTTGCCTGAATGTGGAGAGTGGGAAGTTTAAAAGAAAAGGAGAGTGCTTAAAACAGAGCACTAAAGGCACTTTTAGTGAGAGGAGTTCTGTTCTGTGGGCTGGAGTTTTCAGAGCAAGGAGAAGTCGCAGCAGAAGCAGGGTAGGGTGGAGTCTTTTTTGTACTGAACTTCAGCTGCTTCATAAAATTCTTTGTTTAGAAAAACCTCTGCAGCCAGTCTGATAACTGATTTTTTCTTTGTTTTTGGCTCCTTATTTTTCTCTCTTTACAGACTTCTACGTCTTTCCCATTTTCATTTGTGATCTTACAATCACTTTTGCTTTCTGAGAGGCAGTCTCGTTTCTTTCCCCATGGCAGAAGTTGATAGAAGCCAGATTTCTTATTTTCCCACCCTACTGACTTGATTATCAGGACAGTGGTGGTTCCCTGTTGGATGGCGGAAGGCAGGAAATCCACATGCCTTATATAATTTATTTATCAAGGAGTATTTTATTGGCATTATTCATTAGACACAAGTTTCCTTTCTTTTTTTAAAATGTGAGACAAATCTTGACTGGTTATCGATTTTTTTTCCTTTGAAATTTGCATATGTTAGGGTTGGGTTCTGTGGTATGTTAAGCAAAAATGCATGGCTGCTATAAAATATAAGAAAATATTTAAATTGGTTCCACTGATTATTAAATCCTTCCCGTCCAGGCCTGAAGTTTCAAATACGGACATGTACTGTTTCATAATAGGCCATTATAGATTTTCATAACAATTTAACATCAAATTCAAGCTTTTAAAACTTAGAATATTTATTAAACTTTTGTTATTGTCGTTCATATATATTTTTGTGTATATATACACATATGTATGCGTGTATATATATTTTTTAATACCTGCTTCTGTGTATTTTTGCTCTGTAAATGTTCATAAAATTAATATAGAGGCCACGAGGTCTAAAAAGCATTTAAAAAGTGAAAATAAGAATCTGGGATGAATACCCAACAATCTGTCCAGAGTCCCATAGAGGGGGCACTTTCTAAAATCTTGGATCTTTTTATGTTACTTTTTATGTTTTTGAAAATGAGACAATTTATAAAAGATGAAACTTCTTCAGTTTCCTTATAATGTTGTGAAGAGCATGTACAGTTTGGAAGGATTGGGGAGAAAATTTAATAGGAAGTAGAAGTCAGGAAAGGGGAGAAGTAAAATACAGAAAAATTACAATAGAAATAGAAAAATCTGAACATAAAAGAAGTAGTTGATTCCCCTCCCCCACCAAAACAACCAACAACTTTCTTTTAAAACTTAACACAACTTTCCTTGTTAATATATTTTAAAATAAATAACTTACATTTATAAAGTATGAAAATAATTGAACATGTAAATAAATGTTTCCTATAAGCATATGGAGTAGGCCATATGTTAAAAGACTTTCTCAAATAGTTGTAATTACATTGTAGGTGCTTCTGAAAAATGAGCAGAGTTCAATTTTCCTTAATACTAATTTACATAAATGTTAGGAATGTGAGGCATGATGCAAAAAGTCCCTGATTCCATACCAACTCTGCTCCCCCCCAGTATAACCAAACAGCATAGAAACTGGAATTCCAAACATTATATTTTACAGAAAAAGGGTAATTGCTTTCATACGTATTATAAAAAATAAATTCTTCAGTTTTATAACTCAAGCTAAGAGAATATATGTAATAAAAATTCAAAAGCAAAAGAAAATAGTTATGGTCCTAATTAAAGTTGATGTAGAAAAGAATTCCAGAATCCAGAATATTCAGAGCTACATAACCTGTATTTACTTACCATGCATATTTTGGTTTAAGTTATATTGTGTGGTACTTGGCAATACTTTATTTTCCCTGTTCAGGCTTGTCACGAGCTTAATAGAAGTGTCAGAATTTTGAAACTCCATGTGATTTTTAAGTTTGGGGAAGAGTAAGTTCAGGTAAATGTTTTAAACTAAAGAAATATCTAAGGCACACATGCAAAACAAGTATGTTTTTCAAATTTTAGCTCTAAGTCATATAATGTATTGATTTTGTGTGCAAATATGTCCCCTTTGAGGAGACCTATTATCATATGTAAGTACATATTTGTGAGCTTTTATTTTTTTCTTTTCAGGACTTCAAGGTATATTTTTCTTCTGTTTGACTGTGATTATTTTTACTGGAAATTTAAAACATATTTTACTTAGTTACACAGTACCTGTCTGATAAAAATACTTATGAATGATAAAAGAAAGTAAATAAGTTTTAGGCTGTTTAGGCCAAAATCATTACTACTTCTCACTAAATTTTAAGAACTGAATTGATTTTTTAAATTCATAAAAATGAGAAAGTTTGAGAGTTGGGCTAACTTTAGTTGAGACTACTAAGTAAAATTAAGTAACAAAAATGAGTTAAGGTGACAAAATCAGCTTTTCATGAGTTTTTGTGTATGTGTGTTTATTAGGGGGGGTGCTTTGAGAGGTTCTCCATTTGTTTTTTGTAGGAGAAAATACTAGTGCATTTATAGTAATTTTTATATTCCTAAATAAAGGTCTAACACCTAGTGAGCTTATATACATTCTTGTTATTAGAAGTGGACATACTTAATCTTGGAAAATAATCTCTGATATCAATCATTGATTTCAACAACAGAGAAGAAATGGAGAGAAGGGAGGGTGCAGAAATGTACCATTTTATTTCCAGAGACTATAAATGTCAGTGCTTCTCAGAGGCACTGAGAAGGTAGGTAACATCAATAAGTGAAGCAAGCGAGTGTTTGTACGTCAACAGGAGATGGTGGGCCTGTGGAGAACTGAAGATGCATGCCCACTTGAAGACAGTCACATCTGATGTTTTCAGAAAGCATTGCCTAAGCCGAGTGCAATATATTTGAGTGCCAGGTTTGGCTCCTGGACCATAAATTTGCAACCCTCTGTGGCAACCCTACACTAATATCCTGGACCTAAGCCAACTTCTGATTACTAAGAGATGAGGGGCTTACAGTCCTTTCTATACCATGGTCTCCTGCATTTTTATTATATTACGTCTACCATTTATCTCATTGTTAAAATACAAATATGAAGAAACTAATGCTTAACACTCAGCAGTACTTGGATGGGATGATTTTAAAGGAGGTACAGAATACAAATACACAGCTTGAGATACTTTTCACTCATAAATTGTTTTAAACTCTTTACCACTGGAATAGATACTTTGAATCATGTAGGATATGCAAACTTTTCTTTTATAGTGGATGTTTTAATCTAGGTCTACCTGCATCTAGCAGAATGCAGTAGTTTAAACAAAAAAAGTGGTTCTTTTCCTTATATAAAATAAGCTTCTAGTTAGGTAGTGAAAGGCTGGTATACCAGCTCTACAAAGTCATCAGGGATTCAATTTTTTTCTAGCTCTCTCATATCCCTAGGGTACAGTCCTTGATGTTATGTTCCTAGACAGCTGCTGGAATCCCAGCCATTATATTTACTTTCCTGGCATCTGGATAGAGAATGGGAGACAAAGGCTGTGATTCCCTCTTTTTTAATGGAGACTATTAAGTCATCATATCATTTCAACTTACTTGAAAGTTGGCTAGAATTTAGTCATATGGTCATACAAAGTTACAAGGACTGCTGGGAAATGTAGTCTTAGCTGGATAGCACTGGCAGTGTACTCTACTGAACAGAGTTATGTTATGAAGGATATAAAAGGGAGAATAGCTATTAGGAGGCAACTATAATCCCAGCCACAATGAGCATAATTGTCAACTAGTGGAATAGATCTGGTTTCAATGGACAGAATATAGTTGAGTAACCTGATTTACCCTGGTTATTGTTCAATTCTGAGCAGACTACAAAGCCAAGAACACGGGATGGCACTTAAATACTAGGTTGTAATTCTTTGCAATTCTTTCCTTATTCTCTTCAGATAAATTTAGAAGTACCTATAACTTTTATTCAACTTAGAACGAGGCTTTATTTTGAAGAGTATCTCTCTATATATGTAGATTGGTAGATTGATAGTTATAGTGAATTTTTATATTGACAAATGCAGTGTATACTTTGACCATGACTCTTTAAGTTTGTTGGTAAGCGATCCACAGATCAGTGTTGAGCTGGCTGCATAAAGAATCACGTGAAAAGCTTGTTGCCAATATAGATTCTAGGCTCCCTTTGTTTCCAGATATCCTGATTTGGTAGATTTGGATGGGATCTGGGAAGCTTTCAGGTGATTCTGATTCATGCTGGTGAACCACTGTATTAAATCTGTACCTAACACTCTTGTCTTGATATGACACCATTTGGCTTCCTGTTCTAAGGCTACACACTGTGACTTTGGCAATAGCTTGCTATTCTAGTCATTCCTTTCACTTATAAGGCTGCTTAATTGAAGTTTGTATATAAACTACTGCAAATTCACCATCATTTCTGGAAAAACATCTCAAGGCCCAAATCCTCCTCATGGCAGGTTAGGTGAATCATTCTACTATGCAAAGGACACAGACTATTAAAATGTATTTGCAGGTGAATATATAGTTTTCTTTTTCTCTCTTTTACTTCCTGTTCTTCACACTTCTATCATATCAACACAGGCCTAAAACTCATTGTGTTGATCATTCTAGAAATGCACATAATGCAGTATGTAAAGTAAAAACATAAAGAGAAAGCTTTGTTTTGAGAGGAGGAGACTTAGAAGACTGAAGTCATGTTAATCTATTTTTTTCTTTTTTTAATCAAACAGCTTGCTCCTACTTGAAGGATAATTCATACATCATCACTTAGCCTTATATGGAAATTCATAAAATATTTAAAAATGGATTAGTCACTTTTTGACTAATTTTTTTTCTCTGAGATTACAACATTGAAAAGTTTAGATTTACACATGAGAGATATAATGATAGTAGGAGAGAAAGACTAAAATTGTTAATTATTAATTGCCCTATTGTGTACATTTTGGCAAGTTGAACAAGTTCATATAAGACAATGGAATGGTTGGAACATACGGACCGTTCAGTTTTCCTCTAAATTTCTTTCCATGTAAATTTCATGTGGCTTTTTCTAAATTTCATTTAAGGCTGAAGAACTGTTATATACAAAAAGTATCTATCCTTGGCATTTGCGTGAGGGGTAGTCTATCCAGTGGAAAATTTTGCCTTAAAGTTGTGACTATATTGCTGGCCTTAGTGTTCTTATTTTATTTTATTTTATTGATATGTTTACAACTAAACTCCTCAACAGAAATCAGGATGGTTCCATCATATACTGAGTATATTCTCTAAGGAACAGTATGTCAGGGACATTACAATAGCACAAGATTTTCCTTACTCGTGTTGCCTTCTACAGAGAAGGCAGTAATATTAACAATATTAATAAATTAATATTAATAAATAATGAACTTTGTCCCTATCAGCTTTCTGGTATAATGTTCAAACTCAAAAATGTTTGTATGCTTTTTTTAAAAAAATTTAGTTTAGATCTGAGAAGGAGGAAGGACTGTCTCACAGTTGGTTTCCTTTTTCTTTTCTTTTCTTTTCCTTTCTGGGTGTCTGCTCAATCAGAATTATAAACTCAGTTCCAAGATGACAGTATTCTCGGTGGAAACATTGCTTGCAACATAAGCATCACAGCCTTGTAGTCTATATACTTTAGTAAGTAAAGTAAGCCACAGTCCAACCATCATTGGGAGAACACCTTAGTTCTGGTCCATCTCTGCTATTTAGCAGTCTTGCTACCTTTACAGTCCTTTAACTTTACCAAACCTTTGGGTCCTCATCTGAAACTGGAGAATTTATACACACTCCTGTTAATCTGATGGGACTCTTAGAAGGGTCATTTGGGAACTTTACCTGAAGGCACTTTTAGAGCACTTAAATGAGACACAGAAAGTGATATTACAATCTGGTTTCAGTCATCACAGATACAAACCTTGGTGGTATATTTTTTACTTTTGCCAATTTTTGTTTTTCCTGTGATTTTTTTTTTTTTTTTTTTTTTTTTTTTTTTTTTTGCAGCACGCGGGCCTCTCACTGTTGTGGCCTCTCCCGTTGCGGAGCACAGGCTCCGGACGCGCAGGCTCAGCGGCCATGGCTCACGGGCCCAGCCGCTCCGCGGCATGTGGGATCCTCCCGGACCGGGGCACGAACCCGTGTCCCCTGCATTGGCAGGCGGACCCTCAACCACTGCACCACCAGGGAAGCCCTCGCCAAATCTTTGAATATGTTTTGAAGAAACTTCCAGATTTGTTCTCCTTCTGTACTTTGTTTGTTCTCCATCTCCTGGAGGAAGTTGCTCCATTAATCATGCTCTCTTTTCCATAATTCCAACAACTTCCTTTCTATGAGCTCTTTCCCCTTAGCCTGTAAACAAGCTCACCTTTCTCCCAGGATCTGTGTCTGCCTCCCACCCTCTCTTTATTCTTAGCCCAGCTGCTTTAAAGGAGCAGAACAGTTTTCTGTCTGCCTCCATGCCCTCACTCATCCCATGCACTCTGACTTTTGCCCCCTCCATTCCACTTATGCTCTTATGGCAATGTGTGATGTTACAGTGGGCTCCTTTCACCTACCATTGACCACTCCAACTTTCCTGAAAGGCGGTGCTCTGAAGATTCTCCCTCTACCTTCCTGACCTTTCCCTCTCAGCTTCATGGGCTCCTTCTCCTTATTTATCCCTTAGCACTTTGTTTTCTCATAGGATTTTGTCCACTGCTCCTTTCTGTATATTCTCTCCCTAGAGTATCTAGGAATCTTACTTGCAGGGTTTTGATTAACAGCTAATTGCTGATCATTCTCAAATCTCTCTCTCCAACCCTGACCTTCCACATCTGCTTCAGAATACTCAGTTTCCCACTGGATGGTCCATAACCACTTCAAGTTCAGTGTATCCCAAACTCAATTCATTATCTTCCCTCCAAGACAGGATCATCTTTCTCACGTATTCTTTTTTTTTTTTTTTTTTTTTTTAATGCGGTACGCGGGCCTCTCACTGTTGTGGCCTCTCCTGTTGCAGAGCACAGGCTCCGGACGCGCAGGCTCAGCGGCCGTGGCTCACGGGCCCAGCCGCTCCGCGGCATGTGGGATCCTCCCGGACCGGGGCACAAACCCGTGTCCCCTGCATCGGCAGGCGGACTCCCAACCACTGCGCCACCAGGGAAGCCCTCTCATGTATTCTTTATGTCAGTTAAAGGCAAGATCATCCTACCTGGTTATTCAAGCAAAAGTCTAATCAGTCACTAAACTCTACCATTTTCCCTGCTAAATATTCCTCATATATACCTCCTTTCCCTCTCTACTACAAATACCTAAGTTTAGGCTCTCATCATCATATTGCAGTATTACTACAATTTACTGCAGTAACATCTAACTTTGTCTCTTGTCTCCCATGTGACTACTTCCCAGCCACACCTATAGAGACCGCCTCTGTTGCCACTGTGATATAAAACTAAAATCTGATTACCTCATTACCTTCCTTAAAATCTTCCATTGACTCCCATAACTTGAGGAAAGAATAATGTTCAAGCTCCTAAGCAAGGCATACAAGACCTTCCATGATCTGGCCCATTTCTAGAATTTTAGTCACAGTCACTATCATTCTTTGCCTCAAAATAGAAATTGCCTGTAGTTCTCACCTCTCACTACACACGTGCACACACATGGTTCCTTTTTTTAAGTCTATTTCCCAGGTTCCACTTCATGTCATAAATTTATTTTATGTATTAAGTATATGATAGTTATTCCATGCATATATGCCAATGAATATTTTTGAAAATCTAAAAAATATCTCTCCCACTATTTATTCATTCAAATATGAGTGAACTGATTTCAAATTCAGGATTTTCAAATTATATTTGCGTATTCTTGAGCAATTTTCTTGATGGCTCTATGTCCCAGTGCTTTTGTCTATAAAATTAGAATAGTAATATTTACCTTAAATAATTATTTTGAAGACTATCATGTATATAAACCACCTACATAGTAGTATGGCTCCCAACAAATACTAGGAGCTCATCAAATGATTACTGATATCATTATCCAACATTATTATCCAGTTGATATTATTATTCCATTACTATTTAGTAGTATAGCAATAATAATAAATGCTTATTGGGTAATTATAAGAACCAAAATGTTAGATGTTATGGAAAAAATAAACAACTTTTGCTCTCAAAGAGATTAAAATTAGTGTAAACTTAAAATGCAAATTTTATTTACTGTTCTACTATGGTCATTTGGACAATACCTCAGTATTTTCATCTAAATCTAAATAGGCTATATTGTAAGCCCATTTATAAATTTTACGCTGCAAATAGCAGAGCTTTATTGTAGCGTCTTCTTGTGTAGGTTTATATGGGAAAAAACAAAGGAAACAAAAAGCTCTTTCCGTTGAATACTTTCTAATGACCCTGTGATTTGAAGCATCACTGCTGCTCTCCTGTTTCTCACCGCCACAGCATTTCATTCTCTGTAGTCGTTCCCAGGATGTAAGCAAGCCAAGCACGATCCGTTCCATGCCCCAGTGCTACCTCATGTCTGTCTACCAGCTCTGTCTGTTTCAGAGTTTATTTTCTGAAAATATGATAGTCATAAAAGTCTGTAGTAAAAATTGGAAGCTTATTTTCCACACTGCATTGCCCTGTGTTGTATCTGGAATGAGAGGAATTGCTTCACTGCACAGGGATTTACAATGCAGCTCACAGGACTATTTGGATACAGTAGAGGGAGTGACTGTCTTTTCTCAGACTTTGCAGCAAGTCTCTTCATTTTCCAAAGGCTGCTGGTTTCTTCACTCCCTTCGCTCCCAGAAGATTTTTGTGAAATTGACTCCAGAAAGCAGAAACTGGTGTAGGATGTAGGCACATTCTTTATACTCACACTTTCCTTACTTTGCTGTACTTTTCTTTCTTCTCAGTTTTTCAAACTTAAACAGAATGATGGGTTTGACTTGGCAGGAGGTGTGCACATGGAATTTCACCAGATAATTAGTAGCTATGAATTCCTTTAATTAAATCTTTGTTATTCAATATAGCTGTTCTGTGGCTGTCAGCTCTAGAGTTTTTCATTATGGAATTTTAAAGTATGGGTGCTTCCCTTAGCAAATACAATTTATTTATAGAGATTTAATATTTTCATTTCATTTATTTTTCATTTAGTATTTCTTAAATAGCAGTTATATACTTATTATTTTCTCCCGAGTGAGAAGAACCTATCAGATTTATTTATGCTAGTTTGAAATTATTTTTAAATTTTTCTTTTTCATTCTTTCCAGAGCTTTCTATTGAAGAAATAATTAAGTTACAGTTTAATTCAGAGCATTATGCTTCTCATGTTAGTGCTAAATTTTTAGCTAGAGTTTCCGGTAGGATGGACTGGTGGGTGAACAGTGAGGTTAACTGGTTACCATGGGAAGATGAACTACAAAGAAAAAGTTCCTAGTTTTCTGGTCTTTGGCTAAAAACACAAACCCTCTGAAGTTTTATAAAGAAGGCTTATACTTTCATTTGAGAGGGCAGAAGGGCACTGGCCATTCTAAGGCAAATGAGTGATTCTGATATGAAAATCTTCTTTTATGAGTTTATACAGAAAAAAAGAAAAAGAGACTTGGGGGCAATGAAGGAGGAACAACTGAACATTCCTTCAAGAGCTTGTGTTTAAGCTTTCAGGTGCTGCAAGTGTTATGTCTTTCTGAGTGTTCACAAAAAAACACTTCTTTCTCCAGCCCTTCCCCATTTCCTCTTAAATCTTGATCTCTACACATTAGATTAGGCATGTGTTTGTCTGTATTTTTATTTTTCTCCCTTAAGCACAGTAAAACTGAACTGAATTTTGCTGAGAAACAACTGATAAATTCCTGAACCAGCAGAGTGCTTATTAGCCTGGGAAGATTTCAGGATACTTTGAATCTGTTTTATTTTTTAAAAAAGTAGGCTAATTCCTTTATGTAGAGAATGAATCAAAATTGAAACAATTAGTTCTAAAGAGATTAATCCGTGGATACATTCAAAGTTCCATTGGCAGTGTTTGTGTTTGGGTATGTGAAGGATGATGAAATAAAATTAAATCAGTATTTTATGATAATTAAATTAGTATTTTTATGGTATTTTGGTATATTCAGAATATAAATATTTCATAAACTTGCCAGAGCTATATTCACCTGAGCTACCTTGTACCCCTTCCACATCTGTTCCATGTTGCTAAAGTCCCAGGAGGGTAAGCAGGTCCAGTTTTAAGAAAAACAATTTTGAAGTAGGTGACTTTTAAATTAAATTAAATTTTTTTTTAGGGAAATACGCTTTCAACCTCCTTTCAGTTTGAAGGAAAGGCATTCAGGAATCTGCCTGAGAATCAAGGTCTCACACTGAAGCTTTATCTGCATGTCTCCTTCCCAAATTTGGTTCAAATTACAAAATTTTTCTTCCAACCTGACCTCCTATCAAAACTTACCTGTTTGGTGTCCTCTTCTTTTCTACTCCTTGGGAAACTAGTCTACAACACGTGCCCTCTCTAGTCATTGTTCCAGTGCACCCTTTAAAAAATATTACTCCTTTGTAATTGAGTATATTATATATGGTAATTTGCCTTTTATGATTTTTTTTTCCCCAATATTCTCTGGCCATCAGGATCAGCTGACATCATAGCTCTGGGTGAAAGTCCCAGTATCGGATGGACTCTACGGCACTATAGGTGGATAAAACACAGCTGTCATGGGCATCCTGTATTTGTCTGTGGAGGGTTCTACAGTCAAGACATTAGAATCACTTCAAACCTATTCTAATAGAAACTGAAAGTTGCCTTAGTATAATCAAAATGGAAATTTGCCCACAGAATTCCGACTGTTTCTGAAGAGGACTTCTGAGTTTCTTCAGGATAGAACCATATGATTGTGCATCATATGGAAAGCATACATGCATGGGAAGATGGGTTCTCTGTGGGTACACAAGGATACCAATTAGCAGTTGGCTCAGATAGCCTCATTGAAATCATACATTAAAATGTAAGGTTCCAATCTAATGTGGGGCTCCCTGACCATTCCTGTATCATGTCTTGTGGGATTTATTTTGAGAATTTTAGAGAGGTTGGGGAAGTTCGTGATATCTCTTAATTTTTGTTCTTTGATTTCTCTAATTTTTTTGTTTACCCTATATTCCTAAAACATAGTCATTTTAGAATGAATAAATAAATAAACACAACCACAATACTATATCTCTGTTCTTTTGAGCTAATGGCATAGATACTCGTAACTAGGCCTATAGGCTGTAGGAATAGGGCACTATCTCACAATGAGATTTTTTAATTCTGGGAAATTCCTTCGGTTCCCAATTATTACCATTTTTCTACACTTAGAACCTTTAACAGTGAGCAGTTTCTACATTTAGAACTTCTTCTTTTCCATTTACTTTCAAAAAGCAATTAACAGAGCCTGGGTCTTTGGAGTCTCAAATTCGAATCCTGAGTTTGCCATTTGCAACCTTGTGACCTTGAGCAAGTTACTGATCTTTGAGATTCAGTTTTCTCATCTGCATATTGAAGAATTGAATTCAAATTTTGATGGGGGGAGCAGAATCCCTGGGACAGAACAGGGCCAGGAATGGGGGAGAGGAGTAGAGAGAGGTATAATTGCGAGGTTTGAAATGGCAATAAGGAATTTTTTTTTAATTTCATGTTTTTCCCTTGGGCCAGGCCTGTGCTCAGCTCCAGATTATTCACAAAGCAAGTCAGGAAAAGCAAACTGGCACAACTCCTGAAAGTTATACTTTGGCATTAGGATGCATTTTGCAAACTTAGTGGTACATATACTCATTTAATTTTATTCTTTCTTTTCTAATATAATGATTTTGGCAATTGTTTGCCCATTTGGTTCAGGTAGAGTTCAAGAAAAGTGAAACTATGCTCAATACATAAAACATTTGTTTACTTTCTTGATATTTTACTGGTTCAAGACAGACTTATTTGGACCCTGGCAATGTTTCTATGAGGGATGGCATGCACCTCCACCTGGGTGGTCAATGCAGAGGAAGGAGCTCTCTGAGCTGATTCAACTTCTACTGACTCAACATAGCAACAGGGTGCAAAGAGCACTGGCCCTGAGTCAGACAACTCCAGTAAAGTTCTGACTCTTTCCTTATAAATTCCTTATAATGTGTTGGAACCTTAATTTCCTCATTTATAAAACAGGGATAATACTTTTTATTTTGCTACCTCACAGATTCAAAATGAAGAATTCATGGTATCTGTGGAAATTCTGTGTCAGGTTTAAAAGCCTCGATAAGGGTAATGTTATTATTTTAGTATGATTTACTGTAATGAAAAGTTAGATGAATACAAAATAAATGTTTTATTTTAGGTAAATGAGAATATTTGTAATCCAAAGGCATATAAGACTCTTCATAGAACTGAAAGAAAGCAAAATTAGTGGGGTTTTTTAAACCTTGAATTTCAGAGAGTAAAACACCTTGTTTACATACATATCTATCTAGAAAACTCCCAAAGCCCCAAAATAGGAATTAAATAGGAAAAAAATGAGAATAGAGACTTTGACTTGAGGATAAACAGAACAGATGGAAAGACAAAACGTGATTTTTCTAATATAACTGGACTGCAATCTCTCTACAAGCAAAAATGTAGCTTCCTGTCAGAAGGCTGAATCCACTATTATTGTTACTTTTTCCCTATTCATCTCTCATCAGGAAGCCTGTCTCAAAATCAAAGTTAAGCTCTAAGGGCCTGTTTGTAGCATGGTATCCCTTTTCCCTGGGTCAGAAGGTGACTTTGAGCCAGAAGTTAAACTGGTGATAAATGGCCACAGCAATCTGAGCCAAGTGTTTAGAAAAAGGCTCCGTCATCCCTCACGCCTGTCTACTTTCTGGTGTATTTTAAGACTCTCTACTTGTACAGAGAGAAACATGCAGTTAACGAGATGAGGGCCTCAACTAAATAGACTGTTTCTTTCTTTCATGAATGAATTGTTGAAATAATTCTAAATTAAAACTAGACCAGGACACAGGAAATGTGCATTCTAATTGTAGCTCTATCATGAGCTAACTTGGTGATTTTGTGGAAGTGACTTAAATTCTCGGGCCTCAGTTTCCTCCTTTGTAAGACCTGTGGTGTATTATCCAGGGCCACTTTCTGCTCTGAAATTCTATGACTATAGAAGGTTTACATAAACTTACTTCACATAGGTCAGATTTGTGCTATACCACTGTGAAGAATCTCATGTATGCATTTTGGTGGGTTGAAGCATTATGCATAATTTCTGTAGGCAATATCTTTCTGTACTTTTAAGTTAGGATTTGAAGTTTTGATCCAGGTTTCTAGTTATTTACCTGACTCATCGTTCATTTAAGAGACACAACTTCCAAAATGATCTGCTTTTCAGTGAATGGCTTTACAACAAAGTTTCTAGACACTGTTGTAAAAGGTGATTGTAAAAAAAATTCAGAATAATCTGGGATTAAATTTTGTAGATTTCAGATTAATTTTGAATTTCCCAGTTAGAAAATATGTAAATGCATTCAGTGCTGTGTTACACTATTACAACCATAAGACTTGGTGCTCTCTAAATATTTTTTGGTGGGATGGTGGTCAGAGGTTAGTGGCATCCTAGACCCTCGCCCTTAAAGCTGATGGATTTGTCTTTGCAATGAAGATACTGCTTACTTTTCCTGACAGTCTGCTGAATGTACTAAATTGCTATTCTATCTAGCCTTTAAAAAAAAAGGAAGGAAGGAAGGAAGGAAGGAAGGGAGGGAGGGAGGGAGGGAGGCAGGAAGGGGAATTAAAAACTTATGAGCTTTACCTGAGGAGTAGATCATGAGATTGTCATGATTGTTCTTGATTCCTTATTTTATACTTGTTCCTGAGCCCTTATTTTTCTTTGCAATAATGTTTGTTGGGAGATACGTACATGTTTAGTCTGAATATTTAGAAGGTTTGATTTATTCCATTGATATTTCTTGAGCACAGAACTTTTTGGAACATGCTGCTTGTCTCCCATTTTCTTCAGGGAAAATGAGGGATTCATTTTTGTGTTTTATTTCCCACTTTTCCTACTTCACTGATCCTGATTTAGTCCTCTAAACATTTATGTCCCCAAGTCCTGCTAGAATTTCACTCCCAGGCATTATGGATAGAAAATAGCCTTTTTTTAAAAATGTCTTTTTACTAGAAGTACGTGTGTCTAATTCGGGCATATGAAAAATTTAGATAAAAAAATCTGACAAGATTTTAAAAAGGCACCCACAAATGCTCACATTCATGTAAAATCAGAAATGCCAGTGGGAGAAAACTGTCAGGTTCTAGGTTAATGGACTCTTTGATAAATGAGATATACTCAGTCATCTTAAAGCAGGTGACAATAATTTCCTTCTTTGGGGAATATAAATCCCATTCTACCCTCAAAAACCATTATAAAACTGTTTTAGTGACATTAGAATTTGCTTCAGATGATTCTGAAAAATTTGTCTTTTTTAAAAGAAATAGTGCTCTGATCTCAAGTGATGATGATTTTGACTTGCTTTTCTATACAGGGCAGTATATCCCCACCCTGCAAGCTACTTTCATTCCTTCATTATTCATTAACTCAGTAAATATTTACTCAGTACCTATTGTAAACCAGGCCCTTTACTGGATGATACAGAAACAAATATTTAGTCCTTGCCGACACACAGCCTGAGAGGTGGAGGCGGGATGGGAGGCCAGGGAAGGTCTCAGAGGAGGGAGCACCTGAGCAGTCATTCCCCTGCATTCACCCCATTATTTCCTCTATCTGTATTCCAGCCTCTTCTTCACACATCCACACCCTTCAAATCATAATCAAGTCTGGTGTGTGTCATCTTTGAAAACTTTTGATTATCCCAGATATCTTTGCTCTTTTTCTCTAAACTACAGCACTTCTCCTTTCTATGACATATTTAGCACTTAATAAAACCTTTTCTGCATCGCCCATTGTTTTAGTTTTACTTAATAAATGTCATTGATCTCTTACTTATGTCATATGCTCCTTGAGTGTAAGACCATTTCTCAAACCCAAAACATCAGATACAGATTCAGCGCTATGCATATAAGAGGTTTTCAATAAATGTTTGTGATCAACAATTTGAACAAAATATATTTCCCTTGATGGTTTAAAGTCAAATGCCTTCTCTCCATTGATTGTCAGATTGTTGCCTAATTACATTACTCAATCTTGCTTGTTTTTACATACATAGCAGCAAACTTAAAAAAATGGAGCTGGCTTTTACGTATAGGTTAGCTGTATTTAGCGCCTTTTTGGGTAAATCCTCATAAAAATACATACTTCAAAGCACACTAATTGGCTACTATGTACAAACAAAAGTTAATTTTATAACTTACCCATTTTATTTATAGTGATTTTAGTCAGGCTATAAGGATGCAAAGATGATTGACACACTCTCCTGTATTTAAGGGGCATCCATAATGAGGGGAATAGACATATGAACAAATAATTATAAAACAATATAATAAATATGATGAAAAAGAATGGCATAGGAGTATTCAGTTCACCTGTGAGAGCAAAGGTTAGTTTCCTGGAGGAGACAGATCCAAAATATAGGTGATGAATGTGCAGTAACCAGAAGAAATGAGACAAGAGTAGCAAGTAAATAGCATGTAGATAGGAAAAAATATTTGCAATACTCAGAAGTGTTATTTAACATTGTTTTGCAGGAAACTACAAGTACTTTGATGCTTGGAGAATGGACTGCAGGATGATCTCATTTATTATTAGAGACGACTTTTTTGGATAATTTATTGATTAATTATTTAAAAATTCAGTATTTAATAACAGTAGAGACAGTGGGTATAGACTATTTTTTTTCTTTCTCTATTTATTAAGCAACTTAATTGTGAAGAGAAGAAGAGATATAGGACCATAGTTAGGTAGAGTCAAGTGAGGATTTTTGTTTTGTTTTCAGATGATGGGATGGGATGTTCACAGACTGAGAGAAAGAGTCCCATGGGGGGAGAGATGTCGAAGATACAGAAAGAAAGGGGGAAAAGATTGACCAGGATATAGGAGAGGGCAACACTGGGTGTAAGGGGAGAGGAATTAGCCTCTAAAAGGAGATTGGTTGTTGTATCTTCGACATTAGATGCGGGAAGGCAAAGATGCGGTTGTAGCTTCAGGTGAAATAAATATGTTTGGGGTACAAGAGGTAGGGGTGTGATTGTTCGTGCTTGAATACATCAAGTCTTTTTATTGCCTCAATTATTTTAATGCCTCAATCATTTTGATGCATCAATATTAAATTAAAATGGAATCAATTTAATTTAAACAAATTATATATACTGGATGTCCTTTGAGACCAGTTGTCTCACCTATTGCTCTGTTTGTGCTAGCATCATGTGAAGATTTAAGTTATCAGTAAGTCATTTGTTTTCATTGTGAATGTTGGTTAAATATCAAATATTTGCTCAAAATGCTTGCATCATGATACATGATGTTTCTTTTTCCAACTGGGCAATGTGTTGTGCTTTTGGATAGTCAGGTTCAATCTTCCATCAGTCTCTAACTCCCCCTGACCCCCACCTCACCCCCACTAAAAGTCAGGTGTTCCTAAATCACAACAATAAAAAAAGATTCACTTTTTCATAGGCAAGGTTAAGGTTTTCTGTGCTGGCCAGTGGTCTATATTCAGTTGACATTTATTTGTAGAGTTTTCTGCCTCTATTAGTAATAATATCACACTAGATATAAGTAGGATTGTACAGTTCACAAAGTACATTCACTCATTTGATGTACACGTAAAACCTAAGCACCTTCGATTACAGATGAGGAAACCGAGATGCACAAGGGATAAATGATGCAGCAGATGTTGGATAGAGATAGAGAACTTAGGTTTTCTGGCTCCCAGTCCAGGACTCTTTCAATTGTATCTCACAGAGAGAAGAAAAGGAAAAAGGAAGACAGTTTTATTTATCAAGAAGAGCACTCCACACTACTATATGAAAATCATTTTTATTCAGTGACAACATTCTTAGAGACTTCAGTGAGACAGACAATGATTAGGGAAAGTATAATTCAATCTTGTAGAAGCTTAGATTTTTTTTTTTTTAAGACCTGGAAGTTACAGATTATCATGAAGAACTATAGTGAGGAGGAAATAACCATACAACTTTTAGTTTATACAAATAAAATTTTTTACTTGAAGTGAAATAGGAAACCTTGTAACCTGGAATCTGCATAGCGGTGAAAACAAATGCAATCACAGGTTGTGTTACAGGGCAAGAGCCAAAAGGGACGTTTGGAAAGAAACACTAATGCTGGTTTAGCGTTCAGTGAGATCCCTCAAATTATTAGGCTTTCTGACCTGGCTTTATATACTGCACTGATTATAAAATTAATGAAACCATCATTGGCCAAATATTTATTGAGTGCTTCCATGATCCCTGAATCCTAAGTGCCATGTTAAAAATTGGAAGTAGAAAGAAGGATAAGAAATGATCTTCATATTTAAGAACCCCAATATGAGAGATACAACTAGTTATGTACTTTTGTGAAGAGAAATGATCGATGTATAGGCACCAACATGCATGTAGACCATCTTAAGCTGGTTTATAAATTAATGAATGGACTTGAAGATATGGGGAGGGGGAAGGGTAATCTGTGACAAAGCGAGAGAGTGGCATGGACATATATACACTACCAAACGTAAAATAGATAGCTAGTGGGAAGCAGCTGCATAGCACAGGGAGATCAGCTCGGGGCTTTGTCACCACCTAGAGGGGTGGGATAGGGAGGGTGGGAGGGAGGGAGACACAAGAGGGAAGAGATATGGGAGCATATGTATATGTATAACTGATTCACTTTGTTATAAAGCAGAAACTAACACACCATTGTAAAGCAATTATGCTCCAATAAAGATGTAAAAGAAAATAATAAATTAGTCAAAAGTTATAAATACCAGACATCTGAACCAAACTTTTTTTTTTTTTTTTTTTTTTGGTATGCGGGCCTCTCACTGTTGTGGCCTCTCCCGTTGCGGAGCACAGGCTCCGGACGCGCAGGCTCAGCGGCCGTGGCTCACGGGCCCAGCCGCTCCGTGGCATGTGGGATCTTCCCGGACTGGGGCACGAACCCGTGTCCCCTGCATCGGCAGGCGGACTCTCAACCACTGCGCCACCAGGGAAGCCCTGAACCAAACATTTTTAATGGGAAGATCTGCAATGAAAATGTTTATTTGCTAAGAAAATATTTTTCTTCCTGCTATAGTGACATTTTTGGTCAAAACATTTGTAAGAGTTTCCATGAAGGTAGTTTCAAATGAGTTAAAAATTTAGTCACCTGGGCTTCCCTGGTGGCGCAGTGGTTGCGAGTCCGCCTGCCGATGCAGGGGACACGGGTTCATGCCCTGGTCCGGGAAGATCCCACATAAAAAATTTAGTCACCTGCAGAAGTGTTCTACCAATTTGTGTAAATGCTGCCATTGATAATCACTGAATCTGCCAATAAGAAATATTTATTTGACTTCTGTGTACCAAGTCAAGTGCTATGGTGCACTTAACCTATATATTTATTAATAAATTAGGAAGTAGAATCCTTGATTCCTAACCATGGGAAGTTTCTAATTTAGTTGGAAAGTAATACTTGAAATAATTAGGCTAAGAAATAGGATATGTAATATGAACTAAAAATACATTAAACTTTTCAGAATATGCCTAGAGTCAGTTCAGGAGAGGGGAAAATCAGCTGGAGTTGTCAGGAAATGAGTGAAGGTTTCAGAGAAGAAACAGACTGGAGGATATAGTGTTGTGGAAGCTATCAGAAGTGTTCTAAAAAGAAGTCAGTGGTAATTGTGTGTATCACAGAGATCCAAGGGAGGGGTGATGGAGAAAAGCTACTGGATCTGGCAGTGTGGAGTTTCCTGTTCACCTTTGAGAGTGGTTGTCCAGGCAGTAAACAACCAAAGCAAAATTTCCCGAGGTCAGACATTTTTTATATTCTAATATACTGATTTTTGAACTAATTTTACATAGTAGTCATTTAGGTCATATATTTAACTAGATTGTACTCAGCTAATTTTAGTTCTATGTTGTTTTCTAATTCTAAGGAGCTACTGACTATTATTAATGAAATGATAGATGTGATCTGTTGGCATTTCCATTATGTTAATATTTTTAGTGCTAGGAAATGTTTATGGTGCTGATGAGGTATTATACAAAAGTAGAAAATGGTGATCAATGGATTAGATAGAGAGCTGCATAAAATTCTCTTTGGCTTGATGATATTTAACCTTAATGTGATAAGAATACTTGTTGTTACCATAAAAATAACAGAAATTTCCATAAATTACTCAATAAAGTCATTACTATGGAGTCAGTCATTGCACATATCTTCAGCCATTGCTGTGCTGATTCTCAGAGACTCATCTATTAATAACTGGTATGATTACCTAAAAATTTTGACTTTCTAATTACAATTTAGCAAACAGTTATTGGACACTACTGTGTTCCAGGTAGGGATACCACAGTGTATAAGACACGGTCCCTGCTCTCATTGAACTCATGGTCTATCTAGAGAGAGAGAAAAACAAGAACATAGAATGGGAATGTTTTAAAATTTAATTGTCACAAATAACATATTTTTTCTATTTAGATCAAGAAAAAGTCATGTATATATAACTGACATCAGATAAAAATTGTTTATTATTTCAGTGCTTTCACTGAAGGTAAAAATATTGTTTCTTCAAACCAGGACATACCAGAGGGAGTAGGGCATTTTGACCCAACTCTTGGCAGTTTTATTTCAAGCAAGAATACCACAAAATATTTAGGTCCACTGAAGAATTAGCCCACATTTTATTTCTGTCATCCAAAGCTCATTATATTCCAGACTTCCTATTACTGGTATGTGTGAAATACACTTTAGACAATAGCCTAGGTTGGGATTCCATGTTGTTTACTGTGTCCTGTCAGGTGGGCAGAGAGGTGCAACTAGCACTTCCTTTAGCATAAGGAAATAACAGAATCCCCTGTTTGTGATTACTGTTCAAGATAATTGATGCAATTGAATTCCTGTTCTTTTTGGACCTTTTTACTTAAATGTCCTTAGCATGCCCTGTTATCTCAATGAATATTTTACATTCTTCTATACCACTGTATTGTTTTTAACTTTTGTTTTGGGTCAAGCTTCCAGATGTGTTATCACTTGTATATGCTTTAATAAACATGGAAGAAACAAATTTAAAAAAGAAAGCAAATTTACACAACTTTCACTTTTAATGTGATCTAATAGTTTTAGCATTATTTGTATTCAGATCTTTGTATATCTCAAAAGCTCATTTAGAACATGGTGCTGTGCTTTGTGATCTATCTATCTCTCTAATTTTCATTAAATTGTACAGAACATTTAGCTCCTTGTTTCATTACAGCCTGAGTGCTGAGGGCTATCCACTGGGAAGATGAGTGAAAAATATATACATAGTCAAAGCTATTACATAGTCATATTAACAGTTGCTTAGGCTGAATTTTTCCATTTTGTTACCAGATGTTATTTTTCATCTACCATGGCAACTAATCCTCCGTCATATTTCCACTATTTTATTGCAAATTATTAGAGTAACTTAATAGACCATATGCTTATTATATTCCCTAGTGCGAATTAACACTGGATTTTGCACTAGCTATTTGGAAAGTTTCAGAAGATAATGTTAACGGTGGCAATTTAATGGAGTTTATTCTTAGATAACAGACTCAAATATTTAGCACAAAAGCATAATTGAGGCACATCAATATATATTTTGGGGTATGCAAAAGTAACATTAATTTTATTCTATTAGTGCATCCATGTGTGATAATGTTCTACTTATATAATGCCTATGACTCATTGGGGGCAATCTCTCCAACAAAGCAGGATAGCCAGACTCTTTTTAAATGAATACATGAGGACAAGACCATCAATATGTATCAGAAAACTGAGTATATTTGAAACTTTCAAGTATTGACAAGTCCTTATAAAAGGAAAATATGTTGAAATGAAGAAATAATATATTGGTTTGTTTTCAAATGTAATGTAAATTCTAATTTTATGGTATGTTTTATTCTTGTATTTTTAAATTCTATAATCTTCAGTATACACAGTCAAAAATCATTCTCTAAAAGGGAAATTTAGAATTCACTTATTTAACAAATATTTATTTTTATTCATTTATTTTTTAACATCTTTATTGGGGTATAATTGCTTTACAATGGTGTGTTAGTTTCTGCTTTATAACAAAGTGAATCAGTTATACATATACATATGTCCCCATATCTCTTCCCTCTTGCATCACCCTCCATATCCCACCCCTCTAGGTGGTGACAAAGCACCGAGCTGATCTCCCTGTGCTATGCAGCTGCTTCCCACTAGCTATCTATTTTATGTTTGGTAGTGTATATATGTCCATGCCATTCTCTCACTTTGTCCCAGCTTACCCTTCCCCCTCCCCGTATCCTCAAGTCCATTCTCTAGTAGGTATGCATCTTTATTCCCGTCTTGCCCCTAGGTTCTTCATGACCATTTCTTTTTTTTGGATTCCATATATATGTGTTAGCATATGGTATTTGTTTTTCTCTTCTGACTTACTTCACTCTGTATGACAGTCTCTAGGTCCATCCACCTCACTACCAATAACTCAGTTTCGTTCCTTTTAATGGCTGAATAATATTCCATTGTATATATGTGCCACATCTTCTTTATCCATTCATCTGTTGATGGACACTTCAGTTGCTTCCATGTCCTGGCTATTGTAAATAGAGCTGCAATGAACATTTTGGTACATGACTCTTTTTGAATTATGATTTTCTCAGGGTATATGCCCAGTAGTGGGATTGCTGGGTCATATGGTAGTTCTAACAAACATTTGTTGAGTGCAATGTGACAGACACAATTCTGTGGCTCCGGGAATGCAGTGATGAGTGGGTCTCTGACCACATGGAACTGGAATTCTATTCCAGGGTGTGGCTGGCAAATAATGGCTCTCCAAAGAAGTCCATGCTCTAATCCCTGTGACCTGTGGGTATATTACTTCACACAGTAAAGGGGAATTAGGTTTATTGATGGCATTATGGTTGGTTATTAGCTGACTTTAAGAGAGAGAGATTAACTTGGATTAACTGAGTGGGCCCAATGTAATCACAGGATATTTATAAGAGAAAGAAAGGAGACAGAACAGATGCAGTCAGGGAATATGTGATGACTAAGGCAGGAGTCAGAGTCAGAGAGAGACACACGAAGATGCTACATTGCTAGTTATGAAAATTGAGGAAGGGGCCACATGTCACAGAATGCAGGTGGCCTTTAGATGCTGGAAAAGGCAAAGCAATGGATTCTCTTCTAGGGCCTCCAGAGTGAGCACAGCCCTGCCGGCACCTTGAGTTTAGCCCAGTGGGTCCTATTTCAGGCTTCTGATCTCCAACACTGCAAGATAATAAATTTGTGTGGTTGAGACAGTAAATTTGTAGTAATTTGTTACAGCAACAATAAGATACAAATTCAACAATATAAAAGTAGAAGAGGGAATTGAAAGAAAGAAACAGAGAGATGGCAACGTTGGATCAACTGGCCTGTGGTTGCTGGCTTTGAAGATGGAATGGATCCATGAGTCAAGGAATACAGGGAGCCTCCAGAAGCTGGAAAAGGCCATGGAATAAATTCTCTACTAGAGTCACCAGAAGGAATGCCAACACCTTTATTTTAGTCAGTGAGACCCATTTGGGATTTGGGATTTCCAGAACTGTAAAATAATATTGGTGATGTTTTTAAGCCACTAAGTCAGTGATAGTTTGTTATAGCAGCAATTGAAAATTAATACAATGGGATAAGACAATATATGAGCAAAATATGTCTTTTAAAAAAGATAATTTCAGTTACTAAGTGGCAAAGGAAGTAAAACAGAGTAGAGTTCTGAAGCTGTGCTGGCCAGTCTAATATCCACTGTCCACTTGTAACGATTTAAATTTAATTTAAATTAATTAAAATCTAAGTGCTGCTACTGTGGCTAGTGACTACTGTATTGGACAGTGCAAATAATAGAACATTTTCATCATAATAGAAAGTCCTCTTCGACAGTGCTGTTCAGGAGAGCTGGAGAGTGGTGCTCCTTTACATAAGGTGGATTTAGTTTGTGTAAAAATCTGAATGAGAAGAAGGAATTGGGCATGTGAAAGGCCAAGGGAAGAGCATTCCTGGCAGAAAGAGCAAAATGCAGAGCAATACGTGCTATAAAATAAATAAAATATACGGATGGGATGTAGAGCACTTAAAAACCTTGCAGTGTGCTTTAGAGACATGCCTACCATTTTAAGTACCCATTAGGCCCTTCATTCATTCAGCAAGCATTTACTGAAAGCCTAATTTTAGGTCAGATTTTATGCCAAGTAACATATATGCAAAAATGATATGACAGAGATGCTAAACTCATGGAATTCACAGTTTGGTAGAATTCTCCTTTTAAAAATTATGGTTCGGGCTTCCCTGGTGGTGCAGTGGTTGAGGGTCCGCCTGCCGATGCAGGGGACACAGGTTCGTGCCCCGGTCCGGAAAGATCCCACATGCCGCGGAGCGGCTGGGCCCGTGAGCCATGGCCGCTGAGCCTGCACGTCTGGAGCCTGTGCTGCGCAGCGGGAGAGGCCACAACAGTGAGAAGCCCGCGTACCGAAAAAAAAAAAAAAGAAAGAAAAATTATGGTTCATTTTGATGGCTTCAGAAGGCCATTGATTCTAGAGGCAGAGAGTTAAACTGCAGTTTTGCATTGTTCTAGGGAGGGTGAAGGAAGAGGGGGACAGTCAGGATTGCCCTGCTATGCTGGGGACTGCCCACTTGTCCAGCGTCAAAGGCATCTTCCTGGTCATTTTGTGGAAATGATTTATCCCTGCCAAAAACACAAATCATATCAGTGGAAGAAGCAGAAGTAGGAATCATGAATTTCGGCTCCCCTAGCAAGTGAGAATCATCTTCAGTAAAATTTAAGTCCTTCTATTAGTAAGTCTTGAACTAGGACTTTATCTTGATAGTGTATTTTTGTTGTTGCTGCTCTGTATTCATTTCATTGTCCTTTTGCAGTTTATATTAGTGATATTGACTTTCAACTGTCATGTTTTATAGGGTAAAAAACAGAGTTTCTGGTATGGTTGTCTCCTTTAAGGAATCCAGAGGGGTGTGTGTGTGTGTGTGTGTGTGTGGTGTATGCTTTTTTGTTTGCTTGATCATTTGTTTTAATTTTTTCTTTTAAAATGATTTTACTTTAGGATGCTATAATATTGACTTATAAAATACGTCATTATTAAGTTGATAGAAAGTGCCAGAGTTTGCAGTCAGTGGGTTACAATTTTCCACAGCCAGGGAATATTGGGAAATTGTTACTCAAAGGTAATGTGGAATCTCAGGGGGTCTATATGGGTACTACCTTTTAAGGCAAATGCATCTTACCAGGGAAAGTGATGGAGGATGAGTTCCAGATGTTGAAATGCTTGTTTTGGCAACTGCTCCAAAAAACTGCAGCATGTCCTGCCAGAACAACCAGAAAGGATATGAAGCACTGATGTAAGAGGGATTAGGCACATGGAAGCAAGGCAAGAAGAACCCAGAGAGTATAAGTACAGGGAAGATAGTTGAGCCAAGAGATCAAAATTTGGTGCCTCATTAACTGCAAATAGTAGCAGTATGTCTGCCTCTGTCCTGGGATGCACACACAAGCTTATCGCTGCTGTGTACCCCACTTACCCCTTCCTGTACCTTCATTATCTTTCCTCTAACTATTTTTGTCAATATGTTAATCAGGAACCTCTTCCTGACTAATATGTTTATTAGATATCATGGGGTTATTAAAACCTGCATGACTGGAGTCAAACAGATTTGTCTTCAAATGCTGGGTTCCTCATTTACTACCAGGGTGGCTTTGACTGAGTTGTTTAACCTCTAAACCGTCCAGTTTCTTCATCTGTAGAATGGAGGTTATAATATCACTGCCAAAGAACTGTTGTGAGAAGCAAATGAAATAATGTATGTGAAGTGCATGCATGAATGAATTTCTTCTCCCTTTTTTCTGCATCAACCAACCTCCAGGATTAGCATTATGTTTTTGTCCAGTTAGAAAAAAATTCTACTTTCGGAAGACATCTGAGAATTGAATGTAATGTTGGCAGACTCACAGATTGGATATTTTAGCCAGGTTGACTTTTTGTGAGCTCTTGTAATAGAATCACACAGGCAACCAGGTGTTTTCTCTACATATCAGGCACCCTGTTGGAATTGTTTCATAAAAGATGAAGAAAATACGAAAATAAAAAATCCATCCTTGATGAATTTCTTTTTACACACTGAATATCCACGATGCTTCTTTTACTCCAACATTCTTTTAACCTGTGTGTTGATTTTAAAATGCAGGCTAGTAATTGCCATCTGAAACTAGTCAACCAGTTCTAAGCAGTTCAAGACAGATAAAATTTCCCACCTAGCTTCACATCTTGGTGCGACCTTGAACTTCCCTTTCTAAATCATTTTCATTTTCCCACTTCCCTTTACAATCCTCTCTGCCCCAGATCTTTTCTGAAATAGAGATTTTTTTCCAACCTCTGTGCTAAGCCTGGTCCTGGGCCAGAAAAAGCCAGGCTCTTCCAAAAGGCCAGCCTCTGCAGGAGTTGGAACCTAAAAACCTAATTCATACCACAACTATTTTCCCAAGGGGCGGAGTAACGGGAGCCAGGATAACAGGAAGAGATCCCTGTGGGGAACTAGCTCTTTCCACACCTGGACATTTGGCTGAGTTCCTCTGTGAATTTGCTGCGGGAGCTTTGAAGTCTAAATTTTGAGTTGAGCTACACCTTGTGTTGATCTTCCTGCCGCTTCAACTTAGCACATTAGTTGCCAATGCCTGTTGCCATCCTGATTTCTCTGAAGAAACATCACGGAGATACAATTCAGAATTTCTTGGTATCATGATTTGTGTAGGCTGAAAGTCATAGGGTGCTGACCTTACCTATTATTATACGTGGAGTTAGAAACTGTCAGTATAAATCTTAGCTCTTCCACTGACTAGCTGCATGATCTTCTATTTTAAATCATACATATAAGCCTCAGGTTCTGTACCTATAAAGTGTAGAGATAAGAATACTTGCTCTAAAAAAAAAAAAAAAAACGTGTTGAAGTGCTTGAAACAGAGTAGATGACTCCTTCTCAGTTCTCTGAGATTTTGAATATTTCTGTTGACACTGTGATTTATTTGACTCTCTCTCCTTAGTGACTAAGTGATAGAGATCATTTTTATTTCTGTGTATTTGTTGCAGCCACAGTATCTAGCACTTGGTTGGTCCAGGGGAGGTACGTAGAGCATTTTTGAGTGGGGTCTCTGAAGTCAAGCTGCAAATCCAAATCTCAGGCTGCCTAGATCCCTGTGACTTTGAGTAAGAAATTAACCTCATGGAGCCTCAGTTATCTCATTTGTAAAATGGGATGAAAGTCATTGCTTATCTAATTCATGTATCAAACAAGAGAACATACCTACAGCATTTAACGCAATGTGTGGTATGGATTAAACTTACAAAATTCCTTAGTTTTAATTTTTACTGTAGGTAATCAACAATTTAAAAAAATGTTTCCAATGAGATTTTCTTTACTGAAATAAAATTTTCTTCTATGTTAGATTAGATGATTATGCCTTTTATTCTCCTAGAAATTTGAAAACAATGTTATGCCTTGAATTGTAAGAAGTTATCTTTTTAAGGCTCTTAAGTAAACAAAGGAGCAGAACAGTTCTCTTTCTAATATAAAAGCTAGGATCATAGACCCAACAATACAACATTCAGGTGAATTCCATAGTCATGTGATTTTTTTAAAAAAGCAAAGTGGTTTTTAAAATAAAAATAGCTTTTATATCATTTCTTACTGGGATATGTAAAGTGTGTTTAATTTAAACACACCTTTGAAACTCAATGTGGAAGGAGAATAAGCCAACTGAAAAGGAATCTTATAAAAGCAATAGCTAGATGTCAGATGTTTATTTGATTTTTAGATTGTCTAGGCCATCACTTCTCTTTAAGCATTTGCCATATATTCATGTCTTCAGTCATGGATAAGACAGAAAAAAGACAGTCAAAGCCCAGTTATTTTCACTGTTGCTTTCCTTGAGAGGATCTGTTATCTTGATTATGAGTGTCTTCACTCTGAAGATTGCTTCATTTGTCATTATGCCTTTATGAAATATAAACGATAAAACCATTTTGGGATCGATCGACTATAAGCCCATTTGCCATAGAGACCAGTTTAGTTGAAAGAAGGTACATTTTGGAAGTATGTTCAGAGAAGAATGTGGTAATTCTATTGTAATACAAAGGGTAAAGTGATTGAGTGAGTATCAGAGAGTATAAGAAAGGAAGATGACAAGGTGGGGACCTTGTTAGTGCATCTTAAAATATTTGCTGGGATCATCTGTGTGGAAATGAGTTAGATTTATTTCTTGCAACTCCGGCAGGCCAAGGTAGCTCCATATGGTAGAAAGTATAGGTAGGTCGATTTTGGCTGCCACATAACCCGTGATATGCTCATTGAATTAACGTTAAAGACTGCTCTGCTCTGTATTTATACATAGGAACATTCTAAAATGCCGCATGGGATTCCCTATGGAAGATCTTTTTAATGATTTGACCTAAGTAAAAATAGAATGGGCTCCCATTTAGGTGGTGAATTCTCCATCTCTTGAACTAACCAAGCAGACCAATGAATATTGGGAACATGTTCAGGGAACATTGGGAAAATGTTCAGGGAACATTTATTGTGTATACAAAACTCTTTATCTTTCAAGGATTTTTTTAAATGGAGGAATAAAACCCAAGCCTGGTTTAGATTATTTCTTAAAAGATAGAAAATATTCATAGCCCACAAACACATTGACATTTCAAACTAACGTTTCAATCTTTGAGAACTTTTAAAGGGCTTTAAAATTTACGTCTTTGAAAATATTTGTGTCTCAAAGAATTCTAGTTGACTGAATTTCAAATAGAAATCTCTTCCATGCACCATATCTCAAGGATTTTTATATTGACATAACATAAGAAGATTTGTGTTTGTGCCTTGATATGTGACAATTAGCATGAACTCTATTCACTTCCTGTGCTGTTGCTTGTCATCTGAGAGCATTCTGGACATAATTTATTGCCTGTTAAGCCATCTGCAAAGTACGATTGTAATTTAGGACATCACAACCGTTTAGTGGCTAAACAGTTGGTTGCTTTCATTTGACCTTGTTACGGACCGTGAGCCTGTTTGATTCCTGAAGGCACACACATTGTTCAGGAATGTTTGCCAGTAATGAGTGAGGGCTAGTTTTCCATATTGACCTCATACATAATTACATAAATTAAAGCAAACCGTAACAACTGAGGGTACACATAAAATACACCTCACAGAGGGATTTTAAAGCCCTTGCACTAAGCTTGTAATTGCATAGCCATATAGGACATATATCATTTTTGCAAAGGGTATGTTTAAGTTTCTAAGACTTCACAAAGAACACTAAATAAAAGGTTCTGTTTTAATAAGTGTTATCATAAAGTTTTTCTCTAGAAAAATTTGGCTATGAAAGAGGAATGTCTTTATAGAAGCCCACGTTTTTATTTTGGAGGTTAATGGCTTGATAACAGAAATTTCTAATGCTAGCCTTCCAAGCTGTGTTGAAACCACTAAATACTTAAAAAGGAAAAGGGAAATGTAGAATTTTAGATCCTAACCCATTGAAAAGAGCCATTTTTAATGCACTTTATTTTCTGTATTATCAGAATATGTTGATATTTAGCCAAGTCCAATTTAATTTTATAATTAACCTTTATCATATGTGGGTTTTGTTTTTTTTGGTTGATAGTATGGGAAATCATTGTTGCTTTTCTTCTTTTAACATCTTTATTGGAGTATAATTGTTTTACATTGCTCTGTTAGTTGCTGCTGTATAACAAAGTGAATCAGCTATGTGTATACATATATCCCCATATCCCCTCCCTCTTGCGTCTCCCTCCCACTCTCCCTATCCCACCCCTCTAGGTGGTCACAAAGCATGAGCTGATCTCCCTGTGCTATGCGGGTGCTTCCCACTAGCTATCTATTTTACGTTTGGTAGTGTATATATGTCAATGTCACTCTCTCACTTCGTCTCAGCTTACCCTTCCCTCTCCCTGTGTCCTCAAGTCCATTCTCTATATCTGTGTCTTTATTCCTGTCCTGCCCCTAGGTCCTTCAGAACCTTTTTTTTTTTTTTTTAAGATTCCATATATATGTGTTAGCACATGGTATTTGTTTTTCTCTTTCTGACTTACTTCACTCTGCATGACAGACTCTAGGTCCATCCACCTCACTACAAATAACTCAATTTCATTTATCTTATGGCTGAGTAATATTCCATTGTATATATGTGCCACATCTTCTTTATCCATTCATCTGTCAGTGGACACTTAGGTTGCTTCCATGTCCTGGCTATTGTAAATAGTGCTGCAGTGAACATTGTGGTACATGACTCTTTTTGAATTATGGTTTCCTCAGAGTATATGCCCAGTAGTGGGATTGCTGGGTCGTATGGTAGTTCTATTTTTAGTTTTTTAAGGAACCTCCATACTGTTCTCCATAGTGACTGTATCAATTTACATTCCCGCCAACAGTGCAAGAGGGTTCCCTTTTCTCCACACCCTCTCCAGCATTTATTGTTTGTAGATTTTTTGGTGATGGCCATTCTAACTGGTGTGAGGTGATACCTCACTGTAGTTTTGATTTGCATTTCTCTAATGATTAGTGATGTTGAGCATCCTTTCACGTGTTTGTTGGCAATCTGTATATCTTCTTTGGAGAAATGTCTGTTTAGGTCTTCTGCCCATTTTTGGATTGGGTTTTTTGTTTTTTTGATATCAAGCTTCATGAGCTGCTTGTATATTTTGGAGATTAATCCTTTGTCAGTTGCTTCGTTTGCTAATATTTTCTCCCATTCTGAGGGTTGTCTTTTTGTCTTGTTTATGGTTTCCTTTGCTGTGCAAAAGCTTTTAAGTTTCATGAGGTCCCATTTGTTTATTTTTGTTTTTATTTCCATTTCTCTAGGAGGTGGGTCAAAAAGGATCTTGCTGTGATTTATGTCATAGAGTATTCTGCCTATGTTTTCCTCTAAGAGTTTTATAGTGTCTGACTATACTACCCAAAGCAATCTACCAATTCAAGGCAATCCCTATCAAACTACCAATGGCATTTTTCACAGAACTAGAACAAAAAATTTCACAATTTTTATGGAAACACAAAAGACCCCGGGTAGCCAAAGCAATCTTGAGAAAAAAAAAACGGAGCTGGAGGAATCAGGTTCCCTGACTTCAGACTATACTACAAGGCTATAATAATCAAGACAGTATGGTACTCGCACAAAAACAGAAACATAGATCAACAGAACAGGATAGAAAGCCCAGAGATACGGTCACCTTATCTTTGATAAAGGAGGCAAGAATATACAATGAAGAAAAGACAGCATCTTCATTAAGTGGTGCTGGAAAAACTGGACAGCTACATGTAAAAGAATGAAACTAGAACACTCCCTAACACCATACACAAAAATAAACTCAAAATGGATTAAAGACCTAAATGTAAGGCCAGACACTATAAAAGTCTTAGAGGAAAACATAGGCAGAACACTCTATGACATAAATCACAGCAAGATCCTTTTTGACCCACCTCCTAGAGAAAGGAAAATAAAAATAAACAAATGGGACCTTGTGAAACTTAAAGGTTTTTTTTTTTAATGTAAAGTATCACATTAGTTTTTATTCTATTAGATGTGTCTGCAAATGAAATTGCATTTCATCTGACTAGTAAAAGAATCATAGACTTTCAGAATTAAATGAAATTTAGGCCCAATATTAAAAATATTTACAAGTAATTTATTTTAGATTGTGGAAAGCCAAAAATTTAAGTACCCAATTAAATATTAATGTTCAGCAAGTGTTACTGTATTTATTTCACTTTCTGAAACAATCTTGTATGAATTTTGCAGGAATTTACTCCTAGTTGTCTTCACCACTAGTTTCTGAAACAACATATAAGATACAATGGTGAGAAAATCTTTATCTTAAAATTCACAAATCAAATTTTCTCTCTGATGAGAAGAGAGTGAAATGGCTTTGATGGAGGAGTAATATTTTCCATTTTTCAAACTTTCATTGGAGAGCAATTCGTATTTCTTACAGAAGATCATATTACAATTAAAATGAACTTAATTACCTCTCAAATATTTTAGGAATTCCATCTTTGGTTAAGGCCGTGGTCTATACGAATTATTAATCTCTATGTGGGATCAAGTTTGTGCAGTGACTCTTTGTGGCAAAATGAAGATTCAGCTAGATCTATGATTTTAGAATAGGTGGGGGTGAAGGACTTTAAAGGTACTCCCAAATATCTTTGTACTTTGTCTAGCATTCCTAAATTTCGCTAAATCTTGATTGTTGCAGTACTTCATAATTTTCTAATCCTATACAGGAAGGAAATATGGATTTTATGTTTATTATCAACTTTATAATGTTCTTTTCTTTTCAAACCTATATTTACATCTTTCAAGTCTCAATTTACACCCTCCATGACTAAGTACAGGCCACTGGCCTGTCACACTCTTCTCAGCCGGGAAGCCTCATTTCTTCTGTATCTATTTATACAGATGCCAACCTCCCTTGGGTCTGTGTTTGGCTTTTGCTGGATTCTTTCTACCTCTATGTATCTTTCGCTAGATGCAGCAACCTAAACTACATGAAATGTTCCAGGCCCAGCTACATTGTGACTTTGTTTAAGTGTCAGATACTACTTTGTTTATATACTTTTCTCTCTTCACAAATATGTTGCCTTTTTAAACTAGCATCTTGCTGGAATATCTTCAGAGATAACCGTGCAAAAGCTCAGATTATCTTTCTGAGTCTCTCCCATCATAGTGTAGCTTGTCATCTAAGGATCCCTCTTCCCCCAATGAATGGAAATTTGTTTTTCTGTAAATATAACTATATTTTCCACAGATAAGTTCATTAGCCCTTTTATGTGTCTACTAAGAGCATCACGGAACTTTTCATTGACAATTACTCACAATTTGGTTTTTCAATCCCCAGAAGGGTTTAGGATTGTCTAGTAGCAATTCTAAGGATTTGTGATAACATGCTCAATTTTTTTTTCTACCAGCTCATTTGGTAGAGGTCCAGAAAGCTTGAGAGAGGAGATGAGGCTTTTCTTCCTTCTCCTTCTCCTCTGTCTCTTCTACCCACCCCCCATCTCCTTACCCAAGAGATTTTGCTGGGGTGCTAGAATATTGGGGAAGACTTGTAGATGGATTTGAAGGTAAAAATCACTCTCATGATTCTAGAGAAGTCTCTGGGCACTGCTTTGTTTAAAGAAATTACAGTACTCCACTCCTTGGAAGGCACCAGTATTTGAACTTCTATACCTGAAGAAATACTTATTTGGCCCTCCTACTTCTTGTTTCCTGACTCTGAGCTAGCTCCTTATGCATGTCAAGACATCTTCCTAAGTCTCACGGTGACTCAAAATTCAAGTAGTTTTGGTATGAACCTTGTCAGAGGCCCTTGAAAATGTAAATAAATTACATCCACCAGGTCTGTCCTGTCCAAATTTCTTACTTAACCTGACAACTCTAATAGGTTAGTCAAGCACCATTTCCCCTTCCAGAACCATGATTCCTCTGTGAGTTCTGTTGTATTAAGTACATAGTTATGACCCACTTTATAACAGATTCCATAAGATTGCCTGGGTGGAAATGAGTCTTAGATTTCCAAGGTCTTCACTGGATTCTGTGTTTATGAGTGAGGATTATTATTGACAGTTTACCTTTTCTGGCTTGATGTAATTTGTTATTGACAGGTCACATGTCTTACCTCAGTGTTCAACATTCACTCTTAAATTTTTTCATAATTTTTGTGTAGATGCTACAGCATCACAGATATTTATCTGTGCCCAATTTTCTAATGAATAAAACACTTAATGTATTTTTAGCAATTTGAATCTAGTACCTCTGATGTGCCTACCTCAGTATACAGTTTAAGTGTTGAAATCATGAAGTGAATACATCTAAACAGAAACAACTAACTATTCTTAGAGTATTCCCCCAATATACCATTTTATATTTAGGATTCTTCTGGATTCTGTGGTTGGATTTCTCCTTTTCTTTGACAAATTTAAGGATACTTTTCATTAGTGGCTATGATGTTCCTTGTAAGATAGTTTCCCAGATATTTTTCTGATCTGCCTAATTTCTATTTGTATCTTATCTGTCACATTTTGGAATTTTCCCTTTTCTCCCTTGATTTGGAAATCTTTACATTTTATGCTTATTGCTTTACTCTCTGTGAAGTCAGCTTGTTCTGTAACAATTTGCTGTAAAAAAAATTTTTTTTTTTTGCATCTGGCTTGTTTTTATGATTCGTGACAGAAAATTCATCTTGGGCTTCTAATGCTGTATTTTAAAATAGTCTCCAGACTTTCCGTGGTTTATGTTACTTTAAACTATTCTTTTTACTTTTTTTTAATATCATGGCCACATTTTCCTATACTTTCTTTCCTAAAATTAAATTATTTTTTATGGCATTCCTTCTTTTGCCCAAATGCTGAGCCTAATTGTTGTAAATAATAAGTAGACAGAAATGGGCACTCATGATACAGCCTGCATCAATTCCTGCTCAAATCTGTCTAGACTCTGAAAATTCAGTTGTACCAAGCAGATGTCTGTAATCTCTTGTATTCTTGCATATCTGCCTATGGGAGAATGGCAATATAAATTCACATGATCGTTAATTTATCAAGTTTTCACTTTCTGAATTGTCATATACTATTCTGATTATTTTACTTACAGTGGTTCTCTATAACATTCAGAATAAGGTTCATATTCTTTAGTTTGACAAACAAGGCCTTTGTTAATTTGGTGCCTGATTACTTGATCTACTTCCCACATGAACTCTTCCTTTTCTCTCCCAGTAAAGTTCTTACTAAACGGTATCATTTCACAACTCTGTACCTTCTCCCAGATCTTCCTGGAGTATCTTTCCTTATCTTCTTCATTGTTCATATATTCAAATGTAATCACGATGTCCACTATAATCAAAATGTTACCTATAGGCCACTTTTCAATTAAATTCATGTAACTTTCCCGAAATCCATGATTCTTTGCTTTCTGTGTAATTCTACTGTCTTGCCCTGTGTGAGTCCAGATGTGAGAGTCAGCACATTACTCATAAACACGATAAAGACCATTCATGTCAAGTCTGTGATAATTTAATAATTTAATTGAAGTTTAGGGTTCTAAGGAAGGGTCATGTTATTAAGGACTAAGATCTCAATTTCTTTCTTCATCCTTCCTCAATCCTCTCTGTCTCTGTCTCCATCTCTCTATCTCTATCTGTATTTATCGCTATCTCTTTTTTCTCCCTTACCTTCCTTCTCAGGAAAAAAAACATCTTTCCTTATTTCATACGTCTTTGTAGCCTGACCTCACCTTTCATACAGGCTTTCTCTATACTCTAAGCAACTTAGCAGATATATTCTTTCTTTTAAAATATTGTGCTTGCCCGATAGAAATTGTACTGAATAAAATCTTCTTCAGCTTATTACCTAACAATAATTTTTAAAGTGCCCACAACGATCTAGGCAATGTAGTAGACACCAATTCCATAGTGGTGAAAGTGCAGATAAGATTTTTACCTTCTTGGAGTTTCTAACTTAGCATGTGATCCAAACAGCAATGCATCATTACAAATTACTTGATTTGGATCCCCAGCTGGATTTTGTGCCATTCCTATGGCTACCATAAGCATCCAATACACACTTCTATTCCTACATGTAACCATGCATTATTATAATTGATTATTTATGGGTTGATCTACTGTACTAGTCTGTAAACTCAAAGGAAGGATGATGTCTTATTCACTTTGCATTCTTGGAGTTAAGTGTAGCACCTATATATATTGTGCTCTACTGTAATAAGTATTTAATAAATATTAGGGGTGTGTGAATGAATCGTTTATATTTTCAGCTTAGTTTCATTATTTTAGTGAACTATAGTATATTTTCATTCTGTATTTTTACTATTAAATAGGAAATTCAATGAACACTGCCTTGAAATGTAAGAACATTAAACAAGGAAAAGATGCTCAAGGAATAAGTTATTCTTAATTTCCGATGTAAATGATTTTTCACATTATTTTACTCATTTGAGTAAGGTTTATATTGGATTCATAGTTCCCATATAGTATTTTTAGCACTTTATAGAATCAAGAATTCTTATATTCTCTCATCTCCCATATTTTGAGAGTATGGGGTTAGGAAGTCTTTATGAGAATAAAGAAATACTCATGGCTTCCATTGTTCCATAATGTAGGAATTTAGAAAGAATTCTGCAGTGCTCTGAAGGCAGTGCTGGTTGTGGACTAGAGTTCAGCTTTCCATGAGATTCCAAACTCAAAGAAGGGCTAATTCAGTAAGAATCATTGTAATAGGAGGAAAATTGCGTGCTAATGTATTCCAGGAGATGATGAAATCTCTTGTCTTATTAATTTGGCAGTGCTGAGTTCCTCTTATGTAGAAAGTAATTTCCTTTCTAAAGGAAAGTGAGGCATCTGTTCCTACTCAAAACCAAATGGAGAATTCATCATCCACATCAGCAAGTCAGGACTGCTCAGTGCTCAAGCCATACTTCCTGCTCAGCATATTCTATTCATACAGACTAGTTAGTCCCGCTAGTGTCTCACATTATTTGTTGGAATAATAAGCATTTGCCATTTCTCAAGTTCATTATGACTTTTAAAGACTCTGATAAAAATGTATATATTTTAAAAATTTAACAAGATGGCTCATGGAGTTCATTTAGTCAGATTTTTTGAAAGAGTATTACATATCATATCATGTACATCTGTTTTTCTTTGGTCCCAATCTTTTGGTATTGTACAGTTACAACAAGGACATTGCAGCCTTCTGAGTCTTTATGAAGCTAAAGATATATTTATAAAATCACAGTCCAATTTTCTAATCCAACATTTACAATAAACAAGCACTGATTATTTGTTTTTCCTCCCTCTCCTTTAAGAAAAACCTTGCTCAAAAATAAAACTTTTGTTCCCCTAACTAGATAAAGCTAAGCAAATTCCCAACTATGTACTTGCTTATTGAAACTGAGATTCCTGTTCTTCATGTGTGTCAAACTGCATGTTTCTTTCCTTTCTTTTATTTATCTGTATTTTGATTTCTTGAATTCTTGAGAAAACTCTCAAGTACTTTTGAGTTCACTGTTTTTAGAGACTCCAGAGTCTTGCATCACAGCAGCATGTTTCTTGCAGGGGAAGAATGTCTTTGAGAGCCCGCACCCCTTTCCATACCATCTGGTTTGCAGATGACAAATACAAGCGCTAGGGTGTTTTCTTTTCCCCCCTAACGATCTGGGAAACAGATTGGACCTAAAATTCTACCCTGGTGATCCCTAATATATTAATCTTCATTACCATGTCAGAGTCTTCAGGAATTCAATTCTCTAGCTATATGTGTTTTTAAAGATGAAGCACACACTACCTATGACACTCCATTTGTAGGACATTTTCCATGGTGCTGTAACGTCTTCATTTCTTTTCTGTAGCCTAGCCACATCTTACTCCTTTTTCAAAGGCTGGTTTAAGATTTTGTTTTTCATGTGAAGTCTTTCCTAGTTAATCCGTCCTTTATGCATTGCTCTTTCATTGCCTGGAGCACTTGTCTTCACATCATATCATGGTGTACATTAGTTTAAATGTTTCACGTGTGCTTTGGTTCCTCAATCAGAGTGTAAACTGTTTGATAACAAGATTCTTTTTGTTTATTTTGTAAAGTGTAAGGGACAGTATAGGGACACAACAGATATTCAAGACCTAGTTGTTGAATGAATACTAAGTAATGCCTTTGAAGAAGCCTCATTCTAATACAGAATGTGGGAGAGACTGTATTAGGAAGGGATTAAGTTAGGAAAAAATTGTACAATGTGAAATATTAACCTCAATTACAGGGCGAGGTCTAGCCTTTACATAGATTTGTGTGAATTAGAGAAGGTGTCACCTCTGTGTGATCTTAGGCAAGTGGACAGTACCCTTGTGCTAACAAAAATGCCTCCCTTCATCCAATACGTGCAGCCTTCAAGCTAGGGCTCATAGCAAGACAAAGGGAGCTTGGAATGAATTTCACCTCCCACTGGCCCCCTCAGTTGGAGCTTTGTGAAGTGTACAAAATGCAAATGATACATAGGAGCCCTCCAAATAGTGGCACAGATGATGCATGCAAGTAAAGGAAGTTTGGTAGCTTAGGAAGTGCCTACTCTGTGTGGTATACCCTGTGTGGCACGAAGCTAGAAGCTAAGAACCTAGGAAATTTTATGGGTTGCACGTTGGGAGAGAGTTGTGAGTAGTCATGGCTCGTGTGAAAAAGATTTATTTAAGAATCTAGGTTTTAAATTGGTGTTCAAAATTGTTTAAGAGATTGAAAAGGCCAGAGAATGGATATGTAGGTAAGGAAGCAGTAGATGAGGTTTGTAGGGAGTGAGCAACAGTCAGAGTGAAGAAACTGACACAATTCTGAAGGTGTGGACGAATTTGTTACTGGGGCAGAGTGCAACTGAGGGCTATCGCTGAGGTTCGTGAAAGGTGGCATGGTTGAGGTGCCATTTAAGAAGACAGTTTTAGTAGCTACATTTAAAACAGATTGCAGGATAGCATGAGTACAAAGAAATTTGCAAGATGTCTGTGGTATTGAAAGAAGAAAGAAAGGGAGAATGATTAAGACAAAGTATGGAGAAAAATTTCTGGTTAACTCTATGTGGGTATAAAATCTAAGGATGTGTGCTTTGAAAGTTGAGGAGATGGAACGGATAATAATGATTTAAATTATTATTCTTTAATGTATATTCATGAATGTAATAATAATTATTATTATTTTGAGAGCAACATTTATTGAGTTCCTAATATGTGCACTCAGTTACTAAGCATTCTTTTTTTTTTTTTTTTTTTTTTGCCGTATGCGGGCCTCTCACTGCTGTGGCCTCTCCCGCCGCGGAGCACAGGCCCCAGACTCACAGGCCCAGCGGCCATGGCTCACGGGCCCAGCCGCTCCGCGGCATGCGGGATCCTCCCGGACCTGGGCACGAACCCACGTCCCCTGCATCGGCAGGCAGACTCCCAACCACTACGCCACCAGGGAAGCCCTAAGCATTCTTAAATAAAGCAAGAACATAGTACTGAATTGGCATTCAAAAATATGATCTCCTCAGTATAGGTTTAAAGTATTCTTTTTTAATAGAGGGTCATTTGTTTTCCTTAATTGATAATCTGCTTATGATTTTATGTAACTTTAAAAATTACACTCTAAACTGCTGTAATCTTATGGGAATGTTTCCCAAAGCATAGGACATTAGTCTGTAGTGATACACAGGATAATTTCAGGTAGCACACATTTTATGTTTTGCAAGTTATGTGCTTATTTGTATGTTAGAAAAAAAACCCCAACTATATAGCTTATCAAATCTGAGGTTAAAAATTTAAAGCTTCAAAAATGGAAGAGTCAACTTAAAATGAATTTTAATGGAAAATACACAAAAACAATGGTACATAATATAAACAAGTATAGAAAATTTATAATTATGGTGAACTAGTTGACTGCCTTAGGGGAAATACTAATCTACAGTTTACTTATAAATTTTAAGAATTTATCTCAAAAATAAGAAAAAAGGAATTTGGGGGGGATTATAAATGTTAGACATATTTAATTAGAAAGAAAACCTGTTTTGCAGTAGAAGGAATTTTACTATTTTAATGAAATTTTTGGTTTAAAATTATTTTTAATCATAACATCAAAACATTTTAAATAGTTTTAATTTAAATCTTTTAGAATAGTCTGTATCTATTCCAATTGTAGATTGTCAAGTCTTTACAATATTTTCAATATTTACATAGATTAGGGGAAAATTTAGCTGTTAAATACATCAAATTTATATAATCTGTTAGCATAAGTCTTAAGAGATTCCAGAAGAGTTTGGTAGTATCTATAAAATGACTATCCGTAAAACATCTCAGTTTTTTTTCCTTAGTATCATGAAGCTTAACTTTTGGTCTTTGGTCTTTGACATAAACTTCATTATGAAGTTAAGCAAGGGAAATATATTGGACAACTGGATTACTTCAAGTTTAGAAGAGATGGCTTCACTACTAAGCTCTATAATCTCTTTGATCCAATTAACTGGCCAGTTAACTTTGTTTACAGGTCAGAATATACCTTAAGAATCCAGGGGAAATTTAGCATTGCATTTCACTCTTTCCCTGCAGCACTGGTAAATATCAAGAATTCAGGGGAAAGTTGGGAGATGAGAGTATGTTAACCATAAGTTTGGTTTAACTATGTGACCCATGTGACTGTGTAAACTATTTTATTTATTGAGTGAGAGGAGATCTTTTACTAGAGCCACAAATAAATCATCCTAGACAGATGGGCATTCTACTGTGTATCAATGACATAGTTGTTGGCTAACGTAACAGAAAGAACACACCTTCTGCAGTCACATAAGTAAGGCTTTGAAACCTGGCTCTTCAGTACTTTGGGGAAATCATTTGCCTCTGTGAGCCCCAGTCCCTTTATCTGTAAAATGGGGAAATAGGAAAATAATTTCTACCTCAAATAATTGTGAGCATTTATCAGATAACATCTGAAAATGCCTTGGATAAAGTAAACACTTAATAAGTAATTCTTATTATTACTGGTGACCTTAAGCATCCTAATTAACCACTGTCTTCCTTGGTCTGTTGCACACTGTAGCTCCACACTAAACCATCTGGAATCCTTAGCTCATGTCATTCATCTCCCATCTCTGCCTGTCAATCCTGCTTTAATTCCCAGAATGCTTCACTTTCAGCACATCTCTATTATAAGGAATACATCTGGTTGTTTTCTAGGTCCTTTCAATAAAAGAATGTTGATTTATTATTTAAAATATTTTTAAATTTCAAGTGGGCAAAGTATGATTTTTTAGTACATTTTAGAATAGAGTATTTGAATCTTTATAAATTAACAAGGAATATTTGTGTAGCACTTAACAGGTTACAATGCTTTTTTTCATGTAAATTATCTCATTTGATTTGAGGTGAGAATTATTAAACCCATTTTTTAAATTGGAAGAATGGAGGCTTAGAAAAATAAATAACTTACTCAAGGTCTTCCTGCTAGTAATTTCTAGAGCTGAGTCTTTTGATGCCAGAAACGGTTTTTTCTAGTATACATTAAACTTCTACAATGAGAAATAAGACGATAAAAACAAGGGGAAGGGGTAAAGATAATATCCTAAAAGGAGAGGAGTATGGATATTTAAAGCTCTGACAATAGAGCATTATGCATTTTGAGCAAAGACAAACTTCCCCATTCTCTCTTTTCCTTTTTGTATATATGTGCACATACGCATATATACATAAAATTTCTGTATCCTCATCATTAGCTTTGTTGAAGCACAGTGGTATCTCTGTGTTTATCTATCTGTTCTGTAAACATATCGTTGTTTCATAATAACGTGACAAATGTGCCTCCAGGCTTAAAATGTATTGATATTCAGAATGGTACTCTAATCTGTTAAAGACAGAATAAAGGAAAGAAGGCGAAGGCGACTTCGTCCCCAGGAAAGAGCTCTAGAGTGAGACTCAGAAGGCTGTGTTCATCTTTGAGGCCTTGGGCATGTTCTTTGTGTTTTAATGTTCTGGGAAATTTTTGTTTCGTTCTTTGTTCTGTATGGTACTCTATGGAGTATATACATATGTTAAAGTGAGTCCCCTTTGTTAGTATAAATGAGTTATTTTTAAAATTTTGATGCTTATTTTTATTCTCACTTTCTAGAGCGAGATAATTATAAAAATGCTAAACAATTGTACTTCAGCATACTTTAACTTCTGGCCATTTTTTAAAATATATTTTTTATTTTAGAAGTTTCAGATTTACAGAAGAATTATGCAGTTAGTACATAGGGTTCCCCTATATCCAGACCCAATTTCCCCTCTTCTTTTTTTTTTTTTATGCAGTACGTGGGCCTCTCACTGTTGTGGCCTCTCCCGTTGCGGACGCGCAGGCTCAGCGGCCATGGCTCACGGGCCCAGCTGCTCCGCGGCATGTGGGATCCTCCCGGACCGGGGCACAAACCTGTGTCCCCTGCATCGGCAGGCGGACTCTCAACCACTGCGCCACCAGGGAAGCCCCTCCCCTCTTCTTAACATCTTACATTACCAACTGATGAACCAATCAATAGTGGCACTTTATTGTCCATATTTTATTCAGGTTTCCCTGGGTTTTACCCAATGACCTCTTTCTCTTCCAGGATCCCATCCAGGATACCATATTACATGAAGTCATCAAAGCTTCTTACACTCTTCTTGGCTGGAACAGTTTCCCAGACTTACCTTGCTTTTCATGACCTTGACAGTTTTGAGGAGTACTGGCCACGTATTTTATAGAATATCTCTCAATTGGGATGTGTCTGATTTTTTTTTACATTATTAAACTGGGGTTGTGTATATTGAGGAAGACAACCTGAGAGGTGGGTGTCATCCTCAACTACCCACATACCTTACCACTATTGATGTTAAACTTCATCCCCTGGCTAAGGCAGTATTTTTCAGATGTCTCCACCATAAATTTATTATTTTTCTCCCTTTCTATACTGTACTCTTTGGAAGAAACTCACTATGTGCAGCCCACAGTTAAGGAGTTGGAGTTATGTTCTATCTTCTTGAGAGTGTAGTATCTACAAAAATTATTTGGAATTCTGCACAGAGATTTGTCTATTCCATTTATTTACTTATTTATTTTCATGCATTTATTTCAGTATGGACTCAGGGGTATCTTTTAAATTTTGGGTAATAATTCAATGCTACTTTGCTTATTTTGTTGGTCAAATTGTTTTAGCTTTGGCTTTTGGGAGTTCTTTCACTTGGTTCTGGTGTCCCTTTGATATATCCCTATCATTATGGGGTTTTTTTGAGTATTTTATTACTTTATAGCGTTATAAGACATTCCAGGCTTATCCTGTGTATTTCCTACCCCCGTCATAGAATCAGTCATTTCTCCAAAGAGGCTTTTTAAATTGCAGTATGGCATTAGAAACCACAATTTGGGACCTAGGTGTGTGTTCATTGCTACTAACAAATCATTCTTTTTTTTTTTTTTTTGCGGTACGCGGGTCTCTCGCTTCTGGCCTCTCCCATTGCGGAGCACAGGCTCCGGACGCGCAGGCTCAGCGGCCGTGGCTCACGGGCCCAGCCGCTCTGCGGCATGTGGGATCTTCCCGGACCGGGGCACGAACCCGTGTCCCCTGCATCGGCAGGCGGACTCTCAACCACTGCACCACCAGGGAAGCCCACAAGTCATTCTTTTTACACCCTCTCAGTTGACAGAGCAAGGAAATATATGTGTGTATACAAACACGTGTGTGTGTGTGTGTGTGTATGTATATGTATAAATGAATTTTTAAAATATTTTGGAAACAACGACAGCTTGGAAGTAGGATAACCTTAGCTTTTATAGCATTTCTTCTGAAACTTTCCTTGTGTGGGATATCATATAAAATAGAGGCAAATTAGGACATATTAATGAATACCTTAATGGTAGAGCTAAGTAAAGGCTGGATACAATATCTTAAATATATACTCTAAACCAGAGATTCCCTACCTGGAGTTCACAGGCTGAATGGGCCTGCATATATGTTTTGTTTGGTCCACACAGTGTTTTTTAAAACTATTTGAATTACAAAACTAACACTGAAAAATTGAGAGATGTCAAATACAAATACTGATTTCTAGTTTCTTTTAAAAATTTATCCTATCCGAGAAACTGTGGACCCACATTATTCATGTACCAATCACCTGGCATTGAATGGTGGTTGAAATCTTGGTGGGGACTGCACAAGTTCCAGTCTACCATAAGCCCTCTACTCATCCCCACCTCCACCTCACTTTCTCTTGGACACTGAGGAAACAGTTCAGGTTCCACCTTACATGCACTGTTGTTTTTCACATAGTAAGGAAAAGAGGAAAATACTTCTTGAACCCATGACTAACACATTGGGAAAACAAAGGGTTGTCTATGACATACATGTTTTTTAAGTAAAATGAAAGAAAGCATGTTCCTCTATGTGAGTGAGAAGTATCCCTATTTGCTTAATATGCAAAATGAACCCTGCCCACTAAATTTGGATGTCTGCCCCAATCCTTGGTTCTCCAGTGAGGATCAGAACGAAATGTTTTCCTGCCACTTCTATAAAATGACTTCATAAAGTAATACAATCCAACACAGAGTTTGGATTTTGGTGTGACCTTGATACCAGTATTATATGGCCTAGTTTTAAATCTTTAAAAGATATCTCTAATGTCTTTTATTTTTTGTGACAATTTTTATAAATCTTGAACCATGTTATTTTGTGTAAATGGCCAATGATAAATGATTTACTCAAGATCTATAAACTATATCTTATTGCTATATTTAAAGCACTGTATTTGTATTTTTGCATGCAGAGATCAGTCCAGTTAGTTTTATTCAGAGGGGAAATGAATAAAGAACACATTTATTAATTGTAGAATATAGACTTCTGGTCTGCTAAATATATAGAATATGAATTCAGCATCATATTTTACATTTATCTTCTGTTTTCAAAATGATGAACATTACAAGAAAATAAAAAGTTTGAGCCATCAACAATTAAAATAAAAATAAAGCCCAGGTTATAAGTAGCTGCAAATGAAGCAAGCTTGTAGCTTGCCATGTTTTACTGATTGAACTAAATTGGATATATTTGGCAAGACAATGGAGTTATGGCAGGAACAACAACAAAAAAAAGGTTGTAATTACCTGAATAAAGGTGGGTTTAAATCAAGTTTAAGTATAAAAATAGTAAAAACAAAATTTAAAAGTATATAAAAAAATCAGGTTTAGCAATTTGACCACCTCCCTCTCCCCATGTCATTGCATAATTGTCAGCATCATAAATTTTACCATGTTTATGCATGTCTGTCTGTACATATAAATATAAAAACACAAGATTTTACCGTGTTTATGCATGTCTGTCTGTATATATAAATATAAAACCACAAGATTTTACCATGTTTGTTCATGTATATTAGGTATATATGTATTTATAAAAAAATTAGTGGCCTAATATGAGTGTATATAACCATTTGTAAAAAAGGAAATATCTACAACCACAATACACAATATAAAACTATGTTTTATATATATATGTATGTATATGTGTGTGTATTTGTAAATACATACACACAGACAAGGATATATGTGATGTAGGGTTTTTACCAGATATTTTTACATATATAATAGTAATATCTCTATTAGAAGATGCTGGTGAATTCAATGGAAACTTCTGGTCTGCAGAACAGTATGTTGGTTTATCATACATAAATTAATTTCTTATGAATTTATGCCACATAAATTAACATTTAGAGAAATAAATTTGATGAATACAGCTTAAGTTAACCATCAAGATTCTGGACTTTCAGTGCTGAGAAACCAGAGCTTGAGTCAGGAACGCTATCTCAGCAGCTCTCATGCTGCCAATCATTTTATACTAACACCCACCTGACTACAGCCCATCCAGAGAATGAATGTGATTGATAAAGAATGTCTGATTAATAAAATCTTGTTTCTCTGCTGATCTCATTCTTCATGAAAAAGCTTACACCTGCAGTAATACTGTCTGGTTTCAAATCCAGGGCCTATCACTTCTGAGGTGTGGGAATCTTTGTCCTGGGGCAAATTGTTTAATCACTGTGAGCTACTGTCTGTTACCTCCTGGGGATGAAAGTATGTTTAGGATTAAATGAGATCAAGAATATAAAACAGTTTGGACAGTACTTAGCACATATCGAGTATTCAATGAATATAAGCTTCTATTGATATTTCTAGTGCTACCATTACTGTGACTGCTATCAATTTACATAAAGTTCTTTGAAACTGAATTGTCTTTTATTTTAATAACTCTTAGAAAATCAAAAAAGATCAACATCAAAATGCTGAATCACCAGTTCATTGTCATTGATCTGGAAATTTCCTAAGTGTGTAGGTATGGCCATAGTGTTTGCAATTGTTTGAAGCCGAAACAGTTGAAACACTTTAGCCTACAGATTATCATGAACAAGAAACTGCCAAGTGGAATACTACCTTCTGTTTTTCAGTTCACTGTTTGTAACCAATATTTATGACACAGAAGATTAGGACTTGTTAGAAATCATTGTAGCACCTCATTTGCAAGCTCAGGTAGTGTTTCTCTTATCAGGTACCCAGCAGCTTCATGGAGCATTGAAAACACTTGGGTTGCTGTTCAGAACACCCAATTGCCTGTGTAGCAATATTTTGTCAGAAAACATCTTCATCATAAATTATGTATTACACGTTATTATCCAGGTTTGGGAAGAAAAAAGTTGCTAAAGGGGTTGAGATAATACCCGAGAAATCTATGACCACCTGTGATAGGTTCTGTTTTTGCTGTTTGGTTGCTTTGAATTAGAAGTTATGGGTTTTTTAATTAAGCTAGTACTTTATTATTTGACTTCAGCTGTAAATATAAGTGGAAATGGAAAATAGAAATAGGAGAACAAAAATAAAAAGTATGACTTAAAGATTTGTTATATACATTATATGTATATTCCCGATAACCTTAGGTTGTGGAGCTGAAGATATGGTTACTGTTCTTAAGGGCAAGATGACTTTCCAAAGCTTTGAAACTAATGCTTCTTGTAACTTCTCAGATTGTATTAATTTCATGTGGTTAATAAGGCATGTAGGAGTTAGTGTTTTCACTAATGATGGAATAATTGGGACTAGGGAGATTTCATTTTGTAAATCTTAAAACTGATTATTTACCCCATCTCCTTTTCAGACAGGCTTAAGAGAAATAAATGAAATTTTGCATTGCCATTTATTATATAATTTGCTTCACTTTCCTGGTATTTGTCCTTTATTTCTTGGTGTTTGGCAACTCCCCAATTCCAAAAGGATGTTTTTATGTAGTTTTGTTTACTCTGTAGTTCATCAAATTTGAATTTGCTTTATACAAAACTCTTGAAAATGATGCACTCCAGTACAGTCTAGCAAGTTGCTGAGAGATTATTATGTTTATATTGTCAACTAATTTAATAGAATGATATTCAGGCTCAAGCTATAATTACTATCAACTCTGTAAGGGCTTCCTGGCTGGTGAGTGAATAAGCTCTAAGTGAGTGGCTTATGGAATAGAATGGAGGACTAGAGGTACTAAAAACTCTCAGAGCAGCATGGAGAGAATGTTAGATCTAGGAATCTTTCTTGATACTGAAGAACATTGATGAGCATATCATTTTTAGTGTTTGTTTCTGTTTTTATTAGTGAAAGAAGAGCTTTCAGGGATGGTGAACCAATTAATTCTACATGCCTGTGTCCTCACTAGACTGTAAGGTCTGTGAGGACAGGGCAGTGATTTCCTATGTATCTATCTCCCCAGTCTCTTGTTCAGAAATAGACACCGAAAAGAAGAATTAGTTGCTCCACTTTTCAAGGCAGGACAGACTGCTCCAAAAAATCATTACCATGTAAGAAACATAACTTCTGAACTCCTGTGGCTCTGTCACCAACATCTATCTGGCTTCACATGGCCTCTCTAGCTTCTTTCTGTTATTTTCCCTCTGTCCTTAGGCTGAACCCTCCTCAATACATACTAGGACCAGAGTAATGACCACCTACCTGTTTGCTGCCTGGCAACTTTTCTCTCCTCTATGATTCTCCCAGTATACTCTACAATCTCAGGAGATTCAATCTTCCTTTCATTTTTCTGCTCAGTGAAGGAAAAGACTTCAGTGCTGTCACATCATCATCAACCAAGTTAAATACAACACTGTTAGTTGGTGTTCAGGATTTCTGTGATTGGACGCAACTCACACTTCCTGGCATTTCTTCTACTTATTCCCTATATAGAATACTCAATATCAGGCAAACCAAATTCTAGAATGCTCCCCAAGCACACCCCATCTTTAACTCCTTATCTCTGTGTAATTGCTTAAGTATCTCTCCGGTTGTTACTTCTGAAGCTCATAGCCAGGGACTCACAGGCAGTGATTACTTAATTGCTGTATTGATTGAGTTCTGACGATAAATTAGATAGGTAGTTAAAAATTATACATGTTTTATTGCTATATATTATGTTTTGGTTAGTTGAATTTCACTCATTGTTTTTTAATTCTATTATGCTTTAAAAATGATTCACGGTATTTAGTTTAAATAAAAGGACAGTCAAATTATTAGAAAGTTAGGTTAGTTTTTACTTAATATTTGAAGCCAGGGCTTAAAAAGTTAGTTACACAGCACCCTTAAACATGCATAATTCATTTTATCTGATTAACAAAAAGGTTTTTTTAATTAAAAAAGTATATAATCAAGATTGTAACTCTTCCTAAAACGCGATATTTTATTCTCTCTGATTTTCTGAAGTTGTCTGTACCAAAACGATATTTTATTCTCTCTGATTTTCTGAAGTTGTCTGTACCAAAATGATACTGTTACTCTGGAATGTTGGTGTGGTAGGAAACTTCTACTTATGTCTCTAAAAAGTAGGCCATGACTACATATCATAAAAATAGATGTAAAACATGGCTCTTCTGGCTTCTTGAGGTCAAAGAACCTTGCCATGTGCATGTTTAATTACATGTCCGTACATTCAATGAGTTAACCTTTCCAATAACAGACATTTTAATACAAGACAATCAAAATATGAACCTCAGTCGGTGAATTATAGATACCTTGTAATCAAAATCTAATATCTTCTGAATTAACCCAAAATTTAGTATTCATATTTTATTTTATCAATTATGTTACATAGAAGTATTTTGTTCAGAATTCAAATGTTATGTTCAAAATTCAAATATTATTATGAGAAATATGATTAACACATACAGTCTCTCCCTTTCCCCTCTAATTTGTTTTGCCAAGTACAAGAGGTAAATTTAGCTAAAAGTTTTACATATATATGAAGAAATTCTCTTGGGGAGACTGTAAAACTAATTGAATCATAGTTTTTATTCTTGTCAACGATTTGGTTTTTAAATTCACACTTCATTAGCGTTGCTAGATTTTCACCTTTTGGGGCTAAAGAGGGTATCATTAGTGTGTTCTTCTGAAGCCAAATTGCACCAAGAATAATCATATATTTTTCTATCCCCCAGGTCCAGACAGGCTGAGCATCTTATTAGTGAGCTCCAAGCCTAGTTGTTTATTGTTTCTGCTCAACAGAAATCCCCCTGCTTGTGACACACACACCTTTCTCTGTGAACTAAGCATAGTACTTAAAGCTGCCTTCAGTATCCAACAGCAGCTCAAACCCAACCTTTGACCCTTAAATCTTTTGTCCAATGAAGTGTCCTAAAACCATCTATTTTGGTGTCTTAAGACAATCTAGTTCATTAAACTTTTTTTTTTCAGCTGAGAACTCTTTAAGCAAAAGTTAATTTTCTCACTGAATGATTGTCATATTTTCATGAAATTTTTGACATGGCATGACCAATTTAAGGGCAAAACAGAATTCTTAAAATGCTTTGTATTTTATTTGCTGTTAAGTCACAAAAGTGTCCCATTATATGAACTTTACAATATACTTAACTGTCAAAGTCATTTCCTATAACCAAGAATGAACTTGAAATCACTGTTCATGATTATAATTTTCAAAGATGACATTTCTCCTAATAAGAATGGTCATTTTAAAATACTATATTATTTCCTTCAGATCTCTACTTACATTCTACTTTATCTGTGAGATCATCCCTGATTATTCAAAATTAACCCTGGTTTCCCCTTCCCATTCAATTCCCTTCTCTCCCAGCACTCCTTGTCTTTGCCTTGCTGCAGTTTTCTTTACTTGTCACTATTAGAGAGATCATATGATAATGTATTTAATTTGCTTATTTTCTGTTTCCCTCCACTAGTTCGTAAGCTCTTTGAGGATAAGACTTTTTATGTTCTGTCCACACTTACCTTCCTAACACTGGTATGGTGCCAATACAGAGCAGGTACTCAATATATATGCATTGAATGAATGAAAAAGAAATCTACTGAGATTTTTGATGTGACTTGGGATTTTAAATCTGGACTCACAGTTAACAGTTACTGTGCAAAAGTTAAGATTGTAGACTGGTTGATCCTCTAAATACTCCTTCATCTATAAAATGAAGTGGACATATCCCTTTAGAAGAAATGAAAGATATGTATGAAATCTTTTCAGAGCCAAAGTGGCTATTTATATATGGTAGCATTCCTCTGATTTGATTTCTCCCTTTCCCTTTTAGTTAACCATGCAGCTGTAATGAACACCTACTGTGCCTGACATCGCCTACTAGAGATGTCAAGAATACAGATGTGAACAAAACAGAGACACCCTGCCTCAGTGGAGAGTGTAGTCTAGGAGGTAGTAAAGCAAAACTTAGGGTTGAATATGATCAGCTTTTTATAGAGGTACCCTTTTGAAATTGAGCACATATTAGGTGCTCAATAAATAATTGTTCAATAAGTGAGTAAATGAATTTTTTAAAATTCTCAAGCAAAATTTAATCTCTTTTCACTTATAAGTGAAAAGCAAACATTTTTTTCATAGACTCTCCTCTCACAATATCTCTGTGATTAACAAGATTTGGAGTAAATTATCCGAAAGTACACACATGGATTTTTCCTACAAAATACTGCCATCTTTCCATGAATTACTAGAGGAAGGAAAATTATCATGCAAAGCCAGGTGAGCCTGATCAGAAGTAAAAGTATTCAGGCATGTGTTGCCCATCACTGTATCACCAGTGTCCAGGGAAGTGTCTGGCACAGAGAAGATAGAAAATGCATTTTTGTCGAATTGAACTGAAGGAATTAAGGAAGGAAAAGTATTTTAATTCTGTGGCCAAAAAAGATCTCTAGAATATCACAATACATAAATCTTACTTCAGTTAACTGCTCATTTCTTTCATATTTCTTTGCTTCAATGTCAGTTATGGTCATAAAATTCATAACTGCTATAGACAGAACCATTACAAGGGCATAATTTAAAACAACTCAAATGTTCATGCCCCCTGGGGGCATGAACTTTATTTTACATCACTATAAACCTCCCAGTATACTATATACTATAATTTAACTGTATAAAATGTGTATTTAATAAATGGCTAAATTATAATCTAATGTCTTTTCCTAAGTCTTAGCATAAATTAAGTTTGAATGAATGCACACAATACAGTTAAGTCACTCTTTGATTCCTAACGTGAAAATAATTTCCTAGACCACAAACTTTGTCCATTTTGAGATTAAATCGGTGATTTATGAAAATAAACATCATCTAGTAGTTTTTGAATGTAAAAGACAGAAGAGGGTTTTAAAAAATGAAAACAAAAATGATATTTGTCATATAAACTATTATTTTGTCTACACCATTTTTCTCTATGTATTCTTGAATATTTATGGAATGTCTCAGAATTACCTCTCAAAATAAAAGGAACTAAAAAGATATTCTTCAATCATTTTACATTTTTCATATTCAAAATATGGATTTTCAGATTTCTTTAGCAAACTGTTTATGAGCTGGGCCTTTTTTGGTGAAATGTGAGGGATTTTTCCTGCCAATTTATAAAAGCACAGAAAATAGGCGAAGGCACAGCTGACAGCCTTCCAGCTTTACTAACGCCAGCCATCTGTTTTCTATAAGGTAGTTATTGTTTTCTCTTGTTAAATTCTCCCTGTGAAATGTTTTCCTTGAGATTTCTTTTTCTGGTCTGAATTCTACCTAGTGATACAACTCACTAGTGGACCATAAAGGCACAGATGGATTCTCAGGGAGCTTTGCAACTTCTTACCTTCACAACAGAGTCTCACTGTACTGATCTAAATTGTACACTTTTCTAGGGAGGTTTATTACTAAAATACCAAAGAGTCATAATGATTAAATCAATTAATATTTGAGGGCATTTATACCTTAAAAAGATGATTATAGAGTACGATTTCAGATTTGTGGTAGTTCTTCGTGGTAAATCATTTATGGAGGGGAATGGAGGGAAATTTATTACTAAAATACCAAAGAGTCATAATGATTAAATCAATTTATATTTAAGGGCATTTATACCTTAAAAAGATGATTATAGAGTGAGATATCAGATTTGTGGTAGTTCTTTGTGGTAAATCATTTATGGAGGGGAATGGCATTTAGCTTTTATCTGTGTTGTTAAAATGAAGGAGCAGAAAATATATTCTTTAACAGCTTGTACATGAGGAAGGAAAGGCCCTAAATGGGCATGATTACACTAAGGAACAATAGTTTTCCTGTTGTTTCTTCCATTTATAGAAAGTAGTACATCATTGGAAGTGCTTATTGTGATGACTGTAGTAATATTCCCAAATCTGGTATCAAAATACAGAGAAGCATTTAAAAAATAGAGATTTCCAGGTGCAAAACAGAATCAGAATCACAAGAGGTAGGGTCTAGGAATTGGCATTACAAAAAATTTTTTTGAGTAGATTCTGATGTACCAACTTAAAATAAAGGCTGAAATTAAAAATAAATTTAAAAGAAACCCTTCAATTTGAGGGATACATAGCATTTAAAGTCACAAAACCCATGTAATTTTTATGGGACTGATTTTGGGTGAAATCTTTGACTGAAGGAAGAACTGAAATATTATAAACTTGGACATAAAAGTAACCTGAAGCTTTAAATGGCTCTGAAAGATGATACTGGGGTTTGCCTCTCAACCCTGTAGGCGCAATACCACTTACTTTTTAAAGACATAACTGGCGGGCTTCCCTGGTGGCGCAGTGGTTGAGAATCCGCCTGCTAATACAGGGGACACGGGTTCGAGCCCTGGTCTGGGAGGATCCCACGTGCCGCAGAGCAACTGGGCCCGTGAGCCACAACTGCTGAGCCTGAACGTCTGGAGCCCGTGCTCCGCAATGCGAGGCTGCGACAGTGAGAGGCCCGCGCACCGCGATGAAGAGTGGCCCCCGCTCGCTGCAACTGGAGAAAGCCCTCGCACAGAAACGAAGACCCAACACAGCCAAAAATAAATAAATAGATTTATTAAAAAACAAAAAAACAAAACAAAACAAAAAACATAACTGGCAAGGTATGGGTCATATTGGCTGAAATCACAAAATATTCTGCGACGACTTAAAAAGCCTCTTGTCAAAGTGCCACATAATTAGCTGTGATTACATTAAACACAGGTGTACTGCTGTGGGCAGGTAGCTCAGGTTCTGTGGCTTTAACAGGTCCAACTAACTGCTATAACAGCTTTGTCTGGTATCATATGCTAACTAGAAAAATTCCTCTTGCCCTACAGAAATCACATTCCCCCTCCTCCCTTTGTCTTATCACTGCTCTTCTTTGAAATCTGAGTGTGCTTCTGTTTTGTGATGTTGTTTATGTGGACAGACCAGAAGACTGATTGTTAAATACTTGACCTCGGGGTGCTTTGTGGGAGAAACAGGATTCCTCCACTGTGATCATAGCCCTGTATGAATGGATTTCTGCCAATATAATGTAGTGCAGGACTTCTCTCTCCTTCCTAACTATGCCAGATTCTGACAGGTACTCATGAGGGGGAGAGGAGTGAACATGAATTTGCTTTTGGTATACATGTAAATGGAGTCTGGGAACTTCTGTGCTAAATAATAATAATGGTTGTGTTTGAATAACATATTGATTTTTTAAAGCACTTTCACATCTATTTAGTTCTCAAAACATCCTTGTGTGAGGGGTAGTATATTACCCTACTTTTTAGAGGAAAAACCTTGAGGATCAAAAAAGTTGTCATTTGCCAGAAGTTATTAATACATAAGTAATATTTACTGCCAAGGTCAGAAAAGCAAAATAAAACAAAAAGCTTAGCATTCCTCAGCTCCTCAATTTTCATTCCCCATGTACCACTTTGCCTTGTAGAGGTTCCCAATGACTGGATTAAGAGTCAAACTACATCTGAAAGTTTCATCAGTTAGAGCTGCAAGTTTGCCCTCTCATTCCTTGTTGTCTTGAACTGAGTTGGCAGAGTACTACTTACCCCGAAGGTGGAGCCAAGAAAGAGGTGCCACTTCGTCCATCCCTGTCCCTTTAAGCTGCCGTTCAATTTCTATTTCTTCTTCTTTCTCTTCTCATTCCCCCTCTTCCTTCCAACCATAGTGAGTTACACATAGCAACTGGTTAAATTCTACTTCTCAGTTCGCACCTGACACGCAGCTTCCACCAGAAAGACTAACCCACCCCAACTACAAAATGCCTGAAACAATGCTTGTGTGTGCTCCCTTAGCATCCTGTATTTATTTCTATCAAGATACTTATCATTACATACTTTAATTGCTTGATTATCTGACTGTCTTCCTCATTGGGCTGTAGCTATTTGGAATTAAGATGGCATTTTTTGCTTTGTTCAGCTCTAGTAGAGCTCTGGTAGAGAAAGGGCACATAGTAGGTGCTCAATATTTGTTGGCTGGATAAAGACCATGTTGCCTCTCCTCATGGCCTTAGCATTCCTTGGAGTGTTTCTGTGGATACTTCTTTGGAGACTCCAGTTCGTACCTTTACTCTGCCAAGACCTTTCAAGGCCCGTACGTAGCACGCTGGGTTGTATATGTTTCATTTTACTAAGCATGGTCATCTTTGTCATTGCCATTGTTAGGCCTTTGGTTTGGAATGCATTTTAATTACAATGCTACCTCTATAGGGGAAATTAGATTTGATTTACATTATTTTATTTACATGCTTCACTAAGAAATATAACTTATTCTTCCTGAGTTTTAGGACTTTTTGACATTTTAGTATAACTGCTGAAGAGCTGATTTCCTCTTTCCTCTTAAGATATTCTGCAGAATGTAATATATCACTTTTCTTGAAATCCATCCTTGTTTAGCAACATGGAAAGAAATAAAATTTTACAAGGAAGAGAAATACTTCTTTGATTATAAAATAGTTCCTAAGTATGAACAACATTCTTGAAATAGAAATTATTAATTTGGTGTTAATAATCATAACTGAGGGAAATTTGCCATAGTCTCTTTCCATCACACACGATACCGCCATGTAAACAATCCATATATACTGACTATTAGATAATATACATTTTGCTACCTGATTGTCACATTGGCTTTTTTTCTTTACTAATTTTTAAATTATTTCACTCTTAAGGTTGACAAACTGAATGATTGTTGAACTAAATTAATCCCCAATAATTTAAAGTATAATCTAGTTCCCATATAAGAATTATTTTTTAAAATTATGACATCTTTAGAACACTCTAAATGGTGGATTTTGTAATCTATCATACATGGGCTGGCATAAAGTAGCACAAAGTCATGGCTGAGAGAGGGTTATCACTGCATATTTCATATTCCTGTTCCGGGTAAACTCTTCATTTACTCCATGGACAGTTTAAGGACTCCAAAACCTGGGAGCCTATAAGAGATGAAAAGCCTCTTATTTTATGAGATGAAATAGAATGTTGAGTATATAAATTCTGCTATACAGGACTTACAGTTTTGTGTGGATATGGAGAATGATTTTGTCTATGCCTTAGAATTCCTAACTCTAAGAGAAGTCATTGGTAAATGTAGATAGGCATGAAATAATGCCTCTAAATGTATTCTGTTTGGCAATTAAGATGCTGAGAATGACCTTATTCCCCTATAGTTGAACCTCTGCTACTCCGGAGAGATTTCTATTGGTGGAGACATACTGTAAGGGTTTTCTGTTTGTTTATTTGTTTGTTTTTGTATCTAGCCCACCTTGTCATCTCATTATCTTATTTGATAATATGATCCAGTCATGAAAAGTCTGGCTGAGCTCATGATAAATCCCATCAGCCTTTGTATTTGATATTTAGCCAAAAAGTTCCATTAAATAAATCTTAATCACTGCTGTTCCATTAACATCATAAGAATATCAATTCATCCAATTAGTTTCCATTAAATTAGGATGCATACGGGTCAGGTTTACATTTTTATTAGATCACATTCCCTCTTTTATTAACATAAAACAAAATGTACAATGACATCTATTCCATTATTTACTTTTATTTCTAATCATTATTGCCAGTCACATAGATTATGATGAACTGATAATTATTAAACAGGAAAAAATTGAAGTTGTAGATTGGTTCTTGGAGGAAGTTTCTATTTTCAGAGCTCTTAACAGAAGATTAAATGTTATAAAAAGGGAAACAGTTAACTTTTGTAAAGTCTAGTTCAGACTTCAGAAAAATGAAAGGAAATGAAGAACTGAATATGATGTAATTTAAGAAGCAGGTGTTTGATGGTTTCCTTTTAAATTATATTTTTTAACGTTGAATTTCATTGACTTTTCCCCAGTGGCTTTTTCAGCATCACCTCTTTAGTTTAAATAAAGTAGATAGAATAAAGTATATTGTTTGCTATGAGGAGAATCACATTTATACAACGTAAGCTGAGTTTTCTGGGGGAAAATTTCATTTCCTCTGCCCTATAAACCAATCTAAAAAAGAACTGAATAACAGTTGGTATGCAGTCATTTACTATCCATACTCATCAAAATGCCTGAAAGCTTATTTGTGTCATGGAGCTAGTTTTCCCCATCAATATCCTGTGAAGCCTCAGGAAAGCTAGGGGAAATTTCACAGGATATTAGGATGGTAACATTTGGTGGCTATACAGGCATAGCATCAGGAAATGAAATATTGACCATTTAGAGTTGGGAGCTGAATAGAAAGAATAGAGTTCATATTCTTAGTATGTTTCACTTGCTTCCCTCTGAAAACAAATTCATTTAAAAAAAAAACGGTCTCTCCCTTTTCGTATCTCTAAGAATGCTTTACTCTTTTAAATTTTTCTTTAAAGTTAATCCAGACTCCTCTTGTTCTTCATCCTTCATGTGGATTGTCAGGTTATTACTCTCACGCATTCAAAATCTACAATTGGAGTGTGAATTGTAAATCTTATGTATTCAAAGTCATCTTTCTTTTAAATACTCTCTAAAGTAGCAGTCCAATTGTCTAACTTAGAACATAGTTATTAGGAATGCGTGTTTGTTCAGATATTGGCTCTGCTACTCTCTAACTTTGTGATCCTGATTGACTCCAAGCCTCTACCAGGGTGGTTTAAGGATTAAATATAAAATGTACATAGGAATTTAGCATAGCTCTTACAACGCAATAAATAGTAGCTGTTAATATTTATACTGGGTTGTTCTTCCTTAGTAGTCATCCCAATATGCCTTAAATAGGGTTTACAATTTTTTCCAATCAAATTTATTTATCTTTCCAAAACTTGAATTTCATTCAATGTCCAGACCATCCTCCTATCCTGCAGATATCTGTTATTAGTTTTCTAGGACTGCTGTATAGCACGCTGGGTGGCTTAATAAAACAGAAATGTAATGTGTCACAGTTCTGGAGGCTACAAGTCCAAAATCAAGGTGTTGGCAGGGCCATGATCTCTCAGAAACCTGTAGAGGGATAATCTTTCCTTGCCTCTTCCTAGGTTCTGGTGGTTGCCTGCAGTCCTTGATTTTCCCTGGTTTGTAGCTGCAGCACTTTAATTTCTGCCTCTATCACATGTGTCTGTGTTTCTCTGTGTGTTCTCTTCTCCTCTTCTTATAAGGATACCAGTCATATTGGATTAAGGACCAACCCTATTCTAGTCCAACCTCATCTTAAGTAATTACATCTTCTAAGGACTTATTTCCAAAAAAGGTCAACATATCTTTTGGGGGGACACAATTCCACCCACAATTGTATCCAATAAATGTTACTTCCTCCATTCTATCCTGAACCTCGAAAGTTATTTTTTAATTTTTCCAATGCCTTATCCCATCCATAGTTAATCAAACTCTACATATTTTCTATCTGGTGTCTTATAGATTTACCCCTCTTCATTCCCAGAACAACTATTTCTCCTAACTACAGTATAACATTTTAAACTAATGGCCTTTAGTCTCATTTGCTTCCAATTCACCTTAAATTCTGTTGTTAGATTAATATTCCTGAAAGCTACTTATACATTCTCCTATTTATTCACTTATTCATTTATTCAATAAGCATTTACTGGACATGTACTATGTGTCAGGCACTGTTCTACATTCACAATACAGAGAGAAATGAAGAGTGTTCACCCTCAAGAAATGTACAGCCTGATAGAGTTTACATGTAAAAAAACAATAGATAGACTGTTGCAGGTATTTTGCCAGGTGTATGGACAAGATGAGATCAGAGCACAAAGAAGATAGTGACCAAATTACATGTGGGAAAGGGTTAAGTCATGAAAACCTTCCTAGAGGAAGAAGTGTCACTCATAGCAAGAATTCATAGCAAGAATTTTCCGTATACGGCACCGTTCCCTCCTGTTATGACATGTTTGCCCTCCTCTCCATGCCTCTTTTAGGTGGTTCCTGCTCCCATCCCAGGCAGAGTCTTCCTTACCTCCACCATCTCAAATACCTTGCATTTTTCAAGACCTACTTTAGACCCCACTTCTGTTCACCCCTCCTCAGATAATTTCACCTCATCGTGATCTCAGCTCTTTAGATTTCTTACCCATAATTCCTTGAACCTAGTGTCTTACATAAACAGTGTGCTTCCTTGACTAATTGTGGTCATTGGAGAAATAGCTGGATAGAAGATAATTTATATCTAGATAGTCCTTAGTAAATATTTATAAAAGTCCTTAGTAAATATTTAGTAAAAGTTTATAAAAGCATGATTTTATAAACTTCCTTCTTATTTTTTCAACTAAAAGCTCTTCTGGAGTAGCTTATATGTCTTTTACTTTTGTATCTCTCTGGCATGGGATATGGTCACAGACTCTTGATAAATGCTTATGTAATCTATGAAAGTGGATATGAATAGATTTGCTGAGAATAAAATAAGTGAACCTCTAGCACAGATACTTGATACCTTATTTCTCACTGTTTTCTAAATTATAAACTGGCACCCATGGTTGAAACTCATTGTCTTTCAAGCTAAATGTTACACAATACAACAATTTTTGACTTCCTAAAATTTCAAGGCAGCATAATCCAGAATTCTGTATCTAAATTGGAGGAATGGTATTTTAATTTGGCTTTGCTGAATTTCCAAATGGCTGTAGAATTGGACCTGGAAAAATGCATTTATAGCTCATCACAGTGTTGCCAGACTTAGTCATCGGTGGCAACTGATTCCTCCCGTGTTGCTGTGTGCCACTGTCCCGGGTTTCTGCACTGTCAGGCAGCTCCAAGCACCGAAGAGCCACATCCCTGCTCCCCTCTAAGACACCCACCTATGTAGGCATCAGGAGGTTTAGAAACAAGAGTGCTGTTGTTTTACCCTCAGACAAGAGAATAGATGCCAAAGAGATGAAAACAGGAAGTAATGAGTGAGAGGAAGTGCCTGTGCTCCTTCAGATCCATCCCAGCTAGTTGGTAGAAAGAAAGTGTTCGTTGCTTGTTACCAGCAATGAACCAGGAGTGATAATATTATACAGCCTGGAAGTGAATTTTTGGAAGAAATCATTTTGGATATTAGTTTTAGCACTTAAAAAAAAAAACTAAAAAATTGTTAAAGAAAGGAAAGAAAGACATTACAGAACCCTTTTGACTTCTCTGACCTCTAGCCTCGGTGAGGTGCCTCTCTTAAATATTCCCACAACTTGGGTTTGCCTCTAGTTTTATACTCAAAGAACTGTGTCCTTCTAGTCTGTTGCTGGAATGGTTCCCTAACTGTTCTGTGAGCTTCTTGAGGATGGGGAGGAATTCGTAACTTGACCTTTGCTTGGCAAAGTAACAGATGGATAATAAATATTTGTTAAGTAAATAAACTATATTATCAAAATGCATACGTTATGTTACTTTGATGTTTGTTTCAAGAGTAAGCGCATTTACTTTATAATTTGAAACTATTCTTAATGCCGAAGCTATTGGAAGACTAAAACATCCAAGGAAGCCTGAAAAACGCACAGCGGAGCAGCTGCACCATGGGGGCTGCTGGGATGGTGTGAATTGTGGCTTTCCGCTCTCTCGCTGCATTCAGACTATCCTAGGGTTCAAAGTCCATTTTCTTACCAAAGAGGACATTGAAGGACAGTCAGTATGTGACCAATCTACTCTTCAATTAATGCCTTTTGGAATTCTGCATTCCTTTCACTCCTAGCTTATTTGCAGCCTGCTTTTATAAACATAACTTTTTTTTTTCCCCAAATGATTGAAGATTGTTTTTGTTTGGGATTCTAGAAAGCCCTCAGGTTGATGTTCCTGAGAATTTAGTTTTAGTTAATTAAAATAAATAGCATTAGGCAAAAACCTCTCAAAACACAGAGGAAGATTTCCAGGATAAGAACCAATAATTCAAAAGGGGCTGGGACTCATGTAGGTTAATGAGAAAATAGAATTAAGTTTATAAAAATTTCAACATGTATGCAGATTTTCCAAAATGAATTCTTGAAATATACATGTGTACAAACTTATTTTTTCTCCTATAAGAGAGTTGCATTACCTTTTGCAACTTCTGTATATTTTGATTGTTTTTGGCAAGGAAGCTGGACTCCAAATGTCTCATTCCACCACCTAAACTGTGTTCTCGTACTAGACAAGTATTCACTAAAACTTTCTGGATAAATAAATACTGGTTAAATGGATTAAATAATGCCTCCATTCCTTTTTCCAGATTGACTAATTTATTTGGATTAACTTTCAGCAGCAATTTAAGGCAACTTTATTTGTCATCTCCTAGTATATTTCATCCCACCCAAAAGTGAAGGCTCATATTTCATCTTTTCCTATACATTAATGAGTAGAGAAACTGAGGCACATATCCTTTACTAAAGTAAACAACCTAGTTAATGTCTTTTTGTTCAACCTAAATCTTACCCTCTAATCTTACAGCTTAGCAAATGTTCTACATTCTTCTCCTCTGATCTCAACACCAGATAACCCAATGTGTTAGCACAAAAAAAATGTTCCATAGCTATCTGGGATTGAACAAATAATGAAAAGTCTTTTGAAAACTCTAAATATTCTTTCTTAAAACATGTTTTAAGAAAGAAATGTTTAAGAAAATAATGTGTGTTCCTTTCCTTTATAGATATCTTCTTTTCCTCTACATAAGGGTGTTTTAATTTGATCTCCATTCATTTACTTATTAAGGGTAATAACTTCTCAGAAGCACTGAGAAGTTATTACCCTTAATAACTTTACAGTTATTCTAAATAACTGTATTTACAGTTATTTACTTTAAATACAGGTCAAAATCGTGGCTTTTGGCTTTACAGGTCAAAATCCTGGATTCCATTTTTTGTATTTTTCTTGTCCAAACATAGGATAATGAAATATCCCTAGTTTAGTTCTGTAAATATTCTCTTATAACAATAACTCTTTTTAGTTACATAATAACTCTATAATTACAAAACAACTCCACCATCTAAAGCTGCTAACACAAACAACTAATATTCAATTCAATTAACAAATTAATTCAACAAATTTTTAATGAGCATCTACTATGATCCTGACTACTGTTCTGGAATATCAGGATATATCAATGGACAAGCCAGAACAAGTTGTATCTGTCCTTATAAAGCTATAAATCTATCATGAAGAGACACAGAATAGACACAAATACAATAATATAGTAGGTTCAAAAGTGCTAAATACCACATTAAAAGAAAAAAAAGCAGGAATTGGTAGATGGAGGGTGACATGGGTGTGTGTGTGGTAATTTTCAATTTTTTGTAAGGCGGTCAGAGTAGGCTTCATGGAGAAGGTGACATTTGAGCTAAGGCTTGAAGGAGATGAAGGAAATCTGAAATGTGGGTACTACATGTTGCTCAGAATTTGTTACTTAATTTATCTCCAGACTACATAAAAGTCATGATACTATCCATTTGAAGAGAGAAATAGCTAGGCAGAGTTTTGGTTCCCTTCTTTATTTCAAGCAATGTCATTGCTGGAGAGAGATTAAGCAGACAGACTTCATTCAAAACAGTTTGAAACCTTTCATGCATTTAGGCAGGCATTTCATACATTTGGCGTAGCACAAATTGTACTTGATTATTCATTTAGGATCAATATTTGAGAATAGAACTAGGGTTTGCTATAGATATTACTACTAAAATTTCTAGTGTTTTCAATATAAGGCAGGCTCAATTCTCTGTGTGGTGTTTTACAGCTAGTCAATAGTTTGAGCCTTCGGTTGGAGAAAAAAAAACTATGTCAAATGCATTAACAGACTGAAAGTTGGTTTTCCAGACAAAACTGTAGATGAGCATTGCATGTGCACTGTGTGTAATTTTAGTTTCACATTTTGGCCACAGTCATTTGGATTTCCCAATGATACATGGAAAGAAACTTAAGTAATACCTAATATAAAAGATTTTCCTTTTTATTTTTTCCATTTTAAGTAAAGGAAAAACAGCAGTTTTACTAGTTAACTGGAAAGCCTTTGCATATGAGATTGAGAAACATTTCATGACTGTATTGAAGAAACTAACTACCTTTGTACAGTTTGTCTAATCTCATTATTTGTATGTCTCACTGACATACTATGATACATTGTCTTCTTTTTACTTTCTCAGATTTCAAGATAAGCTTTCAAAATTAATTATTATATTGCTTTAGAATATTAAATATGATTGTCCTAGTGGAACAGAAATTTAACTCAGTTCAAATAATCATCAAATGGCTACTTTTGTTCAATTGGTACAAAAAAATAGAGAAGGGCACAAAAAAAGTAATAGTTTGAGTAACCATCCTAAAAAGGGATTTAAATTCAGAGGGCTCATTGGAAAGTGAAAGTGTGTAAGTGGATTGAAGAAACAAAAGATGCAAAACTTCACAGGCCTGCTCCATACTCACCCACCCTCTCTCTCACAGACCTTGAGGCTGCAGTGGAAAAATTTTGTCAAAGTATGTAACAGATCCCCCTCAGCTATCCCTGGTGGCTTCATATGTATCTTATTTTTTAAATGTTGGGGATCAGATAAGGAAAAAGAAATGATCAATGTGGAATTGTTGACATTGAGTCAGAAGGCTCTAAAGGAAGAGCTGAATACCCTTCATCATCTCTCCGTTGTGTGGATAAACTGCCTGAGCGCAGAAGGAAGGGAGGGATTTCCTTGGAACATTCTCTGGAACTGAGTCCAGCAGCTGGGGCTGTGCTGTGCATTGGTAAAGGCAGCATCTGTGCTCTGGTCCAGAGGGACCAGTGGAGCTGCTCTGCTGCTGCTTCTCTTGTCCCATAAAGCGTTCTCTGCCCACTTCATGAGGACACAAGCTGACTGTGCCATGATTCTAACCCTTCAAAAACTTTTACAATTAGAGAAACTTTAAATTATGTTAACCCAGACCTTCATAACCAGCAAAGGGACCTAGACCAACTGGGCCAGGAAGGCTGAAGGGCTACTATAGCTTTTTGAAAATTTTTTCAAAATGTGAGCGACTATGACGGACACAGTTTTCTTCCTTTCTGGCCACACAGAAGTCTAGATGTCAGGGGCATACTTAACAAGAACAATCAAGTGACCCATTTCCCTATCATTCAAAATAGGAGTCCTCAGTGCACATCCTCTTTGGGAAGTTTAGGGAAGGAGGAATGAGAGCTTCATGTGCTATCTTTTTAATAAGCACGTCAATGAACTAGTCCTTTCTTCCTTCATTCACTCACTCATTCATCCACACAGCAAATATGTTTATCAAAGACTAATTATATGACATTGGATGTGAAGGTTACTGAGATGAACACATGTCTGGCTCCCAAGGAGCTCACAGTCCAGTGAGAGAAAATGGTCTGAACAAACACTTGTTTGAATAAGAGATTTAAAATTTCTGTGATATGTGAGCACATTATTTCTACAAGGAAGATCTTTAGTTAATGTCTACAGAATGTCCAGCATGGGCTTAGGAGCGTTTATTTCATATATTTTTCAAAATTTTTAGGTAGACCCCAATAATTTAATATTAAAAATAGAATCACATCTCTCTTGGACAGTCAAAGGTTTCAATAATGCCATTTCTATACAGACTTTTTTGCACAAGTATAATTATATGAAGGAATGTAGCCCTAGGGTGTGGGCCATAGTTGTCAAGCAGCAGCAGTTCTGATGTCTGAGTTTCTAATTGTCTATTATAATAAGATGGTGGATTTGTTCTGCCATCTAGTGATTAAGAACTGAATTCTTACAAATAAATTTAAAAGCACCTAATCTTTGTGAGAAGACAAATCTCTGAGGATATATGAGAAACACAGGACAATTGAGTTACTCTCGAACAAAACATGGTCAGATAAAATACATCTCTTCTCTCTAAGAGATTAGTGCCAAGATGTTTGTGGTAATGACTTTGCAATGGATTGGTTTAATTTGTTGGAACATTTGATAAGGGTGAAAGAACCATGTAGCTTGGAAGATAAAATTTTTGGAAGTTACAACACCATGGAAGATTACAAAATAATGGCAATACAATCAGATATCTATAGTCTTCCTCAATTTTAGGAAAATTAAAGAAACATACATAGAAAAAATACAAGTGTCAAAGTATTTTGGTTTTGGAATTCTTTTTCAGATTTTATAAGAAATAATTTTTAAACTTCTGGACCTTCAATTAAGGTTAATGTTAGCTTGCATTATTTTATGATTTCCATAGAGGAAACAGGAGGGTGGTATTGACCCTCTCAGAATGTCATATGAGAATTCTTACTTAGTTATTTTTTAATAATATTGTCATTCATAAATAATTATGTCATGACTACTTTACTGTAAATTGGCTGCAATTTTGCTTCCTATTTTACTTTTCTTTTTCATTTAAATAAACATCTATGTAGAAAACAGAAGGGACAACCTAATCATAAGGTACACAACTACCACGTACAAACTTGAGAACTGCAAGACACCCTGTATTTTCTACCCAGTGTTTCTTTGTACATGTCTTTCATTCAGACACGAAAAATCAGAGTTCACTGAGTTTTTGTGCCCTCTGTGATGTGCATGGATTCTGTGCCGGGGAAGAGAGGGCAGGTTTTAGCAGCGAATGTGGTTTTTCATCTCCTTGCCATTTAAAAGCACTCCAACTAACTTTCCACATCATATTAAATTTAATTATAAATTCTCAGGGAGAAAAGGACCAGTGATGACTCAGAGTATAAAACTAACTTTTAACACTGTCATTTAAAGCAAGTAATATAGTGCCCGTTGGATTGAGGTCATGCTGTCTTAAACTTTCAGGAAGAAACTGACCTTCTGTGAGTTAACACAGACTGAGAGAATGTGTCTTTTTATTCCAACCATGAATGAGCCACAGAGAACAGGATAACTCACCCCTGAAGAGTCTCTCACATATTTTAATGATGTTTAATCAACAACATCATTGTATGTCATCTCGTTTTTTGTTTTTCACATTCACTACTTCCCCATATATAATTGTTTCATCAGTGAAATTGAGATCTACTTCACAATGATAGTATATATTTTTGAGAACGGAATAAATATACTTCCAATATTTTGCACATGCAGTCCTAGGCACATACCCACTTAACCCTCAGTAGATACATGTGAACACTTTTGCCTCCCAGGGTGTGGGAAGGGAGAAGCAAGCTAACAGAACTTGTGGTGTATCTCATTTTCAGTCAATGGTATTTAGTGCTTGTGATTGGATATTTCTTTCTCAATCAAAAAATTTAATGAACAAAGTTATTATTTTTTTACCTAATGGAGTAGTTCGATGGACTATGGGTGTAAGTCCATTTCTATATAGGTTGTGTTTTGTGAAAACATTCACCATGGAACTACATTGTTTCAAAGTGATTTTTCTTCTAAAAGTAACACTGCTTATTTGATGTACAAATTTCTTATGTTTTCCAAAATAGTTCTGCAGGAAAACATATTAAAGCAGGATACTTATTTTCTCCTTAGTTTAAAATGCCTATAGTAATGCTGGATAGACAGAGCCAATATTGTTTTATTGAGTAGCTATATATTATGTGATAAATATCTTTTGATGAAAATGAAACAGATTAGAAACTTCGTGCTCTTCTTATGAATAACACAGAAGCCAGGATGTGGTGTCATGCTCTGAAAACAATTTTCCATTTACCAAATATGTGATGAAAGACTAAATATGTGAGGCAAAGTATTCCATAGAGCAGTGAGAAGAATGCTATCCAAGAAAAACTTTCTGAAGTTAAGAAGATGGATATTTGGACTAATGTCTTTAAACTGAAATCATTTTCATCCGTAGTTCTATATTAGCATTTGACTATATTTATTGTGATAAATATATAAATATAACTAAATATATTTCAAAAACTAATTGTAAATGCATTTTTAAATTTTTAGTTTTATTTTTGTAAAGTGCAAAGTTAGTGCTGGTGCAGTTAAATTAGTGAACCATAATTTAGATTCATTCATTCATTCATATCCACCCATTGAACAAGTATTTGTTGGATGTTGGCTCTATGCAAGGTATGATGTCAAGGTTTAGAAATACCATGACGAACAAGACACACTAGTTCTTACCTTCATAAAATTTACTGTCTAGTGGTGGAAATAAGAACATAAACAAGGAAAAAAAATGAATACTAATTGTGATAAATCTTATGAAGGCAGTGATTTTTGCCTAGCCATTCCATTTTAGTAAATATTTAATTACCTTGCATATAATACAAAGTGAATGAATCACTGGATGGATGGGTGAATGGGTTCTTTAAGGAGTTTTGTGAAGCATTTCAATTCGGTGAAGGAAGTCTACTTTTATAGGATAGTCAGAGAAGAATTGTGGGGGGCAGGTGACAATTAAGCAAACCATGATAGTGAGCTATCAGAGTCTGAGTTGAGGGATGGAAAGGTAGTGCTAGGCAGAGGGGTCAAGTTGTACAAGGACTGGGAGGGAGGGCCTTTGGGCTTGAAAAAGGAGCTTTGAATTTAAGTAGTTGCAAAGCTCCTGAAGGAATTAAGCAAGGATTATATGATCCACATTATGTTTTAAAATACTATAGTTTTGTTTCTTAAGAATCACAAAGTTAAAGATGTAATATATGTGTTTATTTTATAGTAAATGTATAAGAGAACTACAATGTGTATAACTGTGTGTATGTTTTCCAAATCTGCATTAAATTTTTATCTAAATATAAGAAAAGTATTTGGCAGATATTAGGTTATAGCTTACCATACTGTTTTGGTTGTGACTTTCCTTAATTAATTTTTTTTCCTTAATTAATTTTGATGCAAAGATAATGAATGCGTTACCTGTATAAGCTTTGCATTTCCACTACAGTTTAGGAAGCACCTTTAGTTTCGGATGTTTAGTGGAAATCTATTCCATGAAATGGGTCACCATTATTCTTTTTTACCTTAATGTTTAAAATGAATTTAAGTTTTTCTTCATGGTATGAGAATATATATTGTCTTCTGTTGTTGTGGGATTTACTAATGGAAAATTTCTGGTCAGTTTAAAGTCACATAGGGTTCACCAGACGCTGAAATTTTGTATTCTCTTTGGAAATGTTCTTTTCCTGCTTTTCAAATGGTTTAATTTTGATCCTTCTGACATGATCTTACCACGTTTGGTTATTTGTATCTTCAAAAATGACCTTGGGAAGCCTCTCTGACTTAGTATACTTAACTTTGGATCACTTTCCCCCCCCCGTCATGCTAGAATATAAGTATCATAATAATTTAATTGTGAATTACATGCTTTGTCTTTAAATACTAATGAAGTAAGTTCATCTGTGTGTTGCCTCCTTAGGAAGTTATTGCTTAGCCCAGAGTTTTTTAGAACCCACAAGATGACTCACCTTCTTAAATATTTCCCAGATTCCAAAATTTCAGAAGATTACTAACCTCCTTTTTTTCTTCTTATTTTAGAAGGATATGGTGAAGAAATAGCCTGCACTCAGAATGGTCAGATGTACTTAAACAGGGACATTTGGAAACCTGCCCCTTGCCAGATCTGTGTCTGTGACAATGGCGCCATTCTTTGTGACAAGATACAGTGCCAGGATGTGCTTGAATGTGCTGACCCCGTAACTCCCCCTGGGGAGTGCTGTCCTGTCTGTCCACATACAACTGGAAGTAGCAATACCAATTTTGGTAAGAATACTTACGGCCAACTCAGAACTGGTCCAATGATTCATCTTTATAGTAACAGTGTTTTTTGCTCTCAGAATTCAGCAACCCAAGAAAACAATTAAGCCACTATTCAGTGGTCTTTGGGGTTAATAATTTTTCTCACTCACTTTATCTAACAGTAATGAAAATAAAGTTATTTCTTGTCTTCTTAAAAACCAGGGAATTTTTTTGGCTGCATTTTAAGTGGTTATGTCTAATTTGAGAATTCCTTGTAGTACTTAAGATGGTCATTTGTTACCCTATCCATGCTGGGCGCCTCCAAGATATTTGTTGCTTTTCTGTGAAGTCCATTAATATCTAAGAGGAGATCTAGAAACACATTTCTCTTCCCTGGTGCCAGCTTTGACCTTGGTAATGGAATAATAATTTCTAATGTAATTTATTGCCACAGCACCCTCTATTACAGTGGCTCAGAAATGCAGAATGCTTTTAATGTTGGCTAAGAAAGACGAGAATGAAATGGATTTCCTTGAGAAAACAATGATATAAATTACTGGTTTTTAAAACTTCTTTTTTGGAGAAAAGTGTCTGTGTTTAACATAGCCTGTGTATTTGAGTAACATGTTAGAAAAACTTCCATATAAGAGAAACAAGTTCATATTTATGTGTTTTAGTGAACCAGGTAAGATTAATATTAAACTTTTAGGTTATTTGTTTTAGCAGTCATGAATGGAGACTTGCATGCATCCTTGTCAAGACAGTGCCAAGGCTTTATTTTTTCCCCCAAATTTCACTGCAAATAACAACAAATATGATGAAGTATTCAAAAGTATTTTCATGGAAACATTACACAGTAATTTACCAATTATCCTCTTGGGTATCTTTCAACAGTGACGATTTGCCTGGAATAAATACCCAAACTTAATTTTTAGCCAGGTAATATGGGAGATATAATGGGAAGAATTAAAAACAAGACACCAAAGGGCTACCTGAAGTAGATACAATCTGCACAGAATCCCCAGGAGTAAAGCAAAATTAAACCTGTGGGAATAAGCAAGTATTATGTTGGGACAATGGTGGCAAATATCAAAAAACAGAGCAAAATACACAACTTCCTACAAATAGGTGGTTTACGGAAGCCCAATTTATTCCAAGATGAATAATGAAAAAAAAAAAAGAGATGACAACAGCATTGATACAAAGATACTATAAGGAAAAAGGTAGGACAGTTTAATGAAATTTATGAGATAAAGAACACACTAGTAAATATACTATCACAGAACAGATAAAAATTCTGACCAACCATTTAACCATAAACTAAATAAAACTTAATGAAGTAATTGAAAGAAAGAACGTCATAAATTAGAAATACAGAAAGAAGAAATAATGAGTAAATAAGTAGAAGGATAACCAAATCATCATAGGGAAATGAAGATGAAATAGGAAGGTGCACAAGGAGAATTGATACTGCAGAAAATACAATAAGGGATGTAGAAAATAGAAATGAGAAAAGTAAAAATAAAAAATAAAAATAGGGGAAAGGATTTGAAAGAAAATAATATAGAAGATATGTAAAGGATCGCCCTAAAGAAGAATCCCAAAGAAAAAATAAATGCAATAGAGCAGAACAAATAATGACATAATCCAAGAAAACATTTCTGGAGTAAAATTAAACTTTCATTTTTGATATTGAAAAAGGAAACCAAGTGGCTAAAAAAATTGACCCAGAAGAGTCATCATAGAGACATATCTTAGTAAAGTTATTAAACTTTAAAGAAAAAGAGTCTTTTGGAAAATCAGTGAAAAAGAATGGATAAATTCTAAAATGAAAAACTATTCAGATTAGTCACAGATTTCTCCATAGTAATAATATTCAATACCAGAAGAAAGTGGAACAATATCTACATGTTTCTCAAGGAAAACAATATGTGGAACCAAAGTTTAAAGATAAATCCATTCTCTCCTTCAAGTATAAAAGTTATGGAAAAAACAGTAAAACACACAGGAACTCTGGGAATCTTTCCATAAATTTCTTAGGGAAACTAACTGTGGGACAAACCCAAGACAACCAAGAATTAATTGGTGAAATTGTCAAAGAACTGACATGAGCATTGATATATTTAACTCTAGAAAGAGACTAAAACAAAAGTGCAGTTTAGGGTGACCGATGGGAATGTAAATGTTATTGAATCTGACAATATAGAAATAATACAACTAATAATAAATAATGAGAGAAGACAAAAAGGGGCAAAGTAGAGTTGAGTTTGCTAATTCCTCACCTTTAAGAGGCAGAAGTCAAAGAATATCATTCAAAGCTGACAAATCATATAGAAGAAGTATAGTAGCACATTTAACACCACAGAGATAAATACTAGGGCATTTTCTGTCTTAAATTGCGTGCTGGAAGAAAGCGTGGGGGTCAGAGAACAAATAGGAAGCACTGTAATTTTTATCACTGCTCATTTTAATAGAGCTAACAGAAACTGTCTAAATAAAGATATGAGTAATATAAAAGAATAATGTTAAATAGTAGAGCCAATATATGAATCTTCTCAAACATCAGAAAGACTAACATACCAAACAATACAAATGTTCTTGAAAACATTATGAAACATTTTTTTAAAATATAATGAAAAATCTACAGCTATATTCTTAAAAAATTGAAAAAGAAAGAATAAAATTATGTGCATTTAGCATCCATCTCAAAAAATTAGAAAAAGAACAACAAAATAAGCTGAAAATAAGCAGAAGAAATTCATAAGGAAAAAATGAGTTGAAAAGTGAGAAAACTGAAATACAGTAGAAATATGTAAATTCAAAAGACAGTACTACAGAAAATCAACAAAATAAATTAACCATAAAATAAGAAATGGTAATGGGAAAATGACCAAATGAAAACAGAGAACATAAAAGAATAATAAAAGGTTTCTTTGCACAACTTTATGCTGATAAATTTGAAAACCTATATGAAATGGATACCTTTCTAGGAAAATATAATTTGCTAAAACTAACCCTGGTAAAAGGAGAAAAAGTGAGCACACAGATTTCCCTAGAAGAAATAGAAAAATTTGTAAAGCAGATAGACCTACAAAATGTAGCAGATGATTTCACAATTGTGCTAAACCATTACAAAACAGATTATTTTAATGCTGTTTAAGCTCTTCTAGAACATGCAAAGAGAAGGCATACTTCTAATGACTTGTTATGAATGAAGTACATCCTTGATAGCCAAATGTGGCAAAATTGCACAAAAAAGAAAACTATAATCATATAAATTTACTTAATATTTTTAAATTTATTAAAAAACATAAATAAAATATTAAATCTGTTAGCACATTAAAAGGATGATTAGCCACGAAAAAGTAGAGATTATTCCTTAAGTAAAAGAATAATTCAATATTAGGAAAGCTATTAATAAAAATAATTAATTAAAAATAATTATCTTAGCAGATCTATTAAAAAAAAATCACATGCTTTTCTCCATAATTGAAGACATTTGGCAAAGGCAAATAAATATTCTTGATATAGATACTTAGTAACTTAGTAATAAATGACATTTCATTAACATAAAATATTTACATCTCAGCTTAGAAGCTTTATTATATTTAATAATAGAAGCATTACCTTTAATGCTAAGGGCCAACTCAGAATTGGTCCAATGATTCATCTTTATAGTAACAGTGTTTTGTTACAATTGTGTACTTACAAAACCTGAGGGAATAGAGTAAAAAAATACTACAAAACAATTTAGTAAGATAGTGCAATATAAAATTAACAAATTAATAGATATACTATATACAATTACCTCATAGGATAAATAATAGGAATAAAACTGTCTTATTTATAATAGCAATATATAGGATAAAGTGGCTAAGGATAAACTTCATACAAAATTTGCAAGACCTACCTGAAGAAAACTTTAAAACACTACTGACTCAAATGATGACTTTAATAAATGTAATGTTCTTTTATGTTCTTGGTTAGGAAGACTAATAATAGAAAAATTAATAATAGTGACCTCCTGCGAGAAGTGAAATGTGGGAATTAGAGGAAAGGGGACAAGAAGATTTTTCACTGTATAATTGTATACCTTTATTAATATATTTTGAGTTTGTTTTTTTTAACCATTTGAATGAATAGCCTACTCAAAAAAGTATAAAAAACAAAAACAGAGCATACTGATTGAAGATAATTTGTTATAATTTTAATGGTCAATGTTATAATTTAATGAATTTTAAATACTATATAAAGGATGTTAAGAATAATCACATAACGTCAGAATTTTCCAAAGGGATGTATTATTTTGCCTCCTACGAACATATTGATCCAAAACAACTTTTGAATTATATCTACTGGTGACAGGGAAAGCTGTTTAAGTTAAATTCTGACTCTCTAAAAATAATTATTGAAATAAATATTTAGGAGATTCTCAATAACTATATCTGCATAAAATAACACATTTATTCTTTTCTTTTTATAGGTAGAGGAAGAAAGGTAAGTTTTACTTTGCATAGTTTCATTTTTGTAAATTTTTAAAATTCTAACGCTATCCACATAGGACTGTGCTTTGAAGTGTTTGAAAACCTTTTGTAAAGTATAAAGTACCACACAAATATAAATATATGAGCACAGTTTAACTACTTTGATTATAGATTATAGATGCCTCTGGTTTATTCACTTTGTTAATTTTTGGTTATAGATGTTTCTTCCAGAAGGTTGTGAATCCCTTAGGGATTGAGACTGTGTCATATTAACCTTTGTATTACTTGCATTTATCACAGCACTTAGTATATACCTTATATATATATTAAATGTCTAATTAATGTCTAATTAATTTATTTATTAAGATCTAATTAATATATTAAATGTCTAATGAATGTTTAACAGAAGGAAATAAGGAGGGAAGGAAGGAAGGGAAGGGAGGGTATTAGTTCTACTTCAGTGGAATCCTGGTCTCTCGCCCATTGATTGGGAAGTAAAGATTCATTTAAAAGAATTAATTGAACGTTTTGCCAAACACACATTACCTTCCTTTCTCTCCCCTTCTTCACATTCAAGGAGCCTAAAATCTAATCCGAGAGACAAGCCTTACACTCAAGAGGACAATATTGGGGTATAGCCGTGGTTTAGCCACTTGTCATCTGGACATGGGTAATCCCAGTCAGTGAAGAGAGTTCCATTACCTTGGAAGTGCTCTCCGTTTTCTGGTTATGTTGAAAACTATGGAATTTGCTCTGGTCTTATCCAGATGCGCTGGGCACAGGAATCAAGAATGGAAATGAGCAGTCATTCCAATTTTCATGGCAGATTTTAGACAGCAAATTTAAATTCTTTGCCTCTGCATGAAGTGGAACTTTGGTAAAGTGATAATCAGATAATGCAATGCAATACCTTCATGGTAAATGAAAGTGATGCTGTCTATCAAGAGGGGGTCCTTGTCACCTTTACATTTTTTGGTTCAGAGGGCAACACCATAAATTCGTCTTATTTGACATAAATATCAATGAAGCTATTTACATTTGAATATATGTTAAAGGAGAAGGACTACAGAGTCCAGCTCACATTTAATTTACATCTGAAAGCTATAAAAATATGAAACATAAAGGTTTGAGTATAGGCCTCAAACAAACTAAACAGATAGGTGAATAGGTAGGTAGATAGATAAACAATCTGTGAAATAAAAAAAGAATGACGGTGAGAACTGCCCTGATGTAATCAATTTGATTTGGTTAGTAATCACCCAATTTGCTGAGGGACAACTGTCAGGCTATGTCATTTAGTTTACTGCCTTTTCCCAAAGGTAGAATGGGACAGCTGGACACACTCAAAACAGCTGTTAATTTAGCATGCTTTAGTTATGTGCTACTGTCTTCATAACCCTGTTATTTATTATCAAGCATCATCAGAAATATGAGAGCAGAGTAATATTATATAAATACATTTTGTGCTTGGTTTCTATAAAATTGATTTTTATTTATAATTCATTCATTCATGTTAACCCCCAAATAATTACTGAGCCCTTGTTAAAATCCCGTGGGAGGCAAATAATACAGATGACATGATGCTGGGAAAAATGCTGTGACTTCTTCCATGGTAACGGCATGCTATAAAAGTGATGAGGCATGTCCACAGAGCATTAAGTGATGAATAACAGATGAGAAGTAAAATAAACTGTAATTCTCATCTGAATCTGAGTACTTGAATTTCATGTTTCCCAGGGGTATGGAAATCAAATTTAGTAAAATTATCATTCCACATAAATTGATTTATTCAAAGCCCATATTAACAAAAGCAACAAATATTTACATATATGGCTTATTTCCAAAATAAGAAAAATCATAGAATCATTAGATAAATTTGTTATCAGAACCTGATAAGAGAACATTTAATCCCGTATCAAGTATTGTGGAACAATAGGAGGCTCATTTTTCTAATTTTGCCTGAAATAATTTCTCCTCCCTTCTTGCTTGTTTTTCTAGACTTGTTCCTAAAAGGAACATTTTCTTCAGTATCATTCTCATAAACTCCTTTATTTATTGGACACAGATTTGCATACCATCTCTGAACAATTAAAATGCTCTTAATATTTCAAAGAAAGCTCTTTTAGCTCTTAAAAGGTTAGCTTTTAGCTCTTAAAAGCTCTTTTAGCTCTTAATTTGTATTACTTTCATGTTAAAAGTGGAAAGACCTAGTCTAGAAGTTAGTGCAGAGATAAGCCTGTTCTACTTTGCCTCCCATATGTGTTGATCCCCTATTCCTCTAGTCTTTTTGTAGGTGTGCTTCAGTCTACCTTGAAGCATCCTCCTGCCTCTGTAGAGCCATTTCCAATACTTTTTTTTTTTTTAAACATCATTATTGGAGTATAATTGCTTTACAATGGCGTGTTAGTTTCTGCTGTATAACAAAGTGAGTCAGCTATACATATACATATATCCCCATATTTCCTCCCTCTTGTGGTCCCTCCCACCCTCCGTATCCCACCCCCCTAAGTGGTCACAAAGCACTGAGCTGATCTCCCTGTGCTATGTGGCTGCTTCCCACTAGCTATTTTACATTTTGTAGTGTATATATTAGTCCATGCTACTCTCTCACTTCGTCCCAGCTTACCCTTCCCCCTCCCTGTGTCCTCAAGTCCATTCTCTACGTCTGCATCATTATTCCTGTTCTGCCCCTAGGTTCTTCATAACCTTTTTTTTTTTTTTTAGATTCCATATATATGTATTAGCATACAGTACTTGTTTTTCTCTTTCTGACTTACTTCACTCTGTATGACGGACTCTAGGTCCATCCACCTCATTACAAATAACTCAATTTCGTTTCTTTTTATGGCTGAGTAATATTCCATTGTATATATGTGCCACATCTTCTTTATCCATTTATCTGTTGATGGACACTTAGGTTGCTTCCATGTCCTGGCTATTGTAAATACAGCTGCAAAGCATTTGCAATACTTCTGAATTCTCAGTTTATTCCTGACTTCATGAGTATAAGCTGCCTCAGCATTAGAATCGGCAAGTACGATCAGGGTACTGTTCTGTCATTGAGTCCACCATTAAGACTGTCAAGATTGTAAAATAATGTTTTAAATGAAGACAACATCTAAGAGTAAAATACTGAGGCATTGATTATGTAAACCAACTCAGGTACATGATGGAAAACTAAGATTACCAGAATGTTAACAGTGATTATCTCCTGGGCATGAGTATGATATTTAGTTTATCTCTCTGTTTCCTCTATTTAACAATTCCCTACTATGAACTCATGTTCTTTATATAATCATATATAAGAACAGTATATGTAAAAGGAGAAATTTAATAAAAGAGAATTCATTATCGTTGCATTTTCTATAGTTTGGATATAAGCCTCAATGCATTCATTCTCTGTAATTGCCTAGGAAAAAACATTTTTCATAGTGTATTAATGAAAATTAATATATTAATTAATTTATTGAGAACTTCTGTGTGTCCAGCTGAGAATATAAAGTAGACATAATCATGACCTTGGGGAGACCAAAATCTGTTGGAAGACAAATTCTGAAATAAATAATGCAAGCAAGTACGTGATACAGTAGAGGTATATAAAGATTCAATTCATCCAATATTATTTAAACTATATACGTGACATCATGCTATAAGAATGCAGTTTTTGATAATCTAAAGTTCTAAGAATCAAAAGAAATTCCATCTATATCTGTTGTGTTAGCTACATCTATTATAAGAGCAAATTAAACTTCCTGACTTTATTTAAGTTCTGATAGTTTCTTGTGTTATTTTTTACTTTCCTGTTCAGTTAATGTTTTTTCTAGATTTTCCACAGATATTGAGAATTACCTGACTAATATTATTATGTCCTTTCTTTTCTTTCCTTTTTTTTTTCTTAAAAGACAGCCATACATCTCTTGTTATTTCTCATATTCTTCCATGAGTTAAAAACAAAGGGATGGCAGGTTTTTCAGGAATGGCATCTGATAGGTTACTAAAAGCTAGGTGGCATGTAATATGAGTGTGAAAATTCAAATATGTCCACATTTCTGGATTTTCTCTTTGGGTTTGTTTACTGTAAAAACTGAAGGGAAACAACTTTACACATTTCACACATTGGATTAATTTTCTTTTCATGTCTTTGAGATTAGTGTTTTTTTCATGAATAATGTCTGACTAAATATTTTAAAGATTGATTGTTAACTTTTTTCTCAATTTATTTTTTTACCTTTCTTACACAGAAATTTCCAGTGTTTATGTGGAATATTCTAATATGACATGTTAATGCTCAACAAACCACATATTTTGCTAATTGAACTTTTATTTTGTTTCATAGGGACAAAAAGGAGAACCAGGACTAGTGCCTGTTGTAAGTATATATGTATATACTGCTTTCATGTACCATTGATAAACTTAGTTATAGCCTTGTTGTATTGATATATTATTGCTTATATACATACTTTCAAAAAGAGGGAATTTATTTTATAACCAAGTTTTTAGTATAAAAGAAGCAAACCAAAATAGATCAATTCTTTTTTTTTTTTTTTTAATTTATTTATGGCTGTGTTGGGTCTTCGTTTCTGTGCGTGGACTTTCTCTAGTTGCGGCAAGCAGGGGCCACTCTTCATTGCGGTGCACGGGCCTCTCACTATGGCGGCCTCTCTTGTTGCGGAGCACAAGCTCCAGATGCGCAAGCTCGTAATTGTGGCTCACGGGCCCAGTTGCTCTGCGGCATGTGAGATCGTCCCAGACCAGGGCTCAAACCCGTGTCTGCTGCATTGGCAGGCAGATTCTCAACCACTGCGCCACCAGGGAAGCCCCTAGATCAATTCTTTAATACAATATTTCATATTTATTTTTCACAATTTCCTGACTTTTATTGTCGCATGACTAAAGGTGTAAATTAGGGTTTTACAAAATTAAATATAATGTATGTGAATATAAAGTGATAGTTAAGATGTACATTTTTTATAGTATAAATAGCCATATAATCCAAACGGAAAGGCATGATTTAATGTGCCACACTTCTGGAAATATGTTATGCCATTATCCTGATTTAAATTCCATAATGTATAAGAGTTCTTAAGAGTTATTTAGACTTGTAGATGATCAAAAAGTGTATCATTAAAGAGGATGAAAGTTCTTCACCACTCTCCTAGATTTTAAAGGAGTTATCATCATTTTGTCAAGACAGAAGTATAACATGTTGATTTATTTGGCAATATTTGCATTTTTGCTTTGCTTTTCAATTGGCTTGTCTTTAACAAAGATTCCCTAAAAAGTAAACCGTTCATATTGTTTTCTTTCATTTAAAAACACAATGTCTAAGGTGCTGTTTTAAGCGCTTTCCAAATATTTATTTGTTTGTCTTCACAACAACTCTGAGAGGGAGGTAATTTCATAATCATTATCACCATTTTACAGAAGAGGGACCTTAAGTACAGAGACGGTAATTAATTAGTCCAAGGTCATACAACTGGTAAGGGAAGGGATGGAGTTAGGATTTGAACCCAGGCCTCTTGGCTCCAGGATTGGTGCTTTCAATCACTATACCAGTACTGCCTCCCTATATTAGAGTTTAAATTAGATAATGTCTTAGCTTTGTAGGCTAGGAGGAAATGGGCATCAACTATCAACATCTATTTGTTCTAAAAAAATTCACTGGGCTTTTGTTGTTCTTCTTATTTGTTAGACTATTAAGTTTTCGAAAACTCTTTAGAAACTTTATCTTTACATATTATCTTGTTTATCATTTAGGTAACAGGCATACGTGGACGTCCAGGACCCTCAGTAAGTAGTTTCCGCCAATATTCATGGTACTCTTAAGTTCTTTGAGATACTGAATCTTTATGGATATTATATCTATGAAAAGACAATAGACTATAAAATAATGATGCTTGATTTCTTGAAACATTTTGTTTTGAAACATCCTCAAGTTTAAGAAGTCCTTTGCAGCAGTGAATGATATTGATGAACCCTAATTAGGTTAACTGTACTCATTGAAATTAGGGCATATTAGTCTGTTGTTTGACAATGATTAAGGGTAGACTCCTTTTATCTGTTTAATGAAACAAACTGTTAATTTCATCTGTTACTATAAAATTAAATCATATATTACATTAGCGTTTGAGAAATTATGCATCAGATAGCATATTTCTGGTTTAGCGTAAAAGACTGTTGATTTCAGGTTTGGATTAGTGGTAGCATTCACAGGTAACCAGATGGATAAGACACACACACACACACACACACACACACGCACACACACACAATTCCTATAAATTTTAAAACACATTAAATTAACATAAGTGAAATACTGATACGCTTTAACAGACCTGCTATAGTCCTTCTGAAGCTTTTGCTTTTAAACAATACTGTATGTTGACTTGAGTAAATGAACAGTCTAATTTTTACAACTTGATTGAAACTCTTTTGAAGAGAAATAAAATTCTCCTGGCAACTGCCATTTTCTGGGAAAAAAAAGGTTAATTTAAGATATCAGCACAAAATGCCACTTTTGAAATATAATAATTTGTTATTTAAAAAACGGGTCTTAGCTGTGGCGTGTGGGATCCTTTGTTGCAGCACGCAGGCTCTTTATTGCGGTGCGTGGGCTTCTCTCTAGTTGCGGTGTGCGGGCTCTCTGGTTCTGGCTCACGGGCTCTGGAGCACGCGGGCTTAGTTGCCCTGCTGCATGTGTGATCTTAGTTCTCCGACCACGCATCAAACCCGCGCCCCCTGCACTGGAAGGCAGATTCTTAACCACTGGACCACCAGGGAAGTCCCAATCATTTGTTATTTTAATAGAGAAATAACTGCAATTACCATTTGGAAAATTCTCAGTGGATTTTAAATATACGATGGAGATGATGCAATTCTAAATCAAGTTAAAAAAAAGATACTAGATACTTGAAGGCACACAAATTAATAGTAGAATAAGAGGCCTTTCTTTCCGTTGCTTTCATCAGCAACTTGAATAGTGATGAACAGTTTGGGATATCATGTACCAATATGAACTCATACGTTCCGTCAGAAAATTGGAAATCTGGAGTTTGTACGATTTTGTAGTTCTCAAATCTGAATCGTAAGTTTTTGTGTCTGAGACAAGACAGCAATGAAACAATCCTTACAAATTTACAGTTATTGTTCAAACTAGTATATACAGCTCATTGGGCACCACGATTTTACACTTCTTTTCAAGTCTTTAAGCTTCAGTGCTAAAAAAAACAGCCTTTCTATGCACACAGAGCTTTTATATACACATGGGTTTATTTTCTGTAGTCTTCAACTGAATTAAACTTAAAAAAAATGTGATATTTCTGGTTTCCAATTTTCTTATATCGGTAAACCTTTAAAACAAAAATGTCTGAAGTATATGTGTTTTGCAGGCATAACCATTGTTTTCTGTTTTAGGGACCTCCAGGATCACAAGGACCAAGAGGAGAGAGAGGCCCAAAAGGAAAACCTGTAAGTTGGCAGTGGAGTTCCCTTTTTGCGAATTGTACTGTGTACTGCATAAGCCCGTCTACACTAAGCTCCCTGGATGCAGCAAAGAGCCAGTGGCACCATTCGTTTCTCATTTCTATTAAACGTGACATAGAATTCAGGTCATGCGGTAATTGCGTATCGATCCTGATTCAGAGGAAAGCATCACATGCTAATAATTACCTAACATCTTCTTAGATAACACAGATGATATTTATTTGTCCTTTAGGGGATCAAATTAAAATAAAGTAGAATCGAAGGAAACATAATGAGTACCTCATGTTGTTTTCAGAGGTTGTAAATCATGACTTAACAATGCCAAGAATGCATTGTTGAGATAAAACACCCAAGTTCTGTGATCTGTGGTTGCTACAGGAATAACCAAATAGGATAAAGGAAAAAGAAATTCTTAGAGGACAAAATTTTCTTTCAAGTGGTTGTGTAATGAATTTATTTCCCAAGTAACACTGGCTTTTTCACTGAGCGGCTGCTGCGGAGCTATCAAAGGAGTAATTTTAAACATCAACAAATTCATTACCAAAGGGAACATCTTTAAATTTAAATAATCCATTCTATATTCTTGAGATAAGACATGAGGTTATCATATAATACGTGCCAGATTTTTCTCTTATTACCAAGTCCTACTGTAGCAATTCTTTTGTTTTTTTATATCTCACCCTCAAAAACTTATGTCCTTTATGTACTAAATACCTAGACGAATTTGTATATTGCTGTCATTATCCGTGTTACAATCAGAAAAATTTCTACTGCTTAATTTTCTGTCTAATGATATCTACTAAAATTTAACTCTCTATGGATTTTTAACCTTCCAAAGATGTATTTATCCATATCTAAATGGGAAAAATAGATGAGCCAGGAAGGAAAAAACAACCTGAAATATATAAATAAGGATAAAACATATTTTTAGATCATGTCGCTAGGAGCTCTTGCCACTGGTTTCATCTTTGATACTGTTTTTTGCTTCTACACATTTCACTAAGTATAGGGTGACGCCAGTACTGTTTCCAAACCACAGCTGGAGTTATGGATGGTATTTGCAGGTATGCAGGTAAATGACAGTGGCCCCAAGGAAGGAGTTCATAGCCATGTAGGTGGGCAGCAAAGCTGTGTCCCAATTCCCTTCCCTTATGGCCCATTCTTCATTGCTGTTCTGCTGAGCTACCTCACCGGTGTTGGTAGCTTAAATGCTGTTGGTAGATCTTCAGATGTCTGTCCAGGGTCTAGGATGACAGAGACAGGTGGAAGATGACTTCAGTTGGGTGGAGGGTGGGTGGTCATGCAGAAAACACTGTGTATCAATGTCCTTGTGCCCAGAATAATTGATAAAACTGAGTCCTAAGTCTAGGTAGAAGTTGCTGTGGAATTAGTTGCTGGAATTCCAGAATTTCTGTTAGGATTCAGTGAATCTACTCCTCAGTCCTCTTACTCTTCTCTCCTCAACTTAGTATGTTATATGCTCCATTTCCTATCTTGGTTAAGTCTGAGACAATCAATGTGAATTGCGTGTGTGTGTGTGTGTGTGTGTGTGTGTGTGTGTGTGTGTGTGTGTGTGTGTGTAAAACTTCGAGGAGTAGTTATTTACCCGGAATCAAGCAAGACAGTCCTGGCAGATACCCAAGTAGGAAATTTGTTCCTCTCTTAATCCTAGCAAGCAGTGGTGTGATGGTAAATGTTTAATGACTGACTTATTTAAAAAAAAAAAAAAGGTCATGAAGAACCTAGGGGCAAGACAGGAATAAAGACACAGACCTACTAGAGAATGGACTTGAGGATACAGGGAGGGGGAAGGGTAAGCTGTGACAAAGTGAGAGAGTGGCATGGACATATATACACTACCAAACGTAAAATAGATAGCTAATGGGAAGCAGCCGCATAGCACAGGGAGATCAGCTCGGTGCTTTGTGACCACCTAGAGGGGTGGGATAGGGAGGGTGGGAGGGAGTGATTCACTGTTATAAAGCAGAAACTAACACACCATTGCAGAGCAATTATACTCCAATAAAGATGTTTAAAAAAAAAGAATATGCCTGTAGCTTTTGCTGATTTCCCTGGTGTAAATACTCCCACCAGGGCTGTTTTCAAGATACTGGCATGACGTCATAAGATACCTATAGGTAGAATGTTTTGCCTCAGGTCCCAAGACTTGCAGGAGATGCTTACCTGGACAAAAGCTGTGGCTGACACAATATAGGCTGGTACTGCAGTCATAAATACCATTGTTCTCCCCTTACTTCATTACCATCAAACACTACAAAAGCTCGTGAAGTAGAGCACAGTTTCTCAATCTTAACACCACTGATGTTTGGGGCCAGACCATTCCTTATGCATTGTAGGATGTTTGGTAGCATTCCTGATTTCTACCCACTAGATGCTAGTAGAAACACCTGCCCCCCTCCCTCATACAATTGGAACAAATAAAAACGTGTCTTGGTGTTGCCAAATGTCCCCTGGCAGTGGGGAGTGGGGGAGGGGAGCAAATTGCTTAAGACTGAGAACTACTGATATAGAGATACTCTCTTGAAGCCCTCATTACTAGCCAATGATCATAATGACTGTCTCTCATCACATATCCTTAGTTTTAAGTGTATTGTCCTGGTAAATTCATAGTGACAAACCTGTCAGGAGGTAGACAGTCAATGGTGTGATGAGTTCTAATTGCACAAGACACAACCTCTATAGGTCTCTTCCCTCATCTGTAAAATGGGGAATATACCAGTTATTACCAACTCTAACATTTCATAGTGTGTGTGTGTGTGTGTGTGTGTGTGTGTGTGTGTGTGTGTGTGTGATATTACTAACCATCAGTGAATAAAGTTCTTTACAATTTGGGGTCATTATTATTCCTATTTGTGAATGTTTAAATGTTGCCACCTAGTGGCAATGTACAAGTACTTTTTATTGTGGTTTGCTGCCTGAGATAGTGGAGTATCCTGGGGGATGGGAAGGAATGATTATAAATAGAATACTTACCTTAATATAAAACTTATGTGATTCAGCACACTTGGAAATATGAAAATATATATTTTAATGTATTCTAAAGTTATAATTTTTGTTTTAAATATTTACCAGCAAAATATCATGTATTATAATATTTTTTCTTATTTTCACTTATAATCTTGCTTATTATGTTCACTTAATTTTGGATAATTTTCACAAGTTTTTATTAATTTTAATCTCAATTTGTATAAAAGTAAATCATGTAGGCTATTTAGAGGATATACCATGAAGGCACAGAATGCATCATTAAGTCAATGAAAAAGTGAACTGTCTTCAGAGCAGACTTTGAAACATGATTTTTAATCACAGAGGGCTGGGGGAAGGACACAAGTTTTTGAGGATTAATATTGCCCAAACCTCTCTCTACTTGCACTGGAACTAAATGTAGTTTTTGGTTTTTCTTTGGAAATCTCTTTGGGAGCAGAGAGAATGTTTTAGCTCATTTTTTGTATTAACCAAACCTGGTTATCAATTAACAATTTCACATTTTAAAAATACATTAAGAGTTTTCCACATGTAATAGTCTGAGGAGGTCAGACTACTATGTTTTCTATGCCACCACTGACAATATACACTTCCAGCTCACGGTGTCACATTCATATGATCCAGAAGTCCTAGATAGCAATGAAAAATTAGCCTCCATTGTGTAAAATGAAAAAAGAGTGCAGTGAATGGTTAGTGGTGTAGGAGTCAGAAGGGGTTTGATTTTTAAAGGGTGAGAATAACTTTCTGAGAAATTAGTTTTCAAAATGTGAGTTTTCTTAGGCTAAGCGATCTACTTCTATTTGAACACATAAATTTGCTTAATTATTCCACTACTCCAGGAAGTAAACATGTCAAACATGAGTGTTTAAATATATTAAAATATATTAATTAAATTTCTGAATAGCTATTATGCCACCCTCCCCCAAACCGTTGTAGGCAAACTGCCCCGTCTGCCCCCTCTGCTTGTCCTGCATTTATTCCCTCTGCTGTACCAGCTTATATTTGCTTATTGTGGGCTGGAAGATATCCTCATGCTTAGGCATGAGAAGATTCTTTTACTATTAAACTCTAACTCACTTACCATATTTTTCTTGATCCCTGCTTCTAATTAGTAAAAGTATATTGAGTTTTTTCATCCTTCCTTTCCTTTCTTTGGTCCTGTTAAGAATCTCTAGGGTTAAAAAGCCATAAAATAGTTAACAAGGCTTGTAGGAATGATAAGGTTAGAGGACGGAGCATTTCCAGAACTGAGGACGTGGCTGTTCCCCAACCTGCCTTCAGAATGTGGGCTAGGAGGAGGGTGGAATTCAGCAGCTACAACTCATTGCTCACTGCCCTGAGAAGTAGACTTGGCTGAGTCCCCGTGCCTTTCCCTCTACTTCTCATTGGTCTGGACTACCTTTGGGAGGAGTATGGAAAATAAAGTGTGCCAGACTTCAAGTACTAGAGTAGAGGATTGAAATGCGAAAATGTAATAAGCATATACTGCGTGTCTACTATGAGCCAGGAGCTATGTGAAGCATTAAAAAATTAGAAAGATGAGAAGAACCACAAACCCCAATCAAGGATCCATCACATTCTTTTTTTAAGTGGGGGAAAGTTAAGCAAGAACATACACAGTTAATTTAATCTAAGACAGACAAGTGAATTTAGAAATCGTTGATGAGATACCCTGAACAGCAAAACTCAACCAAATAAGGAAGCGTATACTAGAATACTGATGAACTGAATACACTCTTATAATTATTTCAAGAAGGCTCATTACTGGGGGTTTAACACATCAAGAGTAAAATTCTTACCCAGAATGTACCATGTCCCGATGGTAGAGGCTGTGACCAGGGCTGAAATCCGCAGTGTTGGAATAGCTGATGAAATTACTGTAGGTGGCTGGGCTGCTATTTTTAAAAAAAGAATGAACACTTTATCTCCATCAAGAAGTCTGGTTTTTGCTTTCAATTAAGTACATATTTGGCAATGGGTTCTAATTTCTACTGGCTTATTTTTCCAGGGTCCTCGTGGTCCTCAGGGAATCGATGGAGAACCAGGTGTTCCTGGTCAACCGGGTGCCCCAGGACCTCCTGGACATCCGTCTCACCCAGGACCCGATGGCATGAACAGGGTGAGATGTGTGCATTGTTCAATATCATCTTTAGATAAAATATTAAGTTTTTGATTTATTGTTATGATTTTAAATTGTGTTAGTTCAGATGTTGACCCTTGACTGCAAGAGAAGCTTAAGTGAACACAATACTGCTATGAATAACAATAAAACTAGGAAATCCACAGGGAATTGTTGGAAAATTCAAAGTAGCACTTTTTAAAAGTGCTGCTTCAAATTATTTGTATTTCTCAATGTCAGTTCTGGTCATTGGAATTTTGTACTTTCTGTTGATTCTGAAGGACCAGTAATATTGTTCCCACTATGAATTGATAAGAGAAATATGTCCTTATCCTTTGTTCTCTAGGCTCAGAATGCTGACAAAATCTGTGTCATGTCCTCTACACCAAGGGAGGATGACACATCCAGGATGATGTATATGAAAGAGCCACTGAGTTGACACTAAAAATGCTACCTGGTTATTTCCTGAATATCAGTTTCCTGCCGGAAGTAAAATAAAACAAAGTGTCTTTCTATACTTGCCTCTTTGAATTCTTAGTGGCAGAGACAGGGGATTTATGAGTAGATTGCATAGCACAACAAGGGAACTTATGGAACCCTGAAATATGATTTTTCTTTTACAACAATTTTTTACATTTGATTTTCAACACATTGTAGAAGGAATTGCCAGTTTATTTTTAAAACAATATGCACATTCTTTTCCCACTAAAATCTGGAAATTAATAGAACTCCTGGAATGAGTATGGGCAGCTTTGGTCAATTGGGTTACCAGAGATTTTTAGATATGAAAGAGAGTAGGTAAAACTGTTGCCAATTTTGGAACATTCAGGGACTCATTAAAAGGATTGTAAAATTGTAATCAGCTTATATAAGTACAGTTTAAAGTTGGCCACAAACAAAGAAGGATACCATCTAAGTAAAATATTCTGAAATGGAATCTGGAATCTTTAGGACAAATGTTTTAAAGGCACTTTTAGGTTTTGTTCAGATGCTTGGCATGCTCTAACCATGGAAGAAAATCAGATAAAATGATTCTCAGAAGAGCCATTCTTTAAGAATCCCAGAGAATGTGCACTTCTCAGTTTAAAAAGTATGTTGATATATGTCTTTTACTGTGGAAATAATGTCAATACATTGCTTTTACAGCCGTTTTCAGCTCAGATGGCTGGGTTGGATGAAAAGTCTGGACTTGGGAGTCAAGTAGGACTGATGCCTGGCTCTGTGGTAAGTTCAGATTTTACTGATAATCATAACCATTGTGCAGAGAGGTTTGAGTTGGCTAGTTAAGAAGTGATATGTGTCTTCTTAAAACATATCCATCCATCAGTTCATTCATTCAATTTATTTATCAAACCCTGGTGTGTACCAGTTAAAAGCCCAATGGTTTTCCATTCCTAACTATGCAAAATATTTGTCTACATTAATAAAGGGCTGTCTGTATTTTTCACTTAGTATTTGAAGAAAATAAAGAATTTTAAAACATATAACCACCACCACCTCAACAGAAACTGTACTTTTCAAAAATTAAAAAAAAAATTTTATGGTATTGTTAGAAAGTTATTTGAAAAAATTTTGAAATGAGAAGTTTTACCGCTTTAAGTTTTTATTATTTCCTATTTAATACTCTCTGGTTGCCTTATGCCAACAACTCTAAAATTTATGCACTGGGCCATCCCCATTCTCTTTTGAATTTCTTCAGCAGCTAGAAAGATTCCCATTTTCTCTGAGTAAGTATTTTAACCTGGGTATTTGGAGCAGTGCAATTTCATTGAATGAATTAACACTTTTCAAAGCAACTTCTCCATGCTTTTTTGCTCATAACATAATTCAAAGGCATCCCAGATTAATGACATTTCAGACAATGTAAAGTCAGACTGCATAAACAGCCCTTCTACCCATCCTTAAGGCCAGCAAATAACTTAAACATTATTTGTATATATTTTAAGTCACTTAAACATTGTTTATTTATATACATTCTAAGTCAGTAGCAGTATGGTCTCATTCAATGATTAACTTGGGATATTTTTCTGAAATATATGAGTTTTTAACCATTTGAAGTTGAAATTACATATGTGTTTATTTTTTTTAAATGAAGCTTTTATTTTCTTACTAGCTAAATATCTGATCAATCCAAAACAAAAATTTAAGTTTTTGCCATAAGAACAAACTAGATTTTGATTTAATTGCTTTCACCTTTTAAAGTGTGACACTTAAAAAAATTACATAGACATTTGTTAATAATTTTTAAAATTGCATTTTCCTTTTTTCCTTTGGTTAAGCCTCAGTGTAATCATTTCATGGTTAAATGGGGAAAGCCTGTGTGGATACTTTAAGTGTATGTTGTGAAAGAAAGAAATAACCCAGAAAACTTAGTGCCCCAGATTGTTTTAAACTTACATTTAAAATAATCTAGTCATTATTATTGATAGTTTCATAAGCCTTCAGTTCAACATGCTCGTTTTAAGTTATAAGAGTTAGCTGCTGTGAAGCTGAAGAATGAAATAGACAGTTTGATAACGACTTTATGCTTGCCAAGGTTTTTCTTTGTTGGATGTTCTGTTTAATAGAACCACCCCTTAAGCAATGCAAGTGTTCTTGTCCCAAAGACACTGGGTGTGTACAGGCACATTCTTTATTTCTTTGTATGACACTGAGGGTGTGTGTAAAATCATCCCAAATGTTGCCCAAGCTTTAATCTTTTTGAATTTAGCTGTATTCCAGGTAAATACAGAAGGACGTCATCACCTTTTCACTGTCAGAGCTTTACTTTTCCAGATTCTAAAGCTGATTCAACATTTTTGAAATGTTTCAACTAATTGTCATGAACACTATGCAACTTTTCTTCTCATTTGTTTCTAAGGGTCCTGTTGGCCCAAGGGGACCTCAAGGTTTACAAGGACAGCAGGTAAGTATTCTTATAATTAAATTACATACTGTAGCAAAAAAAGAAAAATTTATAAATAAGGTCTCTGTGACATGACTGCTTTTGGTTGGCCTTTGAATTGCATATTTTAATGCTCACTGAATGGGATGTATTCAGTTAATTTTCACTCACTTAGAAATATATGCAGTATGTTTTTCATAGATTCTTTATGATGTTAAAGTTTTATTATCTGGTTTCTTTATGTTACTGATCTCCAATACAAAGAATTTTTATGTGCCTGTGCTTCTGAAATAACACATCATTATCTCACGTCATGGTGAAAATTCTCATAATTAGTTACGTGCCAACTCTGGAGCTCTGAAATCAGATCATAGGACATCACCATGTGGTATTATTAAAAATAACAGTGAAGATGATCACTCCATCGAATCTTTAAAAAGAATATAATACTGTACTTTCTTTCTGTAGCCTATCAAATACCAATAAAATAGTGATGTAGAGCTATTTTAATGTTTGTAGCAATTTGGCAGGCAGTAGGAAATGATTTTTCAAAAGAGAGAAAGAAAAGAATTCTTAGCTCAATCAAAGATACTGTATTTTCATTATCATGTGTGTGGACTTTTACTTCAAGCTATTTTATGTTACTGCCATTGTGAATGGCAACTGTAGTTGATGAAGAAGAAGGAGAAGAGGGAGATAACTACCGCTATTGAACACTCACTCTGTGCCAGCACTATTCTAGGTTCTTAACGTGCATTAGTTATCTGAAGAGCTATAGCAGCCTAATGAAGTAGGCACCATATTATTCTCATTTCACAGATTAGGAAATGAGGTATAGAGAGATTAAGTAACGCACTCAAAGTCACACAGGTGGAGAGTGGTAGAGCCAGCATTTTGAGCAATTGCATTATATTGCAGAGAGTGTAGGATTTAGTATTATGTTTTTCTTTGGTTTGTTTATATAACTTACATATTATACATAAATTATACATAGATATATAATTTATTTTCAATTTTAGGGTGGTACTGGCCCTACAGGACCTCCTGGTGAGCCTGGTGACCCTGGACCAATGGTAAATGTCAAGTAAGCATGTAGACCCAGTTAAATATGGGTCCACCATTATAATGATGTCATGAGTTATTTATATTGCCAGCTCTTTCCTAATGTGGCAAGAAATTCCAGTCCAATTCAGGAGCCCTCTGTTATGGACTGTGCTTAAGCTATACATTTCTTTTGGCAGAGTGTTTAAATTCAGAGGCTTTGAATGTGGTCAGCAGAAAGTGCTAAGATACTTGCATTTGTGAACTTTTTTCCTGTTGAGCACATAATCTGACAGATACAACATAAAATTCAGAATATTAATAAAGTTATTTTCTATGATATTTTTCTTTTGTTGCAGCCATATTTTGGATTATATCATTGATGGGTATGGGTAAATATAGGTAAATGTTCTTTTTTTTCCTTTTGTGTTGTTTCATTTTTTTATTAGGGTCCACTTGGTACACGTGGACCAGAGGGCCCTCCTGGAAAACCTGGTGAAGATGTAAGCTACCTTTCTTCATTTTGCTTTGAAATTTTGAAAGAGGCTAAGAAGGAGCTACAGTGTTAGCATGAATGTTATTCATTGGTTCCCATTTCATTTCCTCCATTTCTAACTGTCATTAAAGTCACTAAAAACTGGAGAAGTCAGAATGGAATTTTACAAAATTTAAAAGTGCTCTTAATTTTGATGGTATTATATTATAATAATAATAATATAATAGGTACTGTATTCTTGCCTGCATTCTTAATGTTTTCCATTATGGTTTCTCCATGAGATACTAGAATTGTCACAATAGCAACAACCTTTGGTAGTAGAGCTTTTGAAGTGATCTTAAGGAAAAATACATTGCTTTGATCCCAAAACATCATTGTGAGGGCCTCATTAAATGGATTTTTAAAAATGTGTTAGTAAAATAGTGTGAATATTGTTCTCCAGTGCTCAAAATGCTTCATTTTGAGCACTGAAGAAATTTTGAGCATTTGAAGAAATGCTACATTTCTTTAATTGAATTTTTAATTAAAGTTATGACTAAACTTCAGATTTTAACATTAAGAACATGTGATCAAAGAACAAAGAACACCCCGTTCTTTGATCAAAGAGCAAAGAACAGGGTATAACAACAGATTTGCTTTTCTGGATTCTTTTGTTAGTTGTACCAAAGTTGAGGATAAAATTATGGGTAAACCATCAACGTCCGTGTGACATTAAACCAAGAAAATATTTTCTCTTTGTGTATCATGAGATTTATTTAAGTGGATTACAATGAATTTGGCCATAAAGAAAGTATCTCTGGTAGTTCTTAAACTTTTTTTCATCACAAGAAAGAAATGGCACATATCATTGTAAGAAGCACTATTTATTTAATTCAGTGCTACATGTTGATGTAGAATTTCATAGCATGTGTGTGTGTGTATGTGTGTGTGTAAATTTTGATGTTCATAAAATGGTGAGCTAGGTGAGACCAGTATAATTTATATTTATTTCTTCTTCTGATAAATGAGTGAAATCACAAACTGACTTGCTCTAATGGATTGCCATCAGGAATAGAGCTGTGTTCTTACATTGCTTAGAGCATTGGGCATGAGCTTTCTAAGTAAGACTTTTTATCTGCAATTGATTTGTCATTTTGTCTCAGGAGAGAACATTTTAATTCCTCTTTGCTTCCCTCTACTTTGCTTTTTTTCCATAAAGGGTGAGCCTGGTAGAAATGGAAAAGCTGGTGAAGTAGGATTTGCAGGATCTCCGGTAAGTTTATACTGATCAATACAACAATGTAAAGACGAACTTCAAAAAATAAAGAACATTTAAAATTACCTCGCAGTTCATTGCCTGCACATGTATTAGGCACTGTCACCAAGATATGTTCTCTTCTGTCATTCTGAAACAGGACGATTTGCCAGGGTGATAGCTAATTCCAGTTGCCTGCTTTGCATTGGCACCATATGAATGACCCTCCTAGAGCTAGAAAATTATATCATAACCTAACATGGATTCTTTCCAAAATGAGTATCAAATTTTCATTTAAGTCCCCAGCTTGACTTACTTAAATTTCACAACATGTCAATCCCATTTTTCTTTTAAAGATATTTTTAGTATTTTTAATTTTGTATTATTCATATGTTGAAAACAACTGCTTTAAAGAGTTTATTGATTTATTTTTTATATCCTAGAACAATAAATTGTGGACAAGATTCCTCTTTGGCTGCTTCCCCAAACCCTATTGTTGACTGAAATTCTTGATTGATGTTCTGGCCCCTAAAATCTTATGACAAGGTGCACTGATCACCAGCTCTCCTAATACAGCTGTTTTCTTCCCGCTTGGCTTACTACAGGGAGAAGTCCCTGGCAACTGGCTCCACCAGAATTCAAGACCTGGGCCACTTGGCCACACTCTGACCCCACCTTTCTTTCTTCACTCATATTACTTTGATAGGTCCTCCCCTAGGACGCACTACACAGGCAATGGGGAAAATTAGAAAATGATAAGCAAGCAAAAATGTTCTAACATTCCTGCTCTTAAACTTTCTCCTTGTCCAAAATCCCCTAAACTGATTTGGCCTCCTACTTATTATACTTCCGATAATATCCTAATGTTTCTACCACCCAATACATCCAACAATACTGAATTATTCTCCCTTTACTTTCTGAAGATTGATGAGGTTCAATGCTAGGATTTTTTTAAGCAAATAAATGCTGATCTTTTAAGGGAATTTACAAGGCTGTAAGGATTATTTCGTTACAAACACAAAACCAGTTCCCCAGCTCCCCGCTCTCCCTTTCCTTTCCTCCCCCTGAAAAGTCTATGCAGACAAGTCCATGCAGACAAAGACATATGGTTTAGCCATTAGCACAGATGTCCACATGAACCAATCCAGGCTTGAACCTCCTGCCCTGCTACACTCTTGCACCTACTCACAGCGTGGGCCCTCCATGGGGAGGAAACGTGCCCTGCCAACATGTCACAGATGCATTCTGTGAGTGCAATGCAACAATGTGTGATTGGGGTGTGATGACAGTCTTGGGTCAGCAGAATGAGAAAAATTTTATGAGCACTAGTACATCTGGTTTATTTTCTTGTTATATTAGAGATATGTAATCATATGAGAATTCCCTTGCAGACCACAAAAACTCAAAAGTTAACTAATTATTTGAAATAACATAGCTCAGTAATTCCCCTATAGACTTAGATGGATGTATACTGAGTTTCTGCTCAGGATGGAGGGGAGTCAAATCTCAGTAAAGGGGAGCATTCCAGTGGAAAAACTTAAAGGGAGTTTTTGAAGTGAACGAATTCCTAAGTCAGGCTGTGTAAACAGAAGAATTAGTGGAACTTTATTTGTTCAGAGAGCATGGTTTGATGTGCCCTTACTATGATAACCCCCTAGAAAACACTACAGAAACATTTTCCCTGGAAGAGGTCGCAGAGGAATTATTGCTTTGCTTTTATCATACAAATTTCATTTATTGAGTTATTTATTCATTCAATTAACTTTAAGTAAAGTCTATGATAATACAGAACAGAAGGATTTTACTTGTTAGATTGTGCTAGTACAAGAGAAGTTCCTTAAGAAAGATTTAGGAAAAGCACTATGAATGTCAAGAAGATGGAAAAGATGATGAATGTTAAACCATTTCTTCATTCAGTTGTTTATTCAATGCTTATTCTTGAATGCCCACTACTAAGGCATAAGGCTAAGTGCCAGGGATATGCAGATTAATAATAATTGATAATATTTGATAGCATCAGTCTGTGCTATCAAGGTGCTCAGTCTACTGGTGGCAGTATTAATAGCATTCAGTTCAAAACCTAATCAATGTAGTCAACCAGAATAAGTGAATAATTAAGTCACTGGTTCCTTATCTATTTTAAGAGGGTATGAGGAAAAAGTTTCAAGCATCATTTCAAAATAGTCATGCCATTTGGATTTTATTTAGTGTTTGATTTTTATTGTTCTTTTTATTTGATATGCTTAGGTGAAGGATGCATAGAATTAGAATAGAATAGAATTAACAGAAATGAAGAAGCTGAGTCAAGGAGCCAACACATTCTCTTCATATTTCTTGACTTTCTTTTCTGTTGGATATTTCATTTTCTCAGTTTTTTAAACAATCACAAATCCACAAGCTTCTCCTGAACATTTTATTTTAAGAAATTTTAATTTAAGAAATTTCTGATCACATTTTAATATAATCATATTCCGCTGTTAATACTTATAAGTTGAGAAAAAATAAATCATATTGGTCTGCTACACATACATTTATTCTTCTACCACAATATAAAGGCGGGAAAGCATAATTTTCCTTAAGTTCTTCGGATTTTTTTTCCTATACCTTGAGCTACTTGATTCAGACACTGAGCAGCTTGACTCAGGTTTATTTTCTTGTTTATTCTTTATTAATTATAATACAGTGATATAATTTGAAAATTTAAAAATGTCATCAAATCAATACCTGACATTAATCTGTGTCTCTGTGTAAGACATGTTTCCATTTGCCTTGCTAATTTTTGATCACCTAGATGTATTTTGACAGGTAAAAATATACTTCTCCTTTTTCTTCTTAGGTTTGTTAGTGAAAAACTATGTACCAGATGTTTCTTGGAAGAAAAAGTGTATTGTGCAATTAATGACTCTGAAATGCCTTATCTGGTTTTTTTTTTACCCTCAACAGGGAGCTCGAGGATTTCCTGGGGCTCCTGGTCTTCCAGGCCTGAAGGGTCACCGAGTAAGTTCAATCCTTTGTAGTCCTTTTAGATACTGTGGCTTATAGAGTAGGGTCTGGGGAGCATTACCTTCAAAATCGTTACAATTCCATTTGTCAATTGCCCTTAACTGGCTGTGGTTGTAGTAGTCATCTGCAGTTATCAAAATCACAATGCTTTTTTTTACATTTCCTTTGATTCTATAAACAAATGTATTTTGAGTTCTTACTATGTAATACTGTGAATACTATGAATACTGTGCTATAAAAGAAAAAACAGTGATAAATGAGAAATGCCCAAAGCTGACTCTCAGCTTCAGGCTAATGATATTCAGTTAAGAAAATATGCAATTATTATATAGTGGAATAAATGACACAATACTATAAAGTGTACTAGATCACAGGGGGTGCCTAGCCAATTCAGCCCAACTCAGACATGGAAGTCTATAGAATGCTTCTCTCTTTATAACTCAGGATAATTAATATGTAACTATTATGTTACATACATATATAGAAATTACATATCTATCTATCTATCTGAAAGCATGGTTGATATTCACTCAGTGTACATTGACTGGCCTCTGTTTTGAGTGGTTGAGCTTATGATTAGAATGCTTGCTTCTATACTAGTTATTAAATATTTTGAACATCACTCCTGGATATAAACCATATTTTATAACTATATAAATTCTATAATTATTTGTTTTCTCTAAGGCCACCATAGGTTTTTTATTTGTTGCTATAAAATAAATTTCTATGAAGTCACAAAAATTTGAAAGGTGAGAACATTGCACATTGAAAACATCATTTAAAGAGGGAAACCCTACTTTAATTTTCTTTGAATAGACTTTCAAAAAAGGTTGAGAATTTGGAAACATTTTGAGTAACAACTCTAAATCTGAGAGCCGTTTTCATAAGGTACTTTCTGTGAGCTTATTTTTGGTTCTTCTTTTACATTTCTGAGGCTCAAAAAAGCAGTAAAATACAAATTTATATTTTTCTTCTCAGGGACACAAAGGTCTTGAAGGCCCTAAAGGTGAAGTTGGAGCAATCGGTTCCAAGGTAATTGTATAGTATCTGAATGCAACCTCGCTATAGCATTTCTGTTCTGCTTCAAGTCTAAAATTTTTTTCAGGACCACCTTAAATAGTTCTGGAGGAAAGAGGAGTATAAAAAATGAATAGTTAAGTAGATAAATTTAATAGATAAATATAATCTTTCATGGATGAGTGGCAATAGATTTAGCAGGGTACACACATGACTTAATTTTGCCACCAAGAACAGCCACCATGGCACTGGGTTTCTACCAATGTAGGATGGCTGTTATCTTTATATAAAGATGCACTATGAATTCACCCTCTAAAACACATTTACTCTTTCTGTTTTCTTTAAAAATATCAGAGTTTTAGATGGTTCATTAGTCCCATTATTTAGTACCCTTTTAATTCTAGGGCCTTTTGGCCATCATTTCTTTCCCAAATTTATTTATGCTTCTAGAGAGAAAGAGAACATTCAGGAAGTACAGATGACTTTTTAGTAGAAAGTACGATGAAATACATATGTGGAAAAGCATTTGGCTTTAAATTTGTCATTTCTAAGCTTCCTATAAGAGATCTTAAAGGAATATTACAGTCAATTTTAGCTTTCTAAATTTTACTTGACCTAAAGTATTATCAGACATAGACAAATAGTTTTTTAATTCTAATTAATGTGGCTAGGTGTGATAGTTCTATCAATCTTGCTTAAATCCCCAATTTTATTTTAGACTTATTTCTGTAGAATCTAAATTTCCATTGTATTTTGAGAAAAGGTGTTACAGCAGAATTCTGAGGTCCTTCATTGAAAGTATACCTTTCAAATGCTCACTTTGAAAAATAAACCTTTAAAATAACACACACATGGAACAAACAGAATGATATGAATATCAACTGAAGGTTTCTTATATTGTAATATGATCTCATTTTTGCTTTAGGGTGAAGCTGGCCCTACTGGTCCAATGGGTGCCATGGGTCCAATGGTACGTAAAAATTTAATTCTTTGCTTTTTTAGATTATACTAAGAGAATGTTTAAATGAAAAAAAAAAAAAGACCTAGAGAACATATGTTAGCTGGTGAAATAATCCTTTATTATCAGCTGAAAGGCAAGCACAGTATGAGAATTGCCCCTTCAGGGCTTCCCTGGTGGCGCAGTGGTTGAGCGTCCGCCTGCCAATGCAGGGGACACGGGTTCGTGCCCCGGTCCAGGAAGATTCCACATGCTGTGGAGCGGCTGGGCCCGTGAGCCGTGGCCGCTGAGCCTGCGCGTCCTGAGCCTGTTGCTCCGCAACGAGAGAGGCCACAACAGTGAGAGGCCCACTTACCGCAAAAAAAAAAAAAAAATTGCCCCTTCAAATAGAAAAGGCTTCCTGCATTACATTGTTTTTCTTATTTGTTGAATGCCCTTATTCTTTTTCAGTACCCAGTGATCAAATCAGGATTATTGTAGATTTAGGCCATTAAAGCTAGGTTAAGTGAAATCTATTTAGGCCAATTATAATGAGTCTTGATTGATTTGAGTAGTGAAATCAATCTACCCTAGAAATTCAAGTAAGATGTTTCAAGAGATGTTTCTTTATCATCTGCAGGGCCCAAGAGGAATGCCAGGAGAGAGAGGGAGACTTGGGCCACAGGGTGCTCCTGTAAGTATGTGTATTTCAACTCTCTCAAATGCTTTACTGAATATGTGTTTTAAATGAGAATGACGTACTGGTTGCCTACTTTGTAATTTTTATACTTTTTATTTTGAAACAAATTTAGGTTTACAGAAAAGTTGCAAAAATAGAAGAGAGTTTCCATGTACCCTTGTACACTATACCTACCTTCTGTTAATGTTAACATCTTACATAACCAAAGTACATTTGTTGCCTACTTATTTTAATACAGAATTTAAGAAATAATAAAAACATTTAGCAGCATGGAGAATCATAGACTTTGGAATAGTAATCACATTATAATAATAGGTAATATTTATCAAGCACTTATTATTGCCAAGCATTCTTCTGAATATCTTTATCTCTTGTTCTTCACAATCTTAAAAGGTAAGTACTATGAATAAACCCTTTTAAAGATTAGAGTCTCCTGATCATCTTCCCTAGTTGTACAGATTGAGAAATTCTCTTGCTGTCTGTCCATCTACATTGAACCTGGAGGGGGGCGTTATTTTGTTCATTCTCATCACATCTCTCTGAAAGTCAGGCTATACTTGCTAATATTTCAAACTTACAGTTCATTATATTTCACCCACTTTTCTTTTGACAATTAAGGACTGCCACCTGGCCTCTGTTATTTTGATATCCTATCATCCCCATTACAATTAAAGTTCCCAGGTTTATAGCATCCCCTACTATTATCCCACAGAAGACAACCACCTTAGTGCTTCTCAGTGATACCAAAGTCAGGGCCTTGATTCAGGAGAAGTGAGACCCTCTCACTAGGCCATTCTTTATCACTTACAGGCAGAGTATCATCTGGAAGTGTAGAGAATATTGTAGAATATAGTCAGCTATTGCCTTATCCAGACATACATATTATGTCCAATCTACTGTGTTCACTTCTCTGTGCTTTATTCTACCATCTGCCTGGGAAGTTCCAGCATTTCTGCTTCACTTAGTGTGTGCCATTGCTCTTTCCAAGTTTCTAAGAACTATTGTCCCTGTTAACAACATTTCCCAGGGTGTTTATCAGGGTGTTAAATATGTATTATGCGAGAGTGCTTCCAAATCATTAAAAATCTCTGGCTTTATATCCTGTCCCTCTTGATCCAGTACCTTCAGGACCTAGTCCCATACATTCTTTCTTGGATTCTGCCTCTATAAGATGTATAAGACTTACAGATTTTTTAGTGTATAGTCTCTTCACTCTTTTATCAGAAACAGCATTTCCTCAATGCAGTTATTTTGTGACTTGATGCTAATTGTTGGTCTGGTGGCCAGGGGAGGAGCAGGTGGTGGTGGTGGTGGCATATGTTGTCTGATAAAGTAGAGGCCTTTGTTTCATCTTTAAGCAAGAGAGAAGTATAAGCTGTTAATGGTGGGAAGGAGCACTTCTGTAGGCCCAGAGGCTTCAGGGTATTTGAGATTTCAAAGTTCTTAAGATATCCCAATGTGAAATTTCAAGGTCCCATTCCCTCCAATCAAGGGCCCTGACCATGGCATAGCAGACTTTCCACATTTTAGAGTTCAACCTTCTCAAGAGCACTTAAACCTTTATCATAAAGTCCTGGGCCTAATCTTCAACTTTTTCTTCCTTCTGGTTGTAGAAGATGACAATATTTTTAAATGCTGCTAAGGAGATTTATATTGATGATTAATTACCATCAGCCTTTCAACATCTTTCTCCAATGGATTCACTTGACAAGACCCATGCAGTTCCATTAACTTTGTAATTGTTACATCCCCTAAACCTTCTCAAATGCCTGAGCTATTGCACCCATAGCCCATTCCCTTACACTTGTACCCTATCTGAGTTCACTACTGGAGACAATATTTACTACTGCATCACTACAGCATGCCAAGAGAAATCCATACTCCATCTATTGCCAGCTGGCCAAGGAGGAATCCAGCTTAAAAACTCCATTTTAGCGTCGGCTTTCTTGACTACCTCTGGCACAAACGATATACGGGTCAATTTTCCAAGGAAATGGCATTAAAGCAGAGTTGTGTGCAGGAAATTTGTTTTCGGAATGCTCTCAGAAACTACACCCTATGGGACTTCCCTGGTGGTGCAGTGGTTAAGAATCTACCTGCCAAGAGGGCAAACAGCAAAAGCAAGAACTATAATCCTGCAGCCTGTGGAACAAAACCCACATTCACAGAAAGATAGACAAGATGAAAAGGCAGAGGGCTATTACCAGATGAAGGAACAAGATAAAACTCCAGAAAAACAACTAAATGAAGTGGAGGTAGGCAAACTTCCAGAAATAGAATTCAGAATAATGATAGTGAAGATGATTCAGGACCTTGGAAGAAGAATGGAGGCAAAGATCAAGAAGATGCAAGAAATGTTTAACAAAGACCTAGAGCTAGAGGAATTAAAGAACAAACAAACAGAGATGAAAAATACAATAACTGAAATGAAAACTACACTAGAAGGAATCAATAGCAGAATAACTGAGGCAGAAAAACGGGTAAGTGACCTGGAAGACAGAAGGGTGGAATTCACTGCTGCTGAACAGAATAAAGAAAAAAGAATGAGAAGAAATGAAGACAGCCTAAGAGACCTCTGGGACAACATTAAATGCAACAACATTTGCATTTTAGGGGTCCCAGAAGGAGAAGAGAGAGACAAAGGACCCAAGAAAATATTTGAAGAGATTATAGTTGTAAACTTCCCTAACATGGGAAAGGAAATAGCCACCCAAGTCCAGGAAGCACAGAGTCCCACAGAGGACAAACCCAAGGAGAAACATGCCGAGACACATAACAATCAAATTGGCAAAAATCAAAGACAAAGAAAAATTATTGAAAGCAGCAAGGGAAAAATGACAAATAACATACAAGGGAACTCCCATAAGGTTAACAGCTGATTTCTCAGCAGAAACTCTACAAGCCAGAAGGGAGTGGCATGATATACTTAAAGTGATGAAAGGGAAGAACCTACAACCAAGATTACTCTACCCAAGAAGGATCGCATTCAGATTCTACGGAGAAATCAAAGGCTTTACAGACAAGCAAAAGCTAAGAGAATTCAGCACCACCAAACCAGCTCTACAAGAAATGCTAAAGGAGCTTCTCTAAGTGGGAAACACAAGAGAAGAAAAGGACCTACAAAAACAAACCCAAAACAATTAAGAAAATGGTCGTAGGAACATACATGTCGGTAATTACCTTAAACGTGAATGGATTAAATGCTCCAACCAAAAGACACAGGCTTGCTGAATGGATACAAAAAAACAACACCCATCTACAAGAGACCCACTTCAGACCTAGGGACACATACAGACTGAAAGTGAGGGGATAGAAAAAGATATTCCATGCAAATGGAAATCAAAAGAAAGCTGGAGTAGCAATACTCATATCAGATAAAATAGACTTTAAAATAAAGAATGTTACAAGAGACAAGGAAGGACACTACGTAATGATCAAGGGATCAATCCAAGAAGAAGATATAACAATTATAAATATATATGCACCCAACATAGGAGCACCTCAATACATAAGGCAGCTGCTAACAACTATAAAACAGGAACTTGACAGTAACACAATACTAATAGGGGATTTTAACACCTCACTTACACCAATACTAATAGGGGATTTTAACACCTCATTTCATCCAAAATGAAAATAAATAAGGAAACAGAACCTTTAAATGACACAATAGACCAGATAGATTTAATTGATATTTATAGGACATTCTGTCCAAAAACAGCAGATTACACTTTCTTCTCAAGTGCACACGGAACATTCTCCAGGAAGAGCGCATCTTAGGTCACAAATAAAGCCTCAGTAAATTTTAGAAAATTGAAATCATATCAAGCATCTTTTCTGACCACAGCACTATGAGATTACAAATAATTACAGGGATAAAAACGTGAAAAACACAAACACATGGAGGCTAAACAATACGTTACTAAATAACCAAGAGATCACTGAAGAAATAAAAGAGGAAATCAAAAAATACCTAGAGACAAATGACAATGAAAATACGACAATCCAAAACCTATGGGATGCAGCAAAAGCAGTTCTAAGAGGGAAGTTTATAGCTATACAAGCCTACCTCAAGAAACAAGAAAAATCTCAAATAAACAATTTAACCTTACTCCTAAAGGAACTAGAGAAAGAAGAACAAACAAAACCCAAAGTTAGCAGAAAGAAAGAAATCATAAAGATCAGAGCAGAAATAAATGAAATAGAAACAAAGAAAACAATAGCAAAGATCAATAAAACTAAACGCTCTTTCTTTGAGAAGATAAACAAAATTGATAAACCATTAGCGAGACTCATCAAGAAAAAGAGGGAGAGGACTCAAATCAATAAAATTGAAAATGAAAAAGGAGAAGTTACAACAGACACTACAGAAATGCAAAGCATCATGAGACTACTGTAAGCAACTCTATGCCAATAAAATGGACAACCTGGAAGAAATTAACAAATTCTTAGAAAGGTATAACCTTCCAAGACTGAACCAGGAAGAAATAGAAAATGTGAACAGACTAATCACAAGTAATGAAATTGAAACTGTGATTAAAAATCTTCGAACAAACAAAAGTCCAGGATCAGATGGCTTCACAGGTGAATTCTATAAAACATTTAGAGAAGAGCTAACACCATCCTTCTCAAACTCTTCCAAAAAATTGCAGAGGAAGGAACACTCCCAAACCCATTCTATGAGGCCACCATCACCCTGATACCAAAACCAGACAAAGATACTACAAATAAAGAACATTACAGACCAAGATCACTGAAGAATATAGACACAAAAGTCCTCAACAAAATACTAGCAAACAGAATCCAACAACACATTAAAAGGATTATACACCGTGATCAAGTGGGATTTAGCCCAGGGATATGAGGATTCTTCAATATATGCAAATCAATGAAAGTGATACACCATATTAACAAATTGAAGAAGAAAAACCATATGATCATCTCAATAGATACAGAAAAAGCTTTTGACAAAATTCACAACCCATTTATGATAAAAACTCTCCAGAAAGTGGGCATAGAGGGAACCTACCTCAACATAATAAAGGCCATATATGACAAACCCACAGCAAAACATCATTCTCAATGGTGAAAAACTGAAAGCATTTCCTCTAAGATCAGGAACAAGACAAGGATGTCCACTCTCACCACTATTATTCAACATAGTTGTGGAAGTCCTAGCCATGGCAATCAGAGAAGAAAAAGAAACAAACAGAATACAGATTGGAAAAGAAGAAGTAAAACTGTCACTGTTTACAGATGACATGATACTATACATAGAGAATCCTAAAGATGCCACCAGAAAACTACTAGAGCTAATCAATTAATTTGGTAGAGTTACAGGATACAAATTTAATGCACAGAAATCTCTTGCATTCCTATATACTAATGGTGAAAAATTTGAAAAAGAAATTAAGGAAACACTCCCATTTACCATTGCAACAAAAAGAATAAAATACCTAGGAATAAACCTACCTAGGGAGACAAAAATCTGTATGCAGAAAACTATAAGATACTGATGAAAGAAATTAAAGATGTTACCAACAGATGGAGAGATATTCCATGTTCTTGGATTGGAAGAATCAATACTGTGAAAATGACTATATTATCCAAAGCAATCTACAGATTCAATGCAATCCCTATCAAATTACCAATGGCAGTTTTTACAGAGGTAGAACAAAAAATCTTAAAATTTGTATCGAGACACAAAGGACCCCGAATAGCCAAAGCAGCCTTGAGGGAAAAAAGCAGAGCTGGAGGAATCAGACTCCCTGACTTCAGCCTATACTACAAAGCTACAGCAATCAAGACAATATGGCACTGGCACAAAAGCAGAAATAAAGATTAATGGAACAAGATAGAAAGCCCAGAGATAAACCCACGCACCTATGGTCAGCTAATCTATGACAAAGCAGGCAAGGATATACAATGGAGAAAAGACAGTCTCTTCAATAAGTGGTGCTGGGAAAACTGGACAGCTACATGCAAAAGAATGAAATTAGAACACTTCCTAACACCATACACAAAAATAAACTCAAAATGGATTAGAGACCTAAATGTAAGACCAGACACTATAAAACTCCTAGAGGAAAACATAGGAAGAACACTCTTTGACATAAATCACACAAGATCTTTTTTGATCCACCTCCTAGAGTAATGGAAATAAAAACAAAACTAAACAAATGGGACCTAATGAAACTTCAAAGCATTTGCACAGCAAAGGAAACCATAAACAAGACGAAAAGACAACCCTCAGAATGGGAGAAAATATTTGCAAACCAATCAATGGACAAAGGATTAATCTCCAAAATATATAAACAGCTCATGCAACTCAATATTAAAAAAACAAACAACCCAATCCAAACATGGGCAGAAGACCTAAATAGACATTTCTACAAAGAAGACATACAGATGGCCAAGAAGCACATGAAAATCTGCTCAACATCACTAATTATTAGAGAAATGCAAATCAAAACTACAATGAAGGGGCTTCCCTGGTGGCGCAGTGGTTGAGAGTCCACCTGCCGATGCAGGGGACACGGGTTCATGCCCCAGTCCAGGAATATCCCACATGCCGCGGAGTGGCTGGGCCCATGAGCCATGGCTGCTGAGCCTGCACGTCCGGAGCCTGTGCTCCACAATGGGAGAGGCCACAACAGTGAGAGGCCCGCATACCGCAAAAAAAAAAAAAAAAAAAAAAAAAAAACTACAATGAGGTATCACCTCACACCAGTTAGAATGGGCATCATCAGAAAATCTGCAAACAACAAATGCTGGAGAGGGTGTGGAGAAAGGGGAACCCTCTTGCACTGTTGGTGAGAATGTAAATTAAAACAGCCACTATGGAGAACAGTATGGAGGTTCCTTAAAAAACCAAAAATAGATTTACCATATGATCCAGAAATCCCACTGCTGGGCATATACCCAGAGAAACCCATAATTCAAAAAGACATGCACCCCAATGTTCATTGCAGCACTATTTACAATAGCCAGGTCATGGAAGCAACCTAAATGCCCATCGACAGATGAATGGATAAAGAAGATGTGGTACATATATACAATGGAATATTACTCAGCCATAAAAAGGAACAAAATTGGGTCATTTGTTGAGACATGGTTGGATCTAGAGACTGTCATACAGAGTGAAGTAAGTCAGAAAGAGAAAAACAAATATCGTATATTAACGCATATATGTGGAACCTAGACAAATGGTACAGATGAACTGGTTTGCAGGGCAGAAATTGAGACACAGATGTAGAGAACAAATGTATGGACACCAAGGGGGGAAAGCTGGGGTGGGGGTGGGATGAATTTGGCAATTGGAATTGACATGTATACACTGATGTGTATAAAATTGATGACTAATAAGAACCTGCTGTATAAAAAAATAAATAAAATAAAATTCAAAACGAATCCACCTGCCAATGCAGGGGAAATGGGTTCGAGCTCTCGTCTGGGAAGATCCCACATGACGTGGAGCATCTAAGCCTGTGCACTACAGCTACTGAGCCTGCTCTCTAGAGCCCACGAGCCACAACTACTGAGCCCATGTGCCACAACTACTGAAGCCCGTACACCTAGAGACCGTGCTCCACAACAAGAGAAGCCACCACCATGAGAAGCCCATGCACCGCAGCAAAGAATAGACCCACTCTCAGCAATGAAGGCCCAACGCAGCCAAAAATAAATAAATTTATTAAAAAAATAAAGAAACTACACCTATGAAGAAATTAATAAAATAAGCAGGATTTGCCATAGGGAGAAATTAAACTGTGTTACATTTGCAACAGAGACCTCAATCTTCATGAGCCTTCCATTCCATGGGAACAGTGGAGCTGGGATGGCTCTTCAGACTGTTTTGAATGGGGGCTAATCCTTTGTACCACTGCATTGACCATGGAAGGGCCTAACCTTGGGATAGCTAACTCCTTTCAGCAATTTGTGGGGAGGGTCTCAACTGTGAGCCATCACAGCTTATAACACTTCCAGCAGTGGTAGAATGATTATTTCTGTGCTGAAGGGGGATCTGGGTGACACCCGCAGCATTCACTACTACTTAATTTCCTTTGTGTGTGTGTGTGTACATGTGTGTGCACATGTGCTCTAGGTTTTTGTTTTACATGGAGTGCATTCCTTCCTCTGGGTTATTCTATTAAGAAGAGCCCGGTGTTCAAAGTTTCATTGTCTTTGAGCTCATTTGATAGAAAGTGACACGTTCAAGTAAAAAGAATCATTTTAATCAGTTTGTATTTCCAGTCTTGATTTTTCTCTCTTATTGCTGTAAGGATAGATGTGCTTATTGCTACTTTATGCATGTTGTATAAATGTGTATTTTTATTGCTATTAACCTAGTTAAAGTTGTCAGTTAACCTTAATATTCATTCTCCAATTTTAACATAGACATTTTTATAACGTAAATGAATTGTCAACAAATACTGTAGAAAATGCACCGTTATCTTGCCTCTTCTCCTAACTAGGGACAACGAGGTGCACATGGTATGCCTGGAAAACCTGGGCCAATGGTGAGTGTATTACTTTCATATTCATTCATTCACTTATTCATTCATTCTTCCATTTGTACATTCATTACCATTTACAAAGCACCTACTGTGTCCCAGGTGCTTGGAACAGAAAGACAATAAACACATAGTACTTGCCTTTGAAACCTGCCCTATCAAAGAAGAGAGATATATCAATTGATATTGTAGCATAATGCTATTGCTAACTTCTGTAATAGGGAAAGCAACCTGAAGTATGGGAACCTACCTGTACCGTCACCTGTAGTGAGACAAAGAAGTCAAGAAAGACTTAAAGAGGAACAACTTTTAAGCTTAGTCTTGAAAGATGAGTATATAAAAAGAACAAGAATACAACATGGTCCGTACAGTGGATAGGTGAAAAACATGATGAGCTCAGGGAAACATTCAGTACTAGGAGGGTAAATAGGATTTGACATTACTTGCCCTTAAGATCTTTTCTTCCTTGTTACTCATAAAAAGGAAACAAACTATGGGAGGAAAAATAAGTGTAATTTAAAAGGGCTTTTATTAATGCAAAACTGATGGATTTAAAATACAGTCCTCAAAGAAGAATCAGGATAACCTAGAATGAAATTCCTCTTACACTCATTTCCTTTAAATCCAGCTTTAAATCAGTGGTTTAGACTCTATTCATGCCTTCCCAAATGTAGTATAGTGACACATATTCACTTTTTATTAGCCTGAAAAAAATCACTTCAAAATATCCAGATGATTCTTAATCATCATTTTTATAAAGTGAAGTCCTAGATTTTGGTACAATGTGTAACTTTCTAAAAACTATCCTTATTACTTGGTTAACACAAAGAAAGTAATTTCTCTAGAAGCAGTTGTTTCAAACAATTTGTGTTTGTGACTGACTCTCGTATGCTACAACTAGGAAATTCTGTTATGTTTAATACCACTGGACATGTCTTTTAGCACAATTGCATATCAGTGTTGTAAGGTTCTTATGATAAAATTATATTATTATCTTTGTGATTTTAAAGTACTAAGTGGATTATTCTTATATGTCAAAGTACAGAATAAAAGATTTCATGTTAATTAAAATACACGTCTAATCATTTTTCTGGTTTCTTTTAATAGGGTCCTCTTGGGATAACTGGTTCCGCTGGTTTTCCAGGAAATCCTGGGTTGAAGGTAAGATGTTACTATATTTAGCTCTTGATGACATGAATTACCTGAATCCCAAAGTAAAGAATGTCATTTCTTTCATTGAAGAGTGTGGAAGTCGCTCTTCACTAAGGAAAAGAGCCTAGCGTATTCTCAGTGTCCATTATGGTAGGGGAAAAAAAAAGAAAATGAAAAATATGATATTATTATATAATAAGTAATTAAAAGAGAATTACTTATAATCATGCACTTGTAGTATCAAAGAGTCTGTTGCAATAGGACTCTAACACCAGACAATTGTAACGGCTGTGAGGGGTAAGGGTTTAATCTGAATTGAACTCTATTCTTGGATACAGTGCCTGGCAGTAATAAATAGCAGAATGTTCTAAACAATAGGAGAGTAAAATAAATCCGAGGTGATCAAAAGGCCACACAATATTGGCCTCCACTTCTGCTCCCCTTCTCCCCACCTCCACCCCCGCAACTAACACAATCATTAATGGAATGCGTGGGGAGGCTATTTGGCTGTCCATGTGGAAATGGATTGGAGTATTCTGCTGGGATGATTTACATTTGTAGTGAGTCACAACTTGTTCTTTCTCTCAACACTTTGGATGATAAATCCATGTATTACAGTGGGAGGTTATTAAGATTATATTAGCTAAATTAGTGAATAAACTCAGAACACTACCTTCAAACTTTGAACAACACAATACGTTTGATTTTTCTCACACCCGGTTTTTCTTTGGCAATAATTTTCTTCATCTTGAAGAAGGGATTTGCTCACAAGATTCTGCTGTACAAAAATAACCGTGGCCAGTCACCTCATCTCTCTAAATCTTGTTTTCTCAAGGAATTTTATTGAAGATTAAGTGAGAAAATATGCAAACCCTTAGCATAGTGCCTGAGGCAGAGGATGCCCTCAGTATAGGCCCACGCTTCTTGTTAGTGGGGCCACTCAGATTGGATTTGAACTTCGAAACAAACAAATAAACAAACAAAAAAATCTCTAGTTGACATTTCAAGTATTCTTTGAAATGTGAGAGTCATCAAGTCAAATTATTCTTCGGCTTTCTCTAACGCTGACTTTAAATTCTGTGCCACAGGGATGTGCCTGCTTTATTTAAAAATGGTTCACTATTCACTCCGTTGGTTCACTAACCAGTCCCTCCGTTAACTGAGAACTCACTGTGAACTCAGCCGAGTAGGACCTGCTTCAGTTCCCCTCTGTATCTGATCTGCTCCCTGAAGTCCTAAGTCTGCTGCCACTGACTCTGACATGGGAAGGCCCAAACTCCCTGTGTACCTCAATCAAAATAGGCAAAATCCCTTCCCTCTCTCTCTCTGTAAGACTCTCCACCCTCACACCGAGCTCTGGCTAGAAAATTCAAGGAAGAATACTCACAATGCCCCGGACTCTCACTTAGCAGGAAGTGGTTTCTGCTCCTACTGTGGCCTCTAGTTAAGACTTCACTAGCCATCATAGTTTATACAGTAGTTTACTCTGGATACTTCCCTCTCCTCCTGGGTTTTTCTAATACGGGCTGTTGGCTACTGAAAACTCCTCAATAAAGTCAAACACCTCACAAAACTGTTTCAGAAATTGTTTCCCTGTCCTACCACCACCCCCAACATAAAGACCACCACCCCTGGTGTTTGTTTTTGGCCAAAATTCTGCCATACCTGTAATATTCTTCCAGGCTGTCTGGCTCTCTAGATGAAGAATAAACTTTCACGTCTAGTTCTTTGTATTTCAGTGAAGGATAATAGGGATTCCCTCTAGGATTTGATTTACATTAGGTACCTAATATGTTAGATAAAATGCAGAAACTCAGCTAAGTTTGAATTTCAGATAAATAAAGAATAATCTTTTAGGATAAATATGTTCCAGATATTGCATGGGACAAACTTATTCTGAAATCATTTGTTGTTTATCTGAATTAAAACTTAACCAGGCATCCTGTATTTTTATTTACTATCTGGATCCCTATCTTGGGTTGAAACAAGGGTAGCTATCAGGTGACCTTCACCAGGTTGCTCTGCTCTGCATGCTGTGGGCATCATCACATCCAGAGTGGCGGGAAGTGAGTCCATCCCTTAAGCTAAGTTAGGCACACACCCCTGGAAACTACTTTGTGTTCTTGACTCGTTTAAATGATTGGGTGTAAAATGTAAAACTCCAAATAAGCAGTCAGCTTTGAAACACACCACACTGATATTTTCTTAAATTAACGTTGTCCTCATACCCCTTTAGGGAGAAGCAGGTCCCACTGGGGCACGAGGCCCTGAAGGTCCTCAGGGGCAAAGAGGTGAAACTGGGCTACCAGGTCCTGTTGGCTCTCAAGGTCTTCCTGTAAGTTCCTAGTATATTTAGAAATTATCACTGAAAGCTGGACATGTTTTATAACTATTGAACAATGGCAACGTATTTTAATATATTCTCTTTCAATTCTGAATGAGTGTTTAGAACTCATGAAAAAAAACATGTCCCTTGTCAACTCTGCAAATTTTGTCTATTAGGGAATTTGTCTAAATTTGTCTAAAGGGAATTAATTAGTCATAAAAGTGATTTTTATAATATAATGGTGGTTGATTTATTTTTCCTTTCTTTCTTTTTGGTAATTTTTCTGCCTCCTTTTGTGAGATGGGTGGACATCTGAATACCACCCTAGATATGGCTTAATATTTCATGAACTTTTCCTGTATCTTTTAGGGTGCAGTGGGAACTGATGGTACGCCTGGTGCCAAAGGCCCAACAGTGAGTAACTAACTTCATTTAGGCCACATGAGGTTCAAATGGGCACAATCCTTTGAACAGTGACCATAGACTTGTGCCTAGGTCTCTGCTCATCATGTTACTCTTGCATTCCAATAGGGTTCTCCGGGTACCTCTGGTCCTCCTGGCTTAGCAGGGCCCCCTGGATCTCCAGGACCTCAGGGTAGCACTGGACCTCCAGGAATTCGAGGCCAACCGGTAATGTCCATCAAAGAATTATCATCCATTAGTATAATACAACTAAGATCGCCAGAGAAATAATATGCAATGAGATACAGTGAAACATAGATAATGTGACTTATTTGAATGAGGCAAAAGAAGGTAGGAATTTTTGTAAAGTGGAAGCCAAATGTTAATGTACAATTTACATGTTTAAATTCAAAGGGGAAAATTATTGCACTATGTTAAATTTTAGTGTTCTTTTGTTTAAAATAGTAAGGTCATAACTTCATGATCCACCTCATAGAATTTTATAGAGTTACATAACAAATATGGAGACACTTTGCAAGCCAGTATGGGGAAATACGGAGTTTTCATGGGGGGTTATAATGACAACTTGGCTAAAATGGGTTCAACAGCTATTTCTTAAGATTTATTCTTGAAGAGTGCTTCCAACATGTTGTTTATATTGAATGAGTTTCCACATTTTGTATAAATTTGTATGTTTTATATTCATATATTTATCTATTGGTAAAAATATACGGTTAGTTCTTAAGAAATAAACACATTGAGAAGTTGTGCTTATGTATCTTTTAGCTTGATATATAACAAAACTTTGTTTCCTAGTACTACTTAAAACAAATATTTTAGATCCTGATCTAAGTAATTTGATTATGCTGATAAATCCTTTTTAAATGCTAGTGACAAATTTATAAAAACATGCGTGTTGTTGGTATTTTACATTTGATTTTATCATGTTCTCAATTTAGCAATCTGGTTCCCACAAATTATAGTACAATTGGTATTATAAAGACATACATACCCAAAACTCTTGAATACTCTAAAGATAAAATACCCTATTTGAAGTTGTCAAATCTCAATAAATAGAACATAAATATAAAATTATTTTGATTTTGGGTGAAGAGATCTATTTCCTAAAATAGATTCTAAATAGATTTATCTATTGAAGTTGTCATTGTTAGTTCTAATTTTTATTATCAAATTGTAATAATAACTGAATAATTCTAATTATCCTACTATGCATGATTAAAAACAAGATTATAAAAGTAAATCTTTTGAAGACCCCTGTAAAATATACAAACTACTACCTAACTATACTGGATTTTATAAAATTTCACACACATTCCACAAGATTTGCATAATTTAAAAAAATTATTATACTGCTGATTCAGTACAGATTCAGCTGCAGAAAATTTTCAAGGCCCATTCACTGTAATAATTAAAGCAGGTTGGGCTGGATAAATATCTTGGTTCTTAAAATTATCGATGTTTTTATTTTAGGGTGATCCAGGAGTTCCAGGTTTCAAAGGAGAAGCTGGCCCAAAAGGGGAACCGGTAAGGTTTTATTTCTTTTAAATGATAATAAGAACATGAATATTATCCAGAAATGTAAGCCCAAAATACTCAAGTACTTCAAATAATGACAATGAGAATTATAATACTTTTGGATGGAAATAGTTTGCTTAATATAGTTTAAAATTTGTGACTGACTTATTTAAATGAATCTTTTGACTATAACTCCCTTGTCAAATGGCTCTTTCTGGTATCTGTCCTTCTGTTTTCAATAGGGGCCACATGGTATTCAGGGTCCAATAGGCCCACCTGGTGAAGAAGGCAAACGAGGTCCCCGAGGTGATCCAGGAACAGTTGGTCCTCCAGGCCCCATGGGAGAAAGGGTAAAATTTGAATGATTGAATAAATTCTTATAGTTGTGGGGGAAGTACATGAATAACTTTTGGAATAGTGAGGAAAACTAGAGCAATTAAGAGAAATGCTAGCAGGTGCATTGCACAGTTCAGTATGGCTATCTTTGAATTCAGGGAGCCAACTGTCTAATCATTGTTCATTCATTCATTCATCTAATATTGACTGAACAAATGCTCTATGCCAATTTGGTATATGGTGCTTGGGATACATCAGTGAACAAGAATGCTATGGGTCCAGCCTTCATGCGGGAGCTAGTAAACAATAGTTTAGTGGGGAGGTAAGCAATAAACAAGTTAACAGGTAAATAAAAATATAATTACACATTTTAATAAGTGCCATATACACTTAGGGAATAGCAGGGTGATGTGGTAGAGAGTAACTTATGACAGTAGTGTGGCATTAGGTTAGGTGGTTAGGAAATAAGATTCTTTGAGAAGATGGCATCTAGCTAAAATCTGAAGATTAAGATGAGCCAGCAAGAAAACTTGAGAGAAAAAGCATTTTTCAGCAGAGGAAACAAAAAATGCAAATCCAGGAGGCCAGAAAGGGCTTAGTGATTTTGAAGACCAGAAAAGGTTGCTGTGACTGGACTATAATGAAACAGGTCTGAAAGGGAGAATAACAATATCACCTTACTTTTGTATGGAACCTCAGAAAATGCAAAGGGCTTCACATCAAAGACAATACTAATGCCTGCAATCACGGACATTTTGATTGTGGTAGATGGTACCATTTCTTTACCTCTTGTATCTATATCTATGTATCAGTTTTTCTCTATGTTTAATTTTATAATGAAGTGGTAAAATATTTTTTGATTTGAATAATTTTGGCTCAGTACTTACACATACTTTTCAAAATTTAAAATGTCTTTCTGTATAGTCATGTTATTTTTTCTTATACATATCTATTGCTGTGTTGGGTTGATCATAGCTCCTAAAACCTTATAGTACTAAGAATAAAAATCACCCACTCGTTATATATTACAAAAACATCCACAATTAAGAATACATTTTGGTCATTTGTAGGGTGCTCCTGGCAATCGTGGTTTTCCAGGCTCTGATGGTTTACCTGGACCAAAGGTAAGGTTATCCTATCAAGGTTGACACTCCTGTGGGCAGTGTTGCAAAAGATGCCATTGTCCAGCATGGTGATCTAGCCTTGGTCCACATGGGTCCAGATCTAGAAAAGAGTTGGACACAGATGTTACTCCTACTGCCAAATCCCACTTGTGCAATTTCTTCATTATAGAGGTCTAGGGGAGAAGGATGATAGTTGGAGGTGTATTGGAGTTTGTTTTCAAACTTTCCAGGGACATTCTTGAGAAGAATAGGCCATAAATCTTTCCTTTAGCCGATATATATTTTTTCCTTTATCTAGAAATTTAGACTGTTTCAAAATTTGGGGGTTTCTAAATCTAAGTTATTGGAGTGAGGCTCTAAACACAACTTTCATTAGTTAATGATGAAAAACCTCTATTCTACAAGGAATCCAAATGAGAACAAAATGTGAAGTGACATGGTTTACAAAGAAGTCTTTGTAACTACTTTGACAAACTCTTTTATGTTATACTAGTGGTTTGATTTGTAAACAAGGATTTTATATATGCTTGCTTTTGTTTCCCTGCACTACCTTTTTCCTGATATGTTCTGCTTTGCTTTGGAACAGGGGGCTCAAGGAGAGAGGGGTCCTGTAGGTTCTTCAGGACCTAAAGGAGGTCAGGGGGATCCAGGACGTCCGGGGGAACCTGGGCTTCCAGGTGCTCGGGTAAGAACACAGCAGTTTTTTGCTACATCAACCCAGGAGATATGCTCCTGAGAATTCATTAAAGGTTTTTTAAAGGTTTTTTTTTTTTTTTTTTAATAGCTTGCTTTCACGACTTGGAACATTTCTTTGTTTTTTTCTTTGGGTTTGACCTGTTTCATTATTTTTGAAATAATGAATGGTTTGCTATTTTTATCATGTATAGAAAAAAAAAAACTTCTAGTCTCCTTTATTCAAAGAGGTATGTATTAATAATTTTACCACTTGATATGAAAAGAAAATCCTTTTTATCAATTTTTATGATTTTTCTTTACTTGCTGATGAACAACTTATGTGACTTTTAGCACAGAGAATTCCTGACAAATTTCATTTTAACAAAATGTCACTTGAAAATTCATTAGAACTATGGAATTACCCTTATATTCAGTTGTCAACAATGCCCCTTAAAGAGAAAAGGATTATACAGAAAGCTTCATGGAAAGATACAGTTGGCTCAACATAAGTTCTTTGTCCTGAACCCAGTGTTAGATATATAAGTAAAAGTCTCCTACAACCCTTTCTCCTTCTACGTGAGAAACAGGCATTGGGTTCATCTTCGATAAATATCTTCGATATTCTTCCCTAGACACATGATAAAGGTGGAATGCCAGTTGAATGACCATTCAATTACTTTTAGTAAAAATGATCCCTGATTGTAGACTGCATTTGGACTTGGAGGACTATGAATGAATTAAAAAAACTGGTAGGAGGCATAGCTTTGGATTTCCTGAGTTTGCAGGGACTTCTACCTGGGCATTCACCTTGCTGGGACCAGTATAGTATGTCCAAGGTGCTGTTACAAATATTGGTTATGTGAGATTTCAAACCAGGGTTGCTCCTGCACCCACCACGTAGACTGATTCTCTCACATCGGGCCTCCCATTGTGGGAGGCTTAGAGTCTGGCCCTGAAGGCTGTGCTGTGAGGACTCCTCCCAGTGGGGAGTCCCACATGTGATGCCTTGTTGCATGTTGTGTCGTCTGCCCTGTATCCTGCCCTGTATCCTGAAACCAGGTTGGGTGGGGTCCATGATGGTCCTGTGAGTTTGCTAGAGGAGCCTAAGGCTACTGAGAGTGGGCATTGCAAAGCGGAACTGGATCTTTTTAATGCAGTGCTATTTTTACTCTTTAGAATCTTTACTCCAGTTGCAGGTCAGCAACAAACTGACAATTGCTTTTAATTTTTAGGGTCTGACAGGAAATCCTGGTGTTCAAGGTCCTGAAGGAAAACTTGGACCTTTGGTAAGTAATTTAAACAGAAGTCCACCACCATTAATATTTCTCAATAGACATGCAACTTACATGGTAAGATGCTTATTTAAGGTTAACATTTTTGATCAGGTGGATGCTGATCATGTTTACATGTTTAAAATGTACCTTCCTCTCCTGGAAGTAAATATTAAGGATCTGCATATTTTCAAAATGACCAAAAATTGATAACGTTGTATTGAAATAAATGCTTGAGATTGTAATTGCTTCTCTGACATAAGTGAAAAAGTTTCCATGATGTATTTATTAATATTAGTGGAATTTGTTAGCAACATTCTCATTTCTTGATATCCTTCCAATTTTATACATTTAAGAGATAAGTGGGTATAAATTTGAAAGTTCATATATTCTGGGCCCTTTCCTTATACAGCAAATGTGAAATGGAAGTCCTGAGTTTTCATTACCACAAACAAGAGTAAATGAAAGAAGGAAGATTTCCCCTATTAATATGAGAATGTAAAGAGACATAAAGATGAGGCTTGTGTATAGAATAAGAATAAAGTCTCCGTTCTAAACATTCAAATACCTCAGCAGTTGTTTTTAAAAACACTCAACTGTCCTGATTCACTGAAATAAAAACGTGGCTTAATTTAAAACTTACATAACTTTTGTAGTAAGGAAAGGCAAGTGACAATTTGGGTGATGTAACATTCAGAGAGAACTTATGTGAAACTTACATTGCTCCTGTCAATTTTGTAGGGTGCTCCAGGAGAGGATGGCCGGCCAGGTCCTCCAGGCTCCATAGGAATCAGAGGGCAGCCTGGGAGTATGGGTCTTCCAGGCCCCAAAGGTAGCAGTGTGAGTACAGTGTATAATGTTGCCATCTCATCATAATCCTCACTTGGAGCTGACATGTTTATAGCAAACTGATTGAAATTTAAATTAGTTTGCATTGATTCTTTAGGGTGACCCTGGAAAACCTGGAGAAGCAGGAAATGCTGGTGTTCCTGGGCAGAGGGTAACTATACATTTTCTGCTAAAGAAAAAAATATATATGAAATTACCCAAATTCTCATGGTCTCACCTCATAAATTATCTCTCTGCGATGCTAGGGAGCTCCTGGAAAAGATGGTGAAGTTGGTCCTTCCGGTCCTGTGGGCCCCCCGGTATGTAAGTTTTAGTGAGAATATATTCACATTGCATTCTTCAGTGATGTTTGTCTGAGACTTTACTCATGGGTAGGTTTTGGGGGGAAGTAAATAAAAAAGTGCAAGATGGAAGAATTTCAGTTATATCTTTTCTTTTGATTCCTGTGCTGGCATCTTCTGCCTTTTTAAGTAGAATTATTGGTCTTTTCATTTTAAACTTCTATGAAATGCTGATGGTAAAAGCTACCTCATCATCTCTATGTTATCACAGTTGAAAATTATGTGAGGAAAGTAGTGTCTGACAAATATTTTATACTGTATTTTATTTAAAATATATAAATACTCGATTTTTTTTTTCTAATATTGTGTCTTACAGAAATTTATTTAAGCGTTTTTTTGTTTGTTTGTTTTGTTTTTTTTGGATGGACTAAAAAGGAATAATATTTATCCTTTGAGGTATATTTTCATCCTAGGATTTTAAAATTGTGTTTATCAGAAATACTATGGCATGTTTATTTGTTTTGGAATGGGGCAATTTAAATATCTTTTTTAAAATGTTAGCTTTGCTTTCTTTAGTTATTCTAGTTTTGAAGGTTTGATTAATAATTTTTATAACACTGAGAAACAAACTACAATGGAAACATTAATTACCTTTTAGATTAGACATATAAAAGTAATGGATTTTTCCATGCCAATAGTCAATTTTCCCCCAAATTTTACAGTTGGCTCCAGACATTTATGTTTGGATAAAAAATAAACACATGTTATCAGTTTCTTCACTGGCTTTAGAAGATATTTTCTCACCATCAGGGACTTAAAACGGTACAATTAGTTGACATTTAGGACTAGTTTATTATCTTGCTAAAGTGAAAAACTTGTGATTGGAAGAAATACAAAGAAATATAAATACTTCTGGTGGTTCACACAAGTGGGAAGCAGACATAAGGATCTGGCTCGTGATGTTCATGGTTTTCTTTCCTTCGTGACTTAGGGTCTAGCTGGGGAGAGAGGAGAACAGGGCCCTCCAGGCCCCACTGGCTTTCAGGTATGCACTGACTCAGTCTTCCATTTCTTCTTCCCCTAACCAAAATGCTTTTTTATAAAAAGATATGGTTGAATGATGTGAAATTCTACAATTTTCAAAGGGGTCATTCCTCTTTTAGTAAATAAGATAGACATTTGGACAAAATCAAACATTTTTACTCAAAGAGAAGGAACAGATTTCCCCTGAACAACTGATCAAACCCCAAACCTATTAACAAATTATAAATCATAAAATGTTCTTAATATCTCAATAAGATTTATTTAACTATATTGAGGCTTATCTAATTTTATTGACACAGTGTCTAAAATTTTTTGTTGAACAAATTTTCATGATTTATTTAATTAAATATGATGGTATATTAATAGCATAGATAATCATAATTTGGGGAAAAAACTGTCAGGACTAACTTTCAATATTTATTCTAGCAGCCTAAAGTATTGTTCTCAAAGCCATTAAAAGCTCCACAAATATAAAGAACCTACTGTTATATCCTTACCTCTTTTTTGCTAAGTGGTGTGCAAATGAAAATCTAAACCTACGAACTGACTAGCTGCTGTGTTATGTTAGAGGATGTAGGTTTCTCATTTTGCTTTGCTTAACTTGTGTTTAAATAATGTCTTTTGCTTGAAAATACAGTCAGGGAGCTCTATGAATTGTGAACTGTTAACACTGGTGGCCTATTAAATTTCCACAGAGTCACAATTTTATATTCTTTTGCTTTAGGGGCTTCCTGGTCCTCCAGGGCCTCCTGGGGAAGGTGGAAAGCCAGGTGATCAGGTAAGTGTTTAAATAATAAGGATAGCAATACTAAAAATTGCTAACATAATATCACTTACTATGTGTCAGGCTCTGTTCTGCTTTGCTTTAAATTAATTATCTCCTTTAATCCTCAAAACAACTCTTATGTACTAGGTACTATTATTATTATTATGCCCATTTTACAGATGAGGAAAATAAGGCACACGGATGTTAAGTAATTTTCCCAAAGTCACACAGCTGATATGATTTGAACCCAGGTCATGTGCTCATACTGTGTTCTTAATCACTAAATATGTCTTACTGTACATTTTACTGGAGGCTTCATAAACGGTTATGAACAGAAACTTACCATTTTATTTCTGTCATTTTACCAGCACATAGGTTTATGTAATTTATTTTTCTTTTAGTGATTTATTCATTCATTTAACTGTTCAGAAATATTTGCTGAGCACTCTGTGCTAAGCTCTACTAAGCCTTGGCCTGAACCAATTGAACAAGATGGACATGGACCTTGCCTTATATTTTATTTTACTAGGAGACAGAGAGTATAGAAAGTCAGTTACAACAGTAGCATATTCTAAATGCTATGGTAAGAGAGGCACTGTGTGTATGTAAACCTAGAAGATGCACCTAATTCAGACATTGGGGTTTAGAAAAAGTTTCCTGGACAAAATAGTATCTTTTATAAGATCTGAAGGAAGAATGATGGTAAGCGGGGAGGAGGGAAGGCAAGAAAATACTCCAGGAAATGCAAACAGCAAGTGCAAAGGCTTGATGATCAAATTTAGGCACTGAAAAAAGTTCGGTAGGTCAGAAATGTGAAATACAGGTTGAGGAGGGTGAAGAAGAGGCTGGAGAATGACAGGGGCCTGATTCTGGAAAGTCTTAATTTGAGTCTAGTTTGTTCTTATTATTAGAGTAATGGGAAGCTAATGAAGAGCTTTTAAGTAGAGAGAAATACTATTACATTTGGGTTTTAGGAAGATCATGCCACAATGAAGACAATACATTTCAAGGGACAAGACTGGAGGCCTACTTGATATAGTTACTGTCTTTATCGAACAGAGAAGTTTTAAATGACAAATTTTCCTTTAGTTAAGAACAAACTTTTAATGTAGTCATGACAGCATTAGTTTGAACCCACAATTCCTAGTACAGTGTGTTGTCTATATTATATGTTCAAGGAATATTTATTAAATTGAATTGAATTGGTTCTATTTAAAAGATTAGTACTTCATTGCTTTTAATTTCACTTTCCTCTGTTAAGTTTTTTACATTCCATTAGGAAATAAAAGGCCTTTTGCTTTTATTTTATTGTTGCTAAAAGTAATATCTTTGTGAGATAATATTTTGAATGAACTCATTGCCCAAAGTCAATCATTCAGGTATAATATAAACTTTTCTGGAAAAGTATTTCCATCCAATGTATATGATATCCCATTGTTTATAAAATTGTACATGTTTTTCTTTCTTCAATATTATGGGCTTAGTCAGACTTCTAATAGTATGTTAGAAGAAATTAGGTATATGATCTGGAAAGATTTCTAATAAATACCTAAAGTTCAGCTGAAAGTTTTTCATTTAAAAAAATGTATTTTATAGGGAGTTCCTGGAGATCCTGGAGCAGTTGGCCCATTAGGACCTAGAGTAAGTATTTTCTTCTTCATGATTAACTTTGTGTCCATTGGCTTCAGTTTGAAAAAGCATCTTTTATCTTAAACTGGGCTTTAATTGTTACAGTTTTTTACTTAATGAAAATCAATCGTATGAGAAATATTTTGTGCTGTGAAACTAGTATATGCTTACTTCAAGTTCATTTCTTGTTAAATTAGAAAACTGAGTCTTAATAGTTGCTCATTTCTAAATTTTTCCCCAGTAGAAGTCATTTTTCACATTTCCAGGAACACTTTTTCTTTTTTTTTCCTGCGGTACGCGGGCCTCTCACCGCTGCGGCCTCTCCCGTTGCGGAGCACAGGCTCCGGATGCGCAGGCCCAGCGGCCATGGCTCACGGGCCCAGCCGCTCCGTGGCATGTGGGATCTTCGCGGACCAGGGAACGTACCCGTGTCCTCTGCATTGGCAGGCGGACTCCCAACCACTGCGCCACCAGGGAAGCCCACCCAGGAGCACTTTTAACCCATTTTCAGATCAAGCACTGAGACTGTTTGACATTCCTATGTTGTATAGGGAGAACGAGGAAATCCAGGGGAAAGAGGAGAACCAGGAATAACCGGACTTCCTGGTGAGAAGGGAATGGCTGGAGGACACGGTCCTGATGGTCCAAAAGTAAGTATGGTAGTGAGCTCAGTAGTTTAAAATGGTCTAAAATTACTGCTCAATAAACACGTAATGGTGCTAGGATTTATTATTATTTATTTCTGTTGTTTTTACAAAATATTTGATTATATAATTTCTTCAACAAATATTTAATGAACACCTTCTTGGCTTTTCTTTGGCACTAAAGAGTCAGCTAAAAAAGAATCTCTTCTTTGATGGGATTTTTGATCACTACATAAAGTAGTGATACATTCTCATATACAAACCTGTTTCTAATATTTATTTATATAACTTTTATTAATGACTTCTATTAATAAGCAGAGGCAATAAATCGAAAATAGTGTAATTTATTAGGATGTCTTCCTAATCATATGCTCCATTTTCCTTGTCTCAGTTTCTACAGTTCTGCTTACTTAATATATGAAAGTATGTCACTTTTGAAATCCGAAATTACAATACATTATACGGCAAAAATCAGTACCATTTCCTTTTGGGTGCTGTTTTAAAATTGGTAGAAGACTGTGTGGCCAACTTCAGTGCAAACAACTGAAGTAGAATTTTTCATGATCATATAATATTAGATCCCTTATTACCTTCAAAGGCCAGAGTGATTGAAGAAGATCTGCTTCAATTTAATTACTGAATGAGCCTGAAAGCCAGCTTCATATCATGGGTTCTTTAGAGAGAGAATGGAATACTCTCTAAATGTGATGTCTTCTTTTTTTTATTAGAATCCCTATGATGTTGCCAAAAAAAGAAAATAAAAAGGCAATTCTATCATTTTATTTGAATTGGTACCCAATTTCTCCAAAGAGAATGTTGAAAACAAACCAACAATCAAAACAGCAAGATCTGATTTTTTTAAAATGAACTCAGAGTCAATTTTCCCAAATGAAAAATATAAGCACTAGGTTGAACCACAAGAAATTGCCAAGATTCTACTATTTTTGATTTACCAAAACAGGAATTTCATATAGTTTCAGCCTTAAAATATAGGTGAGCTTACTTATTGTTGGTTCATTTCAGGGCAGTCCAGGACCAACTGGGACCCCTGGAGATACAGGCCCACCAGGTCTTCAAGGTATGCCAGGAGAAAGAGGAATTGCAGGAACTCCTGGCCCCAAGGGTGACAGAGTAAGTTTGGTTTGCTTAGTTCATCCATTTACACTTTCTACTGATACTGATTTCCTGGGCAGACTTTTACTTCTACCACCCTAAGTCACAAGTCATTCATTCATTCATTCTTTCAGTATATGTGTACTTAGAAAGTGTTCAGTCCCAGGCATTGTTCTATGCTCAAGGGGATACAGCTGTGAACATTAGAGAGAAGTCCCTGCTCTCATGAAGCTTCCATGCAAGTGTAGGAAAAAGACAATTAAATGATTAAATGGTGTTTTGTATGTTTTCGCAGGGTGGCATAGGAGAGAAAGGTTCTGAAGGTACAGCTGGAAATGATGGAGCAAGAGTAAGTGAAATCATTCCTTTCAGCAGCTGGGCTAGGAATCAACATCATCATTATCATATGAATTTGCCTGAACTTTTTAAAATAAGTTTCATGTTTCCATGGTTGTCAGGATTAGGAGAATGATGAGATTTGACACTGATGGACCACAGATATTCATTTTGCTTACCTTGAATTAGAACAAGCCAAAAAATAGTCATTATTGAGAGAATGAAGTAAGACACATTTTTATTGTGCATATGAGATTGGTGCTTTAAGCGGTGGGGCCCTCTTTATCTTTATTATCTTTTTATTTCATAGGCAATGTTTATTTGTTTTAAAATGCAGCTCTAGTGAGTTGCCTTAGACCTCATTCCAGTGCAGGCAAGTAGAGTTTTACAGAGTAGCCAAAGGTGTGACAAATGTTTCTCAATATACTAGATGTTAGGGGTGAGAAAATTACTGCATGATGAATCGTCATTAATGCTTTCATTGATAAAGAGGCTGAATAAGTGAAATGTAAAGAAGGATTGTTTAATATCCTTCCAGAAATTGACATTTAACAAACTTTATGTCCTTAAAAATGGAATGTATTTGCAATTCTAAGGATAATCAGACAATCAGACTGAAAATATATTTTCAGACATGAATGATCCTCTCAGGTAAGAGCAGGTAGTTACAGTTGCTCAGACAGTCAGCATTTCCTGGAAATAGTTCCTGATATTTGATAAATAGTTTCTGGTTCAGTATGACATGGTTTGCTGTTAGTTGTCATGCTGTGTCCTGACAATAGCCGTTATACTATTAAAAAAGAGATGACACTGAACCACTATTAATATTTTGATTCTGTCCATTGAGCCACTGTTAATACATTGATTATGTTAACTTTTGATTAAAGAAATAAAGTAAATTATAGAAAAGTTTTAGCCTTAGTGATAATTATCCCTTTTTTCTTTTTCTGGAAAGCTAATTAAGGGTGAAACACTTAGTTTAGCAAATTATGAACTCAAAATATCTCTTGCCTTTTAATTAAATCTAATATTTGATTTAATACTTTAAAAAAGTGGTCTAAGTAAATCTGGTTTATGGTTTGCATTTCACATCATGGTTGGTCTGGAGTGCACAGTAAGTAGTGAAGTGCTGTTTGAAGGAGAGATGATGCATTGACAGTTTATTTTAAGGAGAAAGCTGAAATACATATCTATTGTTCCTTTGAACTATGAAAATGCAATGCAGTAGGATCAAGATTTAAGCAATGACTGCTTCATTTTTAGTGAGGGAAATATGTTGTTTTAGGGAAGAAGCAGAGCAGAGCATTTGCTGTAATCTCATGGTAAAGGAAAAAAAATGAATCACTTCTTTTCTGTATGAAAAAAATGAGAATGTAATAAAGTCACCTTTATATTTAATCAAATCCTTTAAGGAAGTATATTAGGTAAACGGATGGCAGAACATTGTTTCATTATAGATCTAGAGAATTTAAGGTCACAGTTTTCTTATGTTCTTGTCACAGATATAAAATTAAAAAGTCATTTTGTTCCTTAAGTTTCTGCAGTAGTGCATACAGAAATTAAATGACAAAAGCTTGTGAAGAGGCAATACACAAATATGAGAGAAAAAACCTGTCTTAGGAAGGATTCCAATACAGTGCAGCAGTTTAAAGATTGTAACCTCATGTCAAGAAAACCCCATGTGGTAGCACCCTACATTCTGAGCCAGAGAACAGCGTCTTCAGTGTAGCAGGGTAGTGCAACTCCTTTTCATCTCAGGGGAATGTGGAAAACTGAGTGCTTTAGTAGAATTTCACTTTTTTAAAAAAAATAAAGGAGTGATATTTCACTAGTATAATTTAAGAATATAGTATTCTATACAAAAAAAGAAAAGCCTCTTCAATCTATTGTCACATTTCAAATAGGTATTAGCAAAATTAAATAAGCTAAGAAACACAGAAACACTGTTGAAGGGTAGCGCTAATTTCATACTAATGTTTGAAGACGGTGTTATATATGGAGGAGTTGAGTTGGATGAAAGAGATTAAAACGTTTTGTGGAGAAAATCCATTGGAAATTGTTTTAGACTATATAAAATATTGAGAATATACAGTTATATCATTTATTATAGGTAATGTTTTACAAAAGCAGTCAGCTGTAACAAAATAGTCCCTTCTTTGTTAGTTTGTTTAAACATGGAGATTTCTGTGCATTCTTTTCCTCAGTATGCCTATGTTATGTTAATTGCAGGGTCTTCCGGGTCCCTTGGGTCCTCCTGGTCCCGCAGGTCCTACTGGAGAAAAGGTAATGTCACAAGTTGTTATTTTGTGGACTTAAAATCCTGAGATTTGAATGCTGGATCTTTTTCATAATGTTTTCTCTTTCATAAAATTTGACAGTTGGACTAGATCATCTCAGAGTTCTCCTCCCATCCGCCCTACACATAGGGCCCAAATCCTACGGTTATACTGTTTTGCCACTGCTTTGGACAATAACAATCTAAAATCTGCTTTCTAGGGAGAACCTGGCCCTCGAGGTTTAGTTGGCCCACCTGGCTCCCGTGGAAATCCTGTAAGTGACAGTATTTTGATGTTCTTTAGTATGAGCTTGAGCAGTAAAACGATTCATCATTTTGTCTTGATATTTATAAAACCATGCCTGTTGGATTAGGTTACTTTTAACTTCCTGGTTTTCACCTTTTACTATTCTCATTAAACTTAAAAAAAAATCATTGCATTATTTCTATATAATCTATTAAGTCTAGGTAGGCAGCTCATTTACTAAGTAATTAGAAGCTTCTTTGAGACTTTGGGCCTTGGAAAATTTCTTCTATGACCCTTTACATCACGCTTAAGACTCCTCCTCAAGCAATATGTCTACTTTCTCTATATGTACATTTCAGGACACTACAAATTTATATAATTGCATTTTAAAATACTCTTCCTATTTAGAATAATGTGTGAAAGCTACAGTAATGTTTGTCTTCTTCTAGGGTTCTCGTGGTGAAAATGGCCCAACCGGAGCCGTTGGTTTTGCTGGACCCCAGGTATGATTTTCAAATAGCCCTAATTTACAAATGAACATTCCTCTTGTTACAGCAATGAACTTAATAACTTATCATTGTCATGTGTTTTGAAGGTATATTCAAGATTCTGGAAAACATAGTTTTCTAGGCAATATTCTCATTTTCAATACATATTTTCATGAACTGGCCCCAAAATGGATGAATTTGCATTATATTGAATTATATACTTATTTGTTATAATAAAAATGTGGTGGTGTAACATTTTTTCAGACTGTCTTCAAAGATCTTATCAGGGCTTTTTCTTTTCTTCTATGCTTTTATACTGATTTCAAAGCACCATTATACCATATATGAATAAATGATATGTTAAGAATAATTATCATGAAATAATATATCTATAAGTGTTATGATCAATTGCTTATTTGTTCAATTAATGTAGGGTCCTGATGGGCAGCCTGGAGTAAAAGGTGAACCTGGAGAGCCAGGACAGAAGGGCGATGCTGGCTCTCCTGGACCACAAGGTCTAGCAGGATCCCCAGGCCCTCATGTAAGTTTCAAATAAAAAAGACACAACTTGAGTCCAGTGCCCACTGTTTGACCTTGTGTTTAGACCATATTTCTATCCTATAGCGATCTTTTGTTTGTTTCGTTCTATTTAGGGTCCTAATGGCGTTCCTGGACTAAAAGGTGGTCGAGGAACTCAGGGTCCACCTGTAAGTTGGTTTGAAGCTCTGGGAATTACACACAGCTAGCCACAGATACCTATTACTTTATAGCCATTTTAAAGTTCATTTGAACCCGTAACAACAAATTTTTAGTTGTATAACTATACAGTAGTGGGAGGAGCGCTTAACTATGATGCAGATCTGGGTTAAAATTAGTTTTTTGATCTTGGAGACCCAGCTGCCTCATATGTAACATAAATAATATATTACCTATGGAAGAGGGAATGAATAATGTCAAAATACTTTGTATAATTCTGTTATATAAAATATTAATGTGATTCTAGCCCTTGCCTTCAATATACTTGTATGTATTCAAGAGAAATGGAAAGTGGAAAGAGAAAAATAGTATCCTTCCTACTAGTTAATCCAGATCCATTCCCAAAAACATAGGATACAAGAAAAAATATATATTGGTCATAACAAGAGGAATATAAAGGCCTAAGTATCCCTGTAAAATTAATAATCCCTATAAAGTGTATAGAATTAATTTTTATTTTAAAATTACTTATATGATGTTATATTTCTAGGGTGCTACAGGATTTCCTGGTTCTGCCGGCAGAGTTGGACCTCCAGGTCCTACTGTAAGTCGATTCAGTAATTGAAATCATTGATAGCGGAGTAATTTTACACACACATAAAAATACACACAAACACATACATATGTACATATTATAATGATACACACATATATTTAATTGAGTTATTATTTGTTCTTTTGTTTAATCCCTTAATTAGTTGTTATCCCATGTTGACAACTCTTGTCCCAATAATTCATAGTGGTAAGCTGTCGAGCCACTCCTTCTTTAATCATCCAGTGTTTCCTGGAGGAGCTTATTTGCAAATCCTTTTTTTTTTTTTTGCGGTACGCGGGCCTCTCCCGTTGCGGAGTACAGGCTCCGGACGCGCAGGCTCAGCGGCCATGGCTCACGGGCCCAGCAGCTCCACGGCATGTGGGATCTTCCTGGACCGGGGCGCAAACCCGCGGCCCCTGCATTGGCAGGCGGACTCCCAACCACTGCGCCACCAGGGAAGCCCTGCAAATCCTTTTAAGCCCCAATGTTTGACTGTTACTTCATTTGGGCACTAAATAGTAACAGTATTGTGTGCTAATAATCATTTCTTTCAGTTAGGAAGAATCTCTGAAATTATCTTTAATAAAAGTTATTCTTTCATTATAAGATCAGGTCAGACAATAAAATATCAATATTATGTATTCATTGTTGGGGCAGAGCCTTATGGAGTTTGAAAATTCAAGTTAACTTCAACACACTTTTTTTTTTGCAATTCCAAATCACTTTACTTTTATTTATTTTTTAATTGAAGTATAGTTGATTTTTCAATATTGTCAGCACACTTTTAATAATGACTAAAAGGTAACTGCAAGTAATTTAGATTTTCCTCTGGGAAATGAATCAGCTGTGTGGCAGCTGTGTTTTTTATTTTTGTTTAAATCCCCTGAGTGATCATCTAACAGGAAAAATGGACCTGTGAGGCTTGGGAATCTGCCTCTGAGGCAGAGACCATCACATTAGGTCTTCTAACGTGGCTTCCACTTTGCCCTCCCGGGTCTCTTTCTATGTTGTACTAGGGAGCTCCAGGACCTGCAGGGCCCTTAGGGGAACCTGGGAAGGAGGGACCTCCAGGTCTTCCTGGGGACCCCGGCTCTCACGGACGAGTAGGAGATCGAGGACCAGCTGGCCCCCCTGGTGGCCCAGGAGACAAAGGGGACCCAGGAGAAGATGGGCAACCTGTAAGTTTGGAATCTTTGTTCTAGACCACCTCTAACTGAGATATTTACTAGTAAAAATTCATAAGAATTACTGCCACAGAGAAACTGTTTATATATTATCCTGAGCACTTTCATAATCCTTTAAATGCATTATGCCCTATAGGTTTTTAATTTATAATTCTCTGCTCTAGGAAAAAGTATATGTACAGATATAAAAATATAATAGTCATGGATATGGTGTTCAGAAACTAAACAAGGAAGCATTTTTTGTTAAATATCTGTATTGAATGAAGAACCTTTTTTTAAACCAAACTATTTTATTTAATATCCAAATGCCTCAACATTAATATGTTTAGATAGAGCCCTATTTCTTTGTTTTAAAATTTTTCTAGTCATTTTAAAAAGAGGAAAAATATTTGCCTGAATAGTTGCCTCTTTTATTCTACTAATATTCACATTAATCTTCAAGTTCCTTTCCAACTAAATGGGCCATTCTCACCTTTAAATAATGTTAGAGGCTCAGTGTGGATTACACATCTTGACTACTCATACATAGTATGGTTTTATGGAACAGAGAACTTTTTCTCATACCAAAAAACCTGTAAAGCTGTGATCTATTGTAAAGTGCTTGCATATAGTTTTCCCTGGAGAATTCCTCATTATAGTTTGTCCTCAAAATTAGGGTCCAGATGGTCCCCCTGGTCCAGCTGGAACTACTGGGCAAAGAGGAATCGTCGGCATGCCAGGGCAGCGTGGAGAGCGAGGGATGCCCGGCCTTCCAGGCCCAGCAGTGAGTAGCTGCGCTGGTCGATATTTCATCTGATTATATGCAATAAAATTTGTGAAGGGAAAATTTATCTTTTTTTTTTCTTAATAGATTTGAAGTCTCTTTTAGACACAGATTCTGAGTATCTTAAAAACCTTTTGACTTTAAATGTCAAATTCTTTACTTAAGTACCTTAGAAAGTCCTTGAAAAATATAGTTATTTAACCCTGGGACTAGAGAAGTAGACAAATAAGGATATAGATTTTGGTGACTCTAAATCTTTCTTCAAAGATTAAAAATATCCATGGAGCTAGAGAAAGGGGATAATCTCCTGGTGAGTAGGTAGCCTCTTTTTAAATAAGCATGCCTAACAGAAACACTCATATTTCACAGTTGAGAGAGTACGTTTTCATAAACCATCAAAGGGAAGAAGTAGTTGAGCTAAAGTAATATTGGAGGTGAAAGTGGGGTGAACAATAAAGAAGGATTCTGAAAGTAATCTCCTGTTCCCTGGAGGGTGCTAAGAATTTCATATTCCCTGGAGTATGGATAAAAGTTTAACTCACTGTTAGCTTTGAAGAGACTAAATTTTACTGCTGAAAGTTTACATGCTTGAGGAAAAAATGGTGTTTTTATATGGAATGTAGACAGAGAGATTTACTGCTGGGACCTTGGAACTGGGGACATGTGGGTAGAGATGTGAAACCAGAAAACCAGGAGTTAAGGGCTGTCTTATTGTTATCAGGAGTGAGCCAAGGAACCTGGAAGTAAAATCTCCCAATACTGAGACCAAAGTGCCAGGATATAGAAGTAAAGTGAGCAGACAAAGCAGAAATGAATAAAGATGAGCAAATCTTACTAGTGACACAGATTCAAGAAGGGCATCCGGAAATGACAATGGTACATCAGATTAGAAACCAAAATGAACCTGACTTGGTGCAAAGGATGCTTTTTATTCCCTTTGATACGTCAGGATGATTGTGATAAGAAGTGCGCATGCCTCTGGGAAGGCACTACAGTGACATGAGTGTTGTGGGATAATGGACAATAATTACTATAGCAGGAGGGACTGGGGTGCCATTTGAATAAATGTAGCCTTTATGTGAACTGACCTCCTTAAACTTCTTCAGAAGTGGTGGACATATTTGTACTTTTATTTCAGGGCACACCAGGAAAAGTAGGACCAACTGGTGCACCAGGAGATAAAGGCCCGCCTGGACCAGTGGGGCCCCCAGGCTCAAATGGCCCTGTGGGAGAACCAGGACCTGAAGTGAGTACTACAGTGAAAATCCCTCTCCCCTCCTCATCTGGGTGTTCCGGGGACATTTTTTAAATTTAGAAGTCAATTTAGAAATTTAGAAATTGTACATTTGACCTGAAGGAAGTTTCCTAGTGATGTTTCTTGATGTGTTCTTGCCTAGAGAGTTGACTAAATGATGACATAAGAAAAAGTAGTAAGATTTGTGTCTTGCACTGACTTTCATCTAGTCTGGAGCCAAGTATTTTAGTTGATTTATTTTGTTGCCAAATTATTTTGAAGGTGAAAGGACACAACCATTTACCTTTTCTCTTATTAGTATTTCATTCTGTAATGGCATATTTGTCAAAATTGCCAAGTTTTATGGTGATAGGATTAATATAATTGTTACAGCTTGTGAAGAGGGCAAAGTAAGTAGAGATGCTTTTACTTACATATCCCTATAAAGTTACATTATGGAGATCATGTTCCCTTAGTCTCTTCTGAGAGGAAATCAGCTTTTGAAAGGTGATTTGAGAAGTTATAGGTTGGAATTTCCTCTGTTCAGTGCTTTAATGAGTAAATCACCAAACATTTAGTGTCACATTTTCTTGAAAGAAACAATCAATGCCTTTCAAAGCAATTTTTGCTCAAATGGTAAAAATATAGTTCTGAAAAAAATCAAAATAAAATAGGAAAAGAAGACTATATATTTTTTAAAGTAATTTAATATCTAAACACAGATATTTTACTTTAAACTTTAAGGATATTATTTGGGTAAGTAAATGTGAGGAAAACCATTCACTGATAATATAAACAAAACATAAAATACCGGGAATGTAATTGTTGTCTATTTATTTAGAAGAATTTGAATACTTTTTATTTTTTAAAAATAAAAAATAGAAATGAATTTAGACTTAGTGCAGGAGGCACACCAGGAGGAATGTCTGGGGGCTTCTCTGGTGGTGGAGCTCCTCCATCTGGTGGCATCTCCTCTGGGCCCACCATTGAAGAGGTTGATTAAGCCAACCTGAACAGAGATTTAGTACTGTTTCACACCAAACATTGAAGAGCCCAAATTTGTAGCAAATGCCAGGACAGTTTTAAAGTTGAGCTGCTATAGTAAATAACTGGGCATTCTTAATACTTGAATATGAAATATGTATGTGGGGAAAGGAAATAACATTGCACTTTATAAGCACTGAATTGTAAGTGGAAAATAGTGTCTTAAACAAAACTGCATTTAAAGTTGGCACCAAAAATGTAAGAATGTGTTAATAATTTTACAGGCAAATCAAAGTAATAGAAAGATGGCAGAAGACTTTCTTCTACTGAAATTTCCATAAATGCTAATTTATAATATGGAAGAGAGGTGGAAAACATGCTGTAATTTTTCTGGCAATTGGAATGTGATTTTTTATTACTCAGTTAATTCATTTTTCAAATATGATTCTTTATAGGGTCCAGCTGGTAATGATGGTACTCCAGGACGGGATGGTGCTGTTGGAGAACGTGTAAGGGCAGTTTCACTGATTAAAAACTCTGGAGTAATGTAAATTTGAAATCTTTTAATACTAAAGAGTAAAAAGCTACTCTTTCTTCTCATAGCTCCAATGCAGCCCTGAAATTTCTGATTGTAACAATATTTTTTGTAATGTCATAATTTGAGTAGATCTTATAAATGAAAGTTTGAATACATAGCCAAGTGAGATGGCATTTTTTTAATTAACAGTAGGAAAAGGTGCACCATGAAGGCTTTGGATGAGGATACATATGAAGTAGTCTGAATTTCAAACTCATTCACAAAAGTATGGCAGCACAAATAGAGCTGCGTAACATCTAAATTTCTCTACTCACCTCCTAAAGTGAATGCCCCATGAGGAAATAAACCATGTCTTTCTAAATATTGTATATTTCATGATGTGTTCTTAAATTAGACATGTGCTGAACTGAAAATATCCCCAACTTTATCTGAAAGTCTAGTCCCTTTGGGCAGTCACACAGTTGTCTCAGACTACTTAGTAGTAAATGGAAGGCAAAAACAAAAACCCTCTCTAATGTCTATTATGATGCAGAGGCTCTTTCCACTCCAGGAGCTCATAATGTAGCAGAATGGGCTTTGAAACCTGAGAGACCTGGTTGGAATCTTGATTAAGTAACTAGCTATGTGATCTTGAACATATTTTCTGAACCTCAATTTTCAAATACTTTAACTATGATTCGTACCTATACCACTGGGCATTTGTGTTTCAAATAACTTGTTTAAAATATCTAGTAGGCACTCAAAGAGAGGGGAAGAAAGAGTTTTGAAGAATCTTGGGGTAAAGCCAAGGAATGCAAATTCTCTTGGCATCTGGGTTTTTCCCTCGGTCGGTAATATATTGTCCAGTGTGGTAGTCTTCAAAGATTTTGCTGATGTACCCCTGATATAATTTTGAAAATCTATGAACCCTATGCATAATTTAAGTTGCCATCACATTTTATTTTAATCACAAGTTTTAATTGTTGCAAAGGAGGTAATTCTTGGTAAATTCTAAATGTACATGTGCTTTCAATATATTTTTTTCAAGATCTTGGAGTTGCCAATTCAGCTTATTCAATGTATTATGTATCAATTCTCCAACCTAATTGCCAGAGTTTATCCTGGTTGCCAAACTAATCAGTCAAATAAGACTTAACTTCTGTCAGAAAAAAGGTCTGACTCCGTTTCTCAAGTCAAATAATTATATTAATACACGTTCATGTAACAATAATCTCATCTCTGACTTAAAGAGACAAGTAAGATTCAGAGCCTTGTCATAATGGGGTCCTCTGGGTAAAATAAGGAGCCGCCTCTTTCTTTCCGAATACCTCTTTGCTTCATTCTTAAGTGAACCGTGCATTCTGGAAAAGTCCCTTAGTTTGATGCCCAGTGGCATCAAAGCACTGCAGCATAATAAGATTGCAGATTGTATGATATCTGCCTTTATTTCATAAAATGAGAGAAGGGTGATTGTTAAAGAGGAAGTAGGGAAGGATGCTCCAAGCCAGTTTTCTGAAAGAACACATATGAAGTTGAAAATCTGGAAAGCGGTTTCCTTAGAATTTTCCCTGTTTTTACACTCTTTGGAAAGTTTTTGTTTATACCAAGTGCACGGATACCCCAGTTGGAAGGCTTATTGGTCTAAGAAACATGCTGAATTCTGGAGGTGACCACTCCTATAGTCCAGCAATCTTGACTATGGGAATAATAGGGTGAGAGTGAGGGGAGGGATGAAATTGGGGGAAAATATCTCATTCTTTTCAGTTTGATTTATTAATAAGCAAATATAGTTAAAATATTTAAGTAAAATATTAGTAAAATAATAAATATGTTTTAAAAAGTTATATTTTTCCTTCTCATGAATAGCATGAGCATATAGAATACGGCTGTTTTAGAATTAATATTAAAAAGATAATATCATGGTTTTCTTGTCAGGGTGATCGTGGAGACCCTGGGCCTGCAGGTCTGCCAGGCTCTCAGGGTGCCCCTGGAACTCCCGGTCCCGTTGGTGCCCCAGGAGATGCAGGACAAAGAGGAGATCCGGTAAGGAGAGTCAGTTTCACACTGACAGTTATAAACATCAACATACTGTATTATGAGCTACATATATGCCTGCATTCAATGACATGTGTGTTTGATTAAGGACTCTAAACAAAGAATGATAAACAGTCAATTAGGAATTAATTTTTTTAGTCTTAAAAATTTGATTTCTAATAGGTATTAGGTATAGGTAATAGGTATTCTATAGGTAATAGGTATTCAAAAACCCTGATGCTTTGACTTTCATCATCTAAAAATGTTGTTGTTTATAGGAAATGTAATAAGGATGTGTCATGTTAAATTTAAGCAAGTAATGTCTTATGTAAACAACTAAGGTGATCTTCATTCAGTGAAGACCATAGATAAAATCGACTATAGAAATGTCATTGGGGTTATAGTGAGCACATTCTTATACCTAGGGACTTCAGCCTGGTTTTAATTAATTAGCCATAGAACTATACACTTAGATACACACATACACATATATAAGTATTCAACTACAAACATATATTCTTGAATTCTATGTCTATATAATACCTCCATATTTTTGTATTAATATCTGTGAAAATTTCTTCTAGGGTTCTCGGGGTCCTATTGGACCACCTGGTCGAGCTGGGAAACGTGGCTTACTTGTAAGTTCTCTGTTGTTTTTTTTTAAAATATATGTCTTCTTACGTAAAATATACTCCCAAAGAAGAAGTACAATTTAAGACTCATAAGTGAAAATTACCAAATTCTTCAAGCTTTGAACAAAATGTTGATTTAAAATGATACCCAGGAGTTTATATTTGTTTTTATAATGTTAATATAGCTCCTCTGAATTTAACTAAAAATTATTTCAATAATCAATTAAGACTTTTAGAGTCACAATTTTCTCCCAAAATAACAGGAGAAATAGTGCCATTCTCTGAGATTTCCTAAAAATTACATAGGAAAATGGGTTTGAAAGCTCTTTGTAAACTTGAAAAGTACTATTCAAATATATTTTATTTTCAACTAGACTGCCCTGCCCGTGTTCTGATTTTTTTGCTCTTTGCAGTTGCTTCGACGTTAATGATTATTATATTGATGTCTTATCATGAGTGAATCATCTCTTACGGGCATGTTTCTTTCACACCCATTATATAAATCAATATCTGTATTCAATATCAATATCTATATTCATGAAGAACAATTATAGCCTTAAAATTATGACCTATTATTAAATCATCATTCTCAGCTTTGATTTGAGCTAGGCTAGAGAAGATTTTATAGTTACATGGCATGTCAAGTGAATGGTTTTCTAACCAGTTACAATTTGTTTTCCATGATTAAATGAACTCTAGTTAATAATTTAAATAGGTGCTTTCTGGTTTAGTTTATTTTAATTATGAAATTTGGGGGCATCTCTAAATTAAAATAACCTTTCTGACATTATAAAAACATTCAAACTGATTTTAGTATTTAACTTTACATTGTTTTATACAATATGTAAAAATTACTGAGGTCTAGTCTTGTTTTTATTATAAAGAAGATTCTCGTACTGTTTGACAATTAGGATATCCAATTTAAAAAATAAGAACCAAACAAAATAAGAACAAAAAACTAATAAGGGAAAAGTTAACCTGAGAGCCAGTGTATTTGATAGTATCTTCCATTCTCCAAAGTCAGATTGATAGAATTTCAATTCTCTTTTAGAAAAACTTTAAAGACAACAGAAGCTTTCCCTGTAGTAGGTGACCCTGTGTTACTTGTCAGTTTACTGTGAACCACTAGACCCTTGGAGCTGCCTTTACTACCCGAGACTTTTACAAACAAAGAAAAAGTCTGTGACTGATAAGATTGATCAGATAATTTTCACTTCTTGGTGTAGCTTCTGTCCCACAATTAGATTCTCAACTATTGCTTTTTCTTTAGTTTCTCAGGATCAGGGTTGATTGATTTGGGTACAGATATTGCAGATATGAGGATAACATAGAGTTCTTTGTGTTTTCTTTGGCTGGATGTGGCTCGATGATGATATTCCTCTTTCATTTGTTCAAACAAGTTTTTGCCAATTTCTTATTTTTCCACCAGTTTTATTGAGCTGTAATTGACATATAACACTGTACTTGTTTAAGGCAATAATGATTTGTTATAGGTGTATATTGTGAAATGATTACCACAGTAACTTTAGTTAACATCTATAATCCCACATAGTTGCAAATTTTATTTTCTTGTGGTAGAACTTTTAAGATCTACTCCCTCTGCAACTTTCAAATATGGCCAATTTCTTAACATAGTCCCAGCTCATATCTAGTTAGTTTGTCTGCATATGCAAATTTAATAAACATTTTATTCTTAGAAGTAACATAAGTAAATAAGAACTCACGTTTTAATTTAAAAGAATCTATATATGGTGGCAATATTTTTACATAATGATATCAGCTAAATGTGAAATATAATCTTTGGAAAATGTCTCAGATAGGCTAGATCAAACTTTAAAATACCTCATTTTAGTCTGAACGTAGGATAAACATAAAAAAACTGAATCTTTAGGAAAGCGTTATTATACATCTTATGATTTTAACGATTGCCTTAATTCCTTGAGAAAAAAAGACAAAAATTCCTAGGTCTAATACTATTTAGATAAGTAAATATATTAGTTCATATAAAATACAGTACCCAAAATTGTAGCAAATACAATTGCACAAAGTAAAATTGTAGTAAATTGCAGTCTCAACAGGCAATATCCATGCTATGACCCTATTTCTAGGGACCCCAAGGACCTCGAGGTGACAAAGGTGATCATGGAGACCGAGGTGACCGAGGTCAGAAGGGTCACAGAGGCTTTACTGGTCTTCAAGGTCTTCCTGGGCCTCCTGTAAGTTATCCCTTTAAGTATTATTTGCCCTGCATGTGAGAATACACAGGTATCTTGACATGAACGTTTGTCTATAAAATGGATGGGGTTTTTTTGTATCTTATTTTCATTTCAAAGAATATCTCGATGAATAACTAGTTACCTAGCTATCCAATATAATTGTTCATATATTTGCTGTAATTTTGTAGGAAAGAAATAAAGCAAAAGGATATATGCACCATTACTCCTACAGTTGTCTTTAGTATTGGTCAACTCATGAAACATTATAGAGGTTGATGACTTTATGAAAGTAGTTTATGTTGCTAAAGTCAATGACGGGACATTTGAAAAAGGTAAGAATGGTAAAACGTAGGATATAAATATTTTGGCATCATTATTTTTTCCTACTAAGGGTCCCAATGGTGAACAAGGCAGTGCTGGAATCCCAGGACCATTTGGCCCAAGAGTAAGTAACAAAACTTAATAAGTTGCAGATGTAAATGATAATGCTCCTGGTGGCATACTGTTAGTGCTTCAGTATCATTTTCATGGTACTGAAGTTGGAGTTGGCCTAGGTTCTCTGAAGCTGGCAGCAAACATATGAGACAAACCATTCACATTTACCTTTAAGTAGAAATATCCTGAACTATGACATATTACTTCATGGACCCACATTAAAATCTCTTACCTAGGGTGGATATACTCATCTGTTAGTTCATTTTCTTACTCTGTGTTTATTGAAATTTCCATTTAATTGTACTCTTTGAAATGATATAATAGGATTTACCATGAAGTGGAGATAGATTTTGAAGCTGTATTTATTTTTTTCCCTTAAGTAATTGTAATAGTTCCTCAGAAATGGTTGGCATAAGGCTAACTAGGAAGCAAATCATAAAATGAAACCAATATTTGAAGCTTATAGAAATTCTACATTAGTATTAATGCTGCCTCTAATAGGTCATTAATGCCATAAGACAATTGACACACATAATTACTTAGGAAAATCATTAGAAAAAATTTCTGCATCTAAATACAGTGTATTTAGTGTATTTCTGTATCTAAATACAGTGCAAACAAATCACACATAAAATTGAGAACAGTATCAAAATTACTAGGATGTGATGAGATTCTGGGGTATAGGCGCACATATTTAATTTATATCAGATGCTCCTTCTGTCATTTTCTTACTCCTACTTAATTGAATTTCTAGTTAGGAGTACAATACATGAAATTTGATGAAACATTGCCTACCAGTAAAAGTAGATGACTAGTCCATTAACGCTTTTAATTGACACTGGTCTTTTACCTTGCATGGATGGTGGAAAATTCATGTGTGATGAAGTAGTAAACATTAGAAAGTGCTAGAACTCCATTTATTAGTCATTAGGAAAACGAATATGAGAAATCACTCTGATAATTCCATAAAGAAATAGTTCTTTGATCAGAGAAAGGTATTGTAAAGATTTTCTTCCTAGAATCTAAAATGCAGTCTTTGTTGCTTACAGGGTCCTCCAGGCCCAGTTGGTCCTTCAGGTAAAGAAGGAAACCCTGGGCCACTTGGGCCCATCGGGCCTCCTGGTGTACGAGGCAGTGTCGGAGAAGCAGGCCCTGAGGTAAAATCACAGATTTGTATGCAAGTGATCGATTGATGCTATTGATTCTCATAGCTTGGATTCTGTCTAAAGAATGTCTGTGCAGCATGATGGACAAAAGACTTCAGGGAACCCTGAAAACAAGTCTGAAAGTCACATAAGAGCTTGTCTGTATAAGTAGCTATTTCAAACATTTTAATACAGATTATTCAGAGTATATAAAATCAGAGTCCAAGCTACCTAGGCCTTGACTTCTTGTGATATCAATGAAAGCAAATAGTAAGTTATGACTGTATTATAATTAGAATTATGGAAATGTTGCTTTGCTTTAAAAGGCAATAGACTAAATGTGAGATTTGATGAATGCATTCATTCATGAAAATGCTGGAAAGTGAAGCCTCTGAAATCGAAGAGTTATTTACTGAAAATGAAATTCAGAAAGGATTTCAATGAAAACTTTTAATAAAATATTTCAGTAGTATTGACTTGAGGATTATGTAAAGCTATAAAAATTGCTTTAGTTAGACTTTGGCTTCTTAGAAGACAAACTTTGAGAAAGTCTCCTCTATCTGTCATGCTTGTATGTATATATGTGCATGTGTGTATATGAGTTTATGCATCCCTCCCTCGTGTTTCTTCCTCTTTGGTTTTATTTTCCTTTTCTTATTCTGTCTCTGCCCTTTATTGTCAATACCATTAAGCCAAATATTTATTACTTATTACATGGAAAGAATAGCTTTACATTTCCTGTGGTCATCAAGAGGAACATTTTCTATTTGTTTATTTCTCTATCTTTAAATGGAAAACAGCCACAGAATTGGAATACCTCTGACTTATGTGGCTCTTGATTGACTTCATCTTGTGTTTTAGTGGTCCTTGATAGAAAAAAGATCTCCTCCCCTGAGATTAGCATAAAGGAATGTATGGAATCATGATATGATCTTAAAGAAAAAAAAAAAAACACACAGATTTAAAAGTCTCCTGACGGTGAGGAAATGTTTGCACTAGAGGTTGATGCAACTTTCCAGAGCCATGTAACAAGTGGCGGAGCCAGTAACAGAACTCCAGCCTTCTGCCTGCCAGGACTGTACTCCCCATGAGAGATGTGGACCACACATATCTTCAGGTTGTCGGTTAATTCTCTCAAGTTACTGAGTTCTTCCTTGAGAAAATGCAGAAGGAAATTAATAGAGAGGATCCACTTTTCTAGCCTCTGCCAATTTTTGTGCTTATCTCCCTTTTGCTCTAGTAGTTCTTGTTCGGCAAAAAAAAGTAAGACAGCTCTTTATTTTTTGCTAATAAAAAGGGCAAAGAGAACTTCCTCCAGTTTTGTTTAGTATAGAGAGGATTTTGACCTACACACTAACTAATGCACATAAAAAGACTTCCTGTGCTTTCCCCCTTATTTGGGAATACGGGGAAATTCTCTTACGGGTGTTTCTTGTGTGTATTTCCTTGGCGTTGATGTGTAGTCTTATAGAACTAGCACCCACAATTCCTCTGCATATCCTCATTCAGCTTCTGTCCATAAATCCTTTTAAAACATCTTAGTTGTGCCTTGCCCAGAATAGTTTGGAAATGAGTGTGCATATCTATATATTCTTAACATAAAGTGTATTGCATCTTCAAGGGTAAACATCAAAGCAAATATTTTGTGCTTTGCTCTTTATTTACCTCAGATGCCAACTTGCAGATATGTTGCCTGAAAAGCAATTATGCATCATTTCTCACCCTTGGAATGTTACAGGTTCACAGGCCAGAACCATCTAGTTTAAAAAGGGCATGAGTCACAGATCTCCCAAGTACCATCACATTGGGGTGTTGCATTGTAACTCTCTCTGCACCAAGTCCCATCAATGCCTTTGCGTCCAACAGAAAAACAAAAACCAAAAAAATGTGTTAAATGTATTTCCAATTTTTTTAAATTAGGGTCCTCCTGGCGAGCCTGGTCCCCCTGGCCCTCCGGGTCCCCCTGGCCACCTTACAGCTGCTCTTGGGGATATCATGGGGCACTATGATGAGAGCATGCCAGATCCACTTCCAGAGTTTACTGAAGATCAGGCAGCTCCTGATGACAAAAACAAAACGGACCCAGGGGTGCATGCTACCCTGAAGTCACTCAGTAGTCAGATCGAAACCATGCGCAGCCCTGATGGCTCTAGAAAGCACCCAGCCCGAACTTGTGATGACTTAAAGCTTTGCCATTCTGCAAAGCAGAGCGGTGAGTAGACAGCTGCCCATTTGAGCAAAGCTCATTGCTTCTGATGTGTAATTCTCCAATGCATTCCAAAATATTTTATTTACTCTCTATTTAGTGATAGACACAAGAGAGAAAATGGTGGACAGTCACAGAGTTTGTGGTTTAGTGGTGGGGATGGCCAATGATATGAAAAATTAGGGCGTGAGAAGCTAAGCGCTTTAATAGAGGACGTAGCCTATTCATGATCCAGTTTCACGGTGGTAGTTCCATTTCCATCCAGAAGTCTTAAAATATTGATAATTTTGTGGTGATATAAATGTCCAAAATACTTGCTTACGCAAGGTTAAATATATTTGGTTACCTCAGTAATTCTCAGGGATTTAATATGCTAACATATAGTTGGATCATCAAGAGTAGAATAAAGTATAAATTTTATTTCCCAAATTTATTTGAATATGGAATTCTTTTCATGTCATTTACTGTTCTACAAATCACACTTCAGTAATCTCTGCTGCAGGATTATGTTATAGTTATGTTATAAAATATTTTGGAATTAAATAGTCTTTTTCTCTAGTTGTATATACCATGCCTGAAGTTTGCAAAATTCTATCATTTTGATTAATCTAATAAGACCTGGAAAAGAAAGATCCTAGGCCATAGGAATGAGCTATGAAATGCTTAAGAGTTTCAGTTAAATTTGAAATGATATTGACAGGGATAGCTAAAATTGTTATCTTTGCAGAATAAGCAATTCGATTACTAACTCTATACCTTACATCCCACCATCAAATAAATGCCCCTTCATTTCATTTAAAATGCAGTTTTTCCTACATAGTTTATATATATATTTTATGTATACATACATATATTTATATATTTTATACATACGTTTTATATATACATACATATATTTATATATTTTATACATATATTACATATTCTATTATATAAACGGTATATATTTATATATACATATATAAATATACATGTAATATATATACATATATTTTATATATGTACAAAATATACACACAGATGTGTACATAGACATATATGCACAAAAATTTATTAGTTTGTGTGTTTACTGACTGTATCTCTAGCACCAAGCACTATCTTGGTATATCCTGCTTCAAGGATCTCTTCTACATGAGAAGATCAATTCTAAATAAGGCCAGTGAGATAATTCATAGCATTCTAATTGTAGTTTGACTCATTTACTTACTTTATTCATAGTTTTGAATACATTATTTTATTACATTTCCATTATTATTTGTTTTAAAATATTGGCTTTACAAATTAAGTGGGAACACGTTCATTTTGGCAAAGCTGCTTACTTACTGTGGATTCTCTCTTTTTGGTATAGTTTCTCATTTGTAAAATGGGTTAGTTTCTCATTTATAAAATGGGTATAATGATATTTTCTTCACATTTGTGTTTTGAGCCTTAGGCACCTTTTGGCAAGGTGCCTGGCATGTAGAAAGGGCCCAAATGCATAACAGTTACTTTTTCCTTAGCTGCAGAGTGTTTCTTTAACTGTGATTCTCTCTTCAAAGAGTCCTTAATCAATGACTTCATATTTTCGAACCCTCTGTTAATTCTTTTAGAGACTCATAATCATGTTTGAAATTCTTTTCATTTAGCAAATATTTTTATTTTGGAAAATAGGTGAATACTGGATTGATCCTAACCAGGGATCTGTTGAAGATGCAATCAAAGTTTACTGCAACATGGAAACAGGAGAAACATGTATTTCAGCAAACCCATCCAGTGTACCACGTAAAACCTGGTGGGCCAGCAAATCTCCTGATAATAAGCCTGTTTGGTACGGTCTTGATATGAATAGAGGATCTCAGGTAATTTAATATGTTTACTTAAAATTGTATTCATTGCTTGTCATTATTTATTGTATGTATTTAGGACTGTGCTATTATTTTTTGACTGGGTTTATTTTGAAGTGATATATTCTCATTAGTTACAACTGCGGTATCATTGCATAAACATTACTATGAATTAAATTAACATAAATTTTGAATGATAATTTTCCCATTGATGGAATGTACAAAAGTAATTATTTTTTCATATTAGCTCCTTTAATGCATATGACACTGACTGTGGTGTAGACTTGAAGGGATCTTGCCATAGTTGGAAGACAGGAAGTATATTTAGCGTCAGAAGACCTAGTTGACTCATACCTGGATGTCTTACTAACTTTGGGACCTTAGGAAGTCACTTAACCTTTTGGAGCTTCAGTTTCGCCATTTTAAAGTGAGGGCAATAATATTTATCTCATAGTTTCTGTGTGTATATAAGATGCTTAATATAGTGTCTAGTATTTGGTAAGTTATGGATAAATATTAGATAATTACTATAATATTATTTTTAATGATTGAATCACTTTGCAAACCTTTTAGTATTATTTAAACTTAAGGCATTTTTATGATTATGTAAATTGTATTGATGTTTTTCTGAGTCTAGTCCCCTCTATGTTTCTTTCATGGTCCAGTGTTTAGATTCTAATTCTATTCCAGATCTCTTTATGGCAGCCTAACTCTGAAATTTTCTTCTCAACTCTGTTCCTGACCTTTTCTCAGAATTCCTGTTCATAATAAACATAGTAGGAGGACATTATGGGTATATGCAGGATATACTAGAATCAACCATTATTTAATGAAAAGGAAAAATTTTTAATTTAAATATACCTAAGTGAAATGTAATTTAGTTAGCATATTATGTAAAAAGCTCATATAGGAGCATTGAAAGTAAAGCTCAAAGTAGAAGATGGGTAGGAAATATCCTGTAGGAAGTTATTTTTGATTATTTGTTTTAGCTAATGGGAAACTCGTACTTCATATTTCCTACAAGTATATAGCAGTCGGGTTAAAAAAGATTTTATACCAATAGTTAAGTCCTAATTCTTATTATAATTAACAATAAAAGCAGTGAGTTATTTTTGCTACATGATTGAATATCCAAACCTATGCCCAAGTATATAACTTCTTCTAAAAAGTAATATTCAAGATTTTTTTTTAAACAAATAGAGAAGCAAAGTTAAAAATACTTAAACTTTCTCTGGTGAGTTATAATTAGCTTTGGTTTCATCACCACTTGTTTGGGGTAGTAAGGACAAAGCTTCTTATTTGTGAATATTCATAGAAATTTTAAGACATTTTTATGTATATAGGTATAATATCTTGTTATATGAAAGAATAATACTCTTCAAAAGAAGTAAACCTCTTCAAAATTAATTTGTCTGAAGTCAGTACACACACACACACACACACACACACACACACACACACACACACATCCCACTATAAAACTAATCAGTATTACATATATTGGGGCCCAGGGCAGGCCGCTCCAAAATATGATTCAGTGGCGTGTTGATTATTTTGAATTAAAGTTATTTAAGTAACAGTTGATGCAAGAGGGACACTTTGACCCTGCTCTTTGTCTCCCCAAAAGCAGGAAATAAATCTCCCTTGTGAAAGGTACCGTCCCTGTACTGGGGGACAGAAAGACATTTTTATCATCAGAGACAGGGAATTTAGAGCCAAGAAGCCTGTATAAACAAACCTTGTTACTTTCTTATTAATTTACTACCCAAGCCCAAACTTTAAATTCCTTACCAATTACATACCCAAACCTAGGTTTCTTTGTCCTGTCAATTCCTTTCAAATTTATTGTTTTATTGTTTTTTTGGGTTTTTTTTGTCTAAAAAGTATAAAAGCTGCCTGCTTTGGCCACTTCTTAGGTCCCATTTCTATGAGACCTCTGTGTCCTGATTTAAAGTTGTTTCTTTTTCTCCTGTTAATCTGTCTTGTGCCAATTTTATTAGTCCAACCATAAGAACTCAAGAGGGGTAGACACATATAACAAAGACTCTTTTTGTTTTTCTAGTTTGTTTATGGAGACCACCAGTCACCTAATGCAGCCATTACACAAATGACCTTCTTGCGCCTTTTATCGAAAGAAGCCTCCCAGAACATTACTTACATCTGTAAAAACAGTGTAGGATACATGGATGATCAAGCTAAGAACTTCAAGAAAGCTGTGGTTCTCAAAGGGTCAAATGACTTAGAAATCAAAGCAGAGGGAAACGTTAGATTCAGATATGTAGTTCTTCATGATACTTGCTCTGTAAGTACTTTTGATCCATATTGATCTGGTTGAAGAAAAAAATCATTTTGTTAAAAATACTGCCCTGGCACTAGAGGTGGGGGCAATTTTATCCTGTATATAAACACAACAGCAGTTTGTTTATAGTTGTTCCTTAGGGTAAATTTGAATGTGTGTTAGTACGTGAAATACCGGTAGAGGTTTTAATACAAAACAATAAAGGACTGGATCCTTGCAGCTCTTTTGCAAACTCACTTTGGTTCTCCTGCAAGTTACTTAGTTTATTTAATCTCAATTCCATGCTTATGATTTCCTGATTCTAAAATATGGAATCAATCTGAGTTACCTTACATTTTTCACTGATTTATATGTCTTTCCCCTTGCATATCTAGATATAAAAAAGGAAAATAGTTAATGATGAATTATGGTTTCACTTGTGAAAATCAAAAAGGCTTTCATAATTTATATTGTTAGTGACCATTTGGGAAGCTGCAAAAGAATAAAGGTCATTTTCTCAATTTAAAGAATGAGAGAAATGCTGCCAGTTATGCCAGTATCTCACTTCATGTTAGCAGCGCTCTTACTTTTAAATAGTGCTCTAAAAATCATTGCTTTTACCTTATAAAAACTGGTTTGGAAGCTGCTGTCCAAAATCTTTGGAGTAATTTGTATATGCTGTTAACCCGTTGTACCATTTAATTCCAGAAACGAAATGGAAATGTGGGCAAGACCATCTTTGAATATAGAACACAGAATGTGGCACGCTTGCCCATTATAGATCTTGCCCCTGTGGATGTCGGCAGTACAGACCAAGAATTTGGCATCGAAGTTGGGCCAGTTTGTTTTGTGTGAAGCAAGCCGAGATACATCAACAATGAGCACCACCCCGACCCTCAATGACCACCACCATTCACAGGACTTTGACTGTTTGAAGCTGATCCTGAGACTCTTGAAGTAATGGCTGATCCTGCATCAGCATTGTATATATGGTCTTAAGTGCCTGGCCTCCTTATCCTTCAGAATATTTATTTTACTTACAATCCTCAAGTCTTAATTGATTTAAAATATTTTTCAATAAGCGGTTTAGGTTTAAGATGATCCATGATTATGACAACCTTTAAAAAAAGTAAACTGTTTGAATAAATAAATCTCCATTTTCTTCAATTTATTTCAATGTAATGACAACATTGCTTAGTATTTATAAGAAAATCTTTCTTCCTGGCAGATAGCTTAAAGAGTGGGGTATGTAAAACCACAACACATGTTTATTTCACGTGGCTGCAGTTGGAAAAATAGAAAGTAGTGCCCTTTTGTGACCTCTCATTTCCAGATTATCAATTAAAAATGAAAGCAACATGTTTATCCTTGTGATTGAAACCCACATGCATGTCTTGATATTGTATAACTAACATGGAGACTCTTTAAAGGGAACCATGAAAAACATATCAGTTTCTCTCTGTCTTAAATGGAATGTTAAAATAGTATATATTCAATGGAATTTCTGAAAAAAAAGTAATCCTAAATTTTTGTAAAGTGTGGTGAATCTAGACTTCTTCCTCATTCAATTTTAAAGCTACCTTTCCCTCTTGACTCGCTCTATCAATATAGGTAGAAGTTAAATGAGTATACCGTTGAATACATTTGAACTTCCTTGTTTAAGAAAACATAGAATGCTAAATAATTTCCACATAACTTTAAAAAAGAAAAATGTTCAGGACCCAAAGTTGAGAGTCTTCCACATGTACAATCTCATCTTCCTGAGGCCTATAACGAAGAAAAAGATTTAGAAACTCAGAGTTGTGGAGCTGATTCTAATCAAATCTGATGATTGGAATTAGAACATTTGGCCTTTGAACTCTCATAGGAAAAATGACCCAACATTTCTTAGCATGAGCTACCTCATCTCTACAAGCTGGGATGGACTTACTAGTCTTGTTTATATTTTAGATACTAAAAGGTGCTATGCTTCTGTGATTATTCCAAGACTGGAGATAGGCAGGGCTAAAGTGTATTATTATTTTTCCTTTAATGATGGTGCTAAAATTCCTCTTATAAAATTCTTTAAAAATAAAGATGGTTTCATCAATACCATTTGTGAAAACATAACTGTTACACTTCCCGTTTCTGAAAGAAGGAGCATTGTTCCAGTGCCTGTTCACTGTTCATCTGTCATACTGTATCTGGAATGTTTTGTAATACTTGCATGTTTCTTAGACTAGAACATGTAGGTCCCCTTATGTCTCAAGGATTTTTTTTCCTTAATTGCATTTGTTGGCTCCATTTTTATTTTTTCTTTAAAAATAAACAGCTGGGACCATCCCAAAGGACAAGCCATGCACACAACTTTAGTGATGTATCTCTGCAAAGCATTGAATTAAATGCACGCTTTTGTCATGTCAATGGTTTTCGTTTCGTGGAATTCCTTTGAACATATTAGATCCATTTTATTTTCAGTAGTGAAAAGTTAGGTGTTGTGGTATTCTTTGTTTGCCATTTGTTTAAAAGATAAAACAACAAATACCTTTCATCATGTAGATACTGGCTTATAAAGAAAATCAATTTGCAGCATCACTCACAAAGGCAACACGACACTAATTATCACTCTCTATGCCCTTAACAATCTCAGGGTACTGACTATTGATAACAAGATAAAAGCAACTTATTTTTCATGGTTGAATAAACTGTGATAATAAAACGTATGTCCCAGTGTATCACATATGAATTTAGCCTAAATGTTTGCAGTTTTACCTTCAATATTTATTTCACAATATTTTCTCCCAAATTGGTTATTATTTGAGCTCCACGTCTTGATTTTGAATATTTGCATATGTATATACCTAAAGATTTGTGAGTTTTGTTTGTAGTAACACTTCCTCCAAGTCCAACCTATACAAGATGTACAAGTTCAGCTAGATGAGCCAGAAATGCGTGGTGATTCTCTTAAGTCAAAAGCACTAATAATTTTCAACTATAGAAATATCACTTCTTATTTGAACCTCAGGAATGTTACAAATAAAAGGCTGTCCCAGACCATTCCAGAATCCCTCAAATTTCTTGCCTTTGTTCCATATCTATAGGTTTCATTAGACGAGAGTACTCCTTTCCGTCATGTCCAACGCACACCCCAAACTCTGCATAATCAAAAGTGAAATAATCTGCAGCTGGGGAGGATGGTGAAATTAATTTATTATTACTTTATTAAAAATACAAATGAAAGTTCCCCAAATGAACAGAAAGGAAGAAAAATAGCAAAGAAAACACAGACAATGCTGAAAAAGTCCCAGACTCCTAACACAAAATTTGGCAAATGAGCCAGTTTCAGTGTAACTTATTTTAAATTAAAAAAAGATTCAAAGAAATTGTAGAGAACATTTCTACTCACATCAATGTTATACGGCAGAAAGCAAGTGCAAGAAAAATCTGGAAAAAAAAAAAATCATTGGAACCACCTCACTTAGAGTTCCTATCCCACCATGAAAAAAGAACACCTCAAGATAACACTTTTCTTTGAAATTATGAAAATTTTAGGAGAGACTAAGAATAATCACTTAAAAGCTGATTTGGGGGCTGAGGTCCAACAGTGGCAAACCAAGGCAATGATGCTGCAAAGACAACCAAAAGCCTATGGAGCGTGGGGCATGCCAGTAGGATGATTTTTTTTTTTTTATCAGACTGGCTGGCTTACCCAAGAGCAGCTTTTCTTCTCAGTCTCCTTTATCAATGATCATTTTACTGAATATGTAAATGTCAGCATTCCCCAGGGACCAGTCTTTTTCTCTTCACCTTCACACTCAATACTCTTTCTTTCATCACCAGCTTTATCCATGTCATTTCTATCTAATGTCAATAGCTCCAATGTATATACATAACCTAAATCTTTCCTGGGAGCTCAAGAAATGCATGCATAAATGTTTAACTCACCATCTTCATTTGGATTTCAGAAGTACTAGTAGCTCATTATGTTTCAAAAAATTACGATACTTATATCTCAAAGCTGATTTGTGTTCTGTGTTCCCTAACTCAGGCAAGAGCCTCATCATTCATCCATTTAGGCAGGCCAGAAACCTGGTAGTCATTCTTGTCACCTCTCTCTCCCTTACAATGCCAGAACCCTGGCATTGCTAAGTATTTTCAATTTTGCTTCCTAAATGTTCCTTATGGCCATACCCTTCGCTCTACCTCCACTGCCACTATCCTAGCTCACATTATCATTATTTCTCACCTGGGCTCCTTCAATAGCCTTCTAAAAGGTTTTTAGGCATCCATTCTTACCCTCTTCTGATCCATTACTCCCAGGAGAACCAGAGCGATCAATCTGAAATATAAACCTGAATATGTCACCTCACTCTCTGCCACCATCCAACACAACACACAGACATGCACGCGCACGCGCGCGTGCGCGCACACACACACACACATCCTTAAAAAGCTTCACTGGTAGCTTCTAGGATAAAGACAAAATACTTAAACTTTATGAGGCTCTGGCATGACCTGACTTCCTGCCTAATTCTCAAGCTTCATTTTGCCACCATCCGCTTTATTCTCTGCTTCACACACAATGAATTTCTGTCCATTTCCTAAACCAGATTCCCCATCCTGTCAAAGGCCATCTGCATTTGCATTTATTTTGCCCAGTTTACTAGTACTCATCTTTTAGAGCTCTGTTCAATGCTGTATCCTCATGAAATCCTCCTAGAGTCCTCACCCTTCACTACCTCCCAGGTTAGATAACGTCCCCCGTTATAAATTTTCTTGGCACCTTGTATTTTTTCCTTATAGCACAAATTATGATGCTTTCTATAATTGTATGATTATTTGATTAGTCTTAATCTTCTCTATTAATTGTATTTTTTATAAGGGCAGGGACTCTTTACAAGGATCCAACATACTGCTTGATATTTGTGTTTGTTCAAAATACATTCATTGAATGAATGATGAGAAAATATCTACTGTGTAACTGGAAAAGTATATTTAGAGAATATTCATAGTTGATTTACGTACTAGCATGAAGCACATGTCATTATTACTATTGTATTGTGATTACTGTTTCTATTTGTATTACTAGATAGAAAACATAACAGAAGAAGTGATTCTATCCACAAAGTCAATAACAACATACAACACTAAGGACCTAACATGATAAGACATTTATAGAACCTGATTGAAAAAAAAACATAACTTTTGACCAAGGTATGTAAAATAAGATAAAATGGGCATAATTGTGCCTTTTTCTCACATAGGGAAACTCAGTATTTGAAAAATGTATTTCTTTTTCCTAAATTAAAATATAAGTTTAGTACAATCTTACTTAAAATCCCTGTAGGATCTTAAAAGCATGGGACATGACAAAACCATTTTAAAGCTCGTTGGAATCAAAAATATGCAAGAAAAATGTTAAGGAATCCCCCCCAAAACAGAAATGCTGAGTAAAGATGGGTCACTCTTCCTATTAGATATGAAAAAAATAATAAAAATCTACTGACCATTGTAAAAGAAGAGTATTTAGACAAGAATCTATATATCTATATTAGATTTATATATATAAATACATGTCTATATTATATTTTTAATGTATAATTAAATTAATTCTCATTAATTCAATAAATGGTGTTACAGTTACTTGATAGACATTTATTTTAAAGAATGTTTCCTTCCTTTGTCCTTAAACCAAGACATTTCCCAAATGGACTGAATATTTCACTTTTTAAAAAACCTCTAAATGTAGTATTTGCATAAATTATTTTGAGTAGTTTAATAATCTTGGAATGGTAATGAAAGCAAATATATAAATAACAAAGTAAAATGTTGAAATATCAGATTCTAAAATTTTAAATCTATATTATAAAACTCAATGAGCAGGCATAAGAGCTTGTTTAAACAGGGAAAATTTTTGTAATAACTATGACAGAAAAGACTTGCTATACTTGCAAAAAAAAAACCCTTAAAAATCAGTACAAAAAAGCAAAATTATGCAAAATCCTATGTAGATAATTCAGAAAGTCATAATATAAAGGCCAATAAACATGTGGAAGAAATATAATGTCATTAGAAAGAAAAACTGCAACCAAAACAGTAAGATATTAAATTTCATCTATCAGAATTTGACAAATATTAAAATGTTTGATTGTAATAGGTGTAAAAGAAGATGCAGGAAAACACTCACATACACTTTCTGTCTGTTTTTCCCACTGGATGTGGAAAGTATAGTTACAGTCATTTTACCAAATTGGTTTACTTAGAGTTCCTGTAAATGTGAGTAGATAGTGCCACCAGAAGTGACCTGGGGGTAGGAGAAAGAAGAGGATGCACTGGAGATCTTCCAGAACTATGAATTTTAACAGATGATGAGTAACTTAAAATATCATTTGTAAAAATTGCAGATACAAATATAAAATAGAATGGAACTTAAAATTCACATAACAAAACCAATTTCACAATGGTGGCCGATTAATTTACACTATAGCCTAAGAATCTGTTGTGAGTGCATGTTTTGCTTGTGTATTTCATGTAAGGATATTGGTATATTTTTTGTTTGGAATGTAGTATCCAGTTGATGCTACAGGAAGTCATTCCATGCTTTATAGGCTGTTTTTACCATTTTGTGGGTAAAACAGACCAATATACCAACTGAATTGAATAAACACATGGTTATAACTGATCTAAATGGAGTATGCACAGTGGAACCACAGAACTAAGCCCTCTAAAGGAGGCTGGGATTTGGAGAGGAGGGAGAGCAAAGAAGACTACCTGGAAAAGGTTTTCTCTTAATGAGTTGTGAGGGGTTAAGACAGTGCCTTGAGCAATGAAGGCATACCAGATATAAGGAACAACATAAATTAGGGTATGCAATTCTTAAGAGCTGTGGCTTGTTCAGGGAATCCCAGTTAGGCTGACATGGCAGTAGACTGCCTACAAGGGATTGTTTGGAGTTAAAGTAGAAAGAGGTACCATGAAGGTATGTCAAGCTAAAGAGATTGAAAATTATTCTGAAGAAGTTTTTTTTTTTTTTTTTCCGGCAGCTATTTTTGGTTATAAGCTGGGAGTGTAAACATACTCTCTAGAGAACACTTGGAAATGTGTGAGGAGGGTGTTTGTGATTATAGCAGTTGGGAAATATTCTAGGCACTTTATGGATGGGCCAAAGATGTTGAATATCTTGCATGCAAGCTAATCCCTTTGAACAAAATCTGAACCATCCAAAATATCAATAGAACCTTTACTGCAAAATACCGAAGTTTTAAGCAAAGAAGTTACATATTGTGATTTGCATATTGGAAAGATCACCTCGGCAGCAATACTCAGGGAGAATTTTTACTGTGAGTGAGACTGACAACAGAGAGATTAGTTAGAACAAGTTTGGAGAAAAAGTAACAGGGAATGAGAAGTCAATGCCACTGAGGATGGAGAAAGAGAGATGGACTTGAAGAGATTGAAGAAATAAAATCAACAAAATCTGATGAAAGAGTGAGAGGGTGAGACAGCAAGAGATTTAGGATTATTCTCAGGTTTCTTGGCTTCTTAGGTACCTGGATGGAAGATGATGCATTTACTAACATGGGGAATAGAAAAGGAAACAGGCTGAGGATGTAACTGATGTGTGTATGGAGCATCTCTCTGGAGATAAAGTGGGTGTTATATCTAAAGATATGTGAGCCATCACATCATGCAATAATGCAGTTTCTATTCTCATTTTTGCCCTTTCATGACTAAACTCAAGAAGACCAATAGAAAGAAATATGAAGAAAGATGAAAATTCTGGTTGAAAATCAAGCTAAGCAAAGATACCAGTGAGACTGTTATAATAAGGATCCCTAAAGATGAAATTGTACTAATTAAGCATAATCCTGTACAACTTACAGTTTTAATTCCCTGCTGGATTTGATTTTGATGCCATCAACAAACACCTCAAATGATATTTAATTCACATCAATGCCTTACCATGGTACTATCTTACAAGTTAAAAGCAAAAACAACAACACGAAGAGTGCATTTATTTTTATCTAAGAATACAATCCACCACAATTGAAAGAGTGTGTAACAAAAGCCTACATATATAAGCAATTACAGTTAAATGCCATCAATACTATAAGAGATTGGTCTGCACATATGTGAAGTAAAAAATGTGGATTCAGATGGTAATAAATAGAGGAAGGTAGAAATGCAATGTGAACAATTTTCCCAAGAGTTGAAACTGTTATGAGATAGCTCTTATAACGAAAGGCAGCTGGAGATACAGAATGACCACAATTGTTAGTCACTTTAATGAGAAAAATGCAACAAAATTGAAGACATCTGTAGTCCAAATGTAAGCCCTAAAGATTCAGATAGGCAGATGCAGTCCAAGCCCCTCCTTGAGACATCTGACAAGTTTCTCTGAATAATGCTGTGCCCTGTGGGCTCTTACAGGCAGTTACAGCCTTCATTCCTTCAAATCTGTGCTCTTGCTGATGCCACTGAGGACAGTTTCCAGGTGGTTGAAACTCAAGACAAGATTTGAAAATCAGACCCCCATCATTTTTATCAGTAGCACAAATGATAACCCTCCTTCTGTTTAGTCTCCTCTCTCTTCTAATAACCCTTGAATTAATCACAACCTTAGCCCTCAAAATTAAACCCTCCTTTTCTTAATCCATTAAAAACCAAGGATGCCAAATCCAACGCTTGATGATGCTTTCTCCACATAACCCCTCCCAGCACAGGCACAGCATGCTGTCCTTTTCCCCTTTCCTTTGGAAGTTTTGCTCCCTAATGATTTCATTCTGGAGCCAGATGATTTCATCGACCATCTGTATAAGGGTACTTTCCAAATCTACTTAACTGCCCCTGACCTAGTATTCTCCAATCAGTCACACATTTTATCATGTTCAGCTATCCTTCCAAAGGAATCACTGTCATGGTGAACTGCCATGTAGAGAGCTGTGAGTAAGACTGGAGTTGTGTAACTTTCCGCTGAGTTCTTCTGTGTTAAATAGAAACATCTCTTGCCTGACTTCTGATGTCCTCCTCTTGCTGTCCCCATTGTCCCCTCTTAACCTAATTTTCCCAGCAACTATGTGTATACTCTGTGACTCTTTCCTCAGTCTAGTCTTTGAAAATAAATGTGTTCTGATCCCTTGCCCAGGTTCTTCAGTCTCATCCTCTTCTTCGCTAAGATGTTGATTCATCTTTCTTTCTTCCACAGTAGGTATCTCCTCATCTCCTGTAAATCTGATGCTGTTTCACTACACTTCCCTTGACCTCAAGGCTCTCCTCAAGTAACAGCCTTCCAATAGTTAAAACCTTTATATGGGTCTACACTGAGATGTAGATTAGAAAAAAAAAAAAAAGACAAAAACCTGTCACCTGACTCTTCTAAGCTCTCTGGTCCAGACTATACTTCCAGCCTTATCTCTTACACCACCACATGAAATCCATGCTTCATCTGAAACTGGGCTAATATAAGTTGCCAAATATACTTCACATAGCCTTTCCTGAGGACCTCCAAGCAGACATGACTGTTCCTTCCTTGGGCCTTTCTAAGTGCCTTGGATCTCTCTAATACAACTTACTACGTTGAATCTCATGACATTGTTATTTTCTAAATTTCATGGAATCTCATTCTCCTTGAACCTCTTTGAGCACTTGGTTCTGAGGCTTGCATTTAATAATTGCTCAGTACTGTTGTTGAAATAAATAGATTTAGGTAGCCTGGATTCTTCACTGTCCTGTGAGCATGGAATAATTATCCCTGCTTCGATTTCTCCTCTTTTTTTGTTTCTTACTCTAAAGTGGCTTTCCTTTTTGCCACAATTTACCAAAATTATTCCCCTTCTTTATTACACAACTCAAGTTTTATCTTCTTAAAGACTTTTATGACAATATAATCACCACTGGCTAATTCCTTTTCTCATCTACTACCTATATCTCAGATGGTTGGCCCAGCATAATTTAGCACTTAATTGTTCACCATCTGAAGGCTTTTGTACCATTTCATATGGGTTCAACTTATCTATTCTAGACAACACATTCCTAACAAGGAGTGATCATGTGTTATATTTCCCTATAGTGTTTGGCAGAGTGCTGAGTAGGAGCTTCTAGTAGAAAATGTGTTGCTCCACCCATATTCTCTCTTCAAAGCCAAAGCATCAGCTCCTGGAATGTCTGTTACTGAGGACTCACAGCCATGCCCCTCATTAAAAATTTCCTTCAATCACCAAGACTGCCTTTCAGAAGGTTCTCCCACTCTGCACCCCTTCCAGGTTCTGGCCCAGAGTCAATGACCGTCTGAGTCAAGGTTACACAGACCCTTCACACTTACTGTGAATTATAACAACTCTAAAGGGCTATCTCAGTTCCAGAGCTTCTTGTAGGATTTCCCAAAGCCTCGATGTCAGTTGCACGTGGGTCAGCTTCTCCTTCTGTCCAAACCTGACTTTCTGTATCTCCCGAGATGACTCCCCAGTAAATCTTCACATAAGTTGCCATAGAGTCTGTTTCCAGGGAACCCAATCTAAGACAGAGCTTAAATCTTTTTATTATTTCTCCCACCTATTTAATTATGAAATAACTCCTTTTCAAAATTGAAGCAAGTGTATCATTGCTTTTCCATCATCACTAAACTGGTGTGAAATATAGTAATCCCCATTTATAAATTTATGGACTACATAGAGTAGCCTTTCTTCTATTAATGAACATCATGTTAGATATGGTTAAAAGATGCCAAAGTCATTTTGTGTATTTTAGTGAAATTTTAAAGGGAAATAGTTTTTGAACAAGATTTAAAGAGGTGAGAAGAAAAAGGAGGAAAAATATGATCAGATAAGAATTTGTTTAAAAAAATATTGGCTATAGATGATTGCCTTTTTTTCTTTATGACATTAACTCAACAAGTGATTCTTCAAAAATTTCTGAAGACCTTAGGTGTGGTAAACTGGGAAACATAAAGATTTAGGGAGAACTTTCATGTATGCTCCGTCATATAAAATATTTTCACCAATGTTGTATCAAGCTCACTTAGTGAGTTATGATTCAATGGAGAGTTTTGCCTGAAAAGAAAATATTTTTCACAGTTTATGATTCACTTTTAAAAATAAGTACATTCCTCTAAGATAGAACTCAGACAAGTAAAATTTTAATATAAACTAGATAAAAACACAATCACTTTGATGTTATTTCTAACTTTGGAGCCATTACTGTTATTTTTCTTTATGTTTTTCCTAATTATTAACAAAATAAAAAAAATCTTATGGATAAAATGGTATTGTGTTAAATGAAATAAGCAGCATACAAAATTACACGTGTATTTTGTCATAATTATGTCAGCATATACAACGAAGACTTTAAGGAAGTATCCACAGATGTGAAACATGGATAATTAATTTTTCTTCCTACTTTTCTCCATTTTCCAAAAATGCTGTTATGACTGCAAAAATTTCACCCTCAAAACCTATAAAATAAATTTTATAAATGAAATATTTTTTGCTTAAATGCCAGCTTGAAGATAAAGAGAGTTGTATTCAATCTTCCATCAACAAAGAGTTAAAAAAGTGATACTATAACTGTGAATTAGAAGATTTAATTATATCATTATTTGCCATCTATAGGACATAGGAATAGTGATATAACCTCACGTGACCTTACTTTTTAAAATACGCAATTAGTGGCCTTGTAATACATTAAACTTAAGCATCCTTATCCTCTTAATATGCTATAATTTTAAAATTTAAACAGCAAACATTTTTTTTTTTTTTTTGCGGTACGCAGGCCTCTCACTGTTGTGGCCTCTGCCGTTGCGGAGCACAGGCTCCGGACGCGCAGGCCCAGCGGCCACGGCTCACAGGCCCAGCCGTTCCGCGGCATGTAGGATCTTCCCAGACCGGGGCACGAACCCGTGTCCCCTGCATCGGCAGGCGGACTCTCAACCACTGCACCACCAGGGAAGCCCTAAACAGCAAACATTTTTTTTCACACCTAGGTCACTACACTTTCCTGGTTTCCCTTTATTCCTACTCCAACTCCTTAGCTGCTTCATCCTCACTTCTCCAACCTGTAAGTATTCAAATATCCCAGAATTCAGTTCTTATACAGTTTCTCCTTTCTTTCTATACTCAATTATTTAATGATTGTATCTACTTCCATGGATATAAAAGCCGTATATATGCTGAAACTCCTAAATTTATTTTTCTAACCTGGACCTCTCTTCTGACCTCCAGATTTATACCTAACTTCCAACTCAGCACGTTTACTTAGATGATTGATAGGCATTCTACATTTAACTTGCCCCATCTTGTTAAATCTTTTAGCTCCTCAAATCTTTTACCTTGATAGTCTCCTCTATCTCAGCTATTGGCAACTTTTCTCCCAGTTACTCAGGCCAAAACACTTGGATTCATGCAAACAACCTAAACCAACTTGGGCTGATTTAAGAAATGCAATTTATAGATTTTATTTGAAGTTCAGGGAAATTCAGAGCAAGTTATAGAACCCAGGTTCATAAAATGAACAGCTATGAAGGGAATGCTGACATTCAGAGCCATCTTCAAAATCACACCCCAGAAGCAGCCTGGTGAAACCAACGAACTGGGCACTGGATGACATTTCTGGCACTACTGGCCAAGTTTCTTCGGAAACCTGGCTATTACTGCCCTCATTACAGCTACGACCACCACCATTCTCCTTACTTCTGTGCATCATTGTTGAAGTAGGCAGAATAATAGCTCCTAAATGTGTCCACATCCTAAGCCCTGGATCCTGGGAATATGTTATGTTACATGGCAAGGCAAGGAGGAATTAAGGTTGCAGATGGAATTAAGGTTGCTAATCAACTAACCTAAAAATGGGGAAATTATCCTGAATTTTCTAGTTGTGGGCTGGGCTGATGTAGTTAAAAGAGTCCTTATAAATGAAAGATGAGGCAGGAGAGCCAATGTCAGAGTGATACAATGTGAGAAAGACTTGACCAAATATTGCTGGCTTTGAATATGTCTAAAATGAAACTGCAAGGAATTTAATTTCTGATGCATAACACAAATAGACTCAGATAGATAGATAGATGATAGATAGATAGATAATATTTCTGAAAATATGCACAAGAAACTGCTAACATTTGTTGCCTCTAGCTTGGAGGATAAGTAGACTAAGAGTCTTGACATTTGACTGATGGAATTTTTATTTTTGAAAGTATTATTATTATTAATTATATAGAGTGAATACATTTCAAACTATAAAGTCAGGTATGCAAGACGATGCTATTTTCATTTGCAGTAACTAAAAGATTAATAACTTGTTGGTGGAGAAGGGGCTGACCCAAGAGGGAAATGAGGCAGTGTTTAGAGGTGGTAGAAAAAGCCTAAGCTTGCAATTGTTCTTAATATTAATGTCTGTTTTGCCAGACCCTGCTTACTTCCTTCTAAATTACCAGCAATTTCCTCCCTGATTACTACCACTTTGGAGACTCCCTAATTTACTATGTTACTATTTACAGGGATTGTGTCATATAGAAGCCCTCAGTTTTCAATATGCCCCAAGGAGTTCCACTAAATATGATCTAAAAATCTGCAAGATTCCCCATTGCGCATTATCTCTGTTCCCAGCATGAGTTATAGTATCTCATATTCCTGAAAGTCATTGCATTATTAAGCCAGAGATCTAGGATTCAATATGCTTTTTTTCAAGAAAAATTACTAGATTGTAAACTTGCATTTTTTAAATCTATGAAAAGTTGACAAAAACCAGGAATGTTTATTATGATATTTTATTATGAGTGTCTGTAAGAAAAAAAAGATCAACAACCACATACAAGCTTACAAAGTTTAATTTCAACACATTCTCTGTTATTGTGACAAAAGCAGCCCCAAAATTTATTTTTTGTTGTTGTTATTGACTTTTACAGGTTGCAGAGAAAGAGTTCCCGGCAGTGACACACCAGGAAATCTTTTTGACCGAAGACACGTACAGATGGTGTGCATCTGTGTTTTGAACGTAAAGCAACAATTGACCTAGAGTTTTAAAAGTGAAAGTACATTAGCACCAGAACATGTGTCTTTAAAGCCTTGCCAAATATTGGTAATCTTGACCAGCAATGACAAGAAAAAGGAAAAGCACCTTAAAAAGAAGTTGATATTCAAGATTAAAATAATTATGGCTCCAAAAATATTTCTTTAAATTCTTGTACTACACTCTACTCTTTTTCTTTTAACCAATATTTTAGGAACTTAATCAGTGAAATTTATAAGTTTTGGTATTTTATACAATTATTTTCATCTTCTGGGGCTTATAGAATTCATCTGTGTTTCTGACCAGGTTGAGGTAGTTGAAACAGGAAGGTCTTTTCTAATTTCATGTTTGACTATTTCAGAAGAAAGGTTATCTTTTGATGGTAAGCACTGTCATTGCTCTGCAAATGGGCTAGTATTCAAAGAATGTAACACAGTGTTATTGGAAGAGTGTTGAAGTTTATTTATTATAGCACCACTGAGACATTTTGAAATTGGAATTGGTAAAAAAATAGAACAAAAAGCATTTGAACTGTATTTGGTGTAACAGCAAAAAAAAAAAATAATAAAATAAAATTTTAAAATGTATTCTTTTTTGGTCAAATTACACTTTTTCCAAAAATTTTGGAAATAAATAACTGGAACTTGGTCACTTGTACTGGTTGACAAGATTAGAACAAGAGGAACACATATGGAGTGTGAAACTTTTTGCTGGGATTTCAGATAGAGTTTGGTTTATAAAAAGCAAACAGGGCCAACGTCCACACCAAATTCTTGATCAGGACCACCAATATCGTAGGGTGCAATATCTACAATAGGTAGTCTGACGGCCTTGCGTGTTCGATATTCGAAGACTGTTTTGCCCCATTCCCCAGTGTGTTTCTGTAAAAAAAAGCAAAAAAAAAAAAAAAAAAAGTAAGTGATCATGACATTACAATTACTTAGACAGTTTCTCTGTTTGACAAAGTTAAAAAAAAAATTTTGTTGAAGGGAGTTGCCAACTCGCCATGTATATTATCTTTCATACATCTGAGACCTGCTCCAGTTCAAAGTGATAATTCTCCCAGTCGATGAACCATATTGTTAACCAAAAGCTTTATAGGGCTTCAGGGTAAACCCAACAAGGAGATTGCCACAGGCCAGTCCATTCTCAGAAACCTTGGTTCTGGTCATTGTTACTAGGTATAGAGCTGGTTTACTTAGAAGTGGATAGGTCTCTCACACTGGAATCTGTTAATATTAGAAGTGAATTCTCCTTCTGTTCATGAATGATAATAATAAATGATTGACTTAAAGTTAACCTTTAAAATTAAAAAGAGATTTTAGATTGAGTCCATATGATGGCAATTATGTAGAGTGGATAGTAACTGTCTAAATTATCTGGCAAAGTTTATATCATGGATTTAAATTTCAATTGCTTTCACATCAGCTGGTTTTCACCTGGAGGTTGAGAAGATATAGTCATTTTTTGTGTGATTTAACCTTCCCTGGAATGGATCAGTAGATTCAATATAACTCACACCAAATGCCATCTTTTGTTCACCCTCATTATTTTTATTCCTTCTTTTCAAAGTAGCATGATTAAATGAGAAATGCTAAGTTCATTATGATGCATGCTTATAAAAATGCTGTTACTTACAGTGCAACCATCCTCCAGAACTGAGTAGGTGAATTTGCCATTTCCTTCAGCCTTGAATTCACCGTCATTTGAGCCCATCAGCCTCAAGGCTTTCTTCACATTCCCACTGGCATGATCCATGTATGCAATGCTATTCTTGCAGTGATATGTGATGTTCTGGGAGGCCTGGCTGGAGAGAAGTCGGAGGAATGCCAGCTGGACATCGAGGACATCTTCAGGAAGTTCAGGATTGCCATAGCTAAACTGTAATACGGAACAAATAAGGCTGGTCAAACATTATAGCTGCAATTATACATAAGGGATTCATGCAGTGTAGTATGGTCATTGTGTAAGTTGTTCATATATTTTATGTATGACTATGTCTTTATTGCATGTATAACATACAATGCTAGAGTAAAGAAGGTCTTAAGAATTGAAGGAAAGTTGGTAACTTACGAAGAATAATTTAATCTAGTTTAGCTTTTGAGAGACAAGTTATAAAAGTAGTTACCTGAGTATATAAAATTTTTCACTTTTCTATTTATTAACTAAATTTGTTTTGTGATGAGCAAATGGGAGGAACAAAAATGTCAGCTAAGTAGAGATGGATTAAAGTTAAAGAAAAATGGTATATCTTTTCTTACCTGAAAACCACCATCCATGGATTCTCCAAACCAAACATGTTTCTTCTCAGCAGCAGAATTTGTCCACCAGTTCTTACGTGGAACAGTCAAAGGACTGGCATTTATGCACGTTTCCCCAGTTTCCATGTTACAGTATACTTTAATAGCATCCATCTTGCAACCTTGGTTAGGATCAACCCAATATTCTCCTGAATAGTCACAAAAAGGACAATGGAATTGGTTATAATATCCAGTAATGGGATTTGGACCAAAATGATTTTGTAAGGCATTCATAATGTTGACTGCTAATGTATTTGTACTTTATGTATTTGTACTTTTATAGTGTAGCAGAATAGAGGAACTTTTAGATTGTTTCTTAATTTGAAAAAATTGATAATTAGATTTATTATAAAAATTGTTTCAATAAATAAATGTTGCAATAATTAAATTACAAATTATGTCTGCATCAAATTACAAACACAGTGATATACGTTGTTTATTACTCAAACAACTTTGTGATGATATGAAAAGACATGCCAAACTATAATTTGTATTAAAATTTCTATAAAACTGTATTTAGATTTTCCTACATTTGGCATATTTTGAATTTACATTACAGTTTAAGTACACCTACAAAATTCATATTTTCTTACTCAGAATATCAAGGAGTTTCAATTCAACTAACATTCTTTAAGTACGATCTCTGCTATAAAATATTTTCTATTCCCAGTAAAATTTTCCTTTCCCCTAAATTCTAACATAAGCAGTTTTCTTTGTTATCCTGTTGCCATGAGTGTGAAAGATTCCCCAGCGTACCACTCTTGAGTTCAGGATGGCAGAATTTCAGGTCTCTGCAGTTCCGAGCAGGGTTTTTACGGGAACCATCAGGACTAAGGAGGCTTTCTATTTGTCCATTGACTGATTTGAGTGACATCATAATCTCGTCGGTGTTGATTTTGAAATCCATTGGTTCATCTCCATAATATGGGGCAAAACCCCCAGATTTTTCACGTCCATTGCCAATGATGGTACCAGGACAGCATGGACCAGGGACACCAGGGGGCCCAGGAGGGCCTGGTTGTCCTGGGTGGCCTGGGGAGCCCTAGGAAGGGTAAGAACATACATCACTAAGAACATACATCACTGAGCACTTGTTCGGTATCCACTGAAAAAATATGTTGCTAGCCCCCCAAAATGCATTACAAACAATTAATATATTGTGTCATAGTAATTGTTTCAGTAAAAGTTTATTTGGGTTGTTTTGTGATCAAATATTAACCAATTTATGATAACTATAATTCATTGTTATGACAGTGTGTTCCAGTGTGCAAGAAGAATTGGTGTTGGAACACATACATCTCACATGTTTCCTTCTGTATAAATGATGTAAGCAATTCTAATGCTGACATGACAGAGGGGTTATGATCAGGAAACTTAGATTCTGGTCCCAACTTTGGAATCTAACTTTGTGTTTTGGGGCTAACCACTTAACTTATTTGTGTTTTAATTGTGTAACTTGTGGGGATAATAGCTTTTCTTCTTTTTACTCCAAAAGTGTGGGATAGTAATGTTTTAGGAATGATGGTATCAGTAGAAAAACAGGAGTCATGGAAGCCGTTTGAGAAGTGGAATGTACTTTACACTTGTAAATCATTAAGATTATCATAATTGTGAGATGTCTAATATGAGATCAGTGCTGGCAGAGTTCATCTTATTAATTGGGCTATGTCTTTATTCTGATATAAGTGTTACCTCATAAACTGTAAGAAAGGTTTTTTCTCCCTGTCATTATAGTGTGATGAGGAAGTCTTCATGTGGGAGAGAATGTCTTAAAGTTATTGTTCAGGTCCTAAATTAGGTTTGGTAATTGCCTCGTGTTTAACTCACTATCTCAGTTTTAAAATATTGCAAAGTGTTTCTGAAAATGTGAAAATTAAAACAAATTAAATACACATATTTATAAGTGATGTCTTACCTCAGATCCTCTTTCACCTCTGTTACCTCGAGGCCCTGGTGGTCCAATGGGACCAGGGTGTCCACTTGTTCCATCTTTGCCAGGGGACCCACTGGGTCCAACAGGTCCCTAAGAAATTATCATGATATCACAATGCTAGAATATTTTCTTGCAGTGCTAACATTTTAAAATATGGACCTCCCAATATCTGTGGTACGTACTCTGGGGCCTGCAGGTCCTGGACTACCTACTGCACCTTGGTGACCAGAGGGACCCTGAAAGGAAAGGAAGGTGAATATGAGTGAAGACTTCAAAAAGGCTTAGGAAACTGTATGTTCAAGATCAGATCAAGAAACATGGGGATCATGATAAAATATGATTTCCTTTTCCTTTAATATCCCCATTGTCTCATGCCAACTACTATTTCAAATAAGCCCTCAAATCCATTTCTAATCTCTTTTAGCATAGACTTTCACAGATGAACAATTTTCTACCATTGGTCTCTAAGATTTGCCTATCTCATTAGTTAAAATGCATTGAGGGGATTTTCTAACAAAATGGATGCACTTACTGGGGAACCTGGGGCACCTGGATTACCAGGGAATCCACGATGTCCTTTGATGCCATTAGCGCCACGTTCACCCGTTTCACCTTTGTCACCACGTGGGCCTTGGGGACCCTTCACAAACACATTAAGGTCATACACACATACACATTGGAAAAACAAAATAGGATTTATAACAACTAAGTCCACTTTATAACATTCTACAAGCTAGAAATCCCATCTACAAACACTGCATACTTGGAACAATAAAGATTGTTCTTGTGGTTGTTTTGATCTTGGACTGAGAATTGTATGCAGCCCCATTAATTGATGTGTAATCTCATAGCCCCAAGGAACTTTTAGATTCTAAATTGCTTTCTATATCATCAAAGGAAAGTTTAAATTTGGTTCCATAGTTATGTATTTAGTCATCCCTTTTTGCTGGGCATGCCAGAAAATAGAATATTTCCTACACTGTAGAATTAGTTAAAAAAAAAAAAAAAAGACTTACAGGAGGACCTCTTGAGCCAACAGGACCTGGAGCACCAGAAGGACCAGCAGGGCCCTAAAATAAAAATAAACAAATGAACACGCACAGGGAAGTGTTTATTTATTGATACAGTTTTGTTTTACTTAAACGTTAATAATTTCATTGTGAGGGAATAATGATATGTTTGCTATTATTGAAAATTAGTATTATTTTCTCCTTAAAAATCCTTTACCTGTTTATAGCTATACCAGGGGGTCTGAATAGGAAAGCTGAGGAAACCCTGTTAATTCAAGCTTATATTGACCAAGTGGATATACACTTGGTGTGATTAATGCCATTGTGAATTTTAATAATGAATTCTTCATTGACTACTGCCAGAAATTCTCATATATCTTTATTACCACAGTTGCCTAAGGACTGACTAGCATGCAAAACTGTGAAACAATTGAGAGTAGATCTTTTGGTTGGCAGATATGACATTCTATTTTCTACCTACTGAGCTTATTGAGGAAGATAGATGAGTAGGGAAAGATGGAGTTCATGAGAACTCACAGTTTCTCCTCTGTCACCACTCTTTCCAGCTGCACCGACAGGGCCAGGGGGGCCTGGATGACCAGGAGCACCAGGGGGGCCAGGAGAGCCATTTTCACCACGGTCACCCTGTGGACAAGTTCACAGTTCCAAAATCAATCTGATCAGCAGCTATTGTTCTAATTACACAAACCTATTGTACGTGTGCCTGTTATACCTTGCTACCAGGAGCTCCATCTCGGCCTGGCAGACCATCTGATCCAGGGTTTCCCTGATTAAAGAAAAAACAAAGAGGAAGAAATGAAATCAAATTCTTTGGAACCATTTAAATACCATCTAAGCCCTGTATTCTCAATGGGAAAAATATCATCCTAAAGAGGATAAAAATTGGTTCTTGGGAGTGAAAAATCTTAGATATGACAATGGGTGTGGCCCTGCAAGGAGTGACAATAGCTAAACAGATATGCAGTATATCTATGGTACTCAAGTTTCACAGGGTGAGAGAGCAATAAGTGACTAGGAAAAAAAGTCTAAAAAGGAGCTTTAGGGGGAGAAATAATAAATAAAATCTTGACACACTGTAATTTAAGCTGATAACGGAAATCTACAGTTTAAGGAAAGACTAATCACAGATAACACGCAGTATATTTTTACCCAGAAGGAATGTTGTAAATTGGGGCTCTCCCCATCCACAACGTTTTTCTTATTTAGCTAAATATCATATTCTTTTCCATTAATGATCATTCATTGGGTAAATACTAAAGAACATGAACATTTAAGGCTATTCTAAGTTGTAATAGAAAGAATATCTATTACTAGAGAAAGAAGGAGAACTTTGAAATGCACAATCCTCGAAGAGAGGTTCTCCTTTATGACAAAGAATGTACATCTTACCACTTTCTTGATGATTTTCTTTTATCATAGAAACTCAATGGCCCAATTTGACCCTTGCTTAAATAAATTATCAAATACTACCCGGCTTATTGTGTATTTTCTAAGAACTAGTATTTACATCTCTTCCAGGTTCACCAGCTGCACCAGCCAGACCAGGAAGACCCTGGGCTCCAGGAGGACCACGTTCTCCATTGAGACCACTAAGTCCTGGCTTCCCACTTTCACCCTGTGTACAAAAGAATAAAATAAATTTGTGTTTTAACCTAAGAAATCAATTAATATGATATTATCAGCTGTCTTTATTTCCCAGTTTCTATCGAATTTGTTCCTAAAACTATCCCTGCCATAGGGGAAAAGCTTTGGGGAAGCAAGTTTCTTGTCTTTTCTAACTTGCCCAATGAACCTGGATACCAAAAGCCTGAGTAATTACATTGATTATCATATTAGAATACATCTTAATATGAGGTACATAAATAGACATGGCTATTGTAAGAAAAATATAATGATGAGCCATCATGAAACTATAGGTTTACGGTACCCATTAGAATTAGGTTATATTGAACATTTGGCTCTATTTAAAGAATATATACATTTATTGGGAATGTTCATATAAATTGACTAGACTTAAATGTTATATTGTAATTTCACTACAATTATGTCGTATATGACATTTAGTTTAAAGAGGTGCTCAAAGTGAAAAAAGGTACGCCTTAATAAAATACGATTTTATTACTCTATTTGCTAAATAAATATTTAAGATGTTGAGCACTAGGATGTTATAGTAATATCAGTGAAAGAAAGTCAGGAGTATAAAATGAATTGAGTTGATGGATAATTGGTATCAATTAAAGGCTTTCATAGGTCTATAACCTGACATTATTTCCCGCTTCAAGACTGACAGTCAGCAAACTGAAGAATGCTGACAAGTTTCCTAACAGGTATTTGAGATGACAAGATATTTTTCTGTGATATCAATCTATTTGTTTTGATGTTCAAGGCAGGTCTATTATGTGCATTGTTTTTGTGTTCCAGAGACTTTTAATAATATGCATGCTTCCTGAAAATTTGAAAATATCAAGAATTTGCATCTAATTACAGGAAAACTTGATCATTACATACTTGCTATGTTTATGTGATGTCTGAAGACTATCAAAGGAAACAAGAGTCCAGTGAAAGATAGCTATACTCACCTTGGGGCCCTGTGGGCCGCGGTCGCCCTTAGGACCTGTCATGCCTGGTGGGCCTGCAAGACCTCGTGCTCCAGGAACCCCTATAATCCCAAGTGGGCCTGGAGCTCCCTGTTGTGACAGATAATGAAACCTTAGTTATTCTTTATGTGACTATGTTTTCCTCTGTTGGATTTGTGATTGAAAATAAAACTACTGTCAATCAATAGAGACCACTCACCGGAGGGCCCTGGGTGCCAGGTGATCCCTTCTCACCTGGTTGACCAGCATCACCCTTTGGTCCAGACACCCCAGGGCTGCCAGGAGCACCATTATTACCAGCTGGACCTGGGGGGCCATCTTTGCCTGGAGGGCCGCCGGCTCCTGGGGGGCCTGGGTTACCCTACAAAGAAATGTTTGAAATTTGAATATTTTATAATGAACAAGTAATTTTTTCCCCTCTTTTACCTGCATTCAAATAATTTTATATGGGATTTAATACAAAGAGAAGTAGCAATGGATAAGTTTCTCACCCTATGTATATATGAATGCTTTTTATGGAATATATGGTTAAAAAATACTTTAAAAAGTTCTTACATTATTTCCAGGAGGACCAATAGGACCACGAGCACCAGGGAAGCCAGCAGCACCCTGTGAAATTATAAATATATTTTGGATGTCAAAAATCAAGGAAAACAAATAATTAGCCACTAAAAACAAATATAAATTGTAAGAAATGTGGTAGGACCTGCATTCTACTCTGGGATCACTTGTGGTTTGTTTTTTCCTCTTGGAATTTACATGTAACTCACATATGAATGAGTGATTATAATTTTATACTCTCTTTAGGGATCTAGTGCTTTCAAAGCAGTTTTTATACAGATTGATATTAATTAATGCTTTTCAATAATAGTTAAGAGGATCATTACTTACAGGACCACCAGGACTGCCACGTTCGCCTTTGAAACCTGGGGGACCAGGGGCACCCTATATGGAAGGGAGATGGAAATGGTTTATAAGAATAGCACCAAAATCAAAATTTGGGAAAAGCATTAAGCCTTTGTAAGTCAGTAACTCTACTTATCATGATAATCATCTTGTAATACATACAATCATTATGTTGTACCTCTTAAACTTATACAATATAATGTTATATGTCAATTATATCTCAGTAGAACTGGGGGAAAAACATTACTACAGAAATGAGAAGCTACATCAAAAAAAAAACAAAAACCAGTAACTCTATGAGGACATTAAAATAATTTGACTGAGGTCATATCTAGATTGTTGGAGTCAAGCGTCAAACTCAGAACTGTATTCCTAGGAAAACTGTACCCTTGTCACCATGACAAGCTCTCTCAGTATGAAATACTGAAGTATCGACAAATCTAAGTGCTTTCCATTAGAAGGCTTAGAGAAAGAGAAATACTTACAGAAGGCCCAGCACTTCCGGGGGGCCCTGCGATTCCAGGAGGTCCACCTTCACCTTTCTCACCAGGAGCGCCTCTTTCACCTTTACCACCAGGCTCACCGTTCTGGCCCTGCATTCAGAAACAAAAACAGCCTGTGAGCTTACATCCTTCACAATACACTGGGCTTGTCCTTATTTTCCTTCAGAAAATAGAATTCATCAGGTGGAGAGCTATTGAAATAAAATTGGAAAAGAAGAGTCTTTGAAGACATGGAAGAAACAAAGACAATGAAAATGTTTCCATGACAGGGACTTCCCTGGTGGTCCAGTGGTTAAGACTCTGAGCTTCCACTGCAGGGGGCGTGGGTTCGATCCCTGGTTGGGGAACTAAGATCCCGCATGCCCCATTATGTGCCCCCCCACCACCCAAAAAGAGTTTCTATGATAAAAGAAAATCATCAAGAAAGTGGTAAGATGTACATTCTTTGTCATAAAGGAGAACCTCTCTCCGAGGACTGTGCATTTCAAAGCAATCACCAGTAAATGCATTTGAGAAAGATGGGGCTTAGAGCAAATTTTAATTAGTACCATCTAATAATGGAAGAACCTTTCAAATTTTCAGAGTGCTTTAGGTCTAGGGTAATGTTAGCCTCATTTACCTGGCATAAAGACAGGCCAGGTGTTTTTATCTCCATCGTTTAAACAGTAAGAATAGAGATAATGTGTAAAAAAAAAAAAAAGGAGGTGGATAAATGAACCCCCATAAGGAATGAGTGGTTGAGATAGATTAGAATTCAGACTTGACTTATACTTCTGCTATTTTTCAGTGAGATAGTGATTCTGGGCTGTATGATATGTATGTTTTAATGTTCATACTTACAGGAGCACCAGGGAAGCCGGCAGGTCCTGGTGGCCCATGTTCACCTCTCTCACCCTTAATTGAAAAATATACTCATTAGTCACAGTGAAGACATCTTCCCATTGGGAGCACACGTCATCCTCTGTATCATCTTATCTTTCCTTTAAGCTAAGAAAAGATAGTGTTAGTGTGCAAAGCTAACTAATGTAGCTTAACCTCTGAAGACTTTTCCATTTCTCAATAAAATTCAAAGTAGACAACACCAGAACCATTGATTCCTTCTGCTTTTGACTGTGATATTATTTGCAAGAAAAATAATTTAAGAATTTTGAAGTGTTTAAAAGACTTACTTGTATAACTTCTAAAATGTAAGGATTTAAAAAAATTAAAATATGGTAAAAGTTTTGAGAAATCAATCATTAAATTAATTAATTAAAAGCATTTACTAAATATCTCTCCTGAGTCTGCAAACCCTGAAGGTAGAGAATTTTAGATCTAGAAGGAGGCTCAGGCAAAGATCCTATAGCTTTAAGAAATACTCATTTACAGATGCATATTACTTGTGCAATTTTTATATTTTTTCCAGAATTATTTAGGAAAGATGGTAAGACTTGAAATGGTCTCTTCTGAATTTTAGATTTAAGAACTTTAACCTTGCCTTGCATGTCATATGATGCCTAAAGACAGTATCCCGTCATTGAGACTCAGGACCACAAGCAGAATTGCTAAAGAGGGAAGCACAGGTAGCTGCTGCCTGTGTGGGCTTAAAATTATGTTGAAATGTCTTAAACACTTACAGGGCCACCACGAGGACCAGCTATACCCGGAAGTCCAGGGGCACCACTTTCACCCTTAAAAAAGAGAAAAATAATTTATATTGCCCTGCATCCAAACAACAATGACGACAAAAGACATTTTCCATTTCTAAATAGTGTCAAGCGTTACCTTATCTCCAGGCTGACCAGCTGGGCCAGGGGGACCAATGGGACCAGTAGGACCCTAAAGAAAATAGAAATATACTTTAATTTCGAAGATAAAAAGCACCATTTTCCTTATTAATCAAAGAGCATATATAAGGACATACTGTTCATCTAATAAACTAGACAATATGATTGCTTTGATAGCTTGAATGATATGCTCTTCACTCAGTGTGTAAATACTGCAGAGCTTAGTAAATATAAGATTTTATGGATTATATAATTCAGTGGCAAGTTATAGATTCATTTTTCCTTTCTATTGCAGAAGATAAATAAGATGTGATATAAGATTTCACAGTCGTATCTTTTAAAATTAAAGTGCATTGCCTTATTCAATTGTATGGTAATTCAAAATATTTCATTTAACCACTTAAAGTATTGTTACATATATTACAGTTTTCACATTGAAGTTTTCAAATATTAAAGTTTTACTTATATTACATAAATAAAATATTAGATTTTTTAAAAAATTGTATGATGGCTTACTCATCTAGTCTGTTAAAAGTGAAGCATTTATGAATTTGTTTAAGGCAACTACAGTAAAGATAACGTCTATCTAACGGCTTAGTTATCATGTTTATTTGCTACAGTCATATCTAGGTGTTTACTAATGTGAATAGAATTGATTGTAATGTGTTTTTTTTCAATTTTTATTTATAATAGTTAAATAGTTATATAGATTCATGGAAGTTTGCAAAGAAATATACAGCAGAATCCTGTGCATCTTTCTCCCAGCCTCCTTCAGGATTACATCTTACACAACTATGATATAGTATCAAAACAAAGCAATTGACATTGGTACGACCCATAGAGCTTATACAGTTCGCACCAGTTATACATGCACTCATTTGTGTGTGTGTGTGTGTGTGTGTGTGTGTATGTAGTTCTATGACATGTTATTATGCGTAGCCTCACATGACCACCACCACAATCAAGATATTCAAAGGTACAATCATCATAAAAGACTCCCTCATGTCACCTCTTTATAGTTACACCCATCTCCCTCTCCCCTATTCCTCAATTTTGGCAACCATAAAGCTGTTCTATATAATTACGTTATTTCACAAATGTTACATGAATGGAATCATGCAGTACGTCCTTTTGAGATTGTCTTTGTCACTCAGCATGATGTCCTTGGTGTTTGTATAAGTTGTTGCATGTATCAACTTTTTATTGCTAAGTAATATTCCATGGTATGAATGTACCATGGAATTTCAATGTTTTTTAAAATCAAAAAGTTCCTTTATCAGCATTGAATTTTAGTGACTTATGACTTCAGCTTATAACATTTATCATACTTTTGAGATTTTTTTCCATTCTTAGGTCACTGTTGAACTATTAGTGATAGAAATCAGGAATTTTAACAATCATGTCATTTGGGTCTTCTTAATGCCCAGAAGGTGGTAAAGTATGGTCTAACTTATCATGAGGAGTTTTTGGAAAAAATAGAAGTTGAGGTGAGGAACTACTCCATATCACATACAGATAAATTCTGTTTCTCCCCAATTCAAGTACTCACCCTTGGACCATCTTTCCCTGGAGCACCATCGACACCTGAACTGCCGGGCTCACCCTGTCAAATAAAACCCAGTGTCATCAGATTAGAGGTATTTTCACTGAAAACATGCCAAGAAGAGGACAAACTCTCAAGATTAGCTGCAACGTATAGTAGGTGTTCTGCTTAAAAAGTTGCTTTAGAAATCCATCTCAAATTACACTTACTAGATGGGGGAGGGGTGGGAGGGAGGTCCAGGAGGGAGGGGTTATAGGTATACATAAACCAGATTCATTTCATTGTACAGCAGAAACTAACACAATATTGTAAAGCAATTTTGCTCCAATGAAAAATATATATATATAAATAAATAAATAAGTAAAATGATAATATTAATTTTGAAAATAGATTACTTTCCAGAAATGTTGCCTTCCTTTAACCAACAAAGTCTGTTTTATTACATAATTAACAGAGAATAAGTTGGTACCTTATCACCTTTTGGACCAGGGCCTCCAGGACCCCCTCTTTCTCCAGGCATTCCTTGCAGACCAGGTGAACCAGCATTACCAGGTGGCCCGGGGGAACCAGCAGGGCCCTGAAATTAAAGGAGAAATAGTAAATCACAAGAAAGAAATGAAATGCATTTTGTAAAATCTAGGTGAATTGAATTATGTGGAGTTACCTTTCCTCCTTCAGAACCAGGGGGGCCAGTTCCCCCTCTAGGCCCAGGGGGCCCTGCAGGTCCAGTAGGTCCACGTTCACCAGGGGCACCAGAATCACCCTGTAGTAGGAAAATGGAATATCCCTGTTAGGAAAACCAAGGCTAAAAACAAAGCAAAAACACCCTAAATTGTATTGTTTTGATATAGACTACAAGGTTCTTAACTTACATTTTTGAACAATTTAGAAATTTTTATAATTATAAAAGACATTTGATCAACTGAGTGAGAAACGGAAACACAAAATTAGTTAATCTAAACAAGGAAACTTGGATAGCTGGTCTGATGAGCTAGCTTTGACAATATTATTATTATTTTATCACAAAGGCAAATTTTTAAAGTTCCTCTGCCAAAACAGTTTTTCTATAGAGAGCCAATGCACTAGAAAAGTTTTCTTTTGAAATTTCAGGTCCATAGTTGACTCTACAGTGTTTATTCATGTCAGAAAATTTCATTTTCCAGATGATGCAAATTTAATGTATTGGAAATGTCTCGGGTTACCCTAAGTGTATTCACCAAACATTTGCAATGTCGTGCTTCTAAAAAAAGGAATATTTTGGTTTGCTGTACTAAAAATGTGTCACTAATCAACTGCTCTATAACATGCTGAAGAAATGAGAAAATAAATGGAAATATTTACCTTGCCTCCTGGAATTCCAGGTGCACCAGCCTCACCCTTTGGGCCCTAGGAGATTGGCATTGCATGATTAGGCCTCTATCAGAATATACGTTATATAAGTATAAGCAAAATACACACTTGACTTGCATACTGTATAATTTGTCCAATCTTGAGCTGTATACTCTTCCTTGAGTTCCTTTTATTTTATGGTAAAATTCAAACTTTCCATGGAATAGTTATGACTGAATAATTTTTCTTTGTTTTATTAATGAATATTTCAAAACTAATTGTTAAATCTCAGATACCATGGCATGAAAATGCAGAAGTTAATAATTTATAAATGATTCGTATTTATTCTTTTGGTTTCTGAGTTTTGAAAAAATGGCAAGCAACTTACAGGTTCACCAGGTTTTCCATTTTCTCCCGGAGGACCACCCGTTCCAGGCAAGCCCTACAAAGAATCATATTTGTATTGTGTAATCACTTCAAACATTGCTCATAGAAAAGCTTCTCTCATGTAAGTATGTTTCCGCAAAGTATTCAAAAAATGGTTTTAGCAGTCTTTTTACGTGTAAAAAATATGTAGCTCTCAAAACCCAACGATAGAGAGGTGATAGTCATATCTTACAAACCTATGTTCATCTCCCTCAATTCTTTCTGTTGCTGTATATAAAAATGAATTGATGAATGTGGTGAGATGAATTTAGCTATATACATTTAAATTACAATAAAAATAAGTATAAGCATATAGAATTATGTGAACTTTATTTTTTTAAAAAAATGATTAATGCACTCCTTCTAGAATAGGCATGGAAGTTATGCCTATTAACATTGCCTATTGTTTTATTTCAAGGTAGAAGTCAGATCCACACATTTTAAGCTTAAGATGCATTATAATCTTTTAGTGTCACAAAAAACTGAACAGCTGATTAACTCAACAAATACAACTATCAAAGGAAAGTACTGATAAAAGTAGGTGCCCAATGACATTTAAGTAACAAATTCTTACTTGTAATCCTGGTGGACCAGGGCTTCCTATGTCTCCTTTGTCACCACCTGGCCCCTATGTACAAAAAAATATTGAGATGCTTCATTATAAGATATCCTTTCATATTTAGTTCACACAGTTTTAATTTCATCAGGCCAGTTGCTTAATTTAAAAATTAATGGTGTAAAGGAGGTCAGAGTCTGGCTTGTGGAAGTGATGCAAGGGAGACATGTACAACATAAACTTTACTCAGTATTAGTATTTAGCTAGCTAACTAACTAAACAAGTTTTGTAATTGCTTTGGTGAACTATAATGATATAGTGTCAGAGATTGTATAATTCCCAAAGTCTTCCCTTGGCCCCAGTCCCATCCACTTCCATTTCCAATTTATGTGAGTAAACTTACGGTAGGTCCTGGGGGACCCTGAGGTCCAGTCTCGCCATTCTTTCCAGCAGGACCCTGAAAAAAAAAAAGCAGTTATGGAAGCAGAGATAAAGATAATAGAAGTCATAGAGTTGGAGAGAAATGCTTCTACTAGAAGACTGGAAATGAGTGGATGAAAGCTACATACCTGAGGGCCAGGACCTCCAGGACTACCACGTTCTCCATTCTTTCCAGGAGCGCCCTAAAGAAGTAGCCAGTATTTACTTATTCTCAAAAGGAAATTATTCATTATAGTGTTCTCTCATGTTTTTGATCTGTCCCCTACACACACATGCATACATCCACAACCGAAAACTACTTTCGAGAACTAGGTTTCCATAAATGTTCCACTCTTTGCCCAAAACTCCAGAAAAAATACTTTAGCTCCCTTCTCACATGGTATTTTGATTTTCATATACTCTTCTGTGCTTTGAAGTGGAGATCAATTTTTGGCTATCTGCACTCCCATATAGAAAGTAAAAGACCTTTTGTCAAATATTTATTGAAGAAATGAAGGAAGGAACTCACATCATTTCCTTTAGGACCAGGGAAACCCATGACACCAGGCTGACCTCGGGAACCAGGTGAGCCTGGAGGACCTGGTCGACCAGTTTCTCCTTGACTTCCCTAATGAGAAAAAATTATATTAATAGAGGTTTCATAAAAATCTGATCAAAATATACAATGTACATACCAAGGCTATACAATATACATCAAGCCTAGTCCAAATTGTGTGTTTCATTATTCTCTGGACTTGTAAAATGAGATGCTAAAAATGTACTTACGGGAGGCCCTGGTTTCCCATCGCTTCCTGGTCCTCCAGGACTACCAGGCATACCCTAAATTGAAGAATTCAGTCAGTCAGCTGATTTTAAGATGATAATTAAAAAAAAACTAAAAGCACCTATCTGTAAAATTTTGAGCTTTCCACTGACATATGTGGACATATGAGCTTCATATTTGCACACATGTTTTTCTGTCTGTAAATATCTTCGTCAAGTATTCTATTTTCTGTTCTTCAATCTATACTAGCTTAAGTTTTCTTCAGAGAATTTTGTTTTGTTCTGTTTTGAGCCTACAAAATGTATAGTCTGATTTAAGTTATTTTTGAACGTTCTTCATTTGCTTTTCCTCTTAGTAAATGACAGTGTCAAGCAAATAATGTTCCTCTTTACCCTCAATCCTGGACCTCCAGGGAGGCCGTCTCGGCCAGGTTCTCCAGGAGCTCCTCTGGACCCTGCAGGGCCTGGACCACCACGCTCCCCGGGGGGACCCTACATGATGAAATAAATCAACATGTATGTAAAAGAGCCTTCATTGACCTAGACGTTGACAGTACTTAGGTTGCAACTAGAGAACTTCTTTTGGTCCCTTAAAGAGAGTTGGGGTGTTGCTGGCATGCTCAGCGTAAATCACCATTACCTATTAGCTTGGGTTGTCATACTGGATATATTTTAAGGCAACTTTGATGAACATCACATGCTGAAGAAAGCAATATTTAGTGGGCTTAGCAGTATAGTTTGGTGCATATAAAATCAAATATCTTTGATGTTATGAAATCAGATTTGCACTGCACTTCAGAGTTTCCAAAGAACTTTCAGGCATTTTAGTCTAACTTATTCTTGCAATGATACTGAGATAAATAGTTCCCAATTGACAGATAAATTAAAGAATTCTCATAGAGGTTAAATAACGTTAGTTACAAAGCTAAAAGAATGGCTCAGCAGGGAATGCAATCATTGTTTTACATTGGGAATTATTATTTTTTTAACTCCAATATATTTCATTCAGATAGTTAGGTGTTAATTAATGGGAAACTATATAGAAGAATATACCTATGTGTAGCACCAACATTTCTGAACATTGAAAACTAAAGTTATCTACCTTTTCTCCTGGAAGGCCATTTGCTCCAGCAGGTCCTCGGAATCCAGGCATACCCTGAAATAGTGAAAGGCAAATATTTAAGTCCAAAGTGTCAAAACTTTTTCATAATTCTCATATTATGAAATGCTTCAGAACAATATTTGGGATTGACTACTACTCAAATTAAGAACAAACACGGTTGCCTCACAGTGAAGGTGAAGTTCTATGATTGTTTTCCTTTTCGATGCCCGTGGGAAACGTACCCTTTCTCCTGCAGCTCCGGGAAGTCCGTTCGCACCAGGTTCTCCAGGAGAACCGTCTTTGCCATCCTCACCCTTAAGTCCTGGAATACCTGGAGAACCAGCCTCCCCCTGTGAAAGGAGGTCAATAAAGAAATAATGACTGAATTTCATTGCTAATTTTTTACCTGTTTATTTCCTGATTATGGTATACATTTCTAAGAAATAATCAAATCTGTTAGGGCGATACTTACGCGTTCCCCACGTGGTCCTGGCTCTCCTTTGGCTCCATTCTTACCGGGTTCACCCTAAATTGGACATAATCTTGGTTTAAAAGTGTGGAAAATATACTAACAAAATAATCACCAGTCATACCTCATTCAATTATAAAACCAGAGTGAAATCAATATAAATTCAATGGAACAAGAACAAAGAACCTGCTATTTCTTTTTTTACTGTGAGAAATAAGCCACACCTTTCAGACAATAAAGGAAAAATAGACAACTTACTGCAGCACCTCGCTGCCCGGGAGCACCATTTGTACCAGAGGGTCCTGGAGGACCGCGGGCTCCTATCAGTCCAGGGGCCCCAGGAATGCCAGCAGGACCCTAGAAACAATCCAAGAACATTAACATTAGGCAAACTTGAACTTTCTTTTCTAAATAGCTAACTTAAATGTATTGTCCTGCAAAATGCAGAGGAAGCCAATAATATGTGTGTGGCTGAATGTGGGTGAGTGGTGGGGGCATCTTACCATTTCACCTTTACCACCAGGACTACCATTACTCCCAGGAGGGCCCTAGAGGGGGAAAAGAGCATATTAATAAGAATGCAAATAGTACATATATTTTTGAAGTTGCTTATATAACTAAAATAAATTTATTGATGGGTGTTGTGCTTTATAGAGATTAGGTGATTCTTCCAACTACAGCACAACACATAAAATGTCGCAAAAAATGATCATTATCTGAATAAATTAAAGATAATATGCACTTGGTCTAAATTATTAAATAAGTACATAGAGAAGAGGTTTTTGGTCTTGTTTCTTTTCCAAATTTTTCTGATTGGTGATTAGTTTGGGGCACAGTCTTCAAAGTATCAGATAACTGTCCATCCTCTACTTATTCTGTGTCATATAACCATAAAATTCATAAATTCTAGAAAAGTGCAGACCGCAAAACTAATTTCAGTACTAGTCAAATCAATAGTAGAGTTACTGCAGAGCACTAAGCAACATTTCTTTGCAAAAAAATTATTTGAATTGATAGCAACATTAGAACATATGCTTTCATGAAATAAAGTGTAGCAATGCTCTCCCTTAATCAGCCATATTTGGTACTTACAGGAGGACCTGGAGCACCAGCATGTCCCTGAGGTCCAGGTTCTCCTCTTTGTCCAGGGGAGCCACTAGAACCAGGAGATCCCGCAGGTCCAACTTCACCCTAAGGGATAAAACCCTAAGTAGTCAGTCTCCCTTGCCACTTCTAATCTCTTGGCCAGTTTGCTAGTCAGTCCTGTTTAAACCCATCTCCCAAAAGCTGAAGCAGTATGATAATTAAAGCAAAGTTTCATTAATCATATAGGCAGAGAAAAATGGTAACTATGTGTGTGACTGTGTTATCTCTGTTTGCAGAAAGAGACTGGGAAAAAAGAAAAGACAACAGAAGAGATCAGAATAGCAAAAGGCCAGGGATAAAATCCCTTTTGGAATCAAGAACAGGGCTTTAAAGATCTATATAGCTCAAAGAAATCCACTTGACTGTTAAAAAAAATCACTTTCAAGGCGCAGCCCAATGATTTTCTGTTGTCTCAAAGATATATTTTACATTCTTCTACAGAAATACATGTTTACCTTAGCACCAGGGGAACCAGGGAATCCTGCAGTTCCAGGGGGACCAGGGGGACCCTAAAAAAATAAATAGCATTTCAAGAGCTCTTAATCAAGTAAAAGAAAACTAACACTACTGGTAAATAATAAGTGGGTACATACAAAATACAGAGGAAAATTAGATAAAAACAGTATTTATCGTCAGTGATGAACATTATGTGGAGAAATAGTGTGGTAAAATAAAAAGAAAATTTGGATCCCCCATGCCCGACAACTTATGCCATGAATTCTGGTGACTTTGTGCAGGTCACTTAGCCTTGAGCTCTCATTTATAAAATACAGATAGCATTATTATCTATTTTGCAGGACTCTTTTAATTGTCATATCCAATATTGGCCCTTAACTAACATTATAAGCACCATACAGATGTTAGTAACTGGCCAAGTATAATAAAGAGTATCAGAATTTTGTTTATGGGCTTACCGTTTCTAGATTGTTTCTAGATTTTGTTTATGGGATTAGTGTCAGTTTGAATCAGATATTTATGAACAACGTTGAGTTTTAGGTCTACAATCCATGTTATTCCACTACTCCAAAATTCCATAATCTCTCATTACACTAAGCCCATCAGGGTTAGATAAAAAGTTACTTACTGGCTGTCCATCACTTCCTCGAGCTCCATCATTACCTCGAGCCCCCTAAAAAGAGAAGTTGGTCTCAAATATCTTCTTTCTGAAAGGCTGGTCACAAGTAATATTTTAACTAAAAGTCTGACTCAATTGAGTCAGACTTTTCCTCAAGTGTATTAAAATCTGCTTGATAATTATATACCTTTAGAGGGAAATTGTTGAAATTCTGATAGGCACAGCAATGGTCTGATGTAGGAAGATTGGATTCTGTGTTTTACAGAACTGAAGGCAAATTAATGCATAAATATGCCAAGTTAACACGTTAAAAAAAATCCTCAACAGATAATAACTATAAAACACTTATTTGTTTGCATATCGTTATGGCTAAAATCCTTATGGAGGTGACTTTAAATGCAATTTTATAGAAAACTTCTTGCAGATTGTCACAGCCTGAAAACTGACTGAGACACTTCTCGGTGACTCGGATTGTAATTGTGTAATGTCAGTAAGAATACTCACTGCAGCTCCAGGAAGTCCTGGTCGTCCTCTCTCACCAGCAGGTCCTCTTGGACCCTACAGAATAAAATTAAAAGTGTGGTCTTATTTTAAACTAGATATTTGTGAGAATGGTTGCAGAGTGAGCGAGGCAAGTTTTGCGTTAGGTGGAAGTTAGTAGTAAAACTGAAAATTGTATGATAAGAAACATAATTACCATTGCTCCAGGAGATCCATTTTCACCTGGAAGGCCATTTTCACCCTAGAAACATATAAAATGTGTCACCATTTTGTATAACAGGAGGAGAAATTTATAACTTTTTCAACACAGCATATTATAAAAAACACATGGAACCAAGAAAAAGATTACATTTTAACAATACCAAATTTTTGTTAGCAATCTTATATGCTATAAATCTCAGTTTTTGCATTTTAAAAACTTGAAGACTAAACAGAAGTAATCAACGTGTTACTCAGGGGCGCTCAGTCATTTCTAATCTAGACAGTTCAAGTTATCAGCTTTCATGGAAGTTTTAAGAGAACATCTCAATTAGTCACTGTTATTTAGCTCTTAAAATGCAAAACTCAGGTATGTTTTAGAAAAAGGCAAACCCTAAAATATAAATCTTAAATATAGCTATAATATTTAAATAAATTTATTTATGAAAATATGATTTTGTTATGATTTACCTTTAATCCAGGAGCACCTTGATCACCTTTTTCTCCATTTCGTCCATCAAAGCCCTTTGAAATAGATAAAAGTAGTAAAAATATTAAGATCTGTTAACAATTCAGAACAGTTAAGAACTTTACATTAAATTTTTTATAGCTAGCTTTACCACATAGCACTATTTTCAACATTGACATGAATAATTTAAAACTCTTTTAAGTGCATTGAAGACCTTGGACACTGATTTTACAGTTAAAAACATGAAATAATTAGAAAGTACAATTTAGTCCAATTAGGAATTGGCTTTAAATGTAGCATTAGGCAAGTATCAGTTTCATAGATTTTTATGTCTATGTGATCCATTTTTGGCTCAGCTGGTTTACTCTATCTAATGTTTTGCATAGAATAAGTCATTTGATTCGATCTGTAAATCATATTGACTAAGTCAAGAACAGTTCTCAATAGTATATTTTCATCTTTTCTGACAGTGGCAGTACGAAACTTACTGTTTTATTTATTTATTTTTTTTTAAATTTTTTTTTCTTTTTGCTGTACGCGGGCCTCTCACTGTTGTGGCCTCTCCTGTTGCGGAGCACAGGCTCCGGACGCGCAGGCTCAGTGGCCATGGCTCACGGGCGCAGCCGCTCCCCCGCATGTGGGATCTTCCCGGACTGGGGCACGAACCCGTGTCTCCTGCATCGGCAGGCGGACTCTCAACCACTGCGCCACCAGGGAAGCCCCGAAACTTACTGTTTTGCAAATATTTTCCATACACTTAAAATCAGCTTTATTACTTTATCTAAAATAACTAATTGATTTGATCAACAAATAAAGTTGATAGACTTAGAAAATCAAAACAACTAGTCAGAATCAATCATTTTTGGCACACACTCAATTGTCCAATAAAATTGGTAAGTAAATTGGTAATAAAATTAGGTAAGTAAACATAGCCAAATGCAACAACTTAGAGTCAATTTAGAAACTGTACTTACTCTATGTCCTTTCATACCAGGGAATCCAGGCATGCCAGCTGGACCTTTAATACCCTAAAAATAAGGAATAAAAAAGATACTAATGAACTTTCAAATAGACTCACAATCCAGTAGTATTATCCTTTTTAAGTTTAATTTAATTATATAATAATTTTCAACCTAAGATCATTGTGATTACTCCAACTAATTCATTGCACGCTGAAAACTTACTGGAGGGCCAGGCAGTCCTCGCTCTCCAGGCCGTCCGGGTCTTCCTGATTCCCCCTAGGTGGAGAAATAAAAGAATATATGGGAGCTTGTGTAAGAGAAAACTCATTGTAACCAATTAGTGAACTGATTATTTTGCATTTTTCTCACCAAGGACTCATGAAAATGGTTGGACTAAACATATGGTTGTGAGAACAGCTTTCCTAGTAAAAGGAATGGGGAGAGCTTCTCCCACCTTGATATAAACTTATAAAAAATGCAGGCATCACTCCAAACAAGTATTATGACCACCTCTCAATCCAGTGGGAAGAATTTGCCATTGGAAATTAAATGGGAAAGAAAGACTGACATAATATTAATTGTGTTTTTAAGTTTTCAAGTTCATAAAGAACAGATACAAATTTCTTTATTACAAGAGACAGAGAGAAGCAGTGTCTTCTCTAGTTAAGTGTTGTATTCACTGGATGACTCTTCCTGACAGAGTCAAGAAGCACATTTGGGGGTTTTGTTGGCTTGGAATTCAGAAACTGGTATATGTAGCCATGCAAATACTATGTAGATTTTCAGAGATTAATATGAGCTAAAAAGTTATTAAGATATCAACAATGTTTTGAGTAAGGTTTTTCTCTTTGAGATTCTAGAACATGGGATATACTATTTAGAATATTCCAACTTGAATTTTGCTGTATCCCCATTCAATTCCTAAAAACTTACATCCTTTCCGGCAGGACCTAATGGACCTATAGCACCAGGAGATCCTGGAGGACCCTGAAAAAAAGGAAATAAAAAACAAATATATCTGTAGATTTTTCTGTTACAATCAAATTTATTATTCTAACTATGTGTATTTCTAGAAAAAAACTCCTTTTAAAAAATACTATCTATGTTTCTCATCATGAAAATGACACACCAAGTTAATAATATACCTATATTAAATCCAGTTGTTACTGTTTATTAACTTATTTTTTATGAAAATTAAAAGTACCATGTATCAGTATTTTATATCACATGTGTGTATTTATAAACCCAAATGCACTTCTACATTTTTTGAGATATTGAAATTTTAAATGTATAGGTATTTTCAAATACTTTGAAATATTAAACTAACTTCACCTTATTTACACAGCATGTTTTCTTGGTGGACTTTGTTAGACTATGCTTATTTCTACTAAATTAATTTTAAAATTATATTTCAGAAGAGTAGACATGCAGGTGAACTGAGTGGCTACGGGATAATTAATCTATGTTTAAGACAAAGACGATTTGTATTCTCACTAAGAAGTGGACTGTGGTGGTGGCTAATTAGCCAGGAAATTCCTAGATTAAAATAGTAAGTGTCTCTTAAGATATCGAAACCATTGAGTCCAAAAGATCTTTGAAACCAGTTCAACGATCATAAAAGTACAATTTTTTATTTTAAATAAATTTGATCTATATTTTGTAGCATTCGACGGTTATGTTTTAGAAAATGAAGGTGGTTTCTATCTAGAACTGTTAATTTATTAAATATAGGTATAATTGTTACTTACTGCAGGACCAGCTTGCCCAGGTTCACCAGGGGGACCTTGGTATCCTGGAGCACCCTAGTGGATAGAATAATACATAAATATTTTTAAACTAACTTAATCTTCATATGATTCATTTACATCGTGAAGACAGTATGAAATCAGAATTTGTGAATGTAGTCAGCGAATTTTATTCTAGTTTATAAATATTGAAACTACAATTTTTCAGATCAAAATAGAGTTAATTTATTCCATTCTACACACTTAATTCCACTGAAACTGAATTGTTTCAGACTTGAAGCCATATGACATGCAAATTAAATATGTGTTTTAATTTTACCAAGGTTTTAATTGCTAATAGTTAAAAGGAACTTAATGTGAAATTCCAACATCTTTGAAGGAATGATAATTTCTTGGTTGCTACTTCTCTACTTAATTGGGATTATGCTTGCTGGAATGGCAAAATTACAGGAAGATCTGTATTAACTTGATTCATATAATATGCATGAAGAAGAAATCACCATTAATGGCTATACTTACAGGGGAACCAGGATGACCAGATGTACCAGGGGGACCAGGTGGGCCGGGCGGACCCTGGAACAAAAATTTGCAAGATAAGTACAAAATAAATGCATCTGAAATATACTTTATCCAGGCATCAGAGATGTCTCTGTTTTGAATGATACTGACATCTTTAAAAATGAGAACAGCATACCTCATTATGTGATAACTATTCATGGATTAATTAATTTTATTAATTTTAAATGAAAATCTCATCACAAAAACTTCACTCTAGATGAAATTCTCTCAGAGTCAATAAAAATTACTGGTGTTATAAAATGTTGACCTGAGTTCCCCAAAAGGTGCTTTCAAAATCTGGAAAAATCTATACAAAATGCTTTGAGAATCTCTGCAACATTAGGGTGATACTTGAACTGGTGAAGAAGCATATTTTTGCCTGGCAGCTCAACTCAATGTGGAAAAATATTGATCTGCATAGTATAAACCCCAGTTTCTAAAAATAATGATGTAAATCAACCCAAAAGTTCTTAACTATATCACTGAGTTGTGTTGATATGAAGATTTAGTTGCGTGTGTAAGATTCATCGTACGTGGGACAACAATAAATTGTAAATGATTTATCATTGTTCAGAAATACAGGTTAAACTAGAAAATCTTCAGTTTTGTAGCACACTATTTATAAATACTGATAATAAATTTATAAAACTAGAGTTTCTTCTTAGATTTTATCTTGTAACTTTTTTTCTGGAATCTTAATAAGTAGTGGATTTTTTAGTTTTTTTGGTTTTTCTTTTTAGTAAAAACAGTATATCTGATTGAAAAATAGGATTCATAATGTGAACGTAGCTGAGTAACAACAGATGTTTACATTTACATAGTTAATACAATTGTCCTTCTGGTTTTAAAATATACACAAAAAATTCACAGGCTCTAAAACTTTAAAGATGAATAAAATTCTCTTCTTACAATTTACTTTTTACAAATTAAGGGTCTTTCTTTAACTGATCATTTAGATCTAATAGCTGAAATTTTGTCCTCTCTAGTTTTAGAAGTCACAACTATGGGGTCCAATGATCTGGGCAGCAATCTTCCATAATCCCTGGGAATCCAGCTTCATGTCTCATTTACACATACATACCTGTTTCTGGCAGTAAAATGATAACCTTCCATAGTACTGCTCCTCCTAACAGCTATTCTTCAATAAGGGTCATTTACATGGGACACCATGCGTCAAGCACACGTGCCTAGGTTTCAATGCTTTTTTGCTCTTTTCTTCTATCAAAACTTCAAGTCATTTACCTTGAAGGGAACCTTTTGCATACAATGTGAATTGATATCATTTACAATAGATGAACTTCAATACTCGATAAATTCTGGAAATATATGTATTTCAGGATTTGAGGTGAGATGAATTGTGATATTGGATTGCCATCAAGTGGATTGTCATCTAGAAAGTAGCATTTGGATAGTGAGCAGACATTGAAAGAAGGTTTTCTCAGGTGAGGAAAAGGAAAAGTGGAAGTGAAAAATAACAAAATTTGGTTAAAATTAGGAAATATATGAGTGTGAGACCTAAGTATGAAGGCAGGTGTGCCCCTGGAATAGGTGGTTTTGTAAAGAAGGAAGGAGCGGCAAAACAAGCATGAAATAAGAGGCAGTGAAGAAAAAAATGAGTTAGGAAAGAAGGATCATGATAAACCTACCATTTTCTTTCCCGCCTTAACAAAGAATAAGCTATTTTGTACAATTCTGTCATAACACTGTATTACTAGAAGAACAACCATTCAAGATTTAACAGAGTGGAAGGCTAAATTATTCTCTAAATACTGACAAACACTTGTACATACAGGTGGCCCGGGATAGCCTGTGATTCCTCCTGTTACTCCAGACTTGACATCATATGCCTCATACTGGGGAGAATAGTTCTGTGGCAAAGAGACGAGGTAGATAAGATCATGTTGATATATAGATCATAATTCTTTTCAGAAACATTTAGAAGAAATGCATGCAACATCTGTTCACTGATAGAAAGTTTTCTGCATGCCAGAGAGTGTGGTATGTATTATTTAATTATCTTGCTAATTCTATCTCTGTAACTTTAGATATTAGCTGTCTTACAGAAATACTTGCCTAGGCAATGCACAAATCTTTCAACTGACTGTATGCAATTTGTTTCTAAATAATTTTTTTCTACATGCTCTTACTAAAAATATTTCTAAGTGATATCTACAGCCTTAGAAACATAAGATCGTAGACGAAGGCTGAAAGAGCCTTGAGATCGTATAATCTGACTTTCTTACTTTGAGCAGAAAAAAATGAAGATGTCAAATTACTTTCTCAAAAGTTAATGATACAAGTAAAATTGATATCTCCAGTTTTTAGTTAATGTACCTAACAGATTCGCCAAAAAGTAAACATCCCCATAGAAAACAAGCACGAGATTTAATAGAAAGGTTCATGTGTTTATTGGATTGTTTTGGAGATTATTTTATTTTGAATTCTAGGCCTAGCAATGGATTCTGTTTGGTACCAAGATAAGAATAAGTTAGACTATATCCTTTGCTTCCTATCAAATTGATTTTTGAAAATCTTTTTTTTCAACCCACAGTGATTTGTATATATGTTTTCTGATTTCTCCTAATTTCATGCAGTAGAAATGTTGTCTTATTTATTTGTTTAGTTATCTGCTTTACATGCAGAGTTAGGGAGTTGCCATGCTTTTCAAGAGGAGCAGGATATGCTCTGAAAGCTTGGCAAGAGTAGTTGCATAGGCTTGAATAATCCTCTGGACTTGAAGTCATTAAGGAGTGCTCATAGCTCTTCAACTGCTTTTGTCCAGACTTTCAGAGGCTTTACCATCAGGATTATAAGGGGAATAGTTACAGCAATTCCTAAGTTCTCTAGGTTAATTCTTTGGGGAGTTGATGGTTCATTTTTCAAGCCTAATGCATATATTATATGCCTGCTTAGAAGCTGGGAAATTTTGCAAAGATATAGTAGCAATAGCATTAGAATTATGAGGAAAAGTGAATATTTATAAAGCACTTAGAAGAGTGCCTAGCATATATAAGCACTAGATGGGAATTTGTTAAGTACATAAAATCAGAGAATAGATATAAGAAATCCACAGAAGTGAGATGTCATATAGACTAAAGAAAAGAAAATGAACCAGGTAGTTTTAAATAGGACACTCTTTTAGTCCTGGAATTTATTACCTGGCTACCAGTTGGGCACGATTCACAGATTCCAGGAGGGCCGGGAGAACCAGGGGAACCTGGCAGTCCTGGAATACCAGGATCACCATTTCTCCCAGGAATACCAGGAGGACCCTAAAAAAAAATCAGAGATAAAAATAAACAAAACACTGAAAAGTCCTAGTGATTTAGAATCATTATTAAATTGTAGCTTCTATGCTTTATAAGAAATCAACATAAGGGATACGTTTTCTCAGGAATCTATACATTTGTACCCAAATCATGTGTATAATTTCAGTGTAATTTATTCCTTTGTATATTGACCTATATGTTATTTTTCAAACCAATAATAAGGATGAAGACATTATACAAAGTTGGGGAAATCTGAGTCTTTACATGCACAATTATGGATTCTCAGTTTGAGTTATCATGTGTCATTATTTAAATATGTGGTACTAAAGGAAATGTATACATGATGAAAGTTCAAATATGGAAAGGTTATTAGAAGGGAAAAAAAGAAAGCAAACTCATCAAGGAACTAATTTCCTTTCACTGTAGAATGTTTACTTACTGGATCTCCTTTGGGGCCTTGAGGTCCTTGACCAGTAGGAGGGCGAGTGGGCTAATAAATGGAAAAGATATAGATTAAACAAGACATAGATAGGAACAATTTCCCCATGAAGTGTGTCCCAATTTCTTATCCTAAATTGCATCCAATCCCTGGTTTTTAACAGGTTTTTACTGGTAATACCCATGTGATTATTTGCTGGACATTACTTTCACTTCCTTTCAGGCTCCTATGACATAGGAACTATTCATGTGTTTAAATATGAATCTTGAGTATGTACAGATTTTCTTTAAACTCACAGCTGTTGGAGGCTGTGGGCAAACTGCACAACATTCTCCAAATGGGATCTCGGGGTTGGGACAGTCTAATTCTTGGTCATCACATATTATGTCGTCACAGAGAACAGATCCTGAGTCACAGACGCATATTTGGCATGGTTCTGGTTTCCAGACATCTCTATCCGCATAGGACTGACCAAGATGGGAGCATCCTCCTTCAACAACTGAAAAATAAGAGAGATGATGTAATATTTTGCACATTCAAAAAAATCCAAAAATTAAATTATGAAGAATATCATGGTCTTCCTCCATAATTTGCTAAGTAGTAAGAGACTGCGTTAAATACCAAATCTGTTTATTAACAACAAATTGGCATACCAAGGTAAATTTTCCTTAGGGCCGGTAGGTATTTTACTTTTGCTTGTAGTGAGAACTTAATACCAGTGGAAATCTGACAATCGCTTAAACATTTACTTATTAATTGTGCAATTGAAAACAAGTTTTGCTATCTAATTTCTATTCTTTGCTTCAACTATAGATGGGAGCATTAAACTATAAAGATGATTTTGTCACTAACTCTGAAGACTTTCTGGATTTTATTAACCTAGTTGAGAAATTCAGGGGAAAACTGAATTACTCTTGGCAACATAAAACTCTTCCAGATTCCTGGGAAAATCTTAACAAGTCTTATTGTATGTATTGAATATCACTGCTAGCTCTGTTGGGCATTAGTAGGTCAACATAATATGATATAATATAATATATTGTATACCTCATATGGATGTAAAGAGGTTTCCAAATCACTAAAAAAAAAAAGTTTTTAAAACAAAAATTGGCAAGGAATAATAAGGAAAAATATGAATCATGATCATGTGTATGTGTGGCTTAAAATGGTCAAAAATTTGCTTCAACGAAAATTTTAGACTTGTTTCCTAATTTTATGTACGATACTGAAATTTCAGCAGCTATTAACAATGAATCAGCTTAGGGGTTGCCAAAATAAAACCAGGTCTCAATTTTTAAAGCATTAGCTGTGGACTGTGCTTGAATACAACTTTAGCTCTTGAGGATTACTTTGATAGCTTGCCAGTAACTGAGAAAATAAATTACAAGTTTCTAAACATCTGCAAAAATTTTTGCCAACAACAAATCACGTACTTGTTCAGTATTTATATTTTTGTGAAACAGTGAAATTTTATTTTCTCAGAGCCTGAACTTTTGTCTGTTGAAAGAGGCTTGCTTGGGAGAAGGCAAGTCATTTAAGAACAATTTTTGGTGCCTTGTGGCCAAGAGGCCTTTGAGAGAGTCCTGAGATTTTTCCACCTGGATACTACATACAGCCATGAAGATCACCTCTTCAAGTTCCTGTTTTTATATCCTCTCCATACCTGAAGTAATGCTAAATATTTTGAGTATAGAGGTTTGGCTGATTCAGTAAAAAATTTTCACAGAAAAAGGAGAATTTTAGAATCTAGGGACTCTACAGCATACCTCCTCTCCTCATTTCCATCTATGTGTGCAGATACAACTTTAATCATCTTGTGCCACACCCCTGATGGATTCAAGAAGTTTAAAAGTCTTTTCGTGTTACAATTACCCAATGTGTTTACAGCTAATAAAAGAAAGTATGATTGTTTCACTGCAATTTTAAATAGGCAAGAAAGAATCTGCTTATTTTAAAAAGTTATTATAGTTCCTCCTCCATGTTTGAAACAGATGAGAACATTGGAAAGAAATATTGTCTAAGCTTTTAAAGGAGCATTCCTTTATACTTTGTGAGCATAAAAGCTGAATGCCAAAATGCTTACCTCATGTGAATGAAGTAGGCCTATTTAAATGGTGTTTTGAAAGATATGCTTAAGAGAAGTGCAATCTTTTTCATATTATTATGAACAGTAGTAATTTAAAGGATCTAGGCATTAAGTTTGTTCTCTAAGCAGAAATGATATATTTAGGAACTAAGTTCACTGGTTTTCAGAAAAGGCATGAAAATTTTGATGAGACGGAAGGTTGTTTAATAAAATTGTATGACATACACTCTTCAAACTGGCTCCCTTTTCTTAAGGTGAATTATTTTTAAAAAAATTCTCTAAATTAACATTATATGAAGTGTCCCAACAGATTAGTTTTAGCTCAAGATTTTTTCTCATTAATAATGTGGATATCAGGCTTCTCAGCTTCCTTGAAGATATCACTAGTATAAAGAATATTGACCATAGGCCAATATATGTTTGAAATTTGCTGAGAGTAGATTTTAAGTGTTTTCACCACACACACACACACACACACACACACGTAACTATGTGGATGTATTAATTAATTTGATTGTGGTAATCATTTCACAATGTGTATATATATCAACTCATCATGTTGTACACCTTAAATATATACAATTTCATTTGTCATTTATATTTCAATAAAGCTGAGAAAAAAAAGAAAAAGATACGACCAGTTTATACGAATACTTTTTTTAGCTCTTTGTCTTTGGGTCAAGAATATCTTTCTATATTTAACATAGGACCTGTTTTATAAAAATTAGCTGTTGGATACTGATGACATATTAAAGACAAATGAAGATAACAGTTAAAACTAGGGTCAAGCATGTTGTATTTTAAATATCTTGTCTTCGTATGTTCTTATTCTGCTTTAAAATTAACATAAAACATTTTCCCTTGTGTATTCATCCTCCTATATTTGTGTCTCATTGAAGGTACTATCACAACCTAGAGATACGGTATCTTACATTCGCTCTGCAAACTTTTAAACAAATGAGCATAATATTGACATTAAAGTTGTAAATGCCTTTTTTAGAATTGGGGTTAAACTCAGTGTTCCAAATTTTATTAGAAGCCATGTGTGTTATGCTTTTTAAAACATAGAGGTCTCAATATAAAGGTTGAGTTAATTTGGTGTACTTCTCTTTTTTTTTAAGGTGATGTTGTTCTAAATAAAAGAAGAAAGGTGGAATGCTTGAAAAGTAAGAATTAATGCACTTTTGTTTATTGCCGTAACTTATCTCACATTCATTTGAAAGAAATCTGGCTCTTCTGAAAAGTCAGTTCCTGTAGAAATTTGTAGCTGAAAGTCAGACTTTTCTCTGCAGTTCTACCTCAGTCACCCTTGTTGAAAGAATGGAGAATTTTATGTAGTTGCCTCTAACTTTGTGTTTTGTGCATGACAAAATATGGTTGGCAATATGTTCTCTCAGAAGCTAAACCTATTACACAGATGTCTCACGGTCCTCAGTTTTAGGACTATAGCCTAGTTATATATGAGAAAATCATGGCAGAGTCAAGGAAAAAAATGTTTTGTTTTCAAGAGGAATAAAATGCTCTAGTTAGCCACTTGCAGCATTTAGAAATAAAATAGAAAATGGAATTCAGAAACAGTAGTCATCTCATATTATTCCCTTATTTTCTTAGATATCTAAATTCAGAGCAGCTTTGATGAAAAAAATAAGATACGTACTTTTGTAAATATGTTAAAGAAAAAGTAAATAATCTCATTTTTACTGCTGGACAAGTAATAGATCTCCCAATTACTTCCTTTATTGTTATTGCTTAAACTAAGTCTCCCTGTTCCAATGTGTAATTAATTTTAAATCCCACCTCTCATGTCACTTAGTGTTTCTGTTCCTTAGTACAAAGAACTGTCCTGAAATAAATTTCTCTGTGGTCACTCAAACAATGCATTAGACTAAATCATCATCTAAGTTATAAAACAAAATGAAGCTAGTGTATGACATAATCCACTCTTTGACTCTTTTATTTCCTAGCTCTCTGCTTTGGAACTTTAGAGAAAAATAAAACCAAGTAACATAAGTTAATATTTTCAGATGTTCTTAAAAACTTTCCTTTTTGTTGTTTTGGTTTCCATTCTTCAAATGTTAATTTATGCTGATTTGATGGAATTTTACTGTAGTGACTAAAAAATAATGCAAGTTATGTTTGTCTTAATTACATTTTTGGAGTAAAAATAATATGCCTTAAAGCATCCAATCAAATTGTTAATTTAGCTTGAGTGATAAGTTTAATTTTTTTTCTCTTCTTATTGAATCCTCTTCAGAGAGTAGGTTTTCTTTAATCTGAAAATCTAAAAATAACAGATGTGATATGCAAATTATCGTAACATTATTTTCCTGTTTACTGTAGAAAGTTGAACATTTTGTAAGTGTGAGCAAAAGGAGTTCATATAGCTTCCAACTGAAATATGTTTGGCTTTTAAATGATACTTATGTTTGAAGAACACACATTTTAATAAATATGTTTTGGCTGCTTATTATTAATCAGAGTATGTTAAAGTATGTTAGATGAATTAACAAAAAGGATTGAAGGAAATATCTGTAGAACTAAGTAGATAGATAATTTCAATTTTAAAATGTTTTGCATGGACAAGGTAGATTCTTCTTATTCTTGTCCCCTACAAAAAAACCCACAAAAACCCAAAACCAAGAAATTTTATGAATCATCATTTCTAGATGTTTCCTTGTTTTATTCTTTATAGTTATATGATTTTTATGTCTCCAATTAGAAATTTCCTTTAAGGTGGTTAATATTTTGCCCTGTGAAAAATAAAAAATATTAGAGAATTAGAATTAAAAGTATCATATACCTAACAATCAGCAATTACATTATAATATAATCTGATTAGTGATCAATTATAGGATAACTGAGGAAAATATATTCTACTTGTATAATTACAGTTGGCAAACATCTTTAAGTTTTATGTCTAATAACCAAAATGTTATTCTTACCTTCCTTATCACTAAATCATTAAGTACTTTAATTTCTTCCTTACAGTAATTTTATTTTCCAGTGTTAGTAAAACTAATACTAGGCAGAGTTTGTATCTGTATCTCTTATGTTGCAAGCCCTGTTCTGAGCGCTTCATATATCTATTTTACTTAATCTTTCCACAGGCCCTTTGAGGTGGGTGTTGTCATAATCCTCATTTTACAGGTGGGAAATCTGAGATACAGAGACATGAAGTGATTTTCCCAAGGTTTTATATGGTAAGAGGTAAATCTAATATTTGAACCTAGGAAAGCTGTCTCTAAATTCCATACTCTTAACTACTACATTCGATTCCCTTTCTGCAGTTTCAAGGGCAGGGTGGGATTAAAGAAGTTAACTTCAAAGCTCTGTCCCATTATGGTTTCTAAATACTGCATGCTTAAAATCAGAATCTAAAAAGATGGGTTTATTTCTTGTTTTTTTTAAGGAATAACATTTTTCTGCAGAATATCTTTTCAATCTGGCCTCAAAACAAGAAGATACTATCTGGAGTTGAATTCTGTTGTTTATTTTCTCCTGACTTTATGAAAAAGACTTTAATCTCCAAGACCACCCTAATGACATCCAGACCACCAACAGGATTAACTGGGACTGGGAACTCAGCATACATTTTACTAGATACAGAGAAGCAGGATCCTATCAGCGGCAACAACAATAAACAGATAAGGCTTATGTATCCAGTGCAAAACAACATATTTAGGATGTCTAAGATTGATTTTCAGAAAATATAGTTACTAAATGATTCATATTAATGAACTTCTAACTACATTAAAAGCTTCCCTTCTGAACCTGGACATTTATGAACATACCAGGCAGCTCCAGAGTGTTTCTCTGATTTTAATTAACTTGAGAAACACAGTCCCTGTTTGCTATCCTCCACACCAAATACTACAGAAAACAAAGTTTTGGAAAAATAAATGCCATTTTACTGAAGCGGTAATTTCTTAATGTGACTTTTCAAAGCAAATTTAATTTTTAATAGGTTCTGAATCCTTTATGTTCAATGTTTACATCTTTGGGGCACTTTAATTTTTGCCCTCTTCTTTGAACTTTTCATTTTGTTCACTAAGATTACATTTTAAACGGCAGTTCTTGACCTCAGTCATGGAAAATACAACGGTTTTATTAGTTAATCTGAAAGGAATCCATTTCTGCTGTGTTTTCATTAGGCACAGACAGAAATTCTAGTGTTTAATGTAACTCCCCAAACTGCAGTTAACAAATGGTTTGTGTAAGAATTGCTATCTTATTTTTTCCGTTGTCATCTTGACATGAAACAGGCCAAGTTTCCCTTTTGAAAACTCTAGATGTTTTTACATCATACCACCCCTCTCTTTTCTATTTTATTTTATTTTTTCTTTTGAATGTAGAAAACAACAGCACTACACTTTTTTCCAAGAAAAATTGTTTTACGAGAAACAGCTCACTGAGACGTTTCCAGAAAGTTATTGTAGACCTGGAAACTTTACAAATGTTCTTCATGTCCAGCAAAGGCAATAACATCTTTCATCTTTAAAACTTTAACTCTTAAGCAATCCACTTTAATCACTTCAAGGTGGTGAGATCATCTGATGTTACAGAATGAAAGAACTGAGCTACATAATCTTTGGAACGCTGCACCAGTCATCCACAATGGAAACCATGGGGTTTCAGTAGATGGCACTCTTCTCCCTGAATGACTACTCAAGTTCTGGTATGCAACTCTGTAGGTGTGGAACAGAGACTTTTGTGAGGGCTTTTAGTCTCAACTCTACTCCTAGAAACCTCATATCCAGTGGTTCTTGATTTTTTATAATGAGCCTGTAGATAAGACATCAACCCAAGAATCTGAATTAGTTAGAAGCACATAACCACAGTCTTCCTTTTCCAGAATTGTTCCAGTGGCTTTGTTCTTTTCTCTTACAATACAGAGATGTTTAATTTCAGAATTTAATCAGAATATCTATTTTCTTAGAGGCCTTTAGATCATCTGATGTTGAATATTCTAGAGGTGGGGAGGAAATGCAAGGTATCATTAATGAAAAACACAAAATTTTGTACCAATATTTTATTTTCTTGGAATTTATATTTTTACAGAGCTGAAGGTAATTTCTGCTTAAATTTTAGATGAGCCTCCTATTTAAAAAGTAGATTTAGCAATTCAAAGTGTGCTTGATCAGTAACAAATCCCCTCTTAAAGCATAATGGAAATTAATGTAAAAGAAAATAGACTCTCATAACCTGTGATAAGGAACTGATTTCTCTGAGTCCATTTACAGTGGACTTTAATTCTAAAACAATTAAATGCCCACAGTTCATTATCACAGTGTAATTAGCCGAGTAACTAAATATAAGCTCAAACATTAGAACACTTTTAATTAAAATAAAGTTTATCTCCCTGCCCTAATGAAGCAATATTACTTAGTAATAATTTTTATCCTTTTATCTATTTAATAAGCAGTAACTAAAATATGTCTAAAAAATCAGAAACTTGACAAATATTCACAAAAATAGTTATATATTATATGTGGAATAGTTATATATGGAATTTTGAAAATGGTCATAACATTCAAGCCCATTTCCTAAAAGTCTTTGAATATTGCTACCATGTGTTTGTGTTTGAGTATGTGTGTTTGACAATATTTTATCAGTAATATACCTATTTTCTTAGGAAAGTAGTGTTTAATATTTAAAATTCACACACGTGATATTTTAAAAATCTCATTATGAAGTACGGAATCCAGCTGTGTAACATTTATGTTGGCATTGGTTATGCAAATGGTAACTGTCTGTCAGGTGGCAAGTCTTTGTGCTTAAAATCTGGCATGTTTGTAAAATACAGGAAATATAAAATAGAACATATTTCTCCATTGGTAGAAGAAAATACATGAATTAGATAGAACTTTCACAGATTTGTAAAAAGACCAAAATTCTTTGTGAGGACATGTTTTATGCTCTAGAATATTCGTGTGAGTAGACTAGAAGATAGTGCTTATTGGAGCTGTTCTGCTTCTGGGATTCTCAGGGCATTTATAAGAAACCCATATCCCAGAACTATATATGACTATTCTCAATGTGCTGTATATTCAACCACCTCCTGTAACCTCCCCAAAACTAATCTACCAGCAATTTTTGGCCTTGTTTTGTAAAACCTCCAGGGAACATAAGATGTTACTATCTCAAAAAAAACTTAAACATCTTTTTTCATGAGAAACAAAAGCAGCAAACTGAACAAAATCCTTTACAACTTCTTTTGAGCATAAAAGCATACAAATGGATCAGCAAAATTTCATAGTTTTTTTATTATGTTCTGCAGCTAAAGGGAAAAGGGAAAATAAAAAGAGCTTATGTGATATAAAGATCCTGTAGGTATCAAACACTTTTTTCCCCTCTGAAGTGGGATTGAGAAGAAAAATAGTCATAATGATTATAAAAGATTGTAACCACGAGGCAACCACAAATATTTTGTCACTCTTTTGAACTAAACATAAATGTTTGCAGTCTTTCCAACAAATGAGAACTTTGTGATTTTTTTCCCAGAAATTAGCAGAATTTAAGGAGTTTTAAAAAGGTAAAAGTCTTGATTGAGGTGGAGGTGTGGTAGAAGTCATTTGGTATTTTAGCCAAGGAAGGACTAGGGGTTGTGGCATCTTCTGGGAGAATAGAATGGGGAGGAGAGGAACAGAAGAAAGAGGATTGAGAATTCAAGGGAAAGAAAGGGGGAGGAGACAAGAGGAGGGAAGAAAGAAAAGAGATGAAGCCACACGGTGGGCACTAGGGGATGAGGGCGGGGGTGATAGAGGAAGTGGGGAAGGAGGAGGAGAGATGGTCTTGCCTAGGAAGGGGGTGGGGTGATGAGTGAAGGAATGACAAGGGGGAAGAGGTCTAAAGGAGTCAAAAGGGGTGGAGAGATAAGAAGGTGGAGAAAGGAAGGGAGGAGAGGAAAAAGGAGGAGAGGAAATTAAGGGAACAAGGAATATGGATGTTTCTTTTCGTTTGTGGCCATGGTCTGAATATAACTGAAGAAATATCATTGGGTGTTTCCCCCCTACTTCCATATACAACCTATAGGACACTAAAGATATCTGACATTAAAAATGAAAAACTGTTTTCAGACACTATGTTTGCAAAAACTATAGGTTTAAATGTAAGCATTTTTGTATTATGTGCACATAGAAATGAATGTGTAATGATTTCTTCTAGTATCTTCAAACTTAGCATTTAAAGACTTATTTCTATGAAAGGTTTAATTCCAATATGTCTGGTATTTTAATGACTCTGAGAAACATATGAATTAAAATAAATATTTTCACACAGTAAGATAATGAACCAAACATGGTTTTGAGGAAATTAGAACATGAGAACCATCATTTGCACTTATTAGAAAATAGAACAAATCAACTTTTTGAAGTCAAAGAGTACTAATATCTTTACCTTGTTGGCAGAAAAGTCAAACATTCCTGTTGAAAATATTTTCATAAATATTCTCTTTGTCAATGTAAATGCAGTTAAAATGTAGAACATGCAGAAAACACTAGGCCCTTAACAATAAATTATTAGAAGATACGTATTAATCAACCATGTAAGTGCTTGAAACTGAATACCAACAGGAACAATGAAACTTTTTTACAGTTTGAACCTTTAAAGAACGTTGCAGATATTACCTTGTTGCCATTTTACAGAAATATATTTCAGTGGTTCTAATAATGTGTAGTGTTTTCCTTTAGACTATCCTTAATGCATGCTATTTTTCAGATGCATTATCTTACTGGGTAAACAATGCTTAATGCTCTATGCTGACAAAGAATCCAGCATACAAAGGAGAGCATAAAGGTATAACAAGAGACCAATAACTTCCAGACTGCTTAGGGAAGCGTTCCACGATGTTAACAATCCAGGAGGGGAACTTTGTAAAGCCATTTAAAAAAGTTTCCAGTACCATTAACGTGAAAACAAGTTAGTACAAGAACATCTTTATCTTCAACAACCAGAGAACTTTTAAATACAAAACGGACAGTATTCTCTTTAAGCAAATGTAAAAAGCACCACCCTGGTCGGTTCTATGTTTCACAGCTGGGAGCTGACAGAGGAAATTAGCTTTTAGGAGACTGGTTTCCCCTTTATACTGATTTGTAAAGAGAAGTAAAGGCAAAAACCCCATAAAGTTTCTTGAAATCGGTACCTACTCACCTTCCTGTTGTGCCAGAATAACAGTGGGATGAAGCAGGGCGAAAAGTAACCAGATCCCCTTTTGCACAAAGCTCATCATGTCTAAATATCGGACATGAGACTCTTTGTGCAAAAAGGAGAAAAGCAAAGCAGCTCAGAGTAGCACCATCAGTTGTTCCCTGCCCTTCAGCACCGGGCCCGTCATAAAACTCAGCCACTGAGATTCCTGTGCTTTGGCCTTAAATAGGAAAAAGTTTGGCTTCCCTCGCTCTCCAGCCCCTTTCTGAAATATGAGAGCAGCACCCATCCCCTGAGCAGTAAAAGAAATGATTAATATGTCTTTTTCCCTTATGGAAGACACAACACACAACTTAGGAGAAATTGCACATCTGGAGCTTGTGTCTATATGTGTGTGTATAAGTTTGTTTCATATTTTAGTCATACGTGTCTTTGCACAACTTAAGAATGTATATCAAAAAGCTCTGCCTTGAGTTTTAATAAAAGACTTAGATGTGGGTATTTTTTTATCTCCCCTTATTAACAACTGCATCATTTTGAGAAATTTCTTGATGCCCTTTTCTTGGGCATGACTAATTTGCCAACCTGATCTTCCTAGAAGACTTTTATATTGGGATTTTGCCAGAATCCACCCTAACTCAATTTAAATAGGGAACTGTAAAAGATTAACTGGAAGAAAAGCCTCTGTTTGTCCACCCACTCTGGGTCCTGGAAATTCAGTTTCAGGCAAATGTCAAAAGACTAAGTATCTAAGATATGTTTGAATGGCACCTTAAAAGTTAGCTACTAATCTATAGCTGTTTCTATTTGTCACAAATTTCTTTAGCCAGACAAAGAGTAATTCCTTGTGAGAGTGCAAATTTTGTACTGCTTGTAAAAGCTGAAACGGATTTTTCTAGAGAAAAATTTAGCCCTTCATGTCTTGACTTTGTAAGAAACAGGAAGAGAAAGAGCTTATCACATGAAATATCAAAAGAGTACCAAAAGTTCTCATTTTATCTAGATTGGTATAAATATTAGTATAAATATTTCTCAATTTAGACTTTTGTACGTATAATTTCCAGGCCACGTTAACATAGATTTTCAATGTATTTCTGGATATGGGGAGTAATTTCTGGGTCATATTTTAAAGAGGGGCAAATACTATTTATAGGTCTTTGATAAATTTTTGCAAGAAAAATGTGCTTGTCCACAGTACCAAGTTATTTCTATTAATCACTATATTTCTTTATACCCTAATCATCAGTCTATAGTTCCTTCATTCATCTCTCTATTCTACATGAGCTATTCAATTCTAATCAAGGTCACATGCATTTATTTTATTTTTTCCATGTCAACTTAGCCATGCCCATCTCCATGCATGTATGCGCACGTAAAATTCTCCCCATCTCACACCAATTCATGGAAGTCACTTCTCTAATACCCAGTTCAAGACTTTCCTCCGTTACAACTGTTTTCATCTTCTTCTTTCTCTTTCTCCCAATTCATGTTACATAATTTTTTACTCAATTTACATGTTATTTGTATAATTGTAGGTGTACATCTATTCTATAAGAGAGGACAGTTGTACACTTGCCTCCCTACAGGCCCAGCTACTAAAAGCACAAAGATGTCCAAGTGTAGATGACATCATCTGGTGACAGGAAAAGAAAACTAGTTGGACCAATCTCTTGTACATCTTCTGATTTTAGACCAGAGATACACTATTTGAGGGAAAAAAAGTAACAATTGAACAGTCATGAAAATAAGCTTTGCTATTGGATCATAGTGGAGTTGTTGGGGGAAAAGACTGTTATATACATTTTTCTGTCTTTCAATCATCTTCACTTTATATTAAAAAAAAATCCCCTTGTGTTCAAACCAATTCAGAAACATGATTCATTTTTCTCCTGGTGTCTCTGACACTTGCATAAAATAATTTATATATCTGTATTCATTATCTTATCTTATGTACATGATCAATAAAAGTTGAAATTTATTAAATTTCTTCATTAGAATTGGTTTCCAATGTGGAAAATTAGATACATTAGTTTTAAATAATGCTTTTTATGCTTTATTTCAGGCATTACATATACAATTTCTATTGTATTTTTGGTTTGTCCTAAAATTCTTAATTTGGTTATCTATTCAAATAAAAGTTTTATACTCATGAGAAAAATTCATGATTGATGTACTCATTTTTAAAAAGTTAGCTGATACTTTACATAAAAAAATAATTGTTGTGTTTTAAGGTATCCATGAGAGATCCAGAGATAAATATCATACTCCAGATTTTCTGATTTGGCATTCTTCACTACCGCAAGCATATCTGGAGGTCCTGCACCAGGATCCTTTGTATTCTATGTCCCAGATCTTATTTTCCTCTTCATGTCAAAATGTTTTCTAATAAGGTGTCTAGATGGATGTGGATCTCAGCTGGTATCACAACTGGACAAAATACAGACAGTGTTGAATTCTATTATGCAGTCCAAGGGCTGATGTTCTTGTAGTAATCTAGACATACATTGATTTCTATACATCCCTGACTTCCCTGATATTAACCAGTTCACAGAGACATGTCATTTTGCTGTCTGGATCACATTTAGAGTTTTAACACAAATCTAAACACCTGCACCAACTAAAGCACTGATTAATCTGGTTCTCCTTTAACGAAGAGGGTAACTGAAAAGATGAGGGAAAGCAAGGGTGTGGCAGATTATCAAACAAAAATTCAAATCTTTTCCAGTTCAGTGGAAAATGGAGCTTGGGAGAGATGCATAAACACAGCTGTGATGAATTCAGTAAGCCAGTGAATGTCAGCAGTGCTTTCTACAATAGCGATAAGAAAATCAATTATCTCCATCACGAAAAACACATGGAAGAGAAGTCTCTCCCTCTCTTTCTCTCTCTCTCTCTCTGTCTCTCTCTCTCTCTCATACTGCTTCATATATAACTTTCTTCTTTAAGCAAAGGAGGTGCATTTTTTAATGGACATTTTCTATATGCTTTCAAATCGCTGTAAAACCATTTAAAATGTATCTGTGGTAGGATTCACTTAAAAATATACTGAATCCATAGCAGAATTGCAGCCTAAAATAGGATAATTTACAATTGTAAAATACAATGCAAGTTTTCTTTGCTATTCCTAGAGAGGTGGGTCAGTTCACTTTATGTGGTGAAAACATGTTTGGAGAGATGTGTTCCCTTTAAAATAATGTAAACAAATACCAATATGTGTGTAGTAGAGCCAAAATGTGGTTGCAAATGTCATGTTGTATTGAATGACTGGGGCACTTCTAACCACAGGTATATCTAAGATTGAGGCAATGAGATTGGTAGTGGGACATGACAGGCAAATTTCTGAATGATTACTATGATCAGTTCTTCAAGACCCTGTAATTTCCTCTTATTCCCTAAAGTAGAGTTAATTGTCCCCTTATTTTTGTTCCTATAGAACTATATTGATAACAACTTCTCTTTAACCTAGATATTTTACTTTTGGACAGGACTCACATTTCCTTGATGTTTAGTAAAATGAAGTGTGCTACACGTACTCATTTTGGAAACACTAAGTATCTCTATTCTTATCTATTTTTTGTATCGTTTGCTGTTAAGCCTGAGGTCCTGCATTTCTCTCCTGGTATTTTTCAGCTGAAAACTACCCCAAGATTGAACAGAAAGTTCAATGAGGTTACATGACCTCAAAATTACTCATTGGAATTAAATAGCATGCTTTCCAACTCTTTTTCACCATGTTTTCCACTTGAGTTAGTCACTGATGTGGTAACAATATTTTTATGCAATTTAGGAATTGGGTGAATACATTTTTTTTTTCTAATGAGGGATTGTAAAAAGATGGAGAAAGAATACAGTTGTAGAGTTAATGACCAATTTAAAAAGAAATATTCTGATTTCAGCTCATCTCTAGTCTTTAAAAAGAAATATTCTGATTTTGGATCATCATTTAATTTCCAGTGTTGCTGTAATTTTAGAAGTTTTGAGTAAATCCTCATTAATTTATACTGAATGATGGAGTTCAATCTTAGGGCATGCAAGAGAATTCACATCTGTGTTTGTGTGTCTATATGTGTGTCTGTGTATATGCTTATATATATGCAAATATATTTTTAATATATTCACATATACTTTTAAAGATTGACTAAAATTTGAGCAAGTAAAATTTCCTGGAAACTGCTTTAAAAAAATAATTAATTAATTTTTTTATTTTTGGCTGCATTGGATCTTTGTTGCTGTGTGCGGGCTTTCTCTAGTTGCGGTGAGCAGGGGCTCCTGGTTGCAGTGGCTTCTCTTGCTGCAGAGCACGGGCCCTAGGCACACAGGCTTCAGTAGTTGTGGCTCACGGTCTCTAGAGCGCAGGCTCCGTAGTGGTGGCGCACAGGCTTAGTTGCTCCGTGGCATGTGGCACCAGGGACAGAACCAGGGACCGGACCAGGGATGGAACCCGTGTCCCCCTCACTGGCAGGTGAATTCTTAACCACTACACCACCAGGGAAGTCCCCTGGAAACTGCTTTAATGTGCATGTTTGAATTGTGAAAGTTTATGAAGTATTATGATTATGTCCTCCTGGAATGAAGTCTTTATATACTTATGTTTCAATGATATTTATTTGCCATCATAATTATTGTAATTATATTTGAAAATTCACAGAAAATTGGAATCTATCTCATTACCTAACATACTGACTCATTTCAGAACAGTGTGATTACTTTATAAATTTTGTCACAAAGGTGACACAGAGTCTGGGAGTAACATCTTGTAGGAGTTCAGAAGTTCCCTGTTGGGTCTTCAGTTAACTTAATCATTCTCAGGATTGAAGCTCCACTCTGCAAATCCCACCAGACTCTCTATCAAATATAATTTGTCATCTGAGTCATACTTAGGAATTTTCAGCAGTATCCAACACAGCTGCAATAGCTTTTCAAATGAAGCCAATTATGTCTGAAGATAAAAAGAAAGCCCAAATTACGATCTTCTGATAGAAGCATGAGATAGGCCAAAGCCAAATTTATTGGATTTACATGCTTCAAATGGAGAGTGATTTTAATTCCTCTCAATATTTTTATATTCAGATATTCCATGGGGGGCCATATGTAGGGTCTCTTAATCCAAATAATTCTTTAGGACAAAGAAATTTAGAGCCACCTGCTTCTCTCTCACCAAGTAAATGGAGGTAAATGTGACCTTTCCAGGTGTAACTTATTATGACTGTTACTCTGTACAACTAACCCCTCTTCAGGTCAGCATTACTGCTCATGTAACAAATATTCTGCTTGATTGTCTGAAGACTGCATTTTTGTCTATACATTAAATCATGTTTAAAGAAGCTTTATATTTAGGCATGTTATTGGTATATGGAATAATTCCAATATTAGATCCTTGGTGGAAGGAAGCTATGGTAAATAGGCTGCTTTTGTTCCAAAGGATGTGTTGCCCTCGGGAGTCTTAGCTTTCATGTGACAATGTCCATTTTTATAACTTTGCTTTATATTTATGTTTATTTATGTATTTATTTTATTCCTGCCTATAGGATATTCTTATTTTTTATTCCCATCCCCTTTTAAAAATCATGCACATTGACAGTCTGCCTGCCGATGCAGGGGACACGGGTTCGTGCTCCGGTCCGGGAAGATCCCACATGCCGCGCAGCGGCTAGGCCCGTGAGCCATGGCCGCTGAGCCTGCGCCTCCGGAGCCTGTGCTCCGCAACGGGAGAGGCCACAACAGTGAGAGGCCAGCATACCGCAAAAAAACAAACAAACAAACAAAAAAAAACCACTCTTGTAAAAATCATGCACAGCAGCAAACAGTCCTGTGTAGATCATAGGTAATAGGTCATAAATATAAAAAAAGAATGACTGGATTGGAATGAAGTAGTTGAAATATTAGGCATTCTCTTTCTGCCATCTTGGTACATGTGGACGCCCTCTGGGAATAGAATTTCTAAAATGCAGATATGTCTGGAAGGTTGTGGTCCAAGGCCATTTTTGCTGGCTTAAGTGGGATCTCCAGAACAAGAGGGAGTACCACCCAGCTTTTCTTAAAACTGAAGACGCTAATACCTGAAATAAAACTGAATCCTATTTTGGCAAGAAATGTTCTTTTGTATACAAAGCAAAGAACACAGTGACTCCTGGTGGCAGACCAGACAAAACCAAAAAAAATGTGGGGAAAAGTCAGTCCACTTGTGCTCATGGAAACAGTGGCATGGTTTGTGCCAAATTCTGAAGCAATCTTCCTGCGAAGGCCACTGGACACAGAATCCACGTGATGCTGTGCCCCTTGAGATTTTAGACTTATTGAAAAGTAAATAAATAAAAGTGTGTGGGAAAAGTTAAGTGTATAATAATATAAAAATCTCTTAAAATTTACAGGACCCATACCAAGAATCTGCCTCTACCCTTCATCATTTCACAAATCTTAGGTACATTTCATGAAGTGATTAGGTCAAAACATCTGACTAATGAGAATCAAAGGCTCTCTTTCTCCAATACCTAACATATTTATTTGTATCCATGCCTTTCCTTATGCTGCCTTCCTGTCTGAAACGAGCCTTCCTCAACTCCATATGGTCGAGTCCTACTCAATTTTTAACACCCAACCCAAACATCACCTAATTTAGGAAATCTCTCTGATTATCTCGTGTTGAGATAATTCTCCTCCTCCTCTAATCTTCCTTAGCTTTCCCATGGCTCTTAGTTTCTTTTAATTTATGGTGTTTTATCTCTCTTGCTAGACTGAAAGCTACTGAAAGCAAGATTCAGGTTTAATCATCATTTTATACCCAATAGTAACTACTACAGTGCCTTACATAGAGTATGCAATTAATAAGTGTCAAGTGTCATGATTTACAATAGAAAACACTTAATCCAACAGAATGCATGTGAAGTAATCTATTTCCTTGGTATCCTTTAGAACTCATGTAATTTTTAATAAATTAATTATTCCCAGTATTTCCATCACTCTGAATAAAGGAAGGTCATTCTTTCCAGCGTAGGAAGTCTTTGGATTTATAATTGGTTTTTAAGACTTCCAGATGTTATGAATTTATTTCTAAAATTGAAAAAAAAGTAAACAATAGAACTAGTTAGCAAACAAATTGAAAACAGTCAAACTCTGTGTTTACCACAAGTATCACAAGTAAGAGACCACTAAAAAAAAAAAAAATTTTTTTTAAATGGAAAGAAACACAGGTAATTTGCCGAGGATGATAAGAAAGAATGACAAGAAAGTCAAAAGTTAATTTCAAAATCAATTTAAATAATTGAGCTAGAAATGCATCACGATTTTCATCTGTTTTATTTTGGGGGTAAAAATTTTTAAATGACATATAAGTGAGTATCATAAGAAGAAAATACTTCAACGAGGAGTTCTTACACTTTTGAACTGTTTCACTTCCCTTGACTCAATTTCCTTGCAGTAAAAATTCTAAAAAGGAAAAAAAAATGTAAAATAATCAAGTCATCAAAATACTGACATTTTCCTTCTCTTCCACAAATACAGGCACCCCACACATAATGTAAGACAAATGTTGAATGCCTTTTTTCGTATTGCTTGCTTTATTGGTTTAAATTCCCCGGAGAAGTATAGAAATGCCAGTTGGGTTAGTTGAGTATGCCAAGGAATATATAGAAGCAGGTAATAGTATTCTTGAGAGGACCCCTGTGTGTAGGAGTTGGAATCCAGTTTTCGGTTGTTTGGGTCAAGGTCAGCTCCAAAGTGAGCAGCCTCATTGACCTAGATTCAGCATCTGGGTTGTATCACTCTTGATTGTTGCTTGGTGTGAGCTGAAATGGTCACTCCTAAAATATCAGTTAGGGTATGACTGGCAGTGAGAGGCCAACAGCTAAAGGTTATAGTTGGAGGCACTATGTGATCAAACTGCATAGGATTGTATGAAAAGTCCTTGGCCCTCTCCATCTCCCAGTTTGAAGTGGTGTACTTCAAATAAAAGTACGTTTCAAAAAAAACGTATTTTTGTGGTGGGGAACGGAAGAAATAAGAAAGAAATATGTTGGCTAGTTATTAATTGTGATGACTAACTAATTAAGAAGAAAGCCTAAGCTAAAATAAGTCTCTTGAAATATTTTAAAGTATCAGAGAGTTACTCTTTCCTATTCAAAATATAATCAAGAACTGATGGACTCTTTGAAATCATATAGCTTTAGCGGAGGAAAAGAGGAGAGGATGCATCTTGAGAGATTTCACTGAAATTAACATCAGGTTGAAGAAGGTAACTTTATATCTGCACTTTTTGCTATAGCAGACACCAGAGCAAAATATGGCCAGACAGTCAATTGGGACAGCATGACACACCGCTGGAAAAAATGATGTCAGGTGCAAAATTACAAGAAAAGTAAAATCATTGTTGAAGCCACGTTAGCATACCCTGCTCAAAATTATATCTGATTCTCTAGACACTTCACTTGGAAGATTCCCCAAAACAAAGGCAGAGAAATTACATAAATGGTTTTCCAGGCCAACCTTTCTGATTTAGTGTGCTGTAAGTTGCTTGTAGTGTTTCTCCAAGTAGGGAATCCAGGAAAATTTCTAGGGGCTGTGGGTTTTGGAATCTCACCAAATTGTTAATGATTGCAGCCATACTAGTTAGCAAAAAGAGCTAACCATGGTGTTAGCTCTCTTCCTAGTTGTTTTTGTCCAACACTACATTGGTGTAATTAAATTTTGTTCTCTTTGGCTAAAAAAGGTGAAGAGAACACTTCTCATTTCCTCTTCTCAACAGCTTAGAACTTAGGGGAAGTGGGCATCAAGAGTTTGGGGTAAAGAAATCTTAAGACACAGAATTTTAAAATATTGAAAAAGAAGGCCAAGATATGGGTCATATTGAATGGGCACATTCCTGAAGTGGCCATTAGTTCAGTTATTTTCTCTCATTATTTTCTGATAGTTATTTACTTATTATGATAATTTACTTGATTACTCATAATTATTATTTTATATTTTCTGCAAGAATGAAAGCTCCATGGGGAAAGGGCTGTGTCTGTTCTGGTGGTCACTGTTTCTCTGGTACCTTGCATGTAGTCTCAAAGAGAAGGTACTCACTCAGTAAGTAAGTGCTCAGGAAGTACTGACCTATTCTAAGCTTTCTGGTGATTCCATTATTTTTCTAGTCTAATTTATATAATCTAAATTTAAATTAAAGGCTTCTTAATTCTCAACCTGGAATAGTGGTTTTATAAGAAAATCATCACTTTAGAATAAAAATATCCATCTGTAAAGTTTTATGATATTTTTCTTCTTTTCTTTTTTTTTTTAAATCCCCAAATAAAATCCCTGCCAAATGAAAGTAATACAAGGAAACTCAAATAATTTGCCAGGGCAAGTTTATTAACATTTTCCAAAAGGATATCTTATTTGAACTGTTTATTTTGGATCACCATCCAAAAGATAATTTTTTTTAAAGCTTATAAGAAAATGCTTGGCTTATAAATGTTAGTTTGTATAGATAAAGGCAAGGAATGGGGTTGAGTGAGGAAGAGGAATAGTGTCTCCCACAATTAAAATATTCTCAGAAATTGTTTTTGACTGTGTCATTTAAGCACTTAGCCCTAAAGAGTGTTAAGGCAGAGAGATTCAATCATCTCAAAATAAAATTTGAAAAATACTAAATATCTAATGCCTGATGAAGTTCCTGGCACATAAGGTGCTCAATTATGAATTGGGTTTTCATGTTTTGATTTTATTAGTAGGAAGAAGGTTATTTTCATGAAAAAATAATTGTGGACAATTGTCCATAATTAAAACAATAAAGAAAGCCCTGAATAATAATAATAATAATAGCAGGTTTTATTTAATATTTACTATGTGCCAGCCTTATTCTAAGTTTTATTGGTATGTATTTATTTTTATATGTATTTAATATAATATATAAAAATAGAATATATAAGTAAAATATATAACATGTACATATAATTTATTTAATCTTCACTACAACCCTGTGAGCATGACTAATGCTATACCTGTTTTGCAAATGAGTAAAATGACTTCCCAAAGACCACATGCTTAGTGAACACAGAGCCAAGATTCAAACCCAGGAAATCTGATGCCAGGACCCATTCTTTCAATCCCCATGTATTAAGTTGAATTTAGTAGCCCTAAATGCTTTCAAACAGATCAGAAACTTTATATTTATATGAGTGTTTTCCTCATCAATGAAAACATCGGAGTAGCTAGGTTTAGTTCATTCTTTTCCCTCTCAATTACATATTTGTTTGAAGCATTATTTTCACTGTTTCCACTGGTGAACCTATTGAGAGTAGGTTTAATTTTTTTAACTGCCAAAAACGATTTGTTGCAATTTCTGGTGAATAAGTAGAATTAAATAAGTAAAATTGTGTGACACTGCATCAAAAAACAAAATGTGAATACAAAGTAATGATTCCAATTTTCCTTCATGTCTCATAAAATGATTGTAAAGACAATCCCACAGATTAGATCCAAAAGTGTTTTTGAAAAAATATATAATGTGAAGATGTAGTCAAAGGTGTATTCTTTCTATTATATTAGTAAAAAGAGAAGAATAGAAAAGAAAAATCTCAGTGCTTTATGGAATTTAAAAGTCAATGGAAGAGTCCTTGAAGTCTATTGTCTTGAATTGGGGTGGTGAATGTACATTGCAATGCAGAGGTCTTTGTGTAGAATCTCATTCTTCTACTAAATTATATTTTTTAATCTGATTTTTGTTTTTCTCAGAATCTGTTAGGACAACCCAAGTTTTATTGTAGGCAGTATTAATCTAGGGTTAGCCAAGCAAAACCAGAAAGTGAAAAATTAGGCTTTCCCTCCCCTGAGGGCCTGTCCACGTTGTAAACTGTACAAAATGATCCCATCCTGACAGTGCAGAAATGAACACAGTTTCCAACAAAACTTACATATGTGGCAGGGAGCTGTCCCGAAATGACATACTTAGACAAATATTTCCAAAAGGATCATAGATTTTCCTTTACAACAGTATTTCATAGGCTTACAGCATTTCTCAACTTGGCCTTCTCTTTATCATTTTTTTTAAAAAGCTTGATTAATTTTCAGTTTCTTCAAAGAAAATTTTTTATTCAAACAACAATTTTATTTTGATGTACATGTTATTTCACTGCTAAGAAGCAATTGAAGAACATGAAAAACAGTTAAGTTGGGGAACATTGTGGATTATTAACAGTTAAATTAAAGCAGATAACTAAATTCCAATTTTTATTTTATTTTATTTTCACTTTAATCATTTGATAGATGTGTTGTTTTCCCTCACTTTATAGATTTGGATTTTCAGGGACATTGTCCGCTTTCCACATTTTTGTCTCCGAATTACTTTCCAACAATTCAGGTAAGTGCCTCTAGGTGTAGAGCATATCTCCTTGATGATTCTAACAGTTTCTGATCAATTAATTAATTATGTTATTTAAATACCTATTGTGTGCAAAGCACCGCACTAAGTTTGTTAGGGTATAAACAGAAAAGTAATATGATTCTTAGTCTTAAAGAGATTATATAATTTACTTAATATTGAACAAATCTATTGGGCACTCATAATAAATTCATCTATGAAGTGGTAAGTTTAAACATAATTTGACTGAGATTTATTCTAGTTTAAGAATTTGACAATTTTCTAAAAAAATCATAGAGTACTTATTTTTTCCCCAATTAAAAATATTTCAATTATTTACTCATACTTGCTTCTCCCTCTTGTAACATGTTTTTTATTTCTACAGTAGTTTCTGTTTTCCAAATAGCTCTCACAGAAATAGATGCATCTGTTCTCTGGACTTAACAGTATATCATTCTTTTTCTTAAAACACGTTATTGTAAAACACAGGTAAAGAGAACCAAACATAAGTTTTTAAAAAATTGCACATGAAGTGTTTTCTGAGCTATGAGCTACTTAAGCTCTCTCTGGAGCTGATATATGGATGCTCTTCACTTAAAGTTCATGCTAGAATTTTTTGTACTTTAAAATAAGAGATTATACCTATTCTAGATTAATTCTTTTTTGTTATTTATTTTATTACACTTGAGTTCATTTTGTTTTTAGTTGGAGTAGCCTGATTAATTGATGTATTAATTTTGAATGGGATGCTTCAGAATAAGGCAATAAGCTTACAAACTCTAACTATTAGTAGGTAGCATCTATTTTTTTCTATTGCATACACTTTAGTGAAATAAACCTAGAAAAAAAGAAAAAAGAAACTTACTTTCTCAATCCAACCAAAATGTTTCTTATACCAAGAGATCAAAGAAATTCACATCGAAATATGTAGCATTTTTAAAAAGCGTATTAACTGCTTAATAACTATAGGGACTGTTAATATCCACGATCCAGAGATGGGGTGGTTAGCCTTTTTGTGACTGCTTTGTTGAGTCATGGTAAGCATATTCTTCATCTGACTGTCACATTGTTTTATTTGTTAGTCATAGCAATTGAGTCTGATTCATACTGTCCTATAGAAAGCTTAAGGCCTTGCAAGCATGCATTCTTCTAACATTTCTAATCAAATGCTTCACTCTGACTTAGGAAAGTGCTGACAATAATGTAAGCTTTTTAGTGTAGAGAACAGTGGATATACTTAAAAATAATACGACAAAAATCTCAACATTACTATCTTCCAATTGGACAATTTTACATGATTGGGGCTGATTAGATCTTTCTTCTTGATTCTGCAGAGTTCCTGTTAGTGAATTTTGGCAATGTCTCTCATATTATCCTGTGGCAGATAAGTGAAGATGTCTTGGTGGGTTGATATTGAAATAAAAGGTGTGAAATCAGTTTAATCAATGGTCCTATGATTAATGGACATAGCAGAAATTTTAATCAAATTTGTAGGTGATAAAAACCACATGTTGCATGGCAATATTAGGATTAAAATTAAAATCTCAGAATTTAGTGATGGTGGGCTGATATCAACATCATAAAGTTGTGTAAAAAGTTGTGTAAGAGATAAATGTAAAAGCATCTATCAAAAACTGATTACAGAGGAATATGGTGAAGAGACATGGCTGCATAATAGTAGCTGATGTGACAAAAACCTACCGAAAAAAGTTGATAGGTTTTAGTCAAACTTAGCAGGGAAATATGGCTGTTAAATTGGTCTATGCCCTTGTTTATGAATTAAATGTATACTTATTGAATACCTATTGTGTGCTAAGCATTATGCCTGGCATGGGACTAGTGAAGAAATAGACCTAATCCACATCTTTAATAAATCTACAAACAGTCTTGTCTGAAGGTTGACAAGAAAGTTTCAACTCAGAGTGAAAGATACTATGAAAAAGGTGGTAATGAAACTTGTGAAGGCCATATGATCCAGTCTATAGTGGTCAAGATGAGTTTTCCACAGCAAATGATTTCAAGAATGATACTGCTTTGTGTTGACACTTTATAGCTCTTTATTTATTTATTTTTTTTGCAGTATGTGGGCCTCTCACTGTTGTGGCCTCTCCCGTTGCGGACAGGCTCCGGACGCACAGGCTCAGCGGCCATGGCTCACGGGCCCAGCCGCTCCACTGCATGTGGGATCTTCCCGGACTGGGGCACGAACCCGTGTCCCCTGCATCGGCAGGCGGACTCTCAACCACTGCACCACCAGTGAAGCCCCTTGATATTATTTTGACTTTCAGTAATATACAAAGCATAGCTTTACACATATTTCTTTAAATACATTTTTATGAATGCATATTTGTAAGGCACAGGGATAAATCATAATTTATTAGCAGTTTGTTAACTTGGTTTATAATCTTTAAAAATTTAGCTACATGGGTCTCTGTTCATTCTCTTGCTCAGGACCTCATAAATGACAGAGTTGAGCATGTTGGTAGAGATGAGAGTCTAATTGTCCAAGAAATGCCATGGGGAGACTTGGTTCCTGAAGATACAAAGAGAAAAGTGATTTGTGGGGCTCTCATGAGGAATAATCAAGATTAGCGTGTGTGTGTCTGTGTGCAAAACAACTTCGAGGCCTCCAGGAGGTATGTGTTTGAGAAAACAAGACAATTTTGTTGAAAAACTGATCAGTTGAAAGGGTACATTATTTTGTGTCAAAAATATGAAGGCAACATATAAACAGAAATATGAAGGCAATTTACTCCGAGAAATATACAGTGCTCACCAGAAAGTCATGGATCAAATAAAAGAATAGTATGATTTTGAGCAACTAATGGAGTAAGAAGACAGAATTACTTTTACCACACCAATATCTAAATGCACATGACAGTTTAAGTCAGCAATTTTTTTTTTTTTTGCGGTACGCGGGCCTCTCACTGTTGTGGCCTCTCCCGTTGCGGAGCACAGGCTCCGGACGCACAGGCTCAGCGGCCATGGCTCATGGGCCCAGCCGCTCCGCGGCATGTGGAATCTTCCCCGACCGGGGCACGAACCCGTGTCCCCTACCTTGGCAGGCGGACTCTCAACCACTGCGCCACCAGGGAAGCCCTATGTCAGCAATTTAAATGAGCCTCTCACACTTTGAAAACAGTTCTTTTGAATCTCATCCTAGATTCTTCCTAGTTTCTTTTGGCCTCTATTTCTCACCCTAATGTTCTAGCTTTAAATTTTGTACACTATCTAGCAAATAGACAGAGGTGAGGGAGCCTTTTGACTAATCTTAGTAAAATATCTCATTTTTGTGATATACACATTACTCTTAAAGGGAGGAAAAATCAATGAAGAGTGAAAAAATAAAACTGCAGTGGTGGATAATAAAATAATCTGGACAAAATCACAATTTCTCCCTCTTTCAGTTTTCTTCCTTCATCTTCAGAATAGATCCTCACGGTGCCTGTGATAAATGCCAATGCAGTTTTAGTTTTACTTTAATTAGTAGTTAGACTATTTATTTCTTACTTTTTGTTTTGTTTTGTTTTGGCTTTATAATTATGTCTTCATGTTATCAAAAGCATGAGGTTATGCATATGCTAATATATGATATGTATTACAGGCAAATGAGTACATGTGAAGAGGTAGATTTGCTTATGTGGGTGACAACAGGTTGGTAACATAAGAGTTCAGGAGAAGTAATAGATCCATCAAACCGTATCTCTTTGAATGATGTTAATTGTATATGATAAATGGAAAGAGTGCTACAAAAGCGTGATGTGTATATAGGGAAAACTTTTATATGAGAAAACTGAACTTTTCAACTCCTGCGAGAAATTAGAACAAAACCAGAAGGGGTGAGGATTAGAGAAATTGAGAAGAGGTCATGATTATTTTTCATAAATTCTCGAAATAATATAGAAAATACAGGAGCTGTATCTGGACATGGATAAGATGTGATCAGCAACTCTGGCAGGGATTTTTTCTTAGGTATATAAAGGAAGACTGTACAGTTACAGAGAAAAGACCAATTAAGTAAACATAAGTGACTTAAAATTTAATTCTGAGCTTAGGCAAAATTTTTGAAATTCCAAATAAATATCCATATTGAGGGAAAAATTCTATCTGTGTCTTTGCAGTTCAGTTCGTCAGTTTCTACCAATGTTTTCAGCATTATAAATACAAGGGATTCAGAAAAACTCCTTAATACTCAATTTTCCTGAGGCTATCTTGCATAAACATGTTAACATTGTGTTTTTTTAACATGAAATTAAATTTTAAATCAGTGTTATTTTTGACCATGTTCATACCTCAGCTCATACCGATTATGAATATAAGGATACATATACACATGTAAATACGATGGTTCACAACAGATTCAAGTCATGCAATGATACTAAGCAAAGTTAGAGAAATAATACCAAGTGACTGAGCTTATTATATTGGAAAACTGAAACCTACCTATATAAATTCATTTCTACTGAACATTCAAAAATTCAGTCTTACGATCATGGATTCTAACTTGTTCGTATTTTGATTTGAGTGTTTCCTACTAGATTTTCCTAGATAACAAATGCCAGGGTTCAAAACACCCTTCACTGTAAGTCTTCGGAATCCCTGGGTTTGAAGGCTGTCTGTGCCATTTTCCAGATAAATAATGTTAGATAAATCACTGATGGCTCTAATGCCCTCATTTCCTCATCTTCAAGGGAGGATGGTGACACACTTGTTTGCCCAATTATATCTGGCGATTTGTTGAAACAAGTAGGTACAGCACCTTTAGAGAATACAAAACAATAAACACACGTGTGTTTATAAATTAAATTTGCTATTGCCAATATTTAAAAAAAAAGATTGTATGCATTTAACTAGGTAAAGTTCTCTTTTCATGTACAAAATAAAACAGTTTAGTAAATTGGGCAAAGTTTTAAAGGAGAGTACTGTAGATTTGGACGGTTCCTTAGGAATCAGTCATTATTAAAAACTCACTCCGGAATTCCCTGATGGTCCAGTGGTTAGGGCGCTGAGCTTTCACTGCAGGGTCCCAGGTTTGAGCCCTGGTTGGAGAACTAAGATCCCACAATGTGGAGCTCACGCTATTGAAACTATTTCTGAGCTACATGCCATTTTTAAGATATGGACATTTCATAACTTTTTCTACAAACTTTCAATTAATTTGTAGGCCTGATTGTATTTCTAACAAGTAACTCATTTAATGAAAATGAATTTTTTTGTAATTATTTTTTTCTCCAAAGAAAGAATATACTAGATATAATGAAATATATCTTATTTTGGCCTTAGGAAAAGAAGCAGTTGGTTTTCATTGCTGGGCAAGTTCATAAAACTATATTAATAACCACATGTTTCACATTGAAAATTACCACCTTAAGATGTTCCTTTACACAAATCTGTACAGAATCGCTCTGTGGCAGGCAGCAAAACAGACTACCAAAGATGTCATATCCTAGTTCCCCAGAACCTATGAATATGGTGGTTTCCATGACAAAAGAATTAAAGAAGCAGATGGAATTCAGGTTGCTAATCAGGGAGATTATCTAAAATAGGGAGATTATCCTGGATTATCTGCATGGGCCCAAGGTAATCACATGGGTTCTTAAATGTGGAAGAGGGAGGCGAAAGAGTTAGTATCACAGTGATATCATGTGAAAAACATTCCACCAGCCACTGCTGGCTTTGAAGATGAAAGGAAGACACAAATCAAGAAATGCAGGCAGCCTCTAGAAGCTGGAAAGAGCAAGGAAATATTTTCCTCTAGAGCCTCCTGAGATGAATGCAAGCTGTCTGGATTTTAGCCTGTGAGACCCATTTTTGACACCTAACCTCCAGAATTGTAAGCTAATAAATGTGTGTTGTTTTAAGCCACAAAGTTTGTGGTAATTTGTTACAGCAGCAGTAGAAAACTAATACAATCTCCATACTTTCAATCAATATAAAAGACTGTGGCTTTGCCCACCAGGACATTACCATTATCATCCTGGGCTTTGATGTTACGTAAATGAATGGATGGAAAGACAATTTTCCTTAAGTCACAGAATAAACTAAATATTCTCTGTACCTGTCAAGATTAAACTAGTTACCTCAAATTAAAATGTATGAGCCAAGAAAAAGAGACAAAAATGGCAATTAATCAATATCACTTCAGAAATCTGTTAGTTTATTAACTAACGGAGCATTATACCTAGTGCTCTTAATAGTTTTGGTGGATTTTGGCAAAGGGTCTTTAGTAAACATGGGAAGAAGTCTTGACTTTTAATGAAAAATAAATCTTGCTGTCACCTCCCAACTGGACAGAGATCTGCTACTGTGACACTTGCAATTTGTTTAGAACTTCCATGATGCTTCTCTTTGCCAAATACAACATTATTATTATTATTACCACTACTACTACTTTAATGCCTCAATTACCCATAGAAAGCCATAATGTTTTTCCTCTGAGTTTTTTTATATGAAAGTCAAGAGCACCATTAAAGTTTGTAAAATTCTCCAATTAGCTTATTTAAAACTAAGTGGTTTATTTTGGAACAGTGTATATATTTTTGAAATATTCTAAAACCTTAGCAAGACAAAGAAAACCATAGGAGGCCCTCCCCACCAACTAGTCCTCACCACCAAAGACTGAGTTTTTAACTGACACTCTGAATGGAAATATATTAACTTTTCATTCTTTTATCCAGAAGTCATGACTATCACCGCCAATATGCAATATGTGCTCTGACCACTGTACTCTTGACCTCATATGGCACCTGTCCTCAAATGAAATGGAAGCATTTACAAGGGAACTAGAAATGGTGTGTGTCATTAGGATGTGACAGCCAAGGAGTGTTTTTTTATGGGAGGGTGGATGGAAATGTTGTTTATTCCAAAAAACATACCCTTTGCTATTGTAGAAATAGCTCTTAAAATTTTTCACATAAAAAGTAGGACATATTGAGAGTATTTTTCATATGGGTTGGATATATTTGTATATAGGTCAGTTTTTATACTCATATCTAAAGAAACCAGCAATTTACCAACCCCTCCTGAGATTTGCGTCTCAAACAATACTTTCTTAATGAAATATAGTTTAAAAATTTGGAATTTTCTTTGTGTAGAAAATCAGTTGGTCTAGGTAAACTAGAACTGGTGATTCGTTTTTTTATTTAAATTAATTAATTTATGGCAGCACTGGGTCTTCGTTGCTGCACGCCAGCTTTCTCTAGTTGCGGCAAGCAAGGGCTACTCTTCATTGCGGTGTGCGGGCTTCTCATTGCAGTGGCTTCTCTTGTTGCGGAGCATGGGCTCTAGGCGCGTGGGCTTCAGTAGTTGTGGCACACGGGCTCTAGAGCGCAGGCTCAGTAGTTGTGGCGCACCGGTTTAGTAGCTCTGCTGCGTGTGGAGTCATCCTGGACCAGGGCTCGAACCCGTGTCCCCTGCATTGGCAGGTGGATTCTTAACCACTGCACCACCAGGGAAGTCCCTGGTGATTAGTTTTTATTGTACTTTTTCATGAAGGATGAGAATTCCAGAACATTCATGTGTATTCTCTTGATTTGATAATATATCCAGTGTTTGAAGTTTCTGATTACCATTCCCATATCCCCTATTATCAAGTTTACTAGGTAGTAATAAGATTTTAATGAGTTTGGTTACACTTTCTCATTCTATTCTGACTATTGAATTCTATATAATTCACTCTATTCAGCCATATTGAATTATATATAAAGTCATATATAGTGAAGTAAGATGAGCTATAATGAAGAATGCTAAGAAAAAAAATGGATGAGAGAAAACCAGCCTCTGTGGGGCTTATACTAGTGAATATGAGAAGAAATTAAATGCAACTTTCTAAAAAGTTGAAAAAAAAGTATAGTATCAGAGTTTTAGGTCTACAATGAAAGAAGTAATATATAGCATAAAATATGAATCACTTTTCTTTAACTAACCAGTCTCCTCCCTCTGCCAATAAAATATGTAGATTCAATTTTACTTTTCTAAATCTAATTTCACTTTAGCGCTGGCTGGCCTCATATGCTTACGTTTTCCATACATAAAAGGAAAGATTAAAAGAAAGAGTTTACTTTTATTGGGGAACATTTCTGAAAGATTTTCAACCAGTGAAAGATAATTCAGTTCAAAGTTAGAAAAGAAAATATAATAATCAAGAAGCTGGCACTGGTCCACAGGAAAGGATTGTTCATGAGCCCACATGACTGGAACATTTAGAAGAGGTGGAAGCTGTGGGTGGAAAGCCACTGCTTACATTAAATAAAGTGGGTTTTGGCACTGCTTTAAACTTGATGTCAAATTCCTGTCTGTACACTTTTGTCTTCCCAGACAGTCAGTTTCACCGAGGGCAGCACAGTGAGGGTGGGTGCAGGGGAGCCAATTGCAGCTTTCTCCTTCGGACTTGCCAGCTCCCTGGAGGGGATTGTTAGCGGTCCAGCTGAGTCTCATCACAGCCGTGGAAAAAAGCCCTCAGTCGATAGTCTGTTCCTGGGAACAAAGTCCTAAGAGACTCAAATGCCTTCTACACTAAAAATCTTACTTTGTTGTATATATTTTGTGTTGACACTTTATAGCTCTTTAAATTCATACTTTTAAAATCATTTTCTTGAAATCAATATGTACTCCATTTAATGCTGACATCATATTGAAAAAATACTGTTCACAAATATGTGTTTGTTAATTTCTTGTCACTGGAAATTAGTATAGTATGCATTGAATTTCTTATACCCAAAAGACTTTGGGAAATTTAGACCATATCTAGGTGTTAAACAACTTGCAAGAAAATGTTTTAGTGGGTAATACTTAATTATATCTTGGGAAATAGGATAACGTCTTGGGATGTATTTCTTAAAATATCTGCCCTCATTTCAGAATAAAATGCTAATACTTATTTCCTTTAACATTTAGTGAAAATGTTCAGTATAATGAGTAGTAAACCTCATGCCTATAAAATCTGAGATCCTGCATTCCTATTTAGTTGTATTTTTTTTCCACCAGTTAGAGAGTACCTTAAGTTCCCTGTTATCATGAAACTCCAGACAAATGAGCTTCTCTGTTTCAATTCTTAAATTCTAAAATAGAATTTATTCTGATTCTTATATAATATGTAAATAAGATGTCTTAAAACATAAATTTCTGAGAAAATAAACCTTAAATGAACACATCAACACATATATTTTCCTGATATGACATCAAATTGTTGCTTTTTATTTTAAAACTCCATTTTTTTAAGGCATAGTAAAAGGAAAATAAAAGAAGAAAAATAGAGAAAAAGAGAAAAGGAAAAAGGAGGGTAAGAAAAGAAGAGGGGGGAGTATGATTGAATACTGCTTCTACTGGAGATGTGTATAAACCTGTTCATTATTTTTCACATCCCATATCATTTTCTCCAAGCTTTCCAAACAAAACAATAGAGATAATTTGCACTAACTCCAAATGGCACCACTTTTACATTACTGTGCTCTAAGTTGTGTACAATTATGTATTTAGAGGTTAGGGTAGGTGGGTGGAGATTAGGACTCTGGAGACTGAATAACCATAGGGAGGGGAAGCAGAAAGTTTCAAAAACCAAAATTTCACAAGGTTGCCTTTTTCCAGATCTGTATATCTTGTTCTTCTTGTATACTTATGGCTACTGCATTTTGGAGGGATATAGAAATTTGACTAAAATCATGATTTTTTTTTTCTGAGAATTTCATGCAGAATCTGGACATTTTTAACTTATCTACAAAGTTGTTGAGTTTTAATTCATCAAAGTATCAAATATTGTTAAGCAATTTACCTGGTGCAATAATCAGGGTAGATTACCTTAGGCTGCAAAACAAAGAGTCACTACACTTTAGTGGTTTAAAAGAGAAGAAATATATTTCTTTTTCATGTTACATGTGTTATCCAGGTTGGCAAAGGGCAAGCTGCTCATTGGAGTTGCTCAGAAGACCACATTGATCAAGGTGTTGTTGTCATCTGAACCTGAGGTTTCAGACTTAGGCATGGTAGGATCAAAGAACACAGAAAATTGAATTTCTTAAGTGCTTCCACTCAGGAGTGACACATCACTTTCATTCACATTCCATTGGCCAAAACAAGTCCCACAGCAATGCATAACTTAGAGTGAATCTTCGTGGAGGGAGAGGAGAAACAGAAATTTCTGGGAATAATAGTAGTATTTATCACAACTTGCTTTCTTTTCATCAGCAAGTATTATGTTCACTTTCCTTCCCACATGAGAATTTAGACATCATCGCCTCAAAAAAGAAAATCCAAAAGCCTATTCCAGTCATGGTATGGAATTTAAAATCCAGATCTCTGAGTAATGTGCATTGGTTTATCCATCAGGTCATAATGTGGCTTCCCTTGGTCTGGAGAATAGTGAGCTAAAAGGAGCTAAAATGCACCACCTTCCCAACCAGATACACCCATAATATGTAATGGTGGTAAAGAAAAACAAACAAAAAATTACTTCCATTCAGAAAGAGGAAGAAGGGGGACTTTCTACAGACTCTGGCTCACAGCAATTCTAAAATTCCAATGGGAAGATATTATGAGACTCCCTTCCCTGGGGGTATGGAATGTTCCTTGTTTATGCCCTGATTCTATTCCTTGGGAGGAACTTTGTTCATTGTTTTTTAAGTCACTAGCTAGACCCTCTGGGAGAGTATTCCTTTTCCAATATATTTCTTGGCCACATCTTAAGTGGACACTGGGGAATATGCATTTCTGCTTTCTTAACTCATTTCCTGCCTATATATGGTTGGGTGCCTAAAGAGCATTTAAAGTCTGGAAGAGGAACAGACTCCTCAGAAACTCAGTAAGATTATCATCTCTCTGCTTTTAGTCAGCTCCTTGGGCCAATAACCGACCAACGATATTTTTTAAGACATAGTTCCCAGAACTGCTACATTACTTAGTTTTCTCTTCCATGTTCTCTCTCTCTCTCTGTCTCTCTCTCTGTCTCTCTGTCTCTCTGTCTCTCTGTCTCTCTCTCTCTCTCTCTCTCTCTCTTTAGTGTCAGGTACTTTGAGGCCTGGGATCTAATAATTTTTTTCCTAACTTAAAGGACTTAAGAACATGATACTCCTAATTTGCTCCTGGCCCAGAGGTAATTTAATCAATTGAAAGGTTTTAATGGATTTTGATCTCACAAAGCATTTCTCAATCTCATCTTTCACAGTTTGAGATGGAAAAGTAGTTTCTGGACTCATTCTACTCCCCTTTTTCTCTGTTTTGGAAACTGTCTAGTTCTTTTCTGAGTTCATTTGTATCTTGCAATTTATTGCCGAACTATCCAGTGGTAACCAAAACACACAATTAACATTTTGCTTTCCAATATACTCCCCTAGAGCTACAAGTGCATCGGGAACATAATCTACCTTTCATGTTTTTATAGGTCTTAGCAAATATTTCACCATGTTGTAGAGCACAAATCTCCATCTTCTCAGTTTCCAATACTTTTCCCCACCAGCAGCTATTAGATCCCTAAGACAGTAAGACATATTTTAGGTTTTTATTAGGGAATCAGCATGCTTTAGGTACAACCTTCATATTCATCAAGATAATTAATGGGTAACAAATAACCCAAATGTTCCAATGGTTTAAAGCAACAGAGGCACAAGGCAGTTGCCTTCCTATACACCAGCAATTAATAATTTGAATTTGAAATTAAAGAAAAATAGCATTTACAATAGCATCAAAAAGAAAAATAAAACAATTATAAACCTACAAAATATGTAAGAATCTGCATGTGGAATACTGCACATTATTGATGAAAGAAATCAAATAATATTTAAGTAAATGGAAAGAAAAGATAGTTCCATGTCCATGAATTGGAAAATTCAACAGTGTTAAGATGTTAGTTCTTCCCAGCCTGATCTAAAGATTAAACATAATCCCAATCAAAATCCCCACAAGCTTTTTTGTAGACATAAAAAAAAATTCTAAAATTTATGTTGAAAGCTAAAGGGACTAGAATAGTCAACACAATTCTGAAAAAGAAAAATAAAGTTGGAGTGTTCTCAATACCAGATGTATTATAAAGCAACCAGAATCAAAACAGTCTGTTATTGACAAAAAATAGACATATTGACTAATGGTACAGAATAGAAAGCCCAAAAGTAGACCCACACAGATAGAGCTAACAGATTTTTGACAAAAATTCAAAGGCATTTCAATGAAGATAGGCTAGTCTCTTCAACAAATAGTGCTGAAATAGTTGTATGCCCTTATTCAAAAATGTGAACCTACTTGCAGATCTCACACCTTACACAAAATCAACTCAAAATGGACCAAAGATATAATGTAAAATGAAAAGCTATAAAACTTCTAGAAGCAAAATAAGAGAAAACCTGCATGACCTTGTATTTGGTTATGAATTTTTAGATACAACATCAAAAGTACCATTCATGAAAGAAAAAAAAGTACTTTATTAAAACTAAGAACATTTGCTCCATGGAAGATACTGTTAAGAGTGTAAAGAGAAAAGCTAGAGGTTGAGAGAAAATATTTGCAAATCACATATTTGATAAAAGACTCGAACCTGGAATAGGCAAAGAACTCATAAAACAACAGATTTATTTTATACTTATGCTACATTTCAATACAGATTGGTAGGGGTTTTGCTCATCATGGTCGCTCAAGGAATCAGACTAATGGAGCCTTTGCTGTTCACAGGAGACAGGGTTCCCCCATCAGCTGAAGAGAATATGGAGAATCGGACAAGTTTTAAGTGTTCTCATTAGTAATTGGCATGCCACTTCTGATCATCTTTCATGGGCTAAAGAAGATAATATTACCTGAGGTGTGCCTTCAGAAGAAAACTTCCAGAAGAAAACACTGGAAATTTTTTTCCAGTAAACTAGTAAATATTCCATATCAGGTTACTTACATATGCACAGACAGCTGAGAGGCCATTTAGATGACATTTATTGAACACTGCATAAGTAAAAGTAGATATTTCATGGTATAGGAAACTAGCTACTTCCCATATTTGCAGGAAATTGAGTCTAAAACATTAAAGCATTCAGCTTTCCTTTTAGGTGTTGGATTGTAATGTAATCATTAGATACTCATCTTAGAAAATCATAAGACCTTTAAGAAGGTGGAAAGATGAAGGAAAACAAATATGCCTTTTGAAAGTGACTTATGCAGTGAAGGTCGTTAGAAACAAAACAATTTTAGAGGAATGTCTAATAAAACCATGTAAACCGTGGTGGTTTCCTCTAAAGTTGCCGAATTCTTTGGTTCAGTTAGACATCTCAAGTGAACTTAAAGACAAGGAAAACATGAGAAGACCACATGAGGGGCTTCCTGAGTCAAAGTAAAACCATCACATTCAACCAAGTTATAGAAGTTTTTATGTTCAAAGAACTTTCATTTGAGAAATGCAAATTATTCAAATTTTACTCATTTCCATAGGTTTTTTAAATAAAAATTTAATTTACTATCACAAACAACTGTCATTTAAATAGATCAGTACCTCTAAATATTTATGCAAGTTTTGGTGGTCTTACTTCTTTGAGATGTTTCCAACTTTCAGTTAAATTCAGTACAGAAGTAGATAATGAAAATTTTTCTCTTTCAACGAAGAGTGTAAACCTATCATTGGAATAAAATACATCAATAATACATAAATGTCTAGTATCTGATGGGCCAAATGGAGTGGTCAGGAAGTATGCTTCTCCAGCTTTGTGAACTTGACTGATGAAAGAAACAAGTTCAATGTATATTAGTAGCTAAGCACAAATTTAGAAAAAAAAATCACTAATTGCTTATCAATTTGATGTTTCTTTTTCCATTTTAGTACAATCAAGAATCACAGGCAACCACTACATAAAATGCTGTTTCTTTTTTTTCTTACAATAATCAGCTTTTAAATCTTGTTTTTATGGTTAGTTCTATCACAAATTATTGGCCTGAAAAGAACAAACTGAAAAGACATTTCTATAGATCTCAATTAAAACAATAACAACAACAACAAAATAAAAAACAGATTAAAGAAACCCCAGCTAAATCTGAAAATAATATTTAAGTCTGTGGTTTCTGAGTGATAAATTGTGGGAACAAGGGATAAACGACATCTCAGAATTATAAACTATATGCTCTTTGAAATAAATGGCATATTGAATGTTGCCTTGGATATTCAGAGTATTTCAGGGTTTAAAAGGGCTCACAAGCAAATTTACCCACAAAACAGTTGTTGCTTATTAGTTTTTCAAATGTATTTCCAAGAAATGAATATTGTTTTTAGTTCACTAAGTTTGTGCTTGGTCCAATACATGTTTGCATGTTGTCATTTTCTCTTCTATTAACTCAAAGTTATAACAGAGAAATATCCTCATATACATTTCCACAAATACATGTGAATATAATGAATTTCTTTATATACTGTAGCCAATTCTTTTTTTATATAGCCAATTTTCTTAAAATTGGAAAAAACAACATCTATCTCAAAGGATTTTTATGAGAATTACATGAATATATATATCAATATATAAAATATATCATATATATATATATATATATATATATATATACAGAGAGAGAGAGAGAGAGAGAGAGAGAGAGAGAGAGAATAGATCCTGGTATATAGTTAAAGTAAAAGTAAAGCCTGGATAACTGTTAGTAATTATTATTAAATTCATTGTCTGATATTCAAGAAATGGTTAAGACCATTTCTTTTCAATCTTTCTATCTAGACTTCCTTTGTATTGATGGCCCCATCTAGAACAAATCAAGTTCTAAAACACTTTAGGAATGCTTTTCTCCAGGTCTTGATATTATTGCAGTTGATGTTGTCATTCTCTTCATTGTCATCATTTTATTCAAACTATGATCCCTTCATTTCTCACCTATTTGCATGCATCCAGGAATTATACATCACCCAAAGGCAAGATCAGTTTCACAGGTTGTTATAAGTTGCCTTAGAAAGAAGTGATATCATTAATCTTCCTTTGAGCTCATATGGTATTTACTATATTCTTGAAATTTAGAAAGGTCTCTAATCAAGACCAAATTGGTTATCTTTATATAAACTGTGTAACAATCAAAATTATTATCTGTTGGTAAATATTTTTTGAAGGATTGAGAGGCACAATTTAATAACTTTATTCCTTGCTCAGTTCTGATTATCTGATGGTTTAAAAATTGACTTTGCCTTAGTATCCTTTCCCATCTACTTCCATAGATATATAATCATAGTATAGCTACAGTAACATTCCAGAAATTTTTTTTGAGTAACATATTCTATGGGAAAACTAGTTGCAGTGTAATTTCTCAAAAGATTGTTCTTTTGTACCTGCACCTCCCACCTATTAGATAAGTATGATTTCCTTTTATCTCGGTAAGAGGAGATAAGGTAAATTTTCATCCTTCATTTTTATTTTATTTTATTTAAAAAAATGTTTATTTATTTATTTGGCTGCACCAGGTCTTAGTTGCAGCACGCAGGATCTTCAGTGCAGTGTGTGGGATCATTTTTGTTGTTGTGGCATGAGAACTCTTAGTTGCAGCATGTGGGATCTAGTTCCGTGACCAGGGATGGAACCTGGGCCCTTTGCATTGAGAGTGTTGAGGCTTAGCCACTGGACAACCATGGAAGTCCCCTTCATTTTATTTTGTAAGTCAGAGAGAGGAAGAAAATTGAGGTTTCTATTAGAGCTAGTGATCACTGGACAAAGTCTATTCTTGTGGATTGCTATCTCTGCTGCCTGTGTAGACAACCATGTTACAGTTTGTGACCTCACCCCTCTCTTGCCTCAGGGATCCAGTGGCAGCCATCCTTAGGCTGGCTACTGGTCTTAACAATGTACTGCTGAAATAGTGCACTAATCCAGTCAGGTTCCCTCTTACAACTCTGGATCAGACTATGGAAATAATTTACCAATTAAATAAAAGGACAAAACTTGAAAAAATGCTATACATGTGAGCATAGCACATATATAGATAAAACTAAAATTATGAGAAATCAGAGGAAATCAGTTGTGAAAAATGCATTAAGAGAAAAATCCAGTAGCTCGTAAGGAAAACAACATGGTCACTAAGATTCCCTGGATACTTACCACCATTCTTATTCCCATTGTAGTCCTTCCCTTGTCATCTCTAACAACTTCAAGAAGTTTATTTATGTGTTTTTATTTTTTAACTACAGCATGTATAAATTATTGTATAAAGGATAATATGCCTCAGTAGGGGCAACAGATAGTGTGCATGAATTTCACTAATTTTCACTATCTGGAGGAAACGAAGACTAAGAACAAATTTCATAATGATGAATTGTTTAGCACAGAATGTATTACGAAAGGCCTTTTTGGAATGGTTTAGCAGTAAAATGGTTTATCATGTGGGAGAATAGATTTATGTTTGCTAAGGAAAGTATGAATAAATGCCATAGCACAGCTCTCTCATAAAAAAAAAGTTTTATTTATTTTTGAATGATAGTTTTATGTATAACATGCATCTAAAATTGTTAGCTTTACCTAAAGAAAATTGAGGCCGAGGTGGAATGTATTAGTTTTGTATTTCTGTTTAACAAATCACCACAAACTTAATGGATTAAAACAATGTCCATTTATTAGTTCAGTTTTGTCAGACACAAGTCTGGTCTGGTGTGCCTGGGTTCTCTGCTCAGGGTGTCACAAGCTGAAATCATGACATTGGTTGGTTAAGTTCTTATCTGGAGGATCAGTGGAAATATTACTTCTAAGCTCATTCTTGTTCCTTGGCGTTGAAGGACTGAGGTCTTCATTCCCTTGCTGTCAACAGAGACCTACTCTCAGCTTCTAGAGGTCACCCACATTCTTTGTCAAGTGGCCTCTTCCATCTTCAAACATGCAATGGTTGGATTTTGAATTTCTGACTTCCTCTTCTGTTACTAGCCTCAGAAAACTCTTGGCTTTTTTTTTCCTTTTTTTTTTTTTTAAATTTGGCTGTGCCACATGGCTTGTGGGATCTTAGTTCCCCAACCAGGGATTGAACCCGCTCTCTATGCAGTGAAAGTGCAGAGTCCTAACCACTGGACCACGAGGGAATGCCCAGAAAACTCCTGGTTTTTAAAAGATTCTTGGGATTAGGTCAAGCTCACCTCAATAATCTCTCTTTACTTGAGTCAATTATGACATTATAACGTAACCTAATCATAGGAGTAATATCTGTTTTATTCACAATCCTAGGGATTAGGATAGAATATTTTGGGAGACATCTTAGAATTCCGTCTACCACAGTGATATTTTTACATAGATCTCTAGATACAGACAGGCCTGTTAATACCTATATAATTAGAGTATTAGAATGTGATTTCTACAAATTTGTAAATTAGTTCAATATTTAATATTATAAGATCAAGGGAAATGAAATATAACATATATTATAAGTAAAGAAATAAATGCAATGTAAATAGGGAAATCGGGTACCTGGTACTCATTTCTGGCAATTTAATCAAAACTACTGAGAAAAGATTTCAATTAACCTACTTATGGTTTTGAAAGACATTATGAGACATTTTAATTATTTGATTAAACATCTACTCAAGGAAAAATTGTTTGATGATCTATACTGTATTCACTATAGACAAAGAATTTAGCTGAAGTCTGTACTACACAGAAGGAAACAAATTTAATTAAAAGTGACAACCTCGTCACTTTGAGTACCATCTATTGTTTGCAACAGAGAAAATTACATTTATATTAGAATTAGGGATTGAAGAAGAAAGTACAAGAAATTCTCAATCTACACCTCTTTATTTAACTCTTGAGGAAACTGATCCAGAGAGATTGTGATTTGCCCAAGAAGATATAGTCATTTGATGGCAGAATTGAGACTACAGTTCCTATCTCTGATCCCAGAACTTTGTTTCTTTTGCTACTCCTTTACATGACTGACATCCTCATTGTCTCATGCTATCATCCCAACTGGATTCGAAGCACGAGTGTGAGAATCTGTTTAGTCCCTTCCTCTGCTTTGAAAAGAGCTGAAGAAGTAGTCACTGTAAACCAAATTAAAAATTGAGTCCACTTAAAATAAAAATTAAAAGAACAGCATGACTAACAACATGCCTGGTTATGACAGCTAGACATAGCAAGAAACACAAGATTTGAGTCAAGAACATGGTATACAAGCCTTGGCTCTGCCACTGACTGACTTTGGACACAGATATTGGCACTTAACCCCATGAGCAATTATGAAAGTATGAAGGAAAGATGAAAGATTAAATATGATATTAAGGTTCAGAATGAAACTTTCAACAATGGACTTAATTTTATGCTTAACTCTGATATATTTATCATAATATAATTAACATCATTTCTCTGCACATTGATGATAGCTAGAATTAATTCTTACAGTTCTCTTTAGTTGGCAAAGCCCTTTCTTGGTCAGAATCAACCTTATTCCATTAACTCTGGTTTGCAGAAGATGATAGCCAGCAGTGTTGGAATTATTCATGTGGATTATGGGCAGGGATTTTGGTATCTGGACTCAACTTTAATGAATTTGAGCCAAGGAAAACACTTCATCAAAATCAAAGGACTCCAGATTTATTATTTCTTTTTTCTTTTATTTAATAGAGCTCTTAAGTATAAAACAAAGAACTTTCATTGCCACAAAAGGCCTACTTCATCATAATTAAAAGGATACTCTCTCAAATGAAAAGTTGTACATTTTAGAAACATTAAAATAATCATTCAGGATGCTCCTCAAACCAGTTATAGAATTGTAGGGCTGGAGAGAATCATAGAGATCATTCATCCCAACCTGGTTATTTTACAGGTGAGGAAACAGAGATACACAGCTTAATTTATGGATGAAGGTCTTGAAAACCCAGGACACATCCTCCAGGTTTAACATATATTGTATCACATCATGCAACTTTTCAAGTACACATAACTTTCACTTTTTGATCTGAAAATATCCTGCAGTTTAGGATTGAGGAACTGAAATATTAATCATTCTCCTCTAAGACATTCTAAGTCTGTTTAAAGTAGTTATTGTCATTATTATCAATCTTGAAATTAGCTTAGCTTTTACTTTTTAAGGTATATCAATGAAATAACTGTATTCTTCAGGTTTCTCTACAAAAGTGTTTTTTAAACTTAATTGCATATTGAAATCAGCATGGGGGCTTTAAGAAATACAGGTCCTTGCATCTCACTTTCAGAGATTTTGATTTATTTAATCTGAGATGTGATCTGGGTGGGATCTTTTAAAAAAACTCCCTAGATGATTCCATTGTAAGGGTAAAATTGAGAACCACTGCAAGATCAACAAAGTAGGCAGGGTTGATGGCAAGAATCTAAGCTATCGGGTAACACAATTCTGGTGTCTTTCTTCCGTATCTTGTGAGTTCTTCCGTATCTTGTGAGTTCCTTTATTAATTGATCAGAATGTTAAATGGAGAATTGGCACATTTTGCTCCTACTTTTACAAATTTATTTGTCTACTAAAAGTCTAAATATTTGCTAAACACCGTTAATATAAATACAAATAACATGTATACCCTGTCCTTAAGGAACTTTCTGTCATGGTGGGGTCAGATTAGGAGGCATTCTTGTCAATGAAGCTTATAAGACAATGGGAAGATTGTCCAGATGAGGCATGCATGGCTGATTTTGCCCACTGACATTATTCATCTATAGTACTAGTTGTGCATGGAGCATTTCTATCTATCCAGATATAGTTCACCTGGATGTAGTATATCATTTTGTGATGAACAGTTAAAAGAAAACAGTTCTTGGATAGGATGGCTGGTTTTCCAAATTCACTCAAATAACATGGATGGAGAATAGACACTTTCCTCCCTCATTGTGCTGGAAGTGTGTGTGATTTTGTATGAGTCAATGAGTCAATTGACGTTAAAGAACAGTCAGTAGAGTTCAAGAAAAACACTTCTGCTTATCCCTGAGCACACCCTGTTCATTCATGCTTCCCTCCAGCCGCATGAACACTTCTCTCCAAGAACATAACCAGGCAGATTCTTGCCAACCTGTGGGGTGGATCTGGAAGGTGTATAAATAGTGATGAGGAAGAGATGAGAAATATGTTTTCATAAATGACTTAGAGTAATTTAAAATATGAAACCTCTGCTACTGAAAGGAATCAAAAAAAAAACAATTTAACTTCTAGGTGCTGTAGCTATTTTTTATTTTATTATATTGTATGTACATATGAAAAAAAAATTTTAATACTTGAAAAAAACACAATCAACTAGCGAGAAATCAAAACATTTATTGTCTCTATTTGGTTTATATAATATGAACTATTAACTATCAACTTCACATACTATTTGGATATAATAAGAATCATATACAAGCTCAACAACTGAGGTTAAAAAATAAATCTCTATATGATGGGATTTAACAAAATTAACATTAAAATTCTTTGGAAAGAAATTAGATTAAGCTCTGGGAAGTTAGGAACATCCTTAACTGTCAATGTAGTATCTGGCAGATTTATTTGCTGAATGAATGAGGAAATGTCTTCAGTTTGTAAGCTAAATGTGCATTTGCCATTTTTCTCATTTGAAAGTGCTCAGAATCTGGTTTTAGTGTTTCTTCCTGTGTAATCATATTTATAGCTTTTAAAAAAGAAGTTAGAGACTGTCTTATACAAATTTTGATTCAGTGATATTAGCAGTAAAGTGGTACATAATAATTTCTTTATTATATTATAGGACTCATTGAACTGAACATTTTATGACAAATAAATAATCTTACAGTCAATGAATACCTAATAAAATAAAAGTATAAAGTAAATTTTCAGATCTCGTGTGATGATTAAAAGTTATATTTGTATTTTAATAGATATTACATATGCATTGAATTTATATATCAATTTCCAAAGCATTGATTATGGTTGGATATTAGCTATATAGTTTTGTGGATATACATTCTCAGTCAGTGGCCTCCAATTTTTTCAGCTCAAAGTTGGCAGTAACCATCCTAAATGGTATAAACCACTTAAAATGAAGCCTCTTCTTTCCTTGTGTGGCCGGTAAATTAGCCAACTATGTTCAAATTTTACCATTCAAAATTAAAATCAGGTGCTTTCTGAAAAGCATAGTAAAGCATTGGCCAGAGAATTCCCATTACTTCTCTCCAGTCACATTTAAGTATGATGTCCTGTCACTGTGGGGCTTATTGGTATCAAGAAGATGTCAAAAATATCTCTTCCTAAATTTAAAAGAGACCACTCAATATCTAAATTTCACTGTTAGAGATGGGGAGGATCCAGCTCTCTTAAATATTGTATTACTATGTTTTATGATAAAAATGTTTACAAATATATATATATCAACAATATGTTTCAATTCATATATAAATGGAGCTGGAATTTTGCATCATGAAACTGGAGAAGTGGTACAAGTACAAAGTTCTACATCACTCTTTCTTGCTCTCTGCCAACGAGTCATTCAGAAACATTAATATGTACATCAGTGACAAAATTGGCATTTTGTTTTGTTTTGTTTTTTTGCAGTACGCTGGCCTCTCACTGTTGTGGCCTCTCCCGTTGTGGAGCACAGGCTCCGGACACACAGGCTCAGCAGGCATGACTCATGGGCCCAGCCGCTCCGCGGCATGTGGGATCTTCCCAGACCGGGGCATGAACCCGTGTCCCCTGCATCGGCAGGCGGACTCTCAACCACTGCGCCACCAGGGAAGCCCAAATTAGCATTTTTTGAGTCAGTTTTACTTGATCAAGATCTATCCATGTAGATCAGAGGTATAAAACTGAAAAGACAGACATTCGATTATTTCACTGTATCAAATTAACCAATTTCCATCTCTACAGAATCAGTTCATCTGGTTTTTCATCCCATGAAACTTCATTAAGGATTAATTATATGACAAGACTTGTGCTAGACTCTAGGTATGCAATAGTGACAAAAGCAGCCATGGTGTCTGCCATCACAGAGAGGTACTGGGAAAGAGACGTTAATCATATTAAGGCACAAATTTTTATTTAATACATAATGCTAAGTGCTATGAAGAACTGACATGTTGTGCTACCAGAATATATAATAAAAGGGTCTTGATCTGCTCTGTGGTGTTTGGGAATTCTTCCCTCAGGAAGTGAAGTTTGACCTGAATTACTATTCTTCAAATTTGAGACAATAACAGAGAATATCATAAGCAGAGAGAAGAGTTCTTGCAAAAGCCCTGCAATGAGATAGAACATGACATTTTGAGAAAGTGAGACAATGCCACTAAAGCTGGAGCAAAGAGCAAGGGTGGATGGTGTAAGACGAAGCTGGAGTTGTAGGTGAGGTTGAAACCACGTAAGGTATTATTTTGTGCTATATAAAGGCTATGTCTTCATTCTCAGTGGCAGTGAAAAACCATTGAAGAGTTTCTAAGCAAAGAAGAAAAAATGATGAAATTTTAGCTTTCAAAACATCAGTTTCATGAAGAAATAATAGCTCCATGAAGTAATATGAAGAAAGGATTGGAATAAGAGTGACTATGAAGAGATCAATCATTAGGCAATTCAGAAATCAAGTCTTGGGCAAATGGATGACTATACTAAGGTGGTGAAAGGAAGCTTAAAGAAGAGTGGACTTCCGGGAAGATGGTGGAAGAGTAAGACGCGGAGATCACCTTCGTCCCCACAGATACACCAGAAATACATCTACACGTGGAACAACTCCTACAGAACACCTACTGAAAGCTGGCAGAAGACCTCAGACCTCCCAAAAGGCAAGAACCCCCCCACACACACACATACCTGGGTAGGGCAAAAGAAAAAAGAAAAAACAGAGACAAAATATAGGGACGAGATCTGCACCAGTGGGAGGGAGCTGTGAAGGAGGAAATGTTTCCACACACTAGGAAGCCCCTTCGCGGGCGGAGACTGCGGGTGGTGGAGGGGGGAAGCTTCGGGGCTGCGGAGGAGAGCACAGCAACAGGGGTGCGGAGGCCAAAGCGGAGGGATTCCTGCACAGAGGCTCAGGGCCGGCCGGCACTCACCAGCCGAGAGGCTTGTCTGCTCACCCGCCAGGGCGGGCGGGGCTGCGAGCTGAGGCTCGGGCTTTGGTCGGAGCGCCGGGAGAGGACCGTTGGCGGCGTGAACACAGCCTGCAGGGAGTTAGTGCACCACGACTAACTGGGAGGGAGTCTGGGGAAAAGTCTGGACCTGCCGAAGAGGTAAGAGACTTTTTTTTCCCTCTTTGTTTCCTGGTGCGCGAGGAGAGGGGATTAAGAGCGCTGCTTAAAGGAGCTCCAAAGACGGGCGCGAGCCGCGGCTAAAAGCGCGGACCCCAGAGACGGGCAGGAGATGCTAAGGCTGCTGCTGTCGCCCCCAAGAAGCCTGTGTGCGAGCACAGGTTACTATCCACACCTCCCTTCCGGGAAGCCTGTGCAGCCCGCCACTGCCAGGGTCCCGGGATCCAGGGACAACTTCCCCGGTAGAATGCACTGCGCGCCTCAGGCTGCTGCAATGTTACGCCGGCCTCTGCCGCCGCAGGCTTGCCCCACACTCCGTGCCCCTCCCTCCCCCCGGCCTGAGTGAGCAGAGCCCCTGAATCAGCGGCTCCTTTAACCCCGTCCTGTCTGAGCGAAAAACAGACGCCCTCCGGTGACCTACACGCAGAGGCAGGGCCAAATCCAAAGCTGAGCCCCTGGGAGCTGTGAGAACAAAGAAGAGAAATGGAAATCTCTCCCAGCAGCCTCAGGAGCAGTGGATTAAATCTCCACAATCAACTTGATGTACTCTGCATCTGTGGAATACATGAATAGACAATGAATCATCCCGAATTAAGGAGCCGTGTGGATGAAAGGATCTTGGTGCTCCAGCCAGGAGTCAGGGCTGTGCCTCTGAGGTGGGAGAGCCAACTTCAGGACACTGGTCCACAAGAGACCTCCCAGCTGCACATAATATCAAACGGCAAAAATCTCCCAGAGATCTCCATCTCAACACCAGCACCCAGCTTCACTCAACGACCAGCAAGCTACAGTGCTGGACATCCTATGACAAACAACTAGCAAGACAGGAACACAACCCCACCCATTAGCAGAGAGGCTGCCTAAAATCATAATAAGTCCACAGACACCCCAAAACACACCACCAGACGTGGACCTGCCCACCAGAAAGACAAGATCCAGCCTCATCCACCAGAACACAGGCACTAGTCCCCTCCACCAGGAAGCCTACACAACCCACTGAACCAACCTTAGCCACTGGGGACAGACACCAAAAACAATGGGAACTATGAACCTGCAGCCTGCAAAAAGGAGACCCCAAACACAGTAAGGTAAGCAAAATGCTAAGACAGAAAAACACACAGCAGATGAAGGAGCAAGATAAAAACCCACCAGACCTAACAAATGAAGAGGAAATAGGCAGTCTACCTGGAAAAGAATTCAGAATAATGATACTAAAGATGATCCAAAATCTTGGAAATAGAATAGACAAAATGCAAGAAACATTTAACAAGGACCTAGAAGAACTAAAGATGAAAAAAACAATGATGAACAACACAATAAATGAAATTAAAAATACTCTAGATGGGATCAATAGCAGAATAACTGAGGCAGAAGAACGGATAAGTGACCTGAAAGATAAAATAGTGGAAATAACTACTGCAGTGAAGAATAAAGAAAAAAGAATGAAAAGAACTGAGGACAGTCTCAGAGACCTCTGGGACATTAAACGCAGCAACATTCGAATTATAGGGGTTCCAGAAGAAGAAGAGAAAAAGAAAGGGACTGAGAAAATATTTGAAGAGTTTATAGTTGAAAACTTCCCTAATATGGGCAAGGAAATAGTTAATCAAGTCCAGGAAGCACAGAGAGTCCCATACAGGATAAATCCAAGCAGAAATACGCCAAGACACTTATTAATCAAACTGTCAAAAATTAAATACAAAGAAAACATATTAAAAGCAGCAAGGGAAAAACAACAAATAACACACAAGGGAATCCCCATAAGGTTAACAGCTGATCTTTCAGCAGAAACTCTGCAAGCGAGAAGGAACTGGCAGGACATATTTAAAATAATGAAGGAAAAAACCCCCAACCAAGATTACTCTACCCAGCAAGGATCTCATTCAGATTTGATGGAGAAATTAAAACCTTTACAGACAAGCAAAAGCTGAGAGAGTTCAGCACCACCAAACCAGCTTTACAACAACTGCTAAAGGAACTTCTCTAGGCAAGAGACACAAGAGATGGAAAAGACCTACAATAACGAACCCAAAACAATTAAGAAAATGGGAATAGGGACATACATATCGATAATTACCTTAAATGTAAATGGACTAAATGCTCCCACCAAATATTCCACCAAAATGGAATATTACTCAGCCATAAAAAGAAACAAAATTGAGCTATTTGTAATGAGGTGGATAGACCTAGAGTCTGTCATACAGAGTGAAGTAAGTCAGAAAGAGAAAGACAAATACCGTATGCTAACACATATATATGGAATTTAAGAAAAAAAAATGTCATGAAGAGCCTAAGGGTAAGGCAGGAATAAAGACACAGACCTACTAGAGAATGGACTTGCGGATATGGGGAGGGGAAGGGTAAGCTGTGACAAAGCTAGAGAGAGGCATGGACATTTATACACTACCAAACGTAAGGTAGATAGCTAGTGGGAAGCAGCCGCATAGCACAGGGAGATCAGCTCGGTGCTTTGTGACCACCTGAAGGGGTGGGATAGGGAGGGTGGGAGGGAGGGAGATGCAAGAGGGAAGAGAGATGGGAACATATGTATATGTATAACTGATTCACTTTGTTATTAAGCAGAAACTAACATACTATTGTAAAGTGATTATACTCCAATAAAAATGTAAAAAAAAAAAAAAAAAGAAGAGTGAATGCCCTTAAGAGATCTCTAGAAATTGAATCTAAATAATTGATTTAACATGGAAATAAGGAAAATAATTATGTTAAGTTTCTAATTTTTACGACTAGGATACTGATGATCGTTGTATTGAGACAGGGAACACTGGAAGAGAACCGGGTAGTTGCTTTTGTAGAGGGGGATTTGCTTTGTTTATTCATTCATTTGTATAGTTTTGTTTCAGGTGGGAAGAAATCAGGGATTTGATTTTGGCCATGTTGAGTCTGAGGTGCATCTGAGGTATGTGGAGCTGTATAGTTCTTCATTGTAGTTTTATACTATACACCTTTCTCCTGCTGTCAGAAAGTGAGCATTCCTATGAAATCTTTTATAAGCTGAAATGGCATAAAGCAAAGAAGCAGTTACCTTAGGACAGAGTTTGCTAACAGTTGCACGAAATAAACTGAGATAAAGCACAGATGCTCACAGACAGAGTTCAGAGATGTGGCGTCTTGATGCTGAGATGCTGAATATAGTTCCCAGGGAAGGAGCTTGGCAGCGCCATTCTTACTGCTTGGGGTGTAGGCCGCTTTTGTAACGGGCTTGCTACAAAACCAACGCTGACCACCATTTTCACTCTTCACCTTTTTTTGTAAAAGTGAAAATCCTTTTTGATTTCTTTCAGTTAGCAAAAACAGGTACTAATGTAGGTCTTTCATAAAAATGAAGTGTGTAAAGTGAACTTTCACAAAACGGAGGTACCAGTACAGGTTTGGAAATCATCTAGGGCTAAAAATGTAAATCTGGAAGGCCTGGGTATCTAGTCACCAGTTGACTAGATCAGCAATTGAAGCTGTAGATTTAGATGCGAGTGTAGAATAGGAAGTCTCACAGCCTAGATAGCCTTGAAGAACTCTAACAATTGGGCTGAGGAGGCTGAGAATTGATCAGAGTTGGGAGTATAACCAAGAGGTTGTTGTTACAGGCAAAGGAAGAGAATGTTTGCAGGAGGAGCTGACCAAAAGATGCTGAAACTGTTGAGAGGTTACAGTGACAGTGAATTTTTTAACTGAAGGTTATTTCAATACAAAATCTGGCCAATAACTCAGAAGTCTGGAAAAAAAGTCTGACTGATGAATTTGATGATGTAGATGTCATTGGGTGTGAGGATGTTTTTATTTTTGTTTTTTAGGTTGGTAGGGGACACTTGAGAATTTTTAAATTCTGATGAGAGGGATCCAAGTGAGAAAGTATGTTAAGCATATTGGATTATTTATATGCATGTATTTTGTGTTCACTGTACTTTCCCATCTCCCTTTCTAAGGAGAGAGCCAGGCCTTGGCAATCCCTTTTCCCAGGGGAAGGTTTATTCTGCATTTCAGAATATTGTTTTCCCTGAAGCTCCTTGAGAGGATTATTTTATAGGAGTAGAAAAGGATGGGAGGGGCTCTACCTACTCTATCAAGTGGGAGGAGGGTGAGAAAGGCTCTCGTGGCTTTTAAGAATCTTATCAAGAGCTCCTCAAGCATTCATAGTGCAATTTCAGTGGGTAGGAGCTGACAGATCTTCAGAGTCCTATGACTGTTGCCAGAAAATTATGGGAACAAGGCAGTAAAGGATTTGACAATTATTGCCAGGGATAAGCATACTGCATGCTAATTGTTTCCTTGTTGCTTTATCTCACCAGAAGCAAAAGTTACCCATGTTCAGCTTGTAGATTCAGACTGTTCTGAAAGCATTCTTTTCTTAATTATCTATCTAGGACCTTCAGTCTTCTGTGAAGTTCATCTGTTATTTTTCTTTACCTATTTTTTTCAAAGTAAATTTTTAGTTTGATTATATTTCAATTTTTTAAGCATATTCTGCTTTCTCTTTTGTGTTACTTCTGTCCAGTCAGGATTTTATGGTTTATACTAGATTAGCATTCAAAGATTTAGCTATTTGTTTTCAGGTAGTAGTATTTTCTGGTGCTGTGTTGCTAACAGGCAGGAAAGAGATGTTTAGCTCATGAAAGAAACTAGCCCACCTCCAAACAGCTGAATTTCAATGTGGTTCTATGATAGTATGCAGCATCCCTTGATCTTGTAGTTGATGAATTTATAATAAGCTTATTTAACATTAGACCTTGAACTACAATTTGGATCATTCAGTATACAGAACCTGAGCCTGATATATTCAATTGTTACTCTTGAACAATAACAGTACAAATGTAGATTAAAGAAGGTTCAATGCACTGAGTCCTATAATTTTATAGATAAAACATGAAATCTCTGTATTTTTATTCTCTATTGTATGCTTGTGTAATTGGACTTTTCCATCACTCAATAATTTTGGAATTATATGCAATATTCATCTCCTCAGCAGACTGCAATCTCTCGATGTGGACCAGCATGTCATACTGAGCACAGTATTCACAGTGAGTTGCCTGGAAAATAGCAAGCCCTCAGTCAATATTTATTGAATGAATGAGTGGGTGGATGGATAAGATATTTTCTTTTTAAATTTTCTTTTACTTATTTTTTATACAGCACGTTCTTATTAGTTATCTATTTTATACATATTAGTGTATACATGTCAATCCCAATCTCTCAATTCATCCCACCACCACCACCACCACCACCACCCGCCACTTTCCCCCCTTGGTGTCCATACGGTTGTTCTCTATATTTGTGTCTCTATTTCTGCCCTGCAAAGAGGTTCATCTGTACCATTTTTCTAGGTTCCACATATACGTGTTAATATATGATATTGGTTTTCCTCTTTTTGACTTACTTCACTCTGTATGACAGTCTCTAGTTCCATCCACATCTCTACAAATGAAACAATTGTGTTCCTTTTTATGGCTGAGTAATATTCCATTGCATATATGTACCACATCTTCTTTATTCATTCATCTGTTGATGGGCATTTAGGTTGCTTCCATGACCTGGCTATTGTAAATAATGCTGCAGTGAACATTGGGGTGCATGTGTCTTTTTGAATTATGGTTTTCTCTGGGTATATGACCAGTAGTGGGATTGCTGGATCATATGGTAATTCTATTTTTAGTTTTTTAAGGAACCTCCATACTGTTCTTCATAGTGGCTGTATCAATTTACATTCCCACCAACAGTGCAAGAGGGTTCCCTTTTCTCCACACTCTCTCCAGCATTTGTTGTTTGTAGATTTTCTGATGATACCCATTCTAACTGGCGTGAGGTGATACCTCATTGTAGTTTTGATTTGCATTTCTCTAATAATTAGTGATGTTGAGCAGCTTTTCATGTGCTTCTTGGCCATCTGTATGTCTTCTTTGGAGAAATGTCTATTTAGGTCTTCTGCCCATTTTTTGATTGGGTTGTTTGTTTTTTTAATATTGAGCTGCATGGGCTGTTTATATATTTTGGAGATTAATCCTTTGTCTGTTGATTCATTTTCAAATATTTTCTCCCATTCTGAGGGTTGTCTTTTTGTCTTGTTTGTAGTTTCCTTTGCTGTGCAAAAGCTTTTAAGTTTCATTAGGTCCCATTTGTTTAGTTTTGTTTTTATTTCCATTACTCTAGGAGGTGGGTCAAAAAAGATCTTTCTGTGATTTATGTCAGAGTGTTCTGCCTATGTTTTCCTCTAAGAGTTTTATAGTGTCCGGTCTTACATTAAGGTCTCTAATACATTTTGAGTTTATTTTTGTGTATGGTGTTAGGGAGTGTTCTAATTTCATACTTTTACATGTAACTGTCCAGTTTTCCCAGCACCACTTATTGAAGAGACTATCTTTTCTCCATTTTATATTCTTGCCTCCTTTGTCATAGATTAGTTGACCATAGGTGCATGGCTTTGTCTCTGGGCTTTCTATCCTGTTCTACTGATCTATATATCTGTTTTTGTGCCAGTACCATATTGTCTTGATTACTGTAGCTTTGCAGTATAGTCTGAAGTCAGGGAGTCTGATTCCTCCGGCTCCATATTTTTCCCTCAAGACTGCTTTGGCCATTCGGGGTCTTTTGTGTTTCCATACAAATTTTAAGATTTTTAGTTCTAGTTCTGTAAAAAATGCCACTGGTAACTTGGTAGGGATTGCATTGAATCTGTAGATTGCTTTGGGTAGTATAGTCATTTTCACAATATTGATTCTTCCAATCCAAGAACATGGTATATCTCTCCATCTGTTTGTGTCATCCTTGATTTCTTTTATCAGTGTCTTATAGTTTTCTGAATACAGGTGTTTACCTCCTTAGGTAGGTTTATTCCTAGGTATTTTTTTTGTTGTTGCAATGGTGAATGGAATTGTTTCCTTAATTTCTCTTTCTGATCTTTCATTGTTAGTGTATAGCAGTGCAAGACATTTCTGTGCATTAATTTTGTATCCTGCAACTTTACTAAATTCATTGATTAGCTCTAGTAGTTTTCTGGTGGCATATTTAGGATTCTCTATGTATAGTATCATGTCATCTGCAAACAGTGACAGTTTTACTTCTTCTTTTCCAATTTGTATTCCTTTTATTTCTTTTTCTTCTCTGATTGCCGTGGCTAGGACTTCCAAAACTATGTTGAATAATAGTGGCACGAGTGGACATCTTTGTCTTGTTCCTCATCTTAGAGGAAATGGTTTCAGTTTTTCACCATTGAGAATGATGTTTGCTGCGAGTTTGTCATATATAGCCTTTATTATGTTGAGGTAGGTTCCCTCTATGCCCACTTTCTGGAGAGTTTTTATAATAAATCGGTGTTGAATTTTGTCAAAAGCTTTTTCTGCATCTATTGAGATGATCATATGGTTTTTATTCTTCAATTTGTTAATATGGTTTATCACATTGATTGATTTGCGTATATTGAAGAATCCTTGCATCCCTGGGATAAATCTCACTTGATCATGATGTATGATCCTTTTAATGTGTTGTTGGATTCTGTTTGCTAGTATTTAGTTGAGGATTTTTGCATCTATATTCATCAGTGATATTGGTCTGTAATTTTCTTTTTTTGTATTATCTTTGTCTGGTTTCGGTATCAGGGTGATGGTGGCCTCGTAGAATGAGTTTGGGAGTGTTCCTTCCTCTGCAATTTTTGGATGAGTTTGAGAAGGATAGGTGTTAGCTCTCCTCTAAATGTTTGATAAGTTATATTTTCTACTGAAACATTTCCCCAGTTCTCTAAGGTGCTAAGATATTTCCCAAACGAATGATTTCTTTTTTTAAAAAAAATTGGATACTTTTCCTTTCATTATTCATTCATGTAACATTTATTTAAAACCTGGTTTATGCCAGGCATAGTGCTTGTAGCTGCTTTCACAATTCATAATGTAGTGTGTATTCTTATCATACTTAGAAACCTACTGCATTGACTGCCAAAGGAAATTTCTGGACACGGAAGATGTTTTGACTGTGCAAACAGTGGCCTTCCTCCTTTCCATGTGTCCTAGAAAGAAATTCAGAGAAGGAAATGTCAGTAACTATTCAATGGCAAATATGTTTTAGAGATTATATGTAAGGAGAACTGCACTGGCCACAGTTTAGTTATAAATAAGAAGCCCTGGGAAACGTTCAACATGAACACATGTTTGGATCAAACAGTCTTGTAATGCAAAAGACAAATTGCTGGAAAGGTACCCCAGCCAGGAGATTCACTCACTAGTGGCTGTTATTATTAAGGCAGTAATAGCCAAAATATTTTATTTAGTGTGATATTTATATTGACCTTGCTATTTATGGATACACGGTTGGACTTTTCCACTGTAATTCAGGAGAAAGGTCACACTGATTCACTTGAAGGTATATATGTGTTATGTTGTTTTCCTTACTTGTTAGCTCACAGAACAGGTAAATTAATATTTACTGAGAGCAGAGTTCTTGGCTAGTGTTTTATATACCTTCTTACATTTTATCCTTTAATAGTTTCTATTCAGCAACTCATATTAGTTATGCATAAAGATGAAAAAATTAAGACTCAGAGATTCTAATTTGCCTAAGTCACAGCTACTAAGTCGTGAGGTCAGAATTTGATTCCAGTTCCCTGAGAGTTGAAATTTTATGATTATCCCATTATGAACATTGGCCAAATAGGCAATAGTAATGTATGTTCCAGCCTTTAAAGAAAACCCAAGTGTAAAACAAAGTGAATAAATCAGTGCATATTATCCAATGCCTAAACAGGCTTATTTCAGGAATGAAAAGGTGATTCAGTATAGGGAAGTTTACCATAATAATTTTTGTCATTAACAAATTAAAGGAGAAAAATCAAACTATTACATCAGGAAATGCTACCCTCCAGAAAAGCACTTGATAAACATCAGCAGGATCTATTCTTGGCAAAAAGCAACAACAAAAAACCAATAATAGATGAAACTTTCTTAAACATAATTAAAAATTATTAGCAGTCAATTTTTTTACATATTTTTAAATAGCTGTATTCTACAAATATTTTGGTAAGAGATTGGGAACATTTTTGTTATCACTATTATTCAAATAATTTTTGGCATTTCTATGAAATGTAATATATCAAGCAGAATTAATCACACAAAATATCACAAAGGAAAGGATAATATCATAAAAATTTGAGGTATTTAAGGAAGAAGCTATTAAATCTAACAAAAATTGTTATAAGCCAACTAGGTATGACAAACTAAATAATAGTTTTCCTTAATACTAAAAGTGAGTTATAAATTAAAATAAAAAAGATCTCATTCACAAAAGCAGAGTCAAAAATACCAACATATAAAAATGGAAAAAAAAAAAAAGATATTCCTTGTAGAATGGAGTTTCTAGGATAACAGGACACAAAATGTCAACAATAGGAGAGTGATTAATTCATTATAGTAAATTTTCTTAATATAATAATATGTAATTATAAAAATAATAGATATAAATGTACTTAGTTTTAAATGATGTTCATGACATGATAAGACTAATGAGTACATTCCTCATTTTTATAGAAAAGATAGCTTTCATATTATATATTTATATGTATAATATATATTTCTATAGGCACATATTTTATATGAAACCCTTGACATTATATCTCTATGTGGGTATTTATGTGTGTCTGCATGTGTGTGTGTAGGTGAGCAGAAATCTTGACAAGTCAAAAACTAGAGAGAACTTAGAATAGTACATATCAGTAATACATGTTTATTGTTATTTTCATGTCTTTATAAAATTTTTCCTTAAAAAATTTTCGCATGAAGAATCTGGGAAAAATAAACTCCAAACTGTAAGTTGCTGTCTTCAGGAGACAGGATTTCACAGACTGGGTCTGTATGGGCAGGACAATGTAAATGAAGCTTTTACTTTCAATCTCAGGTAGGTTTTTTTTTAAGTGTCTGTAGACTTAGAGGACATTTTTACCTTACAGTGTTTTCCAGTACTTTTCAAGGAAAAATAAAGAAGAAATTTTTTTAAATGTTAGGAGAATTTTCAATTTCCAAATATCATAAAATGTCAGAACTGGAATTGGTGTTCAGTGGATACATTCAGTCACTCACAAAAAGACATGCTTTACACTGTGTGACATTATGTAAGCCCTCATTCACTGATGAGAACATTGAAGCCTAGAAAGAAATATAGACTTTGCCTCTTGTTTTGAGGTTAGCAAATTAGAACAGAAACAAAAACCACAAAAAACCCTGAGGGATTCGTACATGGGGCAAGTGTGTTTCAGATAAGCTTCTCTCCACACAAGGAAGGTAGGGAACAGTATGAAGGAACTAGAGTAGCAGGGACCAGCCATGATCATCTAGGAGTAGTAAGAGTACTAATAACAGAGATCATAATCCTTGCCATAGTAGCTGCCACTTCCTATTAGGCACCAGGATGGGCAGTTTTTAGTTTATATCATTAATTCTGACATTGAACCTATGAGGTAATTCTTGGTCACATTAATTTTCAGAGGTGAAACTGTGTCTAAGAAATTTCCAGAGTTAAGGGATGTGCCCAGAGTTCAGTGATGTGATGCTAAATGTTTAACTACCAGCTTTGAGGAAAAATAAATGTATGCCCATATACTCACACATATGTTAACTATATGAAAATATAAATTTATGTACACACATAACCTTACTATAATTTTTACTTACGTAAAAGATGTGTAGCACACAATTTACAAATAATAATAAAATATAAAATACTCTATTATAAATCCATGTAACCAGTTGAGTCTCACAGGATACCCTCTGATTTTTGCTGAACTCAGCAACCATATATCTATGATTGTAAATGATGGAAAAATGTAATTCGGATGTGAAAATGGTTTGACATTTTCATTTATATTAATGAGTAAGATGAAGTGAAATAGCAAAGCCACATATTGGAACTTTATTCATTAATCAATACTTCGAGCAACTTCTTTACTGAATCCCAGAATAGCTTTTGAATGCTGGCAGAATATTTCTTTAATTGTTTTTGTGCTATTCAAAATATAAAGGTTACATATCTGACATAAATTTTTAAGTTTAATCTGCATTATTAACGTTTTCTCAATCATTTTCTTAAGTATAGTCAATCAGCAAAACAATAAAGCAGACCCTGATTTGTAGCATGTGCTGATTTCCATAGTGTAAATACTCCCATCAATGGCCAGTGAAAGCTGGTATGAGCCAGCTTCAGCACCCAGTGCCAGATTTGCAAAAGGGAGGTAGAAAAATACTTTAAAAGGGAGAAAAGTTAATCTTTGCCTATTCAGATATTACTCTGATTTCAAGTAATACTTGGGATTTTAAAAAAATAATTTAAAAAATTTTCACCACACCTTTTCCAGCATTTATTGTTCCTAGATTTTTTGATAATGGCCATTCTTACCCTGAGAAAACCATAATTCAAAAAGAGTCATGTACCACAATGTTCACTGCAGCACTATTTACAATAGCCAGAACATGGAAGCAACCTAAGTGTCCATTAACAGATGAATGGATAATGAAGATGTGGTGCATATATACAATGGAATATTACTCAGCCTTAAAAAGAAAGCAAATTGAGTTATTTGTAGCAAGGTGGATGGACCTAGAGTCTGTCATACAGAGTGAAGTAAGTCAGAAAGAGAAAAGCAAATGCCGCATGCTAGTGCATATATATAGAATCTAAAAAAAAAATAAAAAATGGTACTGGTGAACCTAGTGACAGTGCAGGACTAAAGACGTTGACATAGAGAATGGACTTGAGGACACGGAGTGGGAGGGGAAAGCTGGGCCAAAGTGAGAGTGGCATCGACATATACACACTACCAAATGTAAAATAGCTAGTGGAAAGCAGCAGTATAGCACAGGGAGAACAGCTCAGTGCTTTGCCGATGACCTAGAGGGGTGGGATAGGGAGGGTGGGAGGGAGGCTCAAGAGGGAGAGGATGTGGGGATATATGTATGCATATGGCTGAGTTACTTTGTTGTACAACAGAAACTAACACAGTATTGTGAAGCAATTATGCTCCAATAAAGATCTATTAAAATAACATTTTTGATTTATTTTCAAATTTAGAGAAAATTTGTAGGAAAAGTACAAAGACCTTCCACATGTTCTTCAGCAGTTGTTTATGTTTCTCCCCAATTTGCTTTATTATTTTTCTCCGAATCTTCTGTCGTTCCTTTCTCCATTTCTCTCTCTCTCTTTCCATTTATCTCTCTTTGTCTGTCTCTCTCTCTGATCAGTCATGCTAGGTGTAGGTGTTTATTTACCTTTTCAAGGAACCAGATTTTAGCTTCGTTAATTTTGTCTTTTTTTTCTCACACTACATTATTGGTTTTTGCTCTATCACTATCATTTTCTTTATTCTACTTAAGTCTAAGCTGTTCTTTTTTTTTTCCTAGCCTCTTAATGGAAAAACTTGGTAACAGATTTTAAGAACTTTATTCTTTAATAGGAACTTCTCAGGCTACACATTTCCCCCAAAACACAGCTTTAAGTTGATCTTGCAAATTTTGTTGTGATATATTTTTACTACAATTCTCTTGCAATAACTTCTAATTTCCTTTGTAATTTGTTTTTGAGCTGTGAGTTACCTAGCAGTACATCAAATTTTGAAATAATTGGGGCTTTTATACATATCTTATACTTACTGATTTCTAATTCAATCCTCTATTAGTTTTTCAGCTATAACTACTTACATTATTTTAAGTAAGTGTTCTAAGGATTGCAATACGTATTCTTTATTTTAGAATTAATATTGTACCACTTTATGTAAAAGGTAATAACTTTGCAACAGTACAATTCCTTTTATCTGGTTACTGTTGTTCTTGTCATGTTTATTACAGCTACTTATGAGTCCCATGACAGTGCTGTTATTTTCATTCAGTCACACATTTTTTTAAGAAGTAATGATAAAATATTCTTTGCATATTCTTTAATTCTGTTGCATTCTTTAATTTTTATCAACATATTTACCATTTCTAGTTCTCCCTACTCTTTCCTATAGATTCAGTATTCACCTGGTTTCTGTTCTTTTCAGCCAGAAGAATTTTTTTTTTTTTAGTTTTTCTTTCATTGCACAACTACTGGAAATACATTTTCTCCATTTGTACCTGAAAACTTCATAATTTTTGCTTTTATACCTAAAATATATTTTTACTGGATATTGTATTTGTGGTCATTGATATTTTTGTTGTTTCAGAATTTAAGGAGACAATTCTAGTGGGATGAAGTTCAACGTTTATCCATATCATTATTTTTCCCTGAATGTAATGTCATTTTCTTCTAGCTATTTTCAAGATTAAAAAAAAAATCATCAGTTTGGTTATGATACATCTAGGTGGGGTTTCCTTCATATTTATATGACATGTGGTTCATAGAGTTTCTTGGATCTGTAAAATTATATCTCTTTTTTAACCATATTTGGGAATTTTGGGGCCATTTTCTTCAATATCCACATCTCTATCTCCATGAAATATTAAAGAAGTCAGCCATGTTGATATCTGGAGATAAAGCATTCCAGGCAGAAGGGAGAGTCAGTACACAATGCCCTAAGGTAGGAGCATATCTAGCATGTTTGCAGAACAAGAAGGAAACCTGGACAACTGGAACAGTGAGTAAAAGGGAATGCAGGAGAAGAAGTTAGAGAGGTCACATCATATAGGAGTATCCAGGATTTTTAAGAGAAGTTTGGGTGGTAAAGTGTAGGTGGAGAACCCTTGGAGGGTTTTATCAGAGGAGTAATGTTGCTCTTGTAAAGGTATTACTCTGGCATCTATATTGAGAATATATTATGGTTGAGAGAGAGCATTAACAGGAAAATCGGTTAGAAGTTATTTAATAACTCAGGCAAGATATATGGTAGAGTGTGCCATCAGAGCTGATAAGAAACTGTCAGATTCTTGATATATTCTGAGGATAGGTCCAGCTGGATTTACTGACCCATTGAATCTGGAGGGTGAGGGAAAGAGAGAAGTCTTAACTATTTGCAAAGCTTTGGGTCTGAAAGCTAAAAGGATAGCATTGTCTTCGACTTACAAAGGGCAGACTTTGGGTGGATCAGGTTTGGGTAGGAGGAAGTCAAGAGTATAATTTTGGACTTAGTATGTTTGAGATATCTATTAGACCATCAAGACAATATATCAAGCAGAGAGTTGCATATACAGGTTTCAGATTCAAGAAAGAGACCTGGGTTGGAAATATAATACTGGAAGATATCAGCGTATCAATCTGTAACTATGATTGGATAAAATCACCAGAGTAGTCAGTTTAAGTACAGAAAATAATAGAATCAAGAACTGAGACACTGGGATCAGGATTGAGGTAAATGAGATGAGGAGGACCCAGTAAAATAACCTAAGAATGGCAGTGAGGCAGGAAGTCAATGAAGAAAATATATCAAGGAGGAGAGGGTGATCAGCTTTGTACAATGCTTCTGATCATTAATTTTAAATAAGGGTTGTGAATTAATTGAATGTAACAACATTGAGCTCATTACTAATCTTGATAAAGGCATCTTTGGTGGAGAATTGGGAGTAAAAGTTTGACTGGAGAGACGTTAAAAAAGTATAGTGGGAGGAAAGTTGGAGATGAGTAGAGATGGCTCTATTGAGGATACGTCTTGAGAAGTTGCTGGAAAAGAAAGTAGCTGAATAGGGCTGTTGCTGGCAGGGAAAGTAAGGTGGTAAAAAGGTTATTTTTTAAATTTAAAGTGTGTGATGATTAATTTCATGTGTCAACTTGACTGCACCATGGAGTGCCCAATTTTAAAACATTTTATTGAAGTATAGTTGATTTATAATGTGTTAAATACTGCTGTACAGCAAAGTGATTCAGTTATACATATGTTTATGTTCTTTTTCATGTTCTTTTTATTATTGGAGTGTAGTTGCTTTACACTGCTGTGTCAGTTTCTCCTATACAGCAAAGTGAATCAGCCATACATATACATATATCCTCTTTTCTGGGGGTTTCCTTCCCATTTAGGTCACCACAGAGAACCAAGTAGAGTTCCCTGTGCTATACAGTAGGTTCTGATTAGTTATCTGTTCTATACATAATAGTGTAAATATGTCAATTCCAATCTCCCAGTTCATCTCACCCACCCTTTTCCCCCTTGGTATTCATACATTTGTTCTTGTATCCATACATTTGTTCTCTATGTCTGTGTCTCTATTTCTGCCTTGCAAATAAGATCATCTATACCATTTTTATAGATTCCATATATATGCATTAATAACACAATATTTGTTTTTCTCTTTATGACTCACTTCACTCTGTATGACAGTCTCTAGGTCCATCCATGTTGATGCAAATGCCATTATTTTGTTCTTTTTTATGGGTGAGTAATATTCTATTGTATACATGTACCACATCTTCTTTATCCATTCATCTGTCGATGGACACTTAGGTTGCTTCCATGTCCTGGCTATTGTAAATAGAGCTGCAATGAACATTGTGGTACATGACTCTTTTTGAATTATGGTTCTCTCTGGGTATATGCCCAGGAGTGGGATTGCTGGGTCATATGGTAGTTCTAATTTTTTGTTGTTGTTGTTTTTGTTTTTTGCTGTACACGGGCCTCTCACTGTTGTGGCCTCTCCCATTGTGGAGCAACAGGCTCTGGATGCGCAGACTCAGCGGCCATGGCTCACGGGCCTAGCCGCTCCGCGGCATGTGGGATCTTCCCAGACCGGGGCACAAACCCGTGTCCCCTGCACCGGCAGGTGGACTCTCAACCACTGCGCCACCAGGGAAGCCCTAATTTTTGTTTTTTAAGGAGCCTCCATACTGTTCTCCATAATGGCTGTATTAATTTACATTCCCACCAACAGTGCAAGAGGGTTCCCTTTTCTCCACACCCTCTCCAGCATTTATTGTTTGTAGATTTTTTGATGATGACCATTCTGACTGGTGTGAGGTGACACTTCATTGTAGTTTTGATTTGTATTTCTCTAATAATTGGTGATGTTGAGCATCTTTTCATGTGTTTGTTGGCCATCTATACATATTCTTTGGAGAAATGTCTATTTAGGTCTTCTGCCCATTTTTTGATTGGGTTGTTTGTTCTTTTGATATTGACATGTATGAGCTGTTTGTATATTTTGGATATTAATCCTTTGTCAGTTGCTTCATTTGCAAATATTTTCTCCATTCTGAGGGCTGTCTTTTCATCTTGTTTATGGTCATGTTCTTTTTCATTATGGTTTATCACAGGATATTGAATATAGTTCCCTATGCTATACAGTAGGACCTTGTTGTTTATCCATCCTATATAAAATGGTTTGCATCTGCTAATCCCAAACTCCCAATCATCCCCCTTGGGAACCATAAGTCTATTCTCTATATCTATGAATCTGTTTCTGTCTCATAGATAAGTTCATTTGTATTGTATGTTAGAATCCACATATACGTGATATCATATGGTATTTGTCTTTCTCTTTCTGACTTACCTCTCTTAGTATGATAATCTCTAGATCCATTCGTGTTGCTGCAAATGGCATTATTTCATTCTTTTTTATGGCTGAGTAATATACCACATTTTCTTTATCCATTTACCTGTCGATGGACATTTGTTTCCATGTCTTGGCTGTTGTAAATAGTGCTGCTATGAAATAGGGGTTTATGTATCTTTTTGTCCTGGGTATATATCCAGAGTGCCCAGATATTTGATTAAATATTCTGGCTGTGTCTGTACAGTTGTTTCTGGATGAGATTAACCTTTGAATCAATAGACTGAGTAAAGCAGATTGCCCCGCCCATTGTGGGCAGGCCTCATCCAATCCACTGTAGGTCTGAATAGATCAAAAGTGCTAAGCCAGAGAGAATGTGCTTTCTCTGCTTGACTGTGTTTGAGCTGGGACTTTGATTTTCTCCTGCCTTTGGTCTCAGACTGGAACGTACACCATTGGTTCTCCTGGGTCTCTAGTTTGTCAACCGCCAATCTTGGGACTTCTTGGTCTCTATAGCTGTGTGAGACAATTCCTTATAATAACTTTCTAGATAGATAGATAGAGATATAGATAGATACAGACACAGATATAGATGTAGACATAGATATAGGTATAAAGATATAGATAAAGATATAGATTTAGATACAGATATAGATATCCTATTGATTCTGTTTCTCTGGAGAGCCCAGACTAATACAAAGTGGGAGAAATTGTAGCATGCTTGTAAACTAATTGGAATAATACAAGAAAGAGAGAAGGGGAAAATGTGTGGGGTTATAAGTTTTAGTAGGAAAAAAAGGAATGAGATTTACTGCAAAAATGAAGAGATTGGAATGGTTTATTTATAGTAACAGATGGCAAAGAACAGTATATGGATGCAAGTGCTGGTTGGTAAATATATTTGGATGTGGGAGTCTGAAATTTTCATCTACTGTTAAAAATTTTCTCAGTGAAGAAGGGAGCAATGTCACTGGCTAACAGTGAAGATAGGGAGATGTTGGTTTGAGGAGATTGCATATGTGAAGTCATTTAGGGGAGTGGGAGAGCAAAGGTGCTATGTTGTATCTCCTGGTGGAAGGATTCTTCCCTCTGGAAAATTATGGGAACAGGAAACAAAAATTTTGCTAATGCATCAGTAGGGGTAATAGTGAGTGGTGCTGTTCCCGTTTCTACCTCCTGATTCTTGGATGCATGAATCCTGGTTACTGGATAAACAGCACCATGTATTGGATACTAATTCAGAGCATATACAGCCTTCTGGAGAACCTTTCACTAACCCTGCAAGGTGTTGCTTCCCTCCCTGCTTTCAAAAAGACATTCTACCATTCTATCAAGCTTGAGGATAGTGAGGAAGAAGACAAGACCAGTGAATTCTATGAGCATGGGCCCACTGCAGTACTTATTTTGCTGTGAAGTGAGGTCCTTGATCAGAAGCAATGCTGTGTGGAATACCATAATGGTGGATAAGGCACTTTATAAGTCCATGGAGGGTAGTTTTGGTGGAAACATTGTAGACAGGGAAGACAAATATGTATAATCATATCTTTTAATGCTAGGATTTCAGTACTGTGGCATACTGATGAGAAACAGTTGAGCCAGATGGAATTGTGCATACGGTATTTATATACATATGTGTACCTCTCAAGTCAACTCAGGCACCAGGGGACCTGGGTTTTAGTCACACTTTGCTATGAACCGGCTGCTTGGGCAAGTCAGTGAACCATTCTAGGTCCATTTTTCTCTATTGTAAATGAAAGGATTAGACTAGAAAATTTCTAATGGCACTGATTTAACATTCTTATGGCCTATGGACAAAACATTTATCTGCTTGAATATTTTTGAAGACTTTTGAAAAAAATGTTACTTACAAAGTTTATAAATCCTAATAGAATTCAGTTTAATTTGAAAAAGGCAGTTGGGTATTTTATACCTTATAATTCCCTTTGGTGTTACCAATAAACATTCGTCCAATTCAACAAACATTTATCGTGCAAAGTGTCCTTTGCGCCGTAGGTACTAGGAAACTTGTAATTAGGCAGGCATAACTTCAGTCCTGGTCATGTTGCATTTTGTGTACTTATCTATCAGTTCACAATATCCCTGAGGGAGTATGTGAATGTAGCATGTGCACAGTATAATGTTACTATAGAAAAGGCTTTGGGTTTTCTTTATTCTTCCTTGTAAGCAACTGTTTATTTTAACCCATTTTGTTAAAATTTCCCAGCATGTAACTACATTATTATTAAAATGTTCGATGTCATCATTGGTGCTTCATCAGTTTTATTTTTATTAAATAAATTTTCAAGGCCTTATAACTACTTAGCACTATTTTATTATATTGAGGCATTATAGCATGTTGGTTAAGACCATGAATTCTGGAACTAGGCTATAGGTCTGAATCCTGACTTTGCTACTTAGTAGCAGTGATCTTGGGTGGGATATATAAAAATTTCTGTATCTCATTTTCTTATGCATAAAAATTTAGATAGAAATAACACCCACTCTATAGGGATGTTGTGAGAATTAAATAAATTATTCCATTGGGAGTGCTGAGAATAGTACTTGGCCTGGCACATGGTAAGAGCTCAAGAAATATTAGCTATTATTATTTCCATTTTTTTCCTGCTCTTATTTTATAATGGAAGTCAATGGAAAATTAGAATTCACAAACCTACTTGACTCTAAAGTATTTTTTTAAATACACTACTTTTATTTAGAATTTTTGTAGTGATATATATATCAGAGATGGATTAATACTATAACATAAACCAAAAATGGATAATCTTGAGCTTGATAAATAATATTGCTCAGTGGTGGATCATTGCTTGCAGGTGTGACACCTGTTTACCTACAAAGGGCAAACGTTTTAATTACCTTATTTGTGTAAAAAACTTGGCTCTTTGAAAACAGAAAGGAATTTTCCAGAGAAAACACCTTTTGAAACAGTGATTTACTTCACATCGGAGCAGGAAGGAGAACATACAAATTATGATTTATTGATGTTCTTTGCAGCTGGGCAGCCTGACGGAGGGGAAATGAGGGATTAGTTGATGAGCTAGAGAGCATAAGCAGGTGTGTGTACTTGAGTAGAGTGTGTGAGTGAAGTAGGGGAGCAAAGGGGAAGCAGACGTGGCAAAGTGGGATTGGAGCATACTCGGAAGACCATAGTCAGAAGTGTGTTTGGGGTTGAGTGGTATTGAGATAAAGGGTGGTGAATGGTTGTTTCCAAATTCACTCTCATAGTTGAGACAAGGCATCACCAGGAAGTGCTGATGTATGCATTTGGGAAAATTGTTTGGAAATGTTTCATTTTGTTTAGATCCAGACACAGGCTCAGAGCTGGAAGGACCTAAAAATTCTGTCTCCAAAATCATCCAAAACAGATGATGGTTGGCTATGCTAATTATAAAGCCTCCCAAGGGAGATTTTCCATCATCTAATGAAACTTCAGACATAAGTGACAGCCATTATAAACATATGCACATTTCAGCAGTCATTAAGGCAAATATGAAAACAATGGTAAATTAACATTTGCATCAAACTGCATAATCCTATTATATCTCACTTTCCCTTGCCCTAATTTGAGTCATCAATTTAAAATAAAGAAGGCTTTTCCTTCCTTTGTTTTAAATTAGAGAACGTAGCGGGTTTGTGACTCCCTCATTTGTCCTGCTGGCTTTGATGTCTTCACTTTTGTTCTCAAAACTCAGTTTTAGTATTAGGCTCCTGGGCCAATTGCATCAGTCATTCTCTAGTCATGATAATTGTTAAGGGATGGAAAACCATAATGAAGTTAAGATATTGCTTTGTCTATCATCTTGAATTATTTTCTTACAGGATTTTGAGGAGGTAGAAACAAAAAGAACAAAGAACAAATCAAAGGGCCAAATTAAAAAAATCAGCAAAGACAGAAAAGTCAGAGTAAGGATATATTAAAATAAGTTTGAAATAAGTTTCATCTATGACATTTTATATATTTTTTTCTATAAAATTAATATCATATTCAAAAAATTTGTTTGGAACCTGGGTCAGCCTTTTGTTTAGTGAAGTTTATTGCCATCTTTGCTGTAAGACTTAACAATCAAAGCCTGGACATCTGGCTGCCTTCCACATTTACCTTTTCTGAAATTCCTAGATATAGACTAAAAAGATAAGTGTTGGCTGCAGCAGGCCATTATATTACCTTTCATGAGAAGCCTCGAGAAGCAAAGAGAGGTAAGTCATAAGGATATGAAAACATAGTGAAGTTTCTTTCATTGGGGGTTAAAAACTGGGTAATAGGGAATGGCATGGTGGTTTTTCTTAGCAAAATCCCTAATTCACATTCCTACTCCTATTATTCTAATTTCATCATCTGAAATTTGTTTCTGGCCACTGTATAGTTAACCCTTTCACCCTATTTTTCAGTCTATGGTGGCAAACTTGGCACACACATGAACCTCTCCTCCATCCATAGATCTCACTGAATGGCAGTAAAAGATATACAACATAATGAGTTCCTGGTAATACTGTAAACCAGAGAGGATTCCTCCAGCAAACCAGAGATTTGACAAACTTTAGGAATTCTGAAAGTGGAAGGGATTATATAGTAGATAAAGCAGATGGGTGAAAAAAAGTCACACACTGGAAGAGATGCAGGAGGAAGATGGTACAGATAAGGGAGAAGCTCTTCCTAGCTGAGCTGCAGAGAAATTCTAAGTTTGGAGTTGGTGGACAATGAAAAAGCAGGTTTGGGAAGAGTCAACGAAATGTATGAGGTCTAAGGAATTTTATGGTCTAAATGCATCCTCCCATGCATTTTTGGAGGAGCATTCTAGAACATTTGTTCACAGACAGAAATCCAAGACTCACCTTCTATATAGAGTAATATATTTGGGGAGGGGTCGATCACAGTCTGTGTCATGAGGTGAAGGATATAACAAAGAACCTGAAAGGACAACATATTTTCACAACATTATAGGAAGAGACAGTGCCTGTCAGAAGTGTATTGTGGAAAAGTTTTCTACTTCCAAACTAACTTATGCCTCACTTTGGTGTTTGTGGAGTTCTTGAGCTAGCCTTCCTATTCCCAGGTATGTAACATAAAGGAAAGCTTGTTTGCAACAGGAACCATCAACTTACAAGGGGATCCTCAGTCAGCCCTTCCTAAATAGATAGACTGATATATACTACTGAAAAGGATAGCAACTTATACTGAATCAAATCATATTTTGTTCACAAATATCAATTGTTAATGAAGGATTATTAGACCTTTGGGGAATACTTAAACAGCCTGGGAGAGGAAGAAAGACCAAGATGGACAAACAGATTGACAGATCCCAGGTGTAGAAATAGTGCAAGAAATAGTAAAGAATTTAAAAATTCTAATGTGTATCCTTAGAGATATTTGAGAGACTATATCATCAATAAAGCAAAACCAAGTTATTAGGGAATAAGAGTAATTATAGACCAAGTAGAAGTTTTAAAAATTAAAAATATACAGAAAGAATTTAAATAATATAGAGCTAATTAAAAAATATTCTAGAAAGTTGGAAATAAAGTTGAGCAAAATGCTCAGACCTCAGCAAAAAGAGAAAAAAGATGGGAAAAAGTTAATAGTTATGGGAGACACAGAGAACCCACTTTCTAGCACGTATTACAGATGGCAAGAACAGAGAAAATGGAATAAGGATAAGGACAATTAAGTGAATATTTGGTGCGAGGAGGCCACAGGGAAAAGGGATATTTGAGCAAGAAAACGAGAGAATAATTCTTGCATTCTAGGCAGAGAGGATTGTCTCTGTGAAGGCCCAGAGGTGGGAATTTGCATGCATATGGGAATTTCCCAGAGGTGGGAATTTGAGGACCAGCAAGAAAGTTACTGCGACTAGAGCTGAGTGACCAACGGTGAGAATAGTCAGACATTCGATAAGAAAAATAACAGGGCCAGAGTTTCTTGGTCCTTTTTGACCATTGCCATCACACCCTAAGGTGAATAGGGAAGGATTAGAGAGTTTTGAACACAACAATGACATGATCTGACCTACATTTTAAAAGGATGACACTGGCTGCTATTTTTGGATGAAGTATGTTTTGAATAATTTTTTTTTTCCGTGAAGACTATGTGGGCTACACTCTGAGTCCCTGTGTATTTGAAACTCTTTCTATTGCTTGTATTGTGTGAGTAAGAATGTCTTGGGTCTTAAATTTTTCAGTTGAAAACTCAGTAGATGTTATGCTAGTGTCTTCCAACATTTAATATGGTAGAGGAGGAAGATGAGATGATTCTCACTTTTCCATTTGTGTAGATCACATTTACTGTAACTTTTTAGAGAAGTCTCTGATATTATTTACCTTTGGACCTCAAATATTTCACCAGGGATATCTAAGCAGTGGTCATTTACCATTAATTTCACACACAAATCTAATCTTTTTATAGTCATACTACAATGTTGATTTGGCTTTATCATGTGTAACTGTCTTATCTAATCCTTACAACAACCCAGTGAAGTGGCTACTATTATTATCTCGATTTTACAGATGAGGTAAGTGAAGCTTAGAGAGATCCATGTCTTGTTACAGCTCTCAACACAGTGTACTCTGTCCTTAATATCTCCACCAGCTGGCTGAGTCTCCCTGAGGCTGGGTTGGGATGAGTCTTGCTCATATATGAAGCTTGTTGGATTGAGAAGAGGGGAGTTCCAGAAGGAAGGAAGGCCAGAACTGACTGTGGGGAGAGCATGATCACTGTAGGGAAAGGGACATTAGGAATGTCAGGGGCTTTCTCAGCATCTGCCCAGCCCTCCAGAGACCCCAGTAACCCTCACCTCAGGTGAAACAATGATGAGGGCCCTGGAGACACAGTGAGCCCGTTAATTTCTACATTTCAGCCTTATTTCAGATTATCCTTTTGCATAAAACTGTCTGATGTTATTTCCTGAAGCATATCTTTGCCAAGACATGTTTGGTTTCAGTGGTGCTTGTTTAAGTATATAAAAGCTCAGAAAAGATAGCTACTGTGGTAGACTCATTTGGCTGCCTACCAACAGCTGCTCCCAAACTTTACATTTTTACTAACTGAAGTCCAGTTTGTTTAAGTGGTGGACTGAGAGGTCTTGACTTCCAGAAAATAAGGAAATCTGCCAAACCTAGGAAATGAATTGTGATTGGTTTATTTTAATCATCATAATTTTATTCTAATTTGATAGAAACTCTGTTTTTCAGACTTCTTGTAGAAGGAAGTGACTGAGTGATTAGAGAGAAATTCTCCTAGGAGGAGGTGATTCTGGAAAAAAAATTAATTTCCCAATAGAAGAAACAAATCTGAGAATAATGTTAGATCAGCCTCTTCTTCCTACTCTGAAGATGGACATTATGATGTCTTGAGCAATGGCAGACACCTATCAATCAGAAGACAAATGGGCAATATGAAAATATGGCAAAATGGAGAGAAAAAGCTTGGTTCTTTGACAACATCCCACTAGGAAGTCTAATTCCAATTTGATTTGGAGCAATAGTCACAGGGTAATTCATTCTTGCCTATTTGATTCTGAAATGGCTTTTCCTATTTAAAAATTTCTTTCTTCTATTTAATTATTAAGGTGAATTTAGATGCTTTTGGAATCTTTGCCATGGGTGGTGGTAAAGTTTTAACGCCCCTCATATATAGAGAGGCATGTAGCATCAGATGGTTGTAGAAATTGGATTGGCTATTTGTCAAATTCAAATGTAAACCTTTAGGGACTTCCCTGGTGGCACAGTGGTTAAGAATCTGTCTGCCAATACAGGAGACACGAGTTTGATCCCTGGTCCAGGAGGTTCCCACATGCCACGGAGCAACTAGTCCCGTGTGCCATAACTACTGAGCCTGTGCTTTAAAGCCCGCGAGCCACAACTACTGAGTCTGCACACCACAACTACTGAAGCCCACGCACCCTAGAGCCCATGTGCCACAACTACTGAGCCCACGCACTGTAACTACTGAAGCCCACGCTTTCTAGGGCCCACGGGCCTCAACTACTGAGCCCGCGTGCTGCATCTACTGAAGCCTGTGTGCCTAGAGTCCATGCTCTGCAACAAGAGAAGCCACCGCAGTGAGAAGCTGGCACATCCCAATGAAGAGAAGCCCCTGCTCACTGCGACTAGAGAAAGCCCACGTGCAGCAACGAAGACCCAATGCAGCCAAAAGTAAATAAACTTTTTTAAAAAAATGTAAATCTTTAGCTTCTTGATTGGAGCTGGGGTGAAAATAGACATGGGAAGAAAATATATGCCATCAGCATGCTCACAAAACATTGCTGGAAGTGGGTGAAATAACAAACTAAGTTTGAGCACATTTGTCAGCTATGTGTCATACTTACTATAGAAGTAAGGTAATGTGCAAAAATCTTTAAGAACCATGAAGAAATTCTTTCAACATATGTCCTTTCAAGACTACTGTTGCTTCTAATCCTACAATTTAAGAGGGGAAAATAGTTAGGAAAGTTTCAGGGGTCAACTCCATGATTATTAATGAGCTGGGAATAAAAGTGATAAGTAAAGTCCAAAGGATTCTTATTGTTTAGTCTTGGTTAAACACTGAGAGATGCGCCTGATCTCTAAGTATATAAAAGATGACTAGACAAAGGAAAGGATATACAAAGGAAAGGAGCCAGCTGTTCTCCTTCACTGGTGATTGAAAAGGCAAAAATGAGCTCCATTTGTGACTGTCCTGTGGACACAGGTTTAGGCAAAGTCTAATGCTTGTGTGACAGGGGGATAACATGCCACTCCTTTCCACAAAAGAATATATGGGGTTGTTTTAACCTTTGAAGGAGAGAGTTTCAACTCTATTTCATGATTCTAAAAGAACCAAGTTATGTTTGAATAAGATAAAAGCATAAGTAAGAGAAAAAAAGCCCATCAGGATGTTGTAACAGTAACACAGAGCCTCACATTAGTCATACTCTTTGTTCCTTATGGAAAATTCATAATTCTAAAAGTAAAAAGCAGTGTTTGGTAGAAGGGGATCAATTTGAAGATTAATAAAGTTTAAAGTTACTTATAAATTACAAAATTATACCATCACAAATATCCTACTAGTAAAACATGAGGTTGGTATGCTGCTAAAGCTTAAAAGGATATTTAACTATTGGCGTGCCCTCTTCTCACTGAATGTGGATGAGAGACTATTACTAAAATATCTCAAAAACCTCAGCTGGGATGCTCTATCTGGAGTAGTTTTGGTCACATACTAGATGAGAAGCTACTCTTAGGTCACCTCGCCTGCATGGGGACAACATATCCACCGACACATCTTTTGACAATCCGTTTCTCTCACTTACCAAATGTTTTTGACTTTTGGCAATAACAGCCCTCCTTAAAGCTCTGCCCTCCCAAATTTTGGTTGGGCATTTCTATCATTCTTTAAAAAGTTTCACAGTCTAGCTGTAGTTCAGATTAATGGCTGGGTCTAACATAACTTGACTTTTCAAACAGTCAAAGATGGACAGAAGAAAGGCATGCTCACTGGAATGCTGGCAGATTTATTTCCAGTTCAAGCCAAAAAACAGCCTTTCTCATAATATTTCAGTGTGTCCAGTTCAATCTAGGTCAGAAACCAGAAATGCAAAACATTCACCAATGTTTCTGAACCTTCAGAAGTGAGTAGACGGTTTGGGTGGCTGAGAATATTTATTTAAGCATGATCCTACTTTAAAACCATTTACCCTGCCTGATTGTTAGAGGCTGTGGGAAGTAAAGTGCCCACAGAGAATGGCTCTGTAATGCACTCTAAATTCTTTTCCATATATTTCTATGTCTTGTTTTATCTTCTGGAACTTAGTAAAAACTCCATTATAACATTAGATTTGAAAATTTATATCTATATCAATTATTAGTCAAAATAAAAGCATTAGTGAGAAAGAAATGTACATTTCTATAGACTAAAAATTCAAAAAATTTTATAGAAAAGTATAGTGGTGTTTTACTCTCTCAGCAAAATGTATGCAATGGATGAAAATAAACTTTGTTCTAAATACATAGTCAGGCCCAGATTATAAGAGAAAATATGAAGATCTGTATAACAGTGTTTCTCAGAGTCTCTTTTACGTTTCAAAAAAAATGTATTTACCAGTTTCCTTCATGTTTATGTTTTAAGTCCCCTCTTTCAAATCAGGAAAAATGGTTTTTAGTAATACGTATACTCTATATGGATTAGTGCATTCACCTGCACACAAACTGCATGCTATAATTTTCTTCAAATGTGTAAGTAACAGAAACTTAGTCTAGTTTAAGGATAAAATGAAATTTATTGGAAAAGTACTTAAGCATTTTATAGAATTTAAGCAAAATTTGAATAATCAGGAAGAAAGCCAGGGAAATCTGGTGACATGAGCACTGGTGATTCCAGCTAGGGAACATGACTGGTCTGGGGACATAAGCAATGACATTTGAGTGTTTGAAGGACCGTCCTTCTAAAGTTTCACTATTAATGTGACTCAGTGGTTGTTTTCTCTAAGACCCTTGATTCCAAATCTTGAACCAAAGTATCAGATTGGCTACTGGCTCAACTAAGGCAGAAGGAATATGGACTTAGTATTCTATAATTTACTACATGTCTTAACTTTAATAATGTGTTATGAAGCAGATGCTCACTATCAGAATAAAAGAACAAGAACATATCAAGATGTGGTATCAGTAAGAATGGCAATGTTTAGTAGAGACTCATACAAAAAATACAAAATGTTTATTTTTTGGATTAATGTGTCATTATTAATTTGATTCTGCATCTGTGAGAAGGAAAAGACATAATTAAATGGGTTCCCCTATTGGTACTTGGGGGCTTGCATGAAGTTATGAGACATGACAATGATTTAGTTAATTCATTAGTTCAATAACATTTTGAAATCACTGGACTAAGAAAATTAGTTTTCTTTTCTATTAATTTTTGTATTATGTACATACTTTTCAGAGATAAGGTCATTTAAAGGTGGAAACACTTTGAGTGGGTAGATGAACAATAACTTCTGCTGAAAAATAACATATTTAATAGATTTGAATTTCTTTCCTTCTTTTCTTCTTTCCTTCCCTCCCTCTTCCTTGTTTTTCCTCTTTAAAAAAATTACTTAAAGCTTATAAAGGAGATAAAAACATTTTTAGCCAGGATTTTTAAATTAAAGGAAACAAACCATTAAATACAGTATGTTACATACAACAATCTTTTAGTATTGTCCACTAGTCCCAAAGTTTTCTTGAGGCAACAAACTCTACAGCCTATGTATTATTTGGTAGGAGTATGGAGGATATCTACTAGTACAGCAGCTTTGTTTCCTTTTTTAGTTTTTATAGTTAAAATGACTTGTTGCTTTGTAAAAAACTCATATTTTCTTTTTCTTGATATGCAGACTGAAAATAATTGTCTTTCTACTGAAAACATTATTTGCCAATTTTATGCATGGATGAATTAAATAATGATTTCAAGCCTGTTTTAGGTATTAGTATCAATAGTTTTCTCTTTTATTATTACATGAGATATTGCTTTATTTGACAACTTAATAATTCTGAAGTAAACCAAGGTAGAAGAAAGTCAGCCATATCAGCATTAGTCCACACATATAATAAATAATTTCATAAATTCTCAAATATCTCAGAAATTTTATTTTTGTACCACATTCTGTTTTAAACAGTAAGGTTAATGACTTAAAATTATTCAAGAATGTTTTGTAATAATAATGGCTAACAAAATGATATATACTGGCAAGGGACTCTAAATTTAGTGTTTTGAATTTCCAACATTGCAAAGCAATTATATTAATCTGTTGACATCCTACTTCATAAAACTCTTTTCTTATTTCCTTAGGTGAAGAACAAGGGGAAGGCTGTATTTCCATGTATTTCTAATATCTTAACCAATTTGCCATATTGGTACAGTACAATAAAGGGTTGTTTTTCAACTCTAGAAGCTTATTTCATTTTTCCTTAGAAAATCTGGGGGCTGGGGAAAGTCAGTGGACAAGTTTACTGGCAGTATTACCTAATTTCATCATTGTTTTAATTTAATTCACATATGTCTGACAAATTCAAAAAGCAGCTTTTTCAACAAGACTAAAGTACTTTTTGTTGGTAATCCCAGGAGGATTTAACTAGTTTTAGTTGAATCATCAGAGAAGATATTTCCTTTCCCTTCTCTGTGTTTTTCTCGCTTTCTTCTCTCAGATCTCTTATATTGTGCCAAATGCATTGACTTAAACACTTCTTCAGATCACTTCTAAATGACATAACTGATTTTGAACATGAACATCAGGCTCCATTAATAAATTACAGTATGATAATGGATCTAGTTGACTGCAATGGTCAAAACTGACCACTGAGGCTTTTTGTATAAACAGACCAACCACGACTTTTGACTTTTTTAAGTTGTGTAAAAATCCAATCATGCTTAATAATGATTTCAATTTATTCCTAAAATTTACCTGTTAAATTTAAACATCTTTGTATTGTATTTACTTTGTTAACGATGGTACTTATTTGCCCATACAAATGGCTTTTTAAAAATGAGGTCAGGTTCATCAACTTGCTAACAGGTTTTGACTGATATTGGCTCTTTGTTTTCACATTAGTTCATTTATTGCATTATTAAATCAATTCTTAGTTTAGAAGCCAAGAAAATGTTTTATAGTGCAATGTGGTTGCCTCCCTAGAGTTCATTAGCTCATTTTCCTTCAATTAACTCTGCGTGCACTGCACACCTCTCCTAACTTTGCTAATGCTGAAGTCTTATTGCAGGCAGAGCATTCAGTCTGGCCTTGAATTACCAGAGAAAGTAAAGACAGAAAATGACTTTCCAGGTCATCTATCCTAGACTTCTGCTTGTCTGTCAGTGTTGTCTCTGGAAGGAGATGAACTACTGGAGGCAAGGTCATGCCATGTGATGATTAACTCTGTAAAATACTTGGATTTATGGAAAAGTTTGGTCTGTCCGTTCAACGGCGTATTCACCATGCTATTATATTTTTAGTGCTTTCAGAGAATTTTAACATGAAAAGAGGGGTTTTGCTCTTTCTTCAGAGTTACACAGCTAGTTTATGGTGGTGCTAGAAATGCATTGCTCTGGCTTCTACTACAGTATTCTCTTAATCCCATCAAAGTACATAAATAACCAAATTATATCCTCATATATGCTCACATATTAGCACAAATCTAGTTCAGAAATGAAAACAAATGAATACCCTGTAGACTCAATGAACTGAGCTTTCTCTTCAACTTAAAACCTACCAACTTCTTGCAAGTAGGTTTAGTTTAGCTCAAGTTTTAAAAAATTGAGTTAAAAATACATATAGATGAGTATTTTAAAATCCATTCTTCCTGAAAAGTCATTGCTACTTTCTCTAACTTTTAGTATTAACTGCCTCTTGAAACTGATCAATGTGGAGAACTTATCCAAATGAAGAACCCATATTTTCAATAAAGAAATTTTAAAATGTTATCTGAATAATAAATCAATAGTCAGAAAATATAGCCTCACCTAATTTGCATTTTGCCTAAGTCAACACAACAATCATATCACTTGCTTATGCTTGTGGAAGCAAAGGCTAGTGAACTCAATTTTAAGCCTATTATCTCTTTTAGATAACGTTCTGTGTTGAGCAATAAGAATGTTTTCTCTGCTTTTTTCCAGGAAATCTTTTCCCACTGAATTTAAGACCAGAAGTTTATTTTAATGTTTCAGAACTTCAAATGTTATTTTCTAAAACAAGGAAAAGCAGTTGAGTGTTATTTGTAATCAAACAGAGATTCTTCTGGATATAACTGACGTGGATACAAAAGTTGCATTTGGTTTTCTAGCCAAAATAGCAGTTTGCTCTCATTACCATGCTTCTCTATCTAAAAGTGAGGCTGCATATGGTAGATTGTCAGCTTTTCCAGCAACACTCACAAATATTTTCCTTATGCTGCAAACTAAACCCTTGACTCAGTGTCTCACACAGTAGACGTTATTCATTTTGAAACAACACAGCTGTAACTCAGATTTTATGTCTAATACCTTTCCTCCATGAGTTAGATTCCAAAAGTAAACCAAAAATATTGAGAGAACTAAATTTAATAAATTTCATTAAGAGAGAATCTGTCAATGTAATCAACTTGCAAAAGCTGAAAGTAAGGGTGCTCCTACTGTTAGTAGGAACTTTTATTTTTTAAAATACTGCTGACTCAATTGGTGTATTTGTCCTTAAAACACCTTTGAGAAAATGTGTAATCAAATAATTAAATCAGCTAATTAATTTTCATCTTTTTTCTTTACCCCTCACTGACAAATGGTGAAGGATCATGTCTTGTGACATGGAAGTTTATGAAATAGTTCATGAAGCTGATAGATAGCATTATCAAAGAGGGGCTAGAATATGGAACCGCATTTGGTCTGTGGGTGACATCTGTGGGTATACTGTATTTGCAGCTGTAAGAGATGGGGTAAAGTGAGTCAGCAGGGAGAACTTGTCATTCAGAGAGTAGGTTAAAAGGAGGTAGATCCAGTAGCAATCAGTACCAAAGAGGTTCAGAAAATGGCATGGAGGTTCCCATGAAGCCAGTGAAACACTGCAACACTGATTTATGTAGAAAATAACATGTAGAGATAAGTGTCGGACATCTGCATCAAGATGGTGTTTTCTAAACAAACATAACATTAGCCATGAGGTTTAAAGAGTCCAGACAGGATTTCAGCAATGAAAAAGGAGCTTTGGAAATGCAAGGCATTGATACCATGCTAGAATGTTTTCCAGACTTTCTAGACAAGATCTCTTGCACAGAAGAGGAAAAAAAGACGACTAAATTGGGGCCCAAGGCGAGGGTTTGTTCCCAACTTCATAAAAGCAAAAGATGAGAGTCAGTCTAACAGTAACACTGACTTTCTGCTGTTTTAGATTTTGCAAATATTCTTTAATTTGAGTCAGGATTGATTCCAGTGCAAACATGTAAGATAGTGGAAAGAGAAGATGGAAGAAAAGGAAATTACACAGAAAAATGAAGCCATATAATGAAAAGCCTAGAAAGACTGTGAGAAACTTCCTGTTTCTGATAATGATGGACTAGGTTATTCAGACCACTTCTCCTGCTAACAGCAATTTAAAACTTAAAGATTTTTTTAAATCTCCTCTTTAAAACACTTAAGAAAATAACAAAATTGTAGACAATTATCAGTGACAAAGGGAATACTAGAAATCAAGTAGGAAAACAAGCATAGAAGCTAATTTTGCCTATTGACATTTGTTGACCTAAAAAATTAAAAACTGCCTGTAATGAAGAGGACAGATTTCAAAGCTGAGGGCATACATAAGGTGGAGAGTCTAATAGATATTCACATCAGTTTGGGCTCTATGGGCTACAACCTCTTGGTGAATGTAAACTAGAAGAGAACTAATCCTTGCATGGAATTATAATCCAGGAATTGTAATGTGGGTGATCCAAGGAATTGGAAGCTATTGCATTGTTTAAAGTGGACATGGACAGGTAGTGTCCCTAGCCATCTGTCAGACAAGAGCAAAAATCTTGTCTGAAAAAAGGAACTTTTTCCATAAGTTCAAATTTTTAAAAATATAACCAATAATAAAAGATAATCAGTCATAAAGAAAATGACTGTGAACTAGAAGAAATAAAAAGGAAGCTGAATGTAAGGACTTCAGATTATGAAATTGTTAGATTCAGACTAAGAAATCACTATCCTAACTATACTTGAGAAAAAAATACGAAAGACAAAATTGAAGATAGGAATTAAAATGATATGCTATTAAAATGGCATATCATATGTGGAAAACAATCAAATTGAAATTATAGAAAAAACCTCCTTAGATATTTTTAAAATCAGATTCAGCAAATTTATAGAGGACATTTATGATCTGGAATATAGGTTAGAAGAAATTATATGAAGTACAGAATTATCAAAAGATGGAAATTTTCACCTGTGGCTAAAAGAATAAAGTGTGAAAAGGTTTAGCATATGCATAATTGGAAGACAGAGAGAGAGAGAGAGAGACAGAGAGAGAGAGAGAGAGAGAGAGGGAGAGAGAGAGAGAAAGAGATAATGACTTAGAATTTTTCAAAACCAATGAAAGATATTGCAGTACTCAGAAACTGGCATCAATAATACTGTGTAACAAACAAACCCTGCGTGTCGGTAGCCTACAGTAAAAGACATTTACTTTTGTGCACAATTCTTCAAATTGGTTGAGGATCAAATTCAATACTGCTCTCTGTGACTCTCATTTTGGAACCAGCAGCTAATTTGGACATACTTTTGTGATGGTGGTTGTCAATAGCACAAGAGGGACAAATGGAAACACTTGATATTTAACACTTGGCTAGGTACTGACACACTCTCACTTCCTTCTACATTTTCCTGACCAAAGTACAGTATATGGAAAAGCCTATTATCAGTGACATGAGGATATTTATTCTGTTCATTGTAAACCAAGGTATGTTTAAGTAGGAAAGGAAGAATTGTCAGGATATAATAAAACATGCCATGGACACCCATACATAATTTCAAGAAATTTAATCAACCTCGAGTGAATGAATGAATGAATAAATAAAAATCAAAGACAAAGAGAAAACTTAGGTGTAGCCAAAGGAGACATAATTCCTTCAAAATAGTGATAATTAGACAGTCAGCTGACTTTCAACATTTTACAGCAACAATATTAATTGTTTTTTAGGATAAGTGCACTAGAAGTGTTCAAGTGAAAAGAAAAAGATTGTCAGACTACATGAACAACGATCTAATTATAAACTACATAGAAGAGATACATCTAGAACAGAACATACAGGAAAATTAAAATTTGGAAGATGAAAAAATATTTTATAAAAACACTAGGTGAAAGAAACATGTGTAACTTGACATCTCTCTTCTCAAGATAGATTCATAAATGGTGATGAGCATATTAATCAGCCAGGTGAGAATAGCTTTCATTTTTAACCTTCTTTCTTAATTCAGTGTCTTCTTCCTTTGAGCAGATCTTCCCTATGTTTAATAAATTATCTGGGATTTTTTCCAAAATACATTAATCATTAAATTTCCATTTAACAGCTATAAAAATCCTCCTTTTCTTGAACCATGAAGGCAAAAGTATTTCATTTTATAATTGTAAAAGTGTGTTTTGTCATTTTCAAGCATCTCTATGGAATAATATCTACTACTACTGGTATACAACGATGTATCTTGTATCTTTACAGATTCAAATACAACTGAATATTTCCCAAGAGCCATTATCAATTCATGTACTTAATTATATTTCATTTGTCCTTCTCATTCTGACAAGTCTGGAATGCAAGCAAGTCTCATGTGCCATGTCATCTATTTTCTTGCATTAGACAAAGTGAAATCATTTTTATTAAAAACATTTAAAAAACACTAGTCCTAGATTTTGGTCACATGTTAGCAAATCTAAATATTAATGAAAAACAGAGCTGAAGAGATTAGATTGGATTGCATGAGCTAAAGTGTTTATAGTCTTAGAAGTTGGTGGGCCATTGGTTTTTTTAGACTATTCTTATTCTAGATTGTTCAAAAACACAGAGCTGGACATGTGCAAAATTATGAAATTTGCAAAGTTGCTGCTGTGATTGTAATCAGAAGAAAAATGGTCATGGAGTCAGGAGACATGGATTCCAGGTCTGATTCTGCCACTTAATGTGATATGACCTTTGATAGATCACTTTACCACTTGGAATCTTGGACTCTTCACTGATAAAATAGAGATAATAAGATGTCCTGAGGTTGGTATGAAGATTCAATGGAATATTATATATGATTAAAAATCTTCATGCATTTTGAATAAAAATAAACATTAATGGTACTACCCTTCAGTTTCTCTTCCCCTTAATTTAAGTATCTTCTCTTATGCTTTGGAGTTTCTCCCTAGCTGAATAGCCCAATGCTCTAATGCTTCAACTAGAAGTTCTTAGCCCAATACTCCATCTATATTCACTTTTTCTAGGAATACCCATATATCAGGTCTCCTTCCTCCTTTTGTGCATGCTATGTCTTCCAAGTTTTATCTGGAACTAATTACCATGTAACAAATAAGCAATACATACTCAATTACTAATAGCTACCAATTGCATCCTTTTGCTGAGTCTTTTTATTAATTTTTATTAGAGTGTAGGTGATTTACAATGCTGTGTTAGTTTCTGCTGTACAGCAAAGTGAATCAGTTATACATATACATTTATCCACTCTTTTTTTTAAAACATCTTTATTGGAGTATAACTGCTTTACAATGGTGTGTTAGTTTCTGCTTTATAACAAAGTGAATCAGCTATACATATACATATATCCCCATATCTCCTCCCTCTTGCATCTCCCTCCCACCCTCCCTATCCCACCCCTCTAGTCTTTTTTAGATTCTATTCCCATATAGGTCATTACAGAGTATTGAGTAGAGTTTATTGTGCTGTACAATAGGTTCTTATTAGTTATCTATTTTATATATAGTAGTGTGTATATGTCAATCCCAATCTCCCAATTTATCCCTTCCTCTCCTTTTCCCCCTTGGTAACCATAAGTTAGTTTTCTACATGTATGACTCTATTTCTGTTTTGTAAATAGGTTCATTTGTACCATTTTTTTAGATTCTTCATATAAGCCACATCATATGATACTTGCCTTTCTCTGTCTGACTTACCTTACTCATTATGACAGTCTCTAGGTCCATCCATGTCACTGCAAATGACATCATTTTGTTCTTTTTACAGCTGAGTAATATTCCATTGTACCACATCTTCCTTATCCTTTCTTTGTTGATGGACATTTAGGTTGCTTCCATGTCCTGGCTGTTGTAAATAGTGCTGCAATGAACACTGGGGTTCATGTATCTTTTCGAATTATGGTTTCTCCAGATATATGCCCAGGAGTGGGATTGCTGGCTCATATGGTAGCTCTATGTTTAGTTTTTTAAGGAACCTCCATACTGTTCTCCATAGTGGCTGTACCAATTTACATTCTCACCAACAGTGCAAGAGGGTTCCCTTTTCTCCACACCCTCTCCAGCATTTACTGTTTGTAGACTTTTTGATGATGGCCATTCTGACTGGAGTCAGGCGATACTTCATTGTAGTTTTGATTTGCATTTGTAATAATTAGTGATGTTGAGCATCTTTTCATGTGCCTCTTGGCCATCTGTATGTCTTCATTGGAGAAATGTCTATTTAGATCTTCTGCCCATTTTGTGATTGGGTTGTAGTCTTTTGACAAAAGGCATCAGTCATTAATCAAACATTTTAGATGTCTAGTAATCCAAAAAGTATGTGTGTGCTCGAGGACAGAAAGTTTCTGGGACAATGGAGAGCTCTGACTTCATCTGTTTACTCCACTTATCTCTTCTTTTCAAATAAAGGGTCAATCTTGCAAAAAAATTCTATCAAAAGATGAGAAACCAAAACAAATTATGCACAAGTGTTTCATTGAAAAATTACTCATTTTGTACTGTATGTGCAGAAAAACTATACAATTTCCTTATTTTCTAAAACTGATTTGCTCTCCCTTATCACCTTCATCCACTAAGTAGTTGCAAGGTAGGCAGTGGGGGGAATATTAAATACAGATCAATTTAGTTTAAACATTTAGAATATATAATTTGAAGACTCTCTTTAGATTTAACTCAATCATTTTGAATAAGAGCCCAGACCTTTCAGATTCCTCCCCTAAGATGTGAGAGAGAGACACTTGTGACTTTTTGATGACAGGAGAAAAAGAATCCCCTAGCTTGATACTAATAATTATGTATATGCTGGAGCTCTCCCTTGAAATATGCATGACCTGACTTGCCCACGGTCATTCTGTTGGGGATTGTTGATTAAGTTGTGGCCTATTCATTCTTGGTTTGCTCAGCCCTGGGGTTTCGTTCCTTGCTGACTTGTCAACTCCCTTGGACTCCTGATAGTTCTATACACCTCTCATTCTCCAGTGTTCTCTGGCTCTCTGATCTCTCACTTTGCCACAGCATGCCAGGCCCCATGACAGATCTGCTGGCTCTAAATTTGGTATCCATGATCCTTATAAAATGAGGATTAGACTTTTTCCCTTCTTGATTACACCATGCCTCCCTCATAGTTTTACTGGCCAAGGACTTTTTGTTGGCATGAAATCACATTGTAGATCAGTTACTTCTCCAAAAGGCTCATTCTTTTGGCATTCTCCTCAGTTTATCTAACACATTTGTCACATTCCAGGCCAATGTCCAGAGAGGGGAGGCTTGTACCCATACAGCTCACCCACCAGCTAACCCTTCACTCTCTCCTTTGTTTTATCACAATTCCTGAGAGAGGAAGTAGTTGGTTACACTCCATGGTTTTCTCTGATTCCCTGAGTTGACATTTTCTCTATGTACTTCATTGAAACAGAAATATCAGATGGAGTGTGGGGAGAGAAAAACTCATTTTCAATAAAGTAAATTGGGGATTATTTAAAAAATATTACTCTTGTTACACAAAGAAAAAAAAAAGTAAAACACATCTTGGTGAAATCTAGCCAATATACTTCATGAAATTCTCTTGCCCCTCTTTTCTGACACCACTCTTTCCTCTTCTTCTCCCATGGCCACTCCTCAACATTTTGGGGGATAATCTTCTACCAGTCTATTAAATGCTGCTGTCACCTTGGAAATGCAAATCAAAACCACCATGAGATATCACTTCACACCTGTCAGAATGCATATCATCAAAGAGACCACAAATAAATTGGTGAGGCCACTATGGAAAACAGTATAGTATTTCCTCAAAAACTAAATATAGAACTACCACAAAATCAAGCAATTCCATTTCTGGGTATTTTTCCATAGAAAACAAAAACACTAATTTGAAAAGATATAGGCACACCTATGTTCATTGAAGCATTATTCACAATAGCCAAGACATGGAAGCAACCTAAGTGCCCATTGATAGGTGAATGGATAAAGAAGATGTGGTATGTATACGTACAATGGAATATTACTCAGCCATAAAAAATGAAATCTTGCCACTTGCAACAACACGGATGGACCTAGAGGATATTATGCTAAGTAAAATAAGTCAGCAGAGAATGACAAATACTGTATGATTTCACTTGTGTATGGAATCTAAAAAGGAAAAAAAAGGAACAAAAACAAACATAACAAAACAGAAACAGAGTCACAGATACAGAGAACAAACAGGTGGTTACCAGAGGGGAGAGGACTGGGGGAATGAGTGAGATAGGTAAGGAAAATTAAGAGGTACAAACTTCCAGTTACAAAATAACTGAGTTATTGGGAAGAAATGTACAGCATGGGGAACATAGTCAAGAATAATATAATATCTTCGTATGGTGACAGATGGTAACTAGACTTATTGTGGTGATTATTTTGTAATGTGCCAAAATATTGAATCACCATGTTGTACACCAGGAACTAACATAGTGTTGTAGGTCAATTACACTTCAACAAATAAATAGAAAAAGAGATCAGATTTGTGGTTACCAGAGGCAAGGAGTGGGGAGAGGGGTAATTGGATGAAGGTGGTCAAAGGGTACAAACTTCCTGTTAGAAGGTAAATAAGTTCTAAGGACGTAATTTACAACATGATTCATATAATTAACACTGCTGTACGTTATATATGAAAGCTGTTGAGAGAGTAAATCCTAAGAGTTCTCAACACAAGGAAAATATTTTTTCTTTTTCTTTTATTTTGTGTCCATATGAGATGATGCATGCTCACTAAACTTATTGTGGTTATCATTTCATAATGTATGTAAGTCAAATCATTATGCTGTACACCTTAAACTTATACAGTGCTCTATGTCAATTACATTTCAATAGAACCAGAAAAAAAAATGTTGGTGTCACCTGTGTTTTGTCCTTCCTGTCTTCTATTCTCAATCTTGAATATCTCTCTTGGTGATCTCAACCAATTCCATGCCTTCAAATAACATATGTTGACATGGGTTCTTGGGGAGAGAGATAATATTTCATTTTCTTATGCCTGTTTTGCTAATATATAATAGTTACTAGCAGTTGATAAGCACTCAATAAATAATTGTGAGTGAAATGAGTGCATGTTCTGCCATAGCTGAGAAATCCTTGAGCTTGTTCTGTTTACTTCAAATACAGGCAGAAATTAAATGTAAAGAAAATGAAACCTACACATATATTCCACAGTCTTAGGAAATTTTTTTTTCCAATATAGAGAATTTCCATATAATGACAGGGGTTTTAGGAAAAATTAAACTTCTCATTATAGAATTTTGGGCTTGACTTGTCCTTCACTTTGTAAAACTGTATGATTCATAGTCACACACAGATAGACCACACATGGTTCCAAGTCATTCAGGGAAAACGAATCCATTCATTCCATTTTATCATCTTACCTGAAATAAAAAGACTAACAAGAAACCAAGTGTTAAAATAGTAATTTTTTTCATTTTCAGAGCTTCTTAAAGCTCAGAAATATTTAGACAGTCAATTTCAAAGAATAAAATAAAATAAAACAACCACCTCCAGCACTGATACAGCACTAAAAAAAATAAATAAATAAAGCAAATTACAAAAGACGTTTTCAAAGAAATTGTTAACCAGGTGTCAGAGACCCTTTTACCATGAAGTGTGTGTGTGTGTGTGTGTGTGTGTGTGTGTGTGTGTGTGTGTGTGTTGGAAATCTACTCCTTAGACCCTACTTCCTGCTCTTTGACAAGGAAATGAATTGACTAGCTAATGATTTAAAAAAAACTTCAAGTCAAAATTTCTTAATTTCAAAAAAATGTCCAATTAAAAAACTAAAAAGAAAATTCTTTGAAGTTAAGTAGAAATCACGTTGTCCTTTTGCATAATAACTGAATAAAACAGTATTAGTCAAAAGATTGAAGGTTGATGGTACCTTACCTTTACTCATATGTATTTAGGTTTTTAAATAATTCAGGTTGCTATTTCTTTTTAACTGTGAAATAAAAATTGAAAGTTTTTAATTACATTTTCTCAACACAGAAAAGAACTATGTATGGCTTAATAGCTGTGGTTTGAGTATTGTTATATCAGTTCCTGTTGTAGCTTTAGCCCTCATCAACACACACAGATGAATATGTCTATACTACACGTGCAAAGAGCAACCAAGAAAAATGACTCAAAGTGTTTAAAACCCAAAGGACATAGGGTTTATTTACCTAATAGGAAAACTTCCACAATATATTTCCAAAATTTTCAGTGACATTTTCTTCAGACAAGCTTCAACTCCATAATGCTGTGACTTCTTGTGAAGAAAGCATGTTGGTTCTATGTGGGCCTCTATTATATCATGCTATAGTAAAACTTCATTTATTTTAAAATTTTTGTTATAAATATATATATACAGGGGCTTCCCTGGTGGCGCAGTGGTTGAGAGTCTGCCTGCTGATGCAGGGGACACGGGTTCATGCCCCGGTCCAGGAGGATCCCACATGCCATGGAGCAGCTGGGCCCGTGAGCCATGGCCACTGAGCCTGCGCGTCCGGAGCCTGTGCTCCACAATGAGATAGACCACAACGGTGAGAGGCCCGCGTACTGAAAAAAAAAAAAAATTATATATATATACTGTGAAGAAAACTTGTACAATGCAGTTTTGGTTTACTTGAAGTTAACTTGCAGTTTATTAATGCTTCAAAGATAATTTTACAGAGGGTTCTTTGTGTGTTTCCTTGTGTCTATGTGGGAGTAAAAGTGAATAATAAAATGATTAAAGGTTGACATCTTTAGCTTTCTCCATTTTAAGAAGCAGTATGGTCTGTGTGATTTTAGCTACATATAACAAAAACTTTTTTCTTTTTCACTTGATTTGAGCATTTGTTTGTATATCTTTTCTCAGGCAGCTTCTACAAACACAAAATTGCAGTGACCTAACATATTACAAATCCAGTCTTTGTTTACTTTCCCCCTACTTGACCACCCACAAGTTGAGTCAGAGATGTACTTTATACACTTTCCTATAACCAACACCATATGGAGGAAATATGTTTCCTTGGGTCTCTTTAAAATCATGAAATTAAGCCCTTCTTGAACTCTATTTCCAGCAGGCAAGAGATGTTCTTCTGCTTGTGAACACATCTAAGTTATTAAGCTCACTCCAGCCGGGGAATGTTGTTGTAGCTGACCTAGAAAAGACACAATCACAGATCTTTGAGCTGAAAAGAGTCCTAGAGATCAATTAAAACCAAGCACTATTTGCAGGTGGGGAAACTGGCCTCAGAGAGGTTGAGCTTTTGCCCATGGTCAACATAAGAACCAAAAGAAAAAAAAAAAAGACTTGGTGGCTTGGTTTTCAGCCAGAATCCACTCTGATTAACCACTGCATTCCTACTGAACCTATTACTAAACATTGAACCCAGCCAGCAAGGGCTCCACTTGCTGAACTGTACAATTACACCTCTTTCCATTCCATATCATCAGTTGAATGTGTCAAGTAATGTTAGAATTCAGTTTAAGTACTTAATGCTAGCAAGACTTTTCTGCCTTGATCCTAGTTCCTCATCTTCTGATCCAAAAGAGGTGCTGTAATATTGCCTTGCCCTGGCATGAGAGCAACTTCATACCAACCTATTTTGTTAGATGTAACATTGTTCTCCTGGGTTTCGAGAGAAATCCCTGGTCATTAATACACAAATTTCTGTGATACAAATATACATTTCAGTTATTTCTGTAAAATGTCTCTGAATAATAATAGTAATTATGAAATTTTATAATCAATATATTATGAAAAATCCATCAACAGGTAATGGCACTGAGAAATTTCTTTCTGGTGTTCTGAAATTTAAAAGTGCAACACATCAAAGTTTGGTGTTCCAAATAAACATTTCCAGATTTTTAACTTCGTATCTAGAATAACTCCAGGCTGTGTACATAATATTTTCCTCTTCCAGGAGGAAAATAGCAGTTACTTTTCTTGTTGTTAAATCCCTGGGATGCAATGGATTAAGTGATTTGAGATCTCACAGGGAATATCTCAAGTGTCTCAGAAGTTAGAGAGAGGATTAAAGTCACATTAGCTTGACTACCTCACTCACCAGAAGGATCTCAGCATTTCAAATCAAGCTATGACTTTTTCCTGTGAATAGTAACATTGAGACCCATTTTTAAACCTAACGTTTTACTAAGAGACTATGCAGATTAATTAAATGCTCTTCTAATCTTTCCCTTTCTGAAAATCTTCATCAATTACTCTACTCTTTTCCATGTAGCAAGTTCCATTTCCTGTGGGTAGTAATACCAAATCAGTGCTTCTTTTTCTTCCTTTCTTTCCTTCCTTCCTCCCTCCCTCTCTCTCTCTCCCTCCCCCTTTCTTTCCTTCTTTCTTTCATTCTTCTTTCTTTCATTCTTCTTTCTTTCTTTCTTCCTTCATTCCTTCCTTCCTTTCTTTCTTTCTTTCTTTCTTTTTCTTTCTTTCTTTTTTCTTCCTTTCTTTCTTTCTCTTTCTTTCTTTCTTTCTTTCTTTTTCTTCCTTCCTTTCTTTCTTCCTTTCTTTCTTTCTTTCTTTCTTTCTTTCTTTCTTTCTTTCTTTCTTTCTTTCTTTCTTTCTTTCTTTCTTTCTTTCTTTTCTTTCTTTCTTTCTTCTTTCCATATCTCAAGGAAAGGACCTTGTCCCAAGGGCTTTCAAGTACTCAACTGATGGACCTAGAGATTGTCATACTGAGAGAAGTAAGTCAGACAAAGACAAATATTATATGATATTGCTTATATGTGGAATCTTAAAAAATGGTACAAATGAACTTATTTACAAAACAGAAATAGAGTCACACGTGTAGAAAACAAACTTAAGGTTACCGAGGGAGCAGTGGGGAGGGGGGCAGAGGAATAAATTGGGAGATTGGGATAGACATATACACACTACTATATATAGAATAGATAATAAGAACCTACTGTATAGCACAGAGAACTCTTCTCAATAGGCTGTAATGACCTATATGGGAAAAGAATCTAAAAAAGAGTGGATACATGTGTAGCTGAATCACCTTGCTGTACAGCAGAAACTAACACAACATTGTAGATCAACTATACTTCTATAAAAATTAATTTAAAAATACATTAAAAAATTTCTCCAGACTGTCACACTAAATTATTCTATCCTGAACCATTACTGTTTTTTAAAAATTGAGATGTAGTTGATATAAAACATTGTATAAGTTTAAATTGTACAATGTGTTGATTTGATACCATATATATTGCAAAATGATTACCACCATGGTGTTATCTACACCTCCATCATGTCTCATAATTACCATTTTTTTTTGTGTGTGGTGAGAATATGTAAGATCTACTTTCTTAGCAAATTTCAAGTATATAATACAGTATTATCAACTATAATCATCATGCTGTACATTCGATTCCCAGAACGTAATTTATCTTCTAACTTGAAGTTTGTACCCTTTGACAAACATCTCCCCATATCCTCCTCTCCCAAGCCCCTCGTAACCACCATTCTATTATCTGTTTCTATAAGTTCAATTTTTCTAGATTCCACATATGAGTGCTATCATACAGTATTTGTCTTGCTCTCTCTGCCTTATTTCACTTAGCATAATACCCTCAAGGTCCATCCATGTTGCTGCAAATGGTAAGATTTCCTTCTTTTTCATGGCTAACAATATTCCATTGTGTGTACATAGACTATTTTGAATAATGACGCAATGAACATGGGAGTACTGATATCTCTTCGAGATTTTGTTTTCATTTCTTTGGATATATAGCCAAATCAGGAATGCTTGATCATTAGATAGTTCTATTTTTAATATCTTGAGGGATCTCCATATGATTTTACGTAGTGGCTATATCAATTTACAATTCCACCAACAGAGCACAAATACTCCCTTCTCTCCACATCCTCACCAATACTTGTTATTTGATGATAGCCGTTCTGACAGGTGTGAGGTGATGTCTCAGTCTGGTTTTAACTTGCATTTCCCTGATGATTAGTGGTGTTGAGCACCTTTTCATGTACCTATTGGCAATTTGTATGCTTTCTTTGAAAAACTGTTTGTTCAGTTCCTCTGCCTATTTTTTAATCAGGCAGTTTTTTTTGCTATTGAGTTTTATGAGTTCTTAATGTATTTTAGATACTAACCACTTATCAGGTATATGGTTTGCAAATAATTTTCCCATTCATAGATTTCCTTTCTATTTTGTTGATTACTTCTTTGAGTGTGCAGGAGCTTTTTAGTTTGATGTAGTCCCACTTGTTTATTTTTGCTTGTGCTTTTTGTGTCCAATCCAAAAAATCATTGCCAAGACTGATGTAAAGGAGTTTACCCCTTATATTTTCTTCTAAGTGTTATATGGTTTCAGGTCTTATGTTTACCTCTTGAATCCATTTCAAGTTAATTTCTGTGGATGGTGTAAGATAGGGACCCGATTTCATTCTTATGCATGTGGTTATACAGTTTTCCCAACACCATTTATTGAAGACTATCCTTTCCCCATTGAATATTCTTGGCTGTCTTTTCAAATAGTTGACCATATATTCCAGGGCTGTTTCTGGGCTCTCAATTCTGTTCCATTGGTCTATGTGTCTATTTTTATGCCAGTAACACACAGTTTTGATTAGTATAGCTTTGTAATATAATGAAAAATCAGAAAATTTGATCCTTCAACTGTATTCTTTCTTAAGATTGCTCTGGCTATTTGGGGTCTTTTGTGGTTCCATACAAATTTTGTATTGTTTTTTCTATTGCTGTGAGAAATTCCATTGAGATATGAATAGGAATTGAATTGAATCTATAGATGCCTTTGGACAGTATGGACATTTTAATGGTATCACTTATTCTGCTCCATGAACATGAATGTTCTTTCCATTTGTTTGGGTCTTCTTCAATTTAACTTTGATTACATACAAAAACTCTACCCTTTTACTCCTCTTTTATGTTTTTGATGTCATAATTTACATTTTTTATGTTGTGTATCAATTAACAAATTATTGTAGCTATAGCTATTTTTAATATATTCTTTTAACCTTCATACTAGAGTTAACTGGTTAACACACCATCATATTACAGTATTAGAGTATTCTGAATATGACTATATACTTACCTTTACCACTATGAGGTATATTTTCATATGTTTCATGTTACTAATAAGCATCCTTCCATTTCTTGAATAATGCATTTCAGCATTTTTTGTAAGGCAAGTTTACTGGTGATGAACTTCTTTAGCTTTTGTTTGTCCAGTGAAGTTTTTTTTTTTTTTTTTTTTGTGCGGTACATGGGCCTCTCACTGCTGTGGCCTCTCCCGTTGCGGAGCACAGGCTCCGGACCCACAGGCTCAGCGACCATGGCTCAAGGGCCTAGCCGCTCCACGGCATGTGGGATCCTCCCAGATCAGGGCACGAACCCGTGTCCCCTGCACCAGCAGGCAGACTCTCAACTACTGCACCACCAGGGAAGCCCCCAGTAAAGTTTTAATCTCACCTTTATTTCTGAAGGACAATTTTTCTGGGTAAAGTATACTTGATAGGTGGTTTCTTTCAACACTTTAAACATATCATTTCATTCTCTTCTGGCCTGCAAGGTCTCTGCTGAGAAATCCATTGGTAGCCTTATGGGGGTCTTTTGTATGGGAGAAATTTTTTCTCTTGCTGTTTTTAAAACTTCCTTTTTGTCTTTGATTTTAATCATGTTTATTATAATCTGTCTTAGAGAAGATTGCTTTAGATTGAAATTTTGGAGCTATTAACTCCAAACTTGAATGTCCAAATTTCTCCTGAGATTTGGGAAGTTCTCAGCCATATTTCTTTAAATAAGCATTACACTCTTTCCCCCCGACCTTCTCCTTCTGGGACTCCAATGATGCATTACAGTATGTCTCTTCATGGTACCCCATAAGTCCCATAGGATTTCTTTGGTCCTTTTCATTCTTTTTTTAAAATTAAAAAAATTGAAGTATAGTTGATTGACAATGTTGTGTTAGTTTCAGGTGTACAGCACAGTGATTCAGATATATATTCTTTTTTTAGATTCTTTTTCCTTATAGGTTATTACAAAATATTGGGCATAGTTCTCTATGCTACACAGTAGGTCCTTATTGGTTATTTACCTTTTCATTCTTTTTCTTTTTGCTCCTCTGATTAGATAATTTTAATTGATCTGTCTTTGCACTCACTGAAACTTTTTTCTGCTTGGCCAAGATTGCCACTGAAGACAATTCTCTTTTGAATTCTTCAGTTCAGTCATTGTATTCTTCAGCTCCAAAATTTCTGTTGTTGTTTTTTTTTTAATGTTTTCTATCCCTTTATTGAACTTCTCTTTTTATTCTTGTATTGTTTTCCTGGTAGTGTCAAATTTTTCATCTGTGTTTTCCTATAGGTCTCTGAGCATCATTAGAACGATTATTTTGAATTCTTTATTGGGCAATTCCTGGATTTACATATTTTTAGTGCTAGTTACTGGAGGTTTGCTATATTACTTTGGTGGAGTAATGTTTCTCTGATTCTTTGTGATCCCTGTAGCCTTGTGCAAGTGTCTTATGAACTGACTTCAGTGAGAGAAGACTTTCAGTGGGTGTTAGCATGCTGGAGTGTGATGTGACCCTGGGTCTGGTGGTACAAGGTGCCAAGTGCAGGAAGATGTGGTGACACTGGACTGGAGGAGCTTAATGTCTCTCTAGCTCAGGCCTCTGAGGTCTGCAGCATCAACAACTGTGTAGTCCTTGGCAAGTGCTGCAAGAAGCCTTCAGTGGCTGCAAGGGCTGTTGGTGTCTTCAGTGGCTCTTCCAGATCTCATCGTTAAGGGACAGGGCAGGCAGGGTGACCCTGGCCAGTGGTGTGCACGCACTTGCTATGAGGCCAGCTGCAGGTTCCTCTGTAGTAGGAGGAGCTGGTTGTAGACACACATGTAGTGGTGGGAGCCAGTGTAGGAGCAAGGGCCAAGGCCAACCGTGGGCTGACTGGCAGCTTCAGGGGCTCTTGTTGTTGGTGTGTACTACCTTGCTTGCTGGGTCTCTCCACAGCTGGGTGTGTGTAGGTGAATAGCTGGATGGGCTAGCTGCAGGTTCGTGCAGTGGTGCAGGCCAGTGAGAGAAGACAAGGCCTGATCCAGGCCCACAAGCAGCTGTAGGGTCCTTGGGTGTCTGCGTGCTCTCCCATGGCTGCAGTCTCCCCCTGGGCATTCACATAGCACTAGAGGACAGTGCACAGCTGGAGGGGCTAGTCCGAGCATGCACATGGCAGTTGTGGGAGTCTAAGCTGCATCTTGCACTCATACAGCTACAGAGGCCTGGGTTAGCTGCTAGTATAGTTTCCAGGCTCCAGTTGGAGTGGGTGGAGGGAGGGAACAGAGAGGGACTAGGCTACTGGCATCAGTGAATGCAAATATCTTGGGTGAAAGCTGGTGAACATTGCAGAAGGTCTGTGGCAACTGTGCCGGCCATTGGCTTTTTCAGTAGCAAAAGCTGCTGGATTTGTTGTAGAACAGGTCACTGGGAATCATGATCTCTCCCCCTGCATGGCTGCTATTGGTCACCCCTGCTTTTCTTCTTTGTTCCTAGCTGTCTCTATATGTCTCAGCTTTGCTGGGTAGGGTAAAACCAAAGCAAGATCTTTATGTAGTTCCCCAAAAGGCTGAGGAAACTAGTTGCTCACCCTGCTCTTCCTTTCCTAACAAGGGGAATGCTTTCTAGTTGAGAAATTCCCTCTTTGTGCTGAGCAATGCCAGCTTGGTGCGTGGAATGATTCAGGCAAAATGAAGCTGTCTTCCTTCTCTTTTTGTGTGGTCATTCTCAGTTTTTTTTTTTTGTTGTTCTTTTTTGTTTCAGTGTGTTACTGAAGTTTCTTGAATGGACTCCAGAGCTCTCCCGAAGCTGCATTTATTGGGTGAGTAGCTAATTATTGATCTTTGTAGGGAGACAGAGGTTCTGTGACACCATTTTGACAACATCACCTCACACCATTGTTGTTTGTTTGGATAACATTAAGTTCTATTTTAACTGACACAGAGTGGGATTAAATCAGAGCCAAAAGATAATCATCTTGACCAGCAAGATGTTCCCTTGTTATTATCTGTGGCCATTGTGAAAGAGGTCTCTCTATTTTGTCCAAATCCAACATCAATCTCATTCTTTTATGCCCCTCTTTATCCAGCCTAATGTGAACACAGTTCACACAGTTTTTGTCAATAAGCTCCAACTCCCTTGTTCTATTGTCTTTTTGTCTTACCAGTCTGTCAGGCAAAACCCCGAGTGGTTGTACTCAAATTTCTACCCTCTCTACTGCTTCTCCTAATAGCTAAAAACTGCTGAAAAGGTCACATAATAGAGCAGCCTGGGTATACTACAAATTCACAATCTCAACCCTAAAAGGGCTCCCAACATTGACAACAATCCTACTATATCTCTGGACTACTTTTCCACTCAGCAGTGCCTATCTCCAACCCTCTTTACTGTCACCAAACCTCCAACCCTCCTCTTTCACCCTCACCCTCAACAGATCACCTTACCTCTAGTTTAGAAAGATAATAGTAATAAATGCATGCCTAATGCTTACTGTATGCCAGACACTAATCTTTAAACTTTGCATAGATTAACTAACTTAATAATTATAACAGCCCTAGGAAACAAAGATTAATTTTATCACCATTTTATAGTTGAGAAAACTGAAGCACAGGGAGTTTGAGTAATTTGCCTATGGTCACACAACTCACAAGTGGAGAGTCATAGATCCTCACTCAGGTAGTCAGGCCTCTAATTTGAGTCTATGTCTTTGACCGCTATTCATACTGCCTCTGCCTCATACCACCATACAATCTGCTCACATCTCAGACTGAAGAAGCTCCACTTCCTCTTATGGTGGGGCCAGTCCTTCCCATCACCCGTGCTTTGAGTTTTATGCTCTTCTTCTACTTCGCTACCTAGCTACCTCACATGATTTGCTAACCTTTCTTTTTTTGTGTAGATTCATCCTCTTCTCACTCACTCAGCTCCTTCTTTCTATCTGCCCATCCACACACATATTTCTTGGATGAGGTGACTCTTCTTCCTATCTACATTTCCTCACCTCTCACTCTCTACCCACCACCCTCTTCAGTCTTGACCCTCTACCTATCCAGCTTTCACCAACCTTACAAATGACCTCCATGGCACTAAATCCAACACATATTTTTACTTCTCAATTCATTTGAGCTCTCACCAGCATTCCACTCTGTTGACAATTCCCTCTGCTTTTAAACACTCTCTTCCTTTGGCTTATGTGAAACAATTTTTTCCCACTCTCCTCCTTTTCCCCTTACCGCCTGTGTAGATTCATTCCCCTATAATCAGCCTTCACTGTTGGAGTGTATCAAGACTTGGTGTTATGCTCTCCCTTTTTATGATGGTTTGTTTTTACTTTCTACTCTCTACCTATATATCTCATGCTCACCTATGGCTTTAATCATCCCTTTGGTCAGATGATTCATAAATATCTATCTCCACCTCAGATCTCTTGAACTGCAGACCCATGCATTACATAGAATGTAAGCTCCATGAAGGTAGTGACCACTTGTTTTGTCTCTTTTCTATCCCCAGGGCATAGAATAGTGCCTGGAACATGATAGTTGAACAATAAATACTTGTTTAATGAAAGTAAAAGAATATGCCCAAACTTGACCCTATTTTATTATTTTCTATCAGGGCAGAACATCACCATTTATTCTGTTAAACAGCCTAGCAAAACTTGTTGACATTTCCATGTCCCTCATCCCCAGAGTTGACAATTGTATTAGTTTTCTAGGGTTGCCATGATGAAATACCATAGATTATGTGGCTTTAGCACCATATTTTCTCACAGTTCTGGAGTTAGAAGTCCAAGATCAATGTGTTTGCTGGTTCTATTTCTCTTGAGACAACTCTCCTTGGCTTGCAGATGGCCACCATTCTGCATATCTTCACACGGTCATTCCTCTGTGTGCATGCATCCCTGGTGTCTATGTGTTCAAATTTCCTTTTCTTACAAGGACAGCAGTCAGAGTGGATTAGGGGCAAATCTAATGGCTTCTTTTTAACTTAACACCTCTTTAAAAGTCCTGTCTCCAAATATAATCACATCCTGAGGTACTGGGGGAAGGCTTCAACATATGAATTTGGGGGGAAGGGTCACAATTTAACCCATAAAAATCTATCATCAAATGTATTTCATTTTTTTCTTTAAATAAATACTTCTTGAATCCACACACTTATCTCCATCCCTTCCTAATCCAAGCTACCATTGCCTCTTGCCCACTGTGATAGGCCACATCAAAGATGGTTCCCAAGGATCTCTGTTTCCAAGTGTTCATGTGTGTGTATAATACCTTCTCTTGGGGCTATACCTGGTGGCTAATAAATATCACATCTGAGACTGGGTTACCAAACACCTTGGAGTTCTGTCTTGTTCTCATTCTCTTGCTGTCTGACCTGCTTATGCTGATGAAAGCCAGTTGCCATACTGTGAGTTGGCCTATAGAGAGGCCCAAGTGGCAAGGAGCTGAGGGATAGCTCTAGCCAAGAAACGCCAGAAACTGAGGCTCTCGTTAAAGATCCAGTGAGGAACTGAATCCTGTCAACAGCTACATGTGTGAGCTTGGAAGTGGATCCTCCTCCAGTTGAGCCTTGAGTTGACTGCAGCTCCAGATGGCACCTTGATTACAACCTTGTGAGAGAGCTAGAACCAGAGAACCCAACTATATCCGGATTCCTGACCCACAGAATCTGTGAGATAATAAGTGACTGCTTTTTAAGCCATTACACTTTGGTACACAAGCATAAATAACGAATACCTCTAGTAACTGCACTAGTCCACTACCGACATCCAATCTACCTTCCTTCAAATCACTTCTTCATATGGTAGTCAAAGAGATCTTTTCATAATGTAAATCAACCTATTTCCCATTTAAACCCTTCAAAAGCTTTCCATTGATTTCACGCTAACTGCCCAATTTTTTTCCTCACATAGTTAACACTTACTTGTCCTTCAGATTTCAGTGCAAAACTTCATTTCCTTGAGGAGGTCACCTGACTCCAGATCAAATCTCTTTCATAACATTTGGCAGAGAACATTTTTACATGTGATTCTTGGATTAATGACTTTCCCTTCCACTAGAATGCAAGCTGCATGAGAGCAAGGACCGTGTCTGGTTTTCTTTAACATGCATGGCCCAGTGTCTAGAACATAGGCACACAATAAAATGTGTTAAGCAAACAAAATGTTAAATGCCATTTGTTACTTCTTTTGCTTTTTTGTGGATTCTCCAGATAACAACTTTACTTCTTGGAACTTTGTAAGTTCAAAGTTGTATGGTTCTACTACCTCCTACAACCTGACTCTTCTGTCAAGTATTTATGAGACTAAGTTATCTTTTTACAAGACCTATTAGGGAAGACTAGTAAAACAACATTTATTAATTTATAATGCTATTTAACCTTTCTGGATTCATGCCAAAACCATAATGGATTGAAAGGATAAGACTTGTCATCTGGTATGGAATTTGTCTGGCTCAAAACACTTATCCAAAAAATTAATGTTGTTAAGATTTCTTTATTTGAAAAGAGCACCTCTTATTTTTAGAAAATCTGGATTACACAGCTGGGTGACAGATGTATATGTGTCATAGTCTTATAGGGGAGCAAGAGGATGTTGGCTCTGTGATCACATTGTTTTGAGTGGAATGATTTTCATATATTAGATAGCATCATGTGTTCCATCTGAATGTGATGGCAGCCAACACCGCCTATGTGTCACATTTTTTGTGTGCAAATCATGCAATGTCTTTGATACATTTTTCTTACCATTTGTGTGAACATGAATTGGGGCAGTTATATTTCAAGCAGATTAAAATGATAAGTAAATGTTTATTTAGGACTGAAGGGAGATTCTCACCATGTTCATTAATTTGATGGTAGTTAAATGAAAACTTCGTTTAAATGTGTCTATTTTTCAACTCTGGCTTCCTCTCCTATTTTAATATCTAATTGTTGTCTCATGCATTTAAATGAGGCTATGCATGTAATTTAAGTAAGTTAATTAAACTGGGTGTTATTCTAGTTATCTAATGGCATAATATTTAATATTTTCATACAATAGATATTCACACACATTGATAGGGAGGTAGTGAAGGATGGTGGGGACTAGGGTGAACTGGATAATATATGTCTATTTTACAGGGAAGTATACATTATTTAACTCCCTAATTGTGGGGTCAGTGTTTCTAGAACTCCTGACTTTTTCTGGAGAAGTCAGAAATCTGGATTGTTAAAATAATTTTTTAAAACTTTGCAAAACAGTTCAAATAAATCTGTGGCGCTCATGTGAGATAAAGGTCCTTTGACCTTTTTGGTATAGTGGCAATATTGTGTATTGGAAAATACATGGATTTTGGAGACAGATGGACCGGAGTTTGAATTCTGGTGCAGACAGTTACTTGTATGGCTGGACAGTTACTTTAGCCCTTTTGAAACTTTGTGTCCTAATTTTTGAAATGAAAATGTTATAGTCTTTTTTAACCACTGTAATAGAAATAATAGATAGTGATTTTTACTACCTGGACTCACTGTAACTAAACTAAACTCTCTTCTCATTTCCAAACAGTCTTCAGTCTTTACTTATTTGCATCCAGGCTTCCTCCAATAACCCTAAGGTATGGTGACCACGTAATCATAATTATTTATCTTGTACATCCAGCCAAACACATTCCACACTTTGACAATGGCAAATAAGTTTTAAGTTGAAAAATAAAACAGATCCTGTACACAAAGCATCTGGAAGATGATATCCTAATGGGAAGCATCTTCAAGTACTTCACTTATTTTTATAGGGAGGATGGTGACCAAATGTGTTTTATCATCAATAAGGAATGATCAGGTAGAATGAGCAAGCTGTGGCTCTAAAGAATAAACATAGATATGCGTGGATGAGGAACATAGACCTATGAATTGCTAAATATCAGTTATAGTTATTGGTAGCATTGGAATTGATTCTTCCAAGCATTCCAAAATTAAAAATCAAAACTTCTGTAGGAAACCAGGTTGCCTGTCTCATCCTCAAGTTCAGCTAGGGTATTCATAGAATCAGTTAGTGAGATAAGTCTTTCTGTAAACTAGGCTCACCAAGCTTCTGGTGGTTTATTCAAATTTCAACCAGCTCTTGAGAAATTATAAAATAGTTGTAATTCAAAACCAGATATTAGACAGAAGAACCTCATTAACATATAAAAATGTTTACTGGGAACTAGATACAAACTAATATATTTATTGGCCAGGCCTATGCAGTGGTGCTTAAAATGTCAGGTCAAATATGTCCAAATTCCAGTTCTCCTCGATGTTTGGTGTCAAAGAGACAAAACATCTGGATGACTGGATAAATAATTTTATTAAATTGATTTAATGTTTGACATTATGTAGACACATCCTAAAGTAATCATGTTCCATGTAAAGTGTAAATAGCAAACTCAACAAGTCTAATTAATAATTCTTGGGACTTCCCTGGTGGCACAGTGGTTAAGAGTCTGCCTGCCACAGCAGGGGACATGGGTTCGATCCCTGGTCTGGGAAGATCCCATATGCCACAGAGAAACTAAACCCATGAGCCACAACTACTGAGCCCACATGCTGCAACTATTGAAGCTCACATGCCTAGAGCCCGTGCTCAGCAAAAAGAGAAGACACCGCAATGAGAAGCCTGTGCACCACAATGAAGAGTAACCCCTGCTCACCACAGCTAGAGAGAGCCCGTGTGAAGCAATGAAGACTCAATGCAGCCAAAAATAAAAAATAAATTCGTAGAGTAAACTTTAGAAACTTTCTAGTTTAATCCCTGTATCTTACATGTGGGGAAACAGAGTCTTAGAAAATTAAATGACTTGACCAACATCAAATGACTTCGAATCTCTGCCTCTTATTTTAATATATTTTCTGCCATAGTTGAGCTGATCATATTGAAAGAAGAGGGCAAAAGATTAATGAAGAAAAATAGCCCTCCCCCAAAGAAACTGAAATTCCTATTTTGAATATAAGAAGCAGTATATTAACACTGTCTTTACATTCATACTCTAAAAATCTTAAATATTTCAAGAGATAAGATCAGGTACACAAAATGCAGAAGAGAAAAGAATATTAATATTTTAAAAAATATCATCCCTTGTACTGAAAGGCTTACAGGTGGAAATTCGTCAGTTTACCCAGATTCAAATGCCTGCTAGCACCTCAACGATTTCTAGGAATATAGAATTCTGAAAACAGCTGCCTGCCTTTAGGGGCAGTTCATTTTTCAAGATGAATTCTATTCTTTGTTCCTCTGAAAAGAAAATGTCTGCATGCAGTGATACTCATCTTGAGGCCATATGCATGGAGAATATAAATTCTTAGATCCCAGAAATGGACTAATACAAATTATATATAATTGTTTATTATATAGATTTTAAAAAGGCATGAAAACCCAGAGGGGAAAGCAAGACATTCAATGAAGAGTCAGTGAAAATCCTCCAATATCCTCCAATAGAGTTAGGCTTCATATATAGTTAGGCTTCATAAGTTTATGCTAGTCGAATGAATGATTAAGCCACTGATTTTGTTGTTGTTATATGGTGTTTCTTTACATAATTCGTTTCAAGAAAGATTTTTTTAACATCTTTGTTGGAGTATAATTGTTTTACAATGTCGCGTTAGTTTCTGCTGTATAACAAAGTGAATCAGCTATATGTATACATATATCCCCATATCCCCTCCCTCTTGCACCTCCATCCAACTCTCCCTATCCCACCCCTCTAGGTGGTCAAAAAACACTGAGCTGATTGCCCTGTGCTATGCAGCTGCTTCCCACTAGCTATCTATTCTACATTTGCTAGTGTATATATGTCAATGTTACTCTCACACTTCATCCCAACTTACCCTTCCCACTCCCCATGTCCTCAAGTCCATTCTCTATGTCTGCGTCTTTATTCCTGTCTTGCCCTTAAGTTCATCTGAACCATTTTTTAGATTCCATATATGTATGTGTTAGCATACGGTATTTGTTTTTCTCTTTCTGACATACTTTACTCTGTAACAGACTCTAGGTCCATCCACCTCACTACAAGTAACTCAATTTTGTTTATTTTTATGGCTGAGTAATATTCCATTGTATATATGTGCCACATCTTCTTTATCTATTCATCTGTCAATGGACACTTAGGCTGCTTCTATGTCCTGGCTATTGTAAATAGTGTGGCAATGAACATTGTGGTACATGACTCTTTTTGAATTATGGTTTTCTCAAGGTATATGTCCAGTAGTGGGATTGTTGGGTCATATGGTAGTTCTATTTTTAGTTTTTTAAGGAACCTCCATACTGTTCTCCATAGTGGCTGTATTAATTTACATTGCCATCAACAGTGCAAGAGGGTTCCCTTTCTCTACACCCTCTCCTACATTTATTGTGTGTAGATGTTTTGATGATGGCCATTCTGACTGGTGTGAGGTGATACCTCATTGTAGTTTAGATTTGCATCTCTCTAATGATTAGTGATGTTGAGCATCCTTTCATGTGTTTGTTGGCAAACTGTATATCTTCTTTGGAGAAATGTCTATTTAGGTCTTCTGCCCAGTTTTGGATTGGGTTGTTTGTTTTTCTGATATTGAACTGCATGAGCTGCTTGTAAATTTTGGAGGTTAATCCTTTGTCAGTTGCTTCATTTGCAAATATTTTCTCTGGTTCTGAGGGTTGTCTTTTCATCTTGTTTACGATTTCCTTTGCTGTGCAAAAGCTTTTAAGTTTCATTAGGTCCCATTTGTTTATTTTTGTTTTTATTTCCATTTTTCTAGGAGGAGGGTCAAAAAGGATCTTACTGTGATTTATGTCATAGAGTGTCCTGCCTATGTTTTCCTCTAAGACTTTCATAGTGTCTGGCCACACATTTAGGTCTTTGATCCATTTTGAGTTTATTTTTGCATATGGTGTCAAGAAGTGTTCTAATTTCATTCTTTTTTTGCAGTATACGGGCCTCTCAATGTTGTGGCTTCTCCCTTTGTGGAGCACAGGCTCCAGATGCGCAGGCTCAGTGGCCATGGCTTATGGGCCCAGCCGCTCCGTGGCATGTGGGATCCTCCCAGACTGTGGCACGAACCCATGTCCCCTGCATCGGCAGGCGGACTCTCAACCACTGTGCCACCAGGAAAGCCCTAATTTCATTCTTTTACATGTAGCTATCCAGTATTCCAAGCACCATTTATTAAAGAGGCTGTCTTTTCTCCATTGTATATTCTTGCCTCCTTTATCAAAGATAAGGGGACCATATGTGCATGGGTTTACCTCTGGGCTTTTTATCCTATTCCATTGATCTTCATTTCTGTTTTACTGCCAGTACCATACTGTCTCAATAATTGTAGCTTTGTAGTATAGTTGGAAGTCAGGGTGACTTACTCCTGCAGCTGTGTTTTCCTTTCTCAAGATTGCTTTGGCTATTCGGGGTCTTTTGTGTTTCCATACAAATTATGAAATTTTTTGTTCTAGTTCTGTGAAAAATGCCATTGGTAGTTTGATAGGGATTGCATTGTGCTTTGGGTAGTATAGTCATTTTCACAATGTTGATTGTTCCAATCAAAAAAAATGGTATCTGTCTCCATCTGTTTGCATCATCTTCAATTTCCTTCATCAGTGTCTTATAGTTTTCTGCATACAGGTCTTTTGTCTTCTTAGGTAGGTTTATTTCTAGGTATTTTATTCTTTTTGTTGCAATGGTAAATGGGAGTGTTTCCTTAATTTCTCAGATTTTGCATCATTAGTGTATAGGAATGGAAGAGATTTCTGTGCATTAATTTTGTATCTTGCTACTTTACCAAATTCATGGATTAGCTCTAGTAGTTTTCTGGTAGCATCTTTAGGATTCTCTATGTATAGTATCATGTCATCTGCAAATAGTGACAGTTTTACTTCTTCTTTTCTGATTTGGATTCTTTTTACTTCTTTTTCTTCTCTGATTGTTGTGGCTAAAACTTCCAAAACTATGTTGAATAATAGTGGTGAGAGTGGGCAACCTTGTCTTCTTCCTGATCTTAGCAGAAATGGTTTTAGTTTTTCACCATTGAGAACGATGCTGGCTGTGGGTTTGTCATATATGGCCTTTATTATGATGAGGTAGGTTCCCTCTATGCCTACTTTCTGGAGAGTTTTTTATCATAAATGGGTGTTGAATTTTGTCAAAACCTTTTTCTGCATCTATTGAGATGATCATATGATTTTTATCCTTTAGTTTGTTAATATGGTGTATCACACTGATTGATTTTCATATATTGAAGAAACCTTGCATTCCTGAGATAAACCACACTTGATCATGGTGTATGATCCTTTTAATGTGCTGTTGGATTCTGTTTGCTTGTATTCTTTTGAGGATTTTTGCATCTATGTTCATCAGTGATATTGACCTATAGTTTTCTTTCTTTGTGACATCTTTGCCTGGTTTTGGTATCAGGGTGATGGTGGCCTTATAGAATGAGTTTGGGAGTGTTCCTCCCTCTGCTATATTTTGGAAGAGTTTGAGAAGCATAGATGTTAGCTCTTCTCTAAATGTTTGATGGAATTCACCTGTGAAGCCATCTGGTCCTGGGCTTTTGTTTGTAGGAAGATTTTTAATCACAGTTTCAATTTCAGTGTTTGTGATTGGTCTGTTCATATTATCTATTTCTTCCTGGTTCAGTCTAGGAAGGTTGTGCGTTTCTAAGGATTTTTCCATTTCTTCCAGGTTTTCCATTTTATTGGCATAGAGTTACTTGTAGTAATCTCTCATGATCCTTTGTATTTCTGTAGTGTCAGTTGTTACTTCTTTTTCATTTCTAATTCTGTTGATTTGAGTCTTCTCCCTTTTTCTCTTCATGAGTCTGGCTAATGGTTTATCAATTTTGTTTATCTCCTCAAAGAACCATATTTAATTTTATTGATCTTTGCTATCTTTTCCTTCATTTCTTTTTCATTTATTTCTGATCTGATCTTTATGATTTCTTTTCTTCTGCTAACTTTGGGTTTTTTGTTCTTCTTTCTCTAATTGCTTTAGATGTAAGGTTAGGTTGTTTATTTCAGATTTTTCTTGTTTTTTGAGGTAGGATTCTATTGCTATAAACTTCCCTCTTAGAACTGCTTTTGCTGCATCCCATAGGTTTTGGATGGTAGTGTTTTCATTGTCATTTGTTTCTAGGTATTTTCTGATTTCCTCTTTGATTTCTTCAGTGATCTCTTATTTAGTAACGTATTGTTTAGGCTCCATGTGTTTGTATTTTTTACAGTTTTTTTCCTGTAATTGATATCTAGTCTCATAGCGTTGTTCTCAGAAAATATACTTGATATGATTTCAATTTTCTTAAATTTACCAAGGCTTGATTTGTGACCCAATATATGATCTATCCTGGAGAATGTTCCATGAGCCCTTGAGAAGAAAGGGTATTCTGTGTTTTTGGATGGCATGTCCTAGAAGTATCAAATAAGAACAGCTGGTCTAATGTGTCAGTTGAAGCTTGTGTTTCCTTAGTTATTTTCATTTTGGATGATCTGCCCATTGGTGAAAGTGGGTGTTAAAGTCCCCTACTATTATTATGTTACTGTTGATTTCCCCTTTTATGGCTGTTAGCACTCGCCTTAATAATTGAGGTGCTCCTATATTGGGTACATAAGTATTTACAATTGTTATGTCTTCCTCTTGGATTGATCCCTTGATCATTATGTAGTGTCCTTCTTTGTCTCTTGTAATATTCTTTATTTTAAAGTCTATTTTGTCTGATATGAGAATTGCTACTCCAGCTTTCTTTTGATTTCCATTTACATGGAATATGTTTTTCCATCCCCTCACTTTCAGTCTGTATGTGTCCCTAGGTCTGAAGTGGATTTCTTGCAGACAGCATATATAAGGGTCTTATTTTGTATCTGTTCAGCCAGTCTGTGTCTTTTGGTTGGAGCATTTAATCCATTTACATTCACAGTGATTATTGATATGTATGTTCCTATTACCATTTTCTTAATTGTTTTGGGTTTGTTTCTGTAGTACTTTTCCTCCTCTTGTGTTTCCTGCTTAGAGAAGTTCCTTTAGCATTTGTTGTAAAGGTGGTTTGGTGGTGCTGAATTCTCATAGCTTTTTCTTGTCTATAAAACTTTTGATTTCTCCACTGAATTTGAATGAGATCCTTGCCGGGTAGAGTGATCTCGGTTGTAGGTTTTTCCTTTTCATTTTAAATATGTCCTGCCACTCCCTTCTGTCTTGCAGAGTTTCTGCTCAAAGATCAGCTGTTAACCTTATAGGGATTCCCTTGTATGTTATTTGTTTCTTTTCCCTTGCTGCTTCTAATATTTTTTCTTTATATTTAATTTTTGATAGTTTGATTAATATGTGTCTTGGCATGTTTCTCTTTGGATTTATCCTGTATGGGATTCTCTGTGCTTCCTGGACTTGATTGACTATTTCCTTTCCCATGTTAGGGAAGTTTTCAGGTATAATCTCTTCAAATATTTTCTCAGACCCTTTCTTTTTCTCTTCTTCTTCTGGGACCCCTATAATTTGAATGTTGGTGCATTTAATGGTGTCCCAGAAGTCTGTGAGACTCTCCTCAATTCTTTTCATTCTCTTGTCTTAATTCTGTTCAGCGGTAGTTATTTCCACTATTTTATCTTCCAGGTCACTTGTCCATTCTTCTGCCTGTTATTCTGCTATTGATTCCTTCTAGAGAATTTTTAATTTAATTTATTGTGTGGTTCATCATTTCTTCCTTGCTCCTTAGTTCTTCTAGGTCTTTGTTAAACGTTTCTTTTATTTTCTCCATTCTATTTCCAAGATTTTGGATCATCTTTACTATCATTACTCTGAATTCTTTTTCAGGTAGACTGCCTATTTCCTCTTCATTTGTTAGGTCTGGTGGGTTTTTGCCTTGCTCCTTCATCTGCTGTGTGTTTCTCTGTCTTCTCATTTTGCTTAACTTACTGTGTTTGGGGTCTCCTTTTCCCAGACTGCAAGTTCATAGTTCCTATTGTTTTTGGTGTCTGCTCCCAGTGGGTAAGATTCGTTCAGTGGCTTGTGTAGGCTCCTGGTGGAGGGAACTGGTGCCTGTGTTCTGGTGGGTGCGACTGGATCTTGTCTTTCTGGTGGGCAGGTCCGCCTCTGGTGGTGTGTTTTGGGGTTTCTGTGAACTTATTATGATTTTAGGCAGCTTCTCTTCTAATGGGTGGGATTGTGTTCCTGTTTTGCTACTTGTTTGGCATGGGACATCCAGAACTGGAGCTTGCTGGCCGTTGGGTGGAGCTGAGTCTTAGGGTTGAGACAGAGATCTCTGGGAGAGCTCTTGCCAATTTATATTGCATGTGGCTGGGAGGTCTCTGGTGGTCCAGTGTCCTGGACTCAGTTCTCCTACATTGGAGGCTCAGGCCTGCCACCCTGCTGGAGCACCAAGACCCTGTCGGCACACAGCTCAGAAGAAATAGAAGGAAAAAAAAAAGGAAGAAAATAATATTAAATAAAATTTAAACAGTTTTAAAAAATAATAAAATAAAAAGAGTGCAACCAAACCAATAAACAATTTCACCAATGATAGCAAGCACTGAAAACCAAACTCGTTGTTGTCTATTCAGGTATTCCACAGAATCAGGGTTAATCAAATTGATTGTGGGGATTTAATCCACTGCTCCTGAGGCTGCACATAGAAATTTCCGTTTCTCTTCTTTGTTCGCACAGCTCCTGGGGTTCAGCTTTGTTTTTGGCCCTACCTCTGTGTGTAGGTCAACCTCAGGTGTTTCTTCCCTACCCAGACAGGAGGGGGTTAAAGCAGCAGCTGATTAGGGTTCTCTTGCTCTCTCAGGCCTGGGAGAGGGAGGGGTATTGTAGTTATAATTGGAATGTGGGGCAAGCCTGCAGCACCAGAGGCCAGCATAACATTGCAAAGCCTGAGGCATACCATGTGCTCTCCCGGGGAAGTTATCTCTGGGTCTTGGGACCCTGGCAGTGGCATGCTGCACAGGCTCACAGAGAGGTGTGGTTAGTGCCTGTGCTTGCACACAAGATTCTTGGTAGCAGTGGCAGCAGAGTTAGCGTTTCATGCCTGTCTCTGGGGTCTGAGCTGATAGCCGCAGATTGCACCCTTCTCTGGAGCTCACTTAGGTGGTGCTCTGCCTTCTGTGGGCACACAGGGAAGGAATGCCCTCTCCTCGTGCATCCTGAAACAATGATCTCTTGCCTCTTGGGCAAATCCAGACTTTTTCCCTCTCTCCCTGCCGGCTAGCTGTGGCACACTAGTCCCCTTCAGGCTGTCTTCATGCAGCCATCCCCAGTCCTCTCCCCTGGTGTTTGACCTTTGAAGCCTGAGCATCAGCTCCCAGCTCCTACCCACCCCAGTGGGTGAGCAGACAAGCCTCTCAGGCTGGTGAGTGCTGGTCGGCACCGATCCTCTGTGGGGGAACCTCTCCGCTTTGCCCTCTGCACCCCTGTTGCTGCGCTCTCCTCCGTGGCTCCGAAGCTTCCCCTCCGCCCGCCCCCCTTCTCCACCAGTGAAGGGTCTTCCTAGTGTGTGGAAACTTCCTTCTTCACTGCTCCCTCCCAGAAGTGCAGGTCCCATCCTTATTCTTTTGTCTCAGTTTTTTCTTTTTTTCTTTTTCCCTACCCAGGTACGTGGGGAGTTTCTTGCCTTTTGGGAAGTCTGAGGTCTTCTGCCAGGGTTTAGTAGGTGTTCTGTAGGAGTTGTTCTACCTGTAGATGTATTTTTGATGTGTTTGTGGAGAGGAAGGTGATCTCCACGTCTTACTCTTCCACCATCTTGAAGGTCCCCCCTCAAGAAAGACTTGCCAAATTCATGATTGGATAACTTTAAATAGAATCATTTATTGTGGATTTAATTTTTAAAATAAAATAATAAAAACTATATTTTAGATTATGATTTTACTCAGCATGAATACAAATTAATGTGAGAGTCTCCCACTAGCCTCCATTTTTATGGAGGGACTGACAAATACAAACTGATCCATGGAGTGGATTGAATGGAGCTGGACACGAGCATTTTTATACCATTTAAATACAATGTAAAAAATGCTAAAATTAAAATGCATTAACTGGAGAAAAAAAGAAGGCAGCAAATTATAGGATGAGAAAAGAGTTAGTAAAAAAATAGCTAAGTTTGAGTGATTTTGATATGATAGGTAATAGGTTACTATGTATCAACTTTCTTAAAATTTTATTCTGGTAGCCAGGTATAAAATTAATTACAGAATGGAGCATGGAAATAGGAATTTAGAAACCAGGCATGGTATTCATTTGAAAATGATAAAATATTTTCAATTGTTAGCTTTGATTATTATTTTTTTTTACTATTATGGTACCTCATATATAATTTAGTTCTTTTTTACCCTTCTACTCTAATTGCTGGTTAAATATCTTACTGTTGATTGATAAATTATTTGGAGCTCTAAAACATAAAAATTTTTAGAGCTTTTTTAGGAATTTTCATTACTCAGAAATATACAGTGAGCATAGTGAGAAATATAAATTTAAGGTATTATGTGACCTTAAGAATTGGATTTTATAAAATTTGATATAGTAATATAATCCTGTAGTTGTAATTTTGGAAAAATAAACTGCCTATGGTTTCTTAGACTGATGTCTTATATCCAATTACACCCGTGGTTCATTATGTCATATCATTGTGGGACTATGTTGCCAAATATTTTTGGTAAAGATACAATTCACTGCCACTTGGAAGGGTGACTGCTTTGTTGTTGTGTGTTTGTGTTTTTTATTTTTTTATTGATTATAGGATTGACCCAGTGTTCATCTTAGAACAAATTGTTTTGCAGTATGGAATCAAATGTATTCTTTTCCAAGTAGGCTTGGTTGATGTTAAAATGATTGGCAAATACTCTATGTGAAGAGGAATGTACCCACATTATCATAGTTTTTTTCTTTAAATTATATTTTATCTTATCACAGCCTTTTTATTTCATACATATTTCATATGGAATATAAATCTGTTTTCCCTTTTCTAACCATAACCAAAAGCTATTTCTCAATTCTTTTCTCTCCAAAGCCTTTTTCTCAGTCTCACTTTCACCACACCCATGTCTAGTTTCAACCAAAAGGAATTCATATTTTCTAACAAAATGATTGGGCTGGGAGCATTCTGGCAGTTGGAATGCATCTTTAGGGTAAGTCCTGGTTTGGGGAGTGTTTCTCTGATAAGCATAGTGGAGGGTGATAGAGTATTATGCATCATTAAAGTGGCTCTCAACATAAAGTTTATAGATATAACACAAAGTTGGAAAATATTCTTTTAGTTTACAGCATTGTTCTTTTATTGTTTGAAAAGGCAGAAGTGTAAAAGGATAAAGCAATATGGTATAATCTAAGAGTATTTTCTCCTTGAGAGTGATAATGATAAATTTAAAGATGTGCACAATTTGGCTTTTTTCCTATGTTATTTTGGTTGTTTCTATTCCATGAACATCTTTCTTTTCATTTCAGAATATAAGTAAAGTTGATGTGAAGGAAGAACACAGACAGGAGTGAATGTTTCTTAAAATAAGTTAGCAGTTGAAAAAATGATTCTATTCAGTACGTTGTCAGAAGAGCCACCCCTGATTCTCATCAGTATTATGACAATGAATAATGTCTGATAATTAGGACAATTAGTTACTCTAAATTGCAATTGAATAGCAACATAATTCAAGTTTCTACCCTAAGAACTTTATATACAATAAACCATCATTTGTGGCTTGAGCAAATTCCTTGAGCATATTGTGCCTCAATTTGCTCATCACTAAAATGGGGATAACAGTTGTACCTAATTCATAGTGTTTTGCTTTGTTTCAGTAAGGCTTAAATGTAAAGAACTAGAATAGTACCTGGAACATATGATGTACAATTTAAGTATTACAACATCATTATTATTGTCAGCCGCTGAGTTGTAATGAACGTGGATTCCTTAGACACTGTTCATGATTTTTTTCACTTTGGTTTACTAATGATCAAAGAATTAAGTTGAGCAACCTGTAATTGAGATATACACCATATCGAGGATACAAGTGTGTACCTCAACTCCTTGTTTGATCTTTTGTTGTTCATAGAGGAGCACCTGATGTTTATGGGTCAGTTTTAGACCATGAGATGTGAGGAATCTTTCACATGAGAGGATGCTAGTCTATGGGCTTGTGCATTTTATGTGAGTGGTATAGAAAGGGTCGTGTGGAACATAAGACTTTATCCTTTTAGCATATAAGTAATTTCTTGTTCAAGAAAAACATGTATCCATGATCTCTTTCTTATTGCATCAGTGAGCCTGACCATTTTTTACCAGAGTAACCAAGAGAAGTGACTCAATCTCACTTTATTTAATACTTCCCAACAGAGGTAACTCACTTGTGTTTCCTCTGAACAGATGCAGCAAGACTGCAGAAGACTGGGTAAGTTGACTCATGATTCTGAGGGCCTCCTTTGGCTATGCCACATTCCTATGCATCACTTGCCCTGATATGTTAAGGTAGGGATTATTCATGAATTATGAGACTCTACTGGGGAGACAGAGGTACCTGAGAAGAGAAAATATGAGGCCTTGGCACTTTGTTGCTTGCTTGTTTCTTAGGTCCTATTTATAGAACCGAAAGCTTGAAAAATGCTCAATATATACTTAATAACATTTCTGTGACTTGCTTTTCTCTTCTCAACTTTTAGCAGGATTCTTTCTTTCAGTTTGGTTGTTGGAAGGTGTAAGACTGTTACTCCTACTCTTTTAATCAAAAGTTGGAAAAGCACATAATGATAAATTTTTTAAAAAACCCATCAGGGAACAGAGAACACAAAGTAACCTAAATAAACTAAAATCCAGAAAGTGACAAGCCCTTCATAAGAAAGAAGAATGAAGAATCCCTTTTAACCAACATGGAGGGAGAAGTGTAATCCTCCATAGATGGGAATAAGGGAAAACCAGCCTAACATGACATTTCTAATGTGGGCTGGCATGACAGGTTAAATTCCACCAGAGCCTGAGACATGGAACAAAATGGAATTACTGCCAACTCTGTCCCTCTGTTATTTACTGAGTGCTAAAAATAAGTGTGGAGAGAGAAAGTTGAGTGAAACTCATAAAGATGACAGTTTTGCAACTAAGGAACATTGGAGGAGGGATGGGGGAGCTGAGAGAACCCTCATCTCCTCCTGGCACTTTATGCTTAGCTCAGAAATCTTGCAGAACAGGAGAACTGAGCAAAACTCCTCTAGGACAGTCTCTGCTTTCACAGAGTATAGAGAGTCCTCAGTTGATTTCTGAAGGCCAAGAGCAGGGTGGAATAGTGAAAAATAGCTTTCCTAAGATGAGAGACAGGACTGGAGAGCCAAGAGAATTCCTCAGTAACACGAAAAGTTAGCTGCAGAGTGTAAAGAAAGGAGAATTCTCTCACATTTTAGAAAACAAGCTGTTCAGCCATGAAGAACATGCAGAATTTTGGAGCCTCATCAGTGTTTAGATCGAAGACCCTGGTGAAGACAACTCCCAACACTGCCATCAAAACATTTGAATCCATTAGTGAACTGAAGCAAACTAAAGTTACAACCTCAGACCCAGCTCAACCTAGAGTACACTTGTTCAACTTTCATCCTAGAAGTCTGACAAGAAGGGGTATCCTCCTTTATGGAGATAAATATAATTTACTTTAGGCTCTACTGTATTTTTTAATAGATTTGTTGAGGTTTATTTCATATACCACACAAATAATTTATTTAAAGTGTACAATTTAATGGTTTTTAATATTCTTTATATGTACAATCCACCACTATGGTCAATTGTATAACATAGTCATCATCTTAAAAAGAAATCCAGTACATACTCTTTAGTTACCACCCTGCCACCCTTTTACATATTTTGGACACAAGTTCCTCATCAGATATATGATTTGCAAATATTTTTGACCATTCTGTGGATTGTCTTTTTACTTTCTGGATAATGCCCTTTGAAACACAAAAGTTTTAAAATTCGATGACATTCAATTTATCTATTTTTTCTTTTATTATTCATGCTTTCGGTGTCATATTTAAGAAATTGTGGCAAATCCAAGATCATGAAATTTATTTCTATGTTCTCTTCTAAGAATTTAATAGTTTTAGCTCTTTCATTTAGGCCTACAATAATTTTGTGTTAATTTTTTTATGGTATGACATCAAAGTCAAACTTAATATTTTGACAACTGAATATGGCTATTCAGTTGTCTTAGCACTGATTGTTGACTATTTCTTTCTCCATTAGTTGGTCTCGGCAACCTTGTCAAAATTAGTTAACCGTAGATGTTCAGGCTTATTTCTGGACTCTCAATTCTATTCCATCGATTTGTATGTCTATCCTGTGTTATTATCACATAGTCTTTATTCACATTGCTTTTAGTGTAGTACATTTGAAATCAGGAAGTGTGAGTCTCTTCCTACTTTTTTCTGCTTTTTCAATATAGTTTTGCCTATTCGGGGACCCTTGCAATTCTATATGAATTTTAGAATCAGCTTGTCAATTTCTACAAAGAATTCAGCTAGGCTTCTCATAGAGATTGTGTTGAATTTATAGATCAGTTTGGGGAGTATTGCCACTCTAACAATGTTATGTCTTCCAATTCATGAACATGGGATGTTTTCCCAATAAATTATTTCTTCTTTAATTTCTTTCAACAATGTTTTTCATATCGAGAATATAAGTTTTGCACTTCTTTAAAAATATTTGTTCTTGTTTTATTCTTTTCGATGTTATAGTAAATTTTTTTGGTGTTACCAACATTTTCTATTTATTCATTAATAAAAAAGTGCATAGTGCAATCCCTCTATCTCAATCCAAGTACTCAGTGAAAGATTACAATAAACCCTGGATGGCACAGACATGATTTGTTTATCATGATTTAAACAACAATCAACATTTAGTACATCACATAACCACCTTTTAATATTAATTTTATTTTCAGATTGCTCATTGCAAATGTATAGAAATATAATTGATTTGTGTATATTTATCTTGTATTCTATAACCTTGACAAACTGGTTAATTAGTTTTAATGTCAGCTGATTCCTTAGGATATTTTATATACAAGATTATGTCATATGAAAATAGAGATAGATTTACTTCTTTCTTTCCAATCTGATACTTTTTCATTCTTTCTCTTGCCTAATTTCTCTGGCTAGAATCCTTAGTATAATGTTAAAGAAAAGAGGTAAAAAAGGAAATCCTTGTCTTGTTCTCGATCTCAGGGTGAAAGCATTCAGTCTTTCACCATTAGGTGTGACATTAGCTTTGGGGTTTTTGTAGATCTCCTTTATCAGGTTGAAGAAGTTCCCTTCTATTCCTAAGTTGTTGAGTGGCTTTTTCTATGAGTGTCTATAGAGATGATCATGTATTTTTATTTTTTACTCTATAGATATAATATATTACATTAATTGATTTTTGGATGTTAAAATAAACCTTGCATTCCTGGGATAAATCCCACATGGTCATGGTATATAATTTTTTAAATGATGGTGGGTTCAGTACAACAGTATTTTATTTAGGATTTTTGTCATCAATATTCACGAAATATTGGTCTGTAGTTTTCTTTTTTGTGATGTCTTTGCCTGGTTTTGGAGTCAGGGTAATATTGGCCTCATAGAAGGAGTTGGGAAGTATCCTCTCTTCTTTTATTTTCTACTTTATTTTTATAAAAAAAATCTAGTAGAGAAGTTTTAAAAATCGCAAAACACATGAGCATGGAAGAAAATATGGCTGATGGTCAAAAAAGGAACATGTCAAGCAAGAAAAAAATTAAGAAAGGTAACAGAGATTGCTCAGCTTTTGGAATTATCAGAGATTTTAATATAACAATGAACAAATAACAATAAACTTATAAGTGAAGTTTAGGGAAACCAAATTAGAGATTAGAAGAAAGATTTTGTGATATCATATTCTAAAAGCCAGAATATGATTCATGATTAATCTTAGTAAAACTTTATTTTAACTTTATTTTTTATTTGTTGGAGAGTAACTATATAACTTCTAAGCACAGTTTTTTTGGTCCAGAGCTTATATTAGATTGTCTAACATTTCTTAAAATCAAATTTTAGATTTGTTAACAAATTTGTTATCTTGTCTAACTCTTCTGCTAAAATATATTTCTGTTAAAACTTTTAAAATGGATGCAGTCAAATTCTGAGAACTAGGCTATGAAGAATCCTTGCAAGTTAAATAGAACCCAGAAGCAATTTAACCAACACTAGTCCTCTCATTATACTGCTATGTTGCCCTGTCACGTACATAGCCGGGTACCAAACACTCATTCATATAATTAACTTAGGGTAAAAAGACTTTAGTTAGAGATCTGGAGGAACTCTATTGAACACATAGTTAGGAAGGGTTTGCTGCCCCCAAATCAGTGTTAGTACACATCTCTGTTATAATAACAAAATGAAGAAATGAAGCAGTAATTGGCAATACAATTTCCTAGAACCAGATAACCTTATGCATAGAAGCAAAGTCACTATAAGCCACATATTTAGTGGCCAGATATTTTTATGTCAGCTCTATGGTGCAAGCTTAGGCTGTTTACTACAGATTGGAGAAATATAGATAGCAAATAAATCAATCATTGTGGGATTAATGTGCTCAGAACAGGTGAGACAAAGAGAATTCAGGGCTGGAAATTGGGCTATGTAATAGAGAGAATAAAGAGGTGTAGAAGGACAGAATTTCTATCCCACAGAAGAAAAGGGGGGGAGATGATGCAAGCAATAAACAGTAAAGATACTAAACTAACAAATCTGGGAAACAGGGAATCAGAATCCGAGAACGATATTTTCTCTCACAGAAAAATAGCAAAGGTAGTGCAAGGGAAAGTTGTCTCCGATCCAGTACTTAATGTGTGCCTACTTGTATTCTCTTTGCTCTAGGTCAGGGTAGGAAGCAGAGTGTGGGTGAACTTCGATGAAACAGCAAGGACAATAGTGGCTAGATAACAATAATTCACTACTGGTGAGTGAAGGAACAATATTAGGAGAAAATATTTTTTGTTTTATGGTATTTGAAGGCTCTGACATCTTAAAAAGTCTCTTCAGGAATTATATAACTCTAGTATATTTTGGAAATATATATAATATTCACTTTAATTCTGTTCCATGATATACTTCCTAATCGATGTCTATCTGTGCTCCACCTTAAGCCTCTTCTTTCTTTGCTAACATCATCAGGATGTCCCCTAAACCATCAACTCAAAGGTTGAATGAATTTAACGATGATGTGGCAGTAAATGGAAGGACTATGCTGTAAACAACCAAAGAATGTCCAAAACTTAAATGTCTCTGAGTACTTGGACAAAGCTGTTTACCTTCTGTGAATTCAGTGACTTCATTGTGAAGTGAAGTTAGATTTAGTGGTGCTCAAGTTCCTCTCTGTCACTAAAATTCCATCTGAACATTTATCATATATAGTTATCCTCTGGTATCCATGAGGAATAGGTTCCAGAAACCCTGCTGATACCAAAATCTGCAGATGCTCAAGTCTCTTATATAAAATGGTATAGTATTTGTATATAACCTACACACATCTTCCCATCTACTTAAATCATCTCTAGGTTATTATAATACCTAATACATTTTAAGTGCTATATAAATAGTTGTAAATACAATATAAATGCTATGTGAAATAGTTGGTGTACAAGAAAATTCAAGTTTCGCTTTTTTGAACATTCTGGGTTTTTTTCTTTTTTTAACTGTTTTTGATCTCTGGTTGGTCGACTTCATGGATGCAGAACCCACAGATACAGAGGGCTAGCTATATTCTCTTCTCTTTAGCAAGTGCATAAAGGAAAATCAAAATAGAAATTCCTAACATTTTCCCAGGCTTGAGAGATACAACTTTTAAAAAAATTATGCCTGCAAAAGCAAGGTTTTTCAAAAACTGCTAGCTTGATCCTGATATTTATAAACTTGTTCTGAGCAATCAAGAAATTGACAGGTTTAAAGAGAAAAATATCAAACAACTAAGCTACATATTAAACATTTCTCTGTCATCCAAAATCATGGTCCATAAATCAGAGTTCTCTGACTATGAGAAAAATATTGGCACCATAAAAATGTCACTAATATTTCATTTCATTTAGAAGTACAGCAAAGGCAATGCTTCAAGTTATAAAATATTGATTGACTGAAAGGTCATATAATTGTTTCTCATGGTACATATGGTCCATTGACCTAAAGAGAACATTGTGCCCTCACTTAAAGAAAAAAAACAGAAGAAAATTTCTGTTTAATGTAAGGTCTAAGTCCTTTGCCTTTCCAGAGAAAACCTTTTTCACTAGTTCCAAACATACACATTTTCATTTTCTATCCTGAGAGTTACACACTCAAATGACTACAGCAGCCAGAAAGGCAACACAGATGAGTTGAGGAGGATAGGTACAGATGTGGTGAGAGTGGACACACACCCTGATAAAGGGAGTAGAGACTACTTATCTCCAACCAGTTGTCAGGTAGTAAAAATTGGCTACTTGTTCACAAGCCATTTTCTTTTCCTCTTGAATGCACAGCTAAAATATATACCCCAGTCTTCATTGCCATTAGGTGAGGCATGTGGTTGACTTCTGGCTCATGAAACAAGAGTGAGAGTGACAAACACCATATTTAGGCCTGGATCATAAAACCCACCATGTTTAATTCTCTATTCTCTTTCTTCTTTCCCCTGCTGAATAGAAAGAACTCCAAAGACCTGGAGTATGGTGCAATTATAAAATAAAATGAGCTTGTGCTCTTGATATATCACTCAGTGGAGTGCTATCCAGAAAAGATACCAGATCAAAAACACCTTTGTTGAACCATTGCTTTGAGAAGAAGTAAATATTAATTGTGTTAAGCTATTGAAAATTTACAGTTGTTTATTATTGAATTCAGCCTATCCTGAAAAACTTATACTGCCATGCTGAAAAGTAAGCTCAGAATTTCAAGACAAACCAAGAATCTGAAGTGTAATATGAAATCTCTCAGTTAGTAAATACTGACAAATAATTCAAACATTTTAAAAGCATTACTCTCCCTAAGCAAACATGCTGTGAACTAGTTGTGATCTTCAAGCTGTATGTTTTAGCCATACTGGATCACCCACTATTTCCTGAACGTTCCCTACAATTTCCAGACAAACACATAGATTCACAATGCTCCCTCAGCCTGGATGTCCTTCCTCATCTCTTTCTTCAGGGAAGGCATCCCTGATCCTTTAATTTACATGGATAATTAAGGTTTTATTTGGTATAGAAATGAAATATATTTGGTATAGTATTAAATTTACTTGGTATATAAATTTAAAAGATTCATGCATATAGTAAGCATAAAATAAATGAATAGCAGACTCTTATCAAGGAAAGATGCTTACTCCTTGGGAAGTGTGTAAATAGTAGAAGGAGACATAGAGGGAGATTAACAAAGAAAGTGAGGAAATAATCATACAGTAAATAAAATTTTGAAAATAAGGTATAGTCTTCTAGAATAAAATTAATACTTCTCTCTCCATATTTTTTCCCTCAAACTAAACTCAGACAAGTATATTAAAACTTCTCCTTTAAAATAATTTTGCAGAGGGAATCCATTATTCAAGGACATTTCACAGTCCAGATTTATCATCATTTTTCAGAGAAAAGTTGTAGAGTAGGTTTGCATTGGAGGAAGGTAACATATTCTTGATTTCTTACATGTGATGAAATTGTGCCATAAAAATTAGGTACAGAAACATTAAAGCAATAAAAGTTTAGGTGATTGAACTGTGGTTGAAAAAGCAGATACACCAACACCCACTCATTCATGATAAAAACTCTCAGAAACCTAGGAATAGAGGGGAATTGTTTCATCTTGATGGTGACATCACACTTCATGGTGAGAAACTTAAAGCTTTTTCACCAAGATCAAATACAAGACAAGGATAGCCCCTTTCACCATGCCTGTTCAACATCATAAGGGCAGTTCTTCCTAACGCAATAAGTCAAGAAAAGAAAACAAACCATATACAAATTGGGAAGGAAGAAATAAAACTGTCTTTGTTCACAGATGACATGAACATCCATGTAGAAAATCCAAAAAAATTGACAAAAAACTCCTGAAACTAATAAGCAATTATAACAAGGTTGAAGAATACAAGCATGGTACACAAAAGTCAATTATAACAGGAAGACCTTCAAGATGACAGGGGAGTAAGACATGGAGATCACCTTCCTCCCCACAAATACATCAGAAATACATCTACATGTGGAAAAACTCCTACAGAACACCTACTGATGCTGGCAGAAGGCCTCAGACTTCCCAAAAGGCAAGAAACTCCCCACATACCTGGGTAGGGCAAAAGAAAGAACAAAGTTGAAAGAATAGGGACAGGACCTGCATCTCTGGGAGGGAGCTGTGAAGGAGGAAAAGTTTCCATGCACTAGGAATCCCCTTCACTGGTGGAGACAGGGGGTGGTTGTGGGGAATCGTCGGAGCCATGGAGGAGAATGTAGCAATCGGTGTTCAGAAGGCAAAGCAGAGAGATTCCTGCACAGAGGTAGGTGTTAAACAGCACTCACCAGCCTGAGAGGCTTGTCTGCTCACCCTCCAGGGCAGGTGGGGGCTGACAGCTGAGGCTCCTTGTTCGGTGGTCAGATCCCAAGGAGAGGACTGGGGTTGGCTGCGTGAACACAGCCTGAAGGGGGATAGTATGCCATAGCTAGCTGGGAGGGAGTCTGGGAAAAAGTCTGGACCTGCCTAGGAGGCAAGAGATCATTGTTTCAGGGTATGTGAGGAGAGGGGATTCAAAACACTGCCTAAATGAGCTCCAGAGATGGGCGAGAACTGAGGGTATCAGTGCCGACCCCAGAGATGGGCATGAAATGCAAGGCTGCTGCTGCAGCCACCAAGAAGCCTGTGTGCAAGCACAGGTCACTATCCACACCCACCCTCCTGGGAGCCTCTGCAGCCTGCCACTGCCAGTGTTCTGTGATCCAGGGACAACTTCCCCAGGAGAACACATGGAGTGCCTCAGGCTGTTGCAACATCATGCTGGCCTCTGCCACCACAGGCTCGCCCTGTGTTCCATACCCCTCCCTCCCCCTGGCCTGAGTGAGCCAGAGCCCCCTAATCAGCTGCTACTTTAACCCTGTCTTGTCTGAGTGAAGAACAGATGCCCTCAGGCAACCTACATGCAGAGGAAGGGCCAAATCCAAAGCTGAACCCCAGGAGCTGTGCGAACAAAGAAGAGAAAGGGAAATTTCTCCCAGCAGCCTCAGGAGAAGCGGGTTAAATCTCTACAATCAACTTGATGTACCCTGCATCTGTGGAAAACCTGAATAGACAATGAATCATCGCAAAATTGAGGTGGTGGACTTTGGGAGCAACTGGAGACTTGGGGTTTGCTTTCTACTTCTAATTTGTTTCTGGTTTTATGTTTATCTTAGTTTACTATTTAGAGTTTATTATCATTGGTAGCTTTGTTTATTGATTTGTTTGCTCTCTTCAGTTTTTTTTTAATATGTATATTGTTTTCCTTTTTCTCTTTTTGTGAGTGTGTATGTGTATGCTTCTTTGTGTGATTTTGTTTGTATAGCTTTACTTTTACCATTTGTCATTGGGTTCTGTCTGTCCATTTTTTAATTTTTTATTTTTTTCAGTATAGTTTTTAGCACTTGTTATCATTGGTGGATTTGTTTTTTGGTTTGGTTGCTTTCTTCTTTCTTTCTTTTTTTAATTATTTTTTAATTTTCTTAAATTTTTAATAATTAAAATTTTTTTATTTTAATAACTTTATTTTATTGTTTTCTTTCTTTCTTTCTTTCTTTCTTTCTTTCTTTCTTTCTCTGTTTCTTTCTTTCTTTCTTTCTTCCTTCCTTTCTTTCTTCTCTCTTTCTTTCTTTCTTTTTTCCTCCCTTTTCTTCTGAGCTGTGTGGCTGACAGGGTCTTGTTGCTCCGGCTGGGTGTCAGACCTGTGCTTCTGGGGTGGGAGAGTCAAGTTCAGGACATTGGTCCACCAGAGACCTCCTGGCTCCATGTAATATCAAATTGTGAAAGCTCTCCCAGAGATCATCGTCTGAACACTAAGACCCAGCTCCACTCAATGACCAGCAAGCAAGACTGCTGGATACCCTACGCCAAACAACTAGCAAGAAGGAACACAAACCCACCAGTAACAAAAAGCTGCTTAAAATCATAATAAGTTTAGAGACACCCCAAAACACACCACTGGATGCGGTGCTGCCCAACAGAAAGACAAGATCCAGTCACACCCACCAGAACACAGACACCAGTCCCCTCCACCAGGAAGCCTACAGAACCCACTGAACCAACCTGACCCCCTGGGGGCAGACACCAAAACAATGGGGACTAGGAACCTGCAGCCTGCAAAAAGGTGACCCCAAACACAGTAAGTTAAGCAAAATGAGAAGACAGAGAAACACATGGCAGATGAAGGAGCAAGGCAAAAACCCACCAGACCAAACAAATGAAGAGGAAATAGGCAGTCTACCTGAAAAAGAATTCAGAATAATCATAGTAAAGATGATCCAAAAACTTGGAAATAGAATGGAGAAAATAAAAGAAACGTTTAACAAAGACCCAGAAGAACTAAGGGGCAAACAAAAAATGATGAAACACACAATAAATTAAATTAAAAATTCTCTAGAAGGAATCAATAGCAGAATAACAGAGGCAGAAGAATGGACAAGTGACCTGGAAGATAAAATAGTGGAAATAACTACCACTGAACAGAATAAAGAGAAAAGAATGAAAAGAATTGAGGACAGTCTCAGAGACCTCTGGGATAACATTAAACACACCAACATTCGAATTATAGGGGTCCCAGAAGAAAAAGAGAAAAAGAAAGGGTCTGAGAAAATATTTGAAGAGATTATAGTTGAAAACTTCCTGAATATGGGAAAGGAAATAGTCAATCAATTCCAAGAAGTGCAGAAAGTCCCATACAGGATAAATCCAAGGAGAAACATGCCAAGACACTTATTAATCAAACTATCAAAAATTAAATACAAAGAAAAAATATTAGAAGCAGCAAGGGAAAAGAAACAAATAACATACAAGGGAATCTCCATAAGGTTAACAGATGATCTTTGAGCAGAAACTCTGCAAGCCAGAAAGGAGTGGCAGGACATATTTAAAGTGATGAAAGGGAGAAACCTACAACCAAGATTACTCTACCCAGCAAGCATCTCATTCAGACTCAATGGAGAAATTAAAATCTTTACAGATAAGCAAAAGCTATGAGAATTCAGCACCACCAAACCAGCTTTACAACAAATGCTAAAGGAACTTCTCTAAGCAGGAAACACAAGAGGAGGAAAAGTACTACAGAAAAAAACCCAAAACAATTAAGAAAATGGTAATAGGAACATATGTATCTATAACTACCTTAAATGCAAATGGATTAAATGTTCCAACCAAAAGACATAGACTGGCTGAATGGATACAAAAATAAGACCCATATATATGCTGTCTATAAGAGACCCACTTCAGACCTAGGGACACATACAGACTGAAAGTGAGGGGATGGAAAAAGATATTCCATGCAAGTGGAAATCAAAAGAAAGCTGGAGTAGCAATTCTCATATCAGACAAAATAGACTTTAAAATAAAGACTATTACAAGAGACAAAGAAGGACACTACATAATGATCAAGGGATCAATCCAATAAGAAGAAATAACAATTGTAAATACTTATGCACCCAACATAGGAGCACCTCAATACATAAGGCAAATGCTAACAGCCATAAAAAGGGAAATCGAGAGTAACACAATCATAGAAGGGGACTTTAACACCCCACTTTCACTAATGGACAAATCATCCAAAATGAAAATAAAGAAGGAAACACAAGCTTTAAATGTTACATTAAACAAGATGGACTTAACTGATATTTATAGGACATGTCATCCCAAAAAAACAGAATGCACTTTCTTCTCAAGTGCTCATGGAATATTCTCCAGGATAGATCATATATTGGTTCACAAATCAAGCCCTGGTAAATTTAAGAAAATTGAAATTGTATGAAATATCTTTTCTGACCACAACACTATGAGACTAGATATCAATTACAGGACAAAATCTGTAAAAAAATTACAAACATATGGAAGGTAAACAATACACTACCAAATAACCAAGAGATCACTGAAGAACTCAAGGAGGAAATCAAAAAATACCTAGAAACAAATGACAATGAAAACATGACAACCCAAAACCTATGGGATGCAGCAAAAGCACTTTTAAGAGGGAAGTTTATAGCAATACAATCCTATCTCAAGAAACAAGAAACATCTCAAACAACCTAACCTTACACCTAAAGCAATTAGAGAAAGAAGAACATAAAAACCCCAAAGTTAGCAGAAGGAAAGAAATCATAAAGATCAGATCAGAAAGAAATGAAAAAGAAATGAAGAAATGATAGCAAAGATCAATAAAATTAAAAGCTGGTTCTTTGAGAAGATAAAATTGATAAACCATTAACCAGGCTCATCATGAAAAAAAGAGAAGACACAAACCAATAGAATTAGAAGTGAAAAAGGAGTAACAACTGACACTGCTGAAATATAAAGGGTCATGAGAGATTACTACAACCAACTATATGCCAATAAATTGGACAACGTGGAAGAAATGGACAAATTCTTAGAAAAGCACAGCCTTCTGAGACTGAACCAGGAAGAAATAGAAAATATGAACAGATGAGTCACAATCACTGAAATAGAAACTGTGATTAAAAATCTTCCAACAAACAAAAGCCCAGGACCAGATGGCTTCACAGGCGGATTCTATCAAACATTTAGAGAAGAGCTAACACCTATCCTTCTCAAACTCTTGCAAAATATAGCAGAGGCAGGAACTCTCCCAAAGTCGTTCTATGAGGCCATTATCACTGCGATACCAAAACCAGATAAAGATTTTACAAAGAAAGAAAACTACAGGCCAGTATCACTAATGAACATAGAGGCAAAAATCTTCAACAAAATACTACCAAACAGAATCCAACAGCACATTAAAAGGATCATACACCTTGATCAAGTGGGATTTATCTGAGGAATGCAAGGATTCTTCGATACATGCAAATCAATCAATGTGATAAACCATATTAAGAAATTGAAGGAGAAAAACCATGTGGTCATCTCAATAGATGCAGAAAAAGCTTTTGACCAAATTCAACATCATTTATGATAAAAACCCTCCAGAAAGTAGGCATAGAGGGAACTTACCTCAACATAATAAAGGCCATATATGACAAACCCACAGCCAACATAGTTCTCAATGGTGAAAAATTGAAACCATTTCCTTTAAGATCAGGAAAAAGACTAGGTTGCCCACTCTCACCAATATTATTCAACATAGTTTTGGAAGTTTAAGCCACAGTAATCAGAGAAGAAAAGGAAATAAAGGGAATCCAAATCGCAAAAGAAGAAGTAAAGCTGTCACTGTTTGCAGATGACATGATACTATACATAGAGGATCCTATAGATGCTACCAGAAAACTACTAGAGCTAATCAATGAATCTAATAAAGTAGCAAGAAACAAAATTAATGCACAGAAATCTCTTGCACTCCTCTACATTAATGATGAAATATCTGAAAGAGAATTTAAGGAAACACTCCCATTTACCATTGCAACAAAAAGAATAAAATACCTCGGAATAAACTTACCTATGGAGATGAAAGACCTGTATGCAGAAAACTATAAGACACTGATGAAAGAAATTAAAGATAATACAAACAGATTGAGAGATATACCATGTTCTTGGATTGGAAGAATCAACATAGTGAAAATAACTCTACTACCCAAAGCAATCTACAGATTCAGTGCAATCTCTATCAAACTACCAATGGCCTTTTTCACAGAACTAGAACAAAAATTTTCACAATGTGTATGGAAATACAAAAGATCCCGAATAGCCAAAGCAATCTTGAGAAAGAAAAATGGAGCTGGATGAATCAGGCTTCCAGACTTCAGACAATAGTACAAAACTACAATAATCAAGACAGCATGGTACTGGCAGAAAAACAGAAATATAGGTCAATGGAACAGGAGAGAAAGAGCAGAGATAAACCCATGCACATATGGTCACCTTATTTTTTATAAAGGAGGCAAGAATATACAATGGAGTAGAGACAGCCTCTTCAATAAGTGGTGCTGTGAAAACTGCATAGCTACATGTAAAAGAATGAAATTAGAACACTTCCTTACACCATACATAAAAATAAACTCAAAATGGATTAAAAACCTATATGTAAGGCCAGACACTATAAAATTCTAGTGGAAAACATAGGCAGAATACTCTATGACATAAATCACAGCAAGATCCTTTTTGACCCACCTCCCAGAGAAATAAAAACAAAAATAAACAAATGGGATCTAATGAAACTTAAAACGTTTTGCACAGCAAAGGAAACCATAAACAAGATGAAAAGACAACCCTCAGAATGGGAGTATATATTTGCAAACGAATCAACAGACAAATGATTAATCTTCAAAATATGCAAGCAGCTCATGCAGCTCAATATCAAAATAACAAACAACCCAATCCAAAACTGGGCAGAAGACCTAAATAGACGTTTCTCCTAAGAAGATATACAGATTGCCAACAAACAAATGAAAGGATGCTCAACATCACCAATCCTTAGAGAGATGTAAATCAAAACTGCAATGAGGTATCACCTCACGCCAGTCAGAATGGCCATCATCAAAAAATCTAGAAACAATAAATGCTGGAGAGGGTGTGGAGAAAAGGGAGCCCTCTTGCACTGTTGATGGGAATATAAATTGATACAGCCACTGTGGAGAACAGCATGGTGGTTCCTTAAAAAGCTAAAAATAAAACTACCATATGACCCAGCAATCCCACTACTGGGCATATACCTGGACAAAACCATAATTCAAAAAGAGTCATGTACCACAATGTTCATTGTAGTTCTATTTACAATAGCCAGGACATGGAAGCCACCTAAGTGTCCATTGACAGATGAATGGATAAAGAAGATGTGGCATATATATATATATATATATATATATATACACATACATACATATATATACAATGGAATATTGCTCAGCCATAATATGAAACGAAATTGAGTTATTTGTAGTTAGGTGGATGGACCTAGAGACTCTCATACAGAGTGAAGTAAGTCAGAAAGTGTTGGTGAAATAATAGACAAGTAGATCAATGGAATAGAATAGAAAGCCAAGAAACAGACCCCCATAAATATAGTCAACTGATCTTTGACAAAGGAGCAATGCCAATACAATATAGCAAAGATAGTCTTTTAAACAGATGGTGCTGGAACAAATGGACATCATTTTGCAAAAACAAGAAAAAAAAAAAACAAAAAACGAATCTAGACACAGATGTTACATCCGTTACAAAACATTAACTTAAAATATATCACAGATCTACATATAAGTCCCAAACTATAAAACTTCTAGAAGATAACATAGGAGAAAACCTAGATGACCTTGCAGATGGTGAGAACTATGTAGATATAATAGCAAAGGCAGGATTAATTAAAGAAATAACTGATAAGTTGGACTTCATTAAAATTAAAAACTTGTGCTCTGTGAAGGTAAATATCAAGAAAATGAGAAGACAAGCCACAAACTGGGAGAAGATATTTGCAAAATACACATGATAAAAAGTTGTTATCCAAAATATATGAAGAACTCTTAAAACTCAACAATAAGAAAACAAGCAACCCAATTTAAAAATGGGCCAAAGGCATTACTGGACACTTCACCAAAGAAGATATATAGATGGCAAATAAACATATGAAAAGGTTCTCCATATCACATATCAGGGAAATGTAAATTAAAACAACGAGATACCACTACACTCCTATTTAGAATGGCCAAAATTTGGAACACTGACAACACTAAGTGCTGACAAGGATGTAGAGTCCAAGGAACTCACATTCATTGCTGGTGGGAATGCAAAATGATACAGCCACTTTGGAAGACAATCTGGAGATTTATATAGAACTAAACATACTTTCACATGATCCAGTACTTGTGCTGCTTGGTATTTACCCAAAGATGTTGGGTATGTCTTCACAAAACTTGTACATGGATGTTTTATCAGCTTTACTGATAATTGACAAAACTTGGAAGCAATGAAGATGTACTTTAGCAGGTGGATGGATAAATAAACTATGGTATATCCAGACAGTGGAATATTATTCAAAGCTAAAAAGAACGAGGTATCAAGCCATGAAAAGACATAGAGGAACCTTAAATGCACATTACTAAGTAAAAGAAGCCAATCTGAAAAGGCTGCATACTGTAAGATTCCAAGTATATGATATTCTGGAGAAAGCAAAGCTATGGAGACAGTAAAAGTTCAGTGGCTGCCAGTGGTGGGGTGGGGGAAGGGATGAATAGGTGGAGCACAAAGGATTTTTAGGGCAGGCAAAATATTCTGTATGATGCTGTAATGATGGAAAGGTGTCGTTATACATCTGTCCAAACCCATAAAATGTACAATAAGAGTGAACCCTAAGGTAAACTATGGGTTTTGGGTGATTATAATGTATCAGTGTAAGTTTGTCAACTGAGACAAATGTTCCAGTCTAGTGGGGACTGTTGATAATGGGACAGAGATTATATGGGAAATCTCTGTATCTTCCTCTCAACTTTACTGTGAACCTAAAACTGCTCTAAATAATAGTCTTTTGAAAAAAAAAGATATCTTTTTTGTAGTAAAGACTAAATTTAGAGCAATTTTGCCTATCAGATAGTTAATAACGTTAGCCTCAATCCAAGGCTTCTACAAATACCTGTATGAATCAACATGAGGGGCAGAAGTAGGGCAGAAGGTGACATGTAGTCATATGACGAAAAAGAAAGGACCCAGTTTGAACAAAACAATCATTAATATCTCTGCTATTTTTGATCATTTTACTAATGCTGTAGTGAAAGAGAATTGGTAGTTCAAGATAGTAGCATACTCTCACTCTTGTTTTACATAAATATGAACCATTAATTCACAGATTTAATAGAAATAGTCACCAACAATTGCTCCCACACCTAAATTTATATGCCACATCTTCCTTCAAGACATAAAGCCTGGTGCTTCCCTGGTGGTGCAGTGGTTGAGAGTCCGCCTGCTGATACAGGGGACATGGGTTTGTGCCCCGGTCCGGGAAGATTCCACATGCCGCGGAGTGGCTAGGCCCGTGAGCCATGGCCGCTGAGCCTGCGTGTCTGGAGCCTGTGCTCCGCAACGGGAGAGGCCACAACAGTGAGAGGCCCGCGTACTGCAAAAAAAAAAAAAGATGTAAAGCCTGATCCTTGAACCTTGGTAACCACATAAAAGAGCTAACCTGCAACATAACAAATTTCACTTTTTAAATTTGGCCACAGACTCTAGAGCTAATCTTAATTCACTTAGGCTATTGCTTTGTGATGAGATTAGAACAATGGTTTGAGAGAACAGGTAGTAGAGGAAGGTCTGAGACTGGTGCTGGCTCAATAGATGGTTTTTATATGTTGAGATGTTGTAGTAGCAGGAAGGACCAGTTTTATATAAAGGAGCAAGATGGGGTCTATAGAGAGAAGACACTAGAAACAGGACCTCTCAAAGACCTTTGAACAAGAGGCCAAAATTACATTCATTTTGTTCCTGAGCAAATAATCACTTCAACAAAGTCTTAAGGAGCCATTCACATTATTTTTATAAGATAATATCTTTTGTATGAAAGAGTCATGTAATGAAAAGAACACTGGAATTTGGTAAGGAAATCATGGGTTCACTTTGGGCTCAGCCACATCCAAGCTGTGTGCTTTGGGCAAGTCAAAAAACTTCTATGTATCTCAGTTTCCTCCTGTATCAAATGAAGCATTTAATCTAGGTGATTTTTAGCATCCTTTGAATTGAAAAGTTTTGATTCCATGATTAGTGCTTAATATAAATACAGCATTAGCTAGACATTAGATTTATGCTGCTGTGGTAGTTGTCTTCATGGAATTATTACGTACTTAGTTCAAGGAAAATTATTGCATCCTGAATTCTGTTGGCCTCAGGCCACAAACAAATAGGGTAATTAGCAGGCACTTCTAGAGTGCATACAGTTTTGGAAAAGGCCCTTTAAAGGTTTAATAAAGTTGTGAAAATTACATTTAACTTTCACATCTTAAAAATACATTAAACAGTTAAAAGACTGTATTTAATCACGGTCTTACTTGCAGCATTAAAATTTGTTCTACATGACAAGGATATTTACAGGCCTTAGAGAAGTCAGTCTATTAGGAAATCCTCAACTGGCCATATGTGTGCTATGAAGCAGTTTCACTTGGCACTTCTTTGCAATTAGAATTCCAAAGGTTATGCTGACTGGTTGTGCATACCATATGTTTGGCATTAGTCCTTACAGTTCTGCCACGTGTTGGTTTTGATAGCACAAGCACTATGGTGAAGGGAAAGAAAAGATTACCAAATATTTCTTTTTTTAAAAAATAAATTTATTTATTTTTTTACTTATTTTTGCCTGCGTTGGGTCTTCGTTGCTGCGCGCAGGTTTTCTCTAGTTGCGGCAAGTGGGGGCCACTCCTTGCTGCAGTGCGCAGGCCTCTGTGGTGGGCTCTCTTGTTGCGGAGCATGGGCTCTAGGCACGCGGGTTTCAGCAGTTGTGGCTCACGGGCTCCAGAGCGCAGGATCAGTAGTTGTGGTGCATGGGCTTAGCTGCTCCATGGCATGTGGGATCTTCCCAGAGCAGGGCTCAAATCCATGTCCCCTGCATTGGCAGGCGGATTTTTAATCACTGCGCCACCAGAGAAGCCCAAACAAAACATTTCAAATCAACACCCAAGCCCCATCTTTTAAAATCAAGTTAAGTATATAAAGACTTTGACAATTACAATTATTTGTTGGTTAATAATTGTTGAATATTGTGCTCAAAGTGTACCTTCCAAAACATATATTCAAAAACAAATAACAATGACACTTGGAATAAACAAACTGACCTTGGGTTGTTTACTTTGTTTAGAAACAAAATTAAAGGTCATATTTTTAAGTTTACCTAGAATTGAAAGATTGCATGACAATCATTGGGGCCTTCAAGCCTCTTGTATCATGTTTTTACAGAAGAGGGTGTATAAGAATTCTGCTTTGTGGGTACACAACAAGCAATAGCTTCTTAACTGAGAAATCAAGAGAGAATTTGGTCTTAGCCTGTTTCCACTAACGCAAAGGAATATTGTCATCAAAATGGCTCTTTAGGGTCTAATAAAATGGCTCAAAGGATTTGCTGTTTTTGCCGTCCTTGTCCTTGACTTTTCTTTATGTCATTTCTTAATGTTTGGCAAACAAGTAGACGCAGCTGATGACTGCCTTGGTATAACTGAGTAATCAGAAAAAACAATGTTATTAATATGCACAACAAGACCTAAAAAAGCATGGTTGTTGGTAATCTCTTCAACTGAAATGGTGAAAAGGAAAGTTAAAGAAATGTCCCATCCTTTTCAGCCATTTATTGACAGCTTCTAAGAGCAATGGGAGCAGTAATTCTAGATCCCTGCTTTTGCATCCTGCAGATCAGAGTCAGTGAATCAAACAGGCTATGTAGTGGTTGAAGGGACCGAGTGCTGAGAATATACCCACCTCTTAGGGCTAAACTCTAAAGCTATTTGACTTAAAGCTGGAAGCTGGTCCATCAAAGGAAGTTAGAAGTACAAAACACAGGTCCTCTCTACACAGCTTCGGATCAGGCAATTAGCTTGAAAAGACTGGGAGAATTAATACATCATGAAAACTTTGTCAGCTGAAGCAAGACTCAGACAGCAGACTTTCCTGCCTCCTTTGCTTCTAGTCCTGGTCAACTAGTGGGCATAAATGTTCCTGATTTTATTCCAGGTTTCATCAGGGTCACATGCTTTAGGTTCACCAGAAATTGTGTGCCAGAGAGATGTTGCTTTATTCATTTTTCACCGGTGCGAAAACATTTTTGAGCTACTACTGAGTGTCAAGTACTCTGGTAGACAAGGGAAATTCATCAGTGTTCAAGACAAGCATGATATCTGCCCTCATGGAGCTTAAAGTCCAGAAATGAAGCCATTAAACTCTCACAAACAATTATACAAATGGGTATTTACTAAGAACAGTATAATTTGACATGAACCTAAAGTACTGGGACCTATGTGTATGTATTACTGAAAGACCTGAACTATTCCTAGAAGTTTTGGGACGTTTCTATAAAAAAGGGACATTTATTTCACTTCAGGTCTGAAAGATGGATGAAGCCAGAAAAAGAAGGGACCAGAGTGGAAAGTAAAAGTGTTTGGCTCAAACAGTGACTTTGGAAGTAGGGGAGGTTACTTTCTCAGATTATTGCATCTAAATAAAAAATTGGGGAGGAAAAATATTATTTAGACAAAAACGCATTTTGGAAATCATTACCACTTGTAGTGGCACAGACATACACAAAGGAAAAGTATGTGAAATAACCAGAAAATGTTGAAATTGGAACAAGAAAATAAATATAAAATATTTTAATTATAAAATTAAAATATGGATAATATAAAATATCCAGTAGTCAAATAAGACTGTGCACTGATTGATATGAGCAACCTGATGGATTTTTGTGTTTTCCCACCAGTAAGTGGTGTGAACTAGTGGAAAGTGATTTTAACACAGAAATGTTTTGCTAAGACCAATGTAGGGAATTGAAAACATTTCTCAGAGATCCCTGGCTGCAGTATTATTAAACTATTTCTCTGTTGGCTGAGTAGATTATCACACCCTCCTGAGGGGGAGAGGGAAAATCGTGCCCAATATGTTACTAGCGATGCTCTAGGCAATCGTTCCCAGCCCCTCCTTTCTCCTTATTGACAATATTCCATATGCCATTTTCAGCATTTTTCTCTGAAACACAATTAGGAATCAGCTGATGTAAGCACTGAAAATATAATTTAGAAGTATATGAAATCTAGCATAATAATAAATCCTTAATGTGTAAATTATGGAGAAAAGTGGCCAGTGTTTTCCATTTCACAGTTTAAATCCCCTTGACAAGTTTAGGAAATTCTTAAGTAGAATGACTGGACCAAACTATTTTCTTGTCACACAAAGCCACATGGTAGTCAGGGTGCTTCTGCTATCATTCAGGCTGTCTTTCTGAACTGTGGTTTGGGGCTGCACCAGTCTGCTGGGAACTGTGGACTGCTACTTCTCTGATAATGCTGCTGGCAAATGGTCAGAGAGGTCTGAGGGTATGTCGAGAAAGTTCTGGGGACTCTGAAAGGACATTGTGACCTAGGTCACATGAGTCAGACCATTTCAAAACTTTAGGAGCCTTTCCATAAATTTTTTTAATCCTGTGTACCCAAGTCCAATAAATGGAATAAACAGTTTGAGATACTCAAAAGCAGCCACCAGACAAAAGACCAGGCTGAGTTTCCTTTTTAGAAACTTCAAAGCTTTGGCATTTAGAGGCAAGTGAAGAAGGGTGGGGAGCACTACTACAGTCTGGAAAAGGGAGAGTCTGGAGACCGGTGCTGACTACCAAGGGGAGCAAAATTGTAAGGTCATGGGGAAAAAGATCTGGAAGTTACTTAGAGGTAACTGAACTAAAGCCAATACCTTTTAGCAAATGGCCTTTGGTGCCCCCTGGTAACACCTTTACAAGGGATAGCCCCTCTGCTCTAGGCTAATACACTTAAATCCACAGAGATTGCCAGTGATTCAGATTTCATAAGGGATACCTCCCCCTGCTTTTTTTTTTTTCCTCTTTAATTCTACAACGATTTAAAACAGGAAATTGGGTAGTCTTTGCAAACCACTTTCATCCAAATAAGCTTAGTTTAAAAGTTTTAAATAAATAGTCCCTACAGGTTACAACATTGGATAGATTCTTGAAGTTTCCAGGTCCATTAAAAACTAAATTCAATGTGAGTGACATGACTGAATCAGACACAGGGACACCATGTTAGAAATCTAGACCCAATCAATCTATAAAAGTAGTAGTAGTAAAAATAACACCTTCCATTTATGTAATAGGTTTTCACAGAACTTTCACATTTACCTCAGTCGTTCACAACAACTACTGAGGTAAGTGGAATAAGAGTTATTACCCACATTTTATGAATGAGGAAACTGAGACTCAGACTGAGGTGCCCAGAAAATGTTGAAGGCTAATGCCAGGACTAGAAGACAAGCTGCCAAATTCCAAGTTTATTCATTTTCCCATTACTCAATGCTGCCTCTTTCTCCATCTTACAGGAGTCATACAGGCTTATTTTTAATTTGAAAGGAAAAGGGGAAGATAAATATTTGAGAAATGGAAAAAGAAAAAATAAAAGCAAAAGCTAGTGTGAACCATTATATAATGAGTTAGTGCTTGGCTCACCAATATGTAAAGAATCTAATGCTTGGGACTGATCGAATGGTAGGAACCTGGCAAAGACTGATACAATTAACACTTTATGATACACAATGTACAGCCCAAGAGACTGCAGTAATTCATTTTTTGTTAACAATAGCCATATATATTCTGATACCCAAAAGCTATATTAGTGTGAGAAGGTTTTCCATATCCTCCAACCATAAAATATAGTTCCCACTTCTCGTTTTAGTTTCAAAACACAAGATATAAAACTGGTGCTTTTCATATTATTTTTTATTAACTAATTTTTTTTCTAGAGGACTAAAATATCTTGATGAATTAATACATTCAATGCACATAACTTATTTTCTTTAAATATTTTAAAAATGGGCTTGACAGTTATTAGTTAACTAAAATAGGACAAAATATCAATAATAAAAAAGAAATCCTGGGGAGTCTTTCAAGATCATGGAGTGGAAGGACCTTGAGCTTACCTCCTTTCATGAACACACCAAAATCACAACTAACATCTGAACAACCACCAATAAAAAAGACTGGAACCTACAGAAAAAGATCTTCTACATCTAAAGGCATAAAGAAGAAAGCACAACGAGATGGTGGGACGGGTGCACTCAAAATATAATCAAATCCTTACCCACCCACTCCTGTGGGTGACCTTGCAGAGGCTTTCCCATAGGAGTGAGATTTCTGAGGCCCACATCAGTCTTCCCAGCCTGGGGGTCTGGCATCGGGAAGAGGTGCCACCCCCCAGATCATTTGGATTTGAAGGCCAGTGGGGCTTAATTGCAGGAGCTCCACAGGAATGGGGGAAGCAGAGACTTTACCCTTAAAGGGATTGCACAAAATCTCACGTGAACTGGGACCAAGGGCAAAAGCAGTAAATTCATAGGAGTCTGGGCCAGACCTACCTGCTGGTCTTGGAGGGTCTCCTGGGAAGGTGGGGTTGGCTGTGGCTCATGCTGGGGCCATAAAAGCTGGTGGAAGATATACTGGGGATTATTCATCTGCATGAACTCTCCTTGAGGCAGACATCTCGCTTGGGTCATTAGCACAAAGACCTGGCCCCACCCAACAGTCTGTAGACTTCAGTGTCCGGTGCCTCAGGCCAAACAACTAACCAGGTGGGAACAGAGCCCCACTCATTAGCAGACAGGTTGCCTAAAGGCTTCATGATCACACAGCCCTGCCTACCAGAGGGCCAGGACCCAGCTCCACCCACCAGTGGGCAGGCATCAGCCCTTCTTGCCAGGAAGCCTACACAAGCTTCTAGACCAGCCTCACCCACCAGGCAGCAGAAATCAGAAGGAAGAAACCTACAATCCAGCAGCCTGTAGTCTGCAAACACAGGCCAGACACTACCCTGGGACCGCTGGCCCCTGGCCCTTGAGTGAGTGCACTGCTAGGACCCATAGGATGTCTCCTACAGAAGGCTACTCCTCCAAAGTTGAGAAACGTAATTAACCCCAAATGAGGTGGCAGAGGAATGTGTTTCAGATGAAGGAACAAGATAAAACTCCAGAAGAACCAAGTGATGTGGAGGTAGGCAATCTACCTGAGAAAGAGTTCAGAGTAAGGATGGTAAAGGTGATCCAAGGACTCGGGAGAAAAATGGATAAGTTAGAAGGATCTTTTCACAGAGTTAGAAAATATAAAGAACAACCAAACAGAGTTGAACAATACAATAACTGAAGTGAAAAACACACTTTTTCACTAGTGAAATCAATAGTAGAGTAATCTACTCTACTACTAGAATCAATAGTAGATGATCAATAGTAGAGTAAATGAAGCAGAATGGATCAGTGAGCTGGAAGACAGAGTAAGAGAAATCACTACTGTGGAGCAGAAAAAAGAAAAAAGAATGAAAAGAAATGAGGACAGTGTAAGAGACCTCTGGAACAACAACATTCACATTATAGGGGTCCCAGAAGGAGAAGAGAGAGAGAGAAATGGCCTGAGAACATATTTGAAGAGATAATAGCTGAAAACTTCCCCAACCTGGGAAAGGAAACAATCATCCAAGTCCAGGAAGCATGGAGAGTTCCATACAGAATAAACCCACAGAGGAATACACCATGACACATTGTAATCAAAATGACAAAAATTAAAGATAAAGAGAAAATATTAAAAGCAGCAAGAGAAAAGCAACAAATAACATACAAGGGAACTCCCATAAGGTTATCAGCTGATTTTTCAGCAGAAACTCTGAAGACCGGAAGGGAGTGACATGATACATTTAAAATAATAAGTGAACAGAGTATCTGTCAGGCAAGAACTGCTTTGATGGTCTATGATGATGCCAATAAAAAGTGGGTGCCAGCTGGTGGTTCAACCGGGTTCAGCAGAGTTCATATATATCATCATACAGGCAACAACACATTCAGAGGGGTGGGCAGGAAGATTCAGGACCATCAGGTAGTGATAAATTGTGCCATTCCTAAAGGGTTGAAGTACAATCAAGCTACACAGACCTTCCACCAATGGCGGGATGCTAGACAGGTGTATGGTCTCAACTTTGGCAGCAAAGACGATGCCAATGTCTTCACAAGTGCCATGATGCATGCCTTAGAAGTGTTGAATTCACAGGAAACAGGGCCAACATTGCCTAGACAAAATTCACAACTACCTGCCCAAGTTCAGAATGGCCCATCACAAGAAGAATCGGAAATTCAAAGAAGGCAACAACAAGAACATCAACAACAAAAGGAGCTGGAGCGGGAAAGGCTGAAGAGAGAAAGAATGGAAAGGGAGAGGGAGAGGTTAGAAAGGGAAGGTCTGAAGAGGGAGCGACTAGAACAGGAGCAGCTGGAGAGAGAGAGACAAGAAAGGGAACATCAGAATCGCCTGGAGCGGGAGAGATAAGAGCGGGAGAGATAAGAGCGGGAGAGGCTGGAGAGGCTGGACTGGGAAAGGCAAGAAAGAGAGCGGCAAGAGCAGCTAGAAAGGGAGCAACTGGAATGCAAGCGAGAGCGAAGAATGTCAAATGCCGCTCCATCCTCCAACAGCTCCCGGTATCGTGCTCCACCTCCTGAGTGTGCCAGTTGCCAGCCTCCAGCACCTCCTCCATCATATGCTAAAGTCATCTCAACTCCAGTGTCAGAGGCCACTCCTGATTACGCTGTAGTGACCGCTTTGCCACCTACTTCTACACCCCCTACACCACCACTTCGACACTCCAAGACACGTTTTGCAACATCTCTAGGTTCAGCCTTCCACCCTGTTCTTCCCCATTATGCTACAGTTCCTCGTCCTCTGAACAAAAATTCTCGACCTTCTTCTCTTGTGAACACACCCTCTCTTCAACCTCCAGCTACGAAGCCCTGTGCCTGGTCTACTTCCAATTTCTCGCCCCTCCCTCCATCTCCTCTCCCCCCCACGCAGAGCTACTGGTCCAAGGCCTGTCCTCCCCAGTTGTGTTTCTTATCCTGTGCCCCAGATGCCTCCATCAGCAGCAGCACCCAGCGGGCTGCTCGACTCTGTCACACATCCAGTGTCTCTACCAGCCCACCACCGCCTTCCCTCGCACCACTCTCACACTGTGGATGAGAGCTTCTCCTCCTCCAAGCACGCCTATTGCCTCAACTCCCTCATCCAAGCCTAGTGTTCTCCCTTCTCCCTCTGCAGCTGCCCCTGCCTCTGTGGAGACTCCTCTAAACTCTGTGCTGGAAGCCTCTTCTTCTGAGCCAGGCTTGCAGGCAGTCTCTCAGCTGGCCGAGACTCCAGCCCAACAGGGCATTGTCTTGGGACCACCTGAACCTCAACTCCCTCCTGCACTCCCACCAGGTCCTGCCCAGGCATCAGCAGCGCTCCCTCCTCCCCCAGGGCCTCCTCCACTCCGTCCACTTCTGTCCTCAGGGCCCCCGCCTCTGCTTCCTCCACCGCCTCTTCCTAATCAAGTACCCCCTTCTCCCTCATCACCTCCTGCTGCTCCCCTCCCTGCATCTGGGTTTTTTTTGGGATCCATGTCTGTAGACAATTGCCCTTCAACTGGACTTGCAGCTGCAATTGCTGGAGCAAAACTTAGGAAAGTGTCACAGTTGGAGGATGCCTCTTTCCCAAGTGGAGGGAACACCACTGGTGTGAATTCGGCCTCATCTAAAACAGATAGGGGTCGTGGAAATGGACCCCTTCCTTTAGGGGGTAGTGCTTTAATGGAAGGAATGAGTACCCTGCTGGCCAGGAGGAGAAGAATTGCTGTAAAGGGATCAACAATAGAAACCTAACAGAAAGAGGACAAAATGAAAATTCAGAGCCTGTAACTTCTAAGGCTTCTTCAACAAGTACGCCTGAACCGACAAGAAAACCTTGGGAGAGAACAAATACAATGAATGGCAGCAAGTCTGTTGTTCCAGATGGGATTCTCCAAGGAAAAATCAGATTGTTTTTGACAACAGATCCTATGATTCATTACACAGACCAAAATCTGTGCCCTTGTCACAGCCCAGTGCCAATGGAGTCCAGATGGAGGGACTAGACTATGACAGGCTGAAGCAGGACATTTTAGATGAAATGAGAAAAGAATTAACTAAGCTAAAAGAAGAGCTCATTGATGCAATCAGGCAGGAACTGAGCAAGTCAAATACTGCATAGACAAGAATGCGGAGAAGAATCTGGAGAAGGAAAAAAAAAACCTACAAAGAACAGCTGTGTTAACAACAACAAAACCCCTACATTTTGTGAGCTGTAAGAAAAAAATGGAGATAAACAGTAGGAAGGAGGGGAAAACAAACATGCTTTGAAAGCCTTCAGACATTACTACTCTGGCAATAAGCTATTTCCCTCCCAGTTTGCTGCTTTTTTCTGACCTTTACAATAGGATGGAAGAGAGTTGTATAGGAGTTCCTGTATCAGTTATGCAGAAAATACTAAATCCGTCTGGCAAGATCACTGTGCATTGAAATATTTTCATGTCAAGAGAAATTCGCACATTTTCCTCAATCCATTGCTAAAATAAAAAGGAGAAAGGCTTGAGAAGTTTTTTTCAGAGAATGGTGATGAGGAATTTAGCAAGTTATGCTATTGTACTGTAAATGTTTCTCTCAGGTTTGTCTTCCTATCATATTTGATATTCCATGAATAACTGAGTTCAGTCCTATGTAGCTTAAGATCATAAAATGTGGAACAAATGGAATTGTATGTGCTTTCAAGGGTGCTATTTATAAGAAAGTGTCCTAAAAATGATTTGGGAGGAATTTTGGAATGATAGGAAGTCTCTCAAGTTTAGCCTTCATGCAATTTTGTAGACTCAAACATAAAATTCGTCCAGAATTTAAAAAAAAAAAAAAAAAGAAAAAAAGAAATTGTGGATCACTTTGTCCCCCAAATAATGAAAAATATTCTGGGGAGAATTAACTATTTGAATTAGAATTCTAGTGATTATATATTAATACAAGAATGCAATTTGCTGTGTGGCTACCTAAAGAAAATCCTTTAGTTAAATTAGTTACCCTTGCATCTTTAATAGTCTAATCATCAAAGAACAGGTACATTTATCAAATTGCAATCTGACTTAAAATTCTATACTTTCTTATTTGCTGTATGGACAAAAAAAATGTCATCTTAAGGCTAAAGAATAGTCAAGTATTAATGCATTAAGGTGAATTAGGTACACCTGTAAGAAGAAACATAAAGCAGTTAAGCTAGCAACACCAAGGGCCCTGGCCCTGCACTTACAGGAATCCAACCACAGGTATTTCAGCCCACTTCTCTGACATTGGATGGAATATCAATAAGCCCAAAAAGAAACTGAAAACTTAAAAAGAATTTTACAGAAGGATGTTTTTCTAATACTGTAGAGGACACAGAGAGGTCATTTATTATTTAAACAAGGACCTTTCCTTTATCAAACAGGAAATCACATAACTTCTTGAAATGTAAGTCAAACTTGCAAAATGAACAACTTTATATTTTCCTACAAAAAGCAAGAGTCTGCTAAAACAGCTCTTTAAATATCTTAAGACTATATTAATGTCTTAGATGCAGAGAATAAGAGTACTTAGGTGGTATGGAGCCATAAGTGCTGGAACAATAAGGGCAGTATTCCACACCATGAAATTTTGTATTTTATCTTCAATTTTAAAAATAAATCCATTTTATCAAAATGAAGCATCTTATGGAAAATACACAAAATCAAAGTGTATAGGTTGATGAAATGTCACAAAAAGAACAGATCATGTAACCAACAAAGTCAAGAAATGAAACATCACCAGCATATTAGAAATACCCTCTGGGCATCACCCACCTTATCACTCTATCCTACCTCTCCACAGGTAACCACTATTCTGCTTTCTAATATCAATAATTATTTTTGCCTCTTTTTGAATTTTATATGAAAGGAATCATACCATTTGGATCATTTCGGGTTCAGTCTTTCATTCAGGTTTTTGATTTGAGATTCATTCATGTTGTTGCATGTAGCATGTTATGCCTTCTACTATTGAGGACTGTTTAGATTATGTTCTGGTTTGGGTGTTATGAATCATTCTGTGAAAATTCTTGTACTTAAAAAAATGTCTTGGCACATTACTGCTTGCTATATTCCTTGAAGAGAAAGTCTTGGATCATGGTATATGCGCACGTTCAGATACTGTCAAACAGTTTTCCAAAGTTATCATACCAGTTTATACTCTCATCAGCATTCCAGTTGACTTCTGTCCTTCTCACCATCTACAGCTGTCATTCTTAAAATTTTATCATTTTAATTTACATTTTTCTGGTGACTATGTTGAGCAATTTTTCACATATTTATTCAGCTATTTGAAAATCCTTTCTTGTGAACTGCCTGTGCAAGGCTTTTCCCCCACTTTACTAAATTCAACTTGTCTTTGCTTTCTATCTCTTATGAGGATTCTTTAATTTCTCTTGAGACTCCTTTGACCCAGGGGTTATTTAGAAGTACTGTATGTTGTTTAATTTCCAAATATTTAGGATTTTTTCAGCTATTTTTTGGTTATTTATTTCTAGTTTAATTGCATTGTGGTCAGAGAACATAATTTGTATGATTTCTAGTGTTTTAAAAGTGTTAAGGTGCGTTTTATGGTCTATATGAGTGAATGTTCCATATGAGCTTGAGAAGAATGTGTCCTTCTATTATTGGATGGAGTATTCTATAAATATGAAGGAGTAGTCTATAAATGGTGAGGTGTGAGTGGAACATTCTGTAATCTTCTAATTAAATCTTAATCTTTTTCATGGACCTGTGTCTCAGGGCCATGATGTTCACAAATTCTATCTCCAGTGAACATTTTTTTTCTCCCTATTCCCCAACTCCCTTCTCCGGCTACAGCACTCTCAATCTATTTCCTCTAAGCCCTAACACCTGTGACTACATTTCGTTGCTCCCCCTCCCCTTTGGAGAAACAGGAGTGCTAGGGGGAGATAGATTGGAAGGAATTCCCTTCCCCCAGATAGGATAAGGCTTAGAAAAATACTTTTCCCTTTAGCATAGACTTTTGTTATGGAGAAGACTCTAAGAGTAGTTCAAAATGATTACTCTTTCCCTCTCTCTTCCAGAACCAAGAGGGAATTTTTTTTCCCCCAGGTGTTCACGATGAGAACCTGGTGGGTTTCCTGGAGGTAAAGCCTACTAAAGGGTGGAGGTCCCCAGGAGTTTCTGGCTTTCATGCTAGTCCACTTTCAACCTCCAGCGATTCACCAAATTTACCATTAAGCACTCTTACCAATGTATGGCTCCTGTGGCTGCTACTCCAGGTAATCAGATCTTGACCTTGACTTTCTGGATTTGCCTGTCCCTCCAGATTGTGATGGTGGTTTTCCCTGAAACCTCAGTTCTCTGATGGGTCAAACAAAAGTTGTTGATTGTCTCATTGTCCGGCTTTTTCTTGTAAGGATGATAGTGATAATTTACAAGCTCTTTACAGGTCAGAGTTGAAACTGGAAGTCCAATGTGTGTTCAGGGATTCTTTATATATTCTGTTTCCTTGGTTTATTTTGTATATAAAAAAATATTTTCTTTCACTGTGGCTATGCATTTCATCTTTTAATGGTGTTTGGGGTGAAGAGAAGTTTCTAATTTTAATGTCATACAATTAATAAAAATTTTCCCTTGGTAGTATTTTTGTACCCTAATAAGGCTATTATAAAGATATTCTCCTATGATTTCAACCACCAACTATATTGTTTGATATTTTATATTTAGATCTATAGTTCCCCTGTGCATAAAATAAGGATCAAGATTAATTTTTTTCCATAGGATATAGAGTTGACTTTGCACCTTCATTGAAAACACAATGCTTTTCCTACTGCTCTGGTCTTAAATCAAATGTCCATTTAAGTGTAGATCTCCTTCTGAACTCTATAATCTGTTATGTTGGTTTATTTGTCTGTGTTTGTCTATCACATAATGCTAAAATACTCCTATAATAAAGGTAGTTAACTATTTAACTACTTTATAATGTGTTGATATTCAGTAGTATTAGCCCCCAACATTTGTTCTTCTCCTTTAAGTTTGTCTAGAGCAAGACTAGGCCAAGGTTTTCTAGAAAGGGACAGACAGTAAACATTTCCCACTTTGGGGGCCACATAGTATCTCTCAACTCTGCTGTTGTAACTCAAAAGCAGCTATAGACAATATGTAAAAGGGTGGGTGTGGCTGTGTTCCAATAAAAATTTATTTATAAACTAGGCAGTAGACCCAAATTTGGCCCACAGGCTATAGTCTGTAGAATCCTGGCCTAGATCTTTTCAGTCCTGTTGGGATTTTAAATGGGATTGAAATGAAGTCATAAATAAATTTAAGGAGACAATATATCCTTATATTATTGAGTATCCTGATTCATGAATATGGGAATGTTCTCCATTTATCTAGGTCTTCTTTAATTTGTCTCAATAGTGTTTATGGTTTTTTGTGTAGAAATTTTGCACATCTTTTACTGGATTTTTGCTAGGTATTTGAATAGGTGTAAATAATTTTCTGTAACTATTGAGATGATTGTATCGTTTTTCTTTTAAACTGTTGAATTACAGTGATTAACTTTCAAAAGTTAAATCAATCTTTTATTTCTATAATAACCCCCCCCAGCATAATGTATTATTTTTCTAATATAACACTGTATTTTGTTTGCTATTATTTTGTTTAGATTTTTCATGTATGTTCAAAATAGAGGTTGGCCTTAATTTTCTCTTTTTGGAGTGCTTTTATAAGTTTTGATATCAAGATTATACTAGCCTTATAAAAAGGGTTGAGAAACATTTTTTAAATGCATATATTTTTGGAAGAGTTTGTATAAGATGAGTGCTATTTTTTCCTTCTTTAAGAAAGGATTTACCAGTAGGGTTTGGAAATTTCTTTGGGGAAAATTTTTTTTATTATAGATTTAACTTCTTTAATAATTATAAAGCTGTACAAATTTTCTATTTCTTCTTATATTCCTTTTCATAAGTTATTTCTCAGCTTTTATTCTTTTCTAGTATATGCACTTGAGGCAAAACTTTTTCCTCTAAGTAGAGTTAGCTGCCTTCTACAAGTTATAATATATCATATTTTCATAAGCACTCAGTTCGAAGTATTTTCTAATTTTCTTTGTAATTGGGCCCATTGGTTATTAAGAATTGTATTGTTTAATTTCCAAATATTTCTGAATCTGTTCATTTCTAATATTGAGTTTGTTCTAGATTAATCTAACAATGGTTAGAAGATATACTCTATAGGATATTAGGTCTTTAAAATTTGTTAAGACTTGCTTTTCGGAAAAAAATAATAGTCATTTTGGTAAATGTTTTATGTGCATTTGAAAATAATGATTATTTTGCAATTATGAAATGCAGCTTTCTGTATTTGTTATATTAAATCAAATTTATTAAATATTGCTCAAAATTTTATACATAAACTGACTTTTTTCAAGGATGTATGAGACAATCTGAGATATCAATCCATACATGTCAGAACAATAGGAAATAAATGAAAAAGAGACTTGTTGAAAGATTTGTACAGATGGGATTTCCATCACTACCTGACTATTGTTTCTCAGGAAAGCAAACAGAAGCCTAGAGGCAGATTTGATCTACTAACACTAGACGTACGGCAAATATGTTCTATGGTACAAATACAGCAGAAATTGATCCTATAAATGCTACATTGAAAAGGAAAATATACTTTGGCTTTCACACAAAGCACATAGTGAACATAACCAATCTCTCCCTTGCCACCAAATGGATTCTCTCAGAGGTAATGACTCAACTCAGGCAACTGGAGAAAGCAGAAATGTCTTTAAGCATAAAAATTTTGCTGTAATTGTCTTGCTAATATAGATACTAGACCTAAAGGATTTCAGTCAAGCAGTCAGAAATTTGATGTCCTGTTCTGACTTTCTTTGTAGCTTTAACAATAAAATTCATTTTGCTAATTGATTCTTAGAGATAAATGCCAGTTGCAACAAGTTTCATTCTTGTTAATGATTTATATTGTGAAAACTCCCAAGGGCTCTTAGAGAAGCAGAATACAAGATTTATATTTCAATTGAAAATTCATTATTATAATAGCCATGCCATGTTCTGTGTACTTTCTTAAGTTGAATTGTGTCCATGTGATACCAAATCACGTAAATGGGAAGAAAAAAATAAATTTAAGCATCCAGATTTAGGAACATGATAGACTTTTATTTTGTTGAATAAATTTTGTTATACAAAGTTGTATAAACTAAGACTGAGTTGTGTCCATTCACACATTTGTTCAGTGTAAATATATGACCACAATTCTTAATCAAAATTGGGGAAAAGGATATATAACTACTTTTTTATTACAAACACTGTAATGAATTATTATAGACAATACCTTTGGAAAAGAATGCTATAAGAAGAAAAAATTACACAGAAATTTGGGAATATAAACTGACGTAGCCACTATAGAAAACAGTATGGAGTTTCCTCAGAAATTTAAAAATTGAATGATCCAGCAATCCCACTTCTGGGTATATACTCAAAGAAATTGAAATCAGTATTTTAAAGAGATAGCTGCACTCCCATATTTATTGAAGCTTTTTTTTTTAACAATAGCCAAGATATGGAAACAGTATAAATGTCCATCAGTGAATGAGTGGATAAAGAAGAGGTGGTATATATATATGATGGGATATTATTCAGAAGGGAGTCCTGCCATTTGCAGCAACATGGATATACCTGGAGGACGGTATGCTAAGTGAAATAAGCCAGACACAGAAGGACAAATATTACATGATATCACTTATATGAAGAATATAAAACAGTCAACCTCACAGAAATAGAGAGTAGAATGGTAGTTGCCAGGGGCTGAGGGAAGGGAGAGATAGGGAGATATTAGTCAAAGGGTACAACGTTTCAGTTATATAAGATGAATATGTCCTAAATATCTACTGTACAGCATTGTGCCTATAGTTAATACAACTGTTTTGTATTAGGTGTTCTTGTGTTAAGTGTTAAGTGTTTTTGTCACACACACACACACACACACAGGATATATATATATATATGTGTGTGTGTGTGTGTGTGTGTATATACACACACATATATATATATGTGTGTGTATATATATATACACACATATATATGTATATATATGTGTATATATATATATATACGTACACATAAATAAAATGAGAGAGAATTTTTTGAGGTGATGGGTATGTTTATGGCAAAGATTGTGGTGATGGTTTCATGGATATATACTTATATATACTTATCTCCAAACTCAACAATTTGTATACATACAGATTTTTGGATGTCAATCATACCTCAATAAAGTGGTTTCTTTAAAAAAGAAAATTAATAGGTAAGATGTAGGCTGGGATAAGCTATTCACAAAACATATATTTAAAAAAATGACTGGTTTTGGGGTATATAAAGAACTCCTAGGATTCAATAACAAAAAGACAAACAACCCAGGAAAAATAGACAAAATATTTGAACAGATGCTTTGGAGATAATCAGGAAACTGCAAAATAAAATAGCAGTAAGATATATATCAATCAGAATGACTGAAATTAAATATAAAATAATCTAGAAATCTCATATAATTATGGCAAAAATTCTTCAGTGCTATTAACATATTTGAAAAAAGCTCTGTGTTACTCAAAATTTAAACATATATATTCCATAAGCTCAGAAATTCCATTCCTAGGTATTTAACCAAGAAAAAGAAAGCATATGTTCATAAAGAGACTTGTTCAAGAATTTTCATATGTTTTATAAAACTGTCTGAAGCTCAGGTATCCATCAAGCGGAAAATAAATAAGAAAGTTGTGTTATATTTGCACAAATGGATTGCTATTTAGTAATAAAACAGCACAAATTGCAGATATCTGCAACAACATGGGTGAAATTCAAAACAAAAAGTATGCAAAAGCGTACATACATACGGCATCATTCCATTTATATCAGGTTCTAGAACAGGGAAAACTAATCTGTGGTTAAAAAGAACCAGAACAGTGGGATGAGGGCAAGGAAAAGCAACATAAGAGAATTTGGGGGAGGTGATGGAAATATTTTATGCCTTGCCAGATGTTTGGCTCACCTAGGTAAATGTATTTCCAAAAGTATTCAATCAATGGAACAATCAATATTTGTGCTTTTCACATTTGTATATTTTGTCACAAAAACGTTTTAGAAATATTGAACGATAGTTAATGATACACACTTTGAAAGATTTAGCAGTGACATGTACTGACATTTACAACTTTGAAGTATGTCAAAAATAAGACAGATATGTGCATGAATAGGATGCAAATATGGATAAATACATGATTAATATCACCAAATGTTAATCACAGAATCAAAGTGATGAGAATATGGGTGTGCATTATACAATTTTTATGCCCTTTCTGAATATGTGAACATTTTTGTGATAAAACTTTAAAAAACAAAATAAAATATGTAGCTAATTTGCTTACCACAGTATGTACTCCTGTCCAAGTTTACTCCTTTTTTTTTTTTTTTGTGGCACGCAGGCCTCTCACTGTTGTGGCCTCTCCCATTGCGGAGCACAGGCTCCGCGGCCATGGCTCACGGGTCCAGCCGCTCCGCGGCATGTGGGATCTTCCCGGACCGGGACACGAACCCGTGTCCCCTGCATCGGCAGGTGGACTCTCAACCGCTGCGCCACCAGGGAAGCCCTACTCCTTTTTGATTGGAATTAGATACCTTCCTTAATTCTGAGGAACCTTATATAAGCAATTACCCTTGATTCACTTGATATCTTCAACCTCTCTGTCCTTCTTATTACTCTTTAAACATGCTCAAGATTCTCTTATTTAATAGACAATATTTTTAAAAATTACTTGAGTTTAACTACTGGCATGTACATAATTTCTTCACTACCAAACATTTTGAAAGACCCACTGGCTCTGTTTTATCCCCCTTTCATAACTGATCTGCAATCTGGCCTCCACCTCCAGCACTTTACTGGAAGTAATCTTAAAGTTACAAGGAATCCTTTTGCTAAAGCCAGTTGTCTATTCTCCTTCCTTAATTGGCTTCTTGGCAGCTTTTTTCATGGTTAATGCCTGTCTTCCCTGCTAGTTTGTATAATATATCAGATGTCTATCTGAATAATAAAGAGTACTCAGTAATACCTAAGCCAGTCCTTCCACTCAGATCATCCTCCTATCCCACTACTTATCCAAACCTACCCATCTGTCAGTATTATGTTTATGTTTCAGCTCACTCATAATATTCTCATTTATTATGCCATGGGAATCATTAGAATTCATTCAATATTTGTTTAAAAATAACATTTATTGAGCATCTGCTTGGCTCTGGTCTATGTGCAAGGGATAGATCAGTAAACAAAGAGACAAAGATCTCTGTACTTATGGAGCTTCCCATGCAACAGAAGACAGAAAATATAGAACATTGTCTTTATTTTTTATTTCTAATAACCAGGAACAAATGTCAATTTTTATTAATTCCAAAGAAGGAGTTGAGCTGCTGATGGCATTTCAGGGAGCGCCACCGTGAGACTATAGTGTTTTATTTATTATTACAATAATAATAATAGTGTGACAAGGGAAACCTATTTTGGTGCCCAAAGAATGGTTGGTTCTGATGATGGGCGAAAGTCAAAATGTTGATGCCTAGGGCTTCCCTGGTGGCGCAGTGGTTGAGAGTCCGCCTGCCAATACAGGGGACACGGGTTTGTGTCCCGGTCCGGGAAGATCCCACATGCCACGGAGCGGCTGGGCCCGTGAGCCATGGCCGCTGAGCCTGCGCAACGTCTGGAGCCTGTGCTCCGCAACGGGAGAGGCCACAACAATGAGAGGCCCGCGTACCGCAAAAAAAAAAAAAAAATGCTGATGCCTAATGACTGTTGTAGCATCTCCACACCAACATTGAAGGTGGAGAAGGAACTAGCCCCACTGCTGATTGTGATCCAAGGAACTCTTCACCAATCTCACTCTAAAGCAGTACAAAATGTAAAAGAGGTTAAGTTTTAACATAGTCCCATTTTTCAGGAAATCCTGAAGAACATTGTCTTTATCATTCATTTAAAAATCAGCCATAACACTCTTTGCTTGTCCTTGTTTTTTTTAAAAAAGGATATTATTATAATCGGCTTCATATATTTTTATAAACATAAATCTTAATATATTGAATTTAAAGTCTTTCATATCCCTTTTTTTTTTACTATTTTACACTCATTTGAAATGTTTTGTATATCTTGTCTTTTCATTAGATTTCATGATCATTTCATGAAAGAATCAAATATCAAAATTATACAATTTCTCATACATTTAGTAAAGTACTATGCAGATGATAGATATTAAAAACTAAATATAAATATAACTTAAAAGAATTATATGTTGTATATTCTACTGTTCTGTTATATACAGTTGGTGTTTGCTGTGGGGCAGAATGGGAGGATCAGAAAATAACAAGTACTAAGTGCCTTCTATGTACATGACTATGCATTAACCTCATTCAATCACAGTCATAGTCATCCAATTTACAAATGAGAATACTGAGGCTTAGTGGGATTAAGTTACCTGCTCACAGGTAACTTAAGCAAGGTCATACAAGCAATAAGTATCAGAGTAAAACTTCAAAGGCAATGTGTTTTTACTCTGTCATATTAGCTTCCTTGCTGAACTCATACATGGTTCTTAGAAATAAATAGATGTGGAATCTTCCCATTCTTTAACTCCTTTTTCAACTTTTAAAAACAAGCATCCATAAAAAGTACCTACATGTGATAATAATGTTGATAGCAATAACTTACTGTAATGGTCTTCAACAAATAAAATATATATATTATAAAATATATTAACATATTGTAAGAGAAGAGCATTGCCCTTGGAGTAAGGAACACTGATATATATCTATCTTGGTTCTGGTTGATTAATAATTAATTAATAATTAACTGATAAATACAGTGCCTAATTTTTTTTGAGCTTTACATTTTGAAAGTCCTTTTCAATATAATATTTGATATGATATTAGTTTTTAAATTAATTCTATTGAACCTAAAGTATATCAGATATTTCATATAACTATCTTTTCTATAACAGCAATGATGAAAACTTTTTGCTGTTTAAACATTTAAACATGTTTAAATAAGTATTTCTTTAACAGCACAGCTAACTAGCTATGTTGGAAATCCCTAATAATTGCCAAGTTATTTTCTGGCAATTTATAAGCTTAAGGTCAATATTAAATATTTCAGACAATACACACACACAAAAAAATTAAAATAAATTTCTAAGCTTTGTCTTTCCTAGAGGCATGAAATATAAATTATTTGGATTCTTGTTGAGTTATCATTGAACAGCTGTGAAATTATACATGTTTCAAAGAAATCATACACGTTTCAATTTCTCCACTTAATATAGTCTGAATGGCTTGGGGAAGGGGCTTAAAAGTAAGTGGAACCATAGGTTGTAGTTTTGGAGAAGTATTGCTTGTAGGGAAGATTCATATATAAGGAGAAATGGTGATATCCTGTAGAACGTGGCCATATAGAGAAAGAGGGCAAAGTTAGTTCTCCAGCAAAAACAAATGAGAAACAAAGTATGCAACTTCCCTGCCCCTGACATTATCCTTTCAGGAAATTGAATAAAAAAGGTCAGAACTGATATATGAAGCTTCTCTCAAGACAGGAAAATCCTCCCTTCCCCCCACCCCAGACAAACATGAAACAGAAGAAAACTGTACACTACATTCCATTATATTCCATAGCACCTAACAGGCTTTTAGGAATATGAGAAAATATTTTGAATCAAGAATATCAAATATCTTCATGTTTGAGTTGTGTATGTTGTTATTTTTCCTCCTTGATGACTATATGATTCCTTTTGGGAGGGTACTTGGGGTGATTCAAATTAGGTCCAGGGTCTACAGTTGTTTTTGGTCTTTAAGTTTTCTTTCCACTCTGATTCAAGTTCAATATTAGTGTTTGGGGTAATTTTTGAGTCCCTGTGGTTGACTTCTACAGTCTTCAGAATGCAGTTCATCAAGAATTGTTTGTTGCAATAAGTGGCTGTCTGATTGCTTATTTTTGTGGCTACCCGCAAAAATACTACCTAATGTCATTTTATGAGTAATCTTCATTCTTCAGAATGTAATGTAAGAATGTAAATGTAAAAATACATTCTTCAGTGAATAATCTGTAGAAAATAGAAATTTTGCAATAATTGAAAGCAGTAGATTCTTAATACACTTTGCAAGTATCCTATATATATATATATATATATATATATATATATATATATATATATATATAGTCCTAAAAGAAGAAATGAAAATCCAACAGTTAAAAACTAGTTTATCTACACATGCAGAATTAAAGTTGGTAAGCAACTTATGTAACTAATCATGTAAAACAAAATAACCTAAAGTATTATTGAGAAGGTATTTGTAATTATACTTTAAATGTATGAAAGTCCACTAATGGTATTGGTTCATAATTTGGCCATAAATATGTTACTTTTAATATAAAATATTAAAAGTAAGGGACAGTAGAGACCATTGGATCTCATAGTTAATAATCAAAATGTGAGAAGATGGAGATTTTTCAAAACATGCCTGCCAAGACACTGTCTCCTCACTTCTGACTCACAAGATTTGGGACAGAGAGTATTGAGTATTGAGTATTGAGTATTGAGTATTTCTGTTGTATGCCCCTGGTTCACATCCACTGGCAAGTTAACTGCTTCTATTTATAGTCAGAGGAACTGAGTACTAGACAGATTAAATATTTTACAAAATTAAAGATATTAATATAAAAATTATAATACAGGGGAGTCACTTGTATTAGAATGATGTTTAATTACTTTACTGAAAATATGAAATATATATGGGTGGCTTTAAACCTCCAGATCCTATTGAAAATACAGAAGATTTTTGAAGATAGAACTTCTAGTGATGAGAAAATCAGTATGCTCATAGGAATGTGTATTAAATGCTCTACAAATTTTTCAAATTTTATTATAATTATTTCTTTTCTATGAGTGACAATATTTATTTTTCTTTTTTACTTTTGAAAAGCCAATTTACTTTGCATATTACTGACTAGAAGGGCTACTTCTAAAAAAAAGTAAAGTAAATTTTCATTAAGGTGAAATTCACCTAATATTAAATTAATCATTTTAAAGTGAACAATCCAGTGATATATAGGACATTTACAATGTTGTGCAATCACCACCTCTACCCAGTTTCAAAATATTTTCATGACCCCTAGAGGAAAGCCTATACCCATTATGAAATTGCCCCTCCATAGCCCCATTTTCTACCCCCTAGCAACCACCAATCTGCATTTATCCCCATGGGTTTATTTCTTTGGGATATTTTATATAAATAAAATCATACATTACCTTATGCACCTGGCATCTTTCACTTAACATCATATTTTTGATATATGTCCATGGTGAAGCACATTATCAGTACTTCATTCCTTTCTATGGACGAATAATATTCTATTGTGTGTATATACCACCGTTTGTTTATCCATTTATCCAGTGATGGCCATTGGACTGCTTTCACCTTTTGACTATTGTGAATAATGCTACGATGAACATGTGTGTACATGTATTTGTTTGAGTACCAGTTTTCAATTTTGGTGGATGAATATAGAAGGACTACTTTTATGGTAAATGACATAAGAACTACTGAATGAGTTTCTACAGATCTAAAATTTTAAAAAAAAGCTATTAAAAAGAAATATTAAAGCAAAGATTTATCACACTGAACAGATAGAAGTGAATAAACAAAACGTTGATTGCCTTCCATCTCTGAGTTCTTCTAGTTACGTACATTTTGATTCCTTTCATCCCACTTCCCTTCACCCTTCCACCATATACCTTCCCATCTCCATTCCTATGTTACATCTTATCTCCTTTAAGGAAATAAATGAGGGTAAAATAATAATGAATTATATCATTTGTCAGAGTAACTTTCACATTTCTTCTAGTCACTCAAGACACAACATCTGTGATTTTATGGGACATGGTTTTGCTTATTCTAGCCAGACTACTCACAAACCCCTAGTAGAGTGCCTTGGTAAATAAATGGAAATGTGGATGAATGCATTTTAAGTGTATTAAGATGTATTGTGTTTTATGGCCACTTGGCAACAAGACCAGCTAAGTTTTTTCTCAGTGAAATATGAAGCCATGAATCTCATTTCCTTTAATGAGGTTATATGATAGAAATAATTGGAATATGGCATGGTTGACTTTTTTTTTAACTTTGTTCTGGATTTGAGTACTGAATTTGTGGAGACAATCAACTTTGACCAACCTAATTAAGAACCATAGAATAATAATTGTCTCTGCCAGAAATTTTAAATGTTCATGGAAGTAATGATGCTTCAGCTGTTCTGGGGCCTGAATATCGAAGAAAGTCTGAGATATTATCTTTCTATAAACAAAGCTGTCTGGAAAAGAAAACAAATACTCCAAATTTGAGTGAGTTGCTCATTTTTATTAGAAGAACTAGATGGTTATCTCTGAGATCTAAGTTTTCAATTCATTTCACTCTTCTGACTTAGACTTACAGAACTATTACCAGCTAAAGGTTTTGATAATTATACAAAAATCATGATTTACTTTATATAAAGTCATGTAGTTTCAGGCTTTTTATCTCATTCACAGAATGTAATATTACTTTTTCTATATAATATATGTTCACGTACATGAGTAAATTTTTCTACTCCATTACATCCTTACTAAGTCATTCTTTTAAATTACAGAAAGAACAAATTATCATGATTTACATGAGACTTTCTTTGGGAGAAAGATGTCTGGGATTTACCATCAATGTCATTTTACTTTCAACTTTCATCACTGTTACTGCCTCTGCATAATTTCTTTGATGTAGTCTCCATTTCACCCTTAAACTCAACAAAGTGGGAAGGGTTGACTATTTTAAAGGTAGTACCTCTAATGGTAAATGGATTGTTAAAAATAAGAAAAAGTATCATTTAAAGTTAAAGCAAAATACATTTCTCTAAACCTAATATTTATTTAAATTTTTAAAAATATGTATATACTAAGTACAAAGTTGTAGTAAGTATAATATAGCAATATGTTATATATATAATATATGTGTACATTGCATATGTATATATATTTTCCACATATACAATATATATGCATGTAACTAAATTTTAAATGGCTTAGTTTAAATATTTCCAAGTGTTAAAGTATACCTTAAGATTTTTTTTTCTTTCAGCATTTTCCTCTCTCCACTTCAATTTTTGTCTGGCTTTTATTATTAAAAAAAAAGTCTCCATCCCTGATTTTTCTAGCCTGCCCCATGTGATTAATGGTGCTCCCTTTAGTTATGATATCATTGCAGTCTCAAATTCAGAGACATGGCACACGTCGTAGACTTCTGCTTTTCTACTTACCAAAAGCCAAAATACACTTGGTAGCATTTAAACAGAACTATGGGGGAGAATTAGGTCAGAAAGCAGGAAAGAGAGGATTAATGTTGAATTTACCAGGTGGAGCTATAAAGCCTCAAGTACGTTTTGTGATTTCTGCACGTCTTAGACCCAACTAGGTCTGACGGAGCGCCATCGGAGCACACATTTCCTGTTTAAAGTCAGCGTTGGACCCAGCCCCAGAAGCTTACAGTATCAGACCAAGACTTTCCAGACTTTGGCCAGGGCTAAGCCTCGTCTCACTGACACATTGCTAGCCTGATTCCCTGACTCAGAAGAGCTGAAGGTGCCTGGTTTGTTCGCTCACTCTAAAATTTACTGCTAAGAGTGAGAAATACCTGTCCCCTCGGCCTGAACCACACATGGACATACGGTCTAAATGCTGCGAGCATTCGGTTTCAGGCTGTCTTTGTTTTACCTTTTGTTCTGCAGAAACATTAGCTAAACATAAGATGTTTCTCTGGGAAAAAAAGCTTTCCCAAAGTCTTGCTATAAAAAGTGAAGCCAGATTGGAACTTAGTAACTGGGAACCAGGGAGGGCATTTCAACATTTAGGAAAATCCTCCACAGACAATTACAACTCCCCACAGAGTTTTGGAAAAATACGATAGCCACTTACTTGCCATGGTAAGAGGATCTCAACGTTAATTTAATATTTTAAAGAAACTAGTTAGAAAGTTAATAAATAAGGAGATGCTCAGTCAATATAACCATAGCTAGTCATTAAAATATTTTCCTGCCTATGACAGATCAGTGTGGTTTAAAATTATCTACTAATGGTTATATTTCTTTATACATATGGTTTTCAGGGGTGTTTTTTCCCCCATGGAACCAACATGAGAAGATTTTTATAGCTTACTTTATTCATAGAGATATACAATCTAATATTAGAGAAAGCCACTGCTGCACTAGTAAAAATTCAGTACTGTCCTAGGAAGAATGCCTCAGAAAGAAAAATACACATCACTCATTTCATTATTAATCAGCAACTTAAAGTCTTAGCAATACAATTTCCTGTTGTACAGCAAAAAGAGATAAATAGTATTGTACTTCACTTGCTCCCTGTAACCTCCTTTTGTGCTTGGTGGGAAGGAAAACATTGGAACAATTGCAGGACATTTTATTTACACAAAAAGTAACAGAGTCCCCCTTTATCCGTAGTTGAAGACCCTCAAAAGTAAAACTACTGCACTAAATACCCTGTAAGTCAGCAGGTTTTCACAATAATCTCTGTTAGGGCATGATGAAACTGAAATGTTCACTTTACTTTGGATTAGTACTGCCTCTCTTTGTGGCAGATTCTCTACAACCTAGCTGTAAAGGCTGCCAAGGGATTCCTTAAGAATCTGTGAGGGAAACTATGCCCATAACAAAAGGACTCCATTATTATCCTTTTTATGTGGATTTCAGTAATTTGGAAAGCAAAGAATACAGCAATATTTCAATTAAATTGAGTAGAGGCAAAGTCTTTTGTTAATTGTTTTTGTTTTGCTTTATTTCATTTAATAATATCAGCAAGTTTATAAAATAATAATAAACATTGACCTGCTTTGTCTTGCTCAACAAGAACACTCTGCTAACCTGCCAAAGTACAAGCACACAATGGTCTCTGTATGCTGCCCATTGTCTGTGACCAGGTGAAGGTAAATAGCAAGGAGGATGGGCAGTTATAAAGGTGGTCTTCAGTGTCAATGCTCTGTCACTTGTCTTTTCTTACTATATTATTTTCATCCTCAGTAGTAGCCCTTTTTCCCATCCAAGTGCTGGTTCTTTCCATTTTCAAGTCTGTAACCCTAATCTAACTAGCAACAGATCTGAATCAGTTGTTTAGAATGATTATTGACTGGTTGATAATGTTTCAATCTGAATAGGAAAACTAAAAATAAAGAGAAAGTGTGCATTAGTTTTTTAAAATCACATTAAACATGAGCCAATTGAATATACTATAAATAATAATTTCTACCTTCTGATATTCTAGAATCCATCTTTGTATCTGTTATAGTTTTCTTCCTTTGGTAGAAAAGTTTTTAATAATTCTTCTATAAGTAGAATATACGTTTTTAAACTGTTGAATTTGCATATAACAGAAAGTTATCTGAACCAAACTTTAAATGTCTCTGAGATTTTACTTTAAATATTTAGGAAGAGATGAGGTAAATACATGAAAGTTAAAATGGAGAAAATAAGTCTACTAGATTGTTTTTGTAGTACTTTGTTTTCAGTATTAGATTCCCTTTTATAGATAAATGGGAACCCGATGTCTGTACTTGGGCTAGATTAATGTATTTTGAAAGCCTGGCTAAATAAAGGAACAAGAAAGACTTTCACTCAAAGGATAAATCATATAATTAAAGGTGATTCAGGGAAAAAAACAAGTCCAGATATTCCTTTCAACTAGATCACCAATAAGAAGAGGGCAGAACCAAAAGAACTGAGTATGAGCAATGAGAGGAAATGAGAGAAACAGAATAAGATTTGAGTCACCTTAAAATTAACCACAATGATTATTAATGTGACATCCATATCTCAGTGGCATGAATGAGCTGTTAAGAGCACAACCAGTCAGGACATTGTGCAACACAATTACACATAAAAATTCATTTAATTTTCACATAAACCTACTCTGAATATATTAAACTCTGGGTGCTGCCATCAGATCCTCTGCCACTGCTAACCTTAGAACTAAATCTTTCTGTTTATCACTATGACCTGCTGGAAGAGTTACATGTATGTTCCAATCTTAGCATCACTAGCTCCTGATTCAAAGTCTGAGGTAGACATTTATCGTCTTGTGTTTGCACCTTAACTCCAAGGGGAGCTCGGAAAGAAAGCAGCATTTTCAGGTTTTATAACGAGAAAAGAGTGTACTCTACTGCCAACAAGACTCATCAGGTGGGGAATTCCCCAAAAACCTGAAGGGGAGTTAAGCTATTGACCAGTTAAAATTAAAAAAGGAATGGCAAATGTCATATGGTTAAAATAAAAGCCATCTTTAGCAACATAAACCCATGGATCTAGGGCTGAAATGAGGGGAAAAGGGCTGATCGGCATCCACATGGCAGTTCTTTCCTTCCATTTGGATGTTAAGAACATCCTCCACAAAGGAACTGTTTTTTGTACTCTGAGCCTATTTTGAAAGATCCATGAATTTTCACAAAATGTCTTGTCATTCATCCTTTAATTCTGTTCCTGACCAGCCACACGTATTGTTAACAATTATCTGTGATTAATGCAAATCTTAACCTCAGCTCATCTCAGGCAAAGTGTAAAATTTTGCCACAGAGGATGTTTTCTACTTCCACCACCCTTTAGAACTCACCTAAGTAAAGTTTTCTACCACAGAATTGCACTTTCAGCTGCTATATGCTTATGGTGTGGAGCCCTAAAGCAGACTAAAATATTTTTCTCTTTAATCAACTGGTTGTAAAAGGTTCTCTGGGAGGCCATCTGAGACATTGACTTTAGTTGAGAGAGTGGTGGAATAAGAAGCAGCTCCTTGTAAACAAAAGTCACTGTTTCATGCAAATTATGTGTGTTTCCAGAACTTTCTTGGCCCAAATTCCGCCCATTAGACTTTCCCTAATGTGCATACCAGACTTTATGTGTGGATGCATCAGATAACCCATACTTCATGAGCTCAAGGATTTTGATCACTTAATAGTCTCATGGTAAGGCATCCAGCCCTTTCTTTTTAACTTTTTAATTACGGAAACTTTCAAACATACACAAAAATAAAAGAATGGTATAACAAATCCCCAAGTACCTCTCACCCTAAGCAATTAAGCAATACTTATCAATGTTTATCTATGCCTACCACTTTCAACCCTGAATAGATTTTTTAAAATAAGTACCACACATGTCTTCATATTAACTATAAATAATTCAGCTTGTCCAAGGGATAAGAACTATTTTTTTTTAAATATAATGATACCATTATCACGTCTAAAAATTAACACTAATTCTTTATGTCATCTAATATCCAGTTTCAAATTTCTCTCACTGCTACACACATGTATTTTAAACTTGGCTTGTTAAAATTAGAATCCAAACCAGTTCTACATATTGCATTAGGACATATTTCCTAAGTTTTTAAAATCCATAATAATTACCCTTTCCTTTCTATTGTCATTTATTTGTTGATGAAACCAGATTTTTTGTTTTGTGGAATTTGTCATATTCTGGATTGCTCCCTGTGCTGTTTTTTAATATGTTCTTCTATCTACTGTATTTCCCATATAATGGAAGGTACCCAAATCTAGAGATAGTATACAAAGGAAAAAATAAAACAAGTAAGCTGTGCTTTTCAAAAATGCTAGTATCATAAATGACAAAGGAAGAGTGAAGACCTGTGACAGATTAAAGAACGCTAAAGAGGCATGAAAACAAAGGCAACGCATAATTAGAAATTTTATTTTGCTATAAAGGACATTACGATAAGTGACAAACTTTGATAAGGTCTATATAAAAAATTCTTTTTTTTTTTTAAATGTTGAGCCTTCTTTTAATTTATTTTATTTTTATTTTTCGCTGTGTTGGGTCTTCGTTTCTGTGCGAGGGCATTCTCTAGTTGTGGCAAGCGGGGGCCACTCTTCATCGCGGTGCGCGGGCCTCTCACTGTTGTGGCCTCTCTTGTTGTGGAGCACAGGCTCTAGACGCGCAGGCTCAGTAGCTGCGGCGCACGGGCTTAGTTGCTCCGCGGCATGTGGGATCTTCCCAGACCAGGGCTCGAACCCGTGTCCCCTGCATTAGCAGGCAGATTCTCAACCACTGCACCACCAGGGAAGCCCCATATTTTTATATTAGAATTATTTCCTTATTTTCATCATTGTGCTGTGGCTAAGTAAGAGAATGTCCTAGTTTTTAAAAAATACACACTGAAGTGTCTAGATGTAAAGTGTCATATCTATAACATTTCTCAAATGGTTCAGAAAAAAATACATATATATGTGAATATATCTATATATATTTATGCATACATACAGTCAGACAGAGGGAGAGAAAGAGAGAAGGAGGAAGAGGAGGAGGAGAAAGAGGAAAATAAATGTAGGAAAATCTTAACTGAGGAGCTGGAAAAAAGGAATATGAAAATTCTTTGTACTGTTCTTGCAAATTTTCTGAATGTCTGCTATCACAAAATAAAAGTATAAAAACATGATAGATCTGGGACTTGATGGGATCCATGTTATAAATTTGGCAAGAGCATTTCACAGGTAGTTTGAGCTTCCTACTGTAACATGTAAGGAAGGACATTATGTCTGGTTGTCTCATTTTTTTTTCAAAAAATTTGTTTTAATAGGGGTGTAGTTGTTTTACAATGTTGTGTTAGTTTGTACTGTACAGTCAAGTGGAGTTCCCTGTGCTATACAGCAGGTTCTTATCAGTTTTCTATTTTATATGTATTAGTGCATATATGTCAATCCCAATCTCCCAATTCATCCCGCGCCCCCACCCCCTGCTTTCCCCTCTTGGTGTCCATACATTTGTTCTCTACATCTGTGTCTCTATTTCTGCCTTGCAAACCGGTTCACCTGTACCATTTTTCTAGATTCCACATATATGCATTAATATACGATATTTGTTTTTCTCTTTCTGACTTACTCCACTCTGTCTGACAGTCTCTAGGTCCATCCAAATCTCTACAAATGGCCCAATTTCGTTCCTTTTTATAGTTGAGTAATATTCCATTGTATATATGTACCACTTCTTCTTTATCCATTTGTCTGTCATGGACATTTAGGTTGCTCACATGACCTGGCTATCGTAAATAGTGCTGCAATGAACATTGGGGCACATGTCTCTTTTTGAATTATGGTTTTCTTTGGGTATATGCCCAGTAGTGGGATTGCTGGGTCATATGGTAATTCTATTTTTAGTTTTTTAAGGAACCTCCATAGTGGCTATATTAATTTACATTCCCACCAACAGTGCAAGAGGGTTCCCTTTTCTCCACACCCCCTTCAACATTTATTGTTTGTAGATTTTCTGATGATGCCCATTCTAACTGGTGTGAGGTGATATCTCACTGTAGTTTTTATTTGCATTTCTCTAATAATTAGTGATGTTGAGCAGCTTTTCATGTGCCTCTTGGCCATCTGTATGTCTTGTTTGGAGAAATGTCTATTACTTCTGCCCATTTTTTTTAAACATCTTTATTGGAGTATAATTGCTTTACATTGTTGTGTTAGTTTCTGCTGTATAACAAAGTGAATCAGCTATATGTATACATATACACCCATATCCCTCCATCTTGCATCTCCCTCCCACCCTCCCTATCCCACCCCTCTAGGTGGTCACAAAGCAGCCAGCTGATCTCCCTGTGCTATGCAGCTGCTTCCCACTAGCTATCTATTTTACATTTGGTAGTGTATATATGTCAATGCTACTCTCTCACTTTGTCCCAGCTTACCCTTCTCCCTCCCCATGTCTTCAAGTCCATTCTCTACATCTGTGTCTTTATTCCTGTCCTGCCCCTAGGTTCTTCAGAGCCTTTTTTTTTTTTTTTTTTAGATTCCATATATATGTGTTAGCATACGGTATTCGTTTTTCTCTTTCTGACTTACTTCACTCTGCATGACAGACTCTAGGTCCACCAACCTCACTACAAATAACTCAATTTCATTTCTTTTTATGGCTGAGTAATAGTCCATTGTATAAATGTGCCACATCTTCTTTATCCATGCATCTGTCAATGGACACTTAGGTTGCTTCCATGTCCTGGCTACTGTAAATAGTGTTGCAATGAACATTGTGGTACATGACTCTTTTTGAATTATGGTTTTCTCAGGGTATATGGCCAGTAGTGGGATTGCTGGGTCATATGGTAGTTCTATTTTTAGTTTTTTAAGGAACCTCCATAGTGGCTGTATTAATTTACATTTCCACCAACAGTGCAACAGTCCACCCTTTTCTCCACACCCTCTCCAACATTTATAGTTTGTAAATTTTTTGATGATGGTGTTTCTGACTGGTGTGAGGTGATACCTCATTGCAGTTTTGATTTGCATTTCTCTAATTATTAGTGATGTTGAGCATCCTTTCATGTGTTTGTTGGCAATTTGTATATCTTCTTTGGAGAAATGTCTATTTAGGTCTTCTGCCCAGTTTTGGATTGGGTTTTTTGTTTTTTTGATATTGAGCTGCATGAGCTGCTTGTATATTTTGGAGATTAATCCTTTGTCTGTTGATTAGTTTGCAAATATTTTCTCCCATTCTGAGGGCTGTCTTTTTGTCTTGTTTATGTATGGTTTTGCTGTGCAAAAGCTTTTAAGTTTTTAGGTCCCATTTGTTTATTTTTTTTTAATTTCCATTTCTCTAGGAGGTGAGTCAAAAAGGGTCTTGCTGTGATTTATGTCAAAGAGTGTTCTTCCTATGTTTTCCTCCAAGAGTTTTCTTTTTTTTTTTTTTTTTGAGGTACGCGGGCCTCTTACTGTTGTGTCATCTCCCATTGTGGAGCACAGGCTCCGGATGCGCAGGCTCAGTGGCCATGGCTCATGGGCCCAGCCGCTCTGCGGCATGTGGGATCCTCCTGGACCGGGGCACAAACCCATGTCCCCTGCATCGGCAGGCGGACACTCAACCCCTGCGCTACCAGGGAAGCCCCCTCCAAGAGTTTTATAGTGTCCAGTCTTACATTTAGGTCTTTAATCCATTTTGAGTTTATTTTTGTATATGGTGTTAGGGAGTGTTCTAATTTCATTCTTTTATATGTAGCTGTCCAGTTTTCCCAGCACCACTTATTGAAGAGGCTGTCTTTTCTCCATTTTATACCCTTGCCTCCTTTATCATAGATTAGTTGACCATAGGTGCATGGGTTTATCTCTGGGATTTCTATCCTGTTCCATTGATCTACATTTCTGTTTTTGTGCCAGTACCCTACTGTCTTGATTACTGTAGCTTTGTAGTATAGTCTGAATTCAGGGAGCCTGATTTCTACAGCTCCATTTTTTTTTTTCCTCAAGATTGCTTTGGCTATTCGGGGTCCTTTGTGCCTCCGCACAAATTTTAAGGTTTTTTGTTCTAGTCCTGTAAAAAAAATGCCATTGGTAATTTGCTAGGGATTGCATTGAATCTGTAGGTTTCTTTGGGTAGTATAGTCATTTTCACAATATTGATTCTTCCAATCCAAGAACATGGTATATCTCTCCATCTTTTTGTGTCATCTTTGATTTCTTTCACCAGTGTCTTACAGTTTTCTGAGTAGAGGACTTTTACCTCCTTAGGTAGGTTTATTCCTAGGTATTTTATTCTTTTTGTTGCAATGGTTGCAATGGTGAATAGGATTGTTTCCTTAATTTCTCTTTCTGCTCTTTCATTATTAGTATGTCTCTCTTTCAAGTGATGTTAAGATTGATAAGTGAGTTCAAATGTCAGTCTTATCCTGTTGTAAAAATACCACCAGCTTTTCACTTAATTTTTTTTTTTAGCAGCAATTGATGATGATTCACTTAGTAAAGATAACATAGATGCCTTTTTCTCTCTCTTTAATGGATTTCAGGAAAATGAGATGTTGGCACAATAACTTCCAAAATATACCAAGGATCTTTTTTCAGATATTGTTGAACCTGTAGAATGTAACATATTTAATGTATTTCAATACATTGCTGTCATTATTTTCCTTGGTACCAAATTTCCTCATATCTAGGCAGTGGAAGCTCCTTCAAGTTCGTCCCCTTGTACTTTTTTTAAAAAGCCATCATAGTCTTTGAGGATGTTCTGCTTCCTGGTATGACAGCATGCCTTATATAGTATATTTTCTGACCCAAACATTAAACCAGTCATTCCTTCATGGATCCCTGATTCCTCTTAGTGAGAAAAAGTACTAAGGGTCTGTATTAGTTTTCCATTTCTATGTAACAAATTACCACAAACTAGTGACTTAAAACACACACACACATATGTAATCTTTTATGTATAAATGTCTATAAATATATAATATATATTTATATAAATATATTTACATTTATATAAAATATAAATTATTTTTTATATTATACATATACACTTATGTACATGTATGAATGAAATCTTACAGTTTCTGTAGGTCAGGAATTTGGGCTTACTGCTTACTATAAGTCTTCAGCTTACTGTATCATAAGGTTGAACTCAAGGATTCAGCTGAGCTGTACTCTTATTTGGAGGCTTGACTAAGGAAGAATTTGCTTTCAAGGTCATTTAGGTCACCTGCAGAATTCATTTTCTTGTGGCTGTATGACTAAAGGCCCACCTTCTTACTGGCTGTTGGCTAGAGACCATCCACATTTCCCTGCTGCATGACCCTCTCTGTAAATAGTTCACATCACAGCAGCTTGCTTCTTCAAGGCACAGGGCATCTCTCTCACTGAAGTCATATGACATGGAATTTTATATAATGTAGTGTAATCATGAGAGTGACATACCCTTATCTTTGTCCATCCTATTAGTTAGAAGCAAGTTTTGGGTTCTGCTTGTACTCAAGGTAAGGAGGCTGTACAAGGGTGTGACTCATTGAGGATCCCCTTAGGGTTTGTCTGCAACAGTGATCAAACCCCGGGTATTTGTGATAACCTCTGCCTCTGAGTTGGTCATTGTTTTTAAACATTTTCAGTGGACTGAAGAAATATATTTCTTTGATAGAGAAAAATACATCGTGAGTTTATTAATGATGGTCACTTGGACTGTTAGGGCTGCTATAACAAAATACCGTGGACTAGATGGCTTAAAAACAACAGAAATGCATTTCTCACAGTTTTGGTAGCTAGAAGTCACAGATCAGGGTGCCAGCACGGTTCTGGTGAAGGCCCTCTTCTAGGTTGCAGACTGCCAACTTCTCACTGTGTCCTTATATGGTTGAAGGGGCAAGGGAGTTCTCTCAGGCTTCTTTTATAAGGATATTAATTCATTCATGAGATTAAAACCCCCCACACAGAGATTCAGACCCTTCTTTCACAAACGCTGAAAATAAATTGATTTAAATGGCCATTCTTACTCTCACTCCATGGCTCCACGACAGTGGAAACTACATAGCCCATGACTTTTTTCCCAGCCTCACCATTGATTCTAATGGGTTACTCAAGGAAAGTGGTGAATGTTCACAGCTTGATTGAAAACTAACCAAAGCCAGAATATGACTACAGGGCTCATCAGTGAAGCATGCCCCTAAATTCTTGAGGGTTGTTACATCTATCATTGTTTTATACATTGATATTGTACATTCTCTTATGTAATGACCTCAATATTTTCTTTTAGCAGAATTCTCATGCTATTTCTAACATTAAAGGAAGCATCTTTTCACACATATCTCAACTACCACATTTAGATTTAACTAAAATTTTTAAATATACTGATACTTATTTCTGTGCACTCTATACTCAGCCAATGATGTCTTATTTATCTAATTGTTTTATTTTTTTAACTGTATATTACAAAAGTTTTTCAAACATTTAGAAAGTACAGTTACATAATTAAATCCATAAGCCATCACTCCAACAATTATCAATATCCTGAACTTCTTATTTTATTTATCACTGAGATTTTTTCCTGAAGTGTTAAAAAGCAAATCCCAGATATCAAAGAATTTCATCTGTAAATACTTAAGTATATGTTTCTAGTAGATAAGGATGCTTGTAAAACATAACCACAATATCATTATCACATCCAACAAAATAAACAATTAAAAGTAATTTCTTAATTTATCTAAAATTCATTGCATTTTCCCCAATTGTATAAAAACGAGTTTTTGTTTTGGGGTTTTCTTTTTTTGGTAGTTGTTTGTTCAAGTCAGCATCCAAACAGGATGACCAACTTCCTTTGATTGAGATGTATATTAGGGCTTTTAAAATTTGCAGCAGCCCTTCCTCATTTTTGTGCCCTTTACATGTCAAAACTGGGACATTAGTTTTCAAGAATGTCTCTGTTTCTTGATTTGAATTATTGAATCTTCATGGAGTCATTTAAAATGATCCTTTCTTCCTCGTATTTCCTTTCTTTCCTCGTAAAGTGTTATCAGAGGCTTGATTGTATTTTAGCAAGAGTACTTCACATGGAATGCTGTTTATTGCTTATTGCTTCACATTGGGAGGCACTGCATGTCTGGATATTCACTTTTAGTGATGTTAAGATTTATCAGTGTGTTCAGGTAAAGTCACCATCACTCTTTTTAGAGTTTCCCATCAACTTGTCTACTAATGGTTTAGCAGCCATTGATTATTTATGTATATATCCATTATTTCCTTTGGTGTTTGAAAATGATAACCTTTTAACTCTATCTTTTCTTCCCCTTTCTTTAACTGTGATTCATCTATTTTAAAAAAAAAACATGTTTCTTCCATTAACTATTTTGTTAGCCTGAAATATATCTACAAAAAAAGGTAGAATAAACACTAGAGTCTTTTCCTATATTTATCAATGTTCAAAACTATGAATTAGCACTGTAGCAAACTCTAGAAATATCCAAGTTTTTTGAACATCAGTATGAACTTGCAGATTTTTATGTATGTGATATGCTTCAATTACTTCAATCACTATTCTTCCTGGTGTTCAGTTGTCCCACATTTAGATGGTAGGAGTCCTTCAAGTTGACACCTATTTCATTCTGCAAATACCCCACTAATATTTGACAGATTTCTTTATTCAGTACAAAGATATCTCAGGCTCAACTTGGCCTGAAACATTAGCCGATGTTTCCTTCCCCAGATCTCTAATCGACATTTTCCCCAAAGAACCTTGGTTTTAGTAGAAAATTGTATTTAGAGAGCACAATCTGGAAGTTAGTGTTCCTTTGTATTTTTTTATATTAGCCTTTATTATACATTTTGCAATAAGTAGGGTGGGTATGCACAAATAATAAAATAAGTAGAAATATATTGTGTCAACTGTACTGTAAATTTACTCTAAATCTTATGAAAATGAACTTTAAATATTCAACTTGGGAAAGGACATTATATTTATTTTAGTTGGTTGATAACACAGAGACCCAAGGCTTCCATTTTTCTAGGACATAGTTATTCCAGCTGTTGCTTATATTACACAGCTGTCCTCAGAATTTTCCATTTTCTATGCTACAACATGAAGCCAGATATTTCCAACAGTTCCATTGTTCATTCTCCCCAGTGACTATACAAACATCCTGCAAATGGTGTTACCTAGCACATTGCAAACACATGGATGCAACAACTAACCAAGAAGCTGCTATAGCCTGACTCACTGTTTATAATAGTTTGTTGTCAATGACAAATATGGATCAGCACATGCGGGAGAGTAATTAAAATTAAAGAGAGAGACATCACTGAAATAAAATGTGTGGGAGAAGAGCAAATATTTCTGAATGTAATTAAAAGTTGTATGTGCTCTAGATTTAAATAACTGAAGGAAATTATCAACTTTTCAGAGGTTGCATACCAATATCTTCTTCAAAACCTGAACACATGAGCAATCTGAGCCAAGAGAAAGAATAAGGAATGAATGGGCTTCCTTGACAGCACTGTGACCCTCTGTGGTCCGGTACATTAACTGTTCTAGTGCACTATGCATTCAACTGCAAGTCCATGATGGCATACAAACTAATATGCTAGGAAAATTTTTATAGGGACCTACATGAATTCATATTGTACTTACATCACCCTCCAGTTACCAATTGCACATGTTCTCATTCATCTTACAGAAGCATGTGCTGTAAGAAAACACACTGGGTTTAATTATCCATATGTATTAACCATACAGACAGGTAAGGATCGAGCTCACCTTTTCCTTTAGCAGAAATGCTGCAGATTTTATATTCATAGGATGAAAATAAATAGATATACATAACGGTTTTCATCTATGAGGAAATAATTTCCAATCTGGTATATTTCTTTTTCTTTTCTTTCTTTTTTTTTTTTTGCGGTACGCGGGCCTCTCACTGTTGTGGCCTCTCCCGTTGCAGAGCACAGGCTCTGGACATGCAAGCTCAGCGGCCATGGCTCACGGGCCTAGCCGCTCCGCGGCATGCGGGATCTTCCCGGACCGGGGCACGAACCCGTGTCCCCTGCATCGGCAGGCGGACTCTCAACCACTGCGCCACCAGGGAAGCCCCCAATCTGGTATATTTCTATAATGAGGTGTGAATATGATGTTATCCTTTGGGTAGTAGTTGTGGGACAATATTTCATGTGAAAGAGAGCTAGAATGTCTTTCTAGCAGGCCTAGTAATAAAAATCCTTTAGCATTCTCCTGCCATATAATGAATTGCCTACTTTTTATTAAATAAACTTTTGTTGAAAGGATGAATTAAAGAATAAAACTCATTAATTAAAAGCTATTATGGGCTTCCCTGGTGGTGCAGTGGTTGAGAGTCCGCCTGCCGATGCAGGGGACACGGGTTCGTGCCCCGGTCCGGGAGGATCCCACATGCCGCGGAGCGGCTGGGCCCGTGAGCCATGGCCGCTGAGCCTGCGTGTCCGGAGCCTGTGCTCTGCAACGGGAGAGGCCACGACAGTGAGAGGCCCGCATACCACAAAAAAAAAAAAAAAAAAAAGCTATTATTATCAGCCCCCAGTGTATTACTCTATTCAGTTTCTTTTTTTTTTTTTGATTGAAATGTAGTTAATATACAATGTTGTGTTAGTTTCTGGTTACAGCAAAGTGATTCAGTTATACATACATGTATATATTATTTTTCATATTCTTTTCCATTAGAGCTTATTACAAGATATTGAATATAGTTCCCTGTGCTATACAGTAGGTCCTGCTGTTTACCTATTTTATATATAGTAGTTTGTATTTGCTAGTCACAAGTTCCTAATTTATCCCTCCCTTTTGTAACTGTAAGTTTGTTTTCTATGTCCGTGGGTCTGTTTCCCCCAGGGAGGGAAACATTTGTGGCAGCCATTTGAGGGATCTTGTACTATGCTGACATTGGTGCTGGAAAACACTCTTACGGAAATATCTCTCTAGGCTATTAGCTGGGGGCTTGTCCCATCTTCCAGTGAACCTATAGCAGCTGCACATGCCAAACATGCAACCAGCCATGCTGGGGTCCTGCCCCGCCTACCAGAGTGTCTGCAGCTACTGTGCAAGGCAGGGCCTCACAGACAACTGGGACAGGGGCCAGCCACGCATACTAGCCCACCCACAGTAGCTGGCTCTACCACAGCAGAAGGAGGCATGCAGCTGACATAGGGGACACCACTAGAAGTTCTAGCTCTGGTGACCAGAGGGGAGCATGCTGCTGGACCCAGAGGACAGCTACATGAGGCCACTTCTCCAAGACTGGGAGATGCAACAGACCTACATAATGCATAGAAATAAACACAGAGAATTCAGCAAAATGAGAAACAGAGGAATATGTTCCAAACAAAAGACAAGACAAAGCCTCATAAAAAGAGCTAAACAAAATGAGAAAAACAATCTAATCAATAAATAGTTCAAGAAAATAATCATAAAGATGCTCACTGAACTTGGGAGAAGAATAGATGAACATAGTGAGAATTTCAACAAAGAGCAAAAATAAAAAAGGACCAATGAGAGCTGAATAATACAATAACTGAAATAAAGAATACACCAGAAGGAATTAATAGCAGATTAGGTGATACAGAAGAATGCATGAGCTACCTGGAAGATAGAATAGTGTAAATCACCTAGCGGAATGGCAGAAAAGATAAACAATAAAAAAACAAGGATAGTTTAAGAGGCCTTTGAAACAACATCAGGCAAACCAACATTCACATTATAGGGGTCCCAGAGGAGAAAAGAGGGAGAGAAAGGGGCAAAAATGAATTTCACAAAATTATTGCTGAAAACTTCCCTAATCTAAAGAAGAAAACAGATAGCCGGGTCCAGGAAGCACAGAGTCTCAAACAAAATCCCCAAAGACACCCACACTAAGAGATATCATAATTAAAATGGCCAGAGTTAAAGAGAGAATTTTAAAGGCAGCAAAAGGAAAACAGTGTCACACACAAGGGGACCCAAACACAAAGGAGGCAAGAATATACAATGGGGAAAACTGGACAGCACATGCAAAATAAACTGGATTACTTTCTCACACCATATACAAAAATAAACTCAAAGTGGATTAAAGATTTAAATGTAAGACCTGAAACCATAAAACTTTTAGAAGAAAACATAGGCAGCAAGCTTTTTGACAGCAGTCTTAGCAATATATTTTTGGAACTGTCTCCTTAGACAAGCGAAACAAAAGCAAAAATAAACAAATGAGACTACATTAAACTAAAAAGCTTTTGCTCAGCAAAGGAGACCATCAATAAAATGATAAAGTTACCTACTGAATGGGAGAAGATATTTACAAGTAATATATTCAATAAGGATTTAATATTCAAAATATATGAAAAACATCAAAAATCAAACAAGCCAACTAAAAGATGGACAGAGAAACCTGAATAGACATTTTTCCAAAGAAGACATATATATGGCAAATTGACACATGCAAAGATGCCCAACATCACTAATCATTAGGGAAATGCAAAGCAAAACCACAATGAGATATCACTTCACACTTGTCAGAATGGCTATTTTCAAAAAGGCAAGAAACACCAATTGTTGGTGAGGATGTGGAGAAAAGGGAAGCTTTTGCACTGTTGGTAGGACTTCAAATTGGTGCAGCCAGTTTGGAAAACAGTATAGATGTTCTTCACCAAATAACTGCCTCATGATCCAGAAATTCTACTTCTGGGTATTTTTTCTCAAGAAAACAAAAACACTAATTTGAAAAGATATATGCACCCCAATGTTCATAGCAGCAGTATTTACAATCGCCAAGATATAGAGCAACCTAAGTGTCCATCAATCAATGAATGAATAAAGAAGTTGTGGTATATATATACAATGAAATATTATTCAGCCATAAAAAAGAACAAAATCTTGCCATTTGGGACAACATGAATGGATGTAGAAGATATCAAACTAAGTGAAATAAGTCATAGATAAAAACAAATACCATATGATTTCACTTACATGTGGAATCTAAAAAACAAAACAAACAAACAAAATTAATCAAAAACAGACCTGGATACACAGAACAAATAGGTAGTTGCCGAAGGAAGGATGTGCAACTTGGGCATAATAGATGAAGGGGATTAAGAGGTATAACCCTCCAGTATAAAATAAATAAGTCAGGGGTTATAATATACAGCATAAAGAATCTGGCCAATATTGTAGTTACTCTTTGTGGGGAAAAATGGTTAGTAGACTTATACTAGTGATCATTTCATAATGTAATTAAATGTTAATCACTATTTTGTACACCTGAAACTAACATAATATTGTCTGTCCACTATATTTCAATTTTTAAAAAAAACTAAAGAGAGTATGGCAAGGAAGTGCAAAAATTTTGTCTTAAATTATGGCAGATTGGGATTTCCCTGGCAGTCCAGTGGTTAAGACTCTGTGCTTCCACTGCAGGGGGCAAGGGTTTGATCCCTGGTCCAGGAACTAAGATCCTGCATGCCGTGTGGCACAGCTGAAGAAAAATAAATATGGCAGGTAGATTAAAATGATGTACTAGATTTAGGGGATTTGTCATTTTATACAATTAAAACTTAAGCATTACCAATACCCTAAAAACAAAGATGCATGACTGTTGTAGAGAACTCTGAGGGAGGTGAAGCACGTGAATATTCCCTTCCTCATTTTTAGATATCCTCTCTCATGTAGTGATATCCCCTTTCATTTCTCCTTATCATGAACTAGAAAGAAAAATTCTGCAAATATATATTATTCCTTTTTGTAAAGCCTATGTGTTGTCATTTACGTGGTGAAACTCCATAACAATGAATTTAATACAAGCTTTAAAATTTTTAGTCAAAATAAACTGTGAGAAAGGAATTCAATATTAGAATTCACATAGTGTTCCCATAGAACCCAGAGACAAAATGGCCAAAATACATATATGAAGGGGAAAAAAAAAAGCCTTGGAACCTATTATTAAATAGGAAAGAGCATCAATTTCCTTCTATCCCAGTCTATCTTCCCACAAGCTCCTGAATGCTCCCTGTGTAGTGGGTGCTCTGGGAAGTTAGGTTTATTTTCCCAGTAAGACTTGAACTATAAGTGGGGCAAGAAAGGAAAAATGGAATGATGGTTGTTAGTTGATGTCCTTAACAAAAGATTTTAAGAACTACCTGTGGGTGTGATCTTAGTTCTATGATACAATCAGCACACAAGCTATTTTAACGATGTGTGACAAAGACCAAGAAAATTGTTTACAAAGGAGCATTCAGAAGACTGGGTCATTAGCAGAGGTAGAGAAATAACTTTGATATGGCAAACACCTTTTTATAGTTGTTTTCTTATAATTACACCTTTAACAATAAATGCTCCCTTACTTGGCTGAGGTCTGACTAGCAGGTCCACCTTAAATTATATTAAACATAAATAACATTTAAATAAATAACAAAAGAAAATGAAAAACATCAGATTAGTTTTAACAGTTTTATAAAATCAAGATAACAATTCTTGTGGTCATTGAGCTAGTCTCATTTATCTATCTATCATCAAATTATCAATCATCTATTTATCAATACTCCACTGTGCTTCAGTAATCAAAGGATTTGGAGAGACCTTCAAGATGGCAGAGGAGTAAAAGGATTTTAAAAATAGAAAAATATATATCAAATAAATATATACATAAAATTATACATATATTCCCATAATTGCTTTGATAAAGTCTGATCTATTGTTCCAAATAAGAATAAGTTTCAGGATAATTAAGTTTTGCCAACCCTTGAATGAATGTGGCATATATGTCCAGGTGGTCCAAAAACTTCTGCTGGGATACAGAAAGAACATCAGTGTTGAGGTTATCCAGTTGACAGGAGACAGGAATAAAAGTTAAGTTTCTAAATACAATGTAATAGTCTGTGACCAAGTCCAGCAACCTCATCTTTAGATTAAGTTATGTAAGAAACAAGGGTGATTGTATTGCATAGAATGACAATGTGTGATTTATGAACCTTTTGATGGATCTATGGTCTCAGCTATAAGAGCAGTGATCATTCATTAGGCAATGGACAGAGTTTCAGAGATTTGCTTCCTCACTGAGATATCCAAGGAAAAAAATGTGTGCCCTGGGTTGCAAGAGAACTGTCTATAGCTCAAGACAACAGGAGAAAAAGTTTATTTCTTTATTCTCTCAGAAGTCTTTCAGTATCTATTCTAAGTTCTGAACTAGGTAAATTAATGATCTCAGAGATCAAAGACAGGGTGACCTGTAGCAGACAGGGATATAGCTGAGGGGCCTGATCAAGGACTTGCCAGCCTGCCCTGGGATACAGCAAAAAACTGCAGTATAAAGGGCATCTAGACTATACAGGAAGAAAATTTATTTACTAATCCTAGAGGCTCTACCAAATGAGCAGGGAACTGTTGGAGCCTCCACTGGGGTTAAGGGCACTGGCAAGTGTCATTGTTTGAGACCCCTCAGGACTATCCTCAACCTGCACTGCTCCAGCTCCAGCCCCAGCTGTCCATCCAAGGTGGGCTCAGGTACAGCACTCTGAAGGGACTGCCTCTGTCCTGGGATCACTCCAGCCCACGCTGGCCTGCCAAAGCCGCTAGACACAAGCACTCTATGCAGTGGGTGCTCCCACACAAGGCCATTCCTTTAAGATCAGGAGAGGTAGCTGTTTTGCCTAATTCATAGAAACAAAACCAAAAGTCAAACAAAATGAGGAGACAGAAGAATATGCTCTGAATGAAAGAACAAGATAAAACTCTAGAAAAAAAATGAAATGGAGATAAGTAATTTATCTGATAAAGAGTTTAAAAAACCATAATAAGGATGTTCATGAAACCTGGAGAAGAATGGAGGAACTCAGTGAGAACTTCAACAAAGATTTAGAAAATATAAGAAGGAATCAATCAAAATGAATATAATAACTGAAAAAATAATCTAGAGGGAATCTTCTGTTCTAGAAGAACAGAAGAGCAATCTGGAAGATAGGATAGTAGAAATCAACCAATCTGAACAGCAAAAAAAAAAAAAAAAAAGAAAGAAAGAACTTTTGTTTTTAAATGAGGAAAGTTGAAGGCACCTCTCAGACAACATTAAACATACTAACATTTGTAGAAACTTTACAGGCCAGAAGAGAATCTCAGGGTCTACTTAAAGTGCTGAAAGTAAAAAACTTAAAACTTTAATGTACTACACCACATTAACAGAATGAAAGATAAAATTTATACAATCATCTCAATGGATGCATAAAAAGCATTTGACAAAATTCAACATCCATTTGTGTTAAAAACTCTCAACGAAGTGGGTATAGAAGGAACACATATCAACATAATAAAGGCCATTTATTACAAAGCCACAGCTGACATCATACTCAATGGTAAAAAGCTGAAAGTACTTTCTCTAAGATCAAGAACAAGACAAAGATACCCACTCTTGCCAACTTTATTCAACATAGTATTGGAAGCCCAAGTCACAGCAATTGGAAAAGAAAAGAAATAAAAGGAATTCAAATTGGAAAGGAAGAAGTAAAACTGTCATTGTTTGCAGATGACATAATACTATATATAGAAAACCCTAAAGACTCCATCAAAACTAGTAGAACTAATAAATGAATTAAATAAAGTTGTAGGATAAAAAAAAAAAACTGACCTACAGAAATCTGTTCCACTTCTATACTCTAACAACAATCAGAAAGCTAAATAAAGAAAATAATCCCATCGAAAATTACACCAAAAATAATAAAATACTTAAGAATAAATCTAACCAAGGAGGTGAAAGACTTGTACTCTGAAAATTATAAGACATTGATGAAAGAAATGAAGACAGCAAATGCAAGTGAAAAGGTTTACCATGCTCATGGATTGGAAGAACTAATATTGTTAAAATGTCCATACTACTCAAGGCAATCTATAGATTCAATGCAATCTCCATCAAAATACCAATGGTATTTTTCAAAACACTTGAACAAATAATTCTAAAATTTGTATGGAATCACAAAAGATCCCGAATATCCAAAACAATATTGAGAAAGAAGAAAACGGGAGGTCTCACACTCCCTGATTTCAAACTATACTACAAAGCTACAGTAATCAAAACAGTATGATACTGGCACCAAAATAGAAAAATAGATCAATGGAACAGAATAGAGAGCACAGAGATAAACCCACACTTATAAGGTCAACTAATCTATGACAAATGAGGCAATAACATACAATGGAGAAAAGACAGTCTCTTCAGTAAATGATATTAGGAAAACTGAAGAGTACACACAAAAGAATCAGACTGGACTAATTTCTCACACCATATACAAAAATAAATTTAAAATGGATTAAAGCTTTAAATGTAAGACCTGAAACCATAAAACTTTTAGAAGAAAACTTAGGCAGTAAGCTCTTAGACATCAGTCTTCACAATATTTTTTTGGATCTCTCTTCTGAAGGGGAAACAAAGGCAAAAATGAACAAATTAGACCAAATCAAACTAAAAACATTTTGCATAGCAAAGGAAACCATCAACAAAATGAAAAGACGATCTATTGAATGGGAAAAGATATTTGTAAGTGATATGCATGATAAGGAGCTAATATCCAAAATATACAAAGAATTCATTCAACTCAAAATAAAAAAAGCAAACTAGCTGATTAAATAAAGGGCAGATGCCCTGAATAGACATTTTTCCAAAGAAGACATATATATGGCCAATAGGCATGTTATAAACTATTCCATATCCTAAAAACTTTACTTTTAATATAACTTAAAAATTAAATTAACAACTTAATTTGAATTTCTATACAGTGTAGATAGAAGACACAATGAGTGACAGTGTCACTTACACTTACTGCACTGGGAAATATTAACCATGGACAGTTCTGTTAAAACGTGTCATTTTGATATTGTGCTGTATCAATCAACTCACCCTTGAAAGCTAGAGTGCAGATATTTCTCAGTTCATTTGTCAGAGGTTACATGATATCTTTTTTCCCCCTTAAAATCCTTGAAATCCTCTTCCTATTCCTATTTGTTTTCAAAAGAGTTCCAAAATTATTGTGGAGTATTTTTATTTTATTGTTTATATCTCCAACTCGTCACCATAATGAAGCCCTGGTGATATTCATAGATTGTTGTTTCTTTTTGGTGGGGAAGAGTTAGTTTTCCAGAAGGAATAGCCACCTTCAAGGAGTATAAGACACATTAACAGTTATTAAAGTAATTTTATTTAGCTCCCGAATCTTGCATTTCCTTTAAGCTGTTTTCTTAGAAAAGTTTGCATCTTGCATTTGTAGCTGCAAACTAACTTTTCTCCTTGTCTTTCTTTGTTCCTGTTGTTATGAAATGCATTCTGTGCCTATCCAGCTGTGCTGACAGTGTGTCAGGAATATGAGTCACTGCCTGATGTCCTCCACACGCGAACAGGAACTCACACACACACAAAAATAAAAGACATTGCTCTTGGATTCTGTTTACAGCCAAACATCAGGGAAAGAGGCAATCGTGTGATTTTCAGTGAGGTATGATTAACTGTGTCTCTTTCTGTTTGTCAGTGACATTGATATTTTTGGTTACCTGTAGTAGATCCAAGAGATGTAATTGGAAGAAGAAGAGAAACGGTCTTCAAGATATCTCTTGATTATATTTTAGCTAGAAAATCCCTTGACAAGGTTAGCAAATATTTTTATTAAAATGTCACAAAAGCAAAACATCATTGAGAAAGTATTAAATAAATATGGGTTTCTCAAAGCCACCCAACAATTTGGTAACATATGTATATATTTCTTTCTGTCCTTCAATCTCTTTTTATGGGTTGATTAGAATTACGAGTTCTGAGTCCCAGAGAGAATCTTATAAATTATGTGTTTACAGACAGGAAAATCAAGTTCTAGTAATCACAAAGTAATCTCAGCCCCATACAGATAAATATTTTAAGGATTAAAGCTAGTATTCAATCTCATAACCAAGTTTACTGTGACTTCCCGTACACGCCACCATAATTTCCCCCTCCCCTACTCTAATAATCAGCAAAGAAAATCACTCAGTGAATCATTGGTGGCAGTGTTTAGTTAGTCTTACGTTGTCTGATAAATAAATAAAATTATCAGGTGACTCATATCACCAAGTTGCACTTGGATTGAGGTAAGCTAAACACCTGGGTTCAACAGTATGATGGCACTAAGAAGGTTCTAATTAAAGAACAATTGTACATCTTATTGCCAATCCGAAGAGAAGCAGATTCATAAACATATTCTCATGACTTGTAAATGAGAAAGCTTTAATAAAGCCAGTTGACTGAAATAGTACTTTTTTTCCCTCTCTCTCTCTCTCTCCCTAAGGAGAAGGGTGAGAAAGAGTCCAAAGGCAAAGTGAATCTGAGGATGCGGTAATGCCACGTAGCTTCTCAGGAAAAGAAAATTCTCAGTCCATATCTTTCAGAAAAGTAATAAAATCATAAATCCTACATTCTAAAAGTTCAATAAATTATTTCTGCACTGATCTCCAAATTATAAGTTAGATTTATCTACTTTACTTTTATTACTTTATTAATTACTTTCTTAAAATAAAAAAAGAGCTCTAATTTTGCCTTTTGTAAATGTGGACAATGCTGCCTAGATGCAAAGCTAATTCCGTGTAAAGAATGGGGACATAGGTTCACTATGAGAACTATGTAGTTATGTAATTAAATATTTATGTCATGCATATTTTGTATGTCGATAAGTTTAATTCAATACAGAGTTCTCCTTTGAGAACTTAGTGTTCCTGCAAATAACAAAGACCGAAAAGCATGCTAAAAGCCCAGTTTTACTGACCATGTTAGAAATAGTTAAACATCTGTCCTTTATCTGTGAGCTCAGATGGTTACGTATTGTATTGTATATTGTATTGTATAACCAAGTGACTACTGTTAACTTTCTTCTGACTCTTTATAGGGCCCAAATGCTAATTCCATTTACTGAAGCCTCCCTGGTTAAGGGTTCTGGAAAATTTCAAGAGCATACAATAAAAAACAGTGATGAACTAACTTAAGAATGCAATTTTTCAAAGTTGTCATGAAAACAGCAAACCCATAAGAGAGAAGAAAATGTTGTGAAGTATGGTGAAAATGTCCATCCTAGTGGAGGAGTAAAGGACAGTGGGCATCGCAGCCTTCCTTCTTGTCCTCCTTTACCCACATGCTTTTTTTCCCCCAATTTAAGAGAATGTGTTAGGAAGCTAAGGGACAGGGGACGGCTTTCATGGGAGAAATGGAAAGAGACATGAAGGAAAACTGGGAGGGTGGAGGGAAGAAGAGAGATGGAAGAGAGAATTCTAGAGCCTAGAGTAGCTATTGGCAATTGCAGGTTTTTGACCTGGGGTGAGAGGTATTTACTGCCTTTTGGCCTGGAGATAAGTTTAGCTTGAAAATGCTGAAAGGTGAGGTTGGCACACAGAGATCGAAACAGATAGATCATTGCCAAGAACTTATCTTCAATTATTTGCTCAAAGACAAAGGATTAATGAGCCTGTAAATATATTTATATATCTGTAAGTCTAGCTCAAAAATAACAAGTGCTCAAAACTCTCATTCCAATATGAAGTTTGTGTCATGTTTTAGTACCTTCTCCCAGCCAGGCCAGTCTGCCTCTTCCAAATGACTCACTTTTATTTCAGATGATTTGTTTGCTGCTGTTCTTTCCCAGACAGTATTATCACTTCTTAGAAATGCTATTGGGAGTTATATTTCTTCAGATAGAAAGTTAGACAGATTATACAAACGGCGAAACACAATGTCATGTGAAAGGAGGTGGAAAAAATGTTATTTAATAAATTGCAGAGAACTGTCTGTGTAATTCCTTACATCTTCTGTAGTGACAACTGCTCTTCTGGGGAAAACCGCTCTCCTGTTTAGGAAAACTCTTCAATAGGCTTTGTAGTTATAGGAAACAAATCATCTATAGGGAGAAGTTAAGAAAATACACAAATTCCCTATGTAATGAAGTAAAGGGTGTTCACCTTAGGGAATGTTTTGTTTTTGTTTGTACAATTTGTTATATGTGGATTTATACTGTGTCGTTGGTTAGTGGGATGGGGAGGAGGGATGATGAGCAGAGAACATCTTTCTGTTCTGAAGCCCTAGAGACATCAGAACAGGTCTGTACTCAGAGAGGGGCAGACACAAAAGAGGCTTCTTTTATAGGAATGGCTGGAAAACTTACGAAACATGGTATCTATACCCAGTTTTAAATTATTTCATGTCCTGTACTGTGATTCTCCTCCACCAACTTCAGAGCTTCAGTACGGTCTAATACACACAATAGCGCTGTGTTAATGGGGACTAAATGATTTATGTCCACATTTGGGACCAAGGGGTGTGGAGAGAAGGCAGCGACTGGCATGAACAGTGAGCGATGAGGCCATGGTCATTAAAGGGAAGCCAGGAGTTTAGAATGAGAGATAAGAGTGACCAAGAGAAAAGATATGTGTCCTGGTAAACTTCAGAATTATGGCAGAGGGATCTGGACTTGCTACAGTTACATTAGATGAAAGAGGATTTGGATTACTAGGAAAATATGTTAAATTATTTCAGGATGTTGAAAAAATAAAATTAGAGCTTCCAAAATATGTATAAATTATGTTTCTAAAGTAATGAACTTCCAGTGGTATAGAAAGCAAATCATTTTCATCTGAGAGAACCCAGAGATGGGAGAAAAGAAGGTGTAACCAAAGAGAGAAGATGGCCTGTTGCCCATCTGAGGCAGACTTGGTACAGATTACTATGTTGCTAAAGGGAAAAGTAAGGGCTGGTTTATGGCAGCCTCAGCCTCAGCCATGCGCTTAGTTATCTAAGAGTGAACGGTCTGTACTGTCTTCAAGGGCATAATTAAAGGGCTACACATATTTGAAATTCATTTCCATATCTTTTTTTTAACATCTTTATTGGAGTATAACAGCTTTACAATGGTGTGTTAGTTTCTGCTTTATAACAAAGTGAATGAGTTATACATATACATATGTCCCCATATTTCTTCCCTCTTGCATCTCCCTCCCTCCCACCCTCCCTATCCCACGGCTCTAGGTGGTCACAAAGCACCGAGCTGATCTCCCTGTATTATGCGGCTGCTTCCCACTGGCTATCTATTTTACATTTGGTAGTACATATATGTCCATGCCACTCTCTCACTTTGTCCCAGCTTATCCTTCCCCCTCCCCGTATCCTCAAGTCCGTTCTCTAGTAGGTCTGCATCTTTATTCCCGTCTTGCCCCTAGGTTCTTCTGACCATTTTGTTTTTCTTTTTTAGATTCCATATATATGTGTTAGTATATGGTATATGTTTTTCTCTTTCTGACTTACTTCACTCTGTATGACAGTCTCTAGGTCCATACACCTCACTACAAATAACTCAGTTTCGTTCATGGCTGAGTAATATTCCATTGTATATATGTGCCACATCTTCTTTATCCATTCATCTGTGTTGATGGACACTTAGCTGCTTCCATGTCCTGGCTATTGTCAATACAGCTGCCATGAACATTTTGGTACATGACTCTTTTTGAATTATGGTTTTCTCAGGGTATATGCCCAGTAGTGGGATTGCTGGGTCGTATGGTAGTTCCATTTTTAGTTTTTTAAGGAACATCCATACTGTTCTTCATAGTGGCCGTATCAATTTACATTCCCACCAACAGTGCAAGAGGATTCCTTTTCTCCACACCCTCTCCAGCATTTATTGTTTATAGATTTTTTGATGATACCCATTCTGACCGGTGTGAGATGATATCTCATTGTAGTTTTGATTTGCATTTCTCTAATAATTAGTGATGTTGAGGATCCTTTCATGTGTTTGTTGGCAATCTGTATATCTTCTTTGGAGAAATGTCTATTTAGGTCTTCTGCCCATTTTTGGATTGGGGTGTTTGTTTTTTTTGATATTGAGCTGCATGAGTTGCTTGTATGTTTTGGAGATTAATCCTTTGTCAGCTGTTTCATTTGCAAATATTTTCTCCCATTCTGAGGGTTGTCTTTTCGTCTTGTTTATGGTTTCCTTTGCTGTGCAAAAGCTTTTAAGTTTCATTAGGTCCCATTTGTTTATTTTTGTTTTTATTTCCATTTCTCTAGGAGATGGGTCAAAAAGGATCCTGCTGTGATTTACATCATACAGTGTTTTGCCTATGTTTTCCTCTAAGAGCTTCATGGTGTTTGGCCTTACATTTAGATATTTAATCCATTTTGAGGTTATTTTTGTGTATGGTGTTAGGGAGTGTTCTAATCTCAATGTTTTACATGTAGCTGTTCAGTTTTCCCAGCACCACTTATTGAACAGTCTTTCTTTTCTCCACTGTATATTCTTGCCTCCTTTATCAAAGATAAGGTGACGATATGTGTGTGGGTTTATCTCTGGGCTTTCTATCCTGTTCCATTCATCTATATTTCTGTTTTTGTGCCTGTACCATACTGTTTTCATTACTGTAGCTCTGTAGTATAGTCTGAAGTCAGAGAGCCTGATTCCTCCAGCTCCATTTTTCGTTCTCAATATTGCTTTGGCTATTCGGGGTCTTTTGTGTTTCCATGCAAATTGTGGAATTTTTTTGTTCTAGTTCTGTGAAAAATGCCAGGTAGTTTGATAGGGATTGCATTGAATATGTAGATTGCTTTGGGTAGTAGAGTCATTTTCACAATGTTGTTTTTTCCAATCCAAGAACATGGTATATCTCTCCATCTTTTGTATCATCTTCAATTTCTATCATCAGTCTTATAATTTTCTGCATACAGGTCTTTTGTCTCCTTAGGTAGGTTTATTCTTAGATATTTTATTCTTTTTATTGCAATGGTAAATGGGAGTGTTTTCTTAATTTCACTTTAAGATATTTCATAATAAGTGTATAGGAATGCAAGAGATTTCTGTGCATTAATTTTGTATCCTGCTACTTTACCAAATTCATTGTTTAGCTCTAGTAGTATTCTGGTAGCATCGTTAGGATTCTCTGTGTAGATTATCATGTCATCTGGAAACAGTGACAGTTTTACTTCTTCTTTTCCAATTTGGATTCCTTTTGTTTCTTTTTCTTCTCTGATTGCTGTGGCTAAAACTTCCAAAACTATGTTGAATACTACTGGCAAGAGTGGGCAACCTTGTCTTGTTCCTGATCTTAGTGGAAATGTTTTCAGTTTTTCACCATTGAGGACGATGTTGGCTGTAGGTTTGTCATATATGGCCTTTATTATGTTGAGGTAGGTTCCCTCTATGCCTACTTTCTGGAGGGTTTTTATCATAAATGGGTGTTGAATTTTGTCGAAAGCTTTTTCTGCATCTATTGAGAAGATCGTATGGTTTTTCTCCTTCAATTTGTTAATATGGTGTATCACGTTGATTGATTTGCATATATTGAAGAATCTTTGCATTCTTGGGATAAACCCTACTTGATCATAGTGTATGATCCTTTTAATGTGCTCTTGGATTCTGTTTGCTAGTATTTTTTTTTTAGGATTTTTGCATCTATGTTCATCAGTGATATTGGCCTGTAGATTTCTTTCTTTGTGACATCTTTGTCTGGTTTTGGTATCAGAGTGATGGTGGCCTCATAGAATGAGTTAGGAAGTGTTCCTCCCTCTGCTATATTTTGGAAGAGTTTGAGAAGGATAGGTGTTAGCTCTTCTCTAAATGTTTGATGGAATTCGCCTGTGAAGCCATCTGGTCCTGGGCTTTTGTTTGTTGGAAGATTTTTAATCACAGTTTCAATTTCAGTGCTTGTGATTGGTCTGTTCATATTTTCTATTTCTTCCTAGTTCAGTCTCAGAAGGTTGTGCATTTCTAAGAATTTTTCCATTTCTTCCAGGTTGTCCATTTTATTGTCATATAGTTGCTTGTAGTAATCTCTCATGATCCTTTGTATTTCTGCAGTGTCAGTTGTTACTTCTGCTTTTTCATTTCTAATTCTATTGATTTGAGTCATCTCCCTTTTTTTCTTGATAAGTCTGGCTAATGGTTTATCAATTTTTTTAATCTCCTCAAAGAACCAGCTTTCAGTTTTATTGATCTTTGCTATCATTTCCTTCATTTCTTTTTCATTTATTTCTGATCTGATCTTTATGATTTCTTTCCTTCTGCTAAATTTAGGGAGTTTTTTGTTATTCTTTCTCTAATTGCTTTAGATGTAAGGTTAGGTTGTTTATTTGAGATGTTTCTTTTTTCTTAAGGTAGGATTATATTGCTATAAACTTCCCTCTTAGAACTGCTTTTGCTGCATCCCATAGGTTTTGGGTCGTTGTATTTTCACTGTCATTTGTTTCTAGGTATTTTTTAATTTCCTCTTTGATTTTTTCAGTGATCCCTTGGTTATCAAGTAATGTGTTTTTTAGCCTCCATGTGTTTGTATTTCTTACAGACTTTTTCCTATGATTGATATCTAGTCTCATAGCACTGTGTTTGGAAAAGATACTTGATATGATTTCAATTTTCTTAAATCTACCAAGGCTTGTTTTTTGAAACAAGATATGATCTGTCCTGGAGAATGTTCCATGAGCACTTGAGAAAAATGTGTATTCTGTTGTTTTTGGATGGAATGTCCTATAAATATCAATTAAGTCCATCTTGTTTAATGTAACATTTAAAGCTTGTGTTTCCTTATTTATTTCCATTTTGGATGATTGGTCCATTGGTGAAAGTGGGGTGTTAAAGTCCCCTACTATGAATGTGTTACTGTCGATTTCCCCTTTTATGGCTGTTAGTATTTGCCTTATGTATTGAGGTGCTGCTATGTTGGCTGCATAAATATTTACAATTGTTATATCTTCTTCTTGGATTGATCCCTTGATTATTATGTAGTGTCCTTCTTTGTCTCTTGTAATAGGCTTTGTTTTAAAGTCTATTTTGTCTGATATGAGAATTGCTACTCCAGCTTTCTTTTGATTTCCATTTGCATGGAATATCTTTTTCCATCCCCTCACTTTCAGTCTGTATGTGTCCCTTGGTCTGAAGTGGGTCTCTTGTAGACAGCGTATATAAGGGTCTTGTTTTTGTATCCATTCAGCTATTTTATGTCTTTTAGTTGGAGCATTTAATCCATTTACATTTAAGGTATTTTTGATATATATGGTCCTATTACCATTTTCTTAATTGTTGTGGGTTTGTTGTCATAGGTCTTTTCCTTTTCTTGTGTTTCCTGCCTAGAGAAGTTCCTTTAGCATTTGTTGTAAAGCTGGTTTTGTGGTGCTGAATTCTCTTAGCTTTCGTTTGTCTGTAAAGCTTTTAATTTCTCCATCAAATCTGAATGAGATCCTTGCTGCATAGAGTAATCTTGGTTGTAGGTTTTTCTCCTTCATCACTTTAAATATGTCCTGCCACTCCCTTCTGGATGGCAGAGTTTCTGCTGAAAGATAAGCTGTTAACCTTATGGGGATTCCCTTATGTGTTATTTGTTGTTTTTCCCTTGCTGCTTTTAATATTTGTTCTTTGTATTTAATTTTTGATACTTTGATTAATATGTGTCTTGCTGTGTTTCTCCTTGGATTTATCCTGTATGGGACTCTCTGTGCTTCCTTGACTTGATTAACTATTTCCTTTCCCATATTAGGGAAGTTTTCAACTATAATCTCTTCAAATAATTTCTCAGTCCCTTTCTTTTTCTTCTGGGACCCCTATAATTCGAATGTTGGTGCAATTTAATGTTGTCCCAGAGTTCTTCGAGACTGTCCTCCATTCTTTTCATTCTTTTTTCTTTATTCTGCTCTGCAGTAGTTAGTTCCTATATATATATAATTTTTTTTTTTTTTTTTGTGGTACGCAGGCCTCTAACTGTTGTGGACTCTCCCATTGAGGAGCACAGGCTCTGGACACGCAGGCCCAGCAGCCATGGCTCACGGGCCCAGCCACTCCACGGCCTGTGGGATCTTCCTGGACCGGGGCACAAACCCATGTCCCCTACATCGGCAGCCGGACTCTCAACCACTGCGCCACCAGGGAAGCCCCAGTTAGTTCCAATATTTTATCTTCCAGGTCAGTTATCCATTCTTCTGCCTCAGTTATTCTGCTATTGATCCCTTCTAGAGAATTTTTAATTTCATTTATTGTGCTGTTCATCACTGTCTGTTTGCTCTTTAGTTTTAGGTCCTTGTTAAACGTTTCTTGTATTTTCTCCATTCTATTTCCAAGACTTTGGATCATCTTTACTATCATTATTCTGAATCTTTTTCAGGTATACTGCCTATTTCCTCTTCATTTGTTAGGTCTGGTGGATTTTTGCCATGTTCCTTCATCTGCTGTGTTATTCTCTGTCTTCTCATTTTGCTTAACTTACTGTGTTTGGGGTCTCCTTTTCGCAGGCTGCAGGTTCGTAGTTTCTGTTGTTTTTGGTGTCTCTCCCCAGTGGCTCAGGTTGGTTCAGTGGGTTGTGTAGGTTTCCTGGGGGAGGGGACTAGTGCCTGTGTTCAGGTGGATGAGGCTGGATCTTGTCTTTCTGGTGGGCAGGTCCCTGTCTGGTGGTGTGTTTTGGTGTGTCTGTGGCATTATTATGATTTTTGGCAGCCTCTGTGCTAATGGATGGTGTTGTGTTCCTGTCTTGCTAGTTTTTTGGTATATGGTGTCCTGCACTGTAGCTTGCTGGTCATTGAGTGGAGCTGGGTCTTGGCGTTGAGATGGAGATCTCTGGGAGATTTTTGCCGTTTGATATTATGTGCAGCTGGGAGGTCTCTTGTGGACCAGTGTCCTGAACTTGGCTCTCCCACCTCAGAGGCACAGCCCTGATGCCTGGCTGCAGCACCAAGAGCCTGTCTTCCACACAGCTGAGAATAAAAGGGAGAAAAAAAGAAAGAAAAAAAGAAGAAGATAAAGTAAAATAAAATAAAGTCAGTAATATAAAAAATAATTATTAAGAAAACAAATTTTTTTAGTAATAAAAATACAAACAAACAAACAAAAACCGGACAGACAGAAGCCTAGGACAAATGGTAAAAGCAAAGCTATACTGACAAAATCACACACAGAAGCATACACATACACACTCAGAAAAAGAGAAAAAGGGAAAATATATATATATATCTCGTTGCTCCCAAAGTCCACCTCCTCAGTTTGGGATGATTCGTTGTCTATTCATGTATTCCACAGATGCAGGGTATATCAAGTTGATTGTGGAGCTTTAATTCGCTGCTTCTGAGGCTGCTGGGAGAGATTTCCCTTTCTCTTCTTTGTTCACACAGCTCCTGGGTTTCAGCTTTGGATTTGGACCCGTCTCTGCGTGTAGGTCTCCTGAGGGTGTCTGTTCTTCGCTCAGACAGCACGGGGTTAAAGGAGCAGCTGCTTCGGGGGCTCTGGCTCACTCAGGCCGGGGGCAGGGAGCGGTAGGGATGTGGGCTGAGCCTGCGGCAGCAGAGGCCCACGTGACGTTGCACCAGCGTGAGGCGCGCCGTGTGTTCTCCTGGGGAAGTTGTCCCTGGATCACGGGACCCTGGCAGTGGCGGGCTGGACAGGCTCCCAGGAGGGGAGGTGTGGATAGTGACCTGTGCTCGCACACAGGCTTCTTGGCGGCGGCAGCAGCAGCCTTAGCGTCTCATGCCCGTCTCTGGGGTCCGCGCTTTTAGCCGCGGCTCGCGCCCGTCTCTGGAGCTCCTTTAAGCAGCGCTCTTAATCCCCTCTCCTCGTGCACCAGGAAAAAATGAGGGAAAAAAAAGTCTCTTGTCACTTTGGCAGCTCCAGACCTTTTCCCGGACTCCCTCTCGGCTAGCTGTGGCGCACTAGCCCCTTCAGGCTGTGTTCATGCCGCCAACCCCAGTCCTCTCCCGGCGCTCCAACCGAAGCCCAAGCCTCAGCTCGCAGCCCCGCCCGTCCCGGCGGGTGAGCAGAGGAGCCTCTCCGGCTGGTGAGTGCCGGTCGGCACCGATCCTGTGTGCGGGAATCTCTCCGCTTTGCCCTCCGCACCCCTGTTGCTGTGCTCTCCTCCGCGGCTCCGAAGCTGCCCCCCTCCGCCACCCACAGTCTCCGCCCGCGAAATCTGTCTCTCAGCTGCCGCAGGAATGCAGGAGGACAGGGAAGTGCATGCAGTAAAGTAGGTAGAAAAGCTAAAGCTCAGAATTCAGATCAAACTAAGTTTGAATTTCTTTTCACTCATTCATGTTGCAACAGGTCAAATTAATTTATATATCTGAGTCTCCTTTTATTTTTTTGCTGGTAAACAAGATAATTTACGTAAAATACTTAGCATGGTGCGTGGCACATAACAAGCACTCATTAATTTTTGTAGGAGGTGATAGATGAATAAAATTATCAGTATTATTATGTTGTTATTATTATCATCATTTACATAATATCTAATCTAATTCCTCATCTAATGAAGCAATCTCTTCTACAATTTAATTTCTAAATGACTTAGCCAAACTTTTCACTAAACATTTTTATTGTTGGAAATTTGCAGCACAATTTGCTCTGCCCAACTTACACTCTTCGGCTCTGCCCACTGCTGCCACATGGGATTGATATACTTAAAACACAAACATACACATACCATACCACATTTATTTAACATCGTGTGTACTTGGTCATGAGCTAGGGATACAAGAAATGAGACAGACATGATACTTTCAAGGGGCTTGCAAACTAGTAGTCAGAAAAAAAAAATGAAAGTATTATAAACACTAGGACAGAGTATAACAGAAGGACAAATACTGTATGATTCCACTTATATGGGGTATTCAAAATAGTCAGACTCAGAGAAGCAGAGAATACAATACTCGTTGCCTAGGGTTTGGGGAGAGGGAGAAACGGGACATTGTATTGAACAATGTAAAGTTTCAGTTATGCTAGGTGAGTAAGTTCTAGAGATCAACTGTAAATCAGATTGCCTATAGTTAACACCATGGTGTTGTTCACTTCAACACTTAAGAGGTAAATCTCATGCTAACTGTTCTTACCACAATAATAATAATAATAATTTTTTTAAATCTCATTAAAAAACCCCCAAGGACCACAGGGGTGGTCAATTATCAGAAAGTTGTTCTTAAGGCAGATAATGATTAAGTTGCATCTTGAAAGATACATAGGATTAGTCCAAATAGGACTGGACAAGATAGTTTGTCATGTCACTATCTGATCCTGTCAGGATCAGAGAGCAGAGGGAATGGGCACAGTTAAGGCCAGGAGGTTTAACAGAAGTCTTACCCCAGGGAGATGTATATGGCATGCTAATGGGTTTGGACACTTTTGCCTAAAGCAACAGAGGATGATGGCCTCATTTTAAGCTGGAGAGATTCATGTTAAAATTTCAAAATGTCATTCTGCAGTTGTGTACAATGAATTGGAAGGAGGGCGCTAATAAAGACAGGGAACCATTTAACCAGTTGGAAGTTTACTTCAATAATTTCTGGCAATATTGTGGTTCTCGAGATCATGACCTCTATTCTCCACATGACCACAAATGCAAAATGAGCTTTCATGATTTTTTAGGCAATTAAATCATACCGTGACTTATAAGGAAGCAACAGTCAATTAAAACCCTAGGTATTTTTTATACAATTGAAGATTCACTATTCTCTATTAAAGCAGTTGAACTTAACATACATCTATATTATCTCTTAATTTTGTCTGTTGTTCCCATAATCAAGATCTATTTTTCCTTAATTCCTGCCAGAGTTTAGGCTGTTCAAAGTTTTCAGAGTGGCATAATATGTCTTTTAAAATTATTGTCACTTTATTGTTAATTTAGCATTTATTAATCTTTAACAGGAAAGAAATTGGGTGAGAGAAGCTGTTACTGTGCAAATTAATGAAGCTAAAAGTGGCAGAAAAAGACTGGAATTCAAACTTTTAACCCAGGCCCTGTATATCATTAACTACATGACAGTTTTCACTCTGTGCAGTCCATTCCTGCACAGGTAAGTTATGTTATAAAAGTCACTAATTTTCACACTGTCAGCTGAAAGGAATTTGGTTAAAAATATGTGAATTAGAATACGGAGATTTAAAATCTCACACATTTCCCCATGGAAAATTACCTTCCTTTTAAAATATGATAAACTAATCTTTTCTGATTCAGTGGGAAAATATTAGGTTCATTAGTAAAATTTGAATAGGGGGTAATTTGGCAGGCAGAGGAGGAAATTTAAAACCAAAAACTAGTAAAGAAAGAGCATTAGAAATGCAATACTGACCAAATTCAGTTCAAGAAGATTCTCATTATCTATTCACAATAAAACAGGTGTTCCAGACCTCATATATGTAGAGAACAAATGAATTTGGATTTTAATATCCAATGGCCAAAGGTTTTCAAATTATATTACCCACACTCATAAGCATATTTGAAAAAAAGGTTATTATTAGAATTGACATCTTTTACAGATTTCTAGCATTGTAAGAACTGTAAAAAGGGTTGTTGTCGACTTAATGTGTGACTAAGTTGATGTGTTGGCTAGTTCTCATTTGGAATAATAACATCTAGTGGTTTTCATTAAAACTATAACAGCAGTAGTAAAGTTGTTATTTTTCTCTTGGTTGCCCCATTCATACCACTCTCATAACCACCTCATGCTCATCCTTCCAACAAAATAAAAGGTATTATGTTGTGGCTTCAGAGACCATTGGACTGATCAGAAAAATATGTCTTGGCATGACCATTAGTCTTATCCATGAGGCAACAAATTGCACGCAGCAGCAATGTAGGGCACCAGAAACGTTTTTGAAATAACGATTTTTGATATTTCAAAAATTGTTGAACTTGTTTTTATGCCAAAAATCAGAACATTTTGATTCCTTATAATTACTTTATAATTTAGGTTTGTTTTCTTTTTTGATTTTAAACCAAAGCAGGGAAAACCATAATCTTTTCAGTGCTAAGAGCTGCAAAATCTCTTTTTGGTTGTTTCTTTTCCCTGTAATACTATTCAAGTTATAAAAAATGACTAAATTTGATTGTCATTTAAAATCACAAAAGACATATCGATTCTAAAATTATTTTCATCTCCTGGTAAGAATGATGCACATAAGCTGAGCTGAATAATCAATTTTGTGATTTTATGGCTGCCCATGAAGAAAATATTTTAGGCTTTCCACTGCTTTTTTCCTTTGTCTAATACTGATTGACCTAATTATGACTTAATAGAGGAGGGTTTTTTTCCCCTGATTTAACCCTCTATTCATTTTCTGCAGGTAGATTGATTATAATGGGCAGATAAACTTCTCCTTGGAAATAGCAGCATTTGTCATCTAAGGACCTCTGTGTTAGTAAAACCAAACTCCCAAGATACATATTATTGATTCCATGGAGGAACATACCATATAAATCTTCATTTTCTGCAAATGACTCTGTGTTCTGGGGGTATTGATAATTGGATTAAAATCAGAATTTGAGATAGAAATTATATTTTACTTGCAATGAGTGGCATCTGATAAGCAAAGCTATAGTCAACCTAGAAAATTCATAAGTAGATGTCAAAATGACAGTTTACTTATAAAGCTCTGTTCCCAGATCAATGTGATTTACTAAAGGTTCAGAGCAGTATCTGAGAGGATTAGAATGAACCCCAAGTCTTAACAACATTTAAGGGACTGGGCTGCAAAATTGTGCCGCAGAATTTTATCTGTATTCAGAGTGGACAAGTAGTTTGCCTATTGTTATTTTGATAACTCAGTCCTAAATGGCAAGTTAATGAATTATTAGTGCCTAAGTCACATTATAAATTATATGTCAACTTTAAAATATCATTAAATAGATCTTCTAAATCTCAAATGGATCCACCAAAAGTTTCAAAAATCTTTCTTTGAAATATTCTTCTACTTTTCTGATCCAGGTTAAAAAAAAAAAAAGTCATATTGACTAGGAAACTTATTTGGAAATGATAACATATGGATAAGCGTATAAATAAAGGTTCCTGGAAATATTAACTTTTTGTAATGCCTGTGTTATCAGAACTTGGCTGCAAAACTATAGTTCCAATTTATAAAGAGATAGAAAAATGTTCAATATTATAGGTTAGTAGTAAGTATGTAAACTTCACAATCTATAGCTCCTTGAGTCATAACTACTATTTACAGCTATTATATACTAAGCTAAGTTTTCTGTTTCCATGCAACCAAACTGATTTTTAGAAGGTTGGGTTAAAAAAAACTCTGATGTATTCTTTGAGGTCACAGAATGAATCGCCAACAGACAGGAGCCTAAGATGGAAACCATTGGAGGACATTTTGCCAACTCTGATGAATTGTATTTAATTTTAAAGTCCATGTATCAAGGTTATGTTTTCTTTTAAGAAACTTACTTTGTAAATCTCACTACCATAGCTTGGAATTACAAGTTTTTCCACATTGGTGTCTAGTGTCTTTCATCCTGAAGTAAGGCATTGAACATCTGTTCCTCAATTTAAAAACCACCCACCATTTTTTTACAACTTAGAAAAAAAGTCCACATTCTTTATTCTGTCTTTCAAGATTTCCCCATTGTCTGTCTGCAGCCTACATTCTCAATCAATTTACTCCAAAAATTGGAGTCAAACATATGTATTATCAGATATTTATGTACATTCCATGTACAGTTTGTCTCAATAGTAACATAATGCAAAACCACGGACAATTCATGACCAGGATATTGACATTAATATAGTCAAGATACAGTCAAAATCTCTTTGTAGTATTCCCTTATCCTATTGATGTTTATAGAGTCTGTAGTGATATCTTATATTTCATGTCTGGTATGGTAATTTGTGTCTTTTCTCCTTATTTCTTTGTCAGTCTTGCTGGAGATATCAATTTTATTAATATCTTTGAAGAATAAGATTTTTGTTTCACTGATTTTTCTCTATTTTTTTGTTTTCAGTTTCATTGATGTCTATCTACCTTTACTATTTCTACTTGCTTTGGGTTTATTTTGCTCTTCTATTTCCAGATTCTTGAGATTAGGTGATTGATTTGTGACTATGCCTCTTTTCTACGATTATATATATATATATTTTTTTTTTTTTACAAATTTATTTATTTTTGGCTGAGTTGGGTCTTTGTTGTTGCGCGTGGGCTTTCTCTAGTTGTGGCGAGTGGGGGCTATTCTTCGTTGCGGTGCACAGGCTTCTCATTGCGGTGGCTTCTTTTGTTTCGGAGCACGGGCTCTAGGCATGCAAGCTTCAGTAGTTGTGGCTCATGGGCTCTAGAGCGCAGGCTCATTAGTTGTGGCGCATGGGCTTAGTTGCTCTGCGGCATGTGGGATCTTTCTGGACCAAGGCTCGAACCCGTGTCCCCTGCATTGGCAGACGGATTCTTATCCACAGTGCCACCAGGGAAGCCCCTCTACGATTATATTTTTAGTGCTATAGATTTATCAGCAATTGTCTTTTACATTACAAAGGATCATTCCAACATACTCTTGACATCCAAAATGTTCATCAATAACAGAAGTATTCTTGTGTTAAGTGCTCCTAGCATTGTATATCTAATTCTTCACAACACCTAAATGACACATTTATTGCTATACATCAAATTAAATATTTATACATATGTGAGAAAAACATTGATTAATGTCTTTCTCTCCCACTGGACTGTAAGCATATCAAATTCTATATTTATTGCTTGCTAGTTTGATCAATTTCTTTATTTCCTACTAGACAGTAAGCTCCATAAGGCAATGGTTTACTCACCATGCCTGGGATTTAATTTGTGCTAATTAGCTTTCACAGAGTAGAAGAACAAATATCCTAATTCTGAAAACATGAGAACTTATAATTGGCTAAATTTGACAGAAACCATCATCAAGGATATGTGCCTCTTAAAATTACTTTTACTCTCTCTTATATTCTGTCCCCAGTATGATGGTGGCAGGCAGACCAGCCAACTTTGTTCTTGTCACATACCCCCATTCCTACCCTTTCACCCATATCTCATTTTAAATAACATATTCTACCAAGATTTGGATCTAATGGTCACCAGACACCCCAAAACTGTCTCTTGTTAAGTTAATTCTAATGTAAGTAAATTCTAATGTTGGGAAGAGAAAAATTTTTTAATAAACTCTTTTTTCCCCAAGAATATGTTTGAGGCAACCAAAATCAAGTGGGATAGAGTGAGCTGAATTTTATCATAGGAATCAAAATCCCATATTATGAATGTACATTAAGTATGTACTTCTGCATCATTATTGCCTGGGCACTGGCTAAGTTATTAGTAGGATATTCAGAAATGAGTTACAGTGGGCATAGGTGAGAATATAGATAGTTTTGTGTTTGATTTTCCAACACATGCCCCATTTTTCTCTATTATTTGTCTTTTTTCTTCATTTTTTTCTTTTCTTTAGACTAAAGTCTTGGGCTAGATTGTGGCATTTTGAGGGATATTGTGCAACACACCAGGTACTTCTAAATAATTAGCAAGTCTAGGAAACTTTTAAGTGTGGAACTATTTATAGGCAAGGGTAGGGGGAACAAAAACATTTACAGACAATATTAGACTCTTCATTGTAAAGTCTCCATTGTTCAGTGTAAAGGAAATTTATATGGGGAGTAGGCTCACCTATTATTTGTCAAGTTTCTAGGCAATTGTGTGGTGTAACCTCATCAAGTTCCCTTATGGTTTAAAGGAACTAATATAAGTATCTATATGACATTCTTCCTTGCTATCTCTTTCACTTCTGATAAGATTATTTTAATGTGCTATTTTTATTAGTAAAAATCTCTTAGCTCATCTTTGAGGTTCTGAATTTCCTCTCTGATTCCCACTGGATCTTGTTTATATTTCTAAGATTGTCAATTTTTTAAAAGTTATATCAAATGCATTTGTACTTATGTGTGGTTGGACTAAAGCCAGTGTTTCTCTTTCTCCAAACAGCTTCCTCCTCTCTGATCTCTCTTTTCCCTTCTTATTCATTCCTATAGAAAGGACAAAATTTCTAAATGCATATTCAAGGACTGACAGAGACATGGGGCTTCCCCAGCCAAGATTATCATTTGATTCAACAGGAAAACTAATAATTTTTCATCCCTCCAAACTGCTATTATTTAAAGATATAATCAACATTATACAATTGGGGCAGAGTTATGAACATAAAGAGCATTCTATTTAGTTTTAATTTCTTACCAAAATGTTGTCTTCTTTGGGAGAAGCCACTTCAATTTATATTTCAACAGTTATAAGAGAACACCCTAGTTAACTAGCAGCCACCATATTTTTTGACCTGTTCATGTGATGTTTTAGCAATCCCTAACAGAGACGTGGTTTGGGTGCCGTTTGCTCTCCTCTTAATCTGGCTGAAGAGCACCAAGAATGTAATACCCATCTCTTCCTTTTTCTCCTTTATCTGCTACCTCTTTCCTATATTACTTTCAACCCCTAAAGCTCTCCTTGCTGCCTCATCCCCTTTCTCTCTGTTGCATTTCTTTCTTTTTTTTTCTTTTGAGATGAAGTATAAAGAGATAAAGAAAATAAGGTGAAAGTAATGCCTCTTCTTTCTCCTGCTCCAATACATCCTCCTTATGGCTATTAAGCTATTTTTCCAACTTTCAATATAATCATTCTGTAACTCTGTACTTCTTTAAAATACCATCCAAAATCTTAGTGTGATGTACAAGGCTCTCCAAGTGCAATAATAATAAGTTCATATGTCTATATTCTTCACTGAACTGAGAGTCTCACAGGATAGAAACTGTGTAGGATGTGGGTACATGTGTGTGTTTATTTTCCCCCACATTCCCAGCACTTAATTTAGTGCCAAGTACAAAGAAGACTTGTAATAATGATGGTTGAATAAGCAATCGATAGATAATTGTGTCTCCCTTTCTTAGCAGTATGTTCTCTCGGCTGTAAAGATGAGAAGTTCTTAATTCACTAGTGTGACAAACATTAACAGAGAATAAGACAAGCCTCCCTTTGACCTCCACCCCAAAGTAATATGTACAAAATTTAATGGATGTTCTGAATAAAAAGTTCTGTCTTTATTGTGTAATTATGAGAGGTGATTTTAATGGTAAAATGTTCTCAAAAGCAGGAGATGAAGCCAGCAGTCTTGCAGAGCTGTGAAGGGAGGTATGCTCAAATGGGTGGATTTTGTTTCATAGTAAATTAAGGGTCAGCTATGTATTTGTGTCTTAAAATGTCTTTTCATTGAGAAAAATCTTTATAAATAAAGAAATCCATATTTTGCTGTTTTAAATAACAAATATTATTAAACAATATTAAATATGTTTATGCTGAGAGTATTTTCACATAAGGTATGGTGAATATTTTCTATAATTCTTTTATAATTTAAATTTCACAAATTACACTGGTAAATGTTCATAACTGTGGCATACAGTGTTTTCCTTTTGAAAGAAGGTAGAACTTACCTGGGGGAGAAAGTTAGAGGCAGTCAACACACCAAGTCTGATTCTCCAAAAATACATAAGTCATAGGAGGCCACCATGAAATTCTATGCACCCAATGTTCACTCTCAATTGTTTAAAAAGATGTTAAGATGATCAAAGATAAATACTGATCAATATGTGTGACTGTTCCATTCACAAACAAGAGTGGAAAGCTGAAATTTAATGTAAAATTAATCACACCAATGGGAACTTTAGCATACTGACATAAAACAGCACCTGAAGTACAAAGGACAATTATAAGTTATTTTCTGCAGACTTTATTGCATACTAGCAAAAATCTAGTGGGCTCATCTGTAAGCTATCTGTTCAGGGTTCTTTTCTCTCTCTTCTTCAGTTGGCAATTCACAGTCTCTTCCTCTGCCAAATCCTGCGAGGCAGTAGAGAACAGGTTGATCTTAATTATGTGGTTTGATAATGGAACACTTGCTAGAAGACATTTTTTCCTTTGACTAATTAATTTAAGGATAATTATTGTTTCTGTATTTCTCTTTAGAAACCACATTAAGTATTTTTCTGGGTACATTTGTATCAGAAAGTCTTCTAAAATTTGGTGAGAATACAAAGAATAATACATGAAGAATAGAAATGTTCTGTTAAAAATATGGAATTGATTTATTTAAACAGATGAAAAAAACTAAATCTTATTCATCAGCTAGGCCAATTGATGAGTAAGAGGGAGTAGGGCTGAAAGAATTTGAAGGGTGTTAACAAAAAACATGGACAACAAATGTTTAGCATTATGCAAATGTTGACTGGGTAAAACAGCAGCATACAGGATAAATTCTCGTTCTAATAAAATGGTATTTAGACAAAAACAATTGTCAAGGGGTGGGAGAGTCATTGCCTGAATTATTTGAACTTAACAAATAAGAAATGCTGAATGTTTTAGCAGCTAGTGGGAAACGTAGAAAAGTCATATATGGAGACTTAATGGATTATGCAAATCAAACCAAAATTTTTCAGACATCATCTTTCACCATATCATTAAATCCTGACTCAAAAATGCTAAAAATTTTATTATATCTGGTTGCATATTTCATTCTGGAGAGACGTTTATAAATGGACAATATGTGTTTCTGTTGGGAAACTGACAACATTGAATGATATAGGACGGGGCTTCTTAATCTGTTTGTGCAATAACAGGACGTCCAAAATTATGTCCAAGAGTGTCATAGAAATCTCAAACTTCACCACCCCCTAAAAACATTTCAGAACAAAGTAGATATTAATTCATTTTAATCATTTTTTAAAATCACTGGTATTCAGAAGGCAGGTCATTTAGGAAGATGGGTATCATGAAATAAAAGCAAACTCCAAAAGTTTAAGAATCACTGTATTAGGCAATAAATATAACCATTGAATGAGAAATTTTGCTCATTGGTAAAAATTCTCCCAGTGATTTTGTTCATAGTAAGGCAGCACTCCAAAAGTCAGATTTCCATATTCCTATTGATATAGCAGGGTGGTTTGCTTTTGTTTTGTTTTGTTTTTATCCTTTCCAAGACCACTAATTGTAGGGATTATCTATTTCTTCTAAGTGAAATCAGATTTTAGCATTTGACAGTCCCACAGAATATAATGAGAATGAATGCAAAATAGGACAGTTTTGATTTTGGTTTAATAACATAAGAATACATATCATGTCAACTTTGGAACATTTACTATTCAGTTCCAAGTATGGCACCTTGGAAAACATGAAGGGGAAAATAAGATGCATTCACATTTTAGTTCAATGATTTCAGTAAAATATTTAATGAGTCTGCTGTGAGAAAGGCACAATGCTGAGCACAGTGTAGGTTGCAAAGAAAACAAAAATAATCCTTGGTAGATAGACGTTTACCAAACAGATGTAGATATAAAACATATTCATAAACTATGGTAGAGTGATAAGCAATATAAGTGATACAAATGCAGGCTCTTGGTAAGGAAAGTAATTAACTCATCACTAAGGCTGAATATTTCAGCATACAAAAATACATATGGAAGGTGAGGCATTCCAGATGGCAATAATGGAGTCAAATATTCACAGGTCATGAGTAGTTTACAGAATATTTCATGGCTCAGTTTGGCTGGAACACAGCCAGTGTTGAAGCTAGATTGTGGCCAGATTGTGGGAAACTTTAAGGGCTAAGATGAAAAGTGTGGACTTTATTCCATAGGAAAGCAAAATGAGTTTCTTAACAGGTGAGTGATACATGAAATATATGCTTTAGAGCAATTAATTTTTCAGAAATACACAGGAAGAGGTGAAGTGGCTAAAAGATGTAGGCATGGAGGGGGACCTTCAAGATGGCAGAGGAGTAAGATGTGGACATCACCTTCCTCCCCACAAAGACATCAAAAATACATCTACATGTGGGACAACTCCTACAGAACACCTACTGAATGCTGGCAGAAGACCTCAGACTTCCCAAAAGGCAAGAAACTTCCCATGTACCTGGATAGGGCAAAAGAAAAAAGGAAAACAGGGACAAAAAAATAGGGACATGACCTGCACCTCTGGGAGGGAGCTGTGAAGGAGGAAATGTTTCCATGCACTAGAAAGCCCCTTCACTGGTGGAGACGAGAGGTGGCCCAGTGGGAAGATTCGGAACCATGGAGGAGAGCACAGCAACAGGGATGCAGAGAGCAAAGCAGAGAGATTCCCACACAGAGGATCAGTGCCGAACAGCACTCATCAGCCTGAGAGGCTTGTCTGCTCACCCACCGGGGTGTGTGGGGCTGGAAGCTGAGACTGTGGCATCAGATCCCAGGGAGAGGACTGGAGTTGGCTGTGTGAACACAGCCTGAAGGGGGCTAGTGTGCCACAGCTAGCCAGGAGGGAGTCCAGGAAAAAGTTTGGAACTGCCTAAGAGTTAAGAGACCATTGTTTCAGAGTGTGCGAGGAGAAGGGATTAAGAGCACCGCCTAAACAAGCTCCAGAGATGGGTGCAAGCCACGGCTATCAGTGCGGACATCAGAGACGGGCATGAAACACTAATGCTGCTACTGCAGCTACCAAGAATACTGTGTGCAAACACAGGTCACTATCCACACCTGTCCTCCTGGGAGACTGTGCAGCCCGCCACTGCCAGGGTCCCGTGATCCACGGACAAATACCCCAGGAGAACACACAGTGCACAACAGGCTGTTGCAATGTCGTGCTGGCCTCTGCTGTTGCAGGCTTGCCTGGCATTCCTCCCTCCCACCAGCCTGAGTGACCCAGAGCCCCTGAATCAGCCACTCCTTTAACTCCCTCCTGTCTGGGTGGAGAACAGTTGCCAGAGGGGGACCTACATTCAGAGGCAGGGCTAAAACCAAAGCTGAAACCTAGGAGCAGTGCGAGCAAAGAAAAGAAAGGGAAATTTCTCCGTGCAGCCTCAGGAGCAGCAGATTAAATCTCCACAATCAACCTGATGTACCCTGCATCTGTGGAATACACGAATAAACAACAAATCATTCCAAAACTGAGGCAGTGGACTTTGGGAGCAACTGTAGACTTAAGGTTTGCAATCTGTGTCTAATTCGTTTCTAGCTTTATGTTTATCATAGTTTAGTATTTAGAGCTTATTATCATTGGTAGATTTGTTTATTGATTTGGTTTCTCTCTTCCTTTATTATTTTATCTATCTATCTATTTCCCTTTTCACTTTTTGTGAGTGTGTATGTGTATGTTTCTTTGGGCAATTTTGTCTTGTATAGGTTTGCTTTTACCATTTTTCCTAGGGTTTTCTCTGTCCATTTTTTTTAAGTATAGTGTTAGTGCTTGTTATCAATGGTGGATGTTTTTATTGGTTTCTTGCTCTCTTACTTTTTAAATTACTTTTTTATGTTTTATTTAAATAATTTTAAAATATTTTTTATTTTAATAATTTTATTTTTTCTTTCTTTCTTTCTTTCTTTTTCCTTTCTCCCTTTTCTTCTGAGCCATGTGACTGATAGCATCTTGGTGCTCCAGTCAGGTGCCAGGCCTGTGCCTCTGAGCTGGGAGATCCAAGTTCAAGACATTGACCCACCAAAGACATCCCAGCCTGTCATAATATCAATCGGTGAGAGCTCTCCCTGAGCTAGCCATCTCACCTCTAAGACCCAGCTCCACTCAATGACCAGTAAGCTCCAGAGTTGGACACCTCATGCCAAACAACTAGCAATACAAGAACAATACACCACCCATTAGCAGAGAGGTTGCCTAAAATCATAATAAGTTCACAGACCTGACAAAACACACCACTGGATGATGTCCTGCCCACCAGAAAGTCAAGATCCAGACTTATTCACCAGAACACAAGCACCAGTCCCATCCACCAAAAAGCCTACACAACCCACTGCACCAAACTTACCCACTGGGGCAGACACCAAAAACAACGGGCACTACAAACCTGCAGCCTGTGAAAAGCAAAATAGGAAGACAGAGAAATAATACAAAGAAGATAAAGGAGTAAGGTAAAATCCCACCAGACCAAACAAATGAAGAGGAAATGGGCAATCTACCTGAAAAAGAATTCAGAGTAATGATAATAAAGATGATCCAAAATCTTGGAAATAAAATGGAGAAAATACAAGAAACGTTTAACAAGGACCTAGAAGAACTAAAGAGCAAACAAACAATGATGAACAACACAATAAATGAAATTAAAAATTCTCTAGAAGTAATCAATAGCAGAATAACTGAGGCAGAAAAACAGATAAGTGACCTGGAAGATAAAAGAGTGGAAGTAACTACCTCAGAGCAGAATAAAGAAAAAAGAAAGAAAAGAATTGAGGACAATCTCAGAGACTTCTGAGACAACATTAAACACACCAACACTCGAATAATAGGGGTCTCAGAGGAAGAAGAGAAGAAGAAATGACTGAGAAAATATTTGTAGAGATTATAGTTGAAAACATCCCCAATATGGGAAAGAAGATAATCAATCAAGTCCAGGAAGTGCAGAGAGTCCCATACATGATGAAACCAAGGAGAAACATGCCAAGACATATTAATCAAACTATCAAAAATTAAATACAAAAATATTAAAAGCAGCATGGGGAAAGAAACAAATAACATAAAAGGGAATCCCCATAAGGTTAACAGCTGAACTTTCAGCAGAAACTGCGTAAGACAGAAGGCTGTGGCAGGAGACATTGAAAGCGATGAAAGGGAAAAACCTACAAATAAAATTACTCCTTGTAGATCCAGAAAGGATCTCATTCAGATTCACCAGAGAAATTAAAAACTTTACAGATAAGTAAAAGCTAAGAGAATTCAGCACCGCCAAGCCAGCTTTACAACAAATGCTAAAGGAATTTGTCTAGGCAGAAACACAAGAAAAGGAAAAGACCTAAAATAACAAACCCAAACAGTTAAGAAAATGGTAATAGGAATATACATATTGATAACTACCTTAAATGTAAATGGGTTAAATGCTCCAACCAAAAGACATAGACTGGCTGAATGGATATAAAAGCAAGACTCTCATATATGATGTCTACTAGAGACCCACTTCAGACGTAGGGACAGACTGAAAGTGAGGGGATGGAAAAAGATATTCCATGCAAATGGAAATCAAAAGAAAGCTGGAGTAGTAATTCTCATATTAGAAATAATAGACTTTAAAATAAAGACTATTACAAGAGACAAAGAAGGACACTTCATAATGATCAGGGGATCAATCCAAGAAGATATAACAATTGTAAATATTTATGCACCCAACATAGGAGTGCCTCAATACATAAGGTAAATGCTAAGAGCCAAAAAGGGGAAATTGACAGTAACAAAATAACAATAGAGGACTTTAACACCCCACTTTCACCAATGGGCAGATCATCCAAAATGAAAATAAATAAGGAAACACAAGCTTTAAATGACACATTAGACAAGCTGGATTTTATTGATACTTATAGGACATACCATCAAAAACCAGCACAATACACTTTCTTCTCAAGTGCTCATGGAACATTCTCCAGGATAGATCATATCTTGGGTCACAAATCAAGCCTTGGTAAATTTAAGAAAATTGAAATCATATCAAGTGTGTTTTCCAACCACAATGCTATGACACGAGATATAAATTGCAGGAAAAAAATGTAAAAAATATAAACACATAGAGGCTAAACAATACACAGCTAAATAACCAAGAGATCACTGAAGACCTCAGAGAGGAAATCAGAAAATACCTAGAAACAAATGACAGTGAAAACATGACAACCCAAAGCCTATGGGATGCAGCAAAAGCAGTTCTAAGAGGAAAGTTTATAGCAATACAATCCTACCTCAAGAAACAAGAAACATCACAAATAAACAACATAGGCTTACACCTAAAGCAATTAGAGAAAGTAGAACCCCAAAGTTAGTAGAAGGAAAGAAATCATAAAGATCGGATCAGAAATAAATGAAAAAGAAATGAAGGAAACAGTAGCAAAGATCAATAAAATTAACACCAGGTTCTTTGAGAAAATAAACAAAATTGATAAACCATTAGCCAGCTTCATCAAGAAAAAAAGGGAGATGACTCAAATCAATAGAATTAGAAATAAAAAAGGAGAAGTAACAATGGGCACTGCAGAAATATAAAGGATCATGAGAGATTACTGCAAGCAAATCTATGCCAATAAAATGGACAACCTGCAAGAAATGGACAAATTCTTAAAAAACCACAACATTCTGAGACTGAACCAGGAAGAAATAGAAAATATGAACAGACCAATCACAAGCACTGAAAGTAAAACTGTGATTAAAAATCTTCCAACAAACAAGAGCCCAGAACCAGGTGGCTTCACAGGCAAATTCTATCAGACATTTAGAGAAGAGCTAACACCTATCTTTCTCAAACTCCTCCAAAATATGGCAGAGGGAGGAACACTCCCAAGCTCAATCTATGAGGCCACCATCACCCTGATACCAAAAACAGACAAAGATGTCACATAAATAAAAAAAACTACAGGCCAATATCACTGATGAACATAGATACAAAAATCCTCAAAAAAATACTAACAAACAGAATCCAACAGCACATTAAAAGGATCATACACCATGATCAAGTGTGGTTTATCCCAAGAATGCAAGGATTCTTCAATATACGCAAATCAATCAATGTGATACACCATATTAACAAATTGAAGGATAAAAAACCTATGATCATCTCAATAGATGCAGAGAAAGCCTTTGACAAAATTCAACACTTATTTATGATAAAAACCCTCCAGAAAGCAGGCATAGAGGGAACCTACCTCAACATAATAAAGGCCATATATGACAAACCCACAGCCAACATTGTTCTCAATGGTGAAAAACTGAAACCATTTCCTCTAAGATCAAGAACAAGACAAAGATGTACACTCTTACCACTATTATTGAACATAGTTTTGGAAGTTTTAGCCACAGCAATCAGAGAAGTAAAAGAAATAAAAGGAATCCAAATTGGAAAAGAAGTAAAGCTGTCACTGTTTGCAGATGACATGATACTACACATAGAGAATCCTAACGATGCTACCAGAAAACTACTAGAGCTCATCAATGAATTTGGTAAACTAGCAGGATAAAAAATTAATGCACAGAAATCTCTCACATTCCTATACATTAATGATGAAAAATCTGAAAGTGAAATTAAGAAAACACTCCCATTTACCATTGCAACAAAAGAATAAAATATCTAGGAATAAACCTACCTTCCTAGGTAGGTTTAAAAATATCTAGGAATAAACCTACCTTCCTACAAAAGACCTATATGCAGAAAACTATAAGACACTGATGAAAGATATTAAAGATGATACAAATAGATGGAGAGATATACCATGTTCTTGGATTGGAAGAATCAACATTGTGAAAATGACTATACTACCCAAAGCAATCTACAGATCCAATGCAATCCCTATCAAACTACCACTGGCATTTTTCACAGAGGTAGAACAAAAAATTTCACAATTTGTATGGAAACACAAAAAACTCCAAATAGCGGAAGCAAAATTGAGAAAGAAAAACGGAGCTAGAGGAATCAGGCTCCCTGATTTCAGACTATACTACAAAACTACAGTAATGAAGACAGTATGGTATTGGCAGAAATATAGATGAATGGAACAGGATAGAAAGCCCAGAGATAAACCCACACACATATGGTCACCTTAACTTTGATAAAGGAGGCAAGAATATACAGTGGAGAAAAGCCAGCTTCTTGAATAAGTGGTGCTGGGAAAACTGGACAGCTACATGTAAAAGAATGAAATTAGAACACTCCCTAACACCATACACAAAAATAAACTCAAAATGGATTAAAGACATAAATGTAAGGCCAGACACTATAAAACTCTTAGGGGAAAACATAGGCAGAGCACTCTATGACATAAAGCACAGCAAGATCGTTTTTGATGCAGCTCCTAGAAAAGTGGAAATAAAACCAAAAATAAATAAATGGGATCTAATGAAATAAAAGCTTTTGCACAGCAAAGGAAACCATAGAAAAGACGAAAAGACCACCCTCAGAATGGAAGTAATATTTGCAGTGAAGCAACTGACAAAGGATTATCTCCAGTATATAAAAGCAGCTCATGCAGCTCAATATCAAAATACCAAACCACCCAATCCAAAAATGACAAGAAGATCTAAATACACATTTCTCCATAGAAGATATACAGATTGCCAACAGACACATGAAGTGATGCTCAACATCACTAATCATTAGAGAAATGCAAATCACAACTACGATGAGGTATCACCTCACACCGGACAGAATGGCCATCATCAAAATGTCTACAAACAATAAGTGCTGGAGAGGGTGTGGAGAAAAGGGAACCCCCTTGCACTCTTGGTGGGAATGTAAATTGATCCAGCCACTATGGAGAACAGTATAGGAGGTTCCTTAAAAAACTAAAAATAGAACTACCATACGACCCAGCAATCTCACTACTGGGCATATACCCTGAGAAAACCATAATTCAAAAAGAGTCATGTACCACAATGTTCATTGCAGCACTATTTACAATAGCCAGGAGATGGAAGCAACCTAAAAGTCCATTGAGAGATGAATGGATAAAGAAGATTTGAGACATATATACAATTGAATATTACTCAGCCATAAAAAACAGAATTGAATTATTATAATCAGGTTGATGGACCTAGAGTCTGTCATACAGAGTGAAGTAAGTCAGAAGAGAAAAACAAATACTGTATGCTAACGCATATATATGGAATCTAAAAAAAAAAAAGGGGGGGTTCTGAAGAACCTAGGGGAAGGACAGGAATAAAGACGCAGCATAGACAGTAGAATTGAGAACACGGGGTGGGGGAAGGGTAAGATGGGACGAAGTGTTAGAGTGGTATGGACATATATACACTACCAAATGTAAAATAGATAGCTAGTGGGAAGCAGCCACATAGTACAGGGAGATTAACTCGGTGCTTTGTGACCACCTAGAGGGTTGGGATAGGGAGGGTAGAAGGGAGATGCCAGAGGGAGGGGATATGGTGATATATGTATACGTATAGCTTACTCACTTTGTTATACAGCAGAAACCAACACACCATTGTAAAGCAATTATACTCCAATAAAGATGTTTAAAAATTTTTTAAATAAATAAGTAAATAAAAAGATTATATAGGGGACAGTTTTTATTTTATAATAAATAAAGACCAAAAATTTAGTTTAAAGAAGGAAAAAAAAAGAAAAGATGTGGGCATGAAGGTCACTTCATAATCTTGAACCACTGCATAATCTTAAAATCATAAAATCTCATATTAATACAAATATAGTTGAGTTGGGGCATCTACCAGTAAATCTCATTAATTAAATTAGTGATAATATTTAGAAGAATTTTCATGCCTAATGTTACAATAATGACATAGATCTAGTCATTTTAACAGTTCGATAGATGTTAACAACATGCTTTATGTTTAATGATATATTTTTATAAGCTTCACCTTTTAAAAACTCAATAGTTATTTAAGTAGAGTGTGAATGTATGAGTTAAAGGTTTAGTATAAGTAGGTAGGAGTAAATATAATTTTATTGGTGTGAATCAATGGAGATATTCAACAAATAATTAGTAAAGGCTTAATAAAGGCAAGTACACACTAATATACTACTCTTTGAGGAATTTGAATAATACATCTGTAAAGAAATCATCTGTTTTTTAAAATAATTCTTAGAAACCAAGAATTTCATAAATGAAAAAAAATTTAATGATAAATGTAACAATCCACATTATGTCACTGAAAGGGAAAGTTACAACTTCAACTATACGGCAGCCCTGAAAAATAAGTGATGTTATATATACAATGGAATATTACTCAGCCATAAAATGCAACAAAACTGGGTCATTTGTAGAGATGTGGATGGATCTAGAGTCTGTCATACAGAGTGAAGTAAGTCAGAAAGAGAAAATCAAATATTGTATATTAATGCATATATTCGGAATCTAGAAAAATGGTACAAATGAACTTGTTTGCAAGGCAGAAATAGAGACACAGATGTAGAGAACAAATGTATGGGTACCAAGGGGCAAAAGGGGGTGGTGGGATGAATTGGGAGATTGGGATTGACATATATACACTAATATGTATAAAATAGATAACGAATAAGAACCTGCTGTATAGCACAGGGAACCCTACTTAGTACTCTGTGGTGACCTAAATGGGAAGGAAATCCAAAAAAGAGGAGATATATGTATACATATGGCTGATTCACTTTGCTGTATAGTAGAAACTAACACAACATTTTAAAACAACTATACCCCAATAAAAATTTTAAAAACATAAGTGATATTAGATAAGTTAATATTCTATATAGCTTTGAGTTCCCCCTATTTCTTTTTTACTTAGACATTTCCTGGTGGAAATATTCCCCAAATAAATACTGTGTTTCACTATTTTCTTAAATCATTGTATTATGTTGGGTACATATAGCTAAAGATTCAGTTGTATGTAGCATGGGGCATTGGACTAAGTAACAGTTGCTTCTGTATGGTAACTTTGCTGTTTTCTCTTATATTCCTATTTTTTCTCTCTCTCATAGCTTTCCCACACATTTCTGCTTGTGCTATTCTCTAAATGACTATCATCATAGGACATTATCAGCCACAGAGAGCCTGTTATTTCAATTTTTTGCATTGGATAGAATTGGGAGATTTGGTCCTCTTTGTTTCATTCTTCGTTGCTGAACACTAAGGAATTGCTTCCTGGGCCACCAGGGACTTTCTTCTTGGCATGTTTCCTCTCATTAAACTTGGGAATCATATTATGGAAAATAAGTAAATCCATGAGGGACCCACTGGGGGTATTCATGAGAATAAGAAGATAAGGTTCTTTGGAAATGCTAAATATGCCATTGAATTTCCTTTCAACAAAAGTTAGACTTACGTTCCATGTACTTCATTTATTCTTTGATAAATTCAAGGGAATAAACTGTTCTTTTTCTTCTCATTATTATTATTACTAATTCTTTTATTTTTCCAGCTAAATAATCATTCTTTGAAATTAGATGACAGAACTAGGCCTGGAAGCCAAGTCACTTGACTCTCAATATGTTTCTTTGTACTTTAACTGGGAGTCACTTTTCCTTTCTGAGTTTCTGCTTCTTCGGTGAAGAAAGGAATAGGCCATCTGTAAATGCCCCTCCAGTTCTTGATTTCTAGGAATTATAATCAAGTTCTGGAACTCAACTGTCAATCAATGCAAACTTTTAAAATGTGCTTGGATGAGTTAATGGTGAGCGTGAAACCATGAGTTTTGCTTTAGATAAATTATTTGATCTCCTATGGAGATCAAACTGGTGTTTTTATTCTCATGATTAGTCCATGAGACCTGGTGTATTTAGTCTGAACAACAGGTTTCAGAATGATGTAATTGTTAAAAGAATATCAAGGATTGATGTGATCCTAGTATAATTTTAAATGACCTTTTTCTTCATACCAATAGTGAATAGAGCAAGGAGAAAAGTAACAGAAATAAAATGTAGGTTCTAAAACATGAATTACTCAGAAGTAATTTGAGTAATATTAAATTTTTATTAGCTCATTCAATTGAATCATTACTCAAATGTATTTTCTGACTAAAATTTATATCTTGAAAAAAGGAGTTAGATAATTTGTACTTTAAGTTTCTTTATTAAATTTTCACCCAAATATACACAATTATGATCATACTGTTTGTGTTAAATAAATATTAATACTGTTTCCTCCCATCTTTCCAGCAACCAGGGTGATCTTTCCATGAACTTATCAGGGCACTTTGAATAAAGTTAAAATTTCTTAACATGGTCTTCAAGAATCTACAAGAACCTAGCCCTTGCCTACCTTCTCAATCTCTTCATGTTAGTTTCTTCCCATACTCACTACACTCCTGAAGACTAAGGAAACTAATGAGATTAAGAGACTTTGGGCATCAGGAAGCATGAGGGAATATGATCTTTCACTCTCCAGAAACTGAGTTACTTGAGGCAGCTCCAATGTGACAACAGGTCTCTCAGCAATGACAGTGAAGCCCTGAGGCACCATCAGAGATAATATCATTCACCAGACAAGAAGTTTGTAATTATGCTGATACCCACTTTTCATCAGAAATGGTCAATATAATCATAAACTGAGTAAACTGTACAGAATTTCTTGGTAATTGCTTTACAATGTTGTGTTAGTTTCTGCTGTACAACAAAGTGAATCAGCTATATGTGTACATATATCCCCTCACTCTTGGACCTCCCTCCCCCTCCATCCCACCCCTCTAGGTCATCACAAAGCACTGAGCTGAACTCCCTGTGCTCTACAGCAGGCTCCCACTAGCTATCTGTTTTACACATGATAGTGAATATATGTCAATCCTAATCTCCCAATTTGTCCCACCCTCTCTTTCCCCCTCTGTGTCCACATGTCCATTCTCTACATCTTCATCTCTATTCTTGCCCTGCAAATAGGAAGCTTTGCATCAAAACTGTTTTTAGGAAATTTCACTGTACCATAATTTAAAAGCAATTTTGTGTTTGTGTCTTTATCTCCAATATGTTTTAACACTTACAACACAGTGCGGTCCTAAATTTCTTTAAGAATAAAATAGAATATTTTTTTCATATTTAGTTATCTATTTTCATTTTAGTACTATCCTGTACTTCAAATGCACTTCCAGTTACGATTAAATCCCATAATATCCACCCATAACATCTGGATAAATACATATAGATTATATGCCAAAGAGCTATAATGCATGGAAAAATCCTCTTGGCATCCACTAGACTTTTCCATTTCTTTAAAATTAAGCTTTACTTCATAGTAAGCAGAGATGAAACATATAATTAGCTTTTTTTTTCTACTTAGTGTTATGTTTGCTATTTTCTTTTCTGTCAATTTCCTCCCGATACATCTGTTGCCTCTAATTTATATAAAGAACCTTCTCATCTTAATGAGAGTGTTTAAGTACTGATTATTTTCCTTTATTGTGTATAAAAGGCATACGTTCAATTTTTAAAATTTCCCAAATTATTCTGTGTTAATCCCCTGCTGATCTCAGGCCTATTAAATGATATATTAGTGTGTGCAGGAGACAATGCTGAGTTTGATTGTTCACACAGACTGCCAAAACAAACTCCTGCTAAAATAGCATATCCGTTTGTATTTCACTAAGTAAACAATTGTCCGTGAAGTCTCACAATTTGGTGCAACACATAAAAATTAAAATGCCATCTGGAAATTTCAGACTCAGTATGTTACATGATACACATGACATTAATCTTGGTGCAGTGAAGACATTTCACAAAATTCCCATATTTTCATTTTCCTTTGCTTGCCAATTATCATGAGGAAAGTCACTGTATTAAGAACCTGTAGAAAGCATGTTTTTTACAAGGGAATTTTAACAACATATAATATTTAACCATCTAGTTAATTTCAACTATGTAAAATCAACCTCCCAGAAAAGTGAAAGCTATACTTGGTAGAGTTGTGAGACCAGACAATCATTTCTGCAAATTTTGGTTTAAATTGGAATCATTTTCGCTAAGAAGTCTGAGCCATTTTCTTTGCAGACCAGCACTTTTTATCAAATTCTTGGTTTTATAAGGCTGATAGCAGTAGCAATTTTTGTCACTGCTTTATAGATACTGTTTTCCTGAGGGATCTCATATGAGCACTTGGACAGACTATGTTTGAAAGTCCCATGTTTTTGCAAAGTATACTATTTTGTGAGATGTTTTATATTTTGTTTCTTAGTTGAAAACTCCTTGTCCACAGTGGTCAAGAGGATTATATAAATATTGCTTCACACAGATGTACTTACCAGTATAACTTGCCTAAGAAATAAAACAACTAAATGTTTGACAAGTTAGAAGTTTTCATCACTGAGAATGTTCATTCTGAGGGTTACAATAACCTTGGATGTGAGAACTATGCGCTGACCTCTAAATGATGCAGTTATGGAGCTCTTTAGTGAAAATAGAAGGGAAAGAATTATATTTGTTGTTAAATCTCCATGAACATTTTGCTGACATAGATTTATTGGCTTTCAACCTTCTTTCCTCTAGCTTTTTATTAGCAGAATTCTGAGGAGAGTACTGAATAGGAATTTTCACCTTGTTGGGCTTAATTTCCAAAATACACAGATAGCTCATACAACTCAATAACAACAAAAAAACAAACAAACAACCCAATCAAATAATGAGTAGAAGACCTAAATAGACATTTCTCCAAAAAAGACATACAGTTGGCCAACAGGCACATGAAAAGATGCTCAACTTCACTAATTATTAGAGAAATGCAAATCAAAACTACAGTGAGATATCACTTCACACCAGTCAGAATGGCCATCATTAAAATATCTACAATGAAAAAATGCTGGTGAGGGTATAGAGAAAAGGGAACCTTCCTACACTGTTGGTGGGAATGTAAATTGGTGCAGCCACTATGGAGAACAGTATGGTGGTTCCTTGAAAAACTAAAAATAAAGTTGCCATATGATCTAGCAATCCCACTCCTGGGCATATATCTGGGCAAAACTCTAATTCAAAATGATAAATGTACCCCAATGTTCATAGCAGCACTATTTATAATAGCTAAGACATGGAAGCAACCTAAATGTCCATCGATGAAGGAATGGATAAAGAAGACGTAGTGTATATGTATATAGATAGATAGATAGATAGATAGATAGATAGATACACACACACATTTTATATATATATATATATATATATATATATATATATATACAGTCAGCCATAAAAAAGAATGAAATAATGCCATTTGCAGTAATACAGATGCACTTAGAGATTATCATACTAACTGAAGTAAGTCAGAAGGAGAAAGACAAATATATGATATCACTTATATGTGGAAGCTAAAATATGATACAAATGAACTTATTTACAAAACAGAAACATACAGACATAGGAAACAAACTTATGGTTACCAAAGGGGAAAGGAGGGAAGGATAAATTAACAGTTTGTGACTAGAAGATACAAACTACTATATATAAAATAGATAAACAACAAGGTTCCACCATATAGCACAGGGAAACTATAGTCAATATCCTGTAATAAACCATATGGAAAAGAAAATAAAAAGAAATTTTCACTATGCTTATTAAACTATTTTTTAGTAACAAAACTATACCTGAATTTCAATGACAGATACTATTTAAGAGCACTATCTATTTATGCATTATGACCTGTGAGTATTAAAACCTTCAGTTGGTAAAAATTGGCTTCTATGTTATCAAAATTATACCTTACTTAATGTTAGTTTCTTTTGGTTTTTTTTTGATCATCAATGTAACTTAATTAAATCTGTGTTTGAAGAAGGATAAATTTTTTGTGCTTCGAGATGATAGCCATTATTTTTTATTTTTCAGTCCCCCTTCCCTAAATCATCTTTATAGTTCTTTTCATAAGCAGTAAGAAGGTAATAAATTTATTTAATAATTGGAAATGAACTCATTCAATATTGATGATGAATGACAGGGGATGAGAATTTTCACTCAGTTCACTCACTGATTGATTTGTTCAGACATTAGTCTATATTAAAGCAAATAAATATTTGACTTTCAACATTCAGCTTTGGTAGTAACCCACTATAGAGTATTTGCATTTCAAGCTTGAGACAGAATTCAACCATGAACTGATGCAGCTTGCATTAATCAATAAATAGGGCAATTAAAAATGAGAAAGAAAATTAGTTTTATATGTACTTTCATCTATACCATTTCCAGTGCTTCTCATTCCATTAGGTAAATTCAAGTTTTTAATCATATACATGTTGCCTAAAGAATTTCTTTTAACATTTTGTTGTGGGGGTTTGTTGTTATTAACTATGTTGTTTATTCTTTGTCTGAAAAAGCTTTTTTTTCTCTTTCATTTTTGAAAGTTATTTATGCTAGATAGTGTAAACTAGTTTGACATGTTTTTCCCTTGAGACCTTTTAAAGATGTCACTTCATGATCTTCTAGCTTCAGTAATTTCTGATGTGAATTATTGAGAAGTCTGCCATCATATATATATATATTTATATATATGTTATATATATGTTATATATATATATATGTTATATATATATATGTAATATGTTCTTTTCCTCTAACTCCATTTAAAATTTTCTTTTTATCTTTGGTTTTCAACACTTTGAATACCTTTGTCTAAGAGTTTCATGTATTTTGTTTAGTATTTATTCTGCTTGGTTTTCTATGAATTTCCTTGATCTGTGGTTTATATCTTTCAATATTTTTGGAAAATTCTCAATCATTAACTTACAGCACTTTCCATGTTTTCTCTCTCTTCTTCTTTTGTGATTCCTATTACACCAGTATGAGACTGACTGATACTGTCCTGAAAGCCTTTTATGTGTTGGTCTTTTAAATTTTTTTTTTATACTCATTTAGTCTTTATAATTTAGCCTGGTTAGTTTCTATTACACTATTTTCCATTCACTTCATGTTCTTCTTTCTTTGGCTGTTTTAAGTCTATTAATAAACTCATCAAAGGAATTTTTCTTATATCAGTTACTGTGTTCCTTGTATCTAGCATTTCCATTTGATTCTTTCTTATCATTTTCATCAGTCTGATGAAATTTAAAATCTAGTCTTATAATTTTTTTCTCTCTGCTGTAATACATGCATGTTGTACATATTATTAACAAAAGTTTTTTTTAAATACATTAATCATAGTTATTTAAAATTTTCTGTTTGATGGTTCCAAGACGGACCTCATTCTATTGATTGATTTCAGTTTATCTTAACAGAATATTGTTTTTTTACTGTTTTATCACTCTGTACTTTTTTGTTGAATGCTGGACATTGTGTATAAGACAACACAAATTCATGTAAATATCATTGATGTCTGAAAATGGAAATATTTCTTTTTATGCTAGGTCTTCAGTGTGGCAGATTGAGTTAACCTAGCCAGGGGTTGGGCTGTATTTGGGTTTTGTTGTTGCAATGATTTTTAGGGCACCACTGGCTTCAAATTCCTCTAGCTTTTCCTTGTGTTTATGATGGGAGCTGAGTTGCAGAGGTTTATTCTAAATTATTCTGTTCCACATTAAGTTTTAGAATTCTCTGTATATTTACCCAATCAGAGAAGATCTTTCTCCACGTTCTTGTCCCTCTCTCAGCAGTCGACAGATTCTATTTATCATTCATCACTTGGTAGCCTGGTGAGGGACGGTGGAGAGGGTTCTCTCTTGTCCTGCTTTAGCATTAGTCTTAGGCAAACTCTCTGTTCCTGGATCTTGGGGCTTTGTTAGTGACCCTGCCATTCCACCAGTGGAGTGGACCTCTAATATCCTGATATTTGCCCTGGTGTCAAAGGTTGTTTTTTCCTATTTTTTCTTCAAGCTGCAGTGGATTTCTATGTGTTCTTTGAAAGCTACAGAGATTTGCCCGAGTGGTGTAAGGCTATTTCAGTAGAAGAGATGGGAAAGAATAATCCAAGTGAGGCTTTGTGCCTTTGCCACAGTGGTTGATACTTTCCTCACCAAGGCCTAATGAAGCAGGAGACAATCTCTGATCTCCCAACCTGACCCACATCTTTGTCTTGAGAATGTGGAGATGGGAGTGGATAAAAGCCTGAGATAAAGTGCAATCTCCTAATTTCTATGGTTTGAAGCATTCTATACTCTCATAGTAGTCAACACTCAACATTTCAAAATCTGTTCAAACATTTAGCTGAATTTTCTTACCAGTTTCTTTAGCACCCCATGTCCCTTCCTAGCTTGATCTCCTACAGGTGAACCAGTGCTCACATCTTGTCTCTGTTAGGAAGCACCTGTATTCCCTTAAACTTGAGACTATTTGTTTGCCTGTGGCCTCAGCTCTTTCATGGGCTCAAGAAAATTTATGATTTGGTAAATTATCCAACTTGTCATTGTTTGAGGTGGGGAGCAGTGCTCTTTCAAGTTTTCTGTATCTTAAGACAAAGCTAAAACCCTTCTCAACTGATTCTGAAGATATAACTTCTAGGATTAAATATAATACAAGTTACATTGACAATTTATTAAAAGTAATTCATAAATTTTAAGTTTAAAATTGTTTTGAAATACTTAGTCAACATAAACTTTCTCCATCTTGAGTTTCCTGAGGGTTGCTAAATGAAAAAGGAGAGGAATTAATGACACAGAAAACACTGGATTATTATTATTATTTTTTAACATCTTTATTGGAGTATAATTGCTTTACAATGGTATGTTAGTTTCAGCTTCACAACAAAATGAATCAGTTATATATATACATATATTCCCATATCTCTTCCCGCTTGCATCTCCCTCCCTCCCACCCTCCCTATCCCACCCCTCCAGGCAGTCACAAAGCACCGAGCTGATCTCCCTGTGCTATGCGGCTGCTTCCCACTAGCTATCTACCTTACGTTTGGTAGTGTATATATGTCCATGCCTCTTTATCGCTTTGTCACCGTTTACCCTTCCCCCTCCCCATAGTCTCAAGTCCATTCTCTAGTAAGTCTGTGTCTTTATTCCAAACACTGGATTATTGAGCAAATAATTGAGCCCATTTCATAGTCGGGATACACTATTGGTATCATTAACTCAATATATGGATGATAAGATCATTAATTTTTGTTTGTTTGTTTAGTGCCAAAACTTGGTTTGATGTTGAAGTAGCCCATAAATGCCTTTTCAAAATCTTAAATTGTCTGAGAAAATAATATTAAATGGTGTGTTCAACACATTAATGATTTGAAATAACTATTTAATAACAATAAAACTGCTTTAATTCAACTAATCTAATAGTATGTTTTTAAATCATGAATTGTCATAAAAAATTGCTAGTTCTTTAGTCAGAAACAAAAATAATTTCAACTACTTTGGGCTGAGTCAAATAATTCAAATAACTTGTGTTTACAAAATATAGACAACATTAATATTAAAAATATAATTTAATTTTCAGCATTTAAAAATGTCAGTTTTGTACAAACTGCTTCATGGTTTCACTCCAATTTCAGTTTAAACTGTATTAGGAAAATGGGAAATAAGACTTTGAAGAAATTATTTCTCCCCTTAAAAACTTTACAATCTAATAGAAACTGAGAAGATATACATTGGATTTGATATTTAAAAACATAAACATCTTCACACTTTAATTCAGCAATATTTTAAACAAATATTTATATGGTGTCTTCTATGGCCAGGCACTGTGCTGGGTGCAGATAGACACAAACATGGAGGAGAGTGACACAATGTTAAGAGATAAAAAAGTATGAATATGGCTTCACAAAAATTAGAAAGTGATTGGGAAAGAAACACCAAGAACAAAGTCAAAAGCCAAACAGGCATATATGACCCAAAATAGTCCATTTTATTCATACGTAAAAGCTCCTAAAAACAAGAAAACCCCAGCAGCCCAGAGCCCAATTGAAAATGGATAAAATGACATAAATAGTATACATAAGAGGAAAAACAAATCAGTTTCAAACTTGTGAAAATATATATAACCTCGGGACTTCCCTGGTGACACAGTGGTTAAGAATCTGCCTGCCAATGCAGGGGACACGGGTTTGAGCCCTGGTCTGGGAAGATCCCACATGCCACAGAGCAACTAAGCTCTTGCGCCACAACTACTGAGCCTGTGCTCTAGAGCCTGCGAGCCACAACTGTTGAGCCTGCACACCACAACTACTGAAACCCGTGCACCTAGAGCCCGTGCTCTGCAACAAGAGAAGGCACCACAATGAGAAGCCCTTGCACCACAAAGAAGAGCAGCCCCCACTTGCCGCAACTAGAGAAAGCCCATGCACAGCAACGAAGACCCAATGCAGCCAAAAATAAAAAAAAATGATTTAAAAAAAGATATATAACCTCACTTGTAATAAGTGAAATGGAAAATTAAGCTAAAGTTATTTTTTACCAATCACATTGGTAGAATTTTTAAAAATTATTACATGTTCTATTAACAAGGAGGAACAGAAACAGGCAACCTCATACATTATTGGTGGGAGAGTAAATTGACGTAAAGTCTTTGGAGATAATTTTGTCAATACCAATCAAAGAATAAGATATATATAACCACTTCCAACAACTTATTTTACTCTTCAAGCATCTAAAATTGTAAGACTATGAATATACATTGGAACATGTTTATTTATAATAACCAAAGTATATGGCAATATATCAAATATTTACTAATAAAGGACATTCATCATATAATATATATGTAAAATAAAATAAAAAATATACATTGTATAATATACCAAATATATTATCATACATTTATAGAGGAGACTAATCTCTCTTCCTTATCAAATATGTGTTATACACAAAATTAAGACAAAAGATATTTCAGTAACATAGATAGGAGATAATGAGTGTCTTAGTTTGGGTGGAATACTCAAGATGCAACTGAGAAATAAAATCAGTTGGTGTCATTTGGATATAAGGAGTTAGAAAAAATATGTATGATGACACGTATTTCTGGCTTAGTATCTGCCTGGCCTAGTTATCAGATTCTATCAAATTCATTATCACTTATTTATTTTTAAAAATTTTTATTCAATTTATTTAAACTAGAAAAAAAGTTCACTATTATCTCTCCCATGTGAATAGTTATTGCAGTTTCATCTGTTGCCAGTTTCTAAAATGTTATCGCTATCAATGAAATATCTTTTTTTCACACTTAGCAAAATTTCTTATTTACAATAAACAAATATAAATGAGAAATATATTTGCCTGACAATGAAAGGCATTATCCATTAGCCCACAGAAAAGCATCAGGATCAGGAGGTCCTAAGGCCAGTTACATTAATGTATCTCAGTCTGGGCTATGATAGAGGGTGGGGTCCCCCAAAACAGACTCCTGATCATAGATGGAATTTATACCTATTTTGTTAAAATTTCTTTTTTTCATGAATTAATCACTTTAAAAAATATTCCTCCTTATAAAAGTATTAGAAAATATATTTAAATTGTTAACATATTACAACCAGCAAAATATTATTTCATTTAAATGTAAAATTTTTCTAAAGATCAAGTAAGTATTTTCTACTTTAGCATCTGTTTTAAATTATGACCTATATCCATCCTGCCATGTATCCCTCACAAAAAGCGACGGAACCACATGATTGATGTTTCTGTCCCTTACTGCTTGGACTTGTCTAAATCCACTTCTTACAACTTGGCAAAGATTTTTTTTCTTAGTTCCAACATTAACTACTTTTAATTCATTATTTTGGTACACTGTGATAATAAGTAATATAGAACATATTCCATACCTTAAAGACTAGTCATAAACTTTCAGACATAGAGTACATTTCTAAAACAGTCCTTCCAGTGGATTTAAGCCAAATGTGACTTAACTGAACAAGGATTACTCACAGAATACTGTGCTTTTATTTCCTTACTTCTCACCTCTCTTTCAATGTTTTTACAAGCCAATAAGATATATATAAAAGTGTATGTAATTTTTCTTTTTTAACTAACATTTTTTTCTGAAGAAGTGTTTAATAATCAAGTTTCTTATTAATATATATTCGTGCAGAAAAGTTTGTTCTTTAAGAAACTCAGGGATAAATATTTTAGAGTTGTAAATTATAATACTTGATTTTTTTCTTTCTAAATATTTTACTTATTACATAATGGAATATTCTTGCATATGGTTTAGCAAAGTAACATGATGTAATTTATCTCATTCATGCCGATTAATGTTGCAAATCTGTAACATCTTTTTGTATAGGTTACAGTGAGCAAAGATTTGATAGAATTTCCTAAACATAAATTGAAGGGAACATAGAGCAAATCATTATCTCAAAATGTTATCAATTTATGAAACTTTCTTCTTAGGAGTTCAGCTAATTCCAAAACATAATCTGGGTGTTCCTCAAAAATTAAGCATAGAATTACCATATGATTCAGCAAGTTCACTCCTAAGTATATGCCCAAGAGGAATGGAACCATATATCCACAAACACACACACACACAAAACTTGTACACCAGTGCTTTAGCAGCATTATTTGTAAAAGCCAAAAGGTGGAAACAATCCAAATGCTCATTACTGACAACAGAGAAACAAAATGTAGTATATCAATACATATTATTTTACCATTTAAAAAGGAATGAAACACTAATACATGATACCACATGGATCAACCTTGAAAACATGTTGCTAAGTGAAGGAAGACAGCCACAAAAGACTACATATCATATGATTCCATTCATATGAAAGTCCAGAATAGGAAAATCTATAGTGGTTGCTTAGGGCTGGGGGATATGAGGATATATGTCCTCATTAGAGGATACAGTGTTTTTTCTGAGGTCATGAAAATGTTCTAAAATTGACTGGTAATGGTGGTAATGATTGCACATGTCTGTGAATATTCTAAAAGCCACTGCATTGTCTACTTTAAATGAATGAATTGTATGGCATGTGAATTATATCTGAATAAGGCTTTTTTTTTTATTTCAAAAGAATCTGATACTAAGCAGGTCAAGACTGGCTTAGCTATTCAAGGTTGTCATCAGAGTCAGAAACTTCTGACCATCCATCCCTTACATGCAGCTTTAATCACTAGGATCTCAATTTGACTCCTTCACCTCTAACTCATCCACCTTCCAGTACACAAAAGAAACAAAAAAATGTATAGCACCTACAACAGGACAGCAATTTACCAAAAAGCCCTCCATCATATTGCTTCTGGAGCCAGAAGTACAGCCATCCTCAGCAACAAGACAGGATGGAGAATTTGGTATGTTTACCTGGACACCATTCCACATCAAACAAAATCTGGGGAAATGTATATTAGATAGGAAATTTGCAGAATCTGTCACAAATTCTTATTCATAAGAGATATTTTAATTTTACAAGTCTTTCACTTTTTACCAGGGACCAAGATTCAGGGTTTTTTTTTTTTTTAATCAATATTAAGCTTTTAGAAGAATAGGAACTTATGATGAAAGAGAGTATTTGATAATAGAACAATAAGAAATGAATTCTTCCTTTCTAATCATAAACATTAATCAACTGTTATCCATCTTCATAGAGAAGTTTTTAAAATTAGCAAAACCCACACGGTATCAAAAACATAACATTTATTTTTTCTGTATAATTTTTCTTTATAAATTCACAAAATTAATGGATTTATTAATTCGGTAACTATTGATTAAAGATGTTCTATTGTTCATGCCCTCTCAAGTTGCTGGCCGTATACACATCTTTAAATATATGATACTATAGAGAAAATCTTAACTAATAGGATGAGATTTAGAGATGTTAAAGGAAAGGAAATCCTTAAAGGAAAATTCTTTCTAACTAGAAAAGCGGTAAGGACAATGAATACCAAAAGAACTGTTGGTACAAACATCCAGAAGTATTTTATAAAGACGATATTGCAGAAAACAGTGAAAAACATCTACAAAGGGTAAACAGGGTGCACAGGGAGGGCATATGAACCATGGGAAGAGTTAGAAGAGGCCAAGTACATTTTATAAGTTATAAATGTTATAAATACAGCAATAAGCAATGTATGATGTTCAGTGTTAGAATACTGAAAAATGACTCCTTATAATATTCCGAAGGATCTAGTCTCTCTTTGGCCTGAAGATTGCAATTACTTCACCTCTGAAAGATTTAAAATGTTATAGTGCACACCCAACATGTAGATAGAGTGGTTATAAAATATGTCAAAAATATCTTTTTTTAAAAGGGAGGCTTATGTTAAAATTAAATTTTTCTTTGAAGTGCATAAACTATGATGAGCACAGATTCCAATAAAATGATTACTTTTTCTGAATCATATTTATATTAGCTTATTTTTCAGCATTTATTTTTATTACTAAGATTTCATTTAGTCTGTTTCATAGAGTGTTACATCAACTGGAAATTTTACCCATTATTTTTAGTCATATTTATATTGAGAAGCATTGTAACTGAAATAACACCTATTTCATTGGAATATACAATACCTTTTTCCATATATTTCAAAAATATTTTAATATATAATTTTAATATGTTATAAACAAAAGAGTATAGTGGTAGGCTTGCTTATTTTTTTGTTGTTTTGTCCATTGTTCTGCTTTATTTTGGAAAGTATGAGGGAACCCCCTGACATTTACATGAATAAGAAATTTGTGATATTTCTAGAACATTTCAGGTATAAAATTAATAGTAAAAACTTGTATAAAAATATTTTAACAGTAAAGTTTAGATTTCTTTTCTGACCCATGAGGAATTCTAGGAATAGCACAATGTAAACTAAAATCTTATTTTCACTTTAGTTATCTTATAAAGAGACAAAGATACTGTAATTTTCTGCAGATAGTCGTATATTAGTGCTGGAATCACGATTCTTAATTTCAATTGTGTATGTGCCATTAATTTCTGTTGTGTGTCCTACTGACATAAAGCCACCCTTCCCTGGGGTAGGGAAAACATGTTTCCTGTCTCTTTTCTTGGACAGTGTAGAATGGGTGATACCTAGATTGTGATGGGAAATATCCTATGACCAAAAGTGACACAGGAATACAGAGATGAAAGATTCACTGAGAAATGGAGTTAGAACTCTGACTGTATAATTCCTGAAGCGCTCCTACTTCTAAAATTTTAAGTTTACATGAACTGGCACAGGCCTTTCATGGTTTGAAAAAAGTTTGAATTGAGCTTTCTAATACTTGTGAGTGAAAATAACACAATTGACACAGATTGGAATATTCCAAAATTAAAAGTAAGATCCATCAATACATATCGTTTACTGTATCATAAGAGATAGTGTGATGTAAAAGAGAAAGAGGGGACATGAGCTCTAATTTAGATCAGTGTGCAGAGTGTCCTGGACATTGAATAAGCACTGGAGATAGAGGATCACATGAGAATCTGTGTCTCACTTCAGAGTTAGAGAGACTAGGGAAAAAACTGGCTCATAAATTGATAATTTTCCTAAAATATTGTCTGGGTGTATGTGTTCATGTGCAAATGCTATGATTAGGCTGCTCATAAGAGAGAGACATCAACACAACTTCTAAGAGTATCTAAAAAAAACCAGTCATTACTAAAAATGAAGAAAGTGGGATGACTTAGCATGAACAAAGGCATAATGTTATGAAATGTCTAATTGTTATTGTGTAGCTATTTAGCTAAACTATAGAGTATAAGGCAAGGACTAGAAAGAGATGAAGTTGCAGAGATAGGTCATGAATGAATGACGTGCATTGTTCTGAGAAATTTGGGCTTAAAAACTAAATTGGGGGCTTCCCTGGTGGCGCAGTGGTTGAGAGTCCACCTGCCGATGCAGGGGACACGGGTTCGTGCCCCGGTCCGGGAAGATCCCACATGCCGCGGAGCGGTTGGGCCCGTGAGCCATGGCCGCTGAGCCTGCGCGTCTGGAGACTGTGCTCCACAATGGGGGAGGCCACAACAGTGAGAGGCCCGCGTACAGCAAAAAAAAAAAAAAAAAAAACTAAATTGGGAAGTAACAGTATTTTAAACAAAAATATTAAACTGTTAGATCTACTAATACTTACTAAACTCAGCAAGCACATGGAATACATTTAGAGACTAATAACAGAAGAAAGAAATTATACATGTATATGAAGACCATATTATTTACAATAAAATTCCTGAAACTTTTAATGATATCATTAAAAGTTATCATTTAATGATAAACATATAAAAGGATATCATGCTCCCAAATTTAAAACTAAATAGAACAAATCAGTAAAGTTTTATGTATTTGAATTTTGTTTAGAGACAAGACTGCTATTTGAAAGAATAAAGAAAATGTTATTTTATGCTGTAGAGATGGACAGCAAGATAGCAAATCATAAACTGTAAGTTTATCTTGAAAGTTTCTGTTTCCACATGTAAGGAGCTTGGAAGTCTCCACTCCTTCCTAACAAGTAGAAAGCTGAATAGATTGAAAGATCAACAGTGCTTATTGGATCCATAAAAGAGCAGAGGACACAGGACAAAACACTGTCCCAAGATTGGAGAGACAGGAAAAAACAGGGGATCATGGCTTACCAGGGCAGAGACTCACGTGCAGAAACCACCCTAGGAGCAAGTGCTGTGGTAGAAAAACCTGAGCTGTAATTGATGAATTGCTGGAGGCTCAGTATGGATAACTCCGAGAGTTAAAAACTCCAGGGGATGCAATCATAGGATGCCTGCACAATATTGTGAGATTATTCTCCAGGAGCTCAACCAAGTTCCCACAGTATATATGAGAAAAATTCCATTGTGATTCTGGCATGGGAGGGGAAAAGGAACAATTTTGAAGAAGGCCTGCCATCAAGGGAAAATACTTACCCAGAACCTAACCTGCTGGACTATTACCACAGCCTAACTGGCCTGGAGGAAGCAAAATATGCAACTCTAGCACTCTCTAGCCATTCTGTCTCATCTAAAGGAAAGAAAAATACTGAGAAACTGTTGTGAAGTCAACAGCCCAAAGATGTAGGCTCACTAAAATACTGAGACCCAATTGTAAGACTCTGGAATATTTCCCCTCCCTACAGCTCGCCACCACATGTGCTAAGTCCTATTTACAGCCATTCCTTTACCCAGTACATTATGTCCAGCTATCAAGAAAAAATTACAAGACATACCAAAAGGCAAAAAACATGATTTGAAGAGACAGTACAAGCATCAGAACAAGACTTGGCAAGGATGTTGGGATTATTAAACCAGGAATTTAAAACAACTTTAGTATGCTAAGGGTTCTAGTGGAATAAGTAGACAGCAGGCAAGAACAGATGGGTAATGTAAGCAGAGAGATGGAAATCTTAAGAAAGAACCATAATAAATCCAAGAGATAAAAAAAACACTTTAACAGAAATGAAAAGTGCCTTGATGGGTTTAACAGCTGCCTGGAAACCATCTCTGAGCTAGAAGATATATCAATAGAATCCGTGAACACCACAAAGCAAAGAGAATAAAGACTGAAAACAAACAACAACAACAAAAAACAATATCCAAGTACTGTGGGACAATGCTATAACATAGTGTAACATATGTATAATGGGAATACCAGAAGGAGAAGAAAGAGAGAAAGCAAGAGAATAAATATTTGAAATAATAATGACTTAGAATTTCCCCCAAATGAATTTCCCCTAAATGAAGTTCAGACACCAAACCACAGATCTAGGAAGCTTAGAGAACACCCAGCAGGAAAAATACCAAAAAACATCTCTAACTAAGCATATTATTTTCAAACTACAAAAAATCAAAGATGAAGGAAAAATATCAAAAGAAGTTTGAGGAAAACATCACCTCACCTACAGAGGAGCAAAGAGAAGAACTATATCCAACTTCTCTTGAATTATATCCAAGCAAGAAGAGAATGAGGTGTAATAATTAAAGTTTTGAGAAAAAAAAATCTCACCACCAACATATTCTGTACCCTAAAAAATTATCTTTCAAAAGTGAAGGAGAAATAAAGAATTTCTTAGACAAGCAAAGACTGAGGGAATCTGTTGCCAGTACACATGGCTTGCAGGAAATGTTAAAATAGTGATATATATAGAGAGAAAATAATATAGGTCAGAAACGCGTATGTTCATAAAGTAAGGGTGTCAAAAAGGAATAAGTGAAGGGAAACTAAAAATTTTTTTCTTATTTTTTTTTAAACATCTTTATTGGAGTATAATTGCTTTACAATGGTGTGTTAGTTTCTGTTGTATAACAAAGTGAGTCAGCTATATGTATACATATATCTGCATATCAACCTCCTCTTGTGTCTCCCTCCCACCCTCCCTATGCCACCCCTCTACGTGGTCACAAAGCTCCCAGCTGATCTCCCTGTGCTATGCGGCTGCTTCTCACAAGCTATCTACTTTACATTTGGTAGTGTATATATGTCTGTGCCACTCTCTCACTTCATTCCAGCTTACCAATCCCCCTCCCCGTGTCCTCAAGTCCATTCTCTACATCTGCATCTTTATTCCTGTCCTGGCCCTAGGTTCTTCAGAACCATTTTTTGTTTTTTAGATTCCATATATATGTGTTAGCATATGGTATTTGTTTTTCTCTTTCTGACTTACTTCACTCTGTATGACAGTCTCTAGGTCCATCCACCTCATTACAAATAACTCAGTTTCATTCCTTTTTATGGCTGAGTAATATTCCATTGTATATATGTGCCACATCTTCTTTATCCATTCATCTGTGTTGATGGACACTTAAGTTGTTTCCATCTCCAGGCTATTGTAAATAGAGCTGCAATGAACATTTTGGTACATGACTCTTTTTGAATTATGGTTTTCTCAGGGTATATGCCCAGTAGTGGGATTGCTGGGTCATATGGTAGTTCTATTTTTAGATTTTTAAGGAACCTCCATACTGTTCTCCATAGTGGCTGGATCAATTTACATTCCCACCAACAGTGCAAGAGGATTCCTTTTCTCCACACCCTATCCAGCATTTACTGTTTGTAGACTTTTAGATGATGGGCATTCTGGCCAGTGTGAGGTGATACCTCATTGTAGTTATGATTTGCATTTCTCTAATAATTAATGATGTTGAGTATCCTTTCATGTGTTTGTTGGCAATCAGTATATCTTCTTTGGAGAAATGTCTATTTAGGTCTTCTGCCCATTTTTAGATGGGATTGTTTGTTTTTTTGATATTGAGCTGCATGACCTGCTTGTATATTTTAGAGATAATCCTTTGTCAGTTGCTTCATTTGCAAATATTTTCTCCCATTCTGAGGGTTGTGTTTTCATCTTTTTTTTATGGTTTCCTTTGCTGTGCAAAAGCTTTTAAGTTTCATTAGGTCCCATTTGTTTATTTCTGTTTTTATTTCTACTTTTCTAGGAGGTGGATCAAAAAGAATCTTGCTGTGATTTATGTCAAAGAGTGTTCTTCCAATGTTTTCCTCTAAGAGTTTTGTAGTGTCTGGTCTTAAATTTAGGTCTTTAATCCATTTTGGGTTTATTTTTGTACATGGTGTTAGGGAGTGTTCTAATTTCATTCTTTTACATGTAGCTGTCCTGTTTTCCCAGCACCACTTATTGAAGAGGATATTTTTTCCCCATTATATATTCTTGCCTCCTTTATCAAAGATAAGGTGACCATATGTGTGTGGGTTTATCTCTGGGCTTTCTATCCTGTTCTATTGATCTATATTTCAAAACGGCACACCAGCACACCATTTTTGTGCCAGTACCATACTGTATTGATTACTGCAGCTTTGTAGTATAGTCTGAAGTCCAGGAGCCTGATTCCTCCAGCTCTGTTTTTCTTCCTCAAGATTGCTTTGGCTATTTGGGGTCTTTTGTGTTTCCATACAAAATTTGAAATTTTATGTTCTAGTTCTGTAAAAAATGCCATTGGTAATTTAATAAGGATTTCACTGGATCTTTAGATTGCTTTGGGTAGTATAGTCATTTTCACAATGTTGATTCTTCCAAGCTAAGAAAAGGTATATCTCTCCCTCTGTTTGTATCATCTTTAATTTCTTTCATCAGTGTCTTATAGTTTTCTGCATACACATCTTTTTTCTCCTTAGGTAGGTTTATTCCTATGTATTTTATTATTTTTGTTGCAATGGTAAATGGGAGTGTTTCCTTAATTTCTCTTTCAGATGTTTCATCATTAGTGTATAGGAATGCAAGAGATTTCTGTGCATTAATTTTGTATCCAGCTACTTTACCACATGCATTGATTAGCTCTAGTAGTTTTCTGGTAGCATCTTTAGGATTCTCTATGTAGATTATCATGTCAACTGCAAACAGTGACAGTTTTATTTCTTCTTTTCCTATTTGGATTCCTTTTATTTCTTTTTCTTCTCTGATTGCTCTGGCTAAAACTTCCAAAACCATGTTGAATAATAGTGGTGATAGAGGGCAACCTTGTCTTGTTCCTGATCTTAGAGGAAATGGTTTCAATTTTTCACCATTGAGAACGATGTTGGCTGTGGCTTTGTCATATATGACCTTTATTATGTTGAGGTAGGTTCCCTCTATGCCTACATTCTGAAGGGGTTTTATCATAAATGGGTGGTGAATTTTGTTGAAAACTTTTTCTGCATCTATTGAGATGAAAATATGGTTTTTATATTTCAATTTGTTGATATGGTGTATCACATTGACTGATTTGCATATATTGAAAATCCTTGCATCCCTGGGATAAATCCCACTTGATTATGGTGTATAATCCTTTTAATGTGCTGTTGGATTCTGTTTCCTAGTATTTTGTTGAGGATTTCTGCATCTATGTTCATTAGTGATATTGGCCTATAGTTTTCTTTCTTTGTGACATCTTTGCCTGGTTTTGGTATCAGGGTGATGGTGGCCTCATAGAGTTTAGGAGTGTTCCTCCCTCTGCTGTATTTTGGAAGAGTTTGAGAAGGATATGTGTTAGCTCTTCTCTAAATATTGGATAGAATTCACCTGTGAAGCCATCTGTTCCTGGGCTTTTGTTTGTTGGAAGATTTTTGATCACAGTCTCAATTTCAGTACTTGTGATTGGTCTGTTTTTATTTTCCGTTTCTTCCTGGTTCAGTCTCAGAAGGTTGTGCTTTTTTAAGAGTTTGTCCATTTCTTCCAGGTTGTCCATTTTTTGGCATAGAGTTGCTCGTAGTAATCTCTCATGATCTTTTGTATTTCTGTAGTGTCAGTTGTTACTTCTCCTTTTTCATTTCTAATTCTATTGATTTGAGTCTTCCCCCATTTTATCTTGAGAGGCTGGCTAATGGTTTATCAATTTGGTTTATCTTCTCAAAGAACCAGCTTTTAGTTTTATTGATCTTTGCTACTGTTTCCTTCATTTCTTTTTCATTTATTTCTGATCTGATCTTTATGATTTCTTTCCTTCTGCTAGCTTTGTGGGGTTTTTGTTCTTCTTTCTCTAATTGCTTTAGGTGTAAGGTTAGGTTGTTTATTTGTTTCTTGTTTCTTGAGGTAGGATTGTATTGTTATAAACTTCCCTCTTAGAACTGCTTTTGCTGCATCCTACAGGATTTGGATGGTTGTGTTTTCATTATCATTTTTCTCTAGGTATTCGTTGATTTCCTCTTTTATTTCTTCAGTGATCTCTTGGTTATTTAGTAGTGTATTGTTTAACCTCCATGTGTTTGTATTTTTTGCAGTTTTATTTTTCTGTAATTTATATCCAGTCTCATAGCATTGTGTTTGGAAAAGATACTTGATATGATTTCAATTTTCTTACATTTGCTAAAGCTTGATTTTTGACCCAGGATATGATCTATCCTGGAGAATGTTCCATGAGCACTTGGGAAGAAAGTGTATTTTGTTGTTTTTGGATGGAATGTCCTATAAATATCAATTAAGTTCATATTGTTTAATGTGTCATTTAAAGCTTGTGTTTCCTTATTTATTTTAATTTTGGATGATCTGTGCATTGGTGAAAGTGGAGTGCTAAGGTCCCCTATTATTATTGTGTTACTGTCAATTTCTCCTTTTATGGCTGTTAGCGTTTGCCTTATGTGTTGAGGTGCACCTATATTGAGTGCATAAATATTTACCATTGTTATATCTTCTTCTTGGATTGATCCCTTGACCATTATAGAGTGTCCATCTTTGTCTCCTATAATAGTCTTTATTTTAAAGTCTATTTTGTCTGATATGAGAATTGCTACTCCAGTTTTCTTTTGATTTCCATTTGCATGGAATATCTTTTTCCATCACCTCACACTCAGTCTGTATGTGTGTATGTGTCCCTAGGTCTGAAGTGGGTCTCTTGTAGACAATATATATGTAGGTCTTGTTTTTGTAACCATTCAGCCAGTCTATTTCTTTTGGTTGGAGGATTTAATCCATTTACACTTAAGGTAATTATTGATATGTATGTTCCTATTACTATTTTCTTAATTGTTTTGGGTTTGTTATTGTAGGTCTTTTCCTTCTCTTGTGTTTCTTGCCTAGAGAACTTCCTTTAGCATTTGTTGTAAAGCTGGCTTGTTGGTGCTGAATTTTCTTTGCTTTTGCTTGTCTGTAAAGGGTTTAATTTGTCCATCGACTCTGAATGAGATCCTTGTTGGGTAAAGTAATCTTAGGTGTAGGTTTTTCACTTGCATCACTTTAAATATATCCTGCCACTGCTTTCTGGCTTGCAGAGTTTCTGCTGAAAGGTCAGCTGTTAACCTTATGGGGATTCCCTTGTATGTTATTTGTTTCTTTTCCCTTGCTGCTTTTAATATTTTTTCTTTGTATTTAATTTTTGATAGTTTGATTAATATGTGTCTTTGCATGTTTCTCCTTAGTTTCTTCCTGTATGGGACTTTCTGCACTTCCTGGACTTGATTGACTATCTCCTTTCTCATATTAGGGAAGTTTTCAATTATAATCTCTTCAAATATTTTCTCAGTCCTTTCTTTTTCTCTTCTTCTTCTGGGACCCCTATAATTCAAATGTTCATGCATCTAATGTTGTCCCAGAGGTCTCTGAGATGGTCCTCAATTCTTTTCTTTGTTTTCCTTTATTCTGCTCTGAGATAGTTATTTCCACTATTTAACTTCCAGGTCACTTATCTGTTCTTCTGCCTGTTAGTTTGCTATTGATTCCTTCTAGCAAATTTTTAATTTCATTTATTCTGTTGATCATCATTTCTTGTTTGCTCCTTAGTTCTTCTAGGTCCTTATTAAATGTTTCTTGTATTTTCTCCATTCTATTTCCAAGATTTTGGATCACCTTTACTATCATTACTCTGAATTCTTTTTCAGGTAGACTGCTTATTTCCTCTTCATTTGTTTGGTCTGGTGGGTTTTTACCTCATTCCTTCATCTGCTGTGTATTTCTCTGTCTTCTCATTTTGTTTAGCTTACTGTGTTTGGGGTCTCCCTTTCGCAGTCTGAAGGTTTGTAGTTCCTGTTGTTTTTGGTTTCTGCCACCAGTGGCTAAGGTTGGTTCAGTGGATTGAGTAGGCTTCCTGGTGGAGGGGCCTGTTGTCTGTGTTTTGGTGGGTGAGGCTGGATCTTGTCTTCTGGTGGGAAGGACTGCTTCTGGTGGTGTGTTTTGGCAGTCTCTGAACTTATTCTGATTTTAGGCAGCCTCTCTGCTAATGGGTGCAGTTGTGTTCCTGTCTTGCTAGTTGCTTGCTTGGCATGGGGTACTCAGCACTGGAGCTTGCTGGTCATTGAGTGGAGCTTGGTCTTAGCATTGAGACAGAGACCTCTGTGAGAACTCTCACAAATTGACATTATGAGGGACCAGGAAGTCTCTGGTAGACCAATGTCCTGAACTCAGCTCTCCCAACTTAGAGGTTCAGGCCTGACACCCGGCGGGAGCACCAAGACGCTGTCAGCCACATGGCTCAGAAGAAAGGGAGAAATGAAAAAAAGGAAAAACAGAAAGAAAGAAAAAATAAATAAAGTTATTAAAATGAAAATATTAAAAATTTATTAAAATAGAAACATAAAAAAGTAATTAAAAAAGAGGTCAACCAAACCAATAAAAAATTCCACTAATGATAACAAGCACTACAAACTATACTAAACAAAAACAGAGATACAGAACCCTAGGACAAATGGTAGAAGCAAACCTACACAGACAAAATCACACAAAGAAGCATACACATACATACTCACAAAAAGAGAAAAAGGGGAAATATATATATTAAAAAAAGGAAAAGAGTAACCAAATCAATAAACAAATCTACCAATGATAATAAGCTGTAAATATTAAACTAAGATAAACATAAAACTAAAACAAATTATACACAAAAAGCAAATCTGAAGTCTACAGTTGCTCCCAAAGTCCACCACACCTCAGTTTTGCAATGATTCATTGTCTATTCTGGTATCCCACAGATGCAGGTACATCAGGTTGATTGTGGAGGTTTATTCCACTGCTCCTGATGCTCCGCAGAGAGATCTCTCCTTTTTTCTTCTTTGCTCGCACAGCTCCTAGTGTTCATCCTTGGATTTGGCTCTGCCTCTGCATGTGGATCACTTTCTGGCATCTGTTCTTCACCCAGACAGGAGAGGGTTAAAGGAGTGGCTGACTCCAGGGCTCTGGCTCACTCAGGCCAGGGGGAGGAAGGTTGCTGTATGCCGGTGAGCCTGCAGATGCAGAGGCCAGAATGACATTGCAACAGCCTGAGGCGCGCAGTGTTCTCCTGGAGAAGTTGTCCCTGGATCCCGGGACCCTGGCAGTGGCGGGCTGCACAGGCTCCCAGGAGGGGAGGTGTGGAGAGTGACCTGTGCTTGTACATAGGATTCTTGGTGGCTGCAGCAGCAGCATTAGCATTTCATGCCTGTCTCTGGTGTCTGCACTGATAGCTGCAGCTCACGCCTGTCTCTACAGCTCATTTAGGCGGTGTTCTGAATCCCCTCTCCTTGCACACCCCCAAATAATGGTCTCTTGACCCTTAGGCAGGTCTAGAGTTTTACCCGGACTCCCTCCCAGCTAGCTGTGGTGCACTAGCTCCTTCAGGTTTATTCATGCAGCCAACCCCAGTCCTCTTCCTGGGATCTGACCTCTGATGCCTGAGCCTCAGCTCCCAGCCCCCACCGACCCAGGTGGGTGAGCAGACAAGCCTATCGGGCTGGCGAGAGCTGGTCGGCACCAATCCCCTGTGTGGGAATCTCTCCACTTTGCCCTCTGCACCCCTGTTGCTGCGCTCTCCTCCATGGCTCTGAAGCTGAAGCTTCCCCTCTTCTCACCTCCCATCTCCACCAATGAAGGAGCTTCCTAGTGTGTGGAAACTTTTCCTACTTCACAACTCCTTCCCAGAGGTGCAGGTCCTATCCTTATTCTTTTGTCTCTGTTTTTCCTTTTTTCTTTCATCCTATCCTGGTATGTGGGGAGTTTCTTGCCTTTTGGGAAGTCTGAGGTCTTCTGCCAGCATTCAGTAGGTGTTCTGTAGGGGTTGTCCCACATGTAGATGTGTTTTTGATATATTTGTGGGGAGGAAGGTGATTCCATGTCTTACTCCTCCACCATCTTGAAGGTCCTCCCTTTTTCTTATTCTTAATTCATCTAACAGGTAGCAGTTTTTTCAAGATAATAATTCCAACACATAAATATTTATTATGTGTATATGTATGTTTATATGTAAGTAAAATGATTGACAACAATGACACAACTGACAGGAGGGGGGAATTAGAATTCTTTCATTACTATAAGATACTCACATTACCCATGAAGTTGTATAGTGTTGCTTGAAAGTGGGTTTGGATTAGCTATAATTATATTGCAACCTCTATGGTAACCACTAAAAAAGTTTAAAAAGGAAGTATAACTGATATACTAAGAAAGGAGAAAAAAATGGAATAATATAATGCTAAATTAAAACCACAGAAAGGTAGGACAAGAGTGAAAGACAAAAACAGGGACAAAGAACAAGGGCAACAAATAGAAAATAGTAATGAATACAGTAGATATGGCTCTAGCTATGACAAATAATCACTTTGAATGTCAATGGTCTAAATGCATGAAGTAAAAGGCAGAGATTGTCGAGAGATTGTAAGAGTGAATGAAAAAACAAGACCCATCTATATGTTGTTTACAAGATACCCACTTTATATAAAAATGCGTACAGTTGAAAAGTAAGTGGAAGGAGGAAAATATACCATGGTACACTAATCAAAAGAAAAATCAGTCTTCATAGTAATAGAGGAGAATGGACATACAGTGAGAAATGGTATTAGACTCAGACTCATGCATAGTGAAGCAAAGAGGGCAAGTGTATAAAAGGGTTTAATCATAGCCTCCTAATCACCTGGTGGAGAACAAAATGAAATATGTACCTGGTACATAGTAAAGATCATTAACTGTTAACCATGGTTTTTATGGGTTTGATTATTTCATCTCAAGGCTGTCTCATGAGTCACACTATAAAGAACACATAAGAGCTCTGCCAAGATCAAGACTGCTTTATCCAATATTGTCCTGAGTCAATTTCAATATTCTTTACTTTGTCAGTATCTCCCTGGCTATCTGATTCCTTGCTTCCTGCTGGAATTTAAAGAGACTTCTCTGGCTTAACTCCCCATATTCATATTGGATTTTATCAGTATCTGTCCTCTCACTCTAGGCATACCTGATTCCACAGTCCTGACCTGTAGAATCCATAATAGTCTGCAGTAGGAGGCTAATATATTCATTCTGCTTCTCAAATGTGTCTTGACATTTAGAAATCACATATTTCATTTTCATTTGTTGGAAATTACCTCTGAAATATGTCAACGTTGAAGTCATTGAATCTCTTTCATTTTGCAGGTTGGTAACTTAACTAACTTCAGTATATTTTATATTCTTTGTAGACATGACCACATAACCACAGAGCGATTTGTAAACACCAGCGCTATTAAAATCTAGCAGGTGTATTTTAGCACAGTTACATTTCGGTGAGGGAACTGGAAATAATTAGTTTTCCTCTCCATGATGATACAATTCTCAGTTACTACATGTACTCTGAGTAACGCACACCAGCTATGGGAACAGTTCAGATTTTTAGTACACTTCTCTCAGAGACATAATCAAAGCCAAAAATATTAACTGACTAGTTCATACCACACCTTAAAACAACCAGTGGTTAATTCTCTTGTGCTTTGAGGGAATAGATTTATATTTTAATAATAACAATGACTGGCATCAACTAACCACGTTTCATATTCATAGCATAAGATATGAATAATTGATTATTTTAAAACATGTGGCCAATTATATGTTTCCTTTTGTCCAGAAATAAATTTCTCTCTAGGAGAGAAATGCAGTATGAGTTTATGCAGAACTGGGGAAATTAATCTCCATTTCATCTTCTTAAAAGACTTAGAAGTCTACAGTATTACAATTCCAAGAAAGAATTTCTCTGGTTTCTATGTTTATTTGTTTTAAATGATATGTAAATCCTTCTTTATCAGTAACCAGGGATAAGATGTGAGTTGAGTGGTGACTCTACTGTATCAGCAGGGCAAACCAGGGACTCTCCAATGATCATTACAGTTGAGTTGTCCAGTTAATAATGAACCCAATGAAGTAAACAAGATAAATAACAGTAAGTGAATATAATAATCATTACACACACACACATACACACACACATGAACACACAGCCATGCCAAATCCTCAGAAAACAATCCTCTTCAAATCAGAAGTTTTTTCTAGAGTTCTCTTAGACAAACAGGTCAGGAAAATGTTAGCTGATTCTTCTCTGACGATAGATGATGCATAGTAACTTAAATTTTCAGAACTTGTTCTTAGCAACCAATTGCAATTCCAGAATCAGTCTTTTTCCTGGAAGGTCAAATCTGTAACTGGATATTTTTTAATATGTTAGAAATAACATGAGAATTGAATTCACAAACCCTGTGTTAGAGTGCTGGCACTACTGTAATGAATTTGAGAATGTTACCTAGCATTCCTGCAAATTCAATTTTATTATTTGTTGAGAATTTGAATAAAATTGTAAATGTTCAGTGAGTTGAAAATAGTTAAATGATATGAAATTGTTTGTTATTACACAGCATATTTCTACAATAGTTCTTATAGTGTGGGCTGTTGGTCATAAAACTCTCCTCATCTTTGTATAACTGAAACTGTCTTTATTTGACTTACATTTTTGGATGATAGATTAATTGAATGTTAGATTGTAAGTTAATGGCTCTTTTGTTGATGATATGTTCTCTTGTTGTTTATCTGTCTTTTTCCTCTCATTTTCTCTTATGTTTTGTATCACAAAACATTTAGCTGTTGGTATATATTTCTTTATCATTTATATTTTGCTTTGTACTTTCAGTCTGAGGTTACATGTCTTCAATTCTATAAAAAAAATCTCACCTCATCCATTTTCTTTTCAAAAATTTATCTTCTGCCCTTTCCTCTACAGTTTTCTTCTGGAACTTCTTTAGACCTATGTTGACACATATAAACTTACCCTCCATTTCTTCCATAGGGTCATATATTTCATGTCTTTATCTCTTATGCTGCATCCTGGGAAAGTTCCTCAGTCCTATCTCTGCATTTAACTATTCATGTTGCTGTGACTTTCAGTGATTCTGTATTTCATTTCAGTTCTTCTAATTGCTTCTTGTGTCAATTCTACTTGTTTTTGTAATTTTCATTCCTGTACATGGCTGTTATTCATTCTTTTAAGAATCATAGATATATTTCTTATAAAATCAGTTTCAGATTGCTTTATGATTTTTATTTTATTTGGAGTGAACTTAAAAAATATTGATTTTGTTTATAACCATATTAACACTGCTTTCCTTCACATGTTTTGGAATGTTATACACTAATACTTAATAGAAGGATTTTTTTTTCACTCATTCTTTGTCATTTTTTTCTTGCAGATCCCCAGGTCCCACAGGTCAGAACCAGGTCTTGTATTTGAACTTCAAATAGCCAGGTTATGTTAAAAAGTACCAAAATTATTATTTTAATGATTGACACAAAAGAGTTGCTCTTAGGTAACAACCTAACTTTACTTAGGAAAACCTCTTTTGGGAGTTGGATATTATGATAGGTTGGATTACTGTTCTCTACTCATCACTCCTGTCTGTTAAGAAATTATATGTAAGCACACTGTGCCATGTGACTGCAGTACCTCTCATTAGAGTAGGTAGAGAATATTTATTTACTTTATTGATTTTGGCTTGGCCTGGCCTTATAAATTGCTTTGGCCAATTGAAATAGCAAATGTGACACTAGGCAAGGCTTTATACTTATTTTTAAGGCTTTATGTATAACATTCATCTTGGCCTCCTGAGTTTCCACAATTCACTAAGAAAAGAACTCACCCTTAGGGAATTCCCTAGCAGTGGTTAGGACTCCCCACTTTCACTGCCCGAGGGTGCGGGTTCAATCTCTGGTCGGGGAACTAAGATCCCGCAAGCCACGTGACATAGCCAAAAAAAAAAAGTACCCACCTTTGGTAGCTGCTGTTCCCACAATGATAAGAATCCCAATGTGTAGTACAGGTAAATCCAGGTAAGCCCAGCTGGGATCAACTAAACGATAAACAAATGAGACCTATGAAGGAGAAAAATATATTGTGTTGTAATTGATCAAAATCTTGTTGTTATTACATAGTATTTCTGTATAAATTGCTGACTAACTCAGAATGTGAAGAGGAAATAGGCTAGTGAAAAATTCCTGGTATCAGGTTGGTCAAAAGACTTTAAAGAATAAATTTACCAAATATTCAAGTAAATGCTAATTTTCTAATAATCGCCTCCTGATTTCCAAAACCTCTGTAAACTCTATTATGCATATACAAACTCCTTATTGGTACTTCTTAAAAAATAGAAATCAAAGTAGTTGAGTTCTATATTTCACTTAGGAAGAAGGAAAGAGAAAATTCTATCATGCAAGAGGAGACAGAAATGAAATCAAGAATACAGAGGAAGCAGTAACTGAGAGCTAGCAATGACCATGCAAACATAAGCACAAGGGAATTTGCAGAAATCTTGGGCAGGACATTCTACTTCACACAAAAATGGGTTAGAGTGCTAGTGCTAGCTCCACAAAAATTTCAAAAGACAGGGTTACATTTTTTGAAAACTGTAACTCCCATTAATATAATTTCTCAATTCTAAGAAGCTATAAATTATAAGACACATGGTAAATGCAATTAACAGATTTTTTCTGGAAATATATGTTACATTAATTGCACTTTAAAAAAATTAACTTAGAAATAATAGGAAACATTTACCAACCAAGTTTTAAGTTACTGTGTTAGTTTGGATTCTGTGAGGAGACCCTGGAAAGGAGTCCCTTGTAAGAGATTCATTGGGAAAAGACCTGTGAGGGAAAATGGGTTGGGGGTCAGAAGAGGATGGGAGATTTTTCAGACCATGGAGCAGGTCCAAAGCTTGTGAAGGAGGAAAGCAAGGAAGGAAAGTTTGGAAAGAAACTGCAGCACAGTTCTGATAGAGCAAAAACCAATAAGGAGTCTTCAAGCCAAAATCGCCTATAAGAGGAGGACAGAATTTCCCAGGAATTGTCCTGGCTTAGAGTCTCTGCCTGACTCAATCATTGGTTGACAGTGGCCCCTGGGAAGTGTGGCTTCTGTGCAAATGCAGTAATAGATCTCAAAGTACAGCAGATGAAGCCATTGTCAATTATGCTCCTTACAGTGGAGATTTGAGATCTGAGTGGAGCTTTTTCATAGATGTTACATTTATAGCCTCTTAGAATTGAGCAATTATAGTAATGGCTGTCACAGTTTTTATTGCTTTCTTTTGAAGATTCCAATCAAATTCTGTGTCTTGACCTTCTTCATATTCAAAAGCTAAAATATTTTCTGAATTACTTTTGAATATCACATGACATATTTCATTGTTTTTGTAATCATGATATCTTTATCATATTTTGAATTGAATTTGTAATTTTGGGTTACATTGAAGAATAACAATGTTTTATCAGAATTTCATACTCAGTTAAATTAACAACTTTGTTTTTCCCTCTAAATGAATTGTATGTTTCTGGCAGATTAATGGCTTTTCTTAAAAGTCAGTTGGTAACTTTTGACATACAAAGGCTTGATCTTTTCTTGCCTTTAGAATGGCTGAACTATCCATCACAGACTTAGTTAACTAAGAAAATGTTATGATCTATTGCAAGAAATTCTGCTGTCTTATAACAATAAACTGGCTTTGTATATAGTTTGTATATATATATAGTTTTTTGTATATAGTTTTTTTTCCTCACTGCTACAACATTTGGAGGCATTTAAATTACAAATTTGCTGCTCAAACTGACAGCAAATTTCATCCCATGTGGTGCTATCAAAGTAAATAACATAACTGGGATGACTGTAAGATGGATGTATATTTTATCCATTACTAAGTTTGCACTATACAAATAAAAACAAATATATCACAAGTTACCCCACTTGTGGTAGGCAAGATGCATCCAAATTTCAGGAATATTACTAAAATGAATATTTTGAAATGAGAGGTTTCCTTATTGTTACAGAGGTGCTAACTAAAAATTTTAGACAAGATAAAAATTAGCATATAGATTCTTGCCAGAAATTTGTTTCTTCCTGGAAGTTGTATGTCTAACTATTTAGTGATTACTATCTTTAACCCAAATCACATAATTTGAGATATTTAAGGGATTATTAATTCCAGCAAAGTTCCAACATTTTTAAAGTTAAAACTTTTCTTTTAAAAATAACTCTTACAAAGTATTCCAATGTATACAACAGATAAACAAGATTACTATAATTAAATTTGGGAAGTGTTTCTTGGAGCATATCCACTGAGCCTTTTCACATCTTTCTCCTTCTGTAACCCCGGAACCCCTTCCCAAGTGTTTCCACATAATGCAGTTTAAAAACAGATTATGAAAAAAATTATTATTTGAATGGAAGTGGTGTGAGTGAATACAATTTTGTCCTGACTGTAGGGTGTACACTTAACATGATGAGTATTAGGTTAGCTATAAGTTTTTCCAGCTATCTTTCTGTTACTGATTTCTAGTTTAATTCCATTGCAGTCTGAGGGCAAACATGTATGATTTCTATTCTATCCCTTTAAATTTCTTAAGTGTATTTTGTTGCCCAGAATGCGGTCTATCTTTGTCAATGTTCTATGTGAGCCTGAGAAGAATGTGTATCCTGTGGTTGAATGAAATAGTCAGTAGAGGTCCATGATATCCACTTGACTGATGGTATTGTTGAGTTTAACTATGTCTTTACTGTTTTCTTCCTGCCACCCGTTTCTTTTTCTTTTTTTTTTTTTTAACATCTTTACTGGAGTATAATTGCTTTACAATGGTGTGTTTGTTTCTGCTTTATAACAAAGTGAATCAGTTATACATATACATATGTTCCCATATCTCTTCCCTCTTGCATCTCCCTCCCTCCCACCCTCCCTATCCCACCCCTCTAGGTGCCATCCATTTCTGAGAGAAGAGTTTTGAAATCTCCAGAATTGATACTGGATTTATTTATTTCTCTTTCCAATTCTACCAGTTTTTTTTGTTTTGTTTAGTTTTGTTTTTTTTGCGGTACATGGGCCTCTCACTGCTGTGGCCTCTCCCATTGTGGAGCACAGGCTCCGGACGTGCAGGCTCAGCGGCCATGGCTCACGGGCCCAGCCACTCCACGGCATGTGGGACCTTCCCGGACCAGGGCACGAACCCGCGTCCCCTGAATCAGCAGGCGGACTCTCAACAACTGTGCCACCAGGGAAGCCCCTACCAGTTTTTACCTCACATAGTTCAATGCTCTGTTGTTAGGCATGTCCATGTTAAGGATTGTTATGTCTTCTTGGAGAACTGACCCTTTTATCATTATGTAATGCTCTCCTTTATTCATGATAACTTTCCTTGCTTTGAAGACTGCTGTGTCTGAAACTAATAGAGCTGCTCCCGCTTACTTTTGATTAGTGTTAGCATGGTATATTTTTTCTCCATCTATTTACTTTTAATCTATATGTGTCTTTAAAGTGGGTATCTTGTATACAACATATAGTAGGGTCGTGTTTTTTGATCCACTCTAATATTCTCTATCTTATTATATTTGGTGCATTTAGACCAGACATTCAAAGTGATTATTTGACATAATTGGGGTAATATCTATCATATTCATTATTCTTTTCTGCTTGTTGCCCTTGTTCTTTGTTCCTATTTTTGTCTTCCACTCTTTCTGCATTTCTGTGGGTTTTAATTGGACATTTTATTTTTTTTAATTTTTAAAAAAAATTTTTTGGCTGTGCTGCACAGCTTGGGGGATCTTAGTTCCCAGACCAAGAACTGAACCCTGGCCCCGTCAATCAAAGCACAGAGTCCTAACCTCTGGACCACCAGGGAATTCCAAAATGGACATTTTATATGATTTCATTTTTCTCCATTCTTAGAATATAAGTTATGCTTCCTTTCTTACTTCTTTAGTGTTTGCCCTAGAGATTGCAATATTCATTTACAGCTAATCTAAGTCCACTTTCAAATACAGTGGACTTCATGGATAATGTACATAACTTATGATAACAAAACAATCTTAATTCCTCCTTCCTGTCAGTTGTGTCATTACTATAATTCATTTCACTTATATATAAACACATATATATGTATATAATTATACATATATATGAGATATATACACACAAGATCAAATACATTGTAGGTATTATTATTTTGAATAAACAGTTATATTTTAGGTTAATTAAAAATAAGAAAAATAAAAGTTTTTATTTTACCTTCACTTTTCCTTCTTAGATGGTCTTCCTTACTTTATGTAAATCCAAGTTTCTGACCTAAATTATTTTCTTTGTCTCTAAAGTATTCTCTTGACATTTCTTGCAAGGCATGTTTACTGGAGACATACTCCCTCAATTTTTGTTTGTCTCAGTAAGTCTTTATTTTCCTTCACTTTTGAAGGATACAGAATTCTAGGTTGGTGGGGTTTTTCTCTCAAAACTTTATTCATCTCATTCTCTTCTTGCTTGCGTGCTCTCTGAGAAGTCAGATGTAATATTTTTGTTTGTTCTTCTATATGAGAGGTGTTTTTGTCCTCTGACTTTTTTCAGGATTTGTATTTATCTTTGATTTTCTGTAATTTGAAAATAATATGCCTAGGTGTAGTGTGTTTCTTTGGTTTGTTTGCTTTTTGTTTGCATTTATCCTGCTTGGATTTCTTTGAGCTTCCTGGATCTATAGTTTGGTGTCTGACATTAATTTAGGGGAAATTCTCAGCCATTGTTATTTCAAATATTTTTTCTCTTGCTTCCTCTCTTTCTTCTTCTCTGGTATTCTCATTATGCATATGTAGATAGGTCTCAGTCTTTTAGTGAGCCTATGCTTCTGGACAGTAAACTTCACAAGAGTTTCTCAGTATTTTCCTCCTCCTTCAGTTGGGACAGGATGTATAGAGTAGGTTACAGTTGGGTATTTTCTTTGCTCCATGTCAGTTAGGCTGTGATGAAACCCCAGTGGGCTAGGCTCTGGTTAACTTGCTTCCCTTGATGACAGCCCTTTTTAAGAACAGAGTGCTATGGTGTATATCAAAATGGTTCCTTTTCCTTGTCTCTTGCTGGAAGTACAAGGGGATCTTTCTCAGATATTTACTTATGGAAACCTGGTCAAGCTCCAGGAGGTATGTGTTATAAAATTGTGGGTTTCCCCTTATGACTGGGTCCCCTGGAATTTTTAATCCTCAGACCTGCCCACACTGAGTCTCCAGCAATGCATCAATTACCATTTTGGATTTTCTTTCTGGCCCTGGTTCCTGTGGGGGTTTCTTCTTGTGAGTCCCTGGTCTGATAAGCCATGACTCCCTTCTCCAGTCTTGGGGGCAGCACTTTGCCCTGTGTCCTCTGCTCTCTAGGGTCCAACAAAAGTTTTTGATTACTCAGTCTGTTCAGCTTTTTACTGATTGTTAGGATGGAGTGGAGACTTCCAAGCTCCTTACACACAGGATTGGAAACTGCTTTCTCAGCTATGAGTATTTTATCGTGGTTCTATATTAGGCTGCAAAAATGTCCTTCTGTTCTTAGTTTGCTGAGAACTTTTAATCATGAATGGCTTTCAGATTTGTCAAATGCTTTTCCTTTCATATTTTTAGATGATCATATGCTTTTTCCCAATTTTCTGTTAATGTCTTTCATTTCATAGATTGATAAATCAACTAACTTTGAATCCTTGGAATATAGCTTTTTGATCATAAAGTATTGTACTTTTACTATATTTATGGTTTTAATTTGCCAATATTTTATTAAGAATATTTGCGTCTTTGTTCATGAAGAATATCATTCTGTAATTTCCTTTTCTTGTAGTATCTTTGTCAGGTTTTTCATCAGGATTAGGCTTATAAAATGAGTTGGGAAGTATTCTAATTTTTTCATTTTTTACATTGGATGTTTTCATTTCTTCTTTTTTTTTCCCTTGATCAGTCTAGGTAGGGGGTTGTCAATTTTATTAAAGTTCTCAACAATTTGTCTTTTAGTTTTATTATTTTTCCTTATTGATTTCCACATTTCTATTTATCTATATCATTTCTTTTCTTATACTTACTTTAAACTTAATTTTCCATTTTGTTTGTAGCTTCTTAATGTGAAGAATCTGATCCTTACTATTAGACTTCCCTTTTCTATGCATAATTTTATACTGATATTTTTATATTATTAAATAACTCTCCCACTATACCAACATTCCCTAATAAGCCTGAAAAATTATATTTTTGAGGGACTGCATTGTATTTTTTAATTTAAAATTTCAAAAATTCCTTGTGGAAAATTTGATTAAATACATAATACAACTTTCTTTGATAACTTGTAGAATAAACATTACTATCTCAATAAAGTATAGAATTAATACTTTTCATAGCTTGGTTATACTTTGAATGTCAGAAACCATGTCCAAATTAATATTTGTGCTTTTGTTTATCATCATTCCTGAGGTCTAAGTCTGTTGGATATATTCACAAAGTCCTAAAGAAATTGTGATATAAAAGGAGCTTTGGATATCCAGATAGTACTACTAAGTATTTCTTTGAAATGTAATCAAAATAAAATCCAGAAGTGTGATAAATATTTAAAATATTTTTAAAAGATATGTTATCTTTTGTTTAATTCATGTTTTCTTTTCATCCCCTTCCTTGTCCCATCCCACTTCACCTACTTCAGTCCTAAAACCCCATTGTTTCTGAATCAAAGAGCACACTATGGCTATGAAGTAAAGTATTTTGTCATAATGTAATTTAGAATTTTAGAAGTTTTCATAAGTCCTCATATATTACAAAGAACAAGAATAAAAATGAATTTTCAACCTTAAACAATCCAACTCATAACAAATTAACAAGAAATAAATAACTTTAAAAATAATAATTAGAATTGTTTTTCTTTTATGGTGTCAGCTTTATATCGATCTGTTGAAGTTATAGAAGAAATGATTTGGATAGCGAGAAAATTACTTGCTTCAGATGGCACATTATTTAGTTAATTCTTAAGCAAGTCTACCATTGTCAGGCTTAAGTTATACATTTTTTAAAATCAGATTTTGAGCAGTCATTATTATACAGGATGATAGTTAACATTTTCATCCAGTAGGATTTCTGATCCATTTATGTTCTTCCTCAAATAATGGGCTGCATACTGTTAAACACAATGGCATTCTATTTTGTGTCACTGGCAAGAAACCCTATTTGTATTCAAACTTACACAAATAAACAGAGCTCCTTTTTATTATTTCCTGTAAAAGAATTTGGGAAATATTTTATAAAATTAACAACCACATTAAAAAAAAACAATAACTGCATTGACTATATTCTTAGAAACAAAAGAATATTTTGTAATTAGGAATATTAAGAATGTAAGTTCAAAATGTCACTACTTTTTCTAATCGTGTGCTATCCAGTTGCTTATGAAGATTTCCATGAATTTATGTCAATCATGAAAATGACGTATGTGTCAAGAATGTGTTATGTTTTGTGTGAGGCCACTGAAAAAATTTTTATAAGAATGTCTAGTCTTATTTGCTAGTGATTTGAGAAGTACACAAAAGAATAAAAATTAAGGTACAAAAATAAACATTATATGTGTCAGACACTGTGCTAAGATTTTTGCATGCCTTATCACTTCTAACTTGATCCACATAGAAATACAATGTGTACTTTCACTATGTGAACACTGAGCATTGAAGAAGGTAGGTAATTTGCCCAGTTTATCCATATAAATATTGAATAAGGAGTCATTGCAACCAAATACGTCTGTTTGCAGAACCCAGGCTGTTAACCATGTCACCTCTCTATGTTAACTCTGTCTTGAGTTTTATGTGCAGAAAACTAAGAATTTGCAGGTAAGTCAACTTTACTAATTTAGAAACACAGAATCAAAACCGTTCACATTACTAGTTTAGAATAGCTCTTTCCCTACACATCCTAGATAGATAAGCATTTGTCTCTAATAAAATATATATAAACTGTCATATCTGTAAGCATTTTGAGAAACTGTTTTCACTTTCTTTTATCTCCAACATCTACCACAGTACCTGGCAAGGACAGTATTTTTGGGGTTTTTTTGGATGACTTGAATAATATATATATATTTTTTCTATACAGCAGGTTGTTATTAGTCATCAATTTTATACACATCAGTGTATACATGTCAATCCCAATCGCCCAATTCATCACACCACCATCCCCACCCCCCCTCCACTTTCCCCACTTGGTGTCCATACGTTTGTTTGCTACATCTGTGTCTCAATTTCTTCCCTGCAAACAAGTTCATCTGTACCATTTTTCTAGGTTCCACATATATGCGTTAATATACGATATTTGTTTTTCTCTTCTGACTTACTTCACTCTGCATGACAGTCTCTAGATCCATCCACGTCTCAACAAATGACCCAATTTTGTTCCTATTTATGGCTGAGTAATAGTCCATTGTATATATGTACCACATCTTCTTTAACCATTCGTCTGTCGATGGGCATCTAGGTTGATTCCATGACCTGGCTATTGTAAATAGTGCTGCAATGAACATTGGGATGCACGTGTCTTTTTGAATTATGGTTTTCTCTGGGTATATGACCAGTAGTGAGATTGCTGGATCATATGGTAATTCTATTTTTAGTTTTTTAAGGAACCTCCGTACTGTTCTCCATAGTGGCTGTATCAATTTACATTCCCACCAACAGTGCAAGAGGGTTCCCCTTTCTCCACACCCTCTCCAGCATTCGTTGTTTGTAGCTTTTCTGATGATATCCATTCTAACTGGTGTGAGATGATACCTCATTTTAGTTATGATTTGCATTTCTCTAATAATTAGTGATGTTGAGCAGCTTTTCATGTGCTTCTTGGCCATCTGTTTGTCTTCTTTAGAGAAATGTCTATTTAGGTCTTCTGCCCATTTTTGGATTGGGGTGTTTGCTTTTTAAATATTGAGCTGCATGAGCTGTTTATATATTTTAGAGATTAATCCTTTGTCCGTTGATTCATTTGCAAATATTTTCTCCCATTCTGAGGGTCGTCTTTTCGTCTTGTCTATGGTTTCCTTAGCTGTGCAAATGCTTTGAAGTTTCATTAGGTCCCATTTGTTTAGTTTTGTTTTTATTTCCATTACTCTAGGAGGTGGATCAAAAAAGGTCTTGCTGTGATTTATGTCAAAGAGTGTTCTTCCTATGTTTTCCTCTAAGAGTTTTATAGTGTCTGGTCTTATATTTAGGTCTCTAATCCATTTTGAGTTTATTTTTGTGTATGGTGTTAGGGAGTGTTTTAATTTCATTCTTTTACATGGAGCTGTCCAGTTTACCCAGCATCACTTATTGAAGAGACTGTCTTTTCTCCATTGTATATCCTTGCCTCCTTTGTCATAGATTAGTTGACCATAGGTGCGTGGGTTTATCTCCGGGCTTTCTATCTTGTTCCATTGATCTATGTTTCTGTTTTTGTGCCAGTACCATATTGTCTTGATTATTGTAGTTTTATAGCATAGTCTGAAGTCAGGGAGTCTGATTCCCCCAGCTCCATTTTTTTCCCTCAAGACTGCTTTGGCTCTTCGGGGTCTTTTGTAACGGCAGTTTATTTTTAAGAGACAATGTTTTTTGAACCAAGTTATCAGATTATAAATTTCAGAAATATACTTAGATGTTTCCCACAGTTGTAAAAGTGGTTTTACATATAGGAAAATCACAACCAATTAAAAATAAATTTGGAAAAATTCACGAAATTAAATAAATTATGAAATTACATATATGCTAAATCAAAGAATTCCAAAGATATATAATATATTATACATGTGCACCATGTTTCAGAATCTGGGTATGGTGCATATACATCCCAGGATGTTATGTATATGTTATGTATATGTTATTTCAGGTCTAAATATGTGTAAGTGATATCCCCTTTTACTGAAATGCAAGTTCATAAATATTCACTGAATGACTAACATGGGTTCAGTGTGTCTCTTCCTAACATGTGTAAAACAATGTTATATTAAATTGTAATTTTCAAAGGAACATGGATCCTCCCTGTGGATTCATGAAAAAGCATTTATCTGAGTTGAGATATATGCTAATTTCAAGAATGAGTCAGACTATCTATCAAAGAACATTATATAGGATAAACTGAATACAATTAAAAACAAGAAGTGCTAGAGAACAGTCACATTGAATAACAAAATTTGAGACTGTGATGAAATAGATCAGTGATCAATAGATTTGGGGTACTAATATAAGTCCTTTAAAACAGATTACTTCATTTGAGGCCTATGATGGATTTTGTGGTAGATAAAATAATAATTCCCATTTTTGCCAATGGGAGAAAGAGATGCTTAGAGAGATCAAGTGTCATGCCATAGTCATACCACTAGGAAACAATAGTTAGGATTTGCTCTATACCATCCATCTCTAGAACTCATTCTTTCCTTAAACTATAAAATATTTTCTACAACAAGGAGTATCAATAAAACCTTTTTTAAATTCAAGAATTGGAATATATTACACCTAACCAGGTAGATAAATATCAGAAAAAAAATCCTGGACTATTAGAATTCAGGGACCTGGGCCCTTGTCTCAGCTCTGGACAAATTAGCTACACTTTACAGGCAACTCACTTAATCTTTACATGCCTCAGTTTGTCAATTTGTATATCAAGAAGGCTGGAGATGATGCACTTAAAATCTTCTCCTTCTCACTCAATATTTGCAAATTTCCTGCTGCATTATTGGTTGTTTTCTGCTGTATCTGATTCTGCCACAATTTTCTCTTCCACTCCCAGCACACCGTGATATTTACATCAATAGGATAAAGTTAAGTCACTCATTGTGCTAAATTGGATTTGTAACTATTGCTTCCTGACATGAAGATAACTTGATGATCCAAGACTGTACCTAAGAAGACAGAGATAAACTTATATTAATTTAGATTTGTGATGTTGAATTTTAGTAAACTCAGGTGCTAAGATTAAGGTCGGTGAGATAATAATCTATTTGGGTTTGTAATTCTATAAAATGAAAATTTCTAAATATTTTAAACTATAGTTTTTTATAACACAGTATAAAAACGTTTAAATTTCCTAGGTAATTTTTTACATATGATACTAAACAATACTAAAATTAAAATATGACACTAAATTTTAGCAATGAATCAAAAATTAAGTTAAATAAATGAATTAGAAATCTTTTGTAGTCTGCAATTTGGGAAAAGAAAATATGCAAAATATTGCTTTACAAGCAATTTATTCTCTTAAAAAGGTATTACAAATGTTGGTGGGAACATAAGCAGTATTTACATTGATGAATAGAAGTTATTACAGCTTCATTTATGGGATACACCTTATTTACTCATTCTTTGACCCCAGTCTACTCTCATCCCTCTTTCAAACATCTTAACTGAATACATATCTATAAATTTTATGGAATGAATTTATTTAATATATTAGCTGGGTCTGTTCTTTCTGACTCATGTAGGGAGACAGCCTGGCCAGCCACCCCAAAAATGCTTGAGACTTACATGAGGCCTGTAGACATCACTATCCACCACAGGGCATGGGAGCTGCAGGCTTGTTTCTTGTTACTTGCCATCAGCCATGCCCACCACATGTGTGCACCGATCCAGAATACTCAAGCTCGTTCTCTTGTTGCTGCAACATCAGAGCTGTCCGTCTTCTCAGGCACACACTTCTGCGATCAAGAAAAAAGAATTGACTTGCTTCTAGGTCTTAACTGAATATGTGTGAGACTAAAGTGTCCCAGCTCATTTAGGAAACGGACCTGATGAAACCAACCAAACCTCACCTAACTGTAATACCCTGCAAGTGTCATCTCCTTCTAACCTCTTGTACTCTCATCCCCAAAAGAATCTGTGTTGTTTACCCCTTCATCCATAACCATTCTCAGATAAGCCCATGCTATATGTCTCCCTGAACTGTTCCAGATTAAAAAAAAAAAAATGGAGAAGACATTAAATTATGTTGGGATATTTGGCTGACTTTCATCTAGAGAAAACTGTAAATTTAAATCCCTACCCTAAAATATTCACAAAATAAAAATTAATTTTAGTTAAATTAAAGATTCAAATATTTGTTTAAAACCTATATAACATTAACTGCAGAACTGAGGGATATAATCATAATTTTGAGGTATGTGATTGGAGGTCATATCAAATAACACCCCAAATGCAGACTCTAAGAAACAAGACAGATACATTAGCCCGTGTTAAAATAAAAATATCTATACAACAATATATATTATAAAGCAATGTAAAAGATAAATAAAAAGGCCGAGTAAATATTTGCAGTATATATAATAAAGGTTTAAATTATATTTTAAAATATGTAAAATTCTTCTTTTAAAGAAAAAACTCAATGGAAAGAAGCCAAAATATGAATAAACAAATCACAAAAGAAAAAATAGTAATGGCCTATAATCATTTAAAAGAAGCTCAACCTCACTAATAATTAGAAAAATGTATATTAAAATAATTAAAAACAATTTTAACTCATCATATTGACAATTTTTTTTAAAAAAAAGACATAATATCATTTCTTAGTACGGGTGCCAGAAAATGGCTTCTTTCTCATAATGTTGGAAGGAGCAAAAATCGGACAGATTTTTTTTTTTTAATTTTTATTTATTTATTTTTGGCTGCGTTGGGTATTCATTGTTGTGCACGGGCTTTCTCTGCAGCGAGCGGGGAATACTCTTGGTCGTGGTGTGCAGGCTTCTCATTGCGGTGGTTTCTCTTGTTGCAGAGCGTGGGCTCTAGGTTCACGGGCTTCAGTAGTTGTGGCTTGCAGGCTCTAGAACGCAGGCTCAGTAGTTGTGGTGCATGGGCTTAGCTGCTGCACAGCCTGTGGGATCTTCCTGGACCAGGGACTGAACCTGTGTCCCCTGCATTGGCAGGCAGATTCTAATCCACTGCACTACCACAGAAGCCCTGAACAGATTTTTAGTAAGGAAATTTAACTAAAAAATATATGCTAAAAACATTAATTACCTAGAATGTAAATTGCTTAATTTGAGAGTCTAGATCTTGAATTTATTTGCCATTATCTGCCCCGGTATTGCTTTTTACACACACAATGGGTTGGAATTTTTACTTAGTTATTTATTGGATTATTTACTCACACTTCTGGATTGAATTACTTATTTAAAAAACACATTCCCTTACCCCATTTAGATGACATTAAAAATATTATTATGGATAATATGGCATATTGATAGTTATCTCGTGATTTTCTTCTTACTAAAGCAAAATAGAAACGTTTGAAATATATGCTTGTTGGCTTAGAAATCAACTCCAGAGAACAAAGATCTAGTTTAAATCATTCCTAAAGTAACTGTTAAAACAGTCTCAGTTATAACATATTCTTTTTTTTTCTATCTTGCCTCCTTCAGTTTCTACGTCTAAATTCCAATATGTATCTTGATTACTCCCATGTTCATGTCAGCAAGTGTTAACTGTACCTTTAGTATGTTTCATATACTTTACTATTGATTATGAGAAAGAAAATAAATATGGCATGGATTAGCCCTTAAAAATCTGCTGGGGAAGCTGACTTGTATATGACAAGCAACAAAGATATTAGGAACATAGTAAGAGATAAAACAAAGTTCAGTGGTGGCAAAGAAGAAGAAAACTAATTCCAACTCATGGGTTAAAAAAAGTTGTTTGAGGAATTGACATTTTATGCACACTACATAAGACTGATAATTAAAATATTGTCTCTAAAATTTTGTTTTCTTTCTTCTTTCTTTCTTTCTTTTTCTCCCTCTTTCTTTCTTTTTACAATTATGTTCCTTAAAAATTTTCAAATCCATACATATTTTTTAAATTCCTAGAGGAACTTATGAGTTAATGGAATTCTTTAGTGATTTCTGGATGAGGTGAATAATTGTTCTCTGATGTTTCTTTTCTAGAAATCCAGATTTCCAAATATTGGAGAGTAAAATTAAGGACACACACCCATATATTCATTAGTTTGGTGTTCAGTGGTATCACTAAAGGTATTGATGAGCAATTTTTAAATTCACTTCTGAAATTTAAAAAGAATCTTATAAAAATATTGCTATGACATTTATTGCTTTGTGCACGCATTATATCCAACATAGTAACTAGGAAAAAATTAAGGGAATTTACATAAAGTTTGAATTACTATTATTATTATTATTTTTTTTTTTTTTGCGGTACACGGGCCTCTCACTGTTGTGGCCTCATGGGCCCAGCCGCTCCGCGGCATGTGGGATCCTCCCGGACCGGGGCACGAACCCGTGTCCCCTGCATCGGCAGACGGACTCGCAACCACTGCGCCACCAGGGAAGCCCTACTATTATTTTTAACGTATCTTTTTTTTTTGGTTGTTATTTAGATTTCTTGGCAACTTTCCCTGCTACGTGGTTAAATCTCTATTCGTGAGTCACTGATACATGGGAAAGACAAGTACTATTTCATTTAACTTCACAAGTCATCTGTGCCTTTGTCTCTCTCTTGAATCCCTTAAAATGTCCCCGGCCCTGTTATGTTCTTCTGTTTTGTCAGTTTGTACTATTCTTCTGCTAGCCCTCCCAATATGTATGTACCACCCACTCCTGCCACAGACACCAAAACACCTTGGTAAGTTGAAGAGATGTTGAGTTTTGTTCCCTGTTTTTCTTTGGAGCCAGAAAAAAAAAATCTACAAGTTGCCTCCCTGGGAGAGGACAACACGTTCACCTAGCTAAGGGCTAAGAGGAGAAGCAGGACAGTGTAGGGGTGGAAAGTGGCACAGAGGAAGGAACAAAGAACAGGGACGGGGGCTAGAGGGTTTTCTGGCATCTGTGAGAGGAAAGGAAGTAGAGGAATTGAACTCTATGCCTGGAGGCTACTCCCACTTCCTTTCTGCTCAGTGAACCATTGCTCATCCTTTAAATCTCAATTCAATCACTACATCCTCTGTGAAGTCTTTCCTGATTGGTTCAGGAGTGATTAAGCACTGCTTCTATTTCATTTTACACAAACTTCTATAAAGGCAAATATCTTGCTGTTTTGTGTTACTAGCATAAAGAAATGTGATTTTCTTAAAAGGATTCAGCCCCTGCTCCTAAACGAGAGAGTGCTGACTTATAGGTTGCTGGAGTTATGGCCTGAGATGCTCTTAAATTGAAGAAATGTTTCTCAAGAAAGATAGCAGCCAGGTTACCTTTTAATTTTGTTGTCTGGGGTATGCAAGTTGAGGGCCAGTACCAAGTTGCCTGATGCCATAAAGGAGGAAGAAGGGAGTAAGTGGGGTCAGTAGACAAAGAAAAATAGATAACGAGTCTAGAAAATAAAATAGAACTCTCTGATTTTAAAGAAGTGATTCCAGATATAGAAAAGGAAAATGCATTACATACAGAAGTACTTCCAAAATTGCAATAGTCTTGGTGATGGTAGTGAAAGAGTTGATACATGACAATGTGTTGGGTCCAGCCTCAAGGTAGCCATGGGTGAGATGCTAGCTTCCCACATGGGCTCTACTTGTTTATTTACAAACTATCCTCCCCTGAAGGTAAGCCAATCAAGTTAAGAATATTTGCTTTTTCATCTTGATATTTCCAGTAGCTCACATAGTATGCATGCTATCTGTTTAATAAATAGTGGTTGGAAGAATAAAAAGGAAGAGACCAAATTGTGCCTAAGCACAGAGTGAAAGATTGAGTGAGTTGGTCTGACCTATCCATGCTGGTACTAGTGCAGCCACTAGATAAGTCAGTGATTTTGTATATGTGTCCTGTTGCCTGGGCCAAGGGACAGCTTCTAGCAGCTAAGTCTTCATTTTCCTTGATCAGTAACACTAGGAAAAAAAAGAAAAAAAAGGTATGTCGTTATTGCCTGAGGCTATAGGACAGCTCACAATTTTCTCCAGTCCTTTCACCAAATCTTTATCACCCAATACCAAATACATACACCCAAGCATTTTCCCTCTATCATCTGTCTTGGCACACCTATTTGGGGAAATCTAGGGCAAAATTCCCATCATACCTGTGCCTAAAGAAAGCCTATATTCTCTAGAATAAAGAAATAGAAAGTCTGTCCTCTGTGTGTGTTATGCAACTGATGTGTGGTGTCAGTACTCCAAAATCTGGTGCTAATATTCAGAAGGTTTTTCGTTCTTATCATTAAGAAACTCAGAATAACGGTTACGTATTACAATAAAATTTTAAAAGTTAAGTTCAAGTTCTAAATATAATAAGTCTTGGAAACTTTTACTCTGAAATCACACTGGCCTATTAAAAAAGAAATATACACTCAATATGTATACTTCAAAGCATCACTGTTTGGATAAAACTGAAGGAAAATTTTGTTTAAGATAGACTAATACATAGATATTAAAAAATGAAACAATTCTAATGAAAATAAAAATCTTAGATAAGATTTATTATGTTATTATGTTAGTTACTTCAGATGTTAGACTAGGAGAACATAAAATTTCCTTTCCATTTCTTTTAAAGTGAACCAATTATTTTTAGCCTGTCTGAAGTAGGGAAATGGGAAAACTATTGCTTAATTTTAATAGAAGAAAAAAATAGTCAATATTTTAGGGCTATCCAATAGAAAATGAGAATGAATTTCAAATGTGTTTTAGCTAGGCCAATTACATACATCTGTGGTTTTTCATACTATCTAGTAGGTTATCATGCTTGCATAGTTAAAATGCCAGAGGAATGCACTTAACTGCAGAATGCAGATCAGAGAAAAATATTGTTTATATAGTGGGAGGTAAGATAGTTCCTGTAAATGGAAAGCCTCAAGATATCTTTCAACTAGCCAGTGTCAACAGATTTCTTAAATTTTAATATTCTTGGTCTGTTCATACATGTTTTATTCCAAATTATTCAAGTTCAGCCATAGCAGTCCTGAGAGTTTCAAGATAATGTTTCCTTTAGACTTATTACCTCCATCTTCTCTTAACATTCATATCCTGACATTTAAGAAATTAAGATATTTATTAGTTTTTCAGTTTTTATCAAATAATTCAAGAAGGTTCCTCTAGGCAGTTAGAAAATAATCCTGCAAAAATAGAATTCTTAAAAGACTGCTTTTTTTTTCTGTCCTAGCCTTATACCAGTCTACAACTATCATTCTTACTTAGAGACAAAATGACAAACTTTATTAAATAATATAAATTTACATATTCCAACAGCTGAAAGGTTTTATTTCGCTTCTCTCCAACCTGTCTGGTAGGTAACCGGTACGTAAACTGAGAGTGCCACAGAGATGAGAAGTCACTGAGCAATGTCATGTCTGTATCTACGTGTCTGGTAAATATTGCTGTGTTTCCACAGTGAAAAGACAGGAGAATATCTTCTGATAATATCCAAAGGGCTAGTGCAAGTGCCAGCCCTAATAGGTCATTTCAATCTGACTGCTGCCGACACTACCCCATATTATTAAGTCTTCAAATGAGAAGAGTCTTTCTAGTTCCCATTGCCAGGAAACAGACAAGGCATATGATGTAGAATCCATAAATAGTGAGTTTATCCCAAGTTAAGCTTTGAAGTGATTTTGACTGCTAGAGATACTCAATCTTTAGCCTTTAATACATTATATTAGCTCACTCTGAACTGTTTGAAATATTCAAGAACAAAGAACTGTTCACCTCAAAATTAAGATATGAATTTTAGCAACAGGTTTTACATGATGGCATGCCTGCTGCTAAACATGGAGACAAGCACACCCTCATGTATTTCTTATTTGGCTTCAGTTTGAAATTTATTTTGTATTTTGGGTTCTTTATTAACATTTTATATTTTATTTTGTTAACCTCTGCATTAAACATTGTGCCTGGCACAGAGTAGGAGGTGAAATCATGATAAATAAATTGCATTGAACATGCTTTGTGTTCTTCTTTCAGTGAAATCCTTAGAGAAGGATATGCTTCCTTGAAGCATTAGTGCTGGTACTGTGAAAGGTTACAGTTGAAATAATGTTTTCAAAGAAAACATGCAGGCATTCAGCATGGGCCAAAATACTCTTGTTGGTCAGGTGGGACTCCTACTGAAATTTTATCCACAACATGACTATCCCAAAACCCAGGCTCACTGCGTGGGTGAAAAAGTAGGATTGAAATTGACCCCAAAGAAAAGAAAACAATGTTTACTTGTAGGACTAGTCATTACATTTACTTCCCATGAAGAACTATTTACCTATGTAAGTAAGACAACATTGAACATACTATCTTGATGGAAATGTTATAGTAACACATAATTTACATCTGCTGATCACCGATGCAGTTAGTCAGCAGGAGTAGCTATTATACAAAGCATGCCAAATAGGAGTAAAGAGTTAAGTGGTCCATGTACAATTAGCCTCCCCTAAGCAAGCAAATTATCCAAAGAATTGCTTACCCTCCCCACATTACTAAAGGGAGTGAAAACATGATTGTATTTAGTAAACTCCTGTACATATATACGGTAGACACATTTCATATATCTAGCCTTCCCCAGCTTCCTTTGTGATTTCATGTTACTGGAAACAACTTTGGGCAAACTGGAGGTGAAGTCAGAAAACGGATGGGCCAAAGCTTTCCCTCACTCTCTCTCTCTCTCTCTCTCTCTCTCTCTCTCTCTCTCTCTCTCTCTCTGTGTGTATGTCTCTCTCTGTGTGTGTGTGTGTGTGTGTGTGTGTCTCTCTCTCTCTCTTTTGGCCCCTTCCTTGCTTTGACTGATTTTTTGTTTGTTTGTTTGTTTGTTTGTTTTTAAACTAGCTTTAGCTTTAACTGATTTTTTTCTGTCACAGATGTTACTAATGATGCACAAATTGCTGGAACCAATGTGGAAAATATTGCACAAAAGAAACACTATCCTTTTAGTTTTATTGCCAGGTATAATTGATTCCATACAGTCTGGTCATCATTCTAGTTGATTCTATTTCTTCCAGCACTTCTTTTGGGGAGAATGAGAGATGGAGTAAAAGAGTTGCGTTTACCTAACTGCTCAGAAATTTAAAAATAGGAAATGATCATTTAAATACCTTACTTACTTTGCTTTATTTTTATATTTATTTATATTTTAACTCATCTTTCAATGGCCAAACATAATTTGACCTTTATAGTTTAAAATATATCTTATCAAGATTAACAGGCTATTAAATGTGCAGGTGGTCTCTTAAAAATGTTTAATTATAGGACATTTGCCACAAAGGCTCCTTAAATAATACTTCACCTGATGAGCTTTCCTTAAATATCCAACTTTAGATTACACAGTGTTTTGCAAATGAATTGATACTTGAACAAAACTCTCGCATTTACGTCTGCTACCTGAATATTTTTATGCGATAAGTTCTTTTCTCATGAGTCATACATCAGGGAATCCTACTGAAAAATAAATCACTCAAACTTTTTAAATAGTTAATTTGACATTTTTTTGGTGATGTGTGTTTTGATTAAGTTGAAACCAAGAAAAAATAGTAAAAATAAGCTATCTGATATATATATACCTGTTTATTCACTATGAATAGCATGTAGAAGCAAGGTCATTATACCTCCTACAGAAAGGCAGACTTCAGTGATCTCACAGATATTTTTTTCTTCTTTATATTATTTTATCCATAAATGATGTAGGTCATACTTGAAGAGATAATGAGAATTTGGAATGTGATGATGTCCAAAGCATCCCTCCCACTCCCAAAAGCATCTTTATTTTTCTTCACGTTATTCTAGAATGTTTATTAAAATATATTTTCCAAACACATGGAAACATTTGCAGAAATGTCACATAGCCAACACTAATTCAATACTTCTTTTTATATTGCTGTCTTTTTAGATCTTTAGATCCGCTCATCTTTCACTGTTCTTTGAGAAGTCTGTGAAAGGGATTACATTTCTCTGCATCTAGATAGAATCATTTTATCTTATGTCTACCTAATTTCTTTCCAGCAGTGGAAGACTTCAAGACTGTAAGTAAAAGAACTTGCCAGCAGCCCAGAGCATAAGTTCTAAACTTGCCTATAAATTAAGCACAAAGAAAGTAAGTGACATGCAAATATATTTGAAAATAACGATGGCAATTTAGCAGAAACAAAAGACATAAAATATATAGTTTTGTGTTTTAGATAGATAGTTGTGTTCAGAGAAACCCAGAGCTTCTTCTTACTATTAGTTAAAGGGAAATAGACATCTAGCATGTATTGAAAAACATCATTGTAATAGCACCTTCACTTTGAATCAACTTAAACTACGACTTTAAATGCATGCTAATGATAAATGCTAGTAACTGAAAGTTAGGAGAATGTGTTAGTGATCTTCTCAATCAGTTGTAAGACATAATACAAGTAAGTCTCTGATGTTTGCTATAACAAAGCTCAAAGTAAAGGCAGTTAAGGTACCATGTGCTCATCTAATATGAAGACACGTAACCTGTAAGAACCAAAGAAAGTCTTGTAGATACAGATAATTGTGCTTTAATTATTTTATTTCCAAGAGGATTTACTTTATTCCAGATAGAAACTTGCTCTGTAAAGAGAAGAATGATATTGCATTTCCTGTTTTAGTTTTCATTCCAATGCAAAGAGCAAGGGGAGGCACCTGTCTGCTAGGTCTGGTGACACAGGCACTCTGCTTCCCTTGGGTTCCAGATTGGTTCACCAGGAGCAAGTGTTAGGGACAAAGATGGAGATAACCAAGGTTCCAATCCTGAAGACTGAGGGCCACGGTTGTTAGCAGCCAGGAGTGTCCCGCCAGCTGTGGCTCAGGCCGTCATCGCCAAAGTTTACCTCTACACATGAAACTGGGGGAAATAGAATTACTTAAACTTATTTTTATGTCAAAATTCATGGTGGAAGAAAATAGTGAGTTCAAGGAAATGTATTATTTCATAAAGACCTTCCTTCAACTCATATAATTGAATTTTTCATTGGATAAGAAGGGCTGAAATATACTCTCAATTAGTTTTGTTGTGAAAAAAAAAAAGTGAACCATTTCTCTATTTGTGTTACAAATAGATCTCTTCTTTTTAACGATTTTTTATGGTAACACCCAAATTCTCTCTCTCTCTCTTTTTTTTTTTTTTGCTGTACGCAGGCCTCTCACTGTTGTGGCCTCTCCCGTTGCGGAACACAGGCTCCGGACGCGCAGGCTCAGCGGCCATGGCCCACAGGCCCAGCCGCACCGCAGCATGTGGGATCATCCTGGACCGGGGCACGAACCCGTGTCCCCTGCATCGGCAGGCGGACGCTCAACCACTGCACCACCAGGGAAGCCCCAAATTCTCTTTTTATCCCCATTCTTTCCCCCTAGACAAATTGGTAGACTCCTATAGCTTTAATTAACTTTTCTGTATAGTTGATTCCCAAGTTTCTTACAGGCTCCAACATAAGCTGAAGCCCAGAAAAGCTCCGGAATAAGAGAAATAAATCCTACTACACTTGCACACCTCAGAATATCTTGAGGACAATTCAGATTTATTACATCCAGAACTGAGCTCTAATCCATATTCCTTCTAAAAATAAAAACCTTCTAAAAATAATCTGTACTCCTTCTAAAAATAAAAACTATTTCCCCTCCTCTTCATTGTCACAATCTAATCACCTAAGTTAGAAATCAGAAAGCCACTTCAGGATTTTCCTCTTCTGCCCTATGCCACTCCCTCTACCTCACATCCAGTTAGTAACCAATACATGTCATTGCTGTCATTAATATTTGTCTTTTTTTTTTTTTTGCATGGAACTGTCACCACTACCATGATTTCATTATTATAGTCCTGACCTCTTCATCCCCCACTTATTTCCCATCTGTATGCTACTGTCAGAGTAAAATTTCTTCAATATAAAGGAGCTAATTTTGTCTCTTTTTAAAAATACTGTCCTCTGCTTCCCACTCCACCAAACTTAAAGCTCTTAGCATAATACACAGGAGACCTCATGACCTAGTTGCGTTTTTTTACTCCCATCTCTTCCGGGTACTCATGTCCTTCTTTCCTACACAACCACCATATATACCAACATTACAAATAAAACAAATTAAGTTACTTAAAAGAACCTTGCTCTATTATACCCTCAGACCTTTGTAAATACCAGTTCATCTACCTGCTTTTTCCACAGTTCGCTTTTTTTGGGCTGGTGAATGCTTAGTTACAGTTTCACATTAAGATTAAATATCACCTCCTTTATATAATCAGCCCTGATCCCTGAAAGATCCCTTCCCTGTGCTATCTTGGTAACTTATGTACTTACTTCACTTTCTCACAGTTTGTCTGTGACTGTTGACATTGCAGACTTCCTCACTAGACTTGGAGAAATGTAAGTGCAGAAATCCTGTGTTATTCATGTTTGATTTCTCAGCACTTAGTCACTCTGCTTTGACATTTTTGCACAAATGGTGACCTGAAAATATATGCATTATGACTTAAAAGACTGGAGAAATAAGATAATATTTTCTACAGAATGATGAGTGTTGATGTTTTCTTTCAGTTAAAGGTTCATATAAATCTTATTCATTCATATGAACTGTTCTATTTCTCTAACACCTTAAGGACAATAATATTAACAGGATGGGATGAGAGTGAGATTTAAAAATGCAAAGTTATAGTTTGATGATCATTTACTTTGTTTAATAAACCCATGTATTAGAGCATTTCTCAAAATCCCATCACCATACATGGTTTCATTTTAGCCGCAAGCTATCATCTGGGCATGGAGATATTTAAATACTTATTTTACTGCTGAGGACACTAACCATTAGAGAGGTTAAATGATTTTACCAAGGCAGAATGTTAGAAAATGTAGGAAACAAGACTTAAACCCATATCCTCTAGCTACGAGTCCAGAGTTCTTTCCTCTCACATCATCAACTGTGTAAATAAGGTCCAGACATGTATTTTTGATGTTGGATGTATGGAGTCTTTCATAATCTCTGGTCAGATGCTGAAATTAAGTTAGAAGTGTAAGAGAGTTATTGAGAGGTAACCCCTGGGATCAGAGAAAGCAGGATTGGGCAGAGAGTCTCAGACTATAACTCATTTATGACAGACTCTCAGTCACCCAAAGGGGAGCTTTGGAGCACAGATTACAAGTCAGGTAAGTCTCTCACTGTGCAAAAATTGCCAGGCCCTGCAGTCTTCACTCTACTCAGTCATTGGCAGGGGCTACTCTGGAAGTACTTGACCTTGGTTCAAAAGTGAGGCAGATCCCCCAGGTACTAACAGCTGGAGGCTGTCAGCTAACTACCCTCCTTGCAACTAGATGGCCAGGTCTTTCTTGAAGGTACTGCAATAGTAACTTATATTCACACATAAGCTGTGGAGTTATAGGAGTCTAAAACTTCTTGGAAATGGTGAAGCAAGAGACAAGCAGTGAATTAACACAGATTGTAGAAAAGAAGTTGGCTCTGAAGGGTATTGAAGTTAAATATGTTTAAAGTCTTGTTTTTAGAAAAGTGTGCTCCACCAAAAGTTCACATGAGCTATATTACTTTATGAATTTGTCTCCCTTCACCAAGAAAATAGGTTGGCCATACTCAGTGAATCTTTTCTAACAATCTTCAGAATATGAGAAAACATTTCCTTATGAGTCACATAATTCTATTTTGGTGACTTGTAAGCAAGTTTGTACATGAAACATGAAAATGGAAAACAGCTGGACTTAAAATTTTGTATATGAGAATTTTCTTTAGTAGTTTATCAGTTTATAGAATGTATAAGATGGCTTAGAAATTACCATTGTCAAAAGTGGCCAGATGACTCCTGAAAAGCAAATCTAATTTCAGCATCGAAAGAGCTTAAAATGTAAAAATACTGCATACTGTTCCAAGGATTCTTACATAAGAAAAATTTGTAGAGTTACATAGTTAACTATTGGATAACTCAAATAATCATCTTGAGATAAGTGGAAATAATATTAGAAAAATCATTGCTGAGGAAGTACACATTTTCAACTGTTTCTGAGTTTTCATCCTGAATATATTATAGCAATCTTATGAATATTTTGCTAAAGTGAAGTAGGATTAGCTATCCATTTATAGGTGTAAATAAATTTATTTACTTATTTACAGAGGTAGTATTACTTAGATCTGTGAGTATGTCTGAACCATTTAGAAGTCAAACAAATACAGTTCAGCAACTAAAGTATTTTCCAAACAGTTGAAAACCATTGACTTATATTTTTCACAGAATTCTGAAGAGAATCAAAGTGTGTAATTCTCAGCAATATTTATAACATCCCCCTTCAAATCCCTATCCTATTTATCAGATATAGTCATCACTCTTCCTCCATCCCCAACAAACATTTTTTTTTCTCTATTTCCTTTTCTCTCCAATCTTGTATTATGAAAGTTAACTTAGCTAGAACCCTTAAAAATTTCAGGGGGAGAATGAGAAATATTAATCTGGTAATAGCAATATTCTCTTTGAGTAGGGAATATCATGAATACAAACTAATTAATGTAACTTTTGTTCTAGTCACCTTTTGCAGAACTCACTCAACTTTCACAATTTTGTATAATGTTCAGGCATTATGGAAAAGCATTTTCAGAATGTCAAACTACTTAGGAATGTATTTTGAGAAGTAAATCAATGGCCATTATGTCACTGTAGATGTTTTCTTCTGGGCCTCAACAACCTATGAGTTTACAAACATTTTAATGACAAAAATCACAATGGCTTGAAGTTCACACAGGCTTTTTTTTTTTTTTAACAGAATCTGATTTCCTAATAATTTCTGGAATTCTCACTTACAACACAAATCCATCTTGGATGTCACTAACTTCACAGTTAGCATCTGGTCTGTAACACACTTTGCCCTTAGGTCACCTCCTGCTGGCTCAAAGTCAGGATCCCTAGGGTTTCTGCTGCTTACACTACAAATACTTTTCTCTATGTATGGACCCAGTGCATCCTACAATGTATTACCACGGTATGGTGACCAAGTTGTGATGTTTTAAAAGACGTCAATGAGTGAGTGGGGACAATACAAGAAAACAGTCAAAAAAAACTAGATAAAGTTGAATACTCTCCCAGGATTATATAACACAAAATTTATAGGAAGCTCATATTATGCAAGCTGTTTCATAGGTACATAATAAAATTTTAGAGATGTAGAAAATTTTGTTTTTTATGGAAATTCAGATTAGCCCTTTGATTATGAAGTAAGCATACATGGCAAAGACTATAGCAAGAAGACATTTTGCTTTTGAATGTTTTTGTTTTATTCTGTTTTGTTGTGGATTTTTGCTATAGAGATTCTTAATCCAGCAGTTTATATTATTTAGGTGTCGCAGGGTTATTCTACATCTTTTGTAGTAACTTCTTAGGTAGCTACATGAGTCATGAAGGCCTTCTTTGTACTAAATGAGTACTTTGTACTTAAATAAGTACAAAGAACCCTAAGAGCCAGGACAAAGTCAGGCAGACCTCCAGACTAGCGTGGCCCATGACCCAGGTTCACTTACTTCGTGGAACACAGAAGCAGAACGAGAAAGCTAAATTTGAGCTCTGAATGCAGCAATCCCATGCTCAGACTCAGCAATCAACGTGGGTATGTAAGAGTGAGGAGGATGGAAAGATAGGAAGGGTCTTTCTTGCCAATACTGCTGAAGGAACAAAAGTTCCTATATTATTCATTAATTTAGGGATACTGACAGAAGAAGAAATGTATGGTTCTTCCTACAGTTTCAACACATGGTTCTTGTATTCATTAGGGTTAATTTGTCAGTAATTAACGAAAATCTGAAATAATACACAGGTACTGATTTTTCTCTCACATAACAGATGTCATGAGGTAGAATTCAGCTGTCATTTGAAAGTTTCACTGTCCTCACACACCCAAATACCCTCTGAACCTTGTATTATGCAACTTCTTTCATAGCACACTATTCTGCAAACCACATGTGCCTCTTTCTGCTTTTTAAGCATGCTGTGCTCTTTTCTGTTTTAGGGCCCATAAAATATGACCCAAAATTGATCTATCTAAGGGTCTGATGGCCTGAGCTATTCAGAAGTGTCTGGATAATTGGCCTTTGTTCTACTTTTGCAGAAATAAATTCAGAAAAGTACTTAGGACTGGGTGTCCTAGCACAAGAGTGGTAAATAAGAGGCTTATTAATGCTGGATTTGTCTTATTGTGTACTGATGAATAAATTTTATATTTCTGTAAGTAGCATGTTTACTTTTTCACTTCTTGATATCCCATTGTAAGCCTTACTTACTTACCACTATGGAAGATGGAAATTTAGTTGCCTTTCCCTTTCTCCCACTTCATTACATTTTACCTAAGTATCCTTATTTCCAACGTACAGGTATACCTCTTTTTATTGCACTTTGAAGATATTGCTTACTTTTACAAATTGAAATTCTGTGGCAACCCTGTGTCAAGCAAGTCTATCAGCTCAATTTTTCCAAAAGCATTTGCTGTGTCACATTTTGGTAATTATAGCAGTATTTCAAATGTTTCCATTATTTTTACGTTTGTTATGGTGATCTGTGACCAGGGATCTTTGATGTTACTATTGTAATTCTTTTGCGATGCCATGAACCACAACAACATGAAATGGCAAACTTAATCATAAATGTTGTACTGCTCTGCTGACTGCTCTCTCCCTCCTCTCTTTCCCTCCTCAGGCCTCCCCATTCCCTGAGACACAACAATATTGCAATTAGGCCAGTTAATAACCCTACAGTGGCTTCTAAGTGTTCAAGTGAAAAGAAGAATAGCATGTCTCTCACTAGATCAAAAGCTAGAAATTATGAAGCTTGGTGAAGAAGGCATATCTAAAGCTGAGACAGGCAGAAAGCTAGGCCTCTTGTGCCAAACTGTTAGTCACATTATGAATGCAAAGGAAAAGTTCTTGAAGGAAATGAAAAGTGCTACACCAGTGAACACACAAATGATAAAAAAAGTGAAACAGCCTATTGCTGATATGGAGAATGTTTTGGTGATCTGGATAGATCAAACCAGCCACAACATTCCCTTAAGCAAAAGCCTGATCCAGAACAAGAGCCTAACTCTTCGATTCTATGAAGGCTGAGAGAAGTGAGGAAGGCTGCAGAAGCAACGTTTGAAGCTAGCAGAAGTTGGTTCATGGGTTTAAGGAAAGAAGCCAACTTCATGACAAGAAAGTGTAAGGTGAAGCAGCAAGTGCTGATGTAGAAGCTGCAGCAAGTTATCCAGAAGATCTAGCTAAGATAATTAATGAAGGCGGCTCCACTACACAATGAATTTTCAGTGCAGACAAAACAACCTTCTCTTGGAAGAAGAGGACATCTAAGACTTTCATAGCTAGAGAGGAGAAGTCAATGCCTGGCTTCAAAACTTGAAAGGACAGGCTGACTCTCTTGTTAGGGGCTAATGCAGCGGGTAGATTGAAGTTGAAACTAATGCTCATATACCAATTTGAAACTCTTAGGGCCTTTATGAAGTATGCTAAATGTACTCTGACTGCTCTATAAATGAAACAATAAAACCTAGATGACAAGCACATCTGTTGACAACATGGTTTATTGAATATTTAAAGCCCACTGTTGAGACCTACTGTTCAGAAAAAAAGATTCCTTTCAAAATACTACTGCTCATTGACAATGTGCCTAGTCACCCAAGAGGTCTGATGAAGATGTATAATGATATTAATATTGTTTTCATGCCAGCTAACACAACATCCATTCTGCAGCCCATGGATCAAGGAGTAATTTTGACTTTCAAGTCTTATTACTGAAATTTTGTAAGGTTACCATTGCCATAGATAGCGATTCCTCCAATGAATCTGGGCAAAGTAAATTGAAAACCTTCTGGAGAGGATTCCCCATTTTAGATGCCATGAAGAACATTAGTGATTCATGGGAAGAGGTCCAAATGACAACTTTAAGAGGAGTTTGGGAGAAGTTGATTCCAACCCTCATGGATGACTTTGAAAGGTTCAAGACTTTAGTGGATGAAGTAACTGCAGATGTGGTGAAAATAGCAGGAGAAGTAGAATTATAAGTGGAGACTGGAGATGGGACTGAATTTCTACAATCTCAGGATAAATGTTAATGAATGGGGAGTTGCTTCTTATGGATGAGTAAAGAAAGTTGTTTCTTGAAATAAAATCTACACCTGGTGAGGGTGCTGTAAGGATTGTTGGAAACACAACAAAGGATTTAGAATATTCCATAAACTCAGTTGATAAAGAAGGGGCAGGTTTTAAGAGGACTGACTCCAGTTTTGAAAGAAGTTCTGTAAGTAAAAGCTATCAAAATCATTGCACGCTACTGAGAAATCATTCGCATTCATGAAAGGAAGAGTCAGTCAATGTGGCAAACTTCATTGTTGTCTCATTTTAAGAAATTGACACAGCCACCCCAACCTTCAGCAACCATCATCCTGATCAGTCAGTAGTCATCACATTGAGGCAAGTCTATCACTTGCTAAAGATTAAAGATTACAACGTGCTAAAGGTCCAAATGATGGTTAGCATTTTTCAGCAATAAAGCAATAAAGCATCTTTAATTAAGGTATGTACATTAGTTTTTTAGACAATACTAGTGCACAGTTAGACTACTGTATAGTATAAACATAACTTATATGCACTGGGAAACCAGAAGATTAGTGTGACTTGCTTTGTATTGATACTTGTTTTATTACAGTGGTCTGGAACCAAACCCACAATATGTCCAAGGTATGCTTGTAGTTAAGTTGTACTTTTGATTAGTTAAATATGTAGTATTTACATTATAATTAGACATGTTGTCTACTATGATTATGTCTCTCATGTGTAACTTTTTTGCTAGAATTAATAAATGATTTGAATTTTTCCATTTTAAAAATTCTCTTTATATTTTCTATTATTTAACCTTATATCTTTGCCAATATTTAAAAATATGTTACAATAAATCCAAATGAATCAAGCATTTTAATTAATCTTCTACCATAAAGCCCTCCTAGAGCAGTTTGATATAGTCCATTCTAGACTGTTTTCCCTCTAGCCCAATATAAGCTCTCATCCTGGCATCTTCATTCTCATCATCTGAGGGAGTCTCTTTGCCTCTCTCCTTTGTTGGATATGCTGTTTCCTGTATCCTAAGTCATTCTCTTTCTTGTTCTGCTCATCCAAGTTTGTGTAGTATATCCTCCAAAAACTTCCTGAGAATGATTGTATAAAAGACAAATGTTTAGAGTCCCTGCATGTCAGAAGTTATATGTATGTGACTGATCATTCAGCTAACTTAAGATTTTAGGTTGAAAAAATTTCCTTCCCCCAGGATTTAGAAGACAAAGTCTATTGTCTTTTAGCTTCCAATGTACTGTTGAGTATTCAGTAATCATTCATACTCGAGAAATTGTGACCATTTCTCCTCCTTTCTAGAAACAACTTATTCCTTTTGGGGCTAGAAATAACAAAATGCCAAAGACTTTTATGTTTATGAGTGTTCCACCCGCATGACCTAATGACCTCTCAAAGGCCCCACCTCCTAGTACCTTTGCCTTGGACATCAGGTTTTCAACATAAAAAATTTGGAGGGACATGAACATTCAAACCACAGCAGCAAGTTTTCAGGATCTTCTCTTTTTCATTGGTCTTCTGAAAATGTACAATAATATACTTACTTTGGGTCTATTTTTAATCCATTGTATATGGAATTTCTCTAATTCAGGAAAAATACATTTTAGATTATAAAGTAGCTACTGTGTATTTGTTTCATGAGTGACTTAATTTTTTTAAACCATTCATTTCTGATTGTTTAAACAATACATACTCAACATAAAAATTTGGTTCATGGTGCATGTATAAATTTGCAAAATGTAATTAACATGAAGGAAAAATCAGGTATAATTCACTAGATTCCTATAAACATTTTGGAATATTTACCAAATATTAGAACAAATTACTTTTGATAACTTTTATAATCGGACTCAGTCCCTTAGTGTTAATCTATGAATGAATATTTCCTCATGTCAAGAAAGATCTCATAGTGGTTTCAGATTTCTATATGTGGACAATTCCACTATTTTTAAACATTAGGTTTGTTTATAGTGTTTGTTGTTATAAATATAAATATGAGATATTTGCATATAATAATAGCTAGTACTAGATCTTCTTACCACATTTCTATTTGGACTCATTTAATCTTCATAAGAACACTGTGACTATACTTATCCTTATTTTACAGAAGAGCAACTGAGGCACAGTGACGTTAAGATCACACAGCTAGTAAGAGGCAGTGATAAGATTTGAATTCAGGCAGTTTTTCTCCACAGTCCATCTCTCACAATATTTCATACCATGCCACCAACAGCTTCAGTATCATTGTCAGATATTTTTTTCCTTAGGATAAATCCCCAGAAATTATATTTTTGGAACACATTGTAGACAAGGATATTTTTTAAAAGAACTGACTGTACTGGAAAAATTTTTTCCTTAACACTGTTCCAGTGTTGAAACTAGTAAGAAAGGGACTTCCCTGGTGGTGCAGTGGTTAAGAATCTGCCTGCCAATGCAGGAGATAGAGGTTCAAGTCCTGGTCTGGGAAGATCCCACATGCTGCGGAGCAACTAAGCCTGTGTGCCACAACTACTGAGCCCGCATGTCACAACTACTGAAGCCCTTGTGCTTAGTGCCCATACTCCACAACAAGAGAAGCCACTGCAATGAGAAGCCCACAACAAAGAGTAGCCCCTGCTCACTGCAACTAGAGAAAACCCGCGTGCAGCAACAAAGACCCAACGCAGCCAAAAATAAAAGTAAATAAATAAATTCATGGGGGAAAAAAGAAACTAGTAAGAAGGTAATGAGGATTGTCTTTCTAAACTTACTCTTAAAACGTGCTAATTCTTACTTTAAAAATAGCCCAAATCAAAGGTGCTGTGTAATCATTTTTATATTCAATTTCTATAAGTACTATAGGTTTATAAAATGTTTAATGATTATTTTCTTTCTTATTTTTTTCTAACTTTCTATTCATTTCCTAGATTCTTTACCAGCACATGTATATTTTATTTATAATATGATGATATTTTAAATGTTAAGGAAGCCCATTTTCTGTTACGTTTGTGATCATTTTCCCTGAATTTTTGTTGTTACATTAAATCTGACATTTATAATTTTAATTTTATTGTTTGGCAAATGCTAATTTTTACAATTGATTTTTTTTTTTTTTTTTTTTTGCGGTACGCGGGCCTCTCACTGTTGTGGCCTCTCCCGTTGTGGAGCACAGGCTCCGGTCGCGCAGGCTCCGTGGCCATGGCTCACGGGCCCAGCCGCTCTGCAGCATGTGGGATCTTCCCGGACTGGGGCACGAACCCGTGTCCCCTGCATTGGCAGGCGGACTGTCAACCACTGCGCCACCAGGGAAGCCCTGCAATTGATTTTTTTTGCTACTTGAAAAGAAGGTATATTCTATAATAGATGAATATGTAACAAACTTAATAAAGGTACTTTCCAAATCATAAAAAATGTTTTTCAAAGTCTAAAAGATATATACTCTCACTGCTATTATGTTTCCGACAATTTATCCATATGTGCACAGTGTGTGTGTGTGTATAAAACTTTACTTACATGTTATTTAATTTTAAAAAATCATGCTTTTCAGGAATATGAGAAAAATAGGCTTTCTAAAAAATCAACCAAATCCCAATTAGAAACATCCATAATATTTGATCAGCTTTATTCCAGATAACTCTCTAGAGAGAAAGAAAAGAAATACAGATTTAATTTTAGAGATGTGTTCTAGTGTTAATAAAATTGTTGTATTTAATTTTAATTGAATGTAACCCAAAATTGCCAAAAAAAAACCTAGTAGAATTGCTAAAATTCAGGCAATTGCTTCTTTACTAAAAGTGATATTATTTCCTAAAATATTCTTCTAAAGTTAAGATTTTTAAAAGATAATGAAAACTTGAAGGGATTAGAGTTTTATTTAAACAACAAATGATTTTCACTTTCTGTCACAACTTATTTTGAAAGTTTTGAAATTCACAGATAATAAACAAGAACAATAAAACAAAGACCCCATATACCCTTGATATAGATTGTTGGAATCACTGACATTTTCTGGTGTTTTGTTTGTTTTGTTTTGCGGTACAATGGCCTCTCCCATTGCGGAGCACAGGCTCCGGACGCGCAGGCTCAGCGGCCATGGCTCACGGGCCCAGCTGCTCCGCGGCATGTGGGATCTTCCCGGATCGGGGCACGAACCCGTGTCCCCTGCATTGGCAGGCGGACTCTCCACCACTGCGCCACCAGGGAAGCCCTTTCTGGTGTTTTTTAAAGTTATGTGTCAATTAATACAGTTTCTATTTACTCCCTATTAGGAAAGACAGCGTAATGCACATTTATATGTCTCTTTTTCTTACTCCCTTGATTTATGTTATTAATATGTTCATACTTCCTTTCTAAACTAATAGTAACTATGGCTGAATTCAGTTTTATAATTAAAAGGATTCATTACTCCCCACAATTCTCTTCCTACTTCCTCAAGGTAGTTTCTAAGGTACTGTGCTCTGTATACTGGTTGTCATAGAATAATTTTGTTTTGTCTATTTGTCTGACACTGAATTTGCTAAAGTTCTTGGACACTTGTGATCATGCATCTGCTGCTCTTATTCATGATGAAAATTTATATAGGAAAATATTTAGGGTTATATTTCATGTCTCTCAGATCTGTAGATATCATCTACTGGTAAGAATACACTGCCTTCTAGTATAAGAGGCTGCTCCTTTCTGTCTGGACACCAATTATTAGTGATGTTAAAACCCCAAGACATGTCTGGTGTCTATTGTTCTCTATCAGTTTTCCCTGGTAAATAGCACACACCATAAATCTACAGATTCCAGTCTTCATTTGTTTCAAAATTTTCACCTATTATATATTTGAATAGATTTTGTATTCTATGCATGCTGTTCTCTCCAAAACCACTAACCATATGTGGCCCAGATGTCCTTTGTTACTATATTTTTAATGTTTTGTAGTCTTATTTAATTAGTTGGCATTTTCCTTTTGTTATGTGTTTTGCCTCAAATCTATCAACATATTTCTGACATTCTTTTCAGCCATTTTATTTTTTTTTGTTTGTTTCTGTAGTACCTTTAATATTTTAATTCACTTCCATTTCTTCCCCATGCTCTATTCTCAAGTTTTCATTTGCACTGATCTATGGTCTCCTGCTCTTTTAAGTCTTTTCTCTCTCATTTCTATACTTCTTTTAAAAAAGATAATGTTTTCTTTCATTATTTTGAAAGATAATTTCTAATGTCTTTCTCTGTTTTTATGGAGTGAGTCTTCTTGAGGTGTATGATATTTATCTTTTGATTATGTGTCTATTCCTGTTATGTTTGGAAGTTTTTATGCATAGAAACTTTATTAGTTCATTTCCCATTAAAACTCATTTTTGAATGAGCAATGGCCTCCAGAAAATACAGTGTTGGGAGAGGCAGTTGGGAATAAGGCACAGGGGGGCACATTTTCTAGAACACACACTCTTCTATTTTCTTTGTATCTGACCACATTCTTTGTACAAGGGACACAATTCCCCTCAAGTTTGCTTAAGAAACTCATGGGCCTCATAACAATTCCTATTCAGGCTCAGGCTGTGTATTTGGTGGTCTGGCTCGACTCCTTCTTTCACTCTACTTCACTCTCTTTAGTCTCCTGGAGCTAGGAAACGAAATCCTAGATAAAAGAAGTTATTTATCAGCTTGATTTTTCTCTTAGCTTCCCTACCTAGTTACTTTAACTGGGTTACTTTCTGGATATTCCACCTAAAACCTAGGACCTGTACTGAACTAGGTCTAATCTCCCTAATCAAACTATACTCACATATGCCTTCCATGAAGGTGATAATTGTGGAGAATATGTATTTTGCTAAAGTTTAAAGGCAACAAATGTTAACCCTTAACACGTTCCTCATCTTAGTTCAGGCTGTAGAGTTTTGGCAAGTGTGCCCCATAGTCTGTGGTTTGAGGTTATGGCTGTCTTTCTTTTTTGGCCACGCCGCCCAGCATGTGGGGGCATGTGGGATCCTAATTCCCAGACCAGAGACTGAACCCCACCCCCGCCTCCCACATTGGGAATGCGGAGTCATAATGGCTGGACTGTCAGGGATGTCCCATAGCTGTCTTTTTATATCACTGATGAAGTACTTTTAATACCTATCGCAAGATGTGAAGTTGGGTAAACTATTAATGTTTTTTCTTAATTTCTGTAGATTTAGTTATTCATTTTTCTGTAAGATTCCTTTGTTCTTGTGAGTGTCAATCTTCTTCCATGTGTCCGATGCAATTGGAAAGGATATGGTGGTTCCATATTAAAAGATGTTAGCATGATACTCACCACTTGAATAGAAATCATGGCCATGTCTTTGAAGTGCAGAAGTTCCTATAGCTTAGTAACGGTATATTTTTGAATTCAATTGTTTTTATGAAGAAAAATACCTTTTCCAGATAGAGAACAGATGCATATTTGCAACAGTTTTCTACTAGCCCTTCTATAGTTTTAGTTTTGTTTTTTGTGGGTTATTTTTATTCTTATTTTAAATTTAATACTTAATAAATTTAGTTGTTATTTTGGAATATAGTATGAGCTGACAATCTAGAAATACTTTTTTTAGTAAACAGCTAAGTTTTTGACACCTTGGCTGAGCAATATATATTTTTCTTTATTGATTTTTGCTTATTTATATTACTGTTTTCACTGATATATTTCAAGTGCATGGAAGAGTGTGGAACATAGTAAGCTCTCAAATATATTTGAATTAATTAGTAATATCTACTCACAAAAATAAATGTGTTTTGCTAGCATTTCCACTCACTGATAAGGATTTCCCTGGTTTCTTATGGAAAACCTAGACAAAGAAGATAGAAAGTATGATGAAAATCTCACATTTGACAAGTGCCGATTGAATTCTTCAGGAGGCAGATGACAAGACAGGCTTAAAAGTGCAGCCATTTTATTGGAGACAATGCCTGTGAAAGGATCAGGATTAGGAAACAAAAGGCTTTAGGCTATTATATAGTTCGGAAACCAGTGAAGGGAGAGGAGGAAGGAAGGCAGATTAGGTAGGAAAGTTTTCAGACTTCAGTGTACCTCTGAGAAAGCCTTGGCCATCTAAATGGGGACCTGTAGGGCAATGGTTGTGCAGAAATGGCCAGCCACTGGTATTTCCATCATGCTCTGTCATTGTTTGTCTTATACTGTCTGTGTGCTTTCTAGGAAAAGCATAACTTCAGCCTGAAATCTCAAGTGGATCATGAAAGTATATACACCACAGTTGGAGACTCTCAACTAAATACTTCTCACCACAGATTCTAGTTTGAAGAGAGATCTTAGTGGAACATAGTTTGGGTTGCCACAGATACCGTTGATAAGCCAACAAAAAGTGAAAGACAAGGAGACTCTACATGAATAATCCTCTTTTCTCAGATAGAACAGTTATGAAAGAAAGAGACTCAATTATTATCAACATCGGAGACTATTATGATATTATATATAAAGTTCTATTATTACATTAAAAAAAAAATTAACTTCATTTACCCAAGTTTGCACCCAGTTTACATAGCCTCAGTTTCCATGTGTGAAACCAACAAATAGCCCTAGAACTGAGGAAGCTGTAATTTTACATTCTGGGTACATTGATACATGCCAGCCAATTTTTGATTTAAAGTAGTAGTAGTTTAGGGCTTCCCTGGTGGCGCAGTGGTTGAGAGTCCGCCTGCCGATGCAAGGGACACAGGTTCGTGCCCCCTTCCGGGAAGATCCCACATGCCGCGGAGCGGCTGGGCCCGTGAGCCATGGCTGCTGAGCCTGCGCGTCCGGAGCCTATGCTCCGCAAGGGGAGAGGCCACAACAGTGAGAAGCCCACGTACCGCAAAAATAAATAAATAAATAAATAAATAAATAAAAAGTAGTAGTAGTTTAAAATAAAAACATAGGAAATGAATGGATAAAAGTATGCGTAGGGCTCAATTTAGTGTTATTAAGAGGTACACCCTTTCTCCTAGTTAATTAAAGACATAAACACATGCACACACGCAGACACACAATATCTATAATAAAGAGAATACAGTTTCAGCGGTATATTTATTGTATGTTTTTCTTAGAGAAGGTGAGGTTTCACACAAGTTTTTATAGATGGCTGGATTGTGTTGTTGGTTGTCATAAAATAATTTTATCTTTCACTATTCTACTTTCTTCTTACAATGCTGATGTTACATGTTTTCATCATTAAATAGCACTGTCAATTTAATGATTTTTTTTAATCAAACGAAAGCTTTCTCGTAGACATTTTGTTTGTTAAGGCCATTACATGGTTATTCTGTACTTTTCCATACTATGAATATTTCTGATATTCTATTTCATATTTATTAAAAAAAATAAACCACACTCCTTATACCTCATAAAAAGGAAAGCAAAATTCTCAAAACTGGAGACATCTCCTTCAAAGAGAAATTCCAGACAGCTCTACTCTCTAAATGATACATGTACCCTTTCCTTTCCATGAACTTGTTCACCTCATACTTGAACTATGCTAATATTTGTTGATTTCAACCAAATGGATTTACAGTAAATCACAAGGTCTAAGAATGAGCTCTCATTCATAATGTTTTGCAGTTGATCTTCCTTCCATTGCTATGAGTAATAGAAATATAACATTGCCTAGTGATTAAGAGCATGGTCTCTGAAGGTGGATAGGAATATAGATGTCATGACACTTGCAAAACAGTGTGACTTGGTTCTTTTGCCTTATTTTTCTCTCTTGTGAAATGTAGACATAATAATATCTAAATTGCAGTTTTGCTGTGAGAAATAATGACAACATAAATGTAAAATCCTTACAGTACTGTCTGCAACATACTATATACTCACTAAATATTAGTCATTATTAACTTTTGAATTGAAGGTAGTTTAGTAAATACTGTGCTTTTCTCAGTATATGCATTGGGGTTTTACTTTGGCTTATAGTCTAAGCTAGTCATGGCCTTCTCATTCCCCTTGTCAATAACTGATTGAAGCTTAAGTAAATTAACACTCTCCAGGAGGTGAAACTATAATAAAACACAAATGGATGTTCAATGAATGCCCCTAAGTAAAAAAGTTTCCCTTCATTTGAAAGAAAAGCATTATTCTTATCCTGGATATCATGACATGTGAGTATAAAGTATGGAACCCTGCCAGCCATCTTACTACCAGCAGGAAGATATATCCAACACACCAAAAAAATCAGGCCCTAGAGAATCAGAGAAAAATTGAGCTGTATCCATGGAATTAAGCCAGTCCTATTGCATACAATGCCTCTTAACTTCCAAGCATGTGATCTGATTGATTTTGTATCATAATTAATCTCTTTCAACTTGGGCTTTCTCTTATTTGCTATCAAATAAAAACTATCATAGATTTTCTTCTGAAACATAAATGCACAGAGTGCATGAATGTGTGTATACATTGGTTTTAGTACTTTCAATTGCAACAAACAGAAAATAGAAAACAGATTTGAAGAAAGAAAGTGTTATCTTACAATACATAACTGGAAAAGTCTATAGCTCAGTCAATAATCTGTTGTCATTCTGTAAGAGCTGTAGCTTGACTTCCCTTATTCTCTTGGCTCTCTCTTCTCCATGTGTCACCTTCATCTTCACTAGAGTAGCAGGAGGGTTGTGGCAATCCAGGCTTCTTTTTCATACACAGTAATGTGTAGAAGAACATGAAAAACCTTTCTTTCATTGGCTTTGGGGTTTTTTCCCAGTCTTATTGAGAAATAACTGACATACATCACTGTATAAGTTTAAGGTATACAGCATACTCATTTGACTTACATACATCATAAACTGATTACCATAATAGGATAAGTTAACATCCATCATCTCATACAGATAGGATAAAAAGAAAAGAAAAAAATTGTGATGAGAACTCTTAGGATCTACTCTCTTAGCAATTTTCTTATATATCATACAGTAGTGTTAACTATAGTCATCATGTTGTACATTACATCATTAGTACTCATTTATCTTATAACTGAAAAGTTTGTATTTTGACCATCTTCTTTAAATTCCCCCTCCCCTCATCCCCTATCTCTTGTAACCACAAATCTGTTCTTTTTTTTCAATTATTTTGGTGAGCTTTTTTTGGTTTTGTTTTTATTTTTTTAGATTACACATGTAAGTGAGATTGTATAGTATTTATCTTTCTCTGTCTGACTTATTTCACTTAGCATAATGCCTTCAAGTTCCATTTATGTTGTTGCAAATGGTAAGATTTCCTCATTTTATGGCTGAATAATATATACATATATTATATATATTATTTGTGTATATATACTATATATTTTATATATATTATATCTGTAAATATGTGCGTATGTATACTATATATGTATATATATAGTATACATACGCACATATTTACAGAACACTTCCTATCCGTTCATCCGTTGATGGACACTTAAGTTGTTTCCATGTCTTAGCTATTGTAAATAATGCTGCTATGAACATGGAGGTGCGGCTACATTTTCATGTTACTGTTTTTGTTTCCTTTGGATATATTCTTAGAGGATGAATTGCTGAATCATATGGTAGCTCTAATTTTAATTTTTTCAGGAAGCTCCATACTGTTTTCTTGGTGGCTGCACCAGTTTACAGTCCCATCAACAGGGCACAAGTGTTTCCTTTTCTCCACATCCATGCCAACACTTGTTATCTGTTTTTTTGTGGTTGGCTTTGACTCTGTCTTAACATCAAGCAAATATCATTTTAACTTCCCTAGGTGTTTTATTAAGCATTACTAGAGACTTAAGGGAAGTACTACATGGTGATTAACTCAAACCTTAGTTGATAAACACTTGCACAGAGGATGGAGGATGGAATCACCTTTCCACCAAATCAAGTCCACTTCAAAAAGATAGGGTCAGCTTCCTTTTAAGCATAATAGATACCTACCTAATTGAGAGTTGGATATCTGAAAGAAATAATGTTTCAATTAGAAAGGGACAAATAGATAAGTAATCAATAATTTTGACTAGAGTGTTTGTATATATTATTCTTTATATATGCTTTCCACTAAAAATTCAAAGAATTTTGAATTACCCATGTAGCAGAGTCCAACCAATGGATATCCTTGTCTTGGAAAAGAATACATAATTCCTACTGTTCAACTTTGAGACATTAAAGACAACCCTGCCTATCACCTCCTCTTTATGAATACTATAATACATTCCCTCAGGTAGTAGTGATAAAAGTATTTTTTAACACTGCTTACTATGGACTAATCACTCTTCTGAGCAACGCATATTAACTCATTTAATCCTCACAATTACCTATTAGTTAGTTGTTACTATTGTATCATCTCCATTTCACACATGAATTAATGTGGATATAGAGAGGTCAAGTGACTTGCCCAATCTCACACTTAGTAAGTAAGTAATTGGGCCAGGGTTTGAACCCAGGTGGTTTGGCTTCAGGGACAGTGATCTTTACTATTGTGTAGTCTGTATCTTTGTGTTCCTAGCTCATAAAATTCAATTTGAGCATGTTTTGTCCATCTTTTGATACCCACTTATCATATCTCTCTGCCCACCAGAGTTTATGACTGTGATCCAATATGTTCCTGAATATGTCTACTGCACCTACTGGGCATTTAAACAGATGAAGAAGGTGAATAAAGGAAATATTTAATTATATATTGAGTTATAATTGTTTCCTCTTTAAATAGAGTCTTGAGTTTGTATTACAATGACCTAGGATCATGCAAAAAATATACTGGGATATCTTCACTGAAAGAGCATGGCATATTACTAGCTATAGCAATATACATCTGTGTCCAACACCTGGTTGTATTTATTTACTTTTTCCTCCTTGGCAAGCTAATAAACCAAATAACCAAGAGAATTTTGGATTTTTATGTTTTTTGTAACCAAGAAAACCTTGGATCATTTAAATATAAATTGAAAAAGTAAATGAAAATTAAATTATGTCTTTGTCTTAGCTGTTTTAACTCTAATATTGATTTAGTAAATATTAACCACCTTAAAATCACAATGTTATTTAAGATGTGGTAACTTGATAATTACCAACAATGGAAGCAAACACCTTAAGTTTAAAATATGGCAAAATATAACAAATTCAATATAAAAAAATCCACAAAGATGAAATCCAATCCCCAAGATATCAACAAGACATGAATCTATCAACATCTAGGCCTCAAATTTCTAGGGCAGTATGACCAGAATCACTATAATTAAATGGGCATGACAGAATGGCTTCACCATCAAAGAGTTTGGTGACTGATCTTGAGGTGGTTTTAATTATGATTCAACTCTTCTACAAAATGCACATTTAGGGAAATACTTATCACCATGTGTGCAACTAGCTGCCTGATTTGTGCATTCTTAATTCATTCAGTGACATGAATTAATTACCTACTATATTCCAGGCATATGGGTATGCAGCACTGCAGAAAACAGAACACTGTCATAACATCATAGAAGAGTAGAATGGTTTGAAGAAACAGAAATATAATCCAGCAATGGAGTGGAGCCAATGATAGCTGGAACAGACCATTGGTAGAGAAAAAAATCTGGTATATAACAAGAAAAATGGAATAATCTCCTTTGAAAAGGGATTTTGAGAAGCACATGAGTCTGAGTCAGAGCCACAGAAGTAATCCATCTAAGACAAGACCATAGCCACATATCAGAAAGATATTTTTTATGTCTGAACATTCATTTTTTACTATCCCAGCTGCTGTAAAAAATTGCATCCTTAACATTCTTACTTCCCTTTTCTTTCCTTGCTACCAGCCCCTCTTGTTTACTCACAAGGCCAATGATGTAAGTACAGTAACTTGACATTTAGTTACCAAACATAAAGAGAAAAAAATGCCTAAAAGACTCTTGGTCAGGCTTCCCTGGTGGCACAGTGGTTGAGAGTCCGCCTGCCGATGCATGGGACACTGGTTCGTGCCCCGGTCTGGGAAGATCCCACATGCCGCAGAGCGGCTGGGCCCGTGAGCCATGGCCGCTGAGCCTGCGTGTCCGGAGCCTGTGCTCCACAACGGGAGAGGCCACAACAGTGAGAGGCCCGCTTACCGCAAAAAAAAAAAAAGATTCTTGGTCAACAAGAGTTAAGAAGCCATCATTTATTTACCACTATACATCTAAATTACCAGGCTCAGATCCTGGTAGAATTATCTATCCCAATAATAACAGAGTGTCTCAGATTTTTCATCTAGCCCCATAAATTATGATGTTGCTCTGGGAGAATGAGTAACCTTTGCCTCATCATTTAATTGTATAGTAGAAGTGAAGGAGTCAGGGAGTTTTAGTATTCTCATCCAAATATTATTGGGTTGAGTTTTCCAAGCTAAAATACAAAGACCTTCATGTCTCACACTTGTTTCTTCATTAATAGGTTTCATTTTTTCCTATTCCTTTGTTAATTAAAGATTGAAGGAGAGACTTCCCTGGTGCTGCAGTGGTTAAGAATCCACCTGCCAATGCAGGGGACATGGGTTCTATCCCTGGACTGGGAAGATCCCACATGCCACAGAGCAACTAAGCCTGTGCATCACAACTACTGAGCCTGTCCTCTAGAGCCCACAAGCCACAACTGCTGCAGCCCGCGCACCAAATTACTGAAGCCTGTGTGCTTAGAGCCCCTGCTCAACAACGAAGAGAAGCCACCACAATGAGAAGCCCACGCACCACAAGAAGAGTAGCCCCTGCTCGCCGCAACTGGAGAAAGCCCGTGTGCAGCAACAAAGACCCAACACGGCCAAAAAAATAAATAAATAATAAAATTAAAAAAAAAAAAAGATTGCAGGAGTGCACAAAGTTTTGAGTCTTATCTGAAGGTGCCAAGAAGAAAAGAAATATACATGAAAGTGTTCTTTTCCCTGAGTAAATTTTTCCTTATTGTAACAGTTGAAAAAGACAGACTAGCCCGTTTGCTTCTTCTTGTATTATACTTAAAGTGAATCTTGCCCATCAATATGCCTCACACATCTGCACAGATTTCAGTTACCCTCATATTCAGGAAAGAGGTCTGACCCAGAGACAAACTACAAAGAAAGCTTACATCATCTACATATACTGAGAGCATAGTCTTTTTCATTAATAAATAGAATATCACCAAATATTAAGATCAAGTAAGAGAAACTGATTTTAAAAAAATAATTCAAGAAATAAAAAAACATTTTAAATATAAATCTATGTCCATAATAGGTTCAAGGAAATATAACATCAAGAAAATAAGACTGGACAGCTATAAACTGTAGCCATCAAGAGAACAGAAATGAGTACTTTGGAATTAATTGCAATGTTTAAACTAAACAGAAAAATAATAGAATAAACACTGTTGAAGACTACATTAGTTCTATGGAAGATAAATTCAAAGAAATATCTTAGAACATACAGCAAATTGACTTAAGACCAAGAAACAATTCCATAGGGAGAATAGAGACAGTGGTGGGGAAGAGTGAATTTCAAGGAAATATAGATCACTTTTATTATTGTCATGAGTATTTCTTCCTCTCTCTGCCAGAACATTATACATTTCTGCCTTGTTAAACACCAGAGTTGCAAGTGACTTGCTTAGCCAATTTACTGTTTGTGAAAGTTATGTGCACCACTTCTGAACAGGAGCTTTAAAGTCCATTTTCCTTTTCCCCATCTGCCATGAGACTTCAATGTTCTGCTATTTCTTAACCTAAGTCCTGGAGTGAAGACTATAGGAGATTACTATTTTACAAAATATTTTGCCACTGCATAACATTCCAGAATCTAACAACAGATTTCTCACCATTCCTGCCTGGTGTAACACTCAATGGGTATATACACAGTGTGAAAAAATAAACATTTTTACACCACTGTTTTGTGAGGGATTTGAAGTTTTATTGTTGCAGGCAGAACTTTGTGTTTTATGATTGATAAACAAATTGGTTGTTACCACAGCAGAAACCTCAAATATGCGTCACTGGCTGATGAGCAGCCGGTGAACAGTGAGAAAACTGTTACTCTAGAAGGATAGTGATGGTATGCGTTGATAAAACATTTTTAAACTGTCACCATTTGTCATTCTGAAAGCAGATAAAGTACTGACTGAGCTTGTGCCTTTAGTCTATTGGGAAACCGACTCTAGGTTGCCTGCTGTGGTGCTGTTGGTTGCATTTAACAAGTTTCTACAAGACAGAGACAAACTCAGAAGGAAACTGGTTGGATTGCAAGCAAAATTTAAGGGGTACAGAAAATCAAAAATTTTGAATCCTTGTAATGTTAAATGTTTAAAGACTCTAAAACATCAGAAGAAAATATTACATATATATGTATAATATACACGTATAAATATATATGTACACAATTCATATATGTCTCTCTATATATACATACCTATATATAAACTCTTTCTTAGTAGAAGCCATAAAAGAGATGATTGACAGCTTTGACTACATTTCTATTTCATTTTGGTAGTAAACTTCATAAACTAAGTTGAAAAATCTGACAGAATGACAGAAATATTTTCACCATGTAGAAAGGACAAAGAATTAACATTCATTTTTATAGAAATTCCTCCTAGAAATCAATACCCCCCAAAAGATAATTAAGTAGAGAAATGCATTCAGAAAAGAACAGGCAGTTCAACAAAGAAAAAATAATCACCTGTCAAAAAAATATATAGAATGGTGCTCAATGCAAGCATTTTAATACCAAGATAAATACATTGAAGTCACATATAAAATAGCTTTTTAATGCCTGGTATTCTTGAACTGTAAGAAAAGAAATATTTACATTCAATTCTGAGGGGAGTAAACATTTTCATCACCCTTTAAAAGAGTACTTTGGCGATTTCTATCATTTTAAATTGTATATGCTCTTCGATTGATGTTATTTCTGTTAACATCTTATAGAAATGTTTGTGAGAGTAAGTATATGGAAATTAAGATCCCTAGTATTTGTAAAAAGAAAAGATGGTAATAATCAATCAGAATGGAATTGTTAAATAAATTTTAATACATTTATATGGAATCACACAATGAAGAAGTTAAAAAAAAATGGCATAGCTCTAGCAGGGTTGCCTAAGGAAGCATACTATCTATTTCTCCATAATAACAATCCCAGGGTATATCTGGACAGATTGCACAAATCAAAATATAAAAATAATTTAAAAATTAGAATATTTAACCATAATATTTAGCAACTCAAAATCACTAGAATAAAATAAACATTTTGCTTTAATGAAAATGTAATTCTTTAGGATTGTTTCAGGGCTTATTTGATTCAATTTATTGTAGATATGGTCATTAGATTTGACAGTCTTTTCTGTGATATTTTAGAATTTACATAGTTCTTGGTAAATTTTAATTTTGGTAATAATGGCAAAATTAGACATACTGCAAGGACCACAAAAGTGTACAGAAACGAATGAAGTAAATTATTGATACACATGCAATGTAACATTTCACCAAGACTCAAGCTAGATTATAGAAAAAAACATAATAATTTTTCTTTTTCTGTTCATAATCAATTTCAGTTGCAAAATTTTAAGTAGTTGTAGTGGTTTATTCATATGGTACCAGAATGCTGAACTGACCATTAGATTGTCTTTCTTTCTAAGACTGAGATCAAAGATGAGCTGATGGTGAGATTCATAGTAGAAATCAGTTTTCTTTTTCCTTTTTCCAGTATTTTTTATGTCAGAAAGTTTGGCAACAATATCCAAAGCCTCTACTCTTCGTTTTATGCAAAAAAATATTTAAGTAAATAATACTCTTCTTCTAAGAAGTAGTGTTATGTACCTGAAATCTTGGTTATTACATCATTTTGCTTACAAAAATTTTTTATTCAATTCATCATGCCTAATTGGTACTCATAAAATAAATTTAAAGGTAGATATTTTAAAATCTATATTTTTAATATTACTGACAACTGATAACAATGCTTTGCTTTGCATTCTCCCTTTAATTAAGTTTTTAGGAACTCGATGACATCAGTTTGCATAAAGTACTATATTACTTTAAAAATACAACTCTGTAAAATTATAGTTATCTTTTCCACAGGGCTTACTTTAGAACTTATATCTAAATTGATCAAGTGACACCTGGCAAATTCATCTATTCAAAATTATTTCATGCATGACATGGCATTAATTTTTTAAATTTGATTTTGTCTCCTAAAGCATGTGTAATATTATTTCTTATTGATGTTTGCAATGGCCACGGGCTCTCTTTTATAACATTATTTGATTTTGCTATGGTTTCTATCATGTGAAGAAAATTCCTATTTTCATAATTACGAAGTATTTTGGGATGATATGCTGTAATCTAGGTATTGCCTCACTAAAATATAAATAAATTATATTATGAATTGAATGGCAAATATTTTTCTGAGTCTCTTCTCTAAAACATCAGTATGATGACTTATGATGTTTGGATCTTTAGAATCAAAAAAATTATAATAAACTATGTAAAAAATTCAAATTTATTTGGATGCCTACTTCCTTAGCTATAGCTCCCTGGGACAGAACCAGTGTGGAACCGGAACAACCGTATACTATGGCCTGTTCTTTAGGTCTTAATGTGGAAAGATCTTGAAGACATATTATGTGATAATTAAAGATTTTAATTTTCATGTATGATCTCAGTTATTTTCAAACTGAGTAAACAAATAGATCTGAAAGCCTATAAACAAACTGTTAATTGTCAGAAGATAATAAGAACCTGGTTCCTGGCTATTTACCCTAAAGGCTTATGTGAGAAAAATGTATTTTTCTGATTTTATTATATTTATTCCTAAAGAAAACACAATGCTATTTTCCAACAATTAAAAGATTAATTAATTATTGTGTTTAGGCACAGGTAAAGCAGCATACACATATAAGGAAACTACACTATTCTGAAGATTAACAACTCCGCAGAAACTTGAATGATGTAAAAGCATTAACCAGGTTAAAATGGAGAGAAAAAGCTACAATTACATGTCTGAACTACTAAATGAATTCCCTAAAACAGAATGTCGTCTTCATCTTTCTGTGGTACCCAATACCTAATCTTTATAGGTGTTCAATAAATGTTCAGTAAATTATTGGGTGGATTCTTAGGACTAGATGACTGTGTTTAAGCATATCTGCCAGAAAGTGACTTATTAGAAATTTCAAAGCACAAAATTTCAGGAAGACATCCACCACTTTGCCTAAAATGGCCTGGATTCCATAATTAAACTATCAGATTAAAAATCAATTTTTTAAACCTCAAATTAATTTTTATTATGTTACTGTGAAATAGCTATAAACTTCATTTTTTTAGTAGTTGGTCTAAAATTATAATTATGCCCAATTTTCAACTTCCTTTTCCCCAACTTTTATAATCTTATCAGTCATTACTACATATGCTTACCAATTTGTTTATTTATTCTTTCAACAAACTTTTATTGATCCATTTTGTGAACAAGACAACTTATTATTGCACCAATTGCATTCACTAAGTTTCTTACCAAAACCCTTGCTTACCAGATATTAATATTTTTCGCAGGTAAAAAGCTCTGTTGTAGATGTTTTTTCTGCTTTTCTTCAAGCTAAAATGGAATTTCTTACCAGAGAATACATCAAATAGTGATCTTAGATGCATTCATAGCACCTGAGATGGATACATTAAACTTAACTAACTCCTTTTTATTCATTTATTTATTTTTTAAGTTCTGATATCATCCTCATCATACAGGCTATGCCTGATGATCAGTAGAAAATGCAATGTCATCTAGATATTACTATCTATATAGAGAAAGGACAAACAACAAAGTCCTACTGTATAGCACAGGGAACTATATTCAATATCCTGTGATAAACCATCATGGAAAAGAACAGGAAAAAGAATATATATGTATAACTAAATCACTTTATTCTACAGCAGAAATTAACATTGTAAATCAACTATGCTTCAATAAAATAAATTTTTAAAAAGTAAATAAGTAGATATTACTGTCTATACAACTTAATAGTCAGCTATTTAGAAACATTATGATAACTGACAAATTTCTTTCTTCAGTATATTCAATAAATATCCTGGAACATTGGAGCACTTGACACTAGGAAGGAAATGGAATATTGAAGACCCAACTCCACTTCCAAAATTTTTTGTGTATATTGCAAGCAAAGAAAACCTAAAATAGGACAAGTCCTGTGAGAGACTAATGACAGATGTGTGCCTAGGGATTCTCACTTTTTTATTCTGTTTTTTGTTTTCCTGTTATTGTTTTTTAATGCCCAAACTTTTGCATGTATTATCCACACTGTAATTGTGATTCCATCTCAGGAAGTTTTGCTTTTACTTTGAGATTTTAATTATTACGCTTCAAGAACTAACTATTAATGTGCAGGTTTAAAAGTAGTCACAAATGATCTAGTTAATCCCTTGGGTTTATGACATGACAAGAATGGGAATGAATGGTGTGATACCTGTTGAAACTCCTCCAAGGTTTTCACCCACTTGTTCCAAAAAGGGCATTGCTAGTGCTGAGACATATAACGAATCAAGACTTGAAATGCACCACAGTCATTTTTTTTTCTAGAAACATGTCTACTGATGTTTTAAATTTATTTATAAGCTGACCTTAGAAATTAAAACACACAGAGCTTACTTAAGACTATCTGCCAAGTCTATTCTGCAATAAGATACATAAATCATATATAAAAATTTTCATCGTTATGGTATACTAAGAAAAATGTACCTTTTAAAATTAATTATGTGCATGGATAACTTCTTAGCACAGGTTTGACAGTAAATGCTATTAATTAAGAATTTCCACTGTTATACGTACAAGTAAAGTTGCTTTCAGACACTAGTGACAAGATATGTTAACTGCATTAATATTAATAATAAAATTATATTAATTAATGATGGGAATATGTTGAGAAGTACTATGGATATAATGTAGTTTAAAACAGGATGCATACAGGATTTGGCGACTGACGGAACCTGAGTTAGGATTGACTGGAATGACATGCTAGAGATTTTGGACTTGATTTTGAATGCAAGAGGAAGCCATTAAAACATTTTAGTTTTTAAAATTGCCAATGATTTTTGAAAATTTTCTTGTAGTGATTAGATTTTAAATCATAAAAAACATTGGCTTGGCAATTACAATGGTAAAAGGACTAATGGATGAGTTTGTATGAATGGATGGTTAATGGTAATTTCATAATCAGAAAAGAATATTTAAGAAGCAGTGAAATACTGTGTGTGTGTTACACATACATACTACATATATTTTATATTACATATATTATATGTTACACACACACACACACACACACACACACACATGCTTAAAAATAGTTCTTTAAAAGTAGCTCTTGGTGAATGTAAGATGTCTAAATATTGTAGAAAAATCTTATAATTTTACTGATATAGAAGCAATAGTTTTTGAAATCCCATCTTGCAATTTATTTCTTCATTACTCAATGAACATTTGTGGAACACCTACTATGTGCCAGACAGATAATAAACAGGTGTACAAACAAGTAAATGTAAAATATCAAGTTTTGATAAGTGCCATGATGGAAAATAGTCAGATGTTTGGGAAGTGAGCAAAAAGATGGATGAAGATTTTTTCTTTAGATGGGTTGTTAGGGAAGACTACTTTGGGAAACTGACATTTGAGATGTGATATAAATAATGGGAAGCCAGATATAACAGTATGAAAAGTATTCAAAAAAGAGAAAATTCCATATGAAAAGATCATAAAGAAGTTAAAAGCACAGCGTATTTTAGGAATCCAAAGAAAGTTAGTATAGCTAAGACTGTTGAGAAAAATGATTATTACATGAAATAGGAATAGTAATGTGGAAGACAAATTATGCCTTCTAAGCCATGGAACTTAGATCTAATTAGATCTAAGTTAATCATTAGATCAACTTAGGTCATTAACTTAGATCATTCTAAATTCAGTGATCAAAAAGGTGTAACTTGGGCTTCCCTGGTGGCGCAGTGGTTGAGAGTCCGCCTGCCGATGCAGGGGGCACGGGTTCATGCCCCGGTCCGCGAAGATCCCACATGCCGCGGAGTGGCATGGCTGCTGAGCCTGCGCGTCCAGAGCCTGTGCTCTGCAACGGGAGAGGTCACAGCAGTGAGAGGCCCGCGTACCACAAAAAAAAAAAAAAGTGTAACTTTTCTGTGTTTTAGTTTATTCATTTGAAAAGTAGTGATAATAACTGTGCATCATAAGGTTTTCGTGAAGATTAAATTAGTTGAACTAAGTAAACTTAAAATAGTATCCAGCATAAAGTAAGTGCTCTATAATTGTTAACAATTATTTGTATTTTTCTTGTTATTATTTACAATAATAACATATTGAAAGCCCTAAAAACATGTGTCAGTATTCATCATTATTCAGGATAGAAATCAAATAGACTAGGGGACAGATAGTAAGTATTTAAGATTTTTAAAACTTAAGTTCTCTATCACAACAGCCCTACTCTACCATTGTAGCGTGAAAGTGGTAGGAGACAATATATTTTAAAAAATGAGTGTGTTTGTGTCCAATAAAACTTTATTTATAAAAGTAAGTAGTGGGGTAGATTTGGCCTGTGGGCTATAGATGTTACTCCCTGAATTAGAGGGTTATCCAACTTAAATATCTGTAGGCATCATCACAACTCCCCAAAAGGGCTGAAGATCTGAAAATCAGTCAACTTGATACTAGAAGGCAGTACTGGAAAAAATTGGAAACTAAAATTTATAATTTTCAAAAATATATTGCAGTTGATAGCAAGAGATAAGCATGAATTATTGCCCTTCCAAGCATAATTTGTAGTATCTAACCATTTTTGATGAGCCAACCCCTAGCTAACCTGGTAACTCTCTAGAGACATGAAAAGTCTTAGCCAAGATGAGGTGGTCCTGGCTCAGCTTAGCACAACTGGTCAGTCCTGCTAAAATTGATGACCTACAGAATCCTGAGGTAAATAAATGTTGTTTTAAGCCACATTACACAGCAAAAATTAATTGACATAATAGGCTTATTATCATTGCATTAAACAGTTAATGTATCTTTCTTAAATGATGGCAAAACTTATATAAAACAGAATGAATACCAATAACAGTATTTAGTAAGTGCCCACTATACATAGGGACCATGCTTGAGTTCTGAGATGCACCAGGAATCAAGAGAATCTTGCCACCCACCCTCAGAATTTTCATTTGTTATGTTCAAATCACAGGTTGTTGGAATGATCCAGTCAATAGTTAAAGGTTAACGTTCTGCAGTGATAAACATCAACAATGATATAAACTTCAAAAAATTTATGTAAAGTGGCTGTAACCAAGGTGAGCTACAGTGTTTATGACATTTTAGATTTTATAGGAAATAGAAATTATTGGCCTCCCCTTTTACTGGTTGCTTCCAAAATGAAGAATAATGTTGCAACCTACTCTTTCCTTCAGTTTTGCTTTTGTGGGGCAGCTTGTTGTGACATGTATTCAATGAGCCTCTTTTTTTTTTTCCTGTGAGTCTGTTGTAAGTGGGAGACATAGGTACATGGGACTTGAGCATTTTCAAAAGAGCCTTGGCAGACTCCAGTGCTTTGAAATTTAGTTCTGTTCTCTATGCTGTAATAGTTTCCATTTTGAGTCTTATCTTCAATATTACGACTATTTGCTGTTGGCTTAGTTAAACCTACTTGAAAATTCATTGACTTATAAATAATAACACAGCTGTGTACATAATAAGGGCCCCAAATGCATTTTACCTCTATACTCCTTTAAAATCAAAACTGAGTGAACCAAATGTCATCACCTTTGTCCACTACGTAATAATTAATAACTATCTTATTAAAATGTGTGGAATAAAATATGTTGAAAATTATCTGTTTCTCATTTCCCACTATACAGAGATTCTCCACCATATTTTTAACCAGAACTGAGATTTGCTGCACACTTCCTAAACTTTAAAATCCTGCTTTTTCTGAAATGAAGAAAATAAGAAAGAGAAATCAGCTTGTTCACAATCATGAGTATGTTCAACTAAAATTGTTTCCGTGAAAATTATTAAATTTTATAATTAATTAATAAATTAATAAATTTTATAATTTATTTATTTAGAACTGATGAAGTATTCATGAGTTTAAGCGTTTCAGTTATACATCTTTCCCCAAATTTTTGTATTAAAAAAATTTATTATCCACATTTTTCTTTACTTTATCGTAGATAAAATGGTCTAGGCTCATAATAGGCAAATCCAGTCTGTTACATTTTTTTTAACTATGATAAAACAACCATATGATTAATGAAATCTCATGTGTAAAATCTAAATGTTTACATCACATATTTTGTTTCATATTCTCAACTTTTTGAGTTAAAATGTTTTGGTTTTACATTTATATCTTGTTTTTAAAAATTATGAGCCTGAGATTCTTGACTCCTGATGGTGTAAAACACCCTTGAGGTAGTTTTCTAAACCACAAACCAGAGAAAGACAGTCCAAGTAGTCCAAGTAGAGAATGATCTCTCTAGAGTAAACAGAGATCAATACTTGAGGCTGCCAACACAGGTGGAATTTGGGGTAGTACTAGAGAGGAAGGATGCACAGGGAAGGAACCATAAAACCTGCATTAAAATTTCCTTCTGATTCTTGTCCAACTCCCGAGCTGCAAATTCACAGGGTGAGACTCTGGGAGACCATCCTCACAGCTACTAGGAGGCTGAGAGCTGAACAGAGATTTAAGAGGTTGCACAATGCAGGGAAGAACTTGGAAGCTGGGTAAGGCCAGATTGAAGCGACTTAGCTGAATACTTACTAAGCATTCAATTGAGGTAAAAAGGCCATATCCTAACCCCTAGAATCATGCCCAGTTGGGCAAGTGGTGTGTCCAACAGGACGGGTACTGGCAAACCTGGAACAGACCCGCCAACAAAGCTTAAAACCAAGCTTGCACAGATCCAGGGTCATCATCCAGGAAGTTAACTGCTTCCTAGAACAGAATCAACACTTTCCTGTGTATAATTTACTAAAAATGTATGTTCTACTGGCTATGTATAAAGTAAATAATCTCAAAACTTGCAATATGTGACTGGGATTTTATTTACTGCTCTAGTTAAACAAATTTGGGCTAAGAACTTTTTGTTCTTTTTGAAAATATCTCTTCAGTCATTCCAGCTGACCCTGCTTAAGTCAGCCTTCACCCTTCTCATTCCCCCCATAAACTGTTGATAGTGCACAACAACGTCCCCTTCGTTTTTACGTACATGATGCATTTTTGATGAGTTATAATATGGCTCTATCTGCGTTTTCACATTTCTATAATTAGATGTGACTTAATAATCAATGATGGATCACTATTTACTGGGAGTTTTTTTCTTTCTGGTTGATACATACAATGATAGTTGCATAAGGCTATCAATGTAGACTTAGAGTCAATGAATTATGGTAAATATGTAGGAATGCAATTACTTAACAGATATTAAAAATATAACACAAAGATAAAGGAATTGCTTTAGAAGTTCATAAGAGTTACCACTCTAAGGCAATGATACTTGAAGAGCAATATATCGGCATCTCAAAGATCTACATTAGACTCACTAATGGCTCTGTCACTGACTAGCTGGTAGACCTTGGATAATTTACTTCATATTTCTCAGTCTTGTTCTCCTCATCAGCAAAATTGTACCAATAATACTAGTGGACACCTCATAGGGTTGTGAGAGTTAAAAAAGATAGAAAGGAACGTGCTTAAAACAGTTCCTGGAATAAACTGTGCTTGATTAAACAGAAACCATGTTTATTACTATGAAGATGATGAAGATGTTGAGTTACCAATTTCTTGCATATATTAGCAAAAAAAGTATATTTTTAATCTTTCATTCCTAAAAAAAACATGAAGGATGTAAGGAAGGCAAAAAAAGGCAGGGAAGGAAGGCAAAAGAGAGAAAGAAGGAAGAAAGAAGAGATTAAAGATGCTACTATTTAATGCAATTGGCAGATAGAAATGCATCCTCTTCTCATTTATGAAGTATAGTTAACACTAATTTCTGAGATAGTAGAGTTTCTGATCTGTGAATAAGTGCAAAATCATTATTGTTTTTCTTCCCACTAGACTGTAAGCTCCATGAGGGCAGAGATATGTCTTTTTTCTTTTTACTCAACAGAGAGGTAATAATAAAAAGTCAAATATATAATGAATAAATGTTATGCATTGTTGAATTCCAATTTCTTGAAGGAGAAAAAAACTTCCTCATAAAATTACTGTATTATACAACTTAATAACAGAAATGAAGAAATATCTCTAACATGATAATATTCAACCAGCCACCCTATCAGGTAGAAATAATTACTTCCATTTTTGGTCCCTTTTGTGTAGCACCTGTTACATTTGATTGAATTTATATGTCTCTCCTTGAGGGCAGGGGCAGGCTTACTCATCTTTGGGGTGCCAGCAATCTTCACAGGGCACAGAACAGAGAAGGTGTCAGTGAATGCCTGATGGATGAATGAGCCAGCGAATGGTTAATCCTGAAGGAGATCTTAAATCTGACCCTATCCTCATACTGACACTCAATCTAACTAAACCTTGACTGCAATCTGGACCTATTACCAACCTGCTCCTAAAGCTGATTCCACTACTGAGGCAGAATGAACAGGGACTGATGGAGAAAGGGAAAGAGGGCAAAGCCAACAGGAATGAGCAGTGGGGAGACACTTAAAGAAAGAGCGAGGGCTTCCCTGGTGGCGCAGTGGTTGGCCGCTGAGCCTGAAAAAAAAAAAAAAAGAAAGAAAGAAAGAAAGAAAGAGCTAATCACTCCAAGGTGGGAAGTGGGGAGAAAGATGGAGAGGGAGGGAGAGGGGAGGAGGGGAGAAAAATTATGACTAGAGGGAAGAGATGACAGAACAAGAAAGAGAAAAGGGAGGATAAAAAGGAGGGGTAGAAAGAAAAGAGAAGAAGGAAAGGAGAGAGAAGAAAGGTACAGAGGAGTTTTTAAGAAGGAAGGGGGTGAAAAGAGGAAGAGGCTGGCTGAGAAGCTGAGAAGGACAGCACAAACAACCATAAAACAAAAGGAAATTTAATAAATCATTTTCCATAAATAATACTTCTATAGTTGCTGTTTTATAAAAAGGAAACAACGAATTTTAGAAAGATTTCCAGGATCCAGATGTTTTAAAATAATGAAAAGCCTCTGTGCTTGAAAGAGTATGTTTTGGTGACTTGGAAAATCCATTCGCTTAGGATAACACTTCTCCCAAAGACACTAAAAACAAGGACAGACTCAATTCCAGTAATGATAAGGTAGAGTGACAGAATATTTTGATTCTTTGCAGTTTGTATTGATCTTGAAAGTAAGTGTTTCAGTTTTACCAATTTAAATAAACAGTATAGAAAAATATAAAGTCATTTTATTTCTTAAGAGGCTCATTTTCCTTTATCATTGTTTTTCATTCTTACACAATCTCTGTGAAGTGGCAAACTGGCTCAAAGAAGAGTGAAAACTGACAAAGTACATGGATATTTCTTTCCCCTTTCTGCAGAAGGAAGACTCTGTCTTTCATGGTTTCCCACTCAAGCCACCCATTTACATTGCAGCCACTTGCCTTGGCTCCTAACGACAAGAATTTGCCATAATCCCCAAAGACACAGCTGCATTTATTTACTGTGCTCTAGATATGCACACATCTCAAGCTGACACCTAATGAAATACTGAAATCATTAAAAAAAAAATTCAAACTCTGTGTGCTTTGGAAGAGGCCAAAAGTACAATGACCACTGTACATTACACAGGCATAAAGTGAAGAGTTCAGAGGAAGGGTTGACATCACGCATAATGAGAGAATTTCTCAGACTCCTTCACCCCGTGAATCACTAAAGGGGAATAGCTACACAGCAATTCAACTTGCTAAATATTTTTCTCTAATATATTGTGAAATATTTAGATGTCTTGCTTAAGATTCTTGTATCTCAAAAGGTTTTGACTTTATGTTATCCTTTATTTTGAAAGTGACTTAATGCAAATACTGTTACATGAAAAAGATAGCAAAAAAGAGTAGTCACTAAATCATTTATGAGTTGATCAATGAAAAGGGGGGCATATGATTTTCTATATTTTTCTATAAAGTAAGATTCAATAAGCATCAAAATATACATAGTACATATTTAAAATATATTTTAATCTGTGATATAATAATCTATATTTGTGTCTATGTATAATCATTTTTATGTACTCACAGTTTTGTTCTTTTCAATTTTATTAAAGTTTCATTTGTTATTTGCTATTTACTCTGAATTGCTTATCTTCTGTGGAACTGTTACTGATCCCTTTATCCATTTTCATGTTCTTTTTTAAAGCATTCAGTTATAAAATCAAAGTTGAAATTCATTTCTATTAGATTAGTGCATTATTGGAAATGCACTAATCAGGGAGAAAAAAACCCTTTAGAAAGGAGTGTGATTATAACTAGTTCACATCGAATAACTAGGTTTCAGAGCATTTTTAATGGTATCTTTTTTCCCAAGCAGATTACAAATACAAAATTATCTTTATGGGCTCCAGATGTGTTGTCAAATAAAAAGCATCTCTAGGGCTATTTGATGTATTATATACTTGTTTCCGCATTTATCAGGCAGAGCAAAACTTGACCTGGTATTATATAAGGTATCTTTCTGAGACTGTTAAAACCATCAGTACAGCTGCTCATTTTATGGACTCTGTTTACTAAAAAGATTCCACAGACAGTAAATAAGCTGACAATGAAGACACACAGGATCTCTAAGTGCATCCAAAGAGACATTTTAAGATGTCTCCTTGGCTCCTTGGGACTTACTAGTGTCACAGTGTGAAGCTTAAGCTATATAGTTAAAAGGAAGCATACCCATTTTTTAATTTCAATTTTTCAATGTAAAGAAGACCTGAATTTGAAGCACAAATTTGCTTAACACTTTATACTTCAATTCTATAAACCAATGTATTTATGTCAGTGCTTCAATACTGACAGTACTATCAGTAGTTTAATTTCAATATTGGGTAGTCACCAGAGAGCAATGTACATATGATTTATTCATAGCATTGAACTTGGTTAAAATTACCACAATTTTTAAGTTGCCATATTTTTAAAACCCAAACAATTGTTCAATAGCCTCATTTCTAATTTACTTACAGTCAATTTTTATGTATAATAAAATAAATAAATTCAAATTTGATAAGGTGTGTCATTTTTTTCTCCCTCAGTACATAAATATAATGTTAAAAATATACTTTCTCAATCAAAATCACAATGCAATACTACTTCATCACTAGAATGGCTAGAATTTTAAAATGGAAGAATGAGGAGAAACTTGAATACTTACACAGTGCTAGTGGGAAGGTAAAGTGGCACAGCCACTGTAGAAAACAGTTTGGGTGTTCTTCAATAAGTTAAGCATTCAATTAGCCTATGATTCAGCAATTCCATTGCTAGGTATATACTCAAAATAATTAAAACAGGTGTTTAAACAAAAACTTGTACATGAATGTTCATAGCAGCATTTTTTTTGCAATAGTCAAAACATGAAAACATCCCAAATATCCATCAGGTAATGAATTGATAAGCCAATGTGGTACGTCCCACTCAATGGAACATTATTCAACCATGGCAAGGGGTAGAGTACTGATTATGCTACAACATAAACCTTGAAAACATTATGCTAACTGAAAGAAGTCAGACACAAAAGGAGATATATTGTATGGTTTAATCTATATAAAATACCCCCAATAGGCAAATACATAGGGTCAGGAAAACAGAATAATTGTTGCCAGCAGCTGGAGGAGGGTGGGAATGGGAAATGACTGTTAAATAGGTATGGAGTTTCCTTTTGAGATGATGAAAATATTCTGGAACTAGATGGTGGCGATGGTTGATAACACTGTAAATGTGCTAAATGACACAATTGTACATTTTTAAATGGTTAAAATAGTAAATTTTATATCATGTATTACGCTCAAATTTTTAAAATATACCTTGACAGCCACTCACCATATGGCCTATTGTCTACATAAGAATTTATGCATTTGTTTACTGAATTTTATAACAATTTTCTACTGAAAAATTCAAAGCATGACTCTTTCTACTCCCTCATGAGATTATAAAATTAAATACACTGTAGATGAATTCTGAAATGGATATGAGCTAATAATGACAAAGATAAGGGCAAACTAATATCGGCAAGTAGTAATTATCCACAATATTTAGGAAACTAGGAAGTAAACTGATGAATGGCATGGCAGAAAATGTTCACTATCCCCAATCTGTCCTCCCACTTTATGTTAATAGAATTTTTAGGTGAGAGTAGGAAGATTAATTAGGAGCCTATTGCCAACATATTTTACTCTCAAAGTTAAAACTTTGAATTATGCCATAATTTTCTCAAGAGATACCAGTGGCCTTTGTCCAGAAGGAATGTCAAGAGGCTGGACTCATTATTATTCATCATAAAGTCTATCTCTAATAGTAGAGACCATGGAAAGATTATGATTATGTACAATTTCTGCTAAAATATTCATAGTGAGAAAATTTAACCCCTAAGTATTGCTTAGGAGTGAAACATTCAAGGACACCCATACCAAAATTTCCTATTCTCTTCCATTTTAATATCGCTTTCATTATCCTTTAGCTAGGAACATAATCTGTTTCTTAACTTTGCACCCCATTCAAGAACAAAAACTTTTTTAGGGCTTTAGAACACAGAAATTAATGTTTTGGATCACATTGTCAAAACGAATCTATTAAAATACTGTATCCAACTTTAACTAGTTAGTCTTCTATGAGTGGAAATCTCTAGTGTCATGTGCCAAAACAAACAAAATGAAAAAGCAACTCTTAAAGGGTCTTTATGATTGTGTTTTAGATTAGTAATTGCTGTCCTTTGTTTAAACAAAAATATCCATAAAAATACTTAAATTCAGATAAAATATGAACATTTAGATTACAGTATTTTAGTCTTAATTTTTCTAAAGTTTACTTTCATTTTGAAGAAAAAACCACTCGTCTTAAGAAGCATTTGTCTACAATTTTTTTTCTGATGATGTCTTTTGTCTTATTTCAATTTCAGGGTATTGTAGGTTCCCGAAAATGATTTGGGGAATATTTAGTCTTTCTCTATTTTCTGGAAGAGATTGTGTAGAATAGGTATGATTTCTTCTTAAATCTTTGTTAGAATTAGCCCATGAAATCATCTGAGCCTAAAGTTTTCTTTTTCTGGAAGATTTTTAAGTAAGAATTCAATTTATCATATATGTGATTGTTCAGATTATCTATTTGTTAGTTTGTGTCTTCAAAGAATTGGTCAATTTCATTTAAGTAGTTGGATTTACATGAGTTGTTTGTACTATTATTATACTTTTCAATGTCTGTGGAGTCAGTAACAATATTCCCTTCTTTCATTTCTTAATAGATAATTAGTGTTTTCTCTTTTTTTTCTTGGTCAGTCTGTTAAGAAGTTTATCAATATTAGTGATTGTGCAATTATTTTCTGCTCTCCTTTGCTCCTCCTTGTATATTTAGTATAAACTCACATTTAGGTGACTAAATAAAGCCCATTTCTGTGACCTACAATAGGAAACATTCTAATGTGTCATTTTAAGCAATCTGTGATATGATAAACAAAAATCTATAAACTTTGGGGTTTTTAAAATAATTTTTATTGCAGTTTAGTTGATTTACTATGTTGTGTTAGTTTCAGGTATACAGCAAAGTGAATCAGTTATACATATACATACATCCACTCTTTTTTAGATTCTTTTCCCACATAGGTCATTACAGAGCATTGAGTAGAGTTCCCGATGCTCTACAGTAGGTTCTTATTAATTATCTATTTTATATATAGCAGTGTGTACATGTCAATCCCAATCTCCCAATTTATCCCTGCCCCCTTTCCCCCTTGGTAACCATAAGTTTGTTTTCTATATTTGTGACTCTATTTCTGTTTTGTAAATAAGTTCATTTGTACCATTTTTTTAGATTCCACAAATAAGCGACATCATATATTCGTATTTCTCTGTCTGACTTACTTCACTCAATATGACAATCTCTAGATCCATCCATGTTGCTGCAAATGACATTATTTTGTTCTTTTTATGGTTGAGTAATATCCCATTGTATATATGTAACACATCTTCTTTATCCATTCATCTGTTGATGGATAAAAAAAAATCTCTAAACTTTGGAACAAGACTCCTAGTAAATGAAACACAACAAGACTAAACAACTTGTGTAAATAAAAAGGAAAACACTTTGGGTAGAATGACTACTCTCTCCCCTTATCCTCTAAGCATAAAGAAATATTGAATTACTCTGGACATTTTTTTAATAAAAAAAGTTGACAATTTTTTCACAGAATCCTGTGATCTTCAAAATATGTACACATAAATCCTTTGAAGTGCTATAATTATGTTCTCCCAGGTATTGAAAAAAATTCATATTATTCAATAATATCTATTTACCAACTCTATTATTTTCCATATTATCACTGCACTTACCTGTTTCTTGAACTTTAAAAAAATTTATTGATTCTGAAATCTCTTCAATTCATTCCTTAATTATTCAAGTTTTAGGTCCTGATATACATTTTTAGAGGAGAATTTCTTCAGAATAAAGTCAGTTTGGTTAAAATGTATAATATTTGTTAAAACTAAAATTAAACTTGTTTGGAGAATTTTAAATTTCTCTTGAAATATTTGGAAAAGTTTATCAAGTTACAAGAATAGAAGACAGAAAAGTCTTAACTGATAAAGCAATTGTTTGTCTATATTTTGATATAGATAACTGTCCAAGTTTGATAAATAAACACTTATCCACATAGTTTGGTAAATAGTTAAATTTCACAGTTATATTGATAATTTACTTTCCATTCACACCAGATAACAAAAGCAATCTTTTTTAGATTTCATTCCATGTAACCTATATGTGTTGAGGACATCAGAAAACATTTTAATAAAAGACATATTTTTCATCCTTTGGTAATATTCCTCCAACATGAAAAAATAACTTGGCATCCCATGAAAATACAACTTGGCAACCGTAGTCTCTGCTTTTAAAACATGTCCAAATCACTATGATTTCCATAAATCAGATTTAAAAATAGCTCAACTCATTCCCAAAGAACTTTAGGTGCAAAAATACATAAAACTTTTTGATTTTTAAATACCAAAATGCACATTTTAAGGACAACTTTATAAACTTTTAATAAACTTACACAGAGAAAATAGAAAATAAAATTACTTTTTAATTAAACATACAAAAATTAAAATACAAAGCTAGGCTACAGAGTTTACCCAATTGTCTCTGAAATGCCGTGCAAATTGAACTCTTTCACTATCATTTCAAAAACCCATATGAAGTTGTTTTCCCAAAGCAATATGCATTTAAGCCTGGCATAAAACTATTCAGTTATTATCTGCTCCTGCCAATCAAACAAATGACTCTTAACAAGACCAAAAAATTGAGTGTAGTCAGTTATAAAAAAGGCATAATTTTCTTCTATACATGGCAAAATTGATTACTTAGATGAGGAAATTGTAGAATAGTGAATGAGTAATCATTAAGATTGGAATCACATAAACTCACATTTACCTCCCATCTCTGTAACAAAGTAACTTTGTCATTCAAACGTATAACACTCCTTAACCTTGTTTTCCCTGTCTTCAAAAAGGGGAAAAAAATTGTAAAAATAGTAAGGAAATGATAGCCAAATTTAAAGCAGCATAGAAAAACCTTCCTGACATTTGCTTTTTGTTTGTTTGTTTGTTTCATTATTTCTCAGCTTTTTTGAGATAAAATTGATATATAATATTGTCTAAGATTAAGGTGTACAACCCGTTGATTCAATACACTTATATTGTGAAATGATTACCACAGTAGCATTAATTAATACTGCTACCATCTCAATTACAGTTTCTTTTTTTGTGGTGAGAACACTTAATACCTACTCTTTAGTGACTTTCATTATTATTAACTATAATCGACTTGCTGCACATTAGAGCCCCAGAACATATTCATCTTCTAACTGGAAGTTTGTACTCTTCGAACAACATCTTTTCATTTCTTCACCAGTCCCTGGAAACCACCATTCTATTACCTCTTTCTATGAGTTAGCTTTTTTTAATTCTAGGAGTGTTTTGGTTTCAAGTACTATGTTGAAGTTTTTAATACATTTTGCTAGTTTTTGTGTATGGTGTAACATAGTGTTCCAGTTTTATTTTTTTGCATGTGGCTGCACAGTTTTCCCAACATGGTTTATTGAAGAGATTTTCCCTTTCACATTGTATATTCTTAGCTCCTTTGCAATAAATTAATTGATCATATATGCCTGGGGTTATTTCTGGGCTCTGAATTCTGTTCCATTGATTTATATGTCTGTTTTTATGCCAATACCATACTGTTTTGATAACCATAGCTTTGTAATATAGTTTGGAATCAATAAGCATGATGCCTCCAACTTTGTTCTTTCTCAAGATTGCTTTGGCTATTTGGGGTCTTTTTGTGATTCCATACAAATTTTAGCATTGTTTTCTATTTCTGTGAAAGATTCCATTAGAATTTTTATAGCGATTGCATTGAATCCATAGATGACTTTGGGAAGTATGACTATTTTAGCCATATTAATTCTTCCATTCCATGAACACGGGATATCTTTCCATTTATTTGTGTCATCTTTAATTTCTTTCATCAAGGTCTTAGTTTTAGCTCCTTGGTCAAACTTATTCCTAAATATTTTATTGTTTTTGATGATATTATGAATGAAATTGTTTTCTTTATTTCTTTTTCAGATATTTTTTTTGTAGTGTATAGAAACACAATTGATTTCTGTATGTTGATTTTGTGCCTTGCAACTTTATTGAATGCATTGATTAGTTTTAACAGTATTTTTGGTGGAGTCTTTAGGATTTTCTATATCATCTAAAAACAAAGACAATTTTACTTCTTCCATTCTGATTTGGATGCCTTTTAAATTTCTTTTCCTTGCCTAATTGCTCTGGCTAGGACTTGCAGTGCTATGTTGAATAGGAGTGATGAGAGTGGGCACCTTTGTTTTGTTCCTAATCTTAGAGGGAAGCTTTTAACCTTTCACCATTGAGTATGGGTTTGTCAGATATGGCCTTTATTATGTTGGAATATGTTCCTTCTTTACCCAATTTGTTGAGACTTTTTATCATGAAAGTTTGTCGTATTTCATCAAATCCTTTTTTTCTGCATCTCTTGAGATGATCATATGATTTTTATCTTTTATTCTATTAATATGGTTTATCACATTTATTGATTTGTATGTGTTGAACCATCCTTGCATCCCTGGAGCAAATCTTCCTTGATCATGGTGAATGATCTTTTTAATGTGCTGTTGAATTTAGTTTTCTCATATTTTGTTGAGAATTTTTACATCTATATTCATCAGGGACATTGGCCTATAATTCTTTTCTTGTAGTGTATTTATTTGTCTTTGGTATCAGGGTCATGCTGGCCTTTGGTATCAGGGTCATGCTGGCCTCCTTAAATGAGTTAAGGAGGCTGTGGAGGGTGTCACTTCCTCCACAGATTTTTTGAAGAACTTGAGAAGGTTTGGTGTTCATTCTTCTTTAAATGGTGGAATTCACCAGGGAAGCCTTCTGGTCCTGGGTGCTAAACTCAAATTTGTGGTCTCTTCCAGATTTGCAGATTCTGGCTGGCTTTCTGTATGTGGTCACTAACCATCTGTGAAAGCTTTCTCTCACCATCATCACTGGGAATGCACACAGGGAGCTGGCCTCCAAAAGGGTGTGTGGGTGAGATGCAGAGTGCTGCGGGTGCCTGTGGGCCAGTTGGGGGCATCCATGGGGAAGGAATCCCCAACAATTTGTGGACAGGCTTCTTGATGCAGTCTACCACACATTTAGTAGGATCCGAGTCTCTTTAATGCCCTCCAAGGATCCTATCTACCACTTTCCCAGCCTCTTTCTACTTCCCAGTCATTCAGCTCATGACTCAGTACTCTGCATAGGGTGAGAGAGAAAGGAGCCTTTTGGGCAGTGTCCTGCACAGCTGGGGAAGCCAAGTGCTCATTCACAAGCTCTCACGTTCTCTTGCAGGAGAAATCACTGGCCTAGGAAGATCACCCTTGGCCTTAAGCTGTGCAGCCTTGGGGGAAGGATGAGGCAGGTAAAGTCAAACAGTTCCTTGTACCCTCTTCGTTGTGTCCAAACTTGAATTTTTTGGTTCTAAAGGTGTGCTGGAACTTCTATGCTGGAAACCTAGACTTCCACAAAGGCTTTCTAAACTGCAAGTGATTGTCTAAGATAATGTGTTCCAGGGGCTCCTGGATGATGGCAGAGAGGGGCTGGAGGCAGTAAATAGGCCACTGCAGATTCTACAGCTGGGAACAAAGTCTATAGGCCTAATATCCAATGCACAGGTGGGCTAGACTTCTCTTGGGTCCCTTGGTGTAAGTTGCTGGATCCCGCAGATCCCACAAATACACTTTTGTCCATGGATTGATGCCAACTTTTTGTTTTTTCAGGGGATGGGAACACATAAATGAGGGATGTCATATTCAGCCATTATGTTGACTTTACTAGATTTATCTGATGTTTACTCTTGATTTCCATTCAAGGAAGTAACTCATTTAATAAACTGGTCTTATGATGAGCTGGCTTTGACTGGAGTATTTATACAATTCCTGTAATTTTTAAATTGAGAAGATCAATACAATTTCAAGATTTCCATACATGCATCTGCCATCTTGACTAAGAATGTGTTTTTTCCAAGCAGGTTTTAATAACGCTCTTACCAGAGCTTATGTCTCTAAAGATTTGGGCTGTCAGTTAAAATAACTCCTGGTGTTAAAACTGCCACAAATATCCCTTTGTCCTATTAAAATATGTAAAGTCTATAAGACTAAACTCACAAAAATCCTGTATCTAAAATGACTATGATTACTCTGACATAAAAATTAGTGACCTGTTACCAAACCACATAAGACTGATTTGAACTGTTAGTTAAATGTGAGTGTTATCTAAATGTGAAGTTTAAAGGTATTGATCACCACCATTGATTTATTCTTGTATAATTAATCTGTCATGGCTTTTACATCACAGGAATGGAAGGCACAGATGGAAATTCCTGATCATTAGGACTTCCTGAACTGATCTCTGGGTCTCTCACACCAGATACTTTTTTATATGATAAAAGGCCTTGGCTCCTTTTTTCACCAAAATGGCCAGAAATGGAGAGTACCTCTTGCCCTTGAGCTTTTTAGTGTTCACTTGATCATCTGAGGACAAACACTGACCATTTGTCTACCCTACCACAGGCCAAAATGCTATCTTTCCTCCTAACTGGAAGTTAGGAAGGAGTGGGAAATTATCTCAGGACCTGTTATAATCTTTCTTCTATTAATGTTATGGAGGATATTCCTTTGAGGTAAGAGATATACATAAGATATACTTAAGGCACTTTATTTTCTTAAAAATTCAGACTTTAAATATTCTTATTTATTAAATGATTTATATGTCACCTTATTGCAAAGTGAATCAAGGCAGCTAATCCTTTAGCAAGGGTAGCCACAGCAAAGTGATGCTTTGGATTTCTAAACCCACAGCATGTGTTGGATCTTATTTAAGTAGTTCTAGAAAGTTTATGGCTACCTACATCCCAAACTCAAGATATAACTCTTTTCAGGAGACCCTAAATGTTCACCTTTATATGGATGGAAGAGTTATCTTTTGATTAATACTGCTTAAGTGACTATGATCTATAGTCAGATGCTAGAAATAGGTTATTTTCTTAATAAGTCTCTGTGCCCTTATCCCTTAGTGATTCTCAGTGATTTTTCAAGCAGTTAATGAAAAATTGGCTATTTATGGGGGGAATAGCAAATACATATTTCTTATTTTCATAGCAAATTACTGTATTTAATTGGTAACATAATTTTGTATAACATGCTAGTAACAAAATTTAGTGTTTTGCCCCCTACAATGAAGTATTAATTTAGTTTTGATCACATTAACTCTTGGTTTGCTGCTTCATTCCTGATGATGTTGAGATATCCAGTATCAGTCGTTATTCGTGAAGGATGGAACCTACTATGGTAACAAGACCCCAGCAACTGGGAAATTGAATAGAGGGTGTTTGGCTCCTCAGATCATATTGAGCACTTCTGAGATGCTTGTAGTCCAAACTCAAAAGTTTGGAGAACCCATAATTTCTTCCTCTTAATATCATATGTATCTTTGGATCTTTTGCAGAATCTTCAATCAGAAATGACTAGTATTGATTTTTCTGTATCAACAAACTACATAGTTAACCGTCTATGAATATATGAAGCCTTTCTGATAGCCTTAAAAATGCCCAAACTCTCAACTTTTCTCAGGAATTGGCAATGTCTTCTCATCACCAACATAGTACCATATTACACCTTTGATGCCAAACCCTTGTCTGTATCTTCAAGTGTGTGGTCAGTGCCTGTACCAGCTATGTTGTCTCAGAAAGCAATCTTTTAAAGGAAGTCAGAGTTGAATAAAGAACAAGGAGGAAATGAATGTTGAAATCAGTTATAGCATGCTCCTGTTTACAAGATAATGTTAACAATCTGCTCTGCTTCAACTTACTTGGCGGTGTTTTTTAAACCTAGTCTCCAAAATTCTCTTCAGCCTTCATTGAAGCTGTCCAATTTAGTCACTTGAATTAAAAGACATACAGATGTTCAAACACTGGAATTGAACTATTTTTTCTCTAACATTTATCAATATTTGTTAGTCACTATTTTATTTTATAAATTGTGGTGTAATAAGAACTTTTGCCTTATTACTGTAATCTCAGTGTTTGAGAAATCCAACACTAGCAGCTTTACTGGACTTAAAAATCTTTAGTGGTGGACTTCCTGGCAGCAATATTTTTTTTCCAAGATTTAGTCCAAAGTTATCTCGGTAAACACAGCTGCAAAACCAAAACCTTACAGCTTGAACTACAATTCCCTAAGATTGAATATCAGGAAATATATATATTTTTCTAGTTTTTATACATGACTTTTAAATGAAGAAGTCAAAACCATTTTTATAATCATGAATCTCTTCTGCTTACATATCATCCCACAAAAGCAAAATATACCATGAAATCTTGGATTTCATAAAGGCAGAGCTAATAATTTATATTGGTATAATATGTATTGTTTCTATAAAATTAAACCATCAATTTTATTCTTCATAATTATCTCATTTTGCAAATGAAGAAACAAAGAGCCAAGGTAGTTAAGTAACTTCTGAGACTACCCAGCAAATAATTGTGAATAAAAGTAGGACCTCATTACTCTGAGTCTCGGTCCTCTTTCTAATTTTTCTATGAAAATCATGTTAAAAAAGTATTATTTTCTAAATATTGCCTTCATGATTCACTAAAAGAGTAGTACTTCTATATTATCCTATACTTCACAATGATGAGTAAAATTTACTCTGTCATTTGGCCAAAGAAAGTCAAACTGTGAAGTGTTTCCACATAATAGAGGTTAAAGGAATAAATAATCCAGGAAAGATCTTAAAATATGTTAGTGATAAATGATAGTACTAATGTTAGTGATAACATCCCTCTTGCCTAGAGTATAGCTCTGCACAAAGTTTTTTTTAAAGAGTAGTGTGTGGCTTGTTTACTGATATATATCTTTGAATTCTAGTTTCATTCAAAATGCAAAAAATCAACAGGTAGACTTGTATAACTATGACAAAAAATATATAAATCCAAGCTGTCTATTCTCTCCAAAAATAACTTTTTCTCCACTACAAAGCTGTATATGATGCTTTTACAGGCATACCACAGAGATATTGTGGGTTCGGTTCCAGACCACCACAGTAAATTGGATATGGCATTAAAATGTCACATGAATTTTTTGGTTTCCTATGCATACAAAGTTGTGTTTACACTATCCTGTACTTTATTAAGTGTGCAATACCATTATGTCTAAAAATGCACATACCTTAATTTAAAAAATACTTTATTGCTAAAAAATGCTTACCATCATCTGAGTATTCAGTGAGTTGTAATTTTTGCTGGTAGAGGGTTTTGCCTTCATGTTGATGGCTGCTGACTGATCAGGGTGGTGTTTGCTGAAAGTTGAAGTGGGTGTGGCAATTTCATAAAATAAGACAATGATGGAGTTCACTTCATTGTCTCTTCCTTTCATGAACAATTTCTCTGTAGCATGCAATGCTGTCTGATAGCATTTTAACCCACAGTAGAACTTCTTTCAAAACTGTAGTCAATCCTTTCAAACCCTGCTGCTTTATCAACTATGTTTATGTAATATTCTAAATCCTTTGTTGTCATTTCAACAGTCTTCATAGCATCCTCACCAGGAGTAGATTCCACTCAATAAACCATTTTCTTTGCTCACCCATCATCCGTGAAACTTTATCCTGAGATTGCAGCAATTCGGTCACATCTTTAGGCTCCACTTTAATTCTAGTTCTCTTGTTATTTCCACCACATCTGCAGTTACTTCCTCCACTAAAGTCTTGAGCGCCTCTAAGTCATCCCTGAAGAATGAGTTAGAATCAACCTCTTCCAAACTACTGTGAATGATATTTGGACCTCTTGTTATAAATCACAAATGTTTTTAATGGCAGCTAGAATGATGGATCCTTTCCAGAAAGTTTTTCATTTACTTTTCCCAGTTCCACTAGAGGAATCACTATCTATGGCAACTATATCCTTACAAAATGTACTCCTTACATAATAAGACTTGAAAGTCTAAATTACTCCTTGTTATGATAGCAGGCATGAAAACATTAATCTTGCTATACATCTCACCAGAGCTCTTGGGTGACTAGGTGCATTGTCAGTGAGCAGTAATATTTTGAAAGGAATCTTTTTTTCTGAGCAATAGGTCTCAACAGTGGGCTTAAATATCCAAAAATCCATGTTATAAAGAGATATGCTAGCATCTAGGCTTTGTGGTTCCATTTATAGAGCTCAGAGTAGATTTAGCATAATTCTTATGGGCCCTAGGATTTTCAGAGCGTAAATGAGCATTGGCTTCAACTTCAAGTCACCAGCTGCATTAGCCCCTAACAAGAGAGTCAGCCTGTCCTTTGAAGAGTTGAAACCAGATATTGACTTCTCTCTAGCTGTCAAAGTCCTAGATGGCAGCTTCTTCCAATAGAAGACTATTTGGTCTACATTGAAAATTTATTTAGTGGAGCCACCTTCATTCATTAGCTCAGCTAGATTTTCTAGATAACTTGCTGTAGCCTCTACGTCAGCACTTGCTGCCTCACCTCGCAAGTTATGGAGACAGCTTCTTTCCTTAAACTTCATCAACCAACTTCTGCTGGTTCAAATTTTTCTTTGGCAGATTCCTCATTTCTTTCAGTCTTCTTAGAATTAAAGAGGGTCAGGGCCTTGCTCTGGATTATGTTTTGGGAATGTTATGGCTGGTTTGATCTTCTATCCAGACTACTAAAACATCTCCATATCAACAATAAAGCTGTTTCACTTATTTTATCATCGTTCATGAGTTCACTGGAGTAACACTTTTAATTTCCTTCAAGAACTTTTCCTTTGCATTCACAACTTGGCTAATTGGCACAAGAGGTCTAGCTTTTGGCCTATTTTGGCTTTCAACATGCGTTCTTCGCTAAGCTTAATCATTTCTAGCTTTTGATTTAAAGTGAGAAACATGTGACTCTTTCACTTGGAGGGCATTGTAGGGTTATTAATTGACATAATTTCAATATTGTTATGTCTCAGGGAACAGGGATGCCTTAGGAGAGGGAGAGAGCTGGAGGAATGGCTGGCCATTGGAACAATCAGAGCACACACAACATTTATTGATTAAGTTCACTGTTTTATGGGGTGGTTCATGACACCCCTAAACAATTACAATAATAACATCAAAAATCACTGATTACAGATCATCATAACATATATAATAAAGGTGGAAAAGTTTGAAATATTGCTCAAAGCAATATTTCAAAGATCTTCAATTTGTAAAAAAAAAAAAAAAATTTTTTTTGCAAAGTGCAATAAAGTGAAGTACTATAAAACAAGGTATGCCTGTACTTGAAAAGTTTTTCTTTACTCCTGATACAGGCTTACATAAAACAACGTTTAGTTCTCCCCTAACAATAGTCTAGCCAAGTGGAAGCTTCCTAGTACCAGCTTGGCAACAAGCGAGTCTTCCTCTAATTATGAGCCCCCAAGCATGTGCAAAAAATTTGATATACATATGAATCACCTGGAGAATCTTGCTAAAATGTAGGTTATAAAGCAGTAGGTCTAGGGTGAGGCCGAGACTCCATATATTTTCTAAGCTTATATGATGCTTGCTGCTGGTTCTCAAATAACACTTTGAGTAGTAAGACTTTATTAGAAGGACCCCAAATGTAAAGAACTTGGAAGGTCATTCTCAATGGACTTCTCACAATACTGTGACTAGAAGATACTTGGAAAGCTCATTGATACTGGGAATTGCAAAGCTAGTGCCAAGGCAGCTGCAGTCAACTTGAGTGTATTCTCAGTACACTGCATTCCACACAGTTGAGGCTAAAGGAGTGAATAATCCAGGAATGATCCTCAAATATGTTAGTGATAAATGTTAGAATTAATGCTAGCGATAAAGCATACCTTTAGCTAAATGGTAGCTCCATCCAAAAAAAACTTCATTTTATAATGTTTCTCAAACCCAAACCAATGCAAAAATATTCTGCTAAGTTTAATTTCAGGGGAAATGTCTTTGCACACACTAGGACACGTTTTAACGTTTTAGGTAATAAAACTGTATACTTTAATATAGCTTTTCTTCTTATAGTTACCTGGAAACTTTAGAGACAACTTTAAATATTATCATAAGTTTCAATTCTTAAAATGGTGACAAATATAATTTAACCTTGTTGCTTCATTTAATTTCTATTGTTTTGTATCCCTAATGTTCTTATTTTGCATAATGTTTAATCTGAAACTGTCTCCAAATAGTTTTTAGAGGTAATCAGGAAAATAAGAGAGGAAAGGAAAAGTAAACAATAAAACAAAGAGAGAGAGGGTATATAGGAGGAAGGTAAGAAAAAAGAGAGAGGGCTTCCCTGGTGGCGCAGTGGTTGAGAGTCCGCATGCCGATGCAGGGGACGCAGGTTCGTGTCTCGGTCCGGGAGGATCCCACATGCCGTGGAGCGGCTGGGCCCGTGAGCCATGGTCGCTGGGCGTGCGCGTCCGGAGCCTGTGCTCCGCAACGAGAGAGGTCACAATGGTGAGAGGCCCGCGTGCCGCGGAACAAAAAAGAAGAGAGAGAGAATGGAGACAAAAAGGAATGCTGCAAGGAAAGACGGGAGGAAAGGAAAAAGCAAGGCAGGAAAGAAAAAGAAGGAAGACAGCAAGGAAGAAAAGGCGTTAAGTACAAGGTATGAGAAATTAGTTTTTTGTAAAATGTATGAGATTAAGGTCAAGTATTTTTCCCCCTAAGGATATCTAATTGTTCCAGCACCATTGCTGAAATGTCATTTTTGCCATTGAATTGTTTTTGTATGTGAGTCCAAAATCAGTTGGGCATATTTGTGTGGGTCTATTTCTTTGTTCTCTGTTCTGTTCCATCGATCTGTGTATCTATCCCTCTGACAATACCACATGGTTTTGAACGGAAGTCAAAACTATAGCCCTTTTTTTTTTTAATAGATCTTTATTGGAGTATAACTGCTTCACAATACTGTGTTAGTTTCTGTTGTACAACGAAGTGAATGAGCCATATGCATACATATATCTCCATATCCCCTCCCTGTTGAGCCTCCCTCCCACCCTCCCTATCCCACCCCTCTAGGTGGTTGCAAAGCACCGAGCTGATCTCCCTGTGCTATGCGGCTGCTTCCCACTAGCTATTTTATATTTAGTAGTGTATATATGTGGATGCTACTCTCACTTCACCAAGCTTCCTCTTCCCTCCTCCGTGTCCTCAAGTCCATTCTCTATGTCTACGTCTTAAATGTCCATTGACAGATGAAAGGATAAAAAAGATGTGGCACATATATATAATAGGATATTACTCAGCCATAAAAAGAAACGAAATTGAGTTATTTATAATGAGGTGAATGGACCTAAAGTCTGTCATACAGAGTGAAGTATACTCTAAGTCTTAAAAGTCATATTCCTTCTACTTTATTCTTCCTTTCCTTTATCCATCCTTTCCTTTCCTTTATCCTTCCTTTCCTTTAGCAATTCAAGCTCCTTTGCATTTCCATGTGCATTTTAGAATAATCTTGAGTATGTTGACAAAAAACATCTTTCTGGAATTTTGATTGACATTGCATTAAACCTGAATATACTTTTTGGGAGAATTGATATCTTTACTATGTTGAGTTTTCCAATCCCTAAAAAGATATGTCTCTTCATTGATTTAGATTTTCTTTTATTTCTTTCATCAGAATCTTGTAGTTTTCAGTATACAAGCCCTGTACATGTTTTGTGAGATTTACATTTCAATATTTTGTTTTTTGAGCAATCGCAAATGGTATTGTCATTTTAATTTTGATGTCCACAATTATATTGGTAGTACATAGAAACACCATTGATTTTTGCATATTTAGCTTCTATCTTGTTAACATGCTAAACTTACAAATTCTTGGAATATTTTTGTAGATTCCTTTGGATTTTTTTCTTAGACAATCATGTTGTATGCAAACAAGGACTCTTTTATTTATTCTTTTTCTGATGTGTATGTTTCTATTTTATTTCACTGATTTCTACTCTTACCTTTATCATTTCCTTCTTTATGCTTGCATTGGGTTTATTTTGCTATTCAATATTCTTGAGGTAGGGACTTGGATTATTGATTTGAGACTTTTCCTCTTTTCTAATATGTAGTATACATGTTAGTGCTATAAATTTTCCTTTCCTTTTTTTTTAATTTAATTTTATTTTTGGCTGCATTGTGTCTTCGTTGCTGCACGCAGGCTTTCTTTAGTTGCGGCGAGCAGGGGCTGCTCTTCGTTGTGGTGTGCAGGTTTCTCAATGCAGTGGCTTCTCTTGTTGCAAAGCATGGGCTCTCGGCGCACAGGCTTCAGTAGTTGTGATGTGCAGGCTCAGTAGTTGTGGCTCGCTGGCTCTAGAGTACGGGCTCAAGTAGCTGTGGCACATGGCCTTAGATGCTCCGTGGCATGTGAGATCTTCATGGACCAGGTCTCGAACCCGTGTCCCCTGCATTAGCAGGTGGATTCTTAACCACTGCGCCACCATGGAAGCCCTAAATTTTCCTTTCAATGTTGCTTTACCTATGTCTCACATATTTTGCCATGTTGTGTTTTCATTTCCATTCAGTCAATAGTTATTTCCCAATACTATTAGATTTTAACAAAAGAACTATTTAGAAATGTGTTGTTCAGTTTCCAAGTGTTTGGAGCTTTTCATCCTATCTCTTATTGCTTTCTGGTTTGATTTTATTGTAGTTGGTCAACACTTTGTGTGATATCAATTTTAGTTTATGGCCATAAATCTTCTGTGGGCACTGGAAAAGAATGTGCATTCTCCTGTTGATGGGGAGAGTGTTCTATAAAAGTTGATTTGACCCTGTTGGTTGATGGTGTTGTTAAATTCTTCTATATCCCTGCTGATCTTCTGTCTAAGTTATTCTTGTTAAGACAGAGGTGTTGAAGTCTCCAGCTTTAATTGTGGGTTTGTCCATTTCTACCTGTTCTACCAGGTTTGCTATTTTGCAGCTCTCTTGTTTGTCTTAGGATTGTGATGCTTTCTTTTTGTTTTGACACTTTTATCACTACATATCATTACCCTTTTCTAAGTCTGATAATTTCCTGTGCTCTGCAGTTTATTTTATCTGACTAATAATATAGCCATTACTGCTTTCTTTTGATTAATATATGCATGATATATCTTTTCCCATCTCTTTACTTTCAATCTGCTTCTATAATTATTATTTTTTTTTTTTTTTTGCGGTACGCGGGCCTCTCACTGTTGTGGCCTCTCCCGCTGCAGAGCACAGGCTCCGGACGCGCAGGCCCAGCGGCCACGGCTCACGGGCCCAGTGGCTCCGCGGCACGTGGGATCCTCCCGGACCGGGGCACGAACCCGCGTCCCCTGCATCGGCAGGCGGACTGTCAACCACTGCGCCACCAGGGAAGCCCTATAATTATATTTTAAATGAATTGTTGTAGACAACCTACAGTTGTGGCATGTCATTAATCCACTCTGACAACCTCTACCTTTTACTTGGTATATTGAGATTATTTACATTTAATGTGATTATTAACATGTTAAGGCTTAATTTTGGCATTTTATTTGTTTTGTTTTCTGATCTGTTTTTCATCCCTCTGTTGTCTTTTTCTTGGCTTTCTATATGTAACTTGAATATTTTTTTAGAATTCCATTGATGTATAATGTGTTTGAGGGTCTGTATTTTTATTGGTGCCTTTAGGTATTTCATGTTATATATGTAACATTTCACAGTCCATTAAAGACGTAATCTTACTAGTTTGAGTAGATTGTAAAAAACTTTCCTCCTTTACATCGATTTACCCTCCCACATTTATAATATAATTGCCTTTAATATTTCTTCTACATACATTTAAAATCACTTTAGATAGTATTATACATTTTTCTTCAATAATCAAAAATAATTTAGAAAACTCAACAAGGGAAAGTCTATTGTATTTACCCATTTTTTTGCTGTGTTCTTTCTTCCTATGATCTAAGATTTCTTCATTTTTCATCATTCACTTTTTGTTTAGAGTACCTCCTTTTAGTCATTCTTTTAATGTGGGTCTGCTAACAACAAATAATCTGAGTTTTGTTCTTCTGAGAAGGTCTTGGTTTCCCCTGAGACGGTCTTGGTTTCCCCTGAATTCCTCAAAAATGTTTTCTCAGATAAAGGATTCGCAATAGCTTTTTTCTTTCAGAAATTGAAAAATGTTTTGCCATTTCCGTCTGGACTCCATGGTTTCTAACAAGAAATGCACTGTCATTCCAATTTTTTCTCCTATGGGAAATTTGTTCTCTTGCTGCTTTCAAGAATTTTTGTCTTTAGCTCTTAGAACTTTGACTATGATGTGTCTTTGCGTGGGATTCTTTGATTGGGATTTGCTCAGCTTTTCATATCTGTAAGTTTATGTCTTTTGCTAAATTGAGAAGTTCTCAGCCATTCTTCTCTGAATCTTTTTTCAGCCCCACCCTCTTTCTCCTCTCCTTTGTGAATCTCATAAGAATATTCAATCTTTTATTATCCTCTCACACAGCCCTAAGGCTCTGCTTCTTTCTTTTTTTTTTTTTTTTTTTTTTTTTTTTTTTTTTTGCGGTACACGGGCCTCTCACTGTTGTGGCCTCTCCCGCTGCGGAGCACAGGCTCCGGACGTGCAGGCTCAGCAGCCATGGCTCACGGGTCCAGCCGCTCCGCGGCATGTGGGATCTTCCCGGACCGGGGCACAAACCTGTGTCCCCTGCATCGGCAGGCGGACTCTCAACCACTGCGCCACCAGGGAAGCCCTGCTTCTTTCCTTTTATTCCATTTTCTCTCTATTATTCTATTCGTATATCTTCCAGTTCACTGATTCTTTCCTCTCTCCCCTCCATTCTGTTGTTGAGCCTGTACATTTTTCAATGCTAACATTTCCATTTAGGTTCTTCTTAATATAATATCTCATATATGTGTGCTGAGACTTTCTATTATGGTTGTTTCAAGTGTGTTCATTAATTTCTTATTGAAGCATTCTTAGGATGGCTGCTTTAGGATGTCAGATAATTTTAATACCTCTGTCATCTCAATTTGTCTTTTTTTTTTTTAAGGTTGAGATCTTCCTGATTCTTAGTATGACAACTGATTTTTTGGTTGAAAGCTGGAAAGTTTGGGTATCATGCTATGGTGTTATTTAAACCTTCTAGATCTTATTTAAGCCTTCTGTTTTAGCTAGCTTGCTTCTCCCTGCTCTAGCACTCCAGCTCTGTTGACACCTGAGTGGGATGCTTCTCATTAGTGCTGAGTGAGAGTGAGAGTTCTGGCTCTCAGCTAGGTCTCTACTGATACCTCCCAGGCTGCAAGCGTAGGGGGGGCCTCATTACTGCTCCTCACACTGAGACCTCCACTGAGACCAGAGAGGGGTGTGACCTCATTACCACTGGGTGGTGGTGAAACTCCTGACTCTCCACTAGGCCTCCTCTGATACCACCTTAGTGGGGGAGATGAGAAGGGTCTTTTTCACTGCCAATTGGGGGGTAGAAGTCCAGGCTCTCTAATTTGTTGGTCTCTACTGACACCAAGGTGAGTTCAGGTACTCTTTACATCCAGTGGTGATGATGTACTATCTCCCTACTAGGCCTCTCATACCATCCCAACAGAAGGGTTGAGATGCTTCATTGCAACAAGTAGAAGGTAGAAGCTCTAGGTTCCCCTGGAAAAGGTGGAGGTCTAGGCTACACTTTCGACATTTGCTGACTTGGGGAAATGCCACGGTTTTCTGTGATGTTTGCCTGGAGTGGAGTGGTTGTTTTGCTAGGCTTCATCTTTCTGGGAATTTGGCTACAGAGAGCAGGCTTTCATTAGGCCTTTTTTTCCTGTGTGCATTTGTTTTTCTGGGTTGCCAGCTCCTTCAGCCCCAAGTCTGAGATACATTAGTCAAAAAGGAAACCAAAGGAATTCACCATTGTGTTCTTTCTTGGATCTGGAGGCTCCTAGCCAGTCAGCCTTCTTTCAACTTTTCTGAGTCTTATGTATGTTTTATATATATTGTCCAAGGTTTTCAGTTGTGCCGAAGAGTAAAGTATGTATATTCCATCTCTCTGGAAGCAGAAACTTTCTTCTCAATGTAGCTTTAATTTGCTTTTATCTTATTATATTGAAGATCCTTAATTATATCTTCTTTGAATTCTCTGTTAATGTCTTTTTCCCATTTTTATAACTGGGTTTTCATCTTGTTTCCCTCAGCTTGTAAGAATTCATTACATATTAGGAATCTTAGCCTTTTATATCTGATACATATTAAAATATTTTCCTTACAGTTTTTCATATGTCTACTGAAGTTGGTGGTTATGTGAGGCAAGTATATTTTTTTTTAATTTTTATTAGTCCAGTGTGTCAGTCTTTTATGTCATCTGGATTATGAGTTATATATGTCTTCTATTGCTGTTTCAACAAATAACCACAAAACAAATTTACTGTTTTATAGCTCCATAAGTCAGACGTCTGACATAGATCTCACTGGGTATAATCAAAGTGTCAACAAGACACTTTCTCAAAGCTCTATGGGAGAATCCATTTTCTTTCCATTCCCAGCTTCTAGACACTGCTCATATTCCTTGGCTGTGATCCCTTCCACCAGCTTCAAAGCCAGAATGTCAGGCATAATTCCTTTCACACTTCCTTCTTTCAATGTCACATCTCTTTCTTATCAAGTTGGGGAAGATTCTCCGCTTTTAAGAATTTATGTGATTATATTATATTTACCCAGATAATCCAGGAAAATCTTCCCTTCTCAAAGTTCTTACCCTTTATATAACATCTGCAAAGTCCCTTCTGTTACGTAAGGTAACATATTCCCAAGTTTCAGGGATTAAGGATGGCCATCCTTGGGGGCCATTATTCTGTCTAACATATGATTCATAACTAAAAAGCCCTTCTTTATAAAGGGTTATAGAAGAATTCAACCTTTTCCCCCTACTTCTTATATTTGTTTCTTATTGTTACTGTAACCAATTAAGTGACTTAAAAAATATACATTTATTCTCCTACAGTTTTGGAGGTTCAATGTACAGATAGGGCTAATCAAGGGGATGGCAAGTCAGTTCCTTCTGGAGACTCCAGGGGAAAATCCATTCCTTGCCTCTTCTAGCTCCTAGAGGATGTTGGCATGTGTTAGCATTTGACCACATCACTCATTTGACGATCACGCATCATCATATTGCAGTTTTCATTTTTGACTGCTACTGTGTCTCTCATTTAAGGACCCTTGAGGTTGCACTGGGGCTACACAGATAATCCAGGATAGTCTCCCTTTCTCAAGATCCTTAACTTGATAGCATCTACAAAGTCCTTTTTGCCAAAGAAGGTAACATTTACAGATTCTGGGGATTAGGGCGTGGACATCTTTGGGAGCCTATTCATTCAACTACACTTGTTTTCTTCTCTTTTTTTCTTTCTTTGCTTTATTTTTAAGGCTAAATAGTTATCCAAGAAACATTTATTAAAAAGTCTAACTTTATCATAATGACTTTAGATGCCACTTTTTTCAGATACTAAATTTTCATACATACATGAGTCTACTTTTGGAATTCCTCTTCTATTCCACTGGATTGTCTATGTATGCCTGCTCAGCTTTAGTATGGAAACATTTTAGTAAATTTTAATATCTGGTCTGGCTAATCAGTGCTCATAGCTTTTATCTTTCAGTGTTTACTTAGATAATGTAGCATGATAATTGAGCTGCGTAAACTTTAGGTTTACTTTGTCTTACATCATGAAGAAAGGGTGTTTAACACACAAAAATAAACTCAAAATGGATTAAAGACCTAAATGTAAGGCCAGACAACATGAAACTCTTAGAGGAAAACATAGGCAGAACACTCTATGACATAAATCACAGCAAGATCCTTTTTGACCCATCTCCTAGAGAAATGGAAATAAAAACAAAAATAAACAAATGGGACCCAATGAAACTTAAAAGCTTTTGCACAGCAAAGGAAACCATAAACAAGACGAAAAGACAACCCTCAGAATGGGAGAAAATGTTTGCAAATGAAGCAATTGACAAAGGATTAATCTCCAAAATTTACAAGCAGCTCATGCAGCTCAATATTAAAAAAACAAACAACCCAATCCAAAAATGGGCAGAAGACTTAAATAAACATTTCTCCAAAGAAGATATATAGATTTCCAACAGACACATGAAAGAATGCTCAACATCATTAATTATTAGAGAAATGCAAATCAAAACTACAATGAGATATCATCTCACACCAGTCAGATTGGCCATCATCAAAAAATCTACAAAAAGTAAATGCTGGAGAGGGTGTGGAGAAAAGGGAACCTTCTTGCACTGTTGGTGGGAATGTAAATTGATACATCCACTATAGAGAACAGTATGGAATTTCCTTAAAAAGCTAAAAATAGAGCTACCATACGACCCAGCAATCCCACTACTGGGCATATACCCTGAGAAAACCATAATTCAAAAAGAGTCATGTACCAAAATGTTCATTGCAGCTCTATTTACAATAGCCTGGAGATGGAAACAACTTAAGTGTCCATCAACACAGATGAATGGATAAAGAAGATGTGGCACATATATACAATGGAATATTACTCAGCCATAAAAAGGAATGAAACTGAGTTATTTGTAATGAGGTGGATGGACCTAGAGTCTGTCATACAGAGTGAAGTAAGTCAGAAAGAGAAAAACAAATACCATATGCTAACACATATATATGGAATCTAAAAAAAAAAAGAAAAAAAATGGTCATGAAGAACCTAGGGGCAAGATGGGAATAAAGATGCAGACCTACTAGAGAATGGACTTGAGGACACGGGGAGGGGGAAGGGTAAGCTGGGACAAAGTGAGAGAGTGACATGGACATATATACACTACCAAACGTAAAATAGATAGCTAGTGGGAAGCAGCCGCATAGCATAGGGAGATCAGCTGGCTGCTTGGTGACCACCTAGAGGGATGGGATAGGGAGTGTGGGAGGGAGGGAGATGCAAGAGGAAAGAGATATGGGGACATATGTATACGTATAACTGATTCACTTTGTTATAAAGCAGAAACTAACACACCATTGTAAAGCAATTATACCCCAATAAAGATGTTTAAAAAACGGTGTTTATATTTTCAGTGAGATAAATTTACAGTAATAAGTGAATGACATTTTTATGATGAGTTGTTCCAATCAAGAACAAGGATGCCTTTCTATTATTATCCCTTCCAAAGTATTTATATTTCTACTCATACAGAGTGAGTATATTTTATTAGGTTTATTCCTCTATTACTTTTTTGTTGTTACTATATATGTGATTGTCCCCACCATTATTTCCTCTAAGTGGGTATAGATTTTTGTGTATGAAGGCTTTTTATTTCTGCTTCCTTCTATCCTTAAAGTCATTAATGACTAATTCCAGTGGTAAAGGTAGTCCACTGCACACTATGGGAGACAAGCACATAAACAACCCCCATAAACACCTGTAATTTTGTGTCAATATAGGTAATGGCTTTGGGTAACCAAGTATTTGCTGTGATAGAACATCTTAGTGAAAATAAGAAGTATAGTAGGGCTGGTGAACTATTTCTAATTGCTCTGGAGAAACTGGGGAAAGAAAATGATTAGTTCAGATCATTAAATTCCTGCTTCAAGGTCCATATTTTTCTCTATCCCAGTATTCAAGATCCTGCTTCTTCCCAGTCAATACTCTAACTTTAACAAATGATCATGTGAGGTTGGGGAATTCATTTGTGCTACTTTGGGCACGTGCAGGACTAAATGGTGGTCTTGCTTTTCAGAAATCTAAGCTCTTTTCTCTATACTTTCATAAATACTTTTCAACTGGCAAGGCTGGCAATATAGCTTAATGGTCATACCTCAAGGTTATATCATGTCTCAGACCTGTGTCATAATCTAGTCTTCAGGGACTTTGATTGTCTTTCTATTCTATAAGGCACCATGCTGGTCTCTGGCATTGCTGATAACATGCTAAATGGACCTAGACTGATACAGTCTGCTTAAGCTTTTTATATCTAATAGGGTCCAATTTGGTAGACTATTTTCCTAGGAAGTTACCCATTTCATTTAGGTTTTCAAATCTATTTGCATAAATCCCATTTGTTTCCCTTCTGTATCAGTGCTTATGTTCATTATTATTAATCATTTTTTACATTTGTATACTTGTTCTTTCCCTCTTGTAAATTGATTAAATATTTTATTTAATATTTAGATACACTTTTAAAAATACATTACTTGATTTCTTGTATACTTATTATTTCCTTCTTTTGTTTTTATTTATGTGTTGTTCCTTTTCTAGCTTTTGATCTGGGAATTTATTCATTTATTTTTATTTCTTAATCCTTACTGGTAAGTCTTTAGTGCCAGAAACTTTTCTTTTATCACTACTTTAAACGTATACCATAAATTCTTATGTGTAGTGTTTACACTATCATATCTTTTAGAAGTTCTATATCCAGCAGTCATTTTCTCTCTCTGACAAATCTATTTATTAGAATATTTTAATTAATTTCTAGATGGAAGAGCCTTTATAACATTTTTTTAAAATAATATTTATTACACTATGAACAAAGATTGTTGATTAAAATATTTCTACCCCATAAAAATTACTGATGCATATTTAGGGCCTAACATATTATCAAATTTGGTAATATTCCATATGCACTTGAGAAGAAACTGCATTCTTTATTATCAGAGCGCAAATTTCACATAGACAAATATATGTTCATAAAATACAATTTATTTATTGCATTGGTTTGTCTTTTACAGCCCTACTTACTTTTGGCAATTTGTTCTCTCTTATACTGAATAGCAGTCTCTTATTGTTGGTGTGTTTCTACATAGATCTTCTTCAATCTCCTGTACTTTTTAACATGTAAAGGTGGCTACTATGTTATTTTGGTGCATGAATATATATGACTATAATATACTCACTACAAATTATGATAGTTTGCATTAAAAGTGCCCCTTTTCACACTGAATTTTATTTTTTTGATATTAGGATGATGACCCCTTTTTTATATTTTCCGTTTGTCAATTGTACTTTACATTTGTCCTTCCCTTTATTTTTAACATGAGGTGTGTCTTAGCATTTAGTTTTGCTTTCAGAGCTAAATTGAAGATGCTTTTCTTTAAAAATATTAATTATTAATGTTAATTATTAAATATTATTAAATATTAATTATGTTTGAGCTCATTTCTACCATGTTATTTTATGTTATAATTTAGGAGAACTCTGGCATATTTGCTGTTTATTTCTCTACACCTTGTATTCTCTTTGTTCTTATACCTTTTAATGTTTCTTTTGGTATATAGGGAGGTTTTCCTTTTCTGTTCTTGTTGTTACCTTTGTACATATATCTTCTTTAAATGTCCTTAGTCCACTGTTTTTCTTACTTAATGTTTTACTAAGTTGTTTGTTAATTATTGATGATATCCTTTGATTTCCACTATTTCCTATGCAAACAATCAATGAGCTTATTCTACTGCCTTCCTTCTCTCTCCCTTATTCTATAATTTTTATTTGAATTATTTATATTTTGTTAGCATATATAATATTTATGCATCATGCTTTCATCTTTGTTCCCACATTTACTTTAGTCATAGATCTGTAATTAAATATATTACATGCTTGCCATCAGGTTCCTGCCTACGTCTCCAACCTCATCTCACATGACTCTTCTCATTATTTGCTACCTTTCACCCTCAGTAGCTTTCTATGTGTTCCTCTACCACCACTGTCACTCTGTGTCTTGTTGTTATGATTTAATGTCTTCATAAGGCTTATGACTATCTGAAATAATCTTATTTTTTTATTTATTGTTCATTTTCTCTCTCCCCTGACAAGGCAAACAAGGTTTCATCACCATAAGAGCAGAGTCTTATATGTAGTCGCAGGTCCTGGCACATCGACAATCATGTAGTCGGCACTCGGTAAGTACGTGGTGACTAAATGAATGTAGAGATAGCAGAGCATGTTTGGTGTCAAATTTTATTGTCAGTACCATTCCATTCTTTCAGAAATTATTCTCAATGCAAGATGGAGATGGTGACCTACCTCTGGTAATATTTTGTCAACTAGACAATATCAATCCCTCCTCTCCTAAAGTATGACATCCTCCTTCAGGATCGCCACCAATTGTCCACTGCTTTTGATGGAAGTGTCACAATATTACATAAGTTAGGTTGAAAATTTGCCTTACAACATACTTTAATCATTAAAACAGTCTTCATCAAGAAGTGGTACTACATCTAATAAGAGAAGCCTCTAAATTACACTGCATCATCATCTTTTTCTGTCATCACATTTTTCTTCACCCTCCCATCCCTTATTTAAGTGGAAGAAGATTGGATTAAGACTTGAAGTAGAGGTGAAGCACTAAGGCGAAACCAAGATTGTTAGCTACGGTGGAACATCTGCAAGTTCAAATAGTGGTTAGTCAGTTCTTTGCAAGGACATTAGAAGAATAGGACTCTCCGGTAACATCGTGAAATGGCTACAGTTCAGTTTTTGTGTCTTTGGAAAAAAATCACACACGTTCCCCAAAGGAAGTTCAAACCCATGAGTCCAGCTGCATTTTTATCTCTTGTACTAAGAAAGGATGAGAAGATTTTTTTCCAGAGATTTTAAATGTGCTAGACTTAAAAGACAGAGTTAAATTCTCTGTAAGATGTGTGAGGTGGGGGCCATATGTCTCTCTGCCAAAAAACCGAGCTCCTCTAATTTGGGGTTTCTGAACACAGAGCTTCCTGCATTCAGACAATACACAAAAGTGCATCATTTCTCCAATCACTTCGATTCAAAGGAGAGCAAATAATTTGACATATGTGAAAAAATTTGATAAAGAATGATCCAAATGTATGGCAGTATTATTTTTAAACAAACTCAAGTTTCTGCTTTTGAATAACTGAAGTATTTTTTAAAGCCTAGATTAATACTATTTTATTAACAAATACTGAAAATTTATTGTCACATTTTAGTTGAAGTATATTTGGGGGTTAGAAAAAAAGAAAAATAGGAAAACCTGAATAAAACCTAAAGAAGGGCAAATACATTCAGAGAAGTTTGGCTCTCAAGGCTTGTCACAGCAAGAATGAAGTGAACTTTAACATTGACCTCTAACATTGACCTCTGCCCACATTTATGGCTATGTAAAAACGTGTATTGGTTGCACTATAATAAATAGTAAATGCATTTCATAAAAGCCTGTGCTTATGGTTCTACCTTACAGTTGCTAAATAGTGTGAGGTAGTCATTATTGGTGTGAATCGCATACATTTCTACTCCTGGGCCAAACATGCACCCTGACACCAAATGAGGTTTCAATAAATGAATATCAAACAAGTAAACAAAATACTATTGGTGAATGTGTTAGGATTCTCCATAGAGGTAGAATCAATAGGATATAAAAAGATATATAAAAAGAGATTTATTATGAGGAATTCGCTCACACAGTTATGGAGGCTGAGAGGGCCACCTTGCCTTTTGCAAGCTGGAAGCCCAGGAAAGTTGGTGGTGTAATTCCAGTCCAAGCCCAAAAGCTTGAGAACCAGGGCAGCCAATGGTGTAAGTCCCAGCCCGAGTCAAAAGACCTAAGAACTGGGATCACCGATGTACATGGGCAGAAGGAAATGGATGGCCCATTTCAAGTAGAGAGAGCAAACTTGCCCTTCCTCTGACTTTTTGTTCTATTTGGGCCCTCACTGGATTGGTGGGGGCAATCTTCTTTAGTCTACTGATCCAAGTGCTAATGCCTTCAGGAAACACCTTTACTGATACCTCCAGAAATAATTTTTACCAGTTCTCTGGTAAAAATCCTTTAGCCTTTAGCCCAATCAAGTTGACACATAAAATTAACCATCACAATGACTATAAAGTAGTACTGAAAGTAACTGTAAATAAATAATTGCGTCTCACTATTTAATCCAATTTTCTTTAGTTGACTTGTTTTATAAAATCAAAAGCGATATGGCTAAAATCATTTGTAGATTCAACAGTTCATCTGACTTTTGTGTATCTCCTTACAATCAATCTATATACCTTGAACTTGTATGTGCATTCCTTCAAAAGCCTGTTTAGGAAGAAAGCAATTATTCTAGCTTTATTCTGTTTTGGCTAGAGATGCATATATCTAGAGCACGTTATTAAGCCTACTATTAGCTCAAAAGGATAAGTTGAGTTTTAAAATTCAGTCGCATTTATAGAACTGATTTGAAGAGAGCTGGAAATTGAATGAAACAGAGATTTGTAAAAGCTCTAAGGGGAACATTAACTCGAATAAAAACTTTTGTATGAGCAGCTGGATAAAGATTTTAAAACATGGCTAAAAGCATAAAGGAAAGGCAAAATCGAGTTAAATTGTATTAGATAAAATGAAATTTAAGAAAACTGGGCTTGACTTACTTGGGATAATGTTTAGAATAGTTTGCTCTTTGCTCTTTTTTTTTTTTTTGGCCAAGCTGTGCTGCTCGCAGGATCTTAATTCCCTGACCAAGGATTTAACCTGCACTCTCAGCAGTGAAAGCACAGAGTCCTAACCACTGGACCGCCAGGGAATTCCCTAGTTTGCTTTTTATAAAGAAATTAACTCTTTCAACTCTCTAGAATATTTATGAGTTTTAACTACGTGAGTATTAGACAGAGTTAGTGAAATCCAAAAAGTGAAATTTCATTAGATACGTAGTAGTCTAACTTAAATTTTGTGAATATCATAAAACATTGCCTTATTATTTATGTTACTTATATTGAATTCCAAACCCTGTATTCTCTGAGAATGCATACAAGCCTACAAAAAGTTTTCCTTGTCCATGTGAACCTGATATGTAGATAAATCCACAATACACCTCTTTTAAAACAAAGTGCAGATTTTATCTTATCTTTCTAAATATGTATAATTTTGAGGGCAAGAGTTGTGTCTTGTTAAACTTAATCCCCCCAAACACCCAACACAATGTTCTGCACATAATTAGGTGAAAAGTAAATAACAGCAGTGTTTGCAGAGAAAAGTCAAGGAAAAAAGAGTTGACTCATAAAACTGAGAATATAATGTCTTCTTGTCTTTTGCATTTGCATTTGCCACTTGCATGGTCATCTCCTGAAGTGAAAAGTTTACATTACAGGAAATAAATTCAAGTAACATGAAAATTTCAGAGAAGGCAATAACAAAGCAAGATGCCTCTTTCAAAACAGAACCTTTGTTTTTTAATAATATTAGAGAAAATTTGTATCAATTTACAAAGCATCCCAAACATGTTTTAAGTAAAATTAAAAACAAAAATAACAAATTTAAACAATTGTGAAATAAGCAGGTGACACTAATACAAAATATTTTTTAGTGTCTGGAAACTTCAGTTGAATGTAAGACAAACTTTTTTGCTATGTACATATATGATGCAAATGTACATTAATTACTGATCATTAAACATTAGAAATTTACTACTACTTATTACCTTCACTGCCTATTTATTCTCTGAATAAATTAGCCAGATACATATAATTTTGTTGAAAATAATCCTCCAAAATAAAGGTCATTATGTTATCTCATTTCTAGAAGCATATTATACCTGGCTACTAAGAGCCATATGTAGGAAATGGCAGTTAAAATTAAAATGTTTAGGGGCTTCCCTGGTGGCACAGTTGTTGAGAGTCCGCCTGCCGATGCAGGGGACACGGGTTCGTGCCCCAGTCCGGGAAGATCCCACATGCCGCGGAGCGGCTAGGCCCATGAGCCATGGCCGCTGAGCCTGCGCGTCTGGAGCCTGTGCTCCATAACGGGAGAGGCCAAAGCGGTGAGAGGCCCGTGTACCGCAAAAAAAAAAAAAAAAAAGTCTATACGAACACTGAGCTGTCTAAATTAAGTCAAGTACTGTGGATTCAAACAATAGATCTAAGCAAAAGGCAATTTATTAAATTTAATTTTTTAATTTATTAAATTCTTCCTTTTAGATGGTATCAATCAATAGTATTTCAGTGTTGTCAAGGTAGAAGGATGGAATGTAAGTTACTTAAAATTTGTCAACTTGATCTATAACTTTAAATATTTAAACTTATGGTATATGGGTCTCCATTTGTACGCCTGTTCTGAGCCTTATAAATAATAAATAAGATACAAGGAAAGTAATCTAAGACAAAACTCTGCCATACTGATTTGTTTGCAAGCAGGCACAGAACAATTATATAATCCTGGTCTCTACGCTCGGTGAGTTCTTAGGTTTAAGCATTCCAGCAAGTGTCTTGCATGAAAAGTTCATCTGAGGCATATTCAACATTATTTCAGGGGCAGGATTCTGATAATCTTCTCATCAGAGTCAGAGGAGAATCATCTGTACCTGGCTTTTCACAAGACCAAATCTCTTAGCCTAGGATGCTATCCCACTAGATTATTCCTTCTGTTTATACAAGGGCTGAGATGCCTGTCTAATATTTCTAGCCCATCCACATGGATTTCTACCATTTCTTATGAAAAAAAATCAACTCTCGAAGGCAGATTAAAATAGAATTATTTAAAACTCCTCTCTGTTAATTCCTGCTAGTGTGTGGATTCATAATTAGGGCTTTAATTTTTTATTTTTTTTAACATCTTTATTGGGGTATAATTGCCTTACAATGGTGTGTTAGTTTCTGCTTTATAACAAAGTGAATCAGTTATACATATACATATGTTCCCATATCTCTTCCCTCTTGCGTCTCCCTCCCTCTCACCCTCCCTATCCCACCCCTCCAGGCAGGCACAAAGCACCGAGCTGATCTCCCTGTGCTCTGCGGCTGCTTCCCACTAGCTATCTACCTTATGTTTGGTAGTGTATATATGTCCATGCCTCTCTCACGCTTTGTCACAACTCACCCTTCCCCCTCCCCATATCCTCAAGTCCATTCTCTAGTAGGTCTGTGTCTTTATGTAATTAGGGCTTTAGAATGCTGTCTATCAAATCCTGAATGACATACTCCTGAGTAAGGTACTTGACCTAGTGTAGAGATTAAAATTTACACCTATAGAGCATTATATATGCTGAAATGTTATAATGGAAATTAAATACAATAGAATACATTGTTACATAGGGCTTCATCCTGGCCTCTCCTAAAGTTCTACAGCAGAATAGGGGTCTGCAAGCCTAGAGCTTTATGCATCCCTCCTAATTCTACAGTCTCCTGCCCACTTTGCCATGACTCTCCAAATCTAGAATAGTGCCTAGGGAATTTGAGTTGGAATCTTGGCCAAGTGCCATTCATAAAACTACCAGAATTGGCTGCCTTTGTGTCAAAATTAGACTGCTAAAATATGAGACCTTTAAGAAGGTCCATTTCATTTGCTCTTGACAAAAGTATAAAGATGCTCTAAGATTCAGGAATGGAATGAATGCTGACTTTTAACCTTTTTCACTCCCCCCAGTAGAGACTGAGAAAAAGTTTTCACAATCTGAATGTCAGATTTTTTTTCTTTTTGCTTTCTTTCTTTCCTATTTCTTTTCTTTTTTTGAGACAGATTCAGGAGAAACAGCTTTATGAGAACACTATTCTTTCCAGGTCTCCAGGAGTTTGATTGACAGTCCTAATGCCCACAGGAAGTCAACTAAAATAAGGGTGCAGTGGTTCTCAGCAGAGCTCATTCCCCTCAGATCTCTGCCCTTCCTCCAGGGGATTTCTTGGCCAGGAGTTACACAAAGGATTGTGAAAGGAGTATCAACCCACTGAGCTTTTTCTAAACAATCTACACCCATTTTTATCTACAGCAAACCCCTCCAAGCAGAACAAGGCCTTATAGACCAGAGCCCCTGCCAGACTTCTAGAGGGCTGCACCTCATCAGACTCAAAGAACAAAGAAACAGCAAATTTTATCCGTCAGTTCTCTGGCCTGGCTCAGCTTTCACAGTATAGTGTCCTCAAGGGAAGTATCTAACACATTCAAAAGGAAAAGAGCATCCTGCACTTTCTCCAACATTTCGCATCCACACCCTGCTTTCCTTACCCAGATATCAGAGTCTTGGAGAGAGGTATGTAAGGGCCTCATTCAAGGTCCCCACCTCCCATGTTCCCGTCCCAATTGTGCCAGGTGATCGTACCCAGAATAAATTCTAGTTTCCCTTGGATTCTTCAGCCTGGACATGTTCGGAGGCCCTCCGTTTCATCACCCTAACCTTGCCTGAGGAGGCCTGATTTGAAATGCTGGCCCGTGATGACTTTGAACCACTCACAGTGTTCTCTGTCACAAAATCATTCACATCCCTGAGGCCAGGGATGGAATAACTGCTCTGTAAACAGAAAGGGAACAACTGCCGGATCCTGAGGTCCAATTACAAGGATCACACTTGAAATTTTGGTGGATGAGAGATGTATAAACCCTGAATTTCATAAAGTCAGGGGATGGGTATGCCCCAATTTGGGGCTTTTTGGTGTCTTCACCATTGGTTGTGTACTATGTCTCTTGTTCCTGGTGTTCTAGGATGCCAACCACAAAAGAAACATTGCATGCCTCTGCAGTGTCCGTCCTTTTTTCTCATATTTCCCCAGGCTTCTGGCTGATTCTTCAATAGTACCCTAGAGCCGGGGGATCTCCCATATCAGGAACATCATCAGGCTTCCTAGCACTGGGACTTTAAAGACCCAAAATGGATGTCCCTGAGGCAAATAGCCCCACCCCCATTTCTTTTCTGTTATGCTCCGTAAGAGGCAACATAGAATGCATAGCTTAAAAGAGGCAAAAAGAAATTATCGTCTATTTTAAATTTAGAACATAGTACTTTATGACGTGTGTGTGTGTGTGTGTGTGTGTGTGTGTGTGGTGTATGTAATTAGAATTTGGAGTACAATCAGTTTGCATTAACTGAGGAGTTTGTATGATTGAGCTTTTCTGTGTCCTGTGGGAATTGGAGCTTGTGTTTGCAAATGACTCTGAGTCTTTAATTGGAACTGTAAGTTCTACTATGAAAAAACATGACAAGATATATGTAATTTTTTCTTATTTGAAGTGGATTAAGAAAATGGAGATAGAGAAAATGGGGAAAGTTAGGTCAGCAGGAACCTAGAAGGGAGGACAGGGAAGCCTGGGTATTCAATCACAGTCATGGTACCTAAGGAAGTATAAAAATTGCAGCCAAGGAAAAATGTCAAATGCGGGACCAAGTAAAAGATTCTTTCAAGGGACATTGTTGTAACACCTGGTCTTACTTGAGCTTGAGTCTTCTTTTACTGACTGTCAGGCTTCTCTCTGGTAGGAACACATAGTCACATGCGTTTGGAGCTAGCACAGTTGATCATCTCATCGCACTAATGAATCCCTAACTCCTACCACCAATGGCCTAGGAGGAGTTAACACGTGTCTGTGCCACAAAACTTTGCTCAGACTTGATGTAGATAATCCCACAAAGTCCCACAACATCCATACGCATCAAGATTATAACTAGCGTGGTGGTGCATTGAGATCAGGTTTGGAGGACTGAACTAAACAACCTGGAGACCAGTCAGCTGAAAGTGATTTGTGACTTCTCCACCGCGTGCATATACCTTAGAGATGTATCTTCCACTGTCCGTTAACCTTAGCTGCATAATCTGGCAACAAAACTAGATCTTTGTCCTTAACGCATAGATTCTAAGGGATGCTAATTTTTTGTTTGTTTGTTTGTTTGTTTTTACATCTTTATTGGAGTATAATTGTTTTACAATGGTGTGTTAGTTTCTGCTTTATAACAAAGTGAATCAGTTTACATATACATATGTTCCTATATCTCTTCCCTCTTGTGTCTCCCTCCCTCCTACCCTCCCTATTGTTTGTTTGTTTTTTTAACCAAATACTTAATAGGTCTTAAGAGCTATACTACTAAGGGACTTCATGAACATTATGGACTCAGAGCTGCCTTGAAAATGAACCATTAGAAATAATGCAATTCATTTTCCTAAGGGTCCAGCCTCCTTTCACACAGGAATGCAGGAGACAAAATTGACAAAATTGGCTTGGCACTGTCTTAGAAGGCATTGAGTGTCAGAGGTTGTGGGTGGGGATCCTGAAAGTTCGGAGCAAGGGGATACATTTCGTGAAGGATTCCAGACACAGAAAAAAATTCAAGTGCAGCCTCAGAGAAAAATTTAAAACTCCTATAGGGGAGTAAAACATCAAAATGATTTGTTTTGTTGAGTGAAAGGAAAAGGAATAAAACCTGAAAGACTTTATATTTGATTTCAAAAATAACATAACACACAGGGAGAGTTTTAGAACAAATAGTAAAATGCTTAAAAAAAGAAATCAGGGTACAGATATTGGTGAAATTGGGGCTCTCCTGGAAAATTCACATATGGTTATAGACAAAGTACTGCTAATTTCTCTGAAGAGAAGAAATACCTGGAGGATAAATACATTTATGGCCTAATGACCTTTCAAAATCTGTCCTAACCTAATTCTACCTATGAGACAGTAAACATTTATTAATAGAAGAGACAAAATTTATAAAATTATAAAATTTGTGCTAAGTAGCTAAGTTTTTAAATGGATAGTTCAATTATTCTATACACTGTCTTGTGAACTCAGTATTCATTTTATAAAAAGAAAGAGCCTTAATTTATCATTTTTGCTGTTAAACCTACTTACCAGGAGTTCTGCTAGCTGAAAAAAAGATTTTATTTTTTTCCTTTCAGCCAGGACAATTCAAATACTGAAAAACGAAGAGACAAAAATTCAAGTTAGGGCTTCCCTGGTGGTGCAGTGGCTGAGGGTCCGCCTGCCGATGCAGGGGACACGGGTTCGTGCCCCGGTCCGTGAAGATCCCACATGCCGCAGAGCAGCTGGGCCCGTGAGCCATGGCCGCTGAGCCTGCACGTCCGGAGCCTGTGCTCTGCAGCGGGAGAGGCCACAACAGTGAGAGGCCCGCGTACCGCAAAAATAAATAATTAATTAAAAAAAAAATTCAAGTTATAGGGCTATCACTTTAAGACCTTACTGATTAAATAGATTTTTTTAAAATATAGATTTTTAAAATTTTGTTTGGTTCCATGCATCAGAAACTTGAATCTCCTGGCTTAACTAATTTTTTTCTTCCATACAAGAAATTCAGAGGTAAAAACTCAGAATTGGTATGGGGGTAGGCCACAATGCCATTAAAGAGGGTTCAACATGTTTTCAACTGACTCTTTCCCTTTACATCAAGGAATAATATAGATTTGGCTATGAATGTCATACAATAGTAACAAAGGAATATGAGGAGGTAAGTAATTTTAGTCAGACTAGTTGATATCTTGAACAAGATCAGTGCTTTCTTAGTAAGGAAGAGGGGGAAATTATTTAGGCCATAAGCAGTAATATTTTAATTGCTTAGACCTTTTAGAACTTTTTCAATTTTAGCTTTTATCAAAAGCTCAAGGGACTGTTACATGTACTGTTACAAAAATCCCTTCATGTATCCATGTATTCATCATTGAGATACAAAAATAAGATGTAGTATTTTATACTATGTACTATGTTCCAAATAGTACATAGCTCTGTAAGTGTTTGTGTGTTTATGAAGCTGGATGAATATAAGAAGAGAAAAATGTAAACATATTTCTATATAAATGATACATGAGAGCTAGTTTTCAAGTTATCTATACTAGGGTTATAGAGCAAGTGACTGGCGTGGAGGTAAGGAGGTAACACACATGTAGAGAAGATTTCTGGGATGAGCTGACAGGTAAAATTTATCCTGCCTCCCAGGATTTTAGTTGATCTCCATAATGTCACCAAGAACTGACCAGGGGCAAAAAGGAAGTGGTGTTGAACAGCCACTCACATTGACTCTTTGCCTCCAAAATCTGGTCTCAGAAAGTTGAAAGACGACTATAGGCTATTGATTAAATCTAATTTTGGGAATTAGTCTCAACTTATTTAACTTTAGTGTCAGATAAGGACAATTAAAGTAAGTCATTTGATGAAATTTGAACCTAGAGGGAGTTTTTGGTTGTTTAATTTTTTGATCAATTTGATTTAAAAAATCAGGCTATGAAACTATTTGAACAAGAGTCAGTGCTGTTGAGATATAAAAACAAACAAACAAAAATCATAAATCTTCAGGCCTGCATGGTGATCACTGAGATGGGTGGTATGGGGGGGGAGGGAGGTCCAAGAGGGAGGGGATATATATACACATATAGCTGATTCACTTCATTGTACAGCAGAAACTAACACAACATTGTAAAGAAATTTTACTCCAATAAAAAAAAAGAAAGAAAATGATGAATTAGAGGTTGCAAGGGAAAAATCTACTTCTTAATTAAAGGCTTTTTATCTATTTGTATGATAGGCAGGCTATATCCCTTTCATGTCAGGCATCTGGAAAAGCAGAGACGGATCAAGGCATGAAAATCATCAGATTCACTCCAATAAAGCTTAACAGTTTTATAAGAAATAGACAGTTTGCAAATATTTTACCATAGCACTGTCTGAGGCTTATGAACCATAGACAGAGGCTTAAATCAAAGCCACAGGACATGCTGAGGTTTAGCTTGTGTTTGAGTTTATCCAGAAACAACGGAAACATGATATCATTTCACATCAGGGAATAAACCAAAGTGGAAACAGCACAATTGCAGTGATGGGTTCAGTCTGTGGTCAGGTTACACAGGAAAAAGGAGGAGAAAAAGTAAATTGTTCTGCTACAAAACTTTATTTCTCCTTGTAAAAATTTGTCATCAAATTGTGATCCAACCATGACCATCAAGTTGTGATCTGTAAGATGAGAGAGAGATTACCAGAACAAGAAAACCCTGCAGCAAGGAGTTAGGGATGTTTTTTTTTTTTCTTTCTCTTTTCTTCTCAAATCTCACCTTTTATTATGACAGTGTTAGGTTTCATATCAGGCCAGCATGTAGTGGTTAAATGTGTGAAGTCTGCTGGAAAGAAAGCAACATATTCTCTAGTCCTTCCAGATAATGATATAAAACCTAAAGGATCATTTTGATAAGCACATTTTATCCCTCCCAACCAAAAAGGCATAATCATCACTCTTGTACTGCCAATGAATGACAGTTACATTATTTTGTACATTTATAAAATGTTCATACAGATTTTCATTTTCTATAAACAAGCATACTTAGTATTCATTGAGGTCAAGTCTATGTTTACTTATTTTTAATTTTTTTACTTTTTTATTGAAGTACAGCAAAGTGATTCAGATATACATATATATATATTCTTTTTCAGATTCTTTTCTCTTATAGGTTATTATAAAATATTGAGTATAGTTCTCTGTGTTATACAATAGGTCCTTGTTGGTTATATATTTTATATATAGTAGTGTGTACATGTTAATTCCAAACTCCTAATTTATTCCTCCCTCAAGTCTATATTTATTAATGAAACATCATATTTAAATCTTCTTGATTCCTTCATAGCTAAAATAAATAAGGAAAATTTCTTGTATTTGATGTGTACATCAAAAGTGTATTTTTTACACTCTTTGGTGTTTTAATACCCACTATTCTACGTATCACTCACCTTCACTTTCTCAACTAAATAAACAGAGATATACCATCGTTCTTTCAAGGAAAAGAAAGGCATAAAGAGGTTAAGTAACTTTCCCAAGTGACACATCACACTAATATTGGAGTTGGGACCAGAAGACTATCTCCTTTCCCCAGACCCTGAAAACAGTTGCGGAAAATTTGTAAACTAGTCACCTATATGCTTTTGCCAGGTAAATATGGCTTATCTGGGGTTGCTTATTTGCCTGTTCTATTAAACTACCTAGAACTTCCTAGAATTTTTAAATGAATTGTGTAAAGTGCTTCAATAATCTCTGTCCAAATCAAAAGTGTAAATGTCTACAAGAATCTTTGTGTTCCTCTACGGCTGTTGGATACAACAATCACATCAATGATTAAGCAATGCTGAGAATTGCATTTTTATTTTTAGAACAGACTTATTTTACTTTAAAATAATGAATTCTAGAGAAAGCAATGAATTACCAATGGTAAAACATCAGGAATCAGTGGAGTACCACCAAGAAGCTTCAAGCTATATTTATGAAATTCAAATTTAATAAAAAAAAATACTCAGAGGTTGGAATTCTGCTTGAAAAGGTAAAATCTAGAAGTAATTCTGAAGCACTATGGGGACAAATTGGGAAGCACCTGGTAAAATAATCCGGATAAAAATTGAACTGTCAGTATAATTAGCACTCACTCTCTTCTGCATGTTTACTAGTTACCCTAATTTGTTCCCATTCTTGAATGGCTGGCTCTTTTTTACTGTTTACTTTACCTGAGGACTTAAGTCTGTCTTACGTCACTTGGACATCAGGAGGAGAGTTTCTTTCACCTACCTAAAAATATGGCACAATACAGCCAACGTATTTTCAGGACAATCTGTAGTGCAACAATGCTCATTTGGTTTTTTAAGGTAATAAAAAGAAAAAGAATAATAAGGACAGATAAATGAACCAATTTTTATCATGGCAAATACCCTAGAAGATAGTAAGCTTAATTATGGTATACTCCTTGTAAAACTGAGGCATAGAGAGTTTAAGTAAATTCTCTGTGTGATAAGACTCACCAGCGGCAGAGATAGGGTTCAAGTTCAGGATATAGAGACCTCGCGCCCGCTGCTTATGACAGTGTTCTATCAATAATATCCTATTGTAATATAATGTTCTACCATCACTCATGATAGATCAAGTTAATAATTATTTTGAGTTAGACAAGCACAGATCTAGTTTTTTTGTTGTTTCTAACATTTTTTTCTGACTATTAACTTACTAAACTGGAAACTGGGAGATATTAGATCTCTATTCTAATTTAGCTCTGAGACATTGAGACACTAACCTCTTTGCGTTTCACTTTCATTATGCGTATAATGGAATTTTTAGAATAGATGTTGTACAAAGCCCCTTTTGCCCTCTAAAGCCAACTATTCATTCGAACCCCATTCTACAGAGTGTGCCCATTTATTTCAGTAGTCACGTTGTCAAAGCAGCAAAATTGAACTGGGATCAAGAGGGCAGAGGGGGAAAAGAGGACACAGAATATTCCTCTCTCCAAAGTTTTGTCACATTTTGAAATAAGCCTGGAAGGCAGATTGGGTTTACTTAGATACTTGAACAGGTTGACCATATAATGAATTAGAGCCTATATATTCCTTGAAAGGTAAGAGAAAATATAGATTAAATGCTCTATTGAAGATGTGGATCTTGGGACTTGAAGAATGATTAAGATTTAGATAAGTGGAGTGGATGAAGAGAGAATTCCACATAGAGGACACATCATGAGAACAAGTACAGATGCAGGAATGAGAATCATGTGTTTAGGGACAAAATGAGGGAAGCTGGAAATACTGAAAAAATGTTTTCATTTTGGCTTATCTTGAGAAATACCACTGGATAGATAAGTCAAGTTTGAGTTGCAGAATGTCTTAAACGTTGGTCATTGGTGATCAATTGCTGCATAAAACGTACCACAAACTTTGTGGCTCAAAACAGCACACATTTATTGTATTATCTCATAGTTTCTGTAGATCAGGAGTCCAGGTATGGCTTAGCTGGATTCTCTGCTCAGTGTCACACAAGGCTGAAATAAAGCTGAAATCAAGTTCCAAAGCCGAAACTGCTTCTTACCCGAGACTTGGGGTCCTCTTTCAAGCTCATTCACGTTGTTGACAGAATTTATTACCTTGTGGTTGTGTGACTGAGTCCCCAGTTTCTTGCTGGCTGTCAGTCAGGGTGCTCTGTTAGCAGCTAGAAGCCTTCCTTTCCCAAGCATTCTAACAGCATGCTAGTGTATGCTTCTTAGTGGTCATTGGGAGAGTTTCTTTTCACTTCTTTTCACACCTGAGTGTGCCAGACCCACCCAAGATAACCTCTTCTTTTGATTAACTCAAATTCAATTGACTAGTAACACAATCATGGTGGTGATTGATATCTCATTATATCCACTGGTCCTGCCCACATCAAGGGAAGGGGATCATACAGGGCGTGTACACCACAGGATGGGAATCTTGGGGCTGTCTTAAAAATATGCCTACCACAGCTGGATATTGGGAACATTATATTATAATAGAATATCATTCAAAGTTTATTGCTGTGTGAGATAATTTTGTTATACAAATCAAGCATAGAGAGGCATATTACCATATAGTGTTTGAGACTGATGCAGGCTGGTATGCCTCTGCCTCTCAGATACCTCCACAGGGCTTGGGGCATTCATTCTCTCAAATGCTGATAATGTTGCTCCTTGATGAATCAATAGCTGAGTCCCTTCCTAGGAACTGCCCTCTGTCAAAGACTTCACCTAAGATTACACTCCATCCTCAGGGAAGGCTACATACAATGATGGACCTAAGCAGCAAGTACAAGTTTTCTCGAGTCAGGACATTTCTGAAAAGATATTCCAACCACAGAGTTCCTTATGGGATCATCTGAAGTCTTTGTTGCAACTACATTGTACTGTAATTTCTCCCTCTGCCCAATCCTACTTCCTTCATTCCTTTACAGGTGTTGATACTACAAATTTCCAACACAGGGTCTACTTCCTCAGGAAACTGACCTATGACAGTTAATACAAGGTGTGGTCCTAAAAAGCAAACTCTAAAATGATATTTTGAAGCAAGTAGACTCTACAAACTGAGAGTCAGGACCAATTAGTACTGATGGGCAGAATACTGAGAGCCTGGAAAGCAGCCGAAGAATTTTATGCAATTGATAAAAGTGATGAAATGGAACAGGATACCACTGGAAGGGAGCATGCTGTTAGATGCAATACTGTATATACTTAAGGGTTTGGGAAATGTAGTAATTATAAGGACTATGGAATTCGATAGCTGTTGCTTGGGTATGTGGGTAGATAAGGAAAAAAACAAAAACAAAAGAAAACAATAGTTGGTAAAGGTGATTAATCAACAATTGAAGACAAACTATGAAAACCAGAGTGCCTTGGCACAATATAAAGAGACTATCTCCTTCATCTAGGGGGAAGAAAAATTAATAAGATTCAGGATATTAAGGGGAGGCTGGCTCCAGAAAAGGTTGGACTCTCAAATTTGGAAGTCCATTACACAAGGTCAGGGCTTTGATTGGGAAGAAATGAGAAGCTGAGACATGGAATGGGACACGTGAGTAAATGCATTAAAAATCTTGAATACTCAGATCACCTTGAACCCTCTCAACCCACAGAATAGGTCCAATATTCTCTATTAAATGTTTGTACTCCTCATTTGCTTTTAGAGGACTCAAGGGTCTTCAACTGGCAAGACAATATATTTCCTTTCTTAGGATCTACACTCATCTATACTCTGGGCCACCAGAGCAAGGACTAGAGTAGTCACAATATAATTTATCAAAGGAAGTTCTGAGCTTGCTAAGGGAGGAAAGGAACTATACCCTGAAGATGCTTCAGAAGCTATATATCAGCAGTAACAGGAAAACATTTTGGGATCAAAGGAAAGAAATGACAGTTTGGGATAGGGGATAATTTATTAATTTGGGAGCATTCTCCTGTGATATAGGATTTCATACTGGGAAGACAGCATTAACACGCTGAGGAGATGGTTTTTGAATGGAAATGACAGAACTTCTGTGGAAGATAGTGAAATAAGATTTTTTTAAAAAAGATTCAGAGAAGTATTGGTAGAGTGAATAATCTACATAAAGATGGAAAACTCACCAGCCACGTCCGGCCAAATCACCCAGGGTACACTTCATTTGCCAAAGTGATAGGAAATACGCTTGTGAGAGGAACACCAGCATTGTTGAGAACATCAGTGGTGGCTGAACTCTTTAGGTTGATGGTAGATGGTGTTGATACAGAACAAGGCTTGCATATAGCAATGGAGATGGAAGGATCACAGATAGAGGTCAAGTGGAGGCCTTTAACCATCAGAAGAAAAATATTGCAATTATCGTAATTAATAAGTAACAAGGTTGCCCTGACAAGCAGAGGTGTCTGGCCTATAAGAAGCTATGGAGATGGTCAACAGAGCATGACATCCTCATGGACAATATAAATGTTCAGTCAACAAGAGTAATATTCAGTCTAGAGATATATGGTCTATGGTCAGCCAACGAAAGTATTATGCAACCTATGTCTATAGATACAATATTACTCAAATTGTACAATAAAAAATCAAGGAAAGATAATCAGGGGTCTGAGTCCAGCTACTCCAATAAAATTCCATAATCCTTTGTCTAGCACCATAATTGAGCAAGTTTTCAGAACTAGAGCCCATTGACTGAAAAAGAGGCCAAATCCTCAGAAATAAGGACCCTGTCAAGTGTATATGGTAATGATGACATATACTAGACTTTCCCCCAAAGGATCTATGGACAATTATTTGAGTAATTGTACACTGAGGAAAGAAATTAACTCGTACTTTGAAGACAGCTGGACACAAAACATCATCATAGACCTTCTGTTAGAGTGAGAGAGTTTGAGGTCTAGTGATAAATGAATTCCTGGCCAAAGTTCAACTTGCCATGAGTCAGTTGGGTTCTTGGCCATTTCTCTGGTACATAAATTTATAATTTTAATGAATGTACTTATTGTTAGGCAAAATTCCCAAATTCATTCCTTGGTCTGTAGGTTCAGAGATACTGCATTGGAGTAGATAAAATGGAAACCATTGAAACTATATCCTCTCTTTCTCCAGACAAGATAGTAAATCAAAAACAATAAATGTTGAATTCCAGGAGAATGGAGGGTGAGAAGGGCAGTAATTAGTTCCATCCTTAAAGATCCAAAGAATAAAGAATCAATGGTCCCATCAAATCCCTATTTAATTCAACAGTCTGGTTCTTACACTGGTAGATGACAGTATTCTACAGCAAATTCAAACAAACAATAGTCTCAATTGCAGCTGCTGTGCCAGAACAGATTAACTGGGTCTCAGGTGAATGGTATGTGTTTTGATCTGGAGAATGGATGCTTTTCTATGTCACTGCCCAACAAGAATGTCGTGGTGGGAAATCCTCAAAATGGGCACATCTTAGATGATGCATTTAGTCATCCACTTTATGAAGGGGTGTGTCCTCTTGTAATAATATATACAGTCTCATAGGCAGTGATGAGTGAATTAGTTTGTTGGTCTGAGACGTAGAGAAAGATTGGAAGATCAAGAACAAGCATATCTGGGTTTATGGCATGTGGATGGCATTATAGGTTTGAGCATGAAATGTGAAGATTTTTGTACTGTGGGTTAACAGTTGTACTGTGGGTTATTGCCATGGAAATGGCAATAAACATCTGAGTCATCAGAATGACTTGGCTAGTTTCTGTAGACATCAGCAGCTTCTGTCTTCAGAAAAATAAGTGCTAGAACAGAGCAGCATGGTGACAGAGATGGAAGCAATGCATAGTCCAGCGGCCTAGGCTCTCATTCACTAAGGCTGATCTAGCCATTGTCATTGCCAAATGTTAATCTTCCAGCAATGGAAAACGTCTCAAGTTCCCCAGATAGGTACCATTCTCTGAGGAGGAGAAGTAGCATCTGATGGCAACTTGACTGTATTGGAACACTTTTACAAAGGAAGGCACAGCAATCCATCTATACTATAATATTGTAGATAAATATTCTGGGTATGGTTTTACCTTCCTTGCCTAGAAAACTTCAGGGCTTAAAAAGAGTTTGTTCTATTGACAAAGAATTCCTGAATAACATTGTGGGACTCGAGAGAGACATTGTTCCAGCTAATGATTAAGAACTCTCCAGACAATAGGGGCTTCTTAGACAATGGGTGAATTTCCAGGATGTCCGGCCCCCTTCCAAGAAGGAGGGAGATAACAAAATGTAAAAAAGGTGTCTGTCAAAGACCAATCAGGCAGCTGGGGACAAGTTCCCTCTCTGGTCCGAGCCTAAGCCAGGACCAATCAGCAGGAGAACACAACCAAATCTATAATTTACATACGGGGAAGTGGGAACCTATAAAACTGACATATTCGCGCCCAAAAGGGTTCCTTCTTCGACCTCCTGCGTGAGGACCAAGGAACCCCGGTGCACCGGCCTTCAATAAACCTCTTGCGTTTTGCATCGACTTCCGACTCTTGTTGTTTCCTGGGCGAGTCGAAACTCCTAGGAGACCGCGCAGGTCTAACATTTGGGGGCTCGTCCGGGATTCCACTCGCCCCGGACCACAAGAACATCGGGAGTTGGAGGTACCAGGTAAGCTCGAGCTTGATTGTCTGTTTGTCCCTTGTTCTTTGTGGGCCATTATCGGAGGAAAGCCGTAAGAATCGGCTTATTATGGAATCTGTATCGGACCTCTGGCTAGGCAGACGTGCTAATAGCCGGCGTCCATGAGCCCTAGGGGACGCCCTGGTGGCTCATCTGGAAGGAGAGGCAAACTCTGTCTCCCCTTCACTCGGTTTCGGCAGTTCCCTTGGTGATAACTGCCATCTGAAGAAGTTTCGGTTTTGAAGCGAGCTCGCGGTGGCCCATGCGTATATGTGTTTCATGGAGTTTTAACTGTTTCTGTATTGTGGTCTATTCTTCTTCTCTGACGGACGACAATGGGACAAACTGTGACGACTCCTCTTTCCCTTACCCTAAGCCATTGGACCGAAGTTCGGGCCAGAGCCCATAATTTTTCGGTAGAGGTGAAGAAAGGAAAGTGGCAGACTTTGTGTGCCTCTGAATGGCCAACATTTCAGATAGGATGGCCCCCCGAAGGATCCTTTTTATTAGACAAGATTAAGCTGCTGAAGTCTAAGATATTTAATATAGATCCCCACGGACATCCAGACCAAGTACCATATGTCTTGGTCTGGGAAGATTTAATTCTCTCCCCACCTCCGTGGGTCCGGCCCTTTGTTTCCTCAACAGGTACGTCCGCGCACACATCAGCAGCGTCGGAGATATTAGCCTTAAAGAAAAACCCCAACACGGAAAAGCTACCTGACGCCCCGGATCCACCGAAGGCGATTTATCCTGACCCGCAGTCCGATTTGCTTCTTTTGGATTCCCCACCCCCTTATCCTCCGGCCCCAAATCCCCTACCACCTAGAGGACCCCCAGCTCCACTGCCCTCGGCACCAAGGGAACCATCCATGATGGAAGAAGAAAGGGGTCCCTCAGCGGGCACTAGGAGCCGGAGGGCTATCTCCCCGGACTCCACTGCCCTACCTCTTAGAGAGTATGGCCCCCCCCGATGGCCAAGGGAATAGACCTCTCCAATATTGGCCCTTTCCCTCTGCAGATCTTTATAATTGGAAAATGCATAACCCAACTTTTTCCGAAAATCCACAGGCCCTTACCGCTTTAATAGAATCTCTTGTTTTCTCCCACCAGCCCACATGGGATGATTGTCAGCAGCTGCTTCAGACTCTCCTAACGACTGAGGAGAGGCAACGGGTTCTTTTAGAAGCCAGAAAAAATGTATTAGGCGCCAATGGGCAACCTACCCAGCTGCCTAACGAGATTGATGTTGGTTTCCCACTCGTCAGGCCAAACTGGGATTTCAATGCCCCGGAAGGTAGGGAGCGCCTGAAAATGTATCGCCAGGCTCTGGTGGCGGGTCTCCATGGAGCGGCCAGACGGCCCACTAATTTGGCTAAGGTAAGGGAAGTAACGCAGGGGCCCCAGGAATCGCCAACTGTGTTCCTGGAACGTTTAATGGAAGCCTTTAGACGCTTTACCCCTTATGATCCAACTTCGGAGGAACATAGGGCTACTATAGCAATGGCTTTCATTGATCAAGCGGCCCCTGATATTAGGAAGAAATTACAGAGGCTAGATGGCTTGCAGGGATTTTCGCTTCAGGAGTTAGTAAAAGAGGCAGATAAAGTATATAACAAAAGAGAAACAGAGGAAGAGAAGGAAGAAAGAAAGCAGAAAGAGCAGGCAGCCCGTGAAAGAAGAGATAAGAGACAAGAGAGGAATTTAAGTAAGATACTGGCCACTGTGGTTGGAGGAAGATATATAGGGGATAGAAATGGGCAGGAAGGGCGAACGGCAGACAGAAGGCGACCATTAGACAAGGACCAATGTGCCTACTGTAAAGAAAAAGGACATTGGGCGAGAGAATGCCCTAAGAAAAAGAATGGAGGAAGGCCAACCAGAAACAAAATCTTAACATTGGAAGAAGAAGACTAGGAAAGGCAGGGCTCGAACCCTCTCCCCGAGCCCCGGGTAACTCTTAAAGTGGAGGGGGAACCTGTTCAATTTTTGGTAGATACCGGAGCCCAGCACTCCGTCCTTCTCCACTCAAAAGGTCCTATCTCAGCTAAAAGGTCATGGGTACAAGGAGCCACTGGGAATAAACAATATTCATGGACCACACGAAGGACAGTAGATCTTGGGATTGGACGAGTAACCCATTCATTTTTGATTATTCCGGAATGCCCCTATCCTTTGCTGGGAAGAGATTTACTCTCCAAAGTAGGGGCTCAAATCCACTTTCAGCCAGAAGGTCCCACCATAACTGATAATAAAGGAAGGTTACTTCAAATATTGACTATGAAATTAGAAGATGAATATAAATTATACGAGCAGCCTTCATCCTCACGAGTTAATGCTACAGATTGGGTAACTCGGTTCCCTCAAGCCTGGGCAGAAACTGCTGGAATGGGGATGGCCAAAAATTGGCCCCCGGTGCTAGTGGAACTCAAGGCAACTGCCACCCCAATAACGGTCCGTCAATACCCCATGAGTAGAGAAGCCAAAGACGGTATCCGTCCCCATATACAGAGGCTACTAGACTTGGGCATCTTAATAAGATGTCAATCAGCATGGAACACCCCTCTCCTGCCGGTAAAGAAACCAGGAACAAATGATTATCGGCCGGTGCAGGATCTACGAGAGGTAAACAAACGGGTGGCAGACCTCCACCCCACAGTTCCAAACCCTTACAACCTCCTGAGCACTCTTCCACCTCAACATACGTGGTATACTGTTTTGGACCTTAAAGATGCTTTTTTCTGTTTAAGACTCTCTCCCCTGAGCCAATCCTACTTTGCCTTCGAATGGAAAGATCCAACATCGGGAATGTCTGGTCAGCTGACATGGACACGGCTGCCTCAGGGATTTAAGAACTCCCCGACCATCTTTGATGAAGCCCTCCATCAGGATTTGGCATTATATAGAGAATCAAATCCCCAGGTAACATTACTCCAATACGTTGATGATATTTTATTAGCTGCTGAGACCCAAGAAGATTGTATCAAGGGTACTGAAAAACTGTTAACGGAACTTGGAACCCTGGGATATAGAGCCTCAGCCAAGAAAGCACAAATATGCCAACAACAGGTCAGTTACCTGGGGTATCTATTAAAAGGGGGGCAAAGATGGCTCACGGAGAACAGAAAGGATACGGTGGCCCAAATTCCGGCTCCCAAAAACGCCAGGCAGGTTAGAGAATTTTTGGGGACGGCCGGATTCTGTAGACTATGGATTCCAGGGTTTGCTGAGCTGGCAGCCCCATTGTACCCCCTAACCAAAAACAGCACTCCTTTCATTTGGGGCGATAAGGAACAACGGGCTTTTGACCAAATCAAACGAGCTTTACTTTCAGCTCCAGCCCTAGGACTGCTAGATGTAACCAAACCTTTTCATTTATATGTGGCCGAAAATAAGGGCATTGCAAAAGGAGTATTGACTCAGAAATTGGGTCCCTGGAATCGCCCAGTTGCTTATTTGTCAAAAAAATTGGACCCTGTGGCATCAGGATGGCCCACCTGTTTAAAGATAATCGCTGCAGTGGCCGTTCTAGTCAAAGATGCTGACAAACTAACTTTAGGACAAAATCTAACGATAACAGCTCCTCATGCCCTGGAAAATGTAGTCTGTCAACCACCGGATAGGTGGCTAACTAATGCCAGGATGACCCATTACCAAACCCTGTTGCTAAACTCAGATCGCATCAAGTTTGCTCCAGCCACAGGACTCAATCCAGCCACCTTGCTACCTGATCCTGACTTGGAAGGCTCCACCATCATACATGATTGTCAGGAAGTACTGGCCGCAGCACACGGCAGTAGGCCAGATCTGATGGACCTGCCCCTCCCTGATGCTGATTTCACCTGGTTCACGGATGGGAGCAGTTTCCTGGAGGAAGGTAAGCGTCGAACTGGGGCAGCCGTGGTAGACGGAAAACAAGTCATATGGGCAGCGGCGCTACCACAAGGGACCTCAGCCCAACGAGCTGAATTAATTGCCCTGACGAGGGCATTAGAGATGGCAGAGAATAAAAAAGTAGACATCTACACAGACAGTAGATATGCGTTTGCTACCGCTCATATCCACGGTGCCATTTACCAACAGAGAGGGCTACTAACTTCAGGTGGCAAAGAAATTAAAAACAAAGACGAAATCATGGCTTTGTTGACTGCACTCATGCTTCCTACTAAAGTCAGTATCATCCACTGCCCTGGACATCAAAAAGGAAATACCCCAATAATTAGGGGAAATAATATGGCTGACCAAGTGGCCCGAGAAATAGCATCGGGAGAAGTCATTCTAGGACTGTCAGATAAAGTTCCTGAAAAACCAGGCCGCGACGAAGAAATCATCCCGGCCACAACAAAAGGAACTTTGTCCCCTCAGCAAGCAGAATCCATGTTACAACAGATGCACAGATGGACACATTTGGGGACTAAACAGATGGTAGCCTTGTTACAAAAAGCCGGGTACGAAACCCCTGGAATGACAAAATTAGCCAAACAAATTGTGCAGGAATGCGTCCCATGTCAACAGGTAAATGCTCACAAAGGGAAACTTGAAACTGGAAAGAGACTCGGGGGGACCGCCCAGGAACTTACTGGGAGGTGGACTTTACTGAAGTGCGTCCTGGAAGGTACGGTAATAAATACCTTTTAGTTTTTGTAGACACTTTTTCAGGATGGATAGAGGCTTTCCCAACAAAGAAAGAAACAGCTGCTGTAGTAGCCAAGAAGATTTTAGAAGAAATTTTTCCTCGATTTGGAGCACCAAAGGTAATAGGGTCTGATAATGGTCCAGCCTTCGTCGCCCAGGTAAGTCAGGATGTGGCCAGATATTTGGGGACTGATTGGAAATTACATTGTGCATATAGACCCCAGAGTTCAGGTCAGGTAGAAAGAATGAATAGAACTCTAAAAGAGACCCTAACCAAATTGTCCTTGGAGACTGGCGGTACAGATTGGACGGTGCTCCTTCCTTTAGCCCTGTTCCGGGTTAGGAATACACCTTCCCGGTACCATCTTACTCCTTTTGAGGTGCTATACGGGGCCCCACCTCCCCTTCTCACCTTAGGAGAAGAAATAAAACCAGACTGTCAAAATAACACTGACTTGTATGCTAGGCTATTGGGACTCCAACTGGTCCAAAAGGAGATATGGTCCCAACTCGCCGAGGCCTACCAACCGGGAACACCGGGAGAAACTCATCCTTTCCAAGTCGGGGACTCCGTATACGTCCGTCGGCATCGAACCCAGACGTTGGAACCTCGATGGAAAGGACCATACACCGTCCTCCTAACCACCCCAACGGCCATAAAAGTGGACGGCATCGCTGCCTGGATCCATGCTTCACACGTGAAAGCTGCACCAGCGGCGGCATCATCAGGACGGCAGGCCCAAAGACCCGACAACCCGCTCAAACTCAAGCTTCTACGAACCTAAGACTTATAATTTTGGTTTTACTGCCTTTACTGACTGTAAGTGATTTTAGCCCTCACCTGCCCCAACATCTAACTTGGCAGGTAATTTCTCAAACTGGAGATATAACCTGGTCCATTAGCCATACTGCCCCTCCCTGGACCTGGTGGCCAGACCTTTTTCCTGATGTCTGTAAACTGGCCATAGGAGCTCCCTATTGGGATCTAGAGAGTTGTTATGATCAGCATAATGCTCCGTCCCAACTTCTAACTAAAGCTGATTACTCCGGAGAGGGTTGTAAAAACCAGGTCCGAAGAAGTTGGCTCAGAACCCTCTCCTTCTATGTATGCCCCGGGTTCCATCACCCCCGATCCCTGAATTATAAATGTGGGGGAACTGAAAAGTTATATTGCCAAAACTGGGGATGTGAAACCACAGGAGATACTTATTGGAGACCCACCTCAACTTGGGATTTTATTACAGTAACAGCCAACTACACTCATACTTCTTATAGGGGTCCCCGACCCATCGCCCCCGAATGTTCAGGATGGTGCCACCCCCTCAAAATTTCCTTTAGTAATCCTGGAAAAAGAGATAAAAAATGGGTAAATGGCCACTCATGGGGCATTAGATTTTACAAGAATGGATATGATTTGGGAATATTAATGACCCTTAAGCTAAAGATTGAGACTCCTGCTCCTATATCAATAGGCCCAAATCCCGTACTTGGCCCCCCTTTGCTTCCCCCGGCCCCTTCAGCTACGTCAACAAAGAATGAGACTAATGAAACCTCTGGATCCAAAGAACCCACAGTTAAGCCTGGGACTCCACAGGATAGGATGCTTTCTTTGGTGCAGGCAGCCTTTACGGTCCTTAATGCTACAAACCCGGAGGCTACAAAATCATGTTGGCTCTGTTATGCTGCCCCTCCCCCTTATTATGATGCTATAGGATATAGTTCTAATTATACTAATGTCAGCTCCCCGGACCATTGTCGATGGAAACAGAAAGGGAACAGTAAATTAACTCTGTCTTCGGTTTCTGGAAATGGTACTTGTATAGGAACACCTCCCCAGTCCCATCGACACCTTTGTCAGGATTTCAGCCTCCCTTCAGGCTCGGGATATCTTGTACCTCCCCAAGATGGATGGTGGGCATGTAACACGGGGCTCACCCCTTGTGTCTCTCTAGAGGTTCTCAACAATTCAGCTGATTTTTGTGTGCTAGTGCAATTAGTTCCTAGACTTATCTATCATTCAGATTCGTCCTTCTTAGATGAATACGAGGGAAAAACAAGAAGGAAGAGAGAACCTGTAACCCTCACATTGGCTGTCCTTCTAGGACTAGGAATATCTGCCGGGATAGGAACAGGAACCACAGCCCTCATACAACAACCCCAGTATTATGCAAGTTTAAGACAGGCTGTAGACATCGACCTTCGAGCATTAGAAAGTTCCATAACTCAACTAAAGGAATCACTCACCTCACTTTCAGAAATGGTGTTGCAGAATAGAAGAGGCCTAGATTTGCTGTTTCTTAAAGAAGGGGGATTATGCGCCGCTCTAAAAGAAGAATGTTGCTTTTATATTGATCATTCAGGAACCATTACCAAAACCATGGATAAACTAAGGGAACGCTTAGATAAAAGGCAAAGGGAGAGAGAAAACGAAAAAGGATGGTTTCAATCATGGTTTGATAAGTCACCCTGGTTTACCACCTTAATCTCTACTCTGTTGGGACCTCTTATTGTTTTATTGTTGATTTTAACTTTTGGACCATGTGTTCTAAATCGCTTGATAGCATTTATTAGAGAACGTATCAGTACTGTACAAGTTCTAATGTTAAGACAACAGTACCAAAGTTTACGAACAGAAGGTTGAGATTCCATGATTGGAATCAATAGTCACAAGAAAAAGGGGGGAATGTGGGACTCGAGAGACATTGTTCCAGCTAATGATTAAGAACTCTCCAGACAATAGGGGCTTCTTAGACAATGGGTGAATTTCCAGGATGTCCGGCCCCCTTCCAAGAAGGAGGGAGATAACAAAATGTAAAAAAGGTGTCTGTCAAAGACCAATCAGGCAGCTGGGGAGAAGGAGGGAGATAACAAAATGTAAAAAAGGTGTCTGTCAAAGACCAATCAGGCAGCTGGGGACAAGTTCCCTCTCTGGTCCGAGCCTAAGCCGGGACCAATCAGCAGGAGAACACAACCAAATCTATAATTTACATACGGGGAAGTGGGAACCTATAAAACTGACATATTCGCGCCCAAAAGGGTTCCTTCTTCGACCTCCTGCGTGAGGACCAAGGAACCCCGGTGCACCGGCCTTCAATAAACCTCTTGCGTTTTGCATCGACTTCCGACTCTTGTTGTTTCCTGGGCGAGTCGAAACTCCTAGGAGACCGCGCAGGTCTAACAACATCACATCAGACCAAGGGACCTATTTTATAGAATAGAAGGGACAGCAGTGGGTATGTATCCAAGGGATCCACTGGTCCAATCCTATATTGTATAATCCAAAAACTGCACTCCTGATAGCATGATGGCCTTTTGACAATGCACCTAAGGTACAAATCTGGAGATGATTTTTTGTTAGCATATTCATCCTCCACAGTGTAATACATACCTTTAATCAATGACCAAACATAACAAAAATATACAAATATAAAAGTTATAAACTAAAAAATTATGCTACCCAGAGGCTCAGTCTCATGAATAAGTGTCTCGTTTTCCCCACTAGAGAGAGCATTTACACAGAAAATGGTGCCAGCTATGACGGAATTTAGAATGGATAGTAGTGGAAGATAGTGATGAGTATCATTTGCTTCCTAAATACCACCTGCACGGGAGGGAGCTTTAGGTTTTCCCACTAATCTTACTCAAGTATATTTCCTCATGAAACAAAGACCGACAAAAACCATGGAGGGACTGTTCCCAAATGGGAAAAACTTAGATACCCACATACCTCCATTAGGATGTTCCAAGGCACTCATGCTTCTAGTTGCCAGAATCATCGCCTTCTAACGGCTCCTAGTTGAGTTCTTCCCCAGTAATTACTTTTGGCCGAAGGGAGATGCCTCACCTGAATTAACTGCCTCACTCCAAAGCAAACTGCATATAATTACTAATCCATGAGAAGGCACAGCCCACTTTCCTCAATTCGGAGTATCTCAGAAGGGTCATTCCAGCCCCAGAGCTCCCTGTTGGATAACTGAAGCCATTGTTGTTTCACAGTTCAATATCTCCTTCTGCCCAGTCCAGCTCCCTCACTCCTGCATAGGTGTCATTACCAAAAAAAAAAAAAAAAAACCGATCCCCTGTGAACTATCTGTATGCAAATATCCATCTCAGATTCTTTTCTGCCAGGAAACTCATCCTATGACTTTATTACATCTGAATGACTTTAGTATATATTTAAAACATGTTGTTAAACTGACTCTCACCTCCCAGTGCCACACCTTCCAAAGTGATCTTTCCCTAGGTGATTCTTTTATTCTTGGAATTGCTGTAGGCCCCTTTTTACCATGTTTTCTTCCCAGAGCTCTGGAGAAGGGAGGTATTTTACCTTCAGGCTCATTCATATGTAAAAAGCTGCTGCACTGCTTATCTTTTCTCCTGGTTGTGAAAGCTAATGAGATCCTTACTAAGTTACAGCTCAAACTGCCCAATTCAGCAGCCTCCCCTGTATTCATCCTCTTTTCTCTGATTTAAAGCTCGATTTGGGATTGTTTACTCCAGATCTTCCATTCTGGGTAATCCATCCTTTAATAATGCTCGTTTCCTTTTTTACCCAACTTCCCACATTTTTACTGAAAGTATCTGTACTCTCTTTTGCCTTTATGCAAGGAGAACAGCTTGGTGGTTTCAATTCCCAGAATACCTTAAACACACATTTTTAGAAAATTATGTAGGAGAAATACAAATTTAAATTGTGCCTTTATTAGCAAGGTACATTTATTAGCATAGACAGACTCAAAAATATTTCTAAATAGTTTTTGTTTCCTCAGTTAAAATTGATAAAATATTTCTGTGGGTCAACCCTCAACCATAATTATCTTTTAAGAAAACTATCATTTTGTGTATAGGACAGCAATAAAACCAAGAAAAATGATGAGTAGGCAGATAAAAATGTTCACAAGCAAAACACATGTTTATTAATACATTCTATTTGTAACAACACTGTGCTAGACACTGAAGGTCATAAAAAAGTATATTTTGTAGTTGCTGTTAGTAAGCACTTAAAAGCTAGATGGAAAAGCAGATGATATCACACAAAATATCACATTAAATGGAAAGATTTAACAGTATCCAAGTAAAAGTGGATAAAACTATAAGAATGTGAGAGGATATTTATTAGTGAGAAAGAATTTGTACTTGCCAAAAAGGGAGTATTAGAAGAGTGTAGACTCATGGAAACCAAATATCCAAATTTTCAAGAGGAAGAAAGATAAGGGCAAAATATAATCTAAACAAACTATAATCACTTTCTACTCAATGTCTACCATGTTCAATGAAGCAAAATTGGACCGACACTTTGTCAGCAGCCATTTACAGTTCAGCATATTTGAGTTGCCTGAGTACTCACATTTTTTAAGAATTTTAACCAAGTTTGGTTTTGGTTTGAATTCTCCTTGGGATAAATTTCAAACCATAGAAAAAGCACATAGTTTTTTGGCTTCCAGTAAGGCAACCTGGGTTATACTTTGTGGGACTCTCGGTTCTGTAGCCATGCTCAGCACAAAGATTTCTGGCAGACACAGACCCATTTCAAAAGCCATGCCAATGGCCTGTATTGCAGGGGAAACCCCTTCAAAAGACCAACATTACTGTTTTCAATTATGTAGCTCTTGTTATGATTTATTTAGTTCTGGACATCCAACCCTGGAAAGATTGAATCTCACTTTCATTAAAGATATCATGTGGAGCAAATAGGCAGCTCAAAATTGCAGAACATTTTATGGAGCAGACAAAATGAAATTATTCTGAAAATATATGGTGAAACAATATTTGTTATTAAGTCACTTGATGATATATAAAACATTAAAAGAAATACAAGACTAAGGACTTTTATATTAATTTCCTTATTGCTTTATTTTTATTGCCTAAGACTTATTTGAAGCATAAGTATCTCATGGCTGTAATAGTACCTCTGTGTTCATTTGACACTTTTATAACAATAGCTATCATTTATTTAGTCCCTAGCTAATTTAGAGGCTTTATGTATTCAGTTTCATTTTATCCTTAACTCTGTGACTAAACACTGTTCATATTTTAGTAAGGAGACTGAAGCTTAAGATACTAGGTGTTTTTTCTAAGGTCACAAAGTTAATAAGTATTAGAGGCATTTAGTAAGTATCAAGGACTATATTAATACTTGCAAAATTTGGTTTCCTCTTTATAGTTTCCCATTCTATATCCCTTTCCTGATGAACTCAGGGGTAGGCCTGTACTTGCTTTGGCCAATGAAATGATGTGTGTTCACTCCTGAGCAACAGCACTGTGTGTCTCTGCCAAGCACAACTGTTGAGTCAGTGAGTAGCTCATCACGCCTTTTTCCTTTTTACCGCACAATCGGTAATGCCCCAGTTAGGGACAGCTTCTTTAGCCTGGAGTGGATCTGCCTTGGGATAAACAGAAGCAGCATTTGCAGTGGACATGTAGTGTGAGTGAAAAATAAGCTCTTGTTCTCTTCTGATACTTGGGGGTCACTTGTTGACACACTGTATCCCGGCCTGGACTGACTGACTCAATAGAATCAACAAGTAGAAGTCACTTTGACTTGATTCAACACCCATTCCATGATTGTTGCACATATAATGTGCTATGTTTATACTTTCATATTTCTCTCCACCAAAAAAAAAAAAATTGCTCTACTCAAAGTATTTATGTGGCATCTGCTGTGAATGAATATTATGTTCATTTGTTTTCATTGATTTTATTTTTGCATTTTTAATCTATGACCACACAACAGTATATGTATATATGTATATATGTATGTATATATGTATGTATATATATATGTGTGTATATGTATATGCCTTTCCTTCTGCTTAACCTTAAGTATATTAAGTACCACACTATTTTTTTATCCCCAAGATGTCTTTATTTACCCTTGGCAGACACTAACTCTTGAAATAAATAGCATCTTTGGAATAGCGTTGAAAATATCATTTTGTAACATTTCTACAACTTAAAAAATCTAATACTTCTATTGAGTTCATGTAAAGTTAATGCTCACTCAATTCTGTTTTATCACCACTTCTATATTTCTGATGCACATTTCTCTTGTACTTTTCAGATCGAATGGACATTTCCTCTAGTGCTTAGGTCTAGAGAAAAACTGGCATTCAATAGTTAATATCTTCTAAATATCTATATTTTGCTTTTTTAATATTTTGAGTGTTATACTAATAAAAAAAAACTTTAGCCAGCAAACATATAGGTTGCTAAATATCTCAAGAAGCTATTAAAATTCTTTAAAATAAACTTTAATTCAGAATAGTTTTAGATTTACAGAAAAATCACAAAGATAGTACAGGTAATTCCCATGTACTGCACACATATACCCCTATTATTAACTTGTTTTGTATAGTGTATTTGTCACCATTAATGACTAATAATGATGTATTATTATTATTCACTAAAGTCCACAAATTATTCAGATTTCCTTAGTTTTAACCTAATGTCATTTTTCCATTCCAGGATCCTATCCAGGATACCACGTTATATTGAGTGGTATCTCCTTAGGTTCCTCTCGGCTGTGACAATTTCTCACATTGCCCTAGTTTTTGATGACCTTGACAGCTTTAAGTAGTACTGGTTAGCTGTTTTGTAGAATAGCCCTCTATTCTGATTTGTCTGATGCTTTTTTCTCATGATTAGATGGGGTTGTGGTTTTATGAGAGGAAGTCCTCAAAGGTAAAGTGTCATTTTCATCACATCATTTCAAGGGCACATACTATCAACATGGCTGATTGCTTTTGATGTGCACCCTGATCACCTGTCAGAGGTAGTGTCTATCAGGTTTCTCCCCTGCAAAGTTAACTTTTCCAACTTTTGATGCTGTACTCTTTGATGCTGTACCTTTACTTACTGTGCTGTGCTTCTTTCTAAACAGCCCACATTTAAGGAGTGGGGAGTTATGCTTCACCCCCTTGAGGGCAAAGTATCTATACAAATAATTTGGAATTCTTCTGTATGGCATATTTATCTTTTCTCCACAATTTATTAATTTATTCAATCACTTGTTTACATCAATATAAACTCATGGATATTTATTTTTAACTTTGGATCATGATCCAATTCTACTTTATTTTCTTGCTCAAATTTTTCTGTTTTTGGCCATTGGAAGCTCTTTCAGTTGACTCCTGTGTCCCTCTGATATACTCCATCATTGTGGTTTTCTTTTCTTTTCTTTCTTTTCTCTTTTCTTTTCTTTTTAACCAACCCTTTACTTTCAGGCACTACAAGATGCTCCAGACTCATCTTGTATATTTTTTTCCCCCAAATTCTAGAATCACCCAAATTTTCAAGGAGGAGCCCTGGTTCCTTTTACTAGAAACCGAGATCTAGGTAACATATGTGCTCATTGTTACTAGGGTGTCACTGCTTCTAGATCCTCTAAGCTGACAAAGCAGGGAGCAATATGTATGTATACTAACTGGTGTATACTCACATATCTATAAATATTTCTATATGTAACTATTTGAATCTATATTAAGCTAAAAATGGGTTTTTGCTGATATATCTAAATCGAATCCATTTCCACATAGATCATCATAGCCTTATTCCCTTGCTTATCTGTAATCTTCTACTCCAAAAGTGAGAAACCTGGTTATCAGCATTAGCCATAGGTTCACTTAATTGTTTAATCCCAATATACATGTGTAGTGGTATCAGAATTATTAAACCATACCCCCATGTGAAACAAATTTAACATCTAGAGCATATTGCTTATGGACAGTTCCCTTTGCCTTTAGTCTTGCAGACCCCATTCATCTGCAAGTTTACTTAGGCCAGCACATTTACTCCCTCCCCTTTCAGTGAACTTGTTTCAAACACTTGTAATACAGTTAGATTGTTTTGCTACATTCTGCATTTCATCCTGGGATCTCCCAATATCCTAAGTGATTTAAAATATTTTTCATACATTAGGGTTCAGTCTTGTGCTGCACAGTGTCATTTATTTATCATTATAGTATCAGACAAAATAGTTTCACTGCCTTAAATTGTTTTTTATGCTTCGTCTATTAAATCATCTCCCATTCCCCAAGCCCTTAGCAAACACATCTTTTTACGGCTATAGTTTTGCCATTTCCATAATAACATATTCTTTCGATCATAAAGTACATAGCCTTTTCAGAGTGACTTCTTTCAGTTAGAAATATGCATTTAAGGTCCATCCATGTCTTTTCGTGGTTTGATAGCACATTTGTTTTCTCCTTTAGTAGTATTATATGGATGTACATTGCACAAGTGTACCAGTTTGTTTATACATTCACCTATTGAAGGATATCTTGGTTGCTTCCAGTTTTTGGCAATTATGAATAAATTTGCTATAAGCATTCACATGCAGGTTTTTATGTAAACCCATAAGTTTTCAAGTCAGTTGGATAAATACCCATGCGAATGTTTGCTGAATCGAATGGTAGGACTGTATTTAGTTTTATAAGAAGCTGCCAAACTGTCTTCCAAGTCGCTGTACAATTTTCCATTCTCACCAGCAATGAATGAGAGTTTCTATTGGACTACATCCTTGCCTGCAATTAGCACTGACAGTATTTTGGATTTTAGCCAAATATTATTATTTAATATAGAATTTCTAGTTAGGAAGAGGCAGATATCATCAAGAACTGCCAAAGCCCTCACATTTTATACTTTTGTTTTCTGAGAGTCATTAATCCAAGTAAGGTGCTTCAAAGTCCACTTCAGAATACTTTAACATTAGTAATTTGGGGAGACAACACATCCTGAATAAGTTATCTCTATGCTTGAATGTAATTTCCACTATAAAAAGAAGTTAGAACCAAAGTTGCAACTAACAATTAGAGGAACATACATTAACACATGAAATCAATAAGCAACAAAACAAAACAAAACGAAACACCCAACACAATCCAAAGTATATTACATGACTTAATATTTTTTTCTTCCAGTTTTATTGAGATATATTTGACATACAGCAGTGTATAAGTTTAAGGTGTACAGCATAATTATTTGACTGACATACACCATGAAATGATTAGCACAATGAGTTTAGGGAACATCTGTCATCTCATATCGATACAAAATTAAATAGAAAAAAAATATTTTTCTGTGTGGTGCATACTCTTAGGATTTACTCTCTTAACTTTCCTATTTAACATCAAGCAGTGTTAATTATACTTATCGTGTTGTATATTACATCCTTAGTACTTATTTATCTCATAATTGGAAGTTTGTACCTGCTGACTGCCTTCATCCAGTTCCCCATCCCCCCCACTGGTAACTGCAAATCTGATCTATTTTTCTATGAGTTTATTTGTTTTTGAAGTATAATTGACCTATACTATGTTAGTTCTTGTTACAAAGCATAGTGTTTCCATATTTTTGTACATTTCAAAATGATCACCACAAGTCTAGTTACCATACAAAGATATTACATAGTTATTGAATATATTCCCCACACTGTACATTTCATAGCTGTGACTCATTTATTTTGCAACTGGAAGGTTGTACCTCTTAATCTCCCTCGCCTATTTCTTTCCTCTCCCCAACCCCTCCCATCTGGCAACCACCTGTTTCTTCTCTGTATCTGTAACTCCGTTTCTGTTTTGTTATGTTTGTTCATTTGCTTTCTTTTTTAGATTCCCCACAAAAGTGAAATCTTACTGTCTTTGTTTTTCTCTGTCTGACTTATTTCACTTAGCCTAATACCTTCCAGGACCATCCATGTTGTCACAAATGGCAAGATTTCATTATGGCTAATATTCCATTGTGTATCTATCTATCTATCTATCTGTCTATATCTATATTTATATATACCACATCTCCTTTATCCATTCATCTATTGATGGGAATTTAGGGTGCTTCCATATCTTGGCTACTGTAAATAATGCTACAATGAATATAGGAATGCATATATCTTTTCAATTTAGTGTTTTTGTTTTCTTCAGATAAATGCCCAGGAGTGGAATTTTGGGTGATATGGTAGTTCTACTTTTAACTTTTTGAGGAAGCTCCATATTGTTTTCTGTAGTGGCTGCACCAATTTATATTTCCACCAACAGTGCACAAAGTTCCCTTGTCTCCAAGTCCTCACCAACACGTGTTACTTATTGTCTTTTTTTTTTTTTTTTTTTTTTGCGGTACGCGGGCCTCTCACTGTTATGGCCTCTCCCGTTGCGGAGCACAGGCTCCGGACGCGCAGGCTCAGCGGCCATGGCTCACGGGCCCAGCCGCTCCGCGGCATGTGGGATCTTCCCGGACCGGGGCACGAACCCGTGTCCCCTGCATCGGCAGGTGGACTCTCAACCACTGCGCCACCAGGGAAGCCCATTTATTGTCTTTTTGATAATAGCCATTCTGACAGGTGTGAGGTGATATCTCATTGTGGTTTTGACTTACATTTCTCTGATGATTAGTGATGTTGAGCATCTTTTCAGGTGCCTGGAAGTCATCTGTGTCTTCTTTGGAAAAATGTTTATTCAGATACTCTGCCCATTTTCTAATCAGGTTGTTTGTTTTTTTGATGTTGAGTGGTATGAGTTCTTTGGATATTAACCCCTTATCAGATATATTGTTTGAAAATATCTTCTCACATTCAGTAGGTGGTCTTTTCATTTTGTTGATAGTTTTCCTCTGCTCTGCAAAAGCTTTAGCTTGATGTGGTCCCATTGGTTTATTTTTGCTTTTGTTTCTCTTGCCTGAGGAGACAGATTTCCCCTCCCCCCACAAAACGATAAAAAACAAAAACACAAAACAAAACAAAAACCTACTAAACCAATGTCAAAGAGCTTACTATGTATGTTTTTTTGTAGAAGTTTTATGGTTTCAGGTCTTACACCTAAGTCTTTAATGCATTTTGAACCACATGATTTGATATTTGAACTCTATATTTTAATAGGATATCTACAACTTGTGGATTTTAGGCTCTTCACATAGAAACCCACTAGTCCATGTTGTGCTTTCACAAATATAGGAATAAAGAATTATGACATAGTAATCAGAAGTTTCTGCCAAATTATCCATAACACTTCATGTACTCTGGGAAAAAACCTAAGCTAGAACAGTTGATAGTAAATGATCCTTTTATCACAGCACTAATAGATGGCTTCTGTTCTACTGAAATAACTCAATGGAAGATACTGAATAAAGTTTTTTGTCAATAGTACCATATGTAGAGCTAAATTAATATGGGTTCAGAAAAAAGCATCACTTATATGGGTAAGCTAACTTAAAAATCTTGTGTAGAACAAATTAACAATATGTAGCATTAAATACATACATTAAAATTAAGAAATAGAAACTCGTTTTGCAAATTTATTTTCACAAAATCTTGATATGAAAACAAACACATTTAATGAATATATACATATTTATTGTACTTTATTTGTTTTTCAAAATTTGAAGTTCTTACAAAAGCTTAAATATAGTGGACCTCTCTGCCTCTCAAGCTGAATCTGTCTGGAATATTGCTATAAATAAATAGAAATCACATTTTTCTACATCCATAATTGCCTTGGCTCTAATTCATACTAATTTATAATTATGATGAAGTTTCAATAAAGTCAAGAATAATATTATGAGAACATCTGAATAAGTATGTACTTTAAAATTAGAATAAAATTTTTCTATATGGTGATCTATAATCTATACAAAAGTCTTTCATAATTTGTGATTCCTATTTCTTTAGGCAGAATAGAGATATTTAGATGCAATAAGCTTGACTAAAATGTATAACTGATATTGTTTGCAACTGTCTTTTGAGGCTATATCTAAGAAAAAAAGGCAGCATGAAATTGCTGTTCAACAGTCTACTTTAGAGCCACATTCTGTAGTTTGCTAATAACTTTTCCATATTATGCTGATCTGCAATTTTGAAACCATATTTTTAACCCAAGCAGTTGGCATAATTTCTAGAGCAACTGCTTTATTCTGGGAAATCTGGCTGCCATGATTAGTGGTTTGACTACAATATTTCCATACGAGTAAGTTCCCACTGATATATTTGTGGTTTCACATACACCAAGAAATATTCTGTGATGACTGCTGGATGGAAAAGATTGTTCATCTCACAATGATCTTTCTGGCCACATAGACATACCACAATCTGTATCAGTAATCTTGAAATTTTGGCAGTCATAAATATACATTATTCTTGCCAGTATATATTCATTATTTAGATGGTTTTCTTTTGATGTTTTAGCCTTTAGGAAACGAAAGAAAAAAAGAAATATGTCTCTAACATTTTTCCAGTTTTTTTTTTTGAGAGAGAGAGATAGAGACTTCTCTTGCTGGAAAGGGAGTATAGTCAGAGTGGAGATGCAGCCAGGGTGCAGAAATTTCAATTGTCTCTTCAAAATATGTGCAGTTAAGTCACATAAAAGAATCAGTGAAGGGAAATAACTTGTTTTTTCTTTCAGTCTTTACCCACCTAGGAGAACAGACTCCAGTCAGCACAAAAGGACTTCATCAGAGAAGCCTTTTAACATAAAGCATCTGTCTTAAGTTTAAAAATACTTCAATTTTCCTCTTAAATACCATGACTGCTGACCTTTTGAAACAGAGCTGAAGTTTCTCTCTACTTGAAATTGCTCATTCTCATGAAGAACAATAATCAATTAATGCATTTATTTTAATCTCGCTTGGCCTTTCTTGAGAGCAAGCACATTCCAAAATAGCTCTCTGTGCTCTTTAAATCCTAGTTACACTGTTTTATTATACATCTGAAAAATGAATTTGCTATAGCAATTTTCCTGATAATTGTTAAAGGACAATATAAGTGGTATTACATGCAAGTCAATATTACATATTATATGATATAAAAACACTGTTGAACAGCCTTTAACATATAAAATTCAAAATGATAAAACATGGTCTTCCTTTTACTTTTCCATTAATTTTGTTTTGTTAGTTGCTAGACAATTTTCATGCATTGCTTTTTGGGACATTTTTATACAAGTTTCCTTTGACCTTCTAATTTTTAGTTGGGGAACAGTACAGGAAACAATCTGGTTTTGATGGAATCCCAAATTTTTGTAAGTGTGTGTGTTCTAAATAAACTCAGCTAGGTCATATGACTCATGTGCTTTCCATGGTCTTATTGACATTGTGTGTACAAATTTCTAATTAATTTATTTGATCATATAGACAGTTTTAATTGTTTCTTTTAAAAAAAATTGAACTGTTTTCTAAGAAAGAGGTACTGCTTTAGAGTTTTTTGGCAAGATAACTTTGAAAGGTTTGTACAGATTTGCTCAATTTGCATGGCAAAAATAAATGCTCAAGCTCCTGTGGTTTTCAAGGACAGCTGTTTTCTCTAGTTTCAGATCTGTGATTAAGCCTTAAGGAAGGGATACAGAGTGATGAGAAACGCAGTTGGTGCCTTTGGAAGATCTAACAGGCATGCTGGGGATTTTTATGTTCTCTGTGTTTCTTTTCTTTATAGGTACAGTAGTAAGAAAAACTTTACCAAAAAAGTGACACAATGGAGTGTAATACAACATATGTCAAAGGCAAGTTTTATTTGAATACATTTCAAGAAAATATTCTAGTATTCACATTCTCACATATGAAGCTTCATTATAAAACTTGTGGAGAAAAGCAGTACATATCTCTGTGAATCTAAATATTTGACTCCATGTCAACATATTTAAGAATACTTGTGCTTTGATATTGTTTCTGCTGTCCCTTTTTAAGGGATTTTGGACAGTCAGATGCATCATTTACCTAGGATTCATTGATTCAATATTTATTCATAACTGGTATGTAAATCAAAGACAAAATATTGCTTTCTATGACAATTTTTTTAAACTTTGGTTTATTTGGAGAACTTCCTTCCTTTTACGCCAAGAATAGCTAAAGTTCAGGAATGTTATGAACCCCATGACATGACTTTCCCAAAGTCAAATATCAGTCTAGAGTTATAACCGTGTCATATCACAGTATGAAGTTTTAAATCCTAGTTCAGTGTTTCCCTATAGATCAGACTGAGTTGTTTTAAAGTAAATGCAGTTTACAGGAGTAATTTTTTTTTTATAAATTACTTAAAAATTCACATAACGTATAGTTGAGAGATTTTCAAAATCAAGTGATTCTAAGAAAGTGATATATGTTTTTCTAATAGCCATGGATAGCAGGAAGTCATGAAAGAAGTGTCCAGCTTATCTTCAGGCATTTTATTTTTTATTTTTTATTTATATTTATTTTTTTGCGGTACGCGGGCTTCTCACTGTTGTGGCCCCTCCCGTTGCGGAGCACAGGCTCCGGACGCGCAGGCTCAGCGGCCATGGCTCACGGGCCCAGCCGCTCCGCAGCAGGTGGAATCTTCCCGGACCGGGGCACGAACCCGTGTCCCCTGCATCGGCAGGCGGACTCTCAACCACTGTGCCGCCAGGGAAGCCTGGCATTTTCCTTTTTAAATCCTTTTATGTAGAAACGATGAAAAATGGAGGCATTACCAGAGAACCAAGGGGAATTTAAGAGGAATTACTGTAGAAACAGCTTTTTACATAATTGCATCATACTTATTACTCCCTAGCCTGCAAATGGTCTAAGTTTTCTGAAAAATGAACAGGTCAGGTATCTGTGCATAGTCACTTTGTCACATGTGGTTAGTTGGCATGTCTGAACATTTATGACTATCTCCCCACTATCTGTCTCCCACCATCTGTCTCCTCCTATTCCTTGTACAGTCGAGTACAAGTTTGGGTTGTTTTTTTTTTTTTTTAATGAATGCAGATACCAAGAATAAAATAAATGGAAAACTAAATAGCTAAATGAAGTGCATGCGTTTGTGTATGTGTGTGACAGAAATTAGTTTAAGCTGAATCTTTGCCAAAATCTCTCTGCGTTCATACACTTCCTACATGTATGGTAGGAAGTGTTAATATATTTTGCAAAAATCAATAAAATACTGTCTTGGAAACATTTAAATATACTTTTAGTAAAGTATTTTTTTAACTTTTCTATTTGTTTAATAAAGTTTTTAAAAAAATCTTTTCTGTTTTCTTTTCTGTTAAAAAAACACTTCCTATTTAATACCAATTATTAAATGATATTCATATTAAATTTTAAAAGTATATAAAAAACCAAAATGACACAAAGCAATGGAAAATAGTAACACTTTTAAATTAGTCCCAGAGCTACATTAATTTTTTTAACTATTAATAGACTTAGCCATAAAATTCTTTTATTTTTTTCTATCAAAATGTAGCCAAGAAACAAACATCTTTCTTTGCTTTCTTTGCAGGAAAGAACCAGTATCTGGATTATTTCCAGTCCATCCAGACAGCTATTTCAACTGGAACAAGTGACCTTTGGAACAGAATAGAACATAGCAGCCTGGCCAGACAGAGGGGAGGGAGTAGGCAACTGGGAAGGGCCCCAAAATGTTCCTATGAAATGTCATTTGAAGTAAGAGGACAATAAAAAACTAAGGACAAATAAATGAACTTAAAAATATTTAAGGCCAATGAAAACTGTGTGACCACAACATGGGATTCAAGGAAAGATACAGTTTGAGTCTTTACCTATCATTCTTTAACTCACATGCTCAACAAATATAGTTCTTCACCCTCTGAGTCCAGGCAATGTCCCTTAATTATAAAACATTCATCTTTGAGTCCTCACAGTCTCATTGAAGCTATAATAATCAATTAATAAAAATCAATATTAACATAATTAATATAAACAATAGTCAATTGTTTTTCCTCCCTTGAGTGAGCCAGATTTCCTTAGTCTATGAATCTATGGTGATTAATAGATGCTCATAGAGAATGTCAAGGTCTTTATTTAGCAGATCATTGCTACATAAGATAAAAGTTAAAATACTGGTAAAGATTTTATCAGAAAGGACAAAGTGGTTATCTTCTCTTAAGATTTACTTGGAAGGCATGTTGTTCTTTTCTTTCACGGGGAGCATAAGTTTTAGTTTACATCATTAGCAAGAAACATGCTAAAGAATCATTTAACCTTTTACTGAACGCTTTATGGGTAAAGTGTTTGTGCGTGGCACCAAAGAAGATACAAAACTGTCAAAGCAATACTTCATTAAGATTTCTGGAGGATAAACAGAAAAGTTTTTTTAAAAAAACTTTATTAAACAAATAGAAAAGTTAAAAAAATACTTTATTAAAATATATTTAAATGATGTTTCCAAGACAGTATTTTATTGACTTTTGCCAAATATATTAATAATGACAAGTTACAGAGAAAATGCTATGAGATTTCAGAATGTCCTTTAACAGAGAACTTAATTAGGTCCTGCGCGTACTGGGGAATTCTTTTAAGAAGGTATCTCCTACAACTTCTAGCCAGACTCCCTTTAATGAAAACAGCAACATTTAAAAGTCTGATGCAAGTTCCAAAGAGCCTATAGAGCTGCTTGCAAACTGGAAATGTTTGGCTCAATGAATTTTGAGTGTGCATCTGAATAAACACCAAAAATGTGGCTAAAGGTAAATATAAGGTAATTATATAAGCAAAGTTTTAGTTACACAGTTGTAGTGGTACTATTAGCTCACACAAAACCCAATGTTAGTGATACAGAAATAAGAAATTCAGCTATTTCAATTTATCATGTAGTGATAAATTTTTATCAGAAAAAATCAAAGTGAGCTTTCAAACTCAACTTCTTAAGTATGCCATCCTTTGTATATTATTAACTATGATTTTGGAATTAGTGTGTCTTAAGATCAATGAACTAGAGTGGAAATCAATGAATTCAGAGAAAGGCAATGTCTTCTGCTATTTAAATAATACCCAATTTCATAAAAATGCACTTGAAAGTAAAGAAATAGAAGACCATACATTATTTTAAGAGGTGGTCTCCTCACTAGAGTAAGGGAATCCCACTTCAGATGAATTCCAGAGAAATACGTTTTGAGGGAGAGAATTCTATAAGTGGGTTACATTTGGATCTTAATAACATAAGGTCAAGACATGGAATGAGTGTATAAGAATTAAGGTTTGGGTCGAATTTATGAAATGGGTGTTGGAAGGGGAAGTTCTTGAGACAGTCGTCTGAGGTTATCTAGGAAGGTGAGGACACTTAAATTAGGCACTTTCTGCATGAGACACAGGGGTCTGAGGGTAATACTAGCCGTGCCCGTATCAACAGTGTGTTAACTGCTCGTAAAGAGTGTAGTTTGGGTGGAGTCTGGGTTTTAGTTGTCAAAAATGAGTCCAAGATTCTTCAAAAAATTTAACAGAGGCTGAAACCCCAAATCATGAATAAATATTGAATTTGGAACTATAGATGGAAACACTGGAACAGAAAAATATTAACAGCCAGGTTTTTTTCATGGTTATGTTAAGTAACATCAAAAGGAGTAAAAACAAAAGTCAGTATTTAGAAATGCATCAACACAAAAGTCTATCAGAAGTTCTATCTGAGAGTGAATTCCCATAATGTGACTAAAATTTAAAAAAAAATCAAATCCAAAATACAAGAAACAGGAAGAGGTGAAGAAAATTATTGTCATTGGCCTGTCTTCATAAGCTTCACACTGGATATCTAACATTATAGACACTAGCCAGTGCTAGGTACCCAAATTTAAACATAGTTAAATATTAATATTCTAAAGGAAATTTTTGGTTCACACAGTACTTTAATACATATAGGTTTTCATTTATTAATTCAAATATTTGCTTTACTTTTCCTTTACGACATTGAACTAACTGAAGACAGGGATCTTGTCACCTTCAATTTAATAATGTCTGTTAGCAAACTTACGAGATGTTTTCCTACCCACCTAATACATGATATTCACATAGAGTAATAAATGAATTTTAGTGAACAGATGGATGAATTGTTCATTGGTGTGCAAAGCTGTGCATGTGAGTCCTGTGTACCATTAAAATACTTAACATTGTGTTTTGAATAGACTCAAAACTTCATGATATTCTAATTAGCCACCACTCAAATTCTATTATCAAGTCCACCTTTTTAAGACTACCAGCCAAGATACCCTTTGTATTACTAGCTTAAAAAGGCTCTCCATTCTGAAAAGAGATATTTACGTAATACAGTTATTACACCAGATGCTTCTGGTGAAAGGAACCAAACTATGACCTCTCTCACCAGCAGGATGAAATCCATTGTTTTCACAACTGAATTATGTTTGATCATAAAGCTAAAATGTGTGTGGGCTGTAAGAAATGAAGTTAAAGTCTTTTTCTGCATTCTTCTTTCTCTTTCTGTCTTTCTTTTGGCACCAATCTATGACCAGGAAAATCTGGCATGAAATTAGCTTCAGAATGTGTCTAAATTAATTAGAGGTTATTTAATGAGTTATATATACAAATATAAATTATACAATTTATTTAAAATCATTTATTCTCAGCAAAATCAAACATATCATTGAGTTTACATAGAAATACAATTTGCAACTGTATCTTCATAAAAATGCACTGGTGAAATAAATGTTCATAATTAATGACCAATTATATACTATTTAATCATGCCAGTAGCAGAACTGATTACCATTGAAAATTGGTACAATAACGTATTTTAAATGTGCAAAGTACTCTATTGTGTTACCATTGATAATAAATCGCCACTAAATATATACCTATTACACAAAGCTTTATAAAGTACAATAAAAATACAAATTCTATCTGTTAAAAAAAGCCATTGATATGGCTTCTAAACATCCTCATTATACAAATTCCGAAATACTATATGACAAACAAAATTATAAAGACTCTTCTTTATGAAACATATACTACCCTCTAATTAAGGTACAACTTAGCAGATAACAGAAAGCAAACAAGAAGGCTTATATACACCACAGAACATTATGGGGATACATACAAATATAATATTGCATAAGCCTATTTGATTTCTGTTCCTAGTGAAAATGTACCTTTAGCACGTGAAGAAAATTCCCATGACTAAAGGAAAAGAAACATTTTTGAGATCTACCCTCAATCTAAGCTCATATTTTCATTAATTTAATTTTTTTCTTATAATGTGATGAACCAAATTATAAATTTGACCATAAATTTTGCTGCACTCAGTACAAATTACAGTCTGTTACATAATGGGTAAAGGTGTAAGAAACAAACATTTTTAAAAGTCAGAGTTCATCAGCACATCAAGAATCAGCTGCAAGAAAATGTTATTGTTCATGTTAAAGACTAAACTGAGCAGCAATTTCATTTTTGTGAAAAATGAGATTCTGAGTTTAACAAAACAGATACAAATTAAATTTGCTAAATAATGTTGATAATTCATAAAGAACAGGTGCCATAGATTTTTAACAGTATCAAAAATAATGGGTCATCACAAAATAAACTTTGGTGAGAAAATATCTTTATCAAAGGAGAAAATATAGGAAGGATAGTCTTATTCAGTTCAGAAAAAATATATTTGGTAAAGTATATATGGGTAATAGATACTGCAACTATAGACAGCATATATTTCAAATGTTTTTTTCAGAAACTTCAGATCAGATGATGTTTAGTAATGTAATTTATCTCATTAGAAATTAAATTTTATTTTAAGTGTTTTGTAAATAGCAAATTTTCATTTGTTCCACAATCTTTATTTATGAAATAAATATTTAGAGTGTAGCTGATAATAATAACTAACATTATTACCTTGCTTATACTAATAAGTACTCTAAATACATTTAGTTTAATTATTATTGGAATTTATATTTTTGTTATTTTACCTGCTAAAATGATCTGGTGTTTTATATTCAAAGTTTACATTTTCCCAATAATATGAACAACATTTCATACATAAAATGACATCTGTCTAATGAATGGTAACATGTCTATTGGTTTGTATATAGAACATATTTAGTTTGGCATTGGTGTATCTCTTCAGGACTCTGAAAGGTATCTTTAAGGTATGGCTTTTGGGAAATCAGTAATAAACTAGCATCCTAGAGAATGAACTTAAATTTGAAGAAGCTAATTGTTTAGAGCTCAGACACAGGCAGATATTTGGATAATTTGTCTTTCAATTATAAATTCTTCTACAAACAAACAGAAAGGAACATAAAAGTATGATTTACTTTACAGTGAGTTGTTTTTAAAACAAAATGCTACAGTTCAACAGTGAAAGTATGAGGAAATTTTACTGAAATAATTTTCAGAAAGTTATGAGATTCAAAACTATATTGGTACATGTATAATACCTGTCATAAGTAATAATGAATAATAGATATGTATACAAAACAAATTTAACAGATTCAAGACCTCTTGTTCTTGACATCAGCACCTGCTGTCTAACGGGTCGAGACAAAATACTGTGCCTTCAAGAGTTAGTCCCATTTTGAACCCCTCCTGCAAAATAAAGTAAAATCATTAAAATAGGAAATGCTCATAGCAAAAAAAAAAAAAAAAAAAAAAAAAACCCGTAAATGAAAGAGAGTATGAGCAGAAGTTGAAATCTTCATGTTTTGATCAACTAAGAAATAATTATATGTCAAATGATGTTGGCTTGTCAAATTTTTATCAAATGCTTTTATACCCGTTAGCATTTTAAATGCTTTAAATATACATGAGGTTAGCACGCATAAGAGATAGAAGAAAACAGAAATATGTGGAATTAAGTAATTTTAAGACTTAAATGTTTCTTTTCAGTGAAGTCTACTTTATGTCATTCTACTGTTGCTTAAATACCTTGGCTTTAAAGGTCAATATTCATATAAGTAAGATAGCTAGACCTCAAGGTGATGACAGCCTGATAGTTTTCACCTTTTCTTCTTGGTTACCACTATCCAGAGCCTGGTAAAATAAATTGCATTGTATTCCCTAAATGCAATGCTGTATCCTATGTGTAACACAGGACTGCAGACTACTTCGCCATGGAGAAAGCTTCCTCTACTAGCCTTGTAGCTGCAAATTATTGCTTTGAATTCCACTCACCTCTAGCATGTTTTAGATGCTTCTAGAAGTTAAATTTCTTTTGATTTATTGAGACCAAGTACCCAATTGCCATGAAAAAAATTTTTTTGAAGATTTTTGAGTTAAAAGTTAGTGGTAAAGATGTTTGTCCTTCTCTACTCCCCAGGTCTCTTCTTTTCTGTACAAGGTAGTTGAACTATGGGCCATCTCTGGTCTTACCACCTTCCCCATCCCCATCCTTGCTCATAAAATGAAATGCAGACAAAAGTCTATTCCTGAGGAAAAGAAAATCTCTCTCTAAGAGAAGGCTTTTGTCCTCTGTTCTGCTTTGTGTTTTGTTTGATTAGATGGTATCTACTCGTGTGTTAGCCAATTGCATATCTATTTGCATTTCCTCAAGTTACTTTCATTTAGAACCAGTATTTAATGTACTTACTATAAATCCAATGTAAACATTATCATATAGAGGAAGAAAATCATTACAAAATACAAGCCACACCTTTTTCACTGTTAATGTTTAAAGAACACTCTTCATTATGCCTAAGCACAAAGACCACACGGCAATGCCATCACTTTAAGGGTTTTTCAAAAGTACTTCTCGGTACTTGGAATACAAATTATATTTAGTTAAGTAAAAGTCAGAGTACTTACCATTGTTTTAAAAGCCTATTCTGGTCACAAGAGAAATATTTTGCCACATGTATGCATATTTTTTTAAACAGCCGCCAAATACTCAGAAAAGTCAATACTTTAAACTGAAAATATTGTAAATAAACTGCTTTTTAAAATATTTTATTTGGATATCTGAGGATCTATGTACTATGTCATCTTCTGGAATATCAGATAGATAGATAGATAGATAGACAGATAGGTAAGTAATGTGGATATATATTACCTTTGGAAAGATTTACCATTGTTTTTTAATCAGTTCATTCTGAAATTAAACCACTATCACTTCAGTTACCCTGAAAATACTATTTATCAATGTGTTATCAGTATATGAAAGGCAGAATAGTAACCAAAGTAAAATAGGGGTCATTGTTTCAACAAAAAATGTTTGTATATCACTTACAAGAATATCTCCATGTTTTTATAAGGATTCTTTAGGAGTCATCTTAGATTAATTATCCCTTTTGACAGACACATTGTTATATGGCTCCTTGGTTTTCTTTCCCCTTAAAATTTCCCACACATTTTCTGACCTTTCCTTCTAGGCCTCATTTAGTAAGTCATGACTTAATGCATTCTAAATCCTTCTAAGGTTTCCATATCCTCTTGAATTTTAAACGTCTGAATGAAAATAAGGCTTATTCAACTTACGTAGTGATGGAAACTATCATAAACTCATATCACACAAAATAATGATCTTATTATTGATATATTATTAAAAATATATTTTTATATAAAATACTTTCCTCAATTGCATTTTCTTACTTTGAAACATGGAGAAAAGCATATCAAGGAAGAAAAAAACTCATATGCAACAATTAACATGTTGAAGTATGTCCTTTGAGTCTCCCTCTTTTCTACCTATAAATTAAAAAAAAATTAATACTAATATAAATAACTATACATTATATATCTTATTTAATGTATTAGATATATTATATATAAATTTCTATACTCTTTTTTAATCTTAGCAGAACAAACTTGATTATTTTGAGTCCCTGTAAAACTAATTTGATGATTTTATAATGTTCTATTAATTTTAATATAATTTATTTCCTGTATTTTATAGTTATAAATAAGGTTGACTGTATGTTTTTATGCATAGAGATTTTCCACATTCATAGTTATTTTCTCCTCAGAATAGATTATATTAAAGTTTTTGACATCAAACAGAAATACAAGTATTAGTAACAAATTACTTCCCAAAGGGATGCTGTGAACTGACACTGGCCCAGCAATGATTTAGAGTGCTTGTTTCATCACAATTTCATTTGCACTCTATATTAGTAAAAAAATATAATGTTTAATTTGCTGGATTAAAATAGCTTTTATAGTTCTTAATTTGTATGTTTTCTTTGATTAGACTTAACATGTCTGTAAGTATATAGCCATCTGTGGTCTTGTTTTGTGAGCTACACTTTTTTATTTATCTGTTGATTATTTAGTTTTCTAATCATTTGTCTACTTACTTTAATCATGTGTACATGATATAGTTATATTTTTTAAAGAGAAAATTTAAAAGAACTATAGAAGACCTTCTATAGGTGACTATATGTACATATTTTCCTTTTCCTTATAAAAATTTCTTTCCAATTCAAAAGTCTGATATATATATAATTGTATTTCAAAAATTTTAAACTGCCCAAGGCTTCTAAAATTTATCTGAGTATTTGTTGTAGGTTTCAGCTATACATTGATCTTCTTCTAAATTATTAACCAGTTGACTTAATATCACTTAATGCAAAATTCTTTCATTGACTTGTCACTCTCCTTTTTTAATGTATTAAATTATTATAACATACAAGGTACACTTCTGGGCTATCAATACTATTAAACTGATTTGCCTGTCAGTGACATGTACTAAGAAGTTTAAATTATGTCAGATCATATAAGGATATAATTGATTTCAAATAAATATCTAATTTTCTAACAATTTATAAAAACTATGGCTTAACATTTCTGTTTAAATTCTTACATTCATGAGATATTTCTATAATTTCCTCTGAAATAAAAGAGGAAAATCCAAAATCTCACTAGGCTTATTAACTCAATATAGTTTATACAACCCATTATACTGTATTAAGTTTTTACATTATATGCAAAGATAAAAATAGTAGCTAAATGTGTGCATTCAATTAATTAGGCTAACAAGATTAATAACAAAAGTCATTATAAATTTTAGTTAAAATATTATTTTACTTTAATTAAAGTGACCTTGCAAACATATCGTGTACTGAAAGAAACAGACAAGCAATGAGGTGGACAATGCAATAGTGATTGAGTCATTGAAAAAATAACTTCAAGTATGGGTTATAAAACCTCTTTAAACAAAACTAATAATCAGACATATACATGTGAAACTGCTTTTTGAATATTTATTAAATAAAGCATGCAAATATTAAGGTTTAGCTTTAAGAAGTTATAAGTTGTTTAAAATTATTATGAAAATAGTATACCAACCATCTCTGGCGCTACCCACCATGAAAGCAGAAAAGAATAAAAAAGACATTAAGAATATATTAGAAATGACAAAAAGAAAACAAAAGCAAAAATACCACAGTATAACATTATTTGACTACCATACCATTAAATCATTTCAATATAGTGTTTCTCAAACTGGGTTTCTACAAAAATCTGGAGATACAGGCTTATCTTCAAACATCTATAGAAAACATTTGTTGTGTGAAAATCTAAAAAATATTAATAGAAACTCTTTGTGTTTTGTATAACCTTTGAGAACAAATACTACCACATCAGTGCCCATGTTTGGGTCCCAAGGTAGTACAACCATAATTGGTAAAACTAATGAAAAGGAAAATAAATTTATTTCATATGAAATAAATAAAGCATTCTCACTAAATAATCATGCACTATTTGAATGAAAGTCTCATAGTATTTTAACTATCGAAAAGATGTGGGGAAATTGTGTCATCAAACAAGATACATGCTGATATCAACAGAAGTATGATGTTGGTGGTTTTAGTTTCAGCCAAATAAAATAATCCATGCTGTTATATTAAAGTTCTTAATCTGAATTTTATTAGGTGTTGTAATTTCACTTTTATTTAATTTATAAGTTTTGAATTAATAGTTGTATAAGAACTATAAGGATAAAATGTATATAACATTTTTTGTAAATATTTAAGAAATGTTATAGAAATAGTTTATAGTTTAAGTCAATATTAAGGATTTAAAATAATTTTTCATGCAAAAGGGAATTATAAATCACCCAACTTGAGAAATTTTTGTTTTGACATATTCTTTAAAAACCTCAAGGTATGTTAAACAATCCAACTTTTAAAATGCAGAGGCATTATTATATCTATAATAATAAGGATATTCACATAATACCTAGAAAAGAAGACTGCTTCACACCTTCAGTCCAAAATCAGTGAAAGGATATTTATTATCTTTCTAGGAAGCAGTGTTTTATCAGTGTTAGAAGATCATAATCCACCCCTCAACTTTTTTTTTCCCAGGAAATGAAGCATAGAGAGTGAATGTATTAACCCAGGCCTAATAAATAAAAACCACTCCATCTCTTCACCACATCTTCTCAATCAGCTTCATATAATTGGTCTCTGCCTGAATTCTTCTGTGTATATATTGTCTTTTTGATGAAAAATAGGATATAATAACTTCATCAAAATGTAAAGGGAAATATAAAGAGAAGACTTTATTATAGTGCTTATAAGACTAATTACTAATCATCGCCCACTGTACAAATCTTCTGAACCAATATCTTCAAACTTCCAGAACAATTCAGAATTGAAAAATAAAAGGGAGATAAAGAAATGAAAACCCAATTGGACTACATTCCTAAGGAAGCTGTCATTTGGTGTCTGCTGTTTCAGTAAGAGCCCAGAAGTTATGAACTATAGTTACAATGCTTCCTATTATTTTATACCCCTCTTCCTTTGGAATTCTTCGTTTTAGCTCTCAGCTTTATTTATTAATTGAGGTAACATTGGTTTATAACATTATATAAGTTTCATGTGTGCAACATCATATTTCGACTTCTGTACACAGGACAGTGTGTTCACCAGCAAAAGTTTAGTTTCTTTTTTTTTTGGCCTCTCCCGTTGTGGAGCATGGGCTCCGGATGCGCAGGCTCAGCGGCCGTGGCTCACGGGTCCAGCCGCTCCGCGGCATGTGGGATCTTCCCGGACTAGGGCACGAACCTGTGTCCCCTGCATCAGCAGGCGGACTCTCAACCACTGTGCCACCAGGGAAGGGAAGCCCCCAAAAGTTTATTTTCTGACCATCACCATACAGTTGACCCCCTTTACAATGTTTCTTTTTAAGAGACTGATTTCATTCTTACAATGATTTTCCTTCACCCGTTCACAATTCTGAAATTCATAATTGTTAATTGTTAAGACTGAGATCAAATCTTATAAGTCTAGTGCAATGACCTTTCAATTTTTGGATTTTGAATAATTAACTCATGAAGAATTTATGTTATTTTGTATAAAAAAAAGAACCATGTTTTTGCCACTGTAAATCGCACCATTAAGAACAAAACACAATGAAACCTTATCCTTAGCATCTGTCTGAGTATTTTTAGGACTAAATGTATGTTATTGTTATTTTAAAGTAATTATTTTAAGTAAGTTGATAACAGTTCAAGGGAAGGGTAGTCTTAGTAATAACATTCTCTTAGTCCCATAGAAAAAAGAAAACAAAAACATTTATGGGCCAATCTGTTAAAATAGTCACCTGCATCTCATCTAATTTTGATTGAATATCTGGAGGGAAATCCCCTGCTCCACAGTTAAATGGGTCAAAAGGTTCTGCTCCAAATAGGTCCCGTTCTAAAAGGAAGAAAATAATTTAGTATATGAAATGACAAGGAGTGAGTTGGGGTGAGTTAGGTTTCAAAGGCAGGATTATATAAAGAAGCACCTGCATGACCAAATGAGCCCCTATCCACACATACTTTATGCTGGGCTTTCCTGAGCTTAGACTAGTTAAACACCAACAAGCAAGCAAAGATCTGCTTTTATGACGATTTAAAAACTATTTGGTTACAAAGAATTATTATTCAGAGAGGTTTCTGTGTCTTTAAGTAAGACTTAATATCAAATTCACCAAATATTTGATAATTAATATATTACAATACCTACACTTTACTAAAGCAATTTAAATGTACTAAAATTAACATATTACTCACTGAAACTTCTCTATTCCATTTATTGATGACTCTGCAACACAATAGCGAAGCAATAGGTAGGACCTAGTAGATTAGGAAGTAGTTTAACTCACAGTTCATGTACTTTAATCTCACCTTTTAGCCAGAAAAAATTTAAGGCACATCATCTCATGTAGTATAAAATCATATCACCTTCCTAGATAACCACAATGAGACAGGTTCTTTAAAAATGCCTCTTTTCCCCCAAACAAATTTTTTTTTAAAATAATAGCAGTAATTGAGTATCAAAAAGCTCTCTGTGCATATATTTTAAAGTCTGCATTGTTTTTTTAATCATTAAAGAAGTATCAAAGTTAAAATTGATGTTTGTAATTGATAGGACTATGACAATTTATGATTTAAAATTCCTTTTTAATTTAAGAAATTTCTTTCCTCTGAATCAATTTAAATGCAGCCTTAACTGACAAAAAATTAAATTATATATGGGCAAGGGAATTTATAACGTATCAAGACTTTCATTTTTCAGGAAACTATATTCTCTAAATTAAATGCTTTGTAAGAAATAATATTTATGCTACTTGAGTTCTATTATATCTTCTAAATCATTGTGACTCCCATTATGAAAGATTCTTGCTTCTGTAGTTACAATTTTTTTTTTCAGATTCATGTATTAAGTTAATAAATGTAAAATGTTTAGAAGCTCCTGGTTCTGGTAAGTATTGTATAAATAAGAAGGACATATAATTTATCTTCCAAATAAAGACACTTTTAAGAGTGAAAGGAGTGCTACCAAGTTTCACCAGAATGAAGGGTATAAGACAGGGTACTCCTAAACAAATGGGAATTTACTGTCACCATACATATAACTGATGGGTATTATTATTGTTGTTACTATATATTTTCCTCAGTCTGATGTTTATTGTAGGCAATAAACCAGAACTTAGAGAAAAGAGGAACTGTTCTTTGGAGGTGTATCCTGGTTACCACCGTACCACGAACACATCAAGCAATGCTTTACATGTGGTACATGCTTGTCAAAAGAAATGAATTAATAAAGAGGAAATAGAGTTGTCAGGAGGAACAGAGATTCTCATTACACAGGTTTTCTAAAATTGGGACTCAAAATCACCAGAGATTTCAGATGGGCTTAAGGGATCCTTAACATTCCTGAAATGCAATGCAAAATTTTGTATGAGTGGGCATGTTGTGTTTTTCTGTGAAGAGGTTTAACTTTTATCATATTCTCAAGGGTCCACAACTCCCCCACAAGTCAAAAAAGTACTACTTTACATATTAAGTAGACATATCAATACCAGGCAAATTAATAGATATAATAGAGCTCTTTGGCATATTTTGGTCAGCTCAGATGGATCTAAAATTCATAACAAAAAGTCATATAAGTCCAATTTTCAAGTTAAAAAGATTTGCTATGTAATTAATGACATGAAAATTATTTAATCTAATACAAGAGCAAAATAATAAAAAAATAGGTGATACTTCACTCATTCTTTTGTTTATCCACTAAATATTTATTGAACACATATTATGTGCCATACATTTTGCTAGGCAGTGGATTAAAACAGCTGAGGAAAGGACTTTAGAGTCAAGTGCCTTCCCTCATGTAATTTATAATCAATTAGGAAACATGATATTAAACAAATTAATTAAAGTCTGATACATATTCAAAGATCAAAAATATGCTCTGGAGAACTACTAGGGTTCTTAGGCAGTAAGGAGAGAAACTAAGGAACAATCTTGTAGATTTCTGCTTTTATGTATTTAAAATATAAAGAAAATAAATGAATGAATACATTTAAGATTTCATTAAAAGAAAAAGTCCTATTACTAAAAGCCCACTGGATTACAGTTTTAGACAATCTTACAATTAAAACTGAGTTGAACAATCTGTCCTTAAATTGTTAGTATAGATAGACAAGAAGATGATTGATAGAAAAATGATAGATAGATATAATACAGTGGTAATCAGAACTCCATTTCTTTCTATCTATCTATGTATCTATCTAATCTTTCTAATGATATACTGCTGTATTTACTAAACTCTGGCATTTGGGATAGATAGACATTAAAAAATATAGCAAGATGTTACTTCAGTTTCTCATTAATAAATCCCTAAAAACCATTTGACCATCTCTACCTAGATTTTCCAAAGGCATTTCAAACTCACTAACATTTAAAAGAGACTCATTAGTTTCCCCCTCTCTACCTCTAGTTTTCCCATTAACAACATTTGGTCCAAAATCCTGAATCATAATGGAGTTTGAACTTTCAGTTACCATCCTGATGGATTATTCCTTCTAAGTATCTTAAAATCTATTCACTCTTCTCAATTTATATTCTACTTGGATTAAAACCTGACATTGTGGATACACTTCTAATTTATATTTCAAAGTCTAGCATGTAACCCAAGTCTAGTGTATGTACTAAACAAATGCCCATTGAATTAAATACATGAATGAGCAAAACACTGACGTAGTCCAAGGAAGTAAAAAACAGTGGTAAAGGAAGAGATCTGGAACACTCTTAAGGACAAAAAATACCCCATTATGATATCAAGATATTGGCAACATTTTCTAAAAACACATGTATATTATGGATTATTTCCTTGAAAAAAATATTTTGCATTGACACAAAATATATTCAGAAGAATTTAAATGTACTATATTTCAACAAAAGTATTGAAATATTTTTGTTCACTGATTTTTAAAGTTCTAATGTTATTACTTTGTATTTATAAATTAGTCCTCTGAAATTTACTGAATACCTAAAATGTGCAATGCACTTTGTTGAGTTCTGCAGGGGAAACAAATAAACTATAGGCTCTGAAATGCTTTACAGCCTTAAGCTAAAACTTCAGAGTTACATTGAAAACGTCTCAAATGTGAACCAGAGAGGATGCAATAAAGCAAAATATGTAACACTCTCTTTTCTTCAGTGCCCCTTTAGACCTGATGACTGATCATGGCCATTGGAAACTATTCTTTCACTTTCTGTGACAGGGCACAGAGCAAAATATAGTCAAGACATTGACGATGAACATCTGTCAGATGCTTTCTACTTCGTCAGAGAGACTTTTATGTTCCTTCCAGATATACAGAAAGTAAATCAGAAAAGCAATGCATTTATAGCTTTGTAGATATCAAAGAAAGAACACTTACATAGGGTTAATAAATAAATAAATCATGGAATTCATAGATTTATATATTTCTTTAACTAAGACTATCCATATACTCTATGATAAAAAAAATTAAGCTGAGTTCTAAATGATTAAAATAATTACCACAGGACTGTTCTTAATCATTAAACAAAACATTAAAAATATAACCCCAACACAATAAACATAACTGTTTTGTATTATGATGTAACTAAGCCTATACCAAAATATCAGTTTTCATAAAATAGTTTCAAATGCAAATAGTGATGTCTTTAGTAGTATCTCTCAATTATTAAGTAAAATATAAATAACTGAATTTGGCACATATATATAAACATAATTCTTCAGTGATTAAAATTTTTAGTGAGCTTGTTAAGATATATAATTTCCCATAAAGTGCTAATTAAACATTTAAAATGTACACAAATATAGCAAAAATATTGATTTGTTTAGAAAGCTTACTAATCTCGGTAGATCTACTAGGGACTGGAGGTGGCTGTGTGCCATTGCGAGTAGGTATTGAAGACTGGTGTGAAATTGGAGAAAATGGAATCATATCAAAGATGTCAGTGGAGGGAGACTTAGGTGTCACATTGCCTGCCTGCAATGAAGATAACATGAATTAGTATTCCATGTAGAAACATTATAATGCTAAATATTTCATACACATATAAAACATATATAAGCACAACAAAAAATGCAGTTGAGTCATATGAACTTGCCATTTTGTAGATCAAAAATAGTTATATATTGGTTATTTCATATGACTCAACCACTTACGCTAAATGCTCATTGGCAAGAAAATTTCTGCAAAAATATTCTCAAAGATGATGGCAAAAATGGTGATAATACTATTCTAGACAGATATAAAAGATATGTTGGATTTTTTGTATATCTAGAAATAATTGCCACTTATATCAGAGAATTGAAAATGTGTTAGAAACTATTTATATAAAACCTTGATTTCAGTAATGTATTTTGCACAAGATTACAAGATTTAGACAGAGATAACCGAACATAAGTGATGAATCTTAAATATAACCATTCAAAAGCGATTGATAATGATTTTAAAAACATTTTAAGGAGTTTATTTTAATTTGTACTTATAACTGTAATGGAGCCAACTATTATATTCATTGCAGTGACTTTTCTTCTTAGAATAAGACTTCATCGTTTTCTACAATAAATAGCTACCTTGTGAAATAAATTATAATCACAAAATGATTAAGTTATCTGGGTCAGTCTGGGCTAGGATGTAATGAAAGAATGAGACAATCATCACTTTGATTGTCATATAGGGAAAAAAATTATTTTATATATATATATCATCTATTGATATAAAAGAAAGAGAATTCCCATTTTGGAGAGAAATAGTGAGAAAAATTTATTTTTCTTATAAGAACATGAATATTGTTTAGAATTGCTTAGAGTGGTTCATATTATAATTTGTGTTCTCAAAATACATTTGTTTACTGATTCACAGATGATGAAAGTAGTGAAGATAAAAAGGCTGATTGTGTGTAAAGAGTGATAGATTGTGTGTAAAGAGTGATAGATTTGCTATTCAGTTAATAAACCTGTTAGTACATTTTTTCATGCAGGAAAATTGCTGTCATCTCCCTTTCTTTAGCAACTTACTTTAACTTTAATGGATAGTCTATCAGTTACAAATACTATCCAAAGACTTGGAGGCAACTTTATCCCTCAGCTCTTTCCTCCTACTCGGGAATGTTGTTCTCCTAATCAGCCTCTCTCTCAAATTCCACTGGCTTCCATCTCTCTCCTCTTTGTCAAGATACAAAGATACTCAGATCTTGACTGTTGTTAAAACAAACCAACCAAAAAGGTCTTTACCCAGTGCCTCTTTACTCCTCTCGTCTCTCATCTCTCTTTCCCTTCCCTTCAAAGCTGAGATCCTTGAAGGAGGTATTACATCTCTTGCCCTTTTACTTCATCCAATCCTCAACTCAGATCATTCCAGACTTTGCTCTTTTTGCTGAACTCTACTGAAACAGCTTTTGCCAGTCTCAACAATGGCCTAATTTCCCAGTTGCTATATCTGATGGATCTTTGAAAGTACCTGTCCCATTTCATCTTTTTGTGGATTTGGACCACCACTCTCTACTAGAAACTCTCTGAAATCAGATGACCAAAGGATGCAAAAATGGCACACAAGGGCCCCAGATCACATCACATCGATTCAAGACATACCTGATTTTTTTCATTACTATATAAATGGCATATTTTGGCAGAATTAAAAAAATACGTGGGATAATAAAAAGCATTTTCTATTTAGCGAATTACATGAGGTCTTGGGATGCTGCTCTCACTGATTGGCTTGGGAAGGCCACACTTAGAAGGTGGTGGTATTAACAGTCCCAATGATAGTCTGGAATCAGGCGAGTTGACAGGAGTGACAGTAATGGAAGAAATATTTAGACAGGGAGATGAATCATCAGTTCTACGCCAGAAAGAAGGTGAGCATCTCTGAAACCCGTGTTGCTCATGATCAGACATTTTGTGCAGCAGCTGTAAAGGAATGACAGAAAAATATACTAAGGAGAAGAAAGAAGACGTGGAGGAAAAAGAAAAAAAGTATATATGAAAATGTATTAGGATATTTTGTGAAAATGATAAGTACTTTCAAAATAACTTTACTAAAATTAAAACAAATCGTTTGAGTAGATTTTTTCCTATTGCAAGAGTCTTCAGATTCTGGATTGTTTAATTTGATGATTTTTCACTGAAATATTACATTTTTAGATATTTTAATAAAATATTACATTCAATATGACTTGAGAGGAAGAAAGTGGAGAGAAAAATGACAAATGCCTACAGATTTATTTCTGAGAGAGCCTCTGTGTACTGAGATGGGAAAAAGGAAGGATAGCAACAAGAAAAAAAATGTCAGTAGGAGTAAAGTCTGGTATAAGTTAAGACTTCGTAGAATTTTCAAAAAGGGCTACAACATACATTTTAGATTTAATCCTCAAAAAATTCATTTGAAGTATTAGTATTAGTAATATTACATCCATATTATAATAAAGATAGGGGAATCAAGGCCCATAAACCCTTTACGAGCTACTCCTGTGTATATAAGAAGCAAAGCCAAAATTCAAAACAATCTGACTCCAATCATCATGCCCTTTCTATAGGTAGTAAGCTCCAAATGGTAAAATTTTGGGGGGATGGGCAGAGGGAGTTGTTAAGCATCTCAAGTAAATCAGAGAGATAAATAATAATTAGCAACTAGTACACTGTACTGGGTCTGCACATCAGTCTTTGGATGACTTTTGGAAGCTATTTCCATTACATCATGGAAAGCTACTGTCAAGCACTGAACTGGACAGAGCTGAGTGGCCAGATGTCAGAGTGGTCAGTTAAAACAGCAACCACAATGAAAGTATGTAATAATTGAGCCTTTATTCACTTACAATGATAGTGTAAGCAAGAGGCCAGAAAGAAGGTTCTGGTTCCATCAATGTCCCATTTTTCCCCAGTGAATGGCACTGGGCAAAGGTCAGGAGTATCATTACAGAAGCAGGACAGTATCTCTCTCCGGAGGGAGCCCTGAACACAAGGTTTCTGCTGGTTTTGTTTGGTTTTGTTTTGGGGAGGGGGAGATGGGAGTGCAGAGGGAAGAAAAGGGAAAAGAACTAGGAGTAGAAAATACTGAAAACTGAATCCTAGTGGAGAAAAGTATTTTCAAGGCCCCCAAAAGATGAAGCACTTAAGAGAGGCCTTGGTCAAGGGCCTCCAATAAGGAGGCCTCTGAATGGAGGTACCCGGGCTGGGAATGCAGTTAATGCATAATAGTGCGGCCAGCCTGGGTGGTGAAGGGGGCTGAGTCCCTGACTACAACTCCTCCAAGCAGTGCACTGAATCTGGGGTGAGGAGGGCAGCTTTCTCCCATGAGGCTTGCCATGGAAAGACTTTGTAACTTTGTAGGGCCTAGAGGATTTGACCTGGAGCCAGACTTCTCAGCTACAAGTCACACTGCAGAGATTTTTCAACACTAATAGGACCTGGAGGCAGCCAACACAAATCTGGCTTTTGATAAACCTCATGGTGAAAGGTTGTAACTAAAATTATAGTTAGGAGAAACAACTTTGAAAGAATCTTTAAACTAGGAGTCACCTCTTCACACATTTCAGGAAGCAGAGGGGGAAAGAAGGAAGCGTAAAGTGACAGATTTAAGTTGAGGAAAGAATTCAGTGTGGAAGCAAGTCTCTGATGGTCTGAATTATGTGATTTATCACTCTATTAATATGCATATACAGTTACATAATGATTGCTTTCCTTACTGATCTCTGTAGTGATCTATCTGTCTATAGATATGTATACATGTACGCATGTATGTACATAATTTTAAGATCTATTTCATGGTCTATATAATTCACTGTAAACTTTTGTAGTTGGTAGCCACCTTTTACTTAATTATAGGTAACAACTGTAAGCTCCTGGTGGACAAAACTTTGTTTTTCTAAAATAATCTGTATAACATATTAGAATACTTGATATATAATGTCAATGAATATTTATTGTTTAATGTATACTATAGCAACATTTTTAACTTAAACTATAAATTGATAAGGATGTCTGTACTGAGTAAAAAATAAAAAGATATCATGTGAAAGTTGTCCCTGGTATCATTTGGCTTATAAATGGAAATAATCTATATTGTTTTATGACTTGTATTCATCAAAACATCTTTACCAGGTGCCACAAAACAAACTGAAGGCCAACCTAACCTAAATTAAAAGTGCTCTAGTGTTTTATCATGGTGTTAATATTTGTATTCTACTTCCTCTGAGCAAGTATACTTATATAAAAGAAGAATGTATATAATATGAAAATAATCGAATATTTCAATACCCCAATTAAGAAGTATTTTCACTTTCAAAATGGTAAAGCAGGGCTATCTGTCAATAATTTGGGTATCTAAAGTTTAAAACTCTAACACTAATTATTACAATTTTCCTTTGGGTCATCAGTAATCTAGACTTGGTCAACTAAGATTTTTCGTTTGGGTCACATAGGTCTTTAAAATAAGTCTTGATTCAGTTGCTTACAGGTTAATATTAAGAGGTTGTACATTAAAATCCAGAGAGTTTGTTTAGAAGTTAGAAAATCAAGAGTGTAGACCCACAAACTTGCGTAAAAATAACTGACTGGTATTGAGCAAGTAGCTGTGCCTTCTAAGTTGGTGTCTGCTCTCCAACTCCTCATTCCACCACATGCCCATTTCACACATTTGTTTAGGCCACAGCCTGGGCTCTGCTGACATTTGTGTTTGTCATTGCTAACTTAGAAATAATTCAAGTCAGGGAATTAGATGTTACATCTGATTCCTTATAAGAATGAAATCTAAGTACATAGGCATATTTCAACAGCATCTGATTCTGCAACAAACTATTACACTTATTAAATAAGAATATGTGACTACAGCCCCTAAATGGCATACGGTGGCATTTTTGGCACTGGATAAATATTTTGAGCAGTGTCTCTAAATTTAAGTGTTCAGGAACTAGTCATTTTTTAATCTTGCATTTTTAAGTGGTTGAGGATACTTATTCTTTTAAGAAATGAAATACATAGTTCAGATGAAAATGGTTTGATATTTTTGTGTTGGGCCTTCTGTCAGTATTTTTACAGATGGCTAGAGACCAAAATTTGGGGAGTTTCCTACAGAAGTTTATGGCGCTACTGTTTAATCCTTTTATGCCCATAATTCTAAGTGCTTTTGTCTTCAGGAAGGTGTACAGCCTCTGAATTATTATACTAAGGGGAATGAGGAATTCTGTGTTCAACAGTTACATGTTAATTATGCAGAAATTATTAGGTTATTAAGACATATTAATAATGAGTGCCCATATTTGAGATTCATAGTTGTAGTAGTTTTACAGCTCTTTCTTTCAGTAAGTAGAGGCTTGGCGCATTAGGCCATGTGAATATTTCAATTCCGAGCTTTGCCTAAATATGACAATGTTGAAATGTCATAAAAGCATTTGAATCCTATCAGTTAATGTTGAATACATCTAAACAATAACAAAAAAACTGCACTAAAGATTAGATACTTCGATTATTAAAAAAAACACTAAAGATGGGGAAATATAAAGGTAATGTAAAATGTTCTAGCAAATCCTTCTGCATTGTCATGCTGATTCATTCTTTTGAAGTTCACTATTATGGCACATTTTCAGCATCACTTTTTAAATAAGCTTCAAAAATAACTTCTAGTCCATGACACGGGGAGGGGGAATGGTAAGCTGGGATGAAGTGAGAGAGTGGCATGGACTTATATATACTACCAAATGTAAAATAGATAGCTAGTGGGAAGCAGCCGCATAGCACAGGGAGATCAGCTCAGTGCTTTGTGACCACCTAGAGGGTGGGAGGGAGACGCAAGAGGGAGGAGATACGGGGATATATGTATATGTATAGCTGATTCACTTTGTTATAAAGCAGAAAATAACACACCATTGTAAAGCAATTATACTCCAATAAAGGTGTTAAAAAAGATAAAAACTTCTAGAATTTAGAATTTATAGCTCCACGTATGTTATTTTTTCAGACTTCTAGATACACAGTTTGGTTACATTGGCCTCTTAGTTGTAAGACCTATTATCTTATACATTCTTACAAGAATCTTGCAAGTTAAATGGTTATCATCATCCACATATCCCAAAGAGGAAAACTGGAACAAGGAGAGATCAAATGACTTCATTAGGTACTCACGGTCAGAAGTGGAATGAAATACAGGTATATTTTTCTTCCCATTAGACAGGGTTTACTTCTTTAGAACCATCATTTGTGCAAGTAACAATTGTGAAAGTTGTGAACCGGTCATCGTTTTTTGTGGGCAACAAACGTTCTTGAATCAATGTTCATGTTTAAAATTTATGCTTTTGTTTAAAGATTCACATTTGGCTTGTTGTATAATTGAGAGTTCTCACAATCTGCTCTTGTCCATCTTGACTTCAATAGCAGTTGAGAAAACCCCAGAGGAAGATAAATAGGCAGTTTTATTTACCCACAATGAAATACACATTTTAGGTTATAATTTGTCCTATCAAGCCTAATCAGTGGCCACACAGTTGATTATGTAAAGGTAAAATTTTATACAGTAACACTTGGTTTAATTGAAAGGGAGACATTTATTTTACTCAGCAATAGAAAGTCCAGTATTTCTTAGGACTACAATTTTATTCATTTCACTTCCTGGCAAAGGTTAAAATTTGGTTAAAACCTTCTATAGCCAGAAAAGTAAAATGCAAGCATCCAGACACTAGAATCAAGAAGAACAATTTGATTTAGCTTGCTATGCCCACATCTTATTATGGAACAGTCTTCCAGAGGCGTTCATGAGGCTAGGAGGGCAGAATAAACCCTTTTTTTCTGATATAAATACAGGCAGCACTGCCATGTGAATGTAATAAATGGAAATCAGATTGTTCCTAGTTAATTAGTACCACACGGTGGAAAGCCTAACCTCTAATCTATTGCCAAACCGCTAGAACACAGCAAAAAGCAAACAACACAGCCAAGTAACAGAACTTACTCAGTATATCTAAATGACTGAATAAAATGAAGACCCAATTTCTAAAACCAATGAAAAGATTTCCACAATTTCAGTAGTATACAGACGTATGTAATATGGCAACTATCAAGGATATTTCATTTGCCAGAAAAGGAACCCAAGATTGAATCATTCAAGTGATATTTAGGAGACCTGTAAGCATTGTTTTTTAAGAACAAGTTTAAAAACAGCACGTCAAAACTCTTAGAGGAAAACATAGGCAGAGCACCCTATGACATAAATCACAGCAAGATCCTTTTTGACCCACCTCCTAGAGAAATGGAAATAAAAACAAAAATAAACAAATGGGACCTAATAAAACTTCAAAGCTTCTGCGCAGCAAAGGAAACCATAAACAAGACCAAAAGACAACCGTCAGAATGGGAGAAAATATTTGCAAATGAAGCAACTGACAAAGGATTAATCTCCAAAATTTATATGCAGCTCATGCAGCTCAATAACAAAAAAACAAATAACCCAATCCAAAAATGGGCAGAAGACCTAATAGACATTTCTCCAAAGAAGATATACAGACTGCCAACAAACACATGAAAGAATGCTCAACATCATTAATCATTAGAGAAATGCAAATTAAAACTACAATGAGATATCATCTCACACCAGTCAGAATGGCCATCATCAAAAAATCTAGAAACAATAAATGTTGGAGAGGGTGTGGAGAAAAGGGAACACTCTTGCACTGCTGGTGGGAATGTGAATTGGTACAGCCACTATGGAGGTTCCTTAAAAAACTACAAATAGAACTACCATATGACCCAGCAATCCCACTACTGGGCATATACCCTGAGAAATCATGTACCAAAATGTTCATTGCAGCTCTATTTACAATAGCCCAGAGATGGAAACAACCTAAGTGTCCATCATCGGATGAATGGATAAAGAAGATGTGGCACATATATACAATGGAATATTACTCAGCCATAAAAAGAAACGAAATTAAGCTATTTGTAATGAGGTGGATAGACCTAGAGTCTGTCATACAGAGTGAAGTAAGTCAGAAAGAGAAAGACAAATACCATATGCTAACACATACATATGGAATTTAAGAAAAAAAATGTCATGAAGAACCTAGGGGTAAGACAGGAATAAAGACACAGACCTACTAGAGAATGGACTTGAGGATATGGGGAGGGGGAAGGGTAAGGTGTGACAAAGCGAGAGCGAGGCATGGACATATATACACTACCAAATGTAAGGTAGATAGCTAGTGGGAAGCAGCCGCATAGCACAGGGAGATTGGCTCGGTGCTTTGTGACAGCCTGGAGGGGTGGGACAGGGAGGGTGGGAGGGAGGGAGATGCAAGAGGGAAGAGAGATGGGAACATATGTATATGTATAACTGATTCACTTTGTTATAAAGCAGAAACTAACACACCATTGTAAAGCAATTACACTCCAATAAAGATGTAAAAACAAAAAAATAGCATGTCAGTTTACACATGAAGAAATGAAAAATAGGAGTAGTCCTTCATTCATTATGAGGAATTGGTTTTAAGTGAAAAAAGGGTTTGGGATATATACTAACAATATACATTTCTGTAGTTAGGAATGTCTTTTAATTTTAATACTGAGCAAAAAAAAAAAAAGTATTTTGTTTTTCTTAGCTAGAACTAAACTACTCTGTAATCTCACACTAAATTTTATACTGGGTGTATTAACTAAAACAATAAACAATAGTCCAAATGATGTTAGAAAAAGAGTAAACTTTTAAACTCAAGTACTGTATCATGAGGCCAGACTTCTTTGAATTCCAGATTTGAATATTCAAACTTTTAATAAATGTCTTCATCGGCCACCCAGTAGGCAGAAGTAACACGAGCAAAAATGAACTACTGATTGGTTATCATTCACCTCCCCCAAGTCACATCTATTTTGGAAAATGGCACCACCACCCAGATGCTCGGGATAAAACCCTAAGGGGCAATCTTGACCCTCTTTTATTCTACAGGCCACAGCCAATCCATCCGTAAATCCTGCAAGTTCTACTTCCAAAATATATCAAGCTATTATATACATCATCCCAACTGATAGAATTCTAGGCCAATTTACTCTTCTCCTTCACCTAGACTACTGAGATAGCTTCCTAGACAGTTTTAGGGACCTCAGTGTGGCCTCTTTACAGCCCATGGTGCATACAGCAGCCAGCTGATCCCCAAATCTCCTGTTAAAAACCTTTGAGTAACTTCTCACTGCAATTAAAGAAAACAAACAAACAAACATGGCCTACAGGGCCCTACAAAATCTAGCCTCTGACTCTCTTCAATTTTTTTGCCTCTTTTTCACGATGCTCCAGGCACAAAGTTCTTGTTACTGTTTTCAGCCCTTTGTATTAACTAACTTTATTTATTCAGGTCTCAGTTTAAATGCTACATTCTCAGAATGCACTTCCCAGATCACTATCTCTAAAAAAAAGCTCCCATTCTCTCTGATTCTCTCTTTTATTTTATTCATATTTACTTATTTGCATCTTATATAAGATCCAAATTTCTAAATTTATTTATTCATTTAGCTATGGGTTTATTACCCATCTCCCTGTCTTTCCCCATACTATGGAAGTTTCATAGCAGCTGCAATTCATATACTGCTAAAACCCAAGGGCCTAGAATATCATATGGTCATATAAGATGTTTAACAAATGTGTTACAAGCTGCCATAACAGATCACAACTATATCAAATGTATGCAACTGGCAAATGTGAGAAAATAAAAATCAAAGTGATATGCATCTTAATATGTAAAATATGTCACCAAGCTACTATTTCAAAATACCAGTGATGACTTAGTGGGACTAGGAAAAATAAAAACAAAACTAAAATTTACACAATTGTAAATTTTGAAAGAAATTTTTAGGATTCTTGAAGATTTTTTTAAAAGCTTGAACCTAAAATTAGTTTGCATCTTCAAAATAAATCAATGACCAATTCACATTGATGTATATAAGACATAAGTGGTTGGCAGGCTAGCACCTAAGAAATAGCAACCTTTCCTTTGGGTGCCTCTGAGGAGACTAGAGAAATGCATCTATGTTCTCACATACACAGTGACTCCTTAGAGTACAAAGGTTCTCCATCTGGAAGATTCTACTCAACAGGGCCTCACACTTTTAATCTATGATTTAATATAGAATAATAGGATCAATATAAGACTGAAATTTCTTAGAAGACCTGATCCTTTGAACAGAAATTCAACTTTTACTTTGGACTGCTTACTAGGGTAGATGGCTGGTGTGACCTTTTAGTTATCTAATCAAATTTTACCAAAAATGGGCTTCCCTGGTGGCGCAGTGGTTGAGAGTCTGCCTGCCGATGCCGGGGACGCGGGTTCGAGCCCCGGTCCGGGAAGATCCCACATGCTGCGGAGCGGCTGGGCCCGTGAGCCATGGCCGCTGAGCTTGCGCGTCTGGAGCCTGTGCTCCGCAACAGGAGGGGCCACAACAGTGAGAGGCCCGCGTACCACAAAAAAAAAAAAAAAAAAAAAAAAAAAATTAAAAACAAGTTAATAGATACCTATAACAGCATCTTGAAAACCATTTGAATTAATCAGGTATTGTTAGCAATTTAAAAATGTTGAGTTCACTTTCTTTTAAGAATCAAATTCTATTTTTTAATCTTGAAGATGCATCAGCAATTTCAAAACTCATATAATGAGACTTTAGGAGCTGAAAAGTTATGAGACAATTTTTTAAAAGTCAAAATAAAGAGAAAATATAGACAAAGATATTACTATGATGAAAGAATATAAGTAGATTGCAAAGTTATAATTTGAGCTAGGTGCATAATGATCAATAAGGCAATAAACTTTCTACACATGTGTATTAAGTGCAAAAGAATGATTTAGAGAAAATTATTTCTCTTTTTTTAATTCAACCTTTTAGTTATAGTCTTTTAAGCGTTCTATTGAGACATAGTGCTGAGACGAACACAATGCCTATGATAATTACTAAATGACAACTTTAGGAGACTTAATTCATTCTAATAACTGGCTATTTGAATAATTTTATTGTTTTTTATATAACTGACTCTACCAATGATAATTGCTGAATAAATGAATATACTCACGTATAGTCTGTGCTCATTTATCAACTTTCAAGCTCACAGCTTGTTAACGGCTACCTAGGCCAGAGGGTCCAGGAAACTGAAGAGAGTGTCATTTCTTCATTCTTCCTGCTCTTTACCATTTCTGAAGCTGACTTGGTAACCATGTGAGATCACCAGTGCACACACATAACCCCAACCCTGACCCACCTTCTCAGTTGTCCCAGTGCTAGTCTAGGGCAGTGTCTGCTTTCAGGAGATAAAAGACAGATGTGCTGTCCTATCAACATGTCCCAAACCTCTCTGCTCTTCCCAAATCTACCATGTTCCTTAACATGATACCTCTAGCTCTCTTTCTAGAGAAAGAAGATACATAATGAATAAGCTTTGGTTTTGCATCCAAAATGGTGATGGATCTTATTTTTACTCCTTTGAAAACATAAAGACTGAAGTAAAGCTACTTTTCATATGCAATGAATTCCAGCAAAATCTACCTTATTAAGACTGATTGAAAAAGTAACTTCTCCTTCATTTATCTTCATACTCCTAATTTGTTTCATAGGATGGCTTACAAGACATTCAACAAGACCTAAAAAATGTTGCTCCATTTGGGACTGAAGGTTGAACAGTTTGAGCTGATGTTCTGTTCCTTGCGATGGGGAAGGCAAGAAAATATCATCATCTTGATGAGAAGCAAATAATGATCGTAGTAAAGAGAAAAAACAGGGAGCGATATTATAATAAAGCCAGAACTTGAAGAGAATGCTCCAGCACCTCACTGTGCATTACAGAGGTACACTGTGCAACATTGGAACCTCACTCCCAACCTCTCTCACCTTGGCTGTCTCAACCCCACTGTCACAAACTATATGCCAAGCAATGGAAATACCAACTGTTTCAGTGTGGAAGATGGAAAAGTGTGAGTTTAGAAGAAAAAAATGTTTTTTGCCCATTTCCAGGGCACATCAAATTTAAAACCCAAAATGTAACTTCTTACAGAAATATTATTCATGGTAATGAACCGGTGAAATATTCTAATAGTAGATAACAATAAATATATTTATATACATATATATACTAAGGGGTTTTCATTGAGTTAGCCTAGAGATTGAACCAAAATTGACTTGCAAATGAAAATTTGCAACAAAAATTCTTTTCAGAAGTTTGTAAATGCTATAATTGTGTTTCAGTTCATAGGATCATGCCAAAAGTTATATATTAAAATTTCTAAATGTAAAATAAAATATACATTTTAATGGACAATATCAGTACAGATGATTCTAAAAGAGAATAAAATTCCTAAGTATATTTTGCCTAGAAAAAAATATCAACTGTTTTAAATTCTATCTCCCCTCAAAAAATTCCCTTAGCTAAAATCACAAAATAATGGCATCATATCAAGATGAGAAAATGATTTCAAATCTGTGATAAACCAAAAGTAAACAATTTAACTATAAAAATACTGAGTGTTGTCTGCAGAGACTACCACTGATTTTAGTGTGTGAAATATAACTCTGTTACTCCCAGTAGGAGCCCTTGCTATGTAATATAAGAAACCAATTCGATCGTGTTAACAGTCCAGCTTCTATAATGAAGTTCAGTACTCCAAGGGCAGATTGGCTTCAGTCATTAAATCAACTTCAGTAAACAGTAATCAATTGGAATGAAAGAAGATTATGTCACAAAGAGGAAAAGATCAAATTGAGGGCTGAATTATTCTAGAAAAGAGAAAAGAGCAACACGGAAAAACAACTCTGATCTGAGCTACCTAGGTAATTTTAACGTTTAAATTAATCTTATTTAGCACCTTGTATCTCTATCTACATTTAGTTTAAAATGACTGATCCCAGAGTATTATTTGGAATACTGAAGAGCTGATGATCCAGACATGTTTTATCACCATGAAATCTTATTTCTAAGGAAAAGATGTATGTATTCTATATACTTACTGGAGATGTTGATACTTGGGTTATTCTCAACTGGTTTTCCAAATCTTGTACTTTGTTTTTAAGTTCCATATTTTCTGTTTCTAAGTCTTGAATCTAAAAAGCAAATGATTATTGAATAATCTTCAGACATTTGTTCTTGGAAAATATTGGCTGTTAAATTGGCTATATTAATGAATAGGGTTTTATATTATTTAAAATTTTAATGTATTTTTTTGTGCACAGGGGAGAAATTTATTTTGATAAAGCTTGGGATATATCATAGAATTCTAGGTCACTGGAAAGACATATTATTAAATTTAAAATATGTTTTTATGTGTGTGCAAATTTCATGTTTCTAATGCCTCATCTCTGTTTTCTTATAGCGTTGTGCAATCTGTACCCATAATCTTGGAGTATAACTGCAAGACAGTGAAACTTGCTTATGATGATTTTGAAGAGAGTGGAGAAAGGGTGTAATTTAATTATAAAGGAATCTGATCTGCATGGGAAACCACTTACCCAGCATCTGCTGCTTCTGCTGCTCTGATCCCCATGAGAAGCATCAGGAAGTGAAGCAAAGTCACATGAGAACACTAAGTTCTTGTGGGAATTCAATATAAAATGGTTAAAAACTGTGCAGGGGATCAGGAATGAAAAATTATAGGAACACAGTGAAAGCAGTTCCAATCAGTGTGGGGGGAATTTAATGGCAGGCCTTCTAAATTTGTTTGATGATATGCAAGTTTCCCTGTACTTACATCACATAAATGTGAAATAACAAGCTTAGTTTACTCACTCTTTTCTGTAACACTGCAATCTGTTTTCTTGTTTCAACATCTTTTCCTCCAGATTCTAGAAATTTCCTATATGCCAGGTCAAATGCTTGGCCAATTGTTAAAGTTATCTCTTCAGCCTTTGTAAAAACCAAACAAAGATTTGCATTTTAATAATAATATGTCAGACTATTCTTTGAATCAAGAAAAACGGTAACATGAGGTATTTCAAAAGGGCAATGTCTAGGAGTAGACATAGTAAATGAGCAAAGTAGTCTATGCTAACATAATAATTCAAAGCCTACCCATGCACAACATAAAAAAGAAATGTTTTGGCAATTAAATGAATAGCTGTTGAAGTTGGAAGCAAGAGTCCTATCCAACTTCTCATCTCTTTTATCATAGCATTTTTTTCCCTAGTTTGTTTTCCTCCCTTCCTCAAATATTTAGTGCCTATTAAATAAAAGCATAGTGCCAACTGCAGTTTTTCTTGTTGCTTTGCTACTTATTTCCTTTTCTTACTGAGGAGGGTTTATTAAGCCTGGCAGTAACTTGAATGAGGTTGGCTGGGTAGTGTCTGTGGAAAACCTGATGGATGCCCTCTCTAAAGGAAGCAACTGCTTGCTACTCAGTTCCAATTGATTTTTGGCTTGTGGAAATGAACATTTCCAACCCAGAGTTGTCGATTTTAAATATGTGAGATGAGGTCAGAAATCTGAATATTCATATGGAAAGCTCCCAATTTTAAGTGACAGTAAACAATATTTTTGTAAAACACAGTGCCGACTGAGCAAAATATATCTGTCACCTGAATTTGACCTCATAAACAATTATGTCTCTGGTCTATTAACTAGAAACTGCCACAAATATCCTAAGTCCACCAGCTCATTCCTTCTCCACTGATATCTCAACTGGTATCACAGTGTCTTACTGGGAACAGTGTAAATAGTAAATAAAGATTTATTTCCTTTATTAACATTATAAAGAAGTTTGGTAAAGGCATTAATTGATTTAATGCATCAGAAATATTTCATATTTAATATAACACCTCCAGATGACATAACAACTGGTAGCAACATTAAATCTTGAAAATGCCCTGCTTTCACTAATCTATTGCAAATCCTAAAATTTTGTGATTCCTAGGTGCAACATAAATTTAAAATATGCTTTATTAATAAAGCTTAGATTACTTAAGACAGTTATTTTTGTAGTTCACTATTCATTTAAAAAGGCATTTAGCCATAAAAAGTATTTATAGTGTTTAACCCAATAAACCAAAAAATGCAAAATATATGCCTAAAATTATATGAGAACTATCTGTCTTACAAAAAAGATGGAAAAGAAAATAAGCTATATTAAGGAATACTAAAAAGTTAAAATGAGTTCAATGTGCCTTCTTAGTAAGACAATGTGTTTTCCTCAAATACTCAAGGTGTACAGGACAGAAAATTGTTTAAATGGTAAGATGGTTGATTCATCACTAATAACATTTGACTTCATTATTAATTATTTGTTTACAATAATAATTTTTTAAAATCCATAGTCTCTTTTTTATGGTAAGTCATGTCTTTTTAATTAAGATAGCACTTAGCTCCCCGGTAATTATTCTCCATATATTACCTCACTTGCTTCTCATGACTCTGTGAGATGGGGGTTATTATTATTCCCACAATACTTATGCAACTGCAATTCTGTGAGGTTGTATAACTTGCCTAAAATCTGATACTTAGTTAGAGGAGAACCTGGATTCAAATTCAGAATATCTGACTCTACAAGCCTCACACTTTTGGGGGGTAGGGGATAAAATTTATATATAATGAAATGCACAGACCATGATTGTACAATCAGGTGTGTTTTGCCACATGTGTTTTGATACCTATATAACCACCATATCATTAAAGATATAGAATATTTCTATCATCCTTGAAAGTTCTCCTATGCCTACCTCTAGTCAAATCACATTTCTTATGGGTAACCGTTGCTCAATTTCTCACCATAGATCAGTTTTACCTGTCCTTGTATCTATAAAAATGGGCCATACTGTATATATTCTTTTGTATTGGTCTTCTTTTTTAGTTTCTCAGATGTTACATGTATCATTCGTTTTATTGCTGATTACTTTCCATCCAGTGAATATACCACAAATGATTTTTCACTTTTCTATCAAGGGACATTTCTGGTGTTTTCAGTCCTGAGTTATAAATAAAGCTGTTACAACATTCTTGTAAAATCTTTTTGTGTACATATGTTTTCGTATCTCTGGGTAAATACCTAGAAAGAAATTGATAAATCATAGGATGGGTCTATGTTTAACATTATAAGAAACTGCCAAACTACTTTCCAAAGTACCATTGTACATACCCACCAGCAGTAAAAGAGTTCTAGCTGCTCCACATTCTCACCAACATCAGATATTGACATCTATTTAATTTAGTTATTTTACTGGATGAGTAATGCTATTGCAATGTATTTGTAACCTGAATTTCCCTGTTGAATAATATATTAGCCCTGTTTCATGTAATCATTGGCCTTTGTTATCCGCTCATTATGAACTCCCTGTAGACAGTCTCTTGCCCATTTTTTATTAGTTTTTTTGTCTTTTTATTATTGATATTTAGTTCTTTATATATTCTGGATACAAACTCTTTTTCAGATATATGTATGTGACTTGCCATTTCACTTTATAATACTGTTTATAGATTAATAGAAAATGTTTATTTTTAATTAAGTCCCACATATCATTTTTTTCTCCTGCTATATTTAGTGCTTTTGGGGTCATTTCTAAGAAATCATTGTCTACTCAAAGTTCATAGAGAGATTCTCCTATGTTTAATGAAAGTTTTGCAGCAGGCTATAAAAGCTTCTACTTTTGTATCTATTATCCATCTCAAGTTATTTTTATGTAGCATAAGTCAGAACTAATTTTTAAGTATTATTTTTTCATATATTTAGCTAGCTGTTCCAATACCAATTATCAAAGACTTCTTTTCTCCATTAAATTGTCTTGTCACATTTGTGGAAAACTCAATTGACCACGTATGTGTGGATATTTCTGGTCTCTACAATCTAGTTCATTTATTATTTATCTACCATTACATCAATATCACCTGATCTTGATAATAATTTCTTTGAAGTACCCTGTGAAAGCAGGTAAAATGTGTCTTCCAACTTTGGTCTTTTCTTTCAAGATTAATTTCTCTATTCTGCACTGTTTTAATCACCATATTAAAAACAAATTTTCTATTTCTACCAAAAATCCCATTGTGATTTTGATAAGGATTGTATTGAATATACAGATCAATTTGGTGGAATTGACCACTTAACTAAATTGAGCCTTCCAACCTATAAATATGGTATCTCTCTCCCATTATTTTAGTTCTTCTTTAATTTCTGCAATAGTTTGTTGATTTCAGCATATCTTCTTCAAAAAATCCTAATTATTTCATGTTTGTTGATGCTTTAGTAAACAGATTTTTATTTTTTCTAGGAGGCAGAAACAATTAATTTTTGTATATTAACCTTGTATCTTGTGATTAAATTTGCTTCATAATCATAGTAATTTGTAGTTTTCACATGACTTTCTTTGTAAAAATTCATATTACATCTGTGAAAAAGATAGTTTTACTTTTTTTCCCAATCTTTATGCCTCTTGTTTCTTTTACGAACTATTCACCATCTAGGACATCTAATACCAAGCTAAACAGAGGTGGTGAGAATAAGCACCCTTGCCCTGTTCCCAATCTTAAAGAAAAGCATTCAATAATTCACCATTAATTTTGATGTCACCTGCAGGATTTTTAACATCCTTATTGGAATAAGAAACGTGTCTTCTACTCCTAGGATATTATGAATTTTATCATCAATTGGATTGAATTTTGTGCTTTTTCTGCATCTATGTGATAATTTTTTTCATAGAACTTAACAGTGAAACTATCTGGGTCTGTTATTTTACTTGTCAAGAGATTTTTTAAAAAATTTAATTACACATACATTCAGATTTGTTATTTCCTCAGTTTCGTTAAATCAAGTTTTTCAAATATTCATCAATTTCATCTTACTTGACAAATTTACTGGCATAATAGTTATTTAATATTTCTCTCTGTATCCTTTTAAAGACTGTAGCATCTGTACTTATATCCACTCTTTTGTTTCTGGTATTGGTAATTTGTGCTTTCCTTTATTTTTGTCCTTGATCTGTCTTTTTAGAGGATCCTTATTAAAGAACCAACTTTTAGTTTATTAATTTTCTTTATTGTGTTTTCAACATCATCGATTATATTATTTATTGTTATTTTTACCTTTTACTTTGTTTTAAATTTGTTCTTATTCTAACTCCTCAAGATCAAGAGCATGATGATTACTTTTAATCTTTTTATCTTTTCTCATAGAAGCATTTAAAGCTATAAATATCCCTCTAAGTGCTGCTTTAACTGTCTTTTACAAATTTTGATATTTTGTTGTTATTCAGAGAAAAATAATCTAATTCCTCTTGTGACTTTCTTTGAGCTATTATTACGTGAAGTGTGTTATGATTTAAAACATTTTGACAATTTGTAGTCAGAGAATATACTCTGTAAAATTTTCAATTTTGAAATTTACTGAGTCTTAAAATATGGTCCAGGATATGATGTATCTTTGTAAACATTCCACTGCACTCAAAGAGAAAGTATACCCTGGAAAAGCAAGAAGAACTACAATCCTGCAGCCTGTGGAATAAAAACCACATTCACAGAAAGATAGACAAGATGAAAAGGCAGAGGGCTATGTAACAGAAGAAGGAACAAGATAAAACCCCAGAAAAACAACTAAATGAAGTGGAGATAGGCAACCTTCCAGAAAAAGAATTCAAAATAATGATAATGAAGATGATCCAGAACCTCGGAAAAACAATGGAGGCAAAGATTGAGAAGATGCAAGAAATGTTTAACAAAAACCTAGAAGAATTAAAAAACAAACAAACAGAGATGAACAATACAATAACTGAAATGAAAACTATACTAGAAGGAATCTATAGCAGAAAACCTGAGGCAGAAGAACGGATAAGTGACCTGGAAGACAGAATGGTGGAATTCATTGCTGCGGAACAGAATAAAGAAAAAAAAAAAGAAAAGAAATGAAGACAGCCTAAGAGACCTCTGAGACAACATTAAATGCAACAACATTCACATTATAGGGGTCCCAGAAGGAGAAGAGAGAGAGAAAGGACCCGACAAAATATTTGAAGAGATTATAGTCAAAAACTTCCCTAACATGGGAAAGGAAATAGCCACCCAGGTCCAGGAAGTGCAGTGAGTCCCATACAGGATAAACCCAAGGAGAAACACGTCAAGACACATAGTAATCAAATTGGTAAAATTAAAGACAAATAAAAATTATGGAAAGCAGCAAGGGAAAAATGACAAATAACATACAAGGGAACTCCCATAAGATTAACAGCTGATTTCTCAGCAGAAACTCTACAAGCCAGAAGGGAGTGGTATGATATACTTAAAGTGATGAAAGGGAAGAACCGACAACCAAGATTACTCTAACCGGCAAGGATCTCATTCATTCGATGGAGAAATCAAAAGCTTTACAGACAAGCAAAAGCTAAAAGAATTCAGCACCACCAAACCAGCTCTAAAACAAATACTAAAGGAACTTCTCTAAGTGGGAAACACAAGAGAAGAAAAGGACCTACAAAAACAAACCCAAAACAATTAAGTAAATGGTCATAGGAACATACATGTCAATAATTACCTTAAAAGTGAATGGATTAAATGCTCCAACCAAAAGACACAGGCTTGCTGAATGGATACAAAAACAAGACCCATATATATGCTATCTACAAGAGACCTATTTCAGACCTAGATACACATACAGACTGAAAGTGAGGGGACAGAAAAAGATATTCCATGCAAATGGAGATCAAAAGAAAGCTGAAGTAGTAATACTCATATCAGATAAAATAGACTTTAAAATAATGTTACAAGAGACAAGGAAGGACACTACATAATGATCAAGGGATCAATCCAAGAAGAAGATATAACAGTTATAAATATATATGCACCCAACATAGGAGCATCTCAATACATAAGGCAACTGTTAACAGCTATAAAAGAGGAAATCAACAGTAACACAATAATAGTGGGGGACTTTAACACCTCACTTAAACCAATGGACAGATCATCCAAAATGAAAATAAATAAGGAAACAGAAGCTTTAAATGACACAATAGACCAGATAGATTTAATTGATATTTATAGGACATTCCATCCAAAAACAGCAGATTACACTTTCTTCTCAAGTGCGCATGGAATATTCTCCAGGAAAGATCACATCTTGGGTCACAAATCAAGCCTCAGTAAAGTTAAGAAAATTGAAATCATATCAAACATCTGTTCTGACCACAACACTATGAGATTAGAAATGAATTACAGGGAAAAAAACGTAAAAAACACAAACACATGGAGGATAAACAATACATTACTAAATAAAGAAGAGATCACTGAAGAAATCAAAGAGGAAATAAAAAAATACCTAGAGACAAATGACAATGAAAACACGATGATCCAAAACCTATGGGATGCAGCAAAAGCAGTTCTAAGAGGAAAGTTTATAGCTATACAAGCCTACCTCAAGAAACAATAAAAATCTCAAATAAACAATCTAACCTTACACCTAAAGGAACTAGAGAAAGAAGAACAAACAAAACCCAAAGTTTGCAGAAGGAAAGAAATCATAAAGATCAGAGCAGAAATAAATGAAATAGAAACAAAGAAAACAATAGCAAAGATCAATAAAACTAAAAGCTGGTTCTTTGAGAAGATAAACAAAATTGATAAACCTTTAGTCAGACTCATCAAGAAAAAGAGGGAGAGGACTCAAATCAATAAAATTAAAAATGAAAAAGGAGAAGTTACAACAGACATCACAGACATACAAAGCATCCTAAGAGACTACCACAAGCTACTCTATGCCAATAAATTGGACAACCTAGAAGAAATGGACAAATTCTTAGAAAGGTATAACCTTCCAAGACTGAACCAGGAAGAAATATAAAATATGAACAGACCAATCACAAGTAATGAAATTGAAACTGCGATTAAAAATCTTCCAACAAACAAAAGTCCAGGACCAGATGGCTTCACAACTGAATTCTATCAAATATTTAGAGAAGAGCTAACACCAATCCTTCTCAAACTCTTCCAAAAAATTGCAGAGGAAGGAGCACTCCCAAAGTCATTCTATGAGGCCACCATCACCCTGATACCAAAACCAGACAAAGATACTACAAAAGAAAAAAAAAATACAGACAAATATCACTGATGAATATAGATGCAAATATCCTCAACAAAATACTAGCAAACAGAATCCAACAACATATTAAAAGGATCATATACAATGATTAAGTGGGATTTATCCCAGTGATGCAAGGATTTCTCAATATATGCAAATCAATGTGATACACCATATTAAAAAATTGAAGAATAAAAACCATATGATCATTTCAATAGATGCAGAAGAAACTTTTGACAAAGTTCAGCACCCATTTATGACAAAAACTCTCCAGAAAGTGGGCATAAAGGAAACCTACCTCAACATATGAAGACCATATACGACAAACCCACAGTAAACATCATTCTCAATGGTGAAAAACTGAAAGCATTTCCTCTAAGATCAGGAACAAGACAAGGATGTCCACTCTCACCACTATTATTCAACATGGTTTTGGAAGTCCTAGCCATGGCAATCAGAGAAGAAAAAGAAAAAAAAGAATACAAATTGGAAAAGAAGTAAAGTTGTCACTGTTTGCAGATGACATCATACTATACATAGAGAATCCTAAAAATGCTACCAGAAAACTACTAGAGCTAATCAATGAATTTGGTAAAGTTGCAGGATACAAAATTAATGCACAGAAATCTCTTATATTCCTATACACTAATGATGAAAAATCTGAAGGAGAAATTAAGGAAACACTCCCATTTACCATTGCAACAAAAAGAATAAAATACCTAGGAATAAAACTACCTAGGGAGACAAAAGGTCTGTACTCAGAAAACTATAAGACACTGATGAAAGAAACCAAAGATACCAACAGATGGAGAGATATATCATGTTCTTGGATTGGAAGAATCAATATTGTGAAAATGACTATACTACCCAAAGCAATCTACAGATTCAATGCAATCCCTATCAAATTACCAATGGCATTTTTTACGGAACTAGAACAAAAAATCTTAAAATTTGTATGGAGACACAGAAGACCCCGAATAGCAAAAGCAGTACTGAGGGTAAAAAACAGAGCTGGAGGAATCAAACTCCCTGACTTCAGACTATACTACAAAGCCACAGTAATCAAGATAATATGGTACTAGCACAAAAACAGAAACATAAATCAATGGAACAAGATAGAAAGCCCAGAGATAAACCCACACACCTATGGTCAACTAATCTATGACAAAGGAGGCAAGGATATACAATGGAGAAAAGAGAGTCTCTTCAATAAGTGGTGCTGGGTAAACCGGACAGCTACATGTAAAAGAATGAAATTAGAACACTCCCTAACACCATACACAAAAATAAACTCAAAATGGATTAGAGACCTTAATGTAAGACTGGACACTATAAAACTCTTAGAGGAAAACATAGGACGAACATTCTTTGACATAAATCACAGCAAGATCTTTTTTGATCCACCTCCTACAGTAATGGAAATAAAAACAAAAATAAACAAATGGAACCTAATGAAACTTCAAAGCTTTTGCACAGCTAAGGAAACCATAAACAAGAAGAAAAGACAACCCTCAGAATGGGAGAAAATATTTGCAAATGAATCAACAGACAAAGGATTAATCTCCAAAATATATAAACAGCTCAGCAGCTCAATATTAAGAGAAACAATCCAATCCAAAAATGGGCAGAAGACCTAAATAGACATTTCTCCAAAGAAGACGTACAGATAGCCAAGAAGCACATGAAAAGCTGCTCAACATCACTAATTATTAGAGAAATGCAAATCAAAACTACAATGAGGTATCATCTCACACCAGTTAGAATGGGCATCATCAGAAAATCTACAAAGAACAAATGCTGGAGAGGGTGTGGAGAAAAGGGAACCCTCTTGCACTGTTGGTGGGAATGTAAATTGATACAGCCACTATGGAGAACAGTATGGAGCTTCCTTAAAAAACTAAAAATAGAATTACTATATGATCCAGTAATCCCACTACTGGGCATATACCCAGAGAAAACCATAATTCAAAAAGACACATGCACCCCAATGTTCATTGCAGCACTATTTACAATAGCCAGGTCATGGAAGCAAGCTAAATGCTCGTCAACAGACGAATGGATAAAGAAGTTGTGCTACATATATACAATGGAATATTACTCAGCCATAAAAAGGAATGAAATTGAGTCATTTGTTGAGACGTGGATGGACTTAGAGACTGTCATACAGAGTGAAGTAAGTCAGAAAGAGAAAAACAAATATCGTATATTAATGCATGTATGTGGAACCTAGAAAAATGGTACATATGAACCGGTTTATAGGGCAGAAGTTGAGACACAGATGTAGAGAACAAAAGTATGGACACCAAGGGGGGAAAGCCGCTGGGGGGTGGGGATGGTGGTGTGCTGAATTGGGTGATTGGGATTGACATGTATACACTGATGTGTATAAAACTGGTGACTAATAAGAACCTGCTGTATAAAAAAATAAATAAAATTAAATTAAAAAAAGAAACTATACTCTTGTTGCTTGGGATAATCTAACATGTCAATTAGATTATTATTATTATTTTTTATTTTTTCATTTTTTGTAAGTTTATTTTTTTCTATTTCCTCTGTCAATTGCTGAGAATGGCAGTAACATCTATGACTGTGGGTGTCAATTTGTCTTTATCTTCCTGTAATTGTTAGATTTTCTCCTTCATTTCTTAAAAATCAGTGTTATTAAATGAAACACAGTGGTCCTTTAATCTTTGTGGGCTTTATCTCAATGTCTGGTAATATTCCTTGCCTTGGACTCACCTTTTTGATATGAGTATAGCCACACCAACTTTCTCACACTTATTGCTTGCATGGCATATGTTTTTTCAATCTTTTGTTTTTTACCTATATTTGTCTTTATATTTAAAGTGTGTGTTTTCTAGAGACCAAACAGTTGGACAGTTTTAAAATTGCTGCCTGATAATCTCAGCCTTTGATTGGTATATTTTTACATTTATGCTGTTTTTTATTTTCTATTTGGTCCACCTGCTTTTATGTTGCTGTTCTTTCCCTGCCTTCTTTAAATTTCATTAAAAAAATTATTTTCCATTACATTTCCTCTATAGGCTTTTAGCTATACGCATTTGAATTACTTTTAGTGGATTGCTCTAGTGATTACAATATGCATCCTTAAGTTACCAGAGTCCACTTAGAGTTAATATGGTATCATTTCACATAAATAATAACACCCTTGAAATAGTGTAAGTCTATTAAGTCCAATAGTATACATCCTTTGTGCTATTACTGTCATTTGTTAACATCATGATACAAGGCTACAATTTTTGCTTTAACCAGTTCTGTTTTAAAGAATGGATATTTAGTTACAATTTTTTCAGTGCTTTTTTTTCTTTATCCTTTTTTGCACATTTGAATTTCCTTTTTGTGTCATTTCCCTTTGGGTTAAAGAACTTCCTTTAGCATACCTTGAAGCACAGTTCTGCTAGTAATAAATCACTCCAGTTTCATTTATCTCAAAATATTTTGACTTAAATTTTGAGTCTTCAATGGGTGTAAAATTCTGTTATGACATCTCTTTACTTTATGCATGTTAAAGGTATTGTTATATTCTCCTCTGGCCTCTACTGATACTAATGAAAAGTCAGCTGACATTCATACTACTTTTTTATCTGTATGTAAAGATATGTCTTTTTAAAAATTTTCTGGATGATTTCAAGATCAATTCATTCCCTCAATCATTCTCTTGCTCTCTCTTTCTTTCTCCAACTCTCTTATAGATAGCCTGTGATATAATTACAGGTAGTTTTCTTTATAATTTATTCAGCTTGAAGTTTGTCATGTTTCTCAAATCTGTAAATTGACAATTTTCACCACATTTGGGAATTCTTCAGACAGTACTTTTTTTCTTTCTTACCTTCTCTCTCCTGTCTTCTTGTGATTTTTGTTTCACATATGTTAGAACTCTATCTTTTCCACAGGTGATTATGTCTCTGTTATTCAATACTATTATTATTATTTATATTCTCTGTTTGTTGGATTGGATAATTTCTCTCATCTATCTTCCAGATTACTGACCATTTTTTCTGCCATCCTAAATCTGATGTTAAGCTTATTTTTTTTCTTTTCAGCTATTCTACCTAACCATTTAATTATTTTTTATATTTGATATTTCTATGCTGAAATTTTCATGTTTACTTATTACTACCTTCTTTTCCTTTAATTCCCTTAATATATGTATAATCCACGTTAAAGTCTTTGACCATTACAGATAAATTTAAAGTTTCCTTTAGCTCTTTAACTTTAATCTTGGTCCCCTCTAGTCTTCATGGAGGTAACAACTATAAGTTGTTTATCATTCTGGAGGTTATGGCTTTTATATATATTTACATATATGTATATATTTACATATGCTTTAAGGATAATAATACTAAAGTTTGATTATGGGAGCAACCTGTAAGTCTAAAATTCCTCATTATATATTAAATTCAGTTATATCAGTTATATTCATTTTACCAATAATAATATTAAATATTAATCATATTAACTTTGCAAGAAACACAATGTTCTATATTAGAAAATAATTATTTATTGCCATAAACATGTAATATAAGCTATTAAAATTCATCTAAAATCATATCCACAAATCTATGACAGAAATGACACACTCTAATGGTTTTTCACTGGCTGTTTAGAATAAAAACATTTTGGTTATATATGAGACAGATACCAAAAAAAAAAAAAAAATCCCCAATCCTACTAAGTTAAAGAAGTTTCCTTCTTTTCCTATTTTTCTGAGATTTTTTAACCATGAACGGGAATTGATTATTTTCAAATATTTTTTAAAACATTGATAGGATCATATACTTTTCTTCTTTAGCCTGTTAATATGGTTAATTATATTGTTGGATTTTTTGTGTTGAATAAAACTTACATCCCAGGAACAAGCTCTACTTGGTCTTGGTGTAGAATTCTTTTATATATTGCTGAATTATATCTGATATTGTGTTAGAAATTTTTGCATCTATATTTTTGAGGGATATTGGTCTGTAGTTTCCTTTTTTTGCACTATCTTTACTTGGTTTTGGTGTCTGGAAAATAATAGTTTCATAAAATGAATTTGGGGAATTCTCTCACCTCTTCTATTTTCTGGAATAGCTTGTGTTGAACAATGTTAACTCCTCTTTAAGCATTTTATGGATTCTTCCAGTGAAACTATCTAGGACTGGAGATTTCTCTTTTAGTAAGTGTGAAATTATAAATTCAATTTCCTTTATAGTTACAGGGCTATTCAAATTATCTAATATTGGGTGGTATGTGGTAGTTGATTATAGCACCCTCTTATTATTTTTTGATACCTGGAGGGTCTTCAGTGAAATCCCTGTTTCATGCCAGATATTGGTAACTTGTGTCTTTTTTTTTTTCTTTTACTTTGCCAATCTTTTTTTACTTTGCCAATCTTAACTGAAATTTTGTTACTTTTATGATCTTTTAAAAAAACAGCTCTTTGTTTCACTGATTTTCTCTATTGTTTTTGTTTTCAACTTCATTAATTTTCTTCTCTTATCTTTTTTATTTTCTTCCTTTTGCCTACTTTAATTTGATAAGTGGTTGAGCTGGGAGCTTAGATTATTAATTTGAAACTTTCTGCTTTCAAATATTTTAACTTAGTTGTTAAAATTTCTCTCTCAAAACTGTTTTAGCTGAGTCACATAAATGCTGATATGTTCTATTTCATTTCTATATAGTTCACAAATTTAAAGTTTTTCTTCTTAAAGATTCCTCTTTAACATATGGAATGTTTACAAATGTGATGTCCTTTTTGACATATGGAAAAACAAAACTTCCAAGTTTTTGAAGACTTTCCTATTATCTTTCTGTTATTAATTTTTAGGTCGATTTCTTTGTTGTCAGAGAACCCATGCTTTATCATTTCAACTCTTTTAAACTTTTGAGGTTTGCTTTGTAGCCCAGGATATGGTCTATTTTGGTACATGTTCCTTTGGCACTGGAAAACAATATGCATTCTGTTGTTATTGAATGAAGTTCTCTTTAGTTGCTAATTAGATTCCATTGGTTGCTGATGTTGTTGAGTTCTATATTCTTGATGATTTCCTGTCTAGCTGTTCTATTAATTTTAAGAAAAGTGGTGGTGAAAGCTCCAACTATAATTGTGTATTTGTCTATTTACCCCATATTTCTTTTCAGTTCTATCAGTTTTTGTTTCATTTATTTTGCAGCTCTGTGATATGATCATGTAAATTTAGGATTGTTATTCTTCTTGGTGGTACGACCCTTTTATCATTAAATAACGTCCTTCTTTGTCTCTGATAATTTTCTTTACTTTGAAGTGTACTTTATCTGATATTAATACACTTACTTGTGCTTTCTTAGAATAATTTTTGCATGATACATCTTTTATCATCATTTTATTTTTAACCTTCTTATATCACCTGTATCATTATACTTGCAGCAAGTTTCTTGAAGACAACATATATCTGGGTTTTTTTAAATCTACTCTAGCAATCTCTTTTAATTAGTATACTTAGACCACTTACATTTAATGTTATTTTTGATATATTAGAGGTTAAATTTCCATTTAATTTTTTTCTTTTCTGTTATTTCTATTTTTTCTCTTTGTTTTTTTTTTTTACTGAATTTCTATGGGTTTTTAAAACATTTTTATAATAAAATTTTGATTTACCCATAGTATTTTAAAATGTATCCCATTTTATAACTTTTTTAGTGGTTGCTCTGGAATCCACATTATATTTATACAACTTATCACAGTCTACTAATGCTGTCATTTTTCCAGTTCAAGAGAGGTGTAGAAACCTTACCTCCCTTTACATCCCTTCAACTTTCCCTGTTTATAATATAATTGCCTTACATATTTTCTATATATTCATTTAGAATCATATCAGAAAGTATTTTTTGCTTCTGTCAATCATAATTTAGAAAACTAAAGATTTACCATATGCTTGCTTATCCTGTTCTTTTTTCCTTCCTCATGTTCCAAGATGCCTTCTTTTATTGTTTAGAGAACTTCCTTTAGCCATTCACTTAGGGTAGATCTGGGAGTGACAAATAATCTTAGTTTTCCTTCGTTTGATAAATTTTTGATTTTTCTTTAATTTCTGAAGTATATGTTTTTTTCTGGATATAAAATTCTGGTTTGACAGCACTCCTTTTTTTTTTTTTTTTGCACTCAAAAAAATACTGTGCTACTTCCTTCTCACCTTCATGGTTTCTAATAAGGAGTACACTGTCATTTGAATTGATGTTTCTGCTATAGGTAAGGACTAGTTTATCTCTTGCTGCTTTCAAGGTTTTTCTGTCTTTAGTTTTCAGAAGTTTGATTATGTATGATGTGACTTGGTGTGGAATTAGTTGGGTTTATCCTGTTTGGAGTTCATTCAGTTTCTTGAATCTATAGGTTTATGTCTTTTGCCAAATTTGGGAAGTTTGCAACTATTATTTCTTCATGTGTTTTTTTCAAGGCTACCTTTTTCTCTCTCTCTTTCCAGGACTCTGATGACACATGAATGTTAGACATTTTGTTATAGTCCCACAGGTCCCTGAAGTTCTGTTTTGTTTTTTGCTTTTGTATTGTTTTGTGTGTATGCCTGTGTGCACATGTGTGTGTGCATACATATGTGTATGCTTATTATCTCTGTGTTATTCAGATTGGGCATTTTCTATTTTTTGATCTTCTAGGTTGCTGATTCTTTCTTCTGTCCTCTCCCTTCTGAGCCCATATATTGTGTTTTTTATTTGACTATCGTATTTTTCAGCTCTAATATTCTCAGATGGGTTTTCTTTATATCTTCAATTTCTTTGCTTTGATTTTCTATTTCTTTGATAATACTTTCTACTTTTTGTTTCAAGTGTGATTGTAATGGTTTATTTTATTATTTTTATGTTGGCTGGTTTTGTTACCAGTTACCAGACAAAAATTTTGTCTGGTAATTAATATCTCTCTCATCTCAGTGTTGAGATCTATTGGTCATCTTTTTTCATTTAGTTTATGTTCCAATTCTTGATATGATGAGTTATTTTCAAGTGAACCCTGGATATTTTAGATATTATGTTATGAGACGCTGGAAATTATTTAAACTTTGTGTTTGGGTGGCTCTCTCTGACACGGTTCCAGTAGGGGAATGGGAATGGGAGAGCATTGCCTCATTACTGCCTGGTGGGGATAGAAGCTTAGCTTCCTTACTTGGCCTCTCTTCATTACTGCTTAGCAGGGCTGGGTACTCTAGCTCCTCACATTATCCTCATTGTCACCATGGAAGGAGACTCACTAACACAACATGTTAACAAAGTAGTGAACTCCAGTCTCATGGCATGCTAAGAGGGGCTTCATCTATCTTTCAAACTCTCAACAATTTCATGGAAGTACTGAAAGGATAAAATATAATGAATATATAAGACAAGGCCCCTGGAACAGGTCACAGTTTGGGAGTAAGATAGCATGACTGGATAGATGTTACAATGGCAATTCAAGGTATTAAATCTCAATCCTGATTCTGTTATCCCCTAGCTTTGTAACTTTGGGAAAGTCACTCAACTTCTCAAGCTTTGGTTTCTTAAAGTAAGAGGAAGAGTTGTGTTAATCGGGCCATAATTTATTTTCCTGTTTTAATTTTCAATAACTAGGAAATGAAGTTAGAGAGGATGGCATTTCAAAATTCTGCATACATATAAAATCAATTTTATGAATATAGACATTGTTATAATTAGAGCAAATAAAACTTTGAGGTGAAAATGATATAATGAAACTGAGGAAACATGTCCTCTTTAAGCTAATGAAAGTGATGCCAACTTATAGTTGGAGAGATATCTTGGATCCTTGCTTTTCAAAGCTCAGACTTCCATCTACCTGCAGCAGAATCACTTGGTGGACTTGTTAAATGTAGATTTCCTGAGCTCCAGCACGAATCAATATGAACTTATTTTTTGTAGTGGGAACCAATGAGCTGTATTGTAAAGGGTCCTCCATTATGCACACTAATGGTTGTGAGCCACTGCTGTAGGCTTCAAGAAAATATTTTCAACCTTCAAGAAAAAAGAAAGCTAATATGGTATATCCAGAGAGGAATAATGGGTCAAGGAACTGAAATTCTGGAAATCAGTTACAAACAATTATGATCAGGGAGTAACAGAGTTTATACTTTGAAATCAATAAAAGTTCATGGGAATTCTAGCAAGCTTATATTTTAAATAATCATGTAATAAATTTGGAAATCAAAGAAAGATAAAACATGTGACATAAGGTTATAAGAAGACTAGTATTTATAATGGACTTGGGTTATGAATATTTCAAAGGACCCCAAGGAAGTTTATTCCCATGTGTAAGACAAGAAAGAAGGGCAACTGAATTTACTGTTTGTCATAAGTGGTAAAAGGTTATAATATCTTACACATAGAAGATATTCAATAAGTATCAACCTTAATCTTCTCAATCACAGAGAAAACATTTGCAAGCAATTATGGTTAAGAAGCATTTGGGACATTAAATATAATGCATTCATTCGATAGGATACATTTCAAAAACAACTTTTTAATTTCATATAAAATGCCATATTGTTCACATAATATTGTCTTATATGGATAAGCATATTTTTCTGATGAGATGTTTCATAATATTCATCAAATTCTCAAAACATGTTATGATGCGGAGTAGCTTAGCACATTAGTTTGCCTGTTTAAAGAACTACAGTTTAAAAGATACAGATAATAACTTGCTGTATCTTTTGTAAATTTTTCCACATAGTCTTTTCTTTAAGGAAAAAATTCATTGAGCATCTATTGTTCACCTGACGCAAGAGTTACATGGACAAATAAAAGTATTTGTTTTTAAGAAGCTCACGTACTGAAACCAGAGAAATAAATTATATAATAGTGATAATATTAGTCCCTGCTATTTTTGACAGTATTAAAAATGAGCAAATAAATAAATTAAGTTTCTTTCTGTCTAAGGCAATCATGTTGTTGAGGTTAGATGTTCTTCCTCAATTAAAGCTATCAAAGGCTACAATGTGTGCTTGGAATTCACATCTTATGTTTTATAACAGGACCTCGGACTAGGTTATGATTAGCATTAGCTTATGCTTGTAGTCAAGACATTGGGTTTTCCTTAAGATTCCAGATGATTAAAGAACTGTTAGTGAACTTAACTTTGGAATTCTCTAATTGTTCTTACTTGCTAAGAACTTTAGATTACATTCTCAAGCTCATACACAGGCACAAACACACGCCCATACAATTCTACCACCTTTCATTATATTAAGTTTTCTGAATAATGAAAATCAAGAACCAGATTTTCAAAGTATTGGAGACTTTTTTGAGAAGCCATACACATTTCATTTCCTGGAGTTTAAAATATTTATTTTCATCAGATCCATCACATTCCAGAAAAAAAAAATCAATACTTTGGTCGCAATTACTCTTTTGCATTATATGCATATTACTAAATTGTATTTGAGTTTAAAATTTCAAATAAATCAAGTGATTATAAGACAAATGTATAACATAAGCATGACATTCTAAGAAAAGAAATTTGCATGAAAGCTTGTGCCCATGAACATGAGAATTTAGTTAAGGATGAAATCCTGAAGCATATTCTCATGACAGGATGAATCTATTAGCGTAGTTAAGTATTTGCAGACCTTATTCATTTCCAAATACTTTACTAATGTCAGAAACAAGATAATTCCTGGCTTGTAGAGCAGAACAAACCACCCTAAAACATCTGGCATACTTACACACTTTTCACTGTCAAATACATAGCACAAATGTTTATTTGACTCAGAATCTTTGCATATGAAAGTGAATATCCTCTTGTCAGTTTTATCATCTGCACAAAATGATATTCTGTGAAGCTGACAATTGTGTTGAACTTCCTGTGAACACAGATGAAAATAAACATAGTTGAAGAGATTTTTTTTTCCATTTTCTGCTATACCAGCTGTGCTAATAACATACAACTTATGAAACATCATCTGTCAGGATTAAACTAAGATAGTCATTTCAATAGCACTTAGAAAAACAGAAGGGAAAAGAGGATCAGAGGTTCATGGGCTTCCTGAGCTACAGGGGATTCAGAGACCATTACTTTAAATTGTGCAATTTTAGTTAGGAGGATATTGAGGTCTAGAGAGATTAAGATGCTTCCACAAGGTTACAGAATTCGCAGAACCCTTTTTAACCAGAATACTTTTCATTTTATCTTACTGCTACTAACATTACAGTTTAAAACATAACTTCATTTGTACACAATTTCATATGAAACATACTACATATTACATGTCTTCATGGTAACTCATACACTCTTGAAACTCTTCTGTCTAAGGAAATCATCCTTGCAACTTCTGTAATGTTTTCCATTGGAGCAATGAATGAAGAAGATCTAGACATCCAGCTTCTAAATTGCTGAATCAACCTTGTTAATCAGTAGAAAGATAAATACTGCATATATATACACACACACACACACACACACACACACACACACACACACATCATATACTGCAACTATAGCATCTGTCACTACATCCTTCCAAGTTCAGGGTTTGACGTGCCAGCTTGCTGAGATTTTCTCTATCACTCTGATTCACATTACTGCCCTTCAGACGGAAAATGGGTACATATAATAAGTTAAACAAATAAATGCTAAGAGAATTTGTCTACAGCCTGCATTCTTGACTGCATACAAAACAAATGGTAAGTCACCAAAGGGTTGTTTGCAAGCATGAAAATTAAAATGAAGCTGTATACTGTATGATTGTAAACAACTTACTAAGGCTTCTGATGAAGTCATCTTTCCTCTCTTGTGGTTAGTGCTGAGATGGACACTGACCACGTTTGTCTGAGACTATCCTTCTCCTACACTTTGCCTGATTGACCAGTCTTTTTTCTCACTGGCATATCTTTGTTTTATTATTAATACAGTCAAACGATGGCCTTCAGTTGTACTGTAGCTCCCAAATACCGACAGCAAGTCTACGCCAGTTTACTAACTGTATAATCATGTTAAACATAAAAAGGACATATCATTGCTATACAATAGAGAAAAATGATTCATTTTTTTCCATTTATAGGAGAAATTACAAGTATTTAACATGAAAACACATCATTTACACAGCTGGTGGTGAAACCTATGCAGTTCCTCATTCACTCACCAACCAATGTGATCACAGAAAGCCTTTGGTTATGACAGTTGGGAATCATCTTAAGTTTTGTCTGGACTGGCAAGAGGTATCTTTCTACAAAAGAAGACCAGGGTGCTGAAACTTATAATTTTATTACTTTTGTGAATTTTTGTTGTTGTGATACATCTTTATGATATAGTACTGATTTCTGGTGAGACAGGATAAAGAGACTCAGGAATACAATTAAGCACAGTGAGAACACAATTATCCTTTAACACTGACGATATATTATTGGAGTTGGAACAAAACATAAGTAAATCCCCAATTCACCTATACCACCTTTATTCCAGTAATGCAAAATCTCCATTTGGAGGAAAAGTGAGAAAAGCAAAAGGTGAAAAGACACAGGAAGAAAGATATTGGAGTCAACTGAGATTGCTTTTCACTTCCATTTTCATCCATCCAAATGGTATAGAAAAATGGTCTATTTTCTATCAAGTCCATTTGGTTAAGAATAAATTTTTAAATATATAAATATATTTACTATATAAATGTATAGCAAACATGTATGTTTTACTATAAATAAATTTATCTTAGGACCATCATATTTAATTATTTTTTTCCTAAATTACAGCTTATACCCAAAATAAAATATATGATAGATTATTTCTGATTCACTCACATCTCCTCAAATAGTGGTTCCTAAATGCATATCTGTGAACAGGCTGTATCAGAGCCACCTGGGGAGGTTTTCTTGTTTTTTATGTTATAGATACTAAGTCTTGTTCTGTAGATTCTGAATCTGAAAGGCCTGGGTGGTCTCCAGCAAGTGGCATTCTCAGGAGCCTCCTAGGGGCACTAATGCCCAGAAGAGCTGGTAATCCCTTTTTTAGATTACCTATATGTTTTTATGGATTCAAAAAATGGTATATTCTATAATAGGTAAAGAGTCAGACACTCTATATTCACATGTGATATATGAGTAAAGGGTCAGTTGCTGTCTATCCATATGTAATATAATAGAATTTATAAGACATTTCAAAGATTTTAAAACTCCAAGATCACTCTTCAAGTCTGGCAGGGATGAAAATAGAGATGTTTCTTTCTGGTTAAAAGTTTGGAAAACTTACTTTTTTGGGAAAAAATTAAATTGGGTCTCTTTAAAATTAGCTATTAGATATAGGAAATTGAGACTTTGGGACAGGGAAGAAAAGCATTGGTGTTATTGATTTGGGTGAGAAATACCATGAACAAAAGTCAGTTGGCTAATCACAGAGTTGAATCCCAACTCACTGATGTTTTGTAAGTGGGGTTTAGGTTGGGAGAGGCATAGAGATTTGACAGTAAAAGTTTAGGGAACATAATGATACGGTTGACAGGTTGAAAACAGGAAACTCATTATTATGGGAGTCTTATTATGTGGGCGCCAGAATCACAAACGGGTAACATTTGCTACATATGCATTTCCCATGATCTGCTTCTTTGTGTCTTTTTAAATACACACACACACACACACACACACACACCACATACTAAATCAGTGTTAGTCATCTTGAAGTATCCTTAAGTCTCTATATTTTGTGATTTGTAAAGATATGCCATTATTAAACTGTTGATTCTAAACACTAATGACGTTCTCTTTATATACTGCATTTAATCATATTGGTATTTTCTAAATACTTAAATTTTGTTATTAATTAATGAACAATTTGAAGCATTCTAAATGTTCAATAATAGGAGAATGGTTTAGTAGATTATAATTTATAGATTATGGTGTTGGTGAAATTTTTATAGCTTAGGGTATATTATGGGTAGACTTGAATCAAAACGAACAAGAACACATGTAGATGATACATAAAGTGTATTATCAGCCTTACATATTTCAAGGTGTGCTTTGACAAGTCCTAAAATTCATGTAAAAGATTGAATTAATTACACACACATACATTCCAAAAGGGATCTATATGGTTTAGAAGAAATAAACAGGAACATGGCCTACAAATGACTTGTTCTACCTGGACATTTGCCACTATATATCCACTTAGTTTAAAAAAGGAAATACAGTACTAGGATTGTTTTTCTTTTTAATTGCATATAAGACTACACTTTGGTTGCTACATTTTTGACTACATTGTCACTCTATAACTTACTGCTTCCTTAGCCTACTGTTCTTTTGTAACTACCATCTGCCTAATGAGTTAATCTCAGCCATAATTTCAACTGCCTTGTTTCCCAGCAAACCGTGTATATATATATACATGAGCTTGAATAGACCAGACCTCCCACTATCCTTTCATCACTTCTTTTGTCTGCTTTCAGCCACCTCAGCAATAGTTACTTTGGGATAACCATAACAAAAGTGGTCTCCAATTCTTTGTTTTTATTTAATATTGAGTGTGGAGAATAGGAGGAAATTAGAACAGTTGAGGGAGGTCTTAGATTCTTGGCTTGAGAGGTTTGAAAGAATGCAATTGTTCTTTATTTTGGAATTGAACAATAACTGTGGGTGCATCCATGCCATTGTCCAGTTGTCCTAAAACATATTATAAATGCAAAATTTCCATGGCAATTCTGATTCTGTAGGCTAAGATAGTATGTGGGACTTATTTTTGCAAATGTCTCAGTTATTTTTGATGCAATTTAGGTGAAAACAATTACATCCACAGTAAGTACATATTAATAAATGTGAATCTAGAATAGATTATATTTTCCAATTTTTTTCCATTGGATCTGTAGGGGGGAAAGCTCTCAAATACAAGAACCTTAAGTTTACACTGTGTTATGGGCTGAATTATGTCCCCCCCAAATTTATATGTTGAAGCCTTAACTCCCCGTACCTTAGAATGTGACTGGGTTTGGAGATAAGGCTTGAAAGAGGTGATTAAGTTAAAATAAGGTCATTAGAGTCAACCCTCATCCAATCTGACTGGTGTCCTTAGAAGAGGAAATAAGACATACAAAGAGACAGGAGTATGCGTGCACAGACAACCACGTGAAGAGGCATCAAGAAGGCAGCCATTTGCAAGCCAAGGAGAGAAGACTCGGAGGAAACCAAGCCTGCTGCTGTCAGCTTAATCTCAGATTTCCAGCCTCCAGAACTGTGAGAAATAAATTTCTATTGTTTGAGCCACCGGGACTGTGGTATTTTATTATGGCAGCCTTAGTAAACTAATACACACTGATTATGTCTACAGGCAATAACAGTCGGTCCAGGACATTTTAATAAACAGCATACAGCTTTTGTCTTCTTTCATACTCAGTGAACCACACTTACATGCATCTCATTCAAGCTTATGAAGAAAAATTCCTAAATACAAGACCAAATACCGTTGAATACACTTTTAGTATAAATTTTTATATCCCAAACATAGGCTGCAGAACAAACCACTCAGAAAGCAATTCCAAATGTTGTTTCTTCCCCTATAAATCCTATAGAGTTTTAAATTGTAGTTAACTGAGAACTCAACAGTTTCAACTGGTAAAACATTTTAAAATACTCATTAAAATAGGAGCGTAATTGCAATTAATTCAAGAGTAGAGTGCTTCCAATGTTTACAAATGAGCCTTACCTTTGTTTTGGGTTCTAGAATTTTTACTCCATAAATTGATATTTGCAACTCAACTTTAGGAATTTTCTGGCCTTCAGATTTCTTGATATGTCTTGCAAACTACAAATGAAAATTTATTCACAAAACTGTAATTCTGTTTCTATAGAAAATGAACACATATATTTGGAGCTCATATTCAGTGTTGAAATTTCATTAAATAAATTATTGCCCATTATAAAGTATTTTTATAAACTCCACACGGCCCCCAAATATTTAGAAATCAAACTGAAGCTAAGGAGTGAAGTAATTATCCCAGATAAAACACTCAGAACGGACTTCCCTGGTGGCGCAGTGGTTAAGGGTCCGCCTGCCGATGCAGGGGACACGAGTTCGTGCCCTGGTCCGGGAAGATCCCACATGACGCGGAGCGGCTGGGCCCGTGAGCCATGGCCACTAAGCCTGCGCGTCCGGAGCATGTGCTCCCCAACGGGATAGGCCACAACAGTGAGAGGCCCGTGTACCGCAAAAACAAAAAAACAAAAAAACAAAAAAATACACTCAGAACTAGACTCAGCCTAGAAGTATTGAAATGTCCTGGCTTTATCTGGCAATGCTATTCTCTCCCTACTTTCCTTCTCTTCTCCCTCCCCCCCCTTTCTTCTCAAGAAATAGAAGAGAACTATTGAAAAAAATTGTATTTATTACCCCTCTTGTAGGGGTTCAAGAAGTTATTTCCTAGTATAACATTTTGTTAGCACATGGATCACCCTAACTCGATTCAAAACAGAGTATCTGTAAGGCAAGATGGGGTTTCAGTCCTCTTTTGTGTGTCATATTTATATGCATTGTGTATTTCTTTCTAATGTGAATACACATGGTATAGTTCAGTCCCAGAGCAGAGAGTGTTTAAAGGCCTCTTTCTCTTTTCATGATTTTGCACTGCCATGGAGAATAACATAATTAATGCATATAAGAATGCCTTGAAATGTCTGCCTTGATATCCAGGGAGGGGGTTACGGGAGAAGGGTTCCATTTGCTTTATTTCATTTTGGGTGGTATAATTTTTTAGTTTGCTATCTGTCCTGTTCTATAAATACAGGCAGCTTTTTTCTCGGTATTCAGCAGTCTTACATTCTGCACATAAATGTGACTAATTCATGCCAGAGAATTTTCTTTTTTGTCTTTAAGAAACTTGTTTTGCTTCAGCGCAGACCTTTAAAAACTATCCCAGCTCTCTCCCAAAGAAAGTGGATTAATTTGTTTCTCTTCCCTTCATAATCTTCTTCCTGTATTGGTATAATCAAAGCAATTTGGGGGTTTTCACATATGGAGGCTGACAAAATAAATCAGCTGCTTTCCATCTATGTGAACACGTCTGAACAAAGCCAATCCCATGGCTGGCCGCAGAAGCAGTCTAAGCTGGCTTCCTGGGTGCTGCTCTTTTCCAGAAACAGACAATGAGCAATAGCTCTTGAAGCCTTTTCCACATCTGGACACAACCTTTCCTGTGACCTCTTTTAGTTTCCAAAAAGTCCGTCACAAAACAACCACTAATGTTAAACTTATCTGTTATGTCTTTTCTGCCAGAAAAAAAAAGGAAAAAATGAAAAAGGGGAGGAAGTAGTGGCTACAAGTAGAATAAACAAAGAGAGGAGCAAGGAGGGAGAGAGGGAGAGAGGGGAAACAAGAGAACGAGACAAAGAAAAAGAAAAATAAACATAAAATGTCTGATCTATGGCTTGTGAAACCTTTTCTTCTGCTTCATATCAAGATGAAATAATTGTGCTCCAAGAAGGTTCAGAGATCATCCAATCCCATCCTCCCATTTCAAAGATGAGAAAAGTAAGTCTCAGAGAAGTCAGTTACCTTGGTCATAAAATGGATCTGTAGCAATCAGGCCTAGAACCTAGTTTTGCTATCTACTAATAACTCTTTTCTTTTGCCCAGCACATTTTCTGAATTAGAGAAAAAAAACCTTCCAGTTCTATTTTCATGTTTATCAAGGTTGATACTGGTTATTGGCCTTGACTGTTGCACAAATGTTGCAAAACATTTAAGCCTAAGGTTATATTTGTTCAATCTATAATATTTTAAACAAAGTTTAATATTCTCATTCCTGCTTGTTTTTTGTTTTGGTTTTTTTTTAGTTTAAGATGACTGTATTCTATCTACAGTTTGCATGATTTCTCTAGGTCTCTTTTCCTACTCGTAGACCTCTCAACTGTGTTCCACAATACATCTAATTTACATTTTGGAGACACATTCATGCTCACATTGTATTCTTTTCTCTCCCTATTTACTACTTGAATGTTAATGCTTGAAAAGCCTTTCTGCAAATTTTTTTCCATTTTTGCTGCAGTAAATTTATTTCTTGGTCATCTAGATAGAGTGATCTACCAGTAAAACTTGAATATAATAATCTAATAAGAATATTCAAAGGGGGTAAAGCCTAGGAATTCTGGAGGATATCTGGATGCAACAAATGAATAAACAAAAACAAGCCTTTATCACCACAAAATGATGGGGAAGGATAAAGTATTACTTGAAATAAATAAAGTACTTAGTTAAATATATGCCACTTGTAAGTAGAACAGCTAAAGAAATTTTAAAGGGAGCACTACTGAGTTTCAATATCATCATCACACAATTTCTATCCATTTCTCAAAGGACTTAAAAAGTGAAATCTAACTATATTATTAATGGAATATACATTAGGCAATAAAAATTAATGAATTAATTCAAATTCTTTTTGTGGTTCTTATAAATTGTTGATTTAATTAAACATTTTCCTGATAACTCTTACAGGGATACCAGCTATGTATGTACGTTTATAATTAAAATAATCTTTAAGTATTTCATTAATTAAATAACTGGTTATGAAGACAAAAACAGAGTGTTATGCTACCCAGAGAGAGTGAGGTCAAGTGGAGAAACTGCTGGGCCTAGATTTAACAGAACTTTTCAGTAATTTCCAAGGCCACATAGCTTGAGGTAGCTTCATGTAATTTTGTTAGCTCTGCTGGGGTGAGGGGTCTGTCCTCTAAAATTGGGGTCCAGGAATGCTGCTCCCTGGTTATCTCCCAGAGAAATCAAGAAGTTTTGGGTCTACATACCAATATTCATCCACATGTAAATATCACAAGCAGATTGTTGATGAAATATATTGAGCCCTCTGACATTTGTACTAGTTGTATTAAAACTAAATAAATCCTTATTAAAAATAAAATTCCTTACAATAACAATGATATTAAATATCTAGAAGTCAAAAGGGTTTTTTAATTATCACTTTTTGAAAAATTTGGAATTTTCTTAAATTGTAGACTAAAACATGATTAAGAGATAGAAATTGTTGAACATGATTGAGAAATAGAAAATACGCTGTTTTGATATAGAATTTCTGAAAGTAAACACTTATAAAAATTATAATATTTAAGAAAACTTTATGAACTATAAATTCTCCACAAAATGACAGAAAAATAGTACCCAATAAAATAAATCGAAGTTTTAAAATTTTTCTTGAAAAATTATTAGGCATCATTAAACACAGAAGCATAAAAAAATACATTATTGAAAATCTTGTAAGTTTTCTATCATCTTGTATTAGTCATAAATTTTGAATTCTAATGTCAGAAGCCAATATATTAATATTGCAAACTTTTGAAAAATTATTAAATAGAAATGAAATGTTACCTTATGTGGCAAATATAATACTGAACTATAGTGGATAAAAAAGTAATCAGAATACATATGTTTAAGAAAAGTACGCAGGAAATTAAAATGGGGGATGTGTACACAAAACAGGGTTAATAAGCAAATTTCTTTTTTTTATTTTTATTTTTTAGTAGAGCTATAGCACCATCTTCTGGTCATCTCTACATGACAACAGAATTAACAGGAGCCAGGGTCTAAGTTCTTAAAATAAATGTAAATATTCTTGTATACTCTTGAGTTGTAGCATCTGCCCTTTGATACAAAGAAACAAACAAAAAAATTTAGAAGTAAATAAAAAACATTGTTTTATTTATTTTCATTAGTTCATGAATCATTACCCTTAGATATACTTTCCTGATCTACAAAATTTTTACAATCAATAGAGTAAAGATTGCTTATTAGATTAAGTATTCGGGAAGATACTTGAAAGACAAAAGCTATTATCAACTGAGTATAAATTTTTAAACTATACTTCATGATTTTTATCTTATTGTAAACCACATTCCTTTATTAACAGAGTACATTTCCAAATAGGAAACTACATAAGAACTGAAAATAAAGTTTCACAAAAATACATTAAAAACTAGCCATTTTTTAGAAAGCATTTCATCTCAAATATCTGTTTGTTACCTAGTCATTACGTAATTGAATCTTTTTGGGTTTGGATTTGGGTTCACTGAATAAAGAACCTCCTAGGTATAAAGAAACATTAAGTGTAAATATCATCATTCTTTTATAAAACATCCTGATTGCAGTGAAGTTGGATTCATACCCAGAGTGTGCAACGTTCTGAACATTTAAATAGAATCTTATTCTAAATGTTGTCCATAAATTGTAAGACTTTTAAAATTCTCTATTAGTGCTTAAAAGTATTTGCCAAACAAGCACAAGTATAAATTACTGCCTAATGAGTAGTTAAAAGAAATGGTTGGCTGGTCCCCTTTTTCTCCAAATGGGAGTGAGATCATCTTAGGACCTTTTAGCATATATCTTTAAAAATAAGTAAAATATAAAATACATAAAATATTTTAAAATACAAAAAAATTAAGAAAAGTCAGGTAAAATAAATGGATTAAAATATTACCTTTTATTTCTTTACCCAGAAACCAAGCCAACTCACTTCAATTTTTTTCTCAATTTAAACACTCAGTAGATTCCACCTGATATGACATTCTCAAAGCAAAGTAATACTTTTTAATGTCTATGATTTTGCCTCTCCTATGGAATAATTGGATGAACTCTAAATAAAGTCAGAGAAGGGTTGTTTCTAAAAAAAATTTTGAGAACAACCATAGAGAATAACAATAAAGTATGTTAACAAAATAGTGCTATGTTAAATTTTCTTTTTTTCTTTTTTTTTTTTTTTTGCGGTACGCGGGCCTCTCACTGTTGTGGCCTCTCCTGCTGCGGAGCACAGGCTCTGGACGTGCAGGCTCAGCGGCCATGGCTCACAGGCCCAGCCGCTCCGCGTCATGTGGGATCTTCCCAGACCGGGGCACGAACCCGTGTCCCCTGCATTGGCAGGCGGACTCTCAACCACTGCACCACCAGGGAAGCCCTTAAATTTTCTTAATGAGACAAACATGAGAATTCTGTTGAAGGAGTTTTTCAAATCTTAGTATCTCAGAGGGAAGGATGTCTTTTGGGATGGGATGCAATTAGAAAAACATGCGAAGGATGCATGGCAGCTTACATAAGATTTTCTCAGGAAACTTGCTGATTCTTAGTATGTGGAGTTGCTTAGTGTCCTTTTCTGCTCTTACTCTCACCAGTTCCCCAGGTCTGCTCATAGATATGGCCAGATCCTCATGGATTTGTCCTTTAGGACGTCTTTAACATATAGTGCCACAGCAAAATGCTGCTTTGTAATTAAGTCTAATTCTATACTTTCAACTGGTGAATATGATATTCTAACTTTTAGAGACAGTTGTTCTGCCATTATTAGTCTTTGAATTAGGGCACAAGTCCACGTTGCAAAGTAAAGGCAAGCTACGGAATGTCAACACATAAAATATTGCCATTACATTTTTTTTGTTGAGTATGAAAAATTATACCTTAGAAAAATACAAAGAGTGGTCCACACACAGAAAAATAATCATGTGTACATAGTTATTATTAAATATGTTTCCTTGATCTAGTGATATTCATTCAACAGACCATTTTTACCAGGGTGAAGCCATATCTGCCACAGAGCTATTCATGCTTTGAATTTTCACCAGTCTACTGATGACTGAAGATAAATTCAATACACTAGACACTTATCTGGAGGGCTTTCCCTACCTTTAGCTTCCTTACAGCATCTCTCACAACTTCTGTTCCTTTGGGCTGCTCCACTTCTGTGCTGCCAAGAAACTGAAAATGGTCACTTGTGAGACAGGCTTTACTTTATCATATGTCAGTAAGTCATGTTGAAATATATCATGGAATAATAGAACGATGTGATAGTAATTCAAGTCCAAATCCTAAATAGAAGTTACTAATTTATATTATTTTATATGAAAATATAAATACATTACTTAATCATATACAATTCCTATTATTCAAGGTTTTTTTAAAACATACTTTTCCTAAATACTTTACTTGAAGATTTGTACTGGAAAGAAAATTAAAGACATTTCATTGGGCCCAGAGAAATAAAGTTGAACTCAAATTTAAAATACAATTACAATTAAAAATTATCTGAAAATTTAAAGCATATAATTTTTATGTTGTCAATAGTATATTTTGAGATATTAATGTGGTTTAATACAGTTTATAATGTCAAATCAACATCTTTCTTTGTTTTCCAATTAGCACACTTGTACAGCATGTAAAATTTTAAAATACACACGTTTTTAATACCCAGTATACAACATTCATCAAAGCCATAAGCTAAAGTACATTCAAAAAATTTTTTAAAAAAGCTCTACAATTTTACTAAGAGTTAAAGTATCCCTGGAGGTTTTTAGTTAAAACCTGACCTATCCCCCCAAAAAAGAAAAAGTTTCATAATAATTACATTGTAATAAAATCTCTATCCTGGAAAGATATAATACCTCTTAAACAGAAGTCCAATATCATGAAATGTTCAAGACCAATTAGAATTGACATGTGGATATTTTATTCTACAGATTATTTCTATATAAATAGCAAATAATCATTAAATTCATTAGGTATATATAATTTTCCAAAGACTTTTTTTCTTGTCTCATACTATCAATCATCATAACACCAGGGTGGGATAAGAATTCATCACTTCTTATATAAATAGACATATGCATGAGTATGTATGTGTGTATACTTTACATCAAATAATTAAGTAGAACATTTTTCATGTGTTAACTCACAGAATAAAAGGGAGCAAAATAGTAATGTCAGGGTATCTTTTAAAATCACATTTAATTCCTTCTTTCATTCTTTTTAAAAAAAATTTTATTGGAGTATAGTTGATTTACAGTCAGCTAGTAACACAACTATAGCTGTGTTAGTTTTAGGTGTACAGCAAATTGAATCAGTTATACACATACATATATCCACTTTTTTTTTTTTTTAGATTCTTTTCCCATATAGGCCATTACAGAGTATTGAGTAGAGTTCCCTGTGCTATACAGCAGGTTCTTATTAGTTATCTATTTTATATACAGCAGTATTATCTATACTGACATATATATATGTCAATCCCAATCTCCCAATTTATCCCTCTCTTTCATTCTTGAAAAAACTAACAATAACAACTAAAGAAATGAGAGTTTTGTTTTTCAAAATGGGCTCTGTGTATTACCTGTATGAGAATTACCTAGGTTAAAACATAACAATGTTAAAACATTACCTAGGTTAAAACATTTACCTAGGTTAAAACATAACAATGCAGATTTCTCAATCTAATAAGGGTAGGGCTAGGGAATTCTATTTCTAAAACCATCACAAGTGATTTCTTGTACTAAAATCTAAGGAACAGACTTAGAAAATAGTAACAGCTGAGGAGAACAGTAGAAGGTAGATAGAAAAGGTGAGCTGAAAATATAGGAGAGGGGCTTCCCTGGTGGCGCAGTGGTTGAGAGTCCGCCTGCCGATGCAGGGGACACGGGTTCGTGCCCCGGTCCGGGAAGATCCCACATGCCGCATAGCGGCTGGGCCCGTGAGCCATGGCCGCTAAGCCTGCGTGTCTGGAGCCTGTGGTCCGCAACGGGAGAGGCCACAACAGTGAGAGGCCTGCATACCGGAAAAAAAAAATATATATATATAGGATATAACTGCTGATCCTGTTTCTAATGAGCTCATGGAGAGAACGTGAAGCTCAGAAGCATTAAATTTCAGTTTTCAGATTCTACAAGGTACAACAGTTTCTTTTTCTAATATATTCAAACTATGCCAAACAACTGCAACTTGGTCTAGACGTGATATCATTAGGCACTAGGTTTATCCCTCTGTGACCTCAAATTGGTTGACCAGATCTGCAAAAAAAGACCAAAATTAATGGAGAAATTTTCAGCTAAAAAGGAACTGAAAACCTGCTACTAAGATATGTGAGACAGCCAAATCGATTCCTGACACCAATGGACCCATCACATTTCTTCTGTTTCAGGACAGTGTATTCAACTTTGGCTTCATGATACAATAACTTGGGAGCTTTAAACTTAGACCAGTGCCTGGGACTCTGATTTAATTAGCTGGGGTGGAGCCAGGGCATCTGTGCATTTTAAAGCTCCCCAGGTGATTTTAACGTGCCACCAGATTTGAAAAGCACTGTTTTAGATCGTGCAGAAAGAGTAAAGGGTTCAAGTGACAGGAGGGGAGCGAACACAGTAGAATCTATTTAGTTCTGAGTAAATCCATGGGGTAAACTCTTCTCAACATCTCTGAAATTATCACTGAGAGATTCCCCATTAGTGGTGGTCTAGTGTTAGCAAAACAGGAAGGTAAAAGCAGACGATATTGCTAAGGGATTACTGAACTATAAGAAGGAAGCGTCTGATGTGTTGATAACAGACTGTAAGAGTTGCTAGAAATATTTATGGAAAATATTCATACTTCGGCAGTAATGTCATGAGTCATAGTGGTTATACGTAAATAGGCCCATATGGGAAAATTATGGAAGAACTCCAAGTACATTCTAAATGAATCAACCTCTTGCAGTGCTCCAGGAACATTTTAATATGTTTCTTTCACATTGGCTTTAATTAAACCATCTGAGTAATGAAACACAGGGAGAAGCCTTGAGTGATTGTGGGAACTAAGCTTTAAAGATTTCCAATATGAAGCTTGCCGCTTAACCCTTTTTTTCTATGTAATGTTGGATGAACTGAATGGAAATAATTTTAAAACCGAAAAGCAGATTATTCCTTATAATAGTTCCTGTATTTTTAAGTTATAAAAGTCATGATACTTAGATTAAATAGTTCATATTTGTGTGCATTCCATGTCTATATAAAATATTTATAAGACCCTTGAATATGATGCAGCATGCTGGAATAAACTCTAGGCTTAGAATCTGAAGATACTGAAAGGTCACTTAGTCTCTGCCTTATTTGATTCTTGAAAAATAAGGATAATAATATTGTTCTTCTCTCCTTACAAAATTGCTCTGAAGATCAACTGCAGTAAGAGATAAGAAACAAAACAAAAACAAAAACACCCTGTAAACCGCAAAATGCTTTATAATTATGAGGGATTGTCACTTCTTAATTTAATGATTGTTTGGGGAAGACACTAGAATTCAGTGGATATTGTTAGTGCCTGCTCAACTCTCCTTGGATCTTCTTTATCAGTGCTGGGATCCATCCTCCAGCTTCCCCATGCTTTGCTGGTAATGGCTCACACACAAGACCTTCAAAGGATTTCCTTTGGGCAATGAGGTCACTTTGCCAGTACAGAGAGCTGGAGACACCTGGAAGTTTTTTGCTTTGCCCCATATCACAATATTCCTTAGCTAATGACTGCTGTAGAAAAATAGAAAAATAACTTCATACTCTAAGAAAAAAAAGATTTAGAGCCAAGTTTACAGATTACAAGGAGAGAAATAATACATACTGAGATATGAAAGGGACTAAAAGTTTAAACTCCCATGCCCCAGCTCTTCATAGGAAAAGAGGGGAGTGTGTAAAGCAAAGCAGAGGAAGAAATGGAACCCAGGAATCAAGGGGGCGGGGCAGTGACAGAGGGTGTTAACCACTACATATATGACAAATCAAGGCACAGCAGTGCAGCAGGTTATCCAGAAATAAAGAAGAAAATAACAAGAGTTGAAAATGGTTACTTCAGTGAGTGACACTTGGGAAAAGAGCTGAGGAACATTTTGCTTCTTCATTATAAGCCTTGGGGAAATATTTGTTTAAAATGGACATGGATAACTTTGATTAAATAAAAATTGAATTAAGTCCCCAACTGATAACAAGTTAAAGTTGCACATACTCATTTATTCCTTAAAAAAAAGAGTATTTACTATGAGTCAAGCATTTACTAAGTGCTGGGTATATAGCAGGGGGAAAATGTCCCTGTTCTAGTGTAGTTTATATCCCAGGGAGCATACCTGTGTATGTGCGCATGTATGTATGTATGTATGTATCTATATATTTCTATGTTCATGTCTAGATCACAAACATATTTCTAATATATCTTAGATGGCATAAGTAAAAATAACACAAATAATAACATAAATTGAGCAGAGTGTAATATTTAAGATTGAGTGATCAGGAAAGTCCTCTCTAAAAGGGTGACATTTTAATAGCGACCTGAATGAAAGGAAGAAATGAAAGTTACTCAAACATATTGAGTCTAAATTCCTTTGATGTGTCAGTTAGAGTAGCAGACTCAACAGCTGGGTATACAAAGTAGAGCTTGGGGAAGGAGAATTCTGGGTAAAAGGTGTGGATTAGGGAGACCCTGGCACTGAGGTCTCAGTGGAAGGACTGAGGAGTGCCAGAACCACGGGTCCCCAGGTAGCTGCCATGCTGCAGAGGGAGATGAAAGAGAAGAATGCTGCCAACAGAAATAAGTTAAATATTCGGTGAAAGGGCAAGGAGAATCAAGAAAGTTAGATCCTTAATATTAGTAATCAGGGTTATCAGATTAGCAAATAAAATTATAGGATGCTGCTGTTGGTGGGAATGTAAAATGTTACAGCTACACTGGAAAATAGTTTTGGTAGTTTCTCTGAAGACTAAATATGCACTTATCCTAAGGTACAGCAACTGTACTTTTTGGTGTTTATCCCAGATAGATGAACACTTATATTCCTGTAAATATTTTTGCACTGATGTTCACAATGGATCTATTTGTATTAGTCAAATGTCAGAAACAACCCAAATATACTTCAGTGGGTGGATGGTTAAACAAACTGTGGTACATCCATACCATGGAACACTACTCAGCAATAAAAATAAGTGGACTATTGTTACACACACAACTTGATGGATCTTAAGGGAATTATGCTGAATAAAAGAAGTTAATCTCAAAAATTCTTTCTGTTATGAAATTTACCTAAATAAAAAATATAGAAAATTTGTTTTACAATCTCATAGAAAATGGGACATTGGTATGTTGAACACTTTCAATTGGGTAAAAGTCATTGCTTTTATGTTTTAGTAACTTTATGTCTTAGCTCCTCCATGTGGCAGAAAAAAAATAACAATGATGAGAAGAGAGTATAATGTATCAGACTGTTTTTGCTTTATACATGTAGATTCTAAGTGCTATTTTTCAGTGTGGCAAAAGAGCAAAAGAAAGAGTTATGTGTTCCGGGGCCAGTGATAATGGTGGGTGCTCTTTTTCTTATTTCAAGTATTCAAGATTTTATCAATTATATTTCTTCAGAGTCTCCAATAGACAACATTCTTTTCAGCACATACTTTTTTTGCAAGATCAGGCATTAGACCTTACATAAGTCCAAGTGTGTGTCTTGCACAATTGTGTGTCTGTGCTTTGAAGATCTGCAACAAAATTTTTCTGTTGACTTATGAATAAACATTTCTACTTTAATAGTAATGTATGTTCACTGTAGGAAATTTAGAAACTACAGAAAAATGTATCAATGAAAATAAGCATCAACTTCTTTCTCACAATCAAGAGGTAATTATCATTGAAAATGTAATATGTTTTAAATTTGTTACTGTTAAAGTAATCAGCTAGTGATAGTATTAGGCAAACTTACATAAACAAACAAAACCTCTTAAATTACTATATATGACTGATTCCATTTGGGGCATTATTGTGTGTGTGTGTGTGTGTGTGTGTGTGTGTGTTTAAATTTTGGCTACTAGTTATTAAAAGGATTGAAGATTAGAATACTGAATAATGTTTTGATCCTAGATAATATGGACAGATAGGAAAGATATAAAACATAAAAGGACATTTACAATATATTAGACTATGAAAAGTAAGATGACAGTGATATAAAAATGTTTTGTGTATTCTTAGTCTATATATTGAAAGGTATAACAACATAGCATATATTTTTCACAGATTTTACAAACTATAAAATGTCTTTGGAAAATCATCAATAAAGACTTTGACAAATACAGAGCAAATTTTTGATACTTTAAAGCTAATTATATATTCTGTGCAAATAGTCCAACCTATGCATCTCTTTGGTCAGTGCATTTGGATACTTAGTAAATGCACTCACAGCAGATATTTTAGAGGCTGGAGGTTGTTGAAATTAAAAACAGAAAAATGTCATCAAACTCACTATTATATACAAAAATATTTACTTTATAGACTTTTAAAATTAGAATGCTATTAAGATATTTCATATCTGGCTTAATATTTTCCAAAACTCCCACAACTATTTTTCAATTAATTAAAATGACACAGGCTTTTCTTTTAAGCTAATCTCAAGTGATGTCTGTAGTCATTTCTTCCAGTTATTTCATTGTATTCCATTATGCCTAAAATAAGGATTTTGCAAAAACGTGTGAAAGTTTGAGAATTACACCTTCATTTTCAAATATTACTTGAAATTGACTTTTTTTTTTCCCACTTAAAAGACTGAATAGTTTGTTTTATGACTTGCTTCTTTGCCAGTAGAGAGCAGTGTTGGACATCATATGGACCTAATTATAATATCTGCTTTTCTTGCTTTCTCAAATGTTTTTAGAATCACTCTGTAAATATGAAAATGTGGGTTTTTAAAAAATAAATGCCAGATAAACAACAACTAAAATAATTAACTAAAGAGTTACTAAGCCTAGCTGCTATGAAATCTGACACTAACATATGAAAGAGCTAACATAAATATATTGAATACACGTTTATATCAAATTCAAAATATGCCAATTGTATGTAGATAACATGTTCTCTATACAATTATTTTAAAATAATAAAGGAAAATAATTTTCATTTTGTAAAACATAAAAGCTTTCTCTAACATCAAGGCTAATAAATAACTCTTGGTAGCATAACTACCAATGGTTATTTTAACTACAGAAGAAAACTAAATGAGTATGTCTCTATCTTTGTAAGCAAGGTTTCAGAGACTCAAACAGGATGGGGCTAATTTTCTTGGCGTTAACTTGACTGCATATGTGTATAAAAAAAACCCACAAAAAACTCCCCAGTACTTAAACCTTCCAGCTACTCAACTGCACCCAGTAGATAACCCATACAGGAGTAAGCCAATTTAATTTTATAGTCTTTATTTGGCTGACTCTCCATGTCACAGTGCCAAACAATATAAAAAGCACATCATAATAATCAATTGCTAAAGAAAGGTCAGAATCAATCGAACTTAAACCTATTACTTAATTGTCAAAACCATAATCCTAAAAAATAAAATAAAATAGATCCACCAAAAAAGAAAGGATATAATTTAAACTAAATACTCTAAAGGTTATCCTTTAAAGGATGAGCAGGATTTAAAAGAGAATAAAAAATACTGGGGTCAGTGTTTAAACGTTTACATTTTATATTTGATTTGATAGTTATTCTCACTTTATTGTAGTAACTTTCTATTAAATTGTATCTTTTTTATTATTGTTATATTTTATTTTTCATTTTTGGCTGCGTTGGGTCTTCATTGCTGCACGCGGGCTTTCTTTAGTTGCGGGGAGTGGGGGCTACTCTTCGTTGTGGTGCACGGGCTTCTCACTGCGGTGGCTTCTCTTGTTGCAGAGCACGGCTCTAGGTGCATGGGCTTCAGTAGTTGCAGCACACGGGCCCTAGAGTGCGCGGGCTTCAGTAATTGCAGTGCGTGGGCTCAGTAGTTGCAGCGTGCAGACTCTAGGGCGAGCAGGCTTCAGTAGTTGTGAAGCACACGGGCACACTAGTTGTGGCACATGGGCTCAGTAGTTGTGGCGCACAGGCTTAGTTGCTCCATGGCATGTGGGATCTTTCTGGACCAGAGATTGAACCTGTGTTCCCTGCATTGGCAGGCAGATTCTTAACCACTGCGCCACCAGGTAAGTCCTTAATATTAAATTGTATCCTCTATCTTCTTATTTTACATGAATACAGAGTGTATTATTTTAACAGGCTCTTGCTATTAAAACAAGATTCCTAATTTTAAGGCAAAACAAACCTAGTTGCTATAAACAAGAAACTGTGCTCATTGCCCACTGTGGAAGGGTCTCCCAAATCGAGTTTTGAATAACACAGTCACAGTAAGAAGCACTGAGGGTTTTGTTCTGTCTCAGAGGCCCCTCCACAGTCAAACTTCTTTTACATCTGAGGAGTGAGACAGGTGGAGTGAAGGGCAGAGCATTCACCTGTGTTGTTATAAATAAAATTATTACAAAAATAAATAAACACCAACTAACACAGAAAACCAAAAGCATGGGCTTTGAATCCAGACAGGCTTTACAATCCATTTTCTCCTTAGAGAACCACTTGATTGTGGACTGTGGAGATATTATCATTCAACTCCCATTATTTTATAGATAATATAAACTGAGAACAAAGAAGGTGAAGTGACTTCTGAAGGTCACAAAGCTTTTCAGTAGCAGAGCAAGGGCTAGGATTCCAGCTCTCCTAATTTTCAGACATATACTCTATTTTTGCTATCTTAAATAAAACAGAAACAGAAGGAAAGATAATATAGTATATTGGATATATATTACCCATTTAGGCCACATACATTTGGTTAATTAAGTTTTAAGTTATAGGTTCTTCCTACTGTGAGATATGCTTAAGATGTGAGGAAGTCACCTCACACCAGCCAGAATGGCCATCATCAAAAAAGTCTACAAACAATAATTGCTGGAGAAGATGTGGAGAAAAGGGAACCCTCCTACACTGTTGATGGGAATGCAAATTGGTACAGCTGCTATGGAGAACAGTATGGAGGTTCCTTAAAAAATAAAAATAGAACTACCATACAACCCAGCAATCCCACTCCTAGCCATGTACCCGGAGAAAACCATAATTCAAAAAGATACATGCACCCTGGGACTTCCCTGGTGGTGCAGTGGTTAAGAATCCACCTGTCAATGCAGGGGACATGGGTTTGAGCCCTGGTCCAGGAAGATCCCACATGTCACAGAGCAACTAAGCCCATGTGCCACAACTACTGAGCCTGTGCTCTAGAGCCCATGAGCCACAACTACTGAGCCCACATGCCACAACTACTGAAGCCTGTGCGCCTAGAGCTCGTGCTTTGCAACAAGAGAAGCCACCGTAATGAGAAGCCTGCGCACCGCAACGAAGAGCAGCCCCTGCTCACCTCAACTACAGAAAAGCCCACATGCAGCAATGAAGACCCAACACAGCCAAAAAAAAAAAAAAAAAGGAAAAAATATACATGCACCCCAATGCTCATTTCAGCACCATTTACAATAGGCAGGGCATGGCAGCAACCTAAATGTCCATCAACAGAGGAATGGATAAAGAAGATGTGGTGCATATATACGATGGAATATTACTCAGCCATAAGAAAGAACAAAATAATGCCATTTGCAGCAACACGGATGGACCTAGAGATTGTCATACTGAGTGAAGTAAGTCAGACACAGAAAGACAAATATATGATATCGCTTATATATGGAATCAAAAAAAAAAGGGTACAAATGAACTTATTTACAAAACAGAAGTAGAGTCATGTATGTAGAAAACAAACTTATGGTTACCAGGGGATAAGGGTGGGGGGGATAAATTGGGAGACTGGGACTGACATATACACACTACTAATAAGATAGATAACTGATAAGAACCTGTTGTATAGCATAGGAAGCTCTACTCAATACTCTATAATGGCCTATATGAGAAAAGAATCTAAAAAGAGTGGATGTATGTATATGTATAACTGATTCACTTTGCTGTACACCTGAAACTAATACAACATTGTAAATCAACTATACTCCAATAAAAATATAAAAAAAAAATCTGAGGAAGTCAAAAGAATATTTGGTTGGCTTTACGGTTAGGTAACCTGAATTTCCTCTACCATTTCTTTATTGAAGCTCTCAGAGCCTCAGTTTCCTCATTCATAAAATGGGGATAACACACAGTGTTTCTGTGAGAATTAAATGAGAAAATGCAATCAGTGACTGGCACAGAGTGAATGTTCACTGAATTTATGCTTAGAAATTAAAATACAATAATAAAATAACAGTCACAACAAGAATTTACAAAAAGCCAATCTACCAACAGACTATGAAATAAGCAAGAAAAAAAAACCTATTTTAGGCCACTAGTAGTCAGATTTTGGCTGTAGAGGCAGCTAGAATCCTTACCAACACATACACAGGTATATTCTTTCCTCAAAATTTTATTGGTTATTTTTAAACACTTATTCTTCTAAATTCTCATTGTAATTTAATTTCATTGCAATGTAATTAATTATACAAAATGAGATGTGAGATTTTTAGGATATCTATGAAATACCTACATGTGGATACCTTATCAGTAAGTGTTTATACTGTTTTTCAGGAAGGCCAAGTACTTTTCTTGCTAAATATATTCCTAGTTGCTTTATAGTCTGGGGTAAACAAGTTTTTTTAAATTCTATTTATAACAAATTATTGCTACTATGGGAAACATTTACCCTGCATTTAGTCAGCTTACCAAATTATCTTATTAAGCCTAGCAGTTTTATTTCTTTTGAAAAATGTGAATCTACTGGAATGTAATTATCAATATCTTTCTCAATATTGTTACAAATTCTTTCATCCTCCTTGCTTACAAAACAATGTTAAATAACAGTTATAACAAGTATCCATTTCTTATTCTTAATTTTCATGAGATTAAGCTTTTGGCAATACAATATACTGCTTATTATTCTACTTCTGTTTTAAACTTCAATAACATAATTGCCCCCAAAATTCTTGTGCTCCTGAACTCTGTCCAAAAAGAATATATTTATCCGGAGAAGGCCCTAATATTTCAAAGAACCTCCACATTTCTCCTGAGCTAAATTTATCTCTTCTTCTCCCTTTTGGAGAGAACATTCTTTAAAAGCTCTGCATCCATCCTAATTCAGGGGATAACATTTCCAGTACTTCCCCTCTGAAACACTATGTTATCATCATCATTTCTCTAACCTCTTCCTCCTCCTCCTCATTATTATTTCTATATCCTAATTCATTTAAAAAATATTTATTGTGTACCATCTCTGTGTCAGTTTCTGTTCTAGATACCAGGGATACAGCAGTGAACAAAACAGATCCAAATCCCTGACCTACTAATGCTGCTGTAGGCTACACCCTTATCTTCAGTGCTCAGAGGGGATGCCTATATTTTCTCACAGGTTTTTTCATTCCACTCCACCTACAGCCCTATTACGTATAATCTAAATAAACTGCAACAAGAGAGCTTCCAAATCAACACTAATTGCCATAGTGGAGCTCTCTGGCTGTATGTGATTAGTTTTGAAATCTTAAGCCGTCTTGGAGAAGACCTCCTCCCAAGCTGTGAGCAGAACTTCTCCTTCACATTTAAATATCACAGAAATGAGTGACCACATTAAGGGATTTTACTACTCAAACTGCTATCCTTGTTTCTTTAGGAAGGGAGAAAAATCGACTCTTTAGATCTTGATAGGCTGTGTATAGCTCTTTTGAGTGAAAACTGAGTGTGGGCTCATGATACTCCTGATAGCAGATTTATTTATTTCTTTCAACAGACCTTCTGTCAATGATTAATATGAATGATCACTTTGTGAAGCACTGCTGCATGCACAGTGCTCATTAGTGTGCTGTGATGGTACAAGCAAAGCAGACGGGATCCTGCCCCCTGGGGTTTTACCTGCTAGATTTAGAGATTCAAACACATACAAGGAAAGGCAAAGACAACAAAAAAACAAGACAAACAAGCAAACAAAAACCTGAGATCTGGAACAGATTGAGACAAGCTTAACGTACTATTCTACTCCCAGCAGGGGCTGGAACAGATTGAGACAAGCTTAATGTACTATTCTACTCCCAGCAGGGGCCCTCAGAGGCACAAGTGAAAGCAGGCTCTGCACCGAGCAGGCCTTCTTTTAATCAAGAAATGTTTACTGAGGACCTACTATGTGTCAGGCACTGTTCCAGGTACTTAGATACAGTGATGAACAGAAGAGTCAAAGTCTCTAGGGAAGTGGCTTGGTGGAAACATGCATAAGGGTTTTAGAACCACATGGACACAAAGTTTGAATTCTGGCTCTGCCACTCGATAGGTTTATGAATCTTAACATCGCTGAGCAGCAGCATCTTCTTTTGTAAAATGTAGATAAATATCCCTGTATTTATAAATGGTTATAAGCAAAAATCGTATGGGTAAAGGGCCTGACACATAGTAGGCATTCAAAAAATATTTGCTTCATTCAATAAATGCTCCTACAGGGAAAGATAAATACTGTATGGTATCTTTTATATGTGGAATCTAAAAAATACAACAGACAAGCGAATATAACATAAAAGAAGCAGACTCACAGATATAGAGAACAAACTAGTGGTTACCAGTGGTGGGGGGGTGAGGGGTAATATAGGGTAGGGGAGTGGGAGGTACAAACTGTTGGGTGTGAGATAAGCTCAAGGATGTATTTGTACAACACGGGGAATATAGCCAATATTTTGTAATAACTGTAAATGGAAAGTAACCTTTAAAAATTGTATAAAAATTTAAAAATAAAATAGAAAAAAATACATACTCCTAAATGATACATAGGTGCTGATTATTTGGTTCTATATCCTAAAGTAATGCTGGAAAAACAGAGTTTGTGACTGATTATTTTCAACAACGGTCAGGGTTTTTTTTCTTCTGATTTTATAGACTCAACATAATTCTATTAATAGGGCTTAAATAAGTCTTCTGGGAAGCTGATGACTCTGGCTAATTAAGTGGCAGATTGGGAAATACAGACGCATCAAGCATCCAACAATGGCAGAGTCCTGGCAATTTCTACAGGGGAATAGGAGAATGAGTGGGTCACTCTGATTTTGTGTAATCAGTTGCGTCCATTTATGGAAGGATTCTGCCTTGCAATCAGATGCTGCTATGAGGATGCTGCTGTTTTATCTCATTAGCTAATAGCTGAATTCCCTGTTCCCTGTTTGTAAAAGTGAGCAGCTATTCTGCTTCTACTATCACAACTCATTCTTCCTACTTTTGTTACCATTAAGCCCATCTACTTCTAATTTAATTTGATAATTCAGTTTATTTTTTTAAGTCTACACTTTTTTCTTTTTAAAGACAATTTTAGTTATTTATTTTCAATAGTTGAAGTCAGTTATCACTAATTAGCACCGATTAGTCTTCACTGTAATGTTTAACTGGCTTTTCTTTAACCTTACTATATGCTGATTTTATTTGATTATCCTTGACCTTTAAAAAAATCAGTTGTCACATATTCCTCAGCAGCTTTTGAGAGTATTTTTCAGTTGCCCTTTGAAAATTCTAATCCTGGTATTAACATAGACCTTTATGTTTTTATTGGAATACTTCTAAAAATTTAATAACCTGATTAGTAACTATAATTCCAAACTATATTAAAAATTCCCTTTATATATACAGAATTATATTGCAGTATATTACTTTTCTCAGAAAGAACTATATACATTTCTATTTCCCATGATATATTTGATTAATATATCAAATACTTAAATTTGCTATATTCATACTGCAAAACTGGTATTTGAGAAGAACCTTTACTTTATATGCAGTTCCATTATTAATATGACTAAAGTTTAAAGTAAGTTACTTATTTTTAACACATTTTTAATTTAAGCATTTTATGACATGCCGTTTCAATTCCTTGCTCATCAGAATTAATATACTATATATATACTGGCTCAGGCCTGAGATTAATTTATTTTCATTTAAAAGCAATAAATGTTATTAAAATGCACAAATAAGTGAAGTATTAGCAAAGATATAATAGCATTAAAATCATATTTATTTGCATTTCATTTCGGGGCTAATCTAGTACAAATTTCAAAATTATATATGGCCACAATAGAAATTATGCATGCTGCTACATGTAAGAATTAGAAAACATATGGCATTCTCTCTTTGCACCAAAAATTTACATTCTGTTACTGAATATTCAGGTTAAAAGATCTATCCAAACTCAGGAAGCCTCACTCTATAAAGCCCCAATAACCCCCGCTCCTCCCCAGTAATGGAATTTTACTAAAGACTCTGAGAGTTTCTGCCATTTAAACATGATTAAGTCTTTATCTGAAGGTAGATGGCATTGCACACATCAGACACCTTGGGGAAGGGCCTTTTTAAGTCCTAGGTAACATCTCATTGGAGTTGGAGGGCCTCAGTCACTAGAACCCCATCTGTCAAGCTTTGCCTGTAGAAATCCTGCCAGCAGCCTGCAGGAAGGAATGCAAAGTGGGTGGTTGGTAGGGAAAATGTCATGAGAAGGGCAAGTAACTTTCCCTTATTCTCAGCAGTCTTGTGAGCCTCGCCACAGAAAGTACTTTTGGCTTGTTGCTCTAAAACACTTCCTGAGAGAAGGAAGAAATTCAGGTTGTGGTTGGTTCTTTTGTACTTGGATTGAAATTTCCACTGTTATTAGGATAGCAAATTTACCAAGTTACCATATATACTATTTGTAAAATACAAATCGTCACGTAAACACTGAAGTCAAGGGGCTTTATTTTTGTTAATTCTTATTGTCCTCAAAGATTGGCTGTTTACTGAATGACCAAGTCAAACTTTATTCTGCCAAGGATATAGTGCTAGGAAGAATCTCTGGACTCAAATTAAGATTTGAATCTTGGCTCTGCTGTTACTAAGTTTTTGGTCAATCTACTTTACATTTCCAAATGTTAGTCTTTATAAAAAGTGGTAGTGATACTTCTATATAGAGTCATTCTGAGGATTGCTGAATATAATGAGAATACAGTATTTAGTATTTAATAGTATTTAGTATTTAATAGGCTTGTTTCATTTAATCAAGTAGGAGAACTAAAACTATTTTATAATAAAAGCCAAAGAGTCTCTTTGAAATTAAATTGTTCCATACTACATGATCCAGATATATTATAGAAAACAAGTAATCAATTAGCTTCTGGTTTTTATCTACTACTTTGAAATTATATAAATGTGAGTAAAAAGGCAAGGGTTTTTGTCATGCTAGTTCCCCCCCACCATGGTTTTATTTTTTAATTAAAAAAAAATTTTTTTAATATTTATTTATTTATTTACTTGGTTGCGTCGATGCGGCAGGTGGGCTCCTTTGTTGCGGCTTGCCAGTTTCTTAGTTGCAGCAGGAGGGCTCCTTAGTTGTGGCTTGTTAGTTGTGGCATGTGAACTCTTAGTTGCGGCATGCATGTGGGATCTAGTTCCTGGACCAGGGATCAAACTCGGGCTCCCTACATTGGGAGCGTGGAGTCTTAACCACTGTGCCACGAGGGAGGTACCCCACCCATGATTTTAATGTCCCAGTATAACTCCAGGAATTTAATAAATGGGAATCTGATATTTAAGTGGGACTATGAAGTGTCTGTGTGTGTGTGTGTGTGTGTGTGTGTGTGTGTGTGTGTGTGTGTGTATACCAGCAAATATACTCATGGGCCTGTATTTAAAATAATGAAAGGAAAAGAACGGATAAATAGGGTACTATTTAATCAAATGTTAGAGATAAAAAATATACAGGAAACATTACATTTAAACTTTACTAAGTGCTAAGTATAGTGCTTATGACTTTTTCCAAGAAACTTCTAAATTTAATAAGGTAAAAATTTGGTGTTACTAAAATTATATCTGCTGTTAAATTAAGTGGTATAAGTGGACTATGTAGGTGTGTGGTGATCTCATTAATGAGGTCATGCAGTTGGTCATTGTACAAAAGAAGTTAGTCTGAGGTAATCAGAAACACACTGGTTCAGTGACTATAAATTGGTTAAAATCTGAAACTTGTGCTGTTAAATGATCCAGTTTGTGAAGGTCAAGGTACAGCATTCAGGAAGTATATCATCTAAATGATCTCAATGCCTCTAATTTATATGTCTCAAGTTCAATACATAGATAGATAGATGTATTGCTTTGGGGCCAAAGTATTTAACCTATTGGTTATGATTTTCTGTCTAAACAGACTTGTACATGGATAATTGTACTGCTAGCTAGAATAGCACATCTGCATCCAATGGGTAAATCAGTTATAGGCCATATCTAAAGATTTGGCATGCTATATCTGTTTGCTTGAGAATATTTGTTGACAGGGAGATCACTACCTCACAAGAGCATCTGCTACTATACAGTAGCATTGTGTATAATATTCTTCCTAGTATGGCGTTATTTTGGGGAGAATGACAATGAAGCAGAAGCTAAAATACTGAAGGAACAAAGGAGTCACCTGGGGATTACAGATGACTTAAATTAGGAGAGGAAGAGTGGCACAGTTTGATAACATGAGACTCAGAGAGAGTAGGAAAGGGGAAGGAAAGTCAAGTCGCTTGCCAGGCCAGGTGTTCTGGGAGGAGTTGTGTGGAGAAAACATCCACCTCTTGTGGAAAGTGTTCAAGGTCGGGAAAGGCAACAGGGGATTTCGAGCCCTCAGAAGAGAGCTGGTTTTCTTTGGAGCAAGAAGAAGCAGGGTTCAGAGGAGAGGTGGAGGACAAAGGGGATTTTGCTGGTGATTGATCTTGAGTTCCCAGAGACCCAGGCATAGTTCCTTCTTCAAAGAAAAAAAACTTTTTTTATTTCATTGATTTAAAAAATAATTGTACTATGTCTGAAAATGTACTTAAAATGTCTTATAAAGAGTCATAAAATAGAGGAAGGTAAAATAAATTAGAAAAATGAAGCAAAAGGAAAATAAAGCAAGAATGTAGAGTAGAAATAGGTTTGTAGTCAAAAGCCATGTAATCCTGTAAATTTTCTAGAAGTGGATCATAAACTAGGCTTCAATTTCTTCAGCAGCAGCATAAAGAAACACCATCAGTTAACTATATGATTCACTGTTAACAAGGAAAAATAAAAATAGAAGTGTTTCATATATATGACGGGACTTTGATATGTAACTGGATTAATATGTGATTTCACTGGCAGAGTGTTTGATAGTTCATTAAATTTAAACAGCACACTAGATATTTGTTTTACTTTTATAATAACTATGAACAAAAAAAAACAACTGCACAGTTATTATTGACTTTATTTCAACCTATCATCTTTTATACTATGTTCAAGTATATTGGAGAAATACCTATCCCTTTCAATCAAAATGGGATAAAACATTAACTACTTTCATCTTTGCATTCTGTCCTACACAGTTGCCTGTCTAAATAACTTTCTTTATAATTATTATATTAATATTTAATTTACTCAACCATGAAATACTTCCTGGCTGTGAAATGCACTTCGAGGCATTGTAGGGTAGATATAACATACAGGCAAATAAAGCCCTACCTTAAAAATGATTCTCCTGAGTATAGTTCCCACTTCCAATAGATCTGCCAAGCTTTTAAAAGTCTCAATGAGTTTCTAGAGTCAAGTTTTCCAAATTGAAAAAATATGAATCATGACATCTTGTCAGTTTTATTTTTCAGACGATACATTTTTCTTAAAGCTTTCCTTATCTCCACATTGTTAATGTTGGAAGAAGTCATGACATTCCCTTCTGCAGTACCGGGTAGTGACAGCTGAATTATTTCTCCTACTTAGCTCTCCTAAGTATCGTTGTTAGCATTATTTTTGAGACATTCTGTAGTACTAAATCAAGGGTAGTAATTATCAAGGAAAAAATGTGTTGGGTCAGTTATAATAAACATTTTAAAAATGCTTGTCAAGGCTTTACTTTAATAAGTATATGTTAACATAAAGTTAAATCCAGAGAGTTAGGATGTAGGTAGGTATAGATTTCTGAGAATTAATTTAAATGTACATCAATTACTAAAACTTTATCTTATACAGTATTTCCAAAATAAACACAAATGACAGCATTACTGATTCAGGGATTCATAAGGCATTAGCGGGGTCTGTGCTCTCAGTCATTTGTGGAAATAATTCAGTAAGTGGTTTATATGCAAAGCCCATGGCAGCTGTGTTCATATCTACTTATGTTTACAGGAAAAGGAGACTTTCCAAGAAAACTCCATTAGCATGTCCTTTAAAAGCTCCTCAAGAAGCTATGCTCTGCTGGCATTTTGAAATACTCCGGGATTAAATAAAATTCTTGCAGATGGCTAGAAATTATGGAAAAAAGGATGATTTCTAAAATCTACTATGTGTTATATACTGTCTTCAAACATAATACCTCATTTAAGGGTAATGAAAACATCAGGAAATGTTCCATAAGTTTGTAGACTGAAGGCAGACAATTTCCACCTTTAGTAAGGTAAAGGTATTTATGTAGATACCTTTAGTAAGGTATCTGTTTCTACATAAATTAAAATGATAGATATTACCTTATGGACAGAGTGAATAATTTACTCTAGCATAGTCTTATAGCACTGATAACAAACATGCAACAGTCTCCTTATTAAACTGAGTCTAAGTTCTAATTCTAACAAATCAGAAAGTAAGTGTTCTAAAATGTACAGATACTCTTTCCTTAAGAATTTCCTTGCTAGCCATGGGACAATCATGACAAATTAAATGCCTAATGGAACTCCTCCAACCACGGCCATTAGATCCAGGTCTCTCCCCTCCCTTCCCTCTTCTTACTGATACTGGCACGGTGGATAACCGTCCATTCCACCCTCCAGCATCCCTCTCTATTCAAAGCCTCCCATGATTGCTTCTTACACTGCCAGGGCTTTCCTAAGTACTGGAATTCTAATAAAGCATGGGTGGGCTGTCTATGAAATCAGGGCAAATGAGTAACAAATTTATGTTCTGAATAAAATGAAATATATAAGTTGAGGGATAGAAAAATACGGCTCTGGAAAACCTGGTGCATAGGAGGAAGGGACATAACGAGTGTTCAAGTTGGGGAAAGGAAGCCTGAGAGAGGAGGAGAAGACAGCCTATTGGCAGATGATTCTGGAAGAACACAGTGAGACTAGGATAATTGTTCTCTTCAGTTCTGGAAATTTCTCAGGAATAAATTGCTAGAAACTATTCATCAGAAGAGCAAGAGCTTATCAAGCGATGAAACATAGGGCCTCCTTTTTCTAACAGAACAGAATAAGATTCAGCAAGTCTAACAGGAGACATTCTCTACTTACATAAAGACAAAGGGCTTCAAGTTCTAAGACCTGGTGGCATGCTATAGTGATTAGAAGCTCATGCTCTAGAATCATGCTGTCTGAACTTGAGAACTCTGCTGATTAATAACTGTGTAACCATGGGCAAGGTATTTAATTATTCTAAACTTCGATTTCCTTATTTGTAAAATAAGGGCCATAATAGTAACTAAAGTAGGTAACTATATAGAGAGAATTGTTATACCTACATTACCTACCTCATAGTATTGACATGACGATGCAGACAGAATATGTGTCTAACAAGTTATAGCAGTCAACAAGGATAGTAGAACTAAGCTAAACTATGAGTTGATCAGTCAGCATATACCAATGACCAGTCACTAACCTTTACCCAATTTGATCGAAAGTAGCAGGTTAGAGGATGTGAATTCAGGGAAAAGGAAGTTGGGAAAGACAAGAGTCACCATTGAGAGAGTGTGGAAGGGGAAAAGGAGGAAGGCAGGGGATTGCTAAAACAAATGACTATATAAATTGGACTCCATCGGGGCTTCCCTGGTGGCGCAGTGGTTGAGAGTCCGCCTGCCGATGCAGGGGACACGGGTTCGTGCCCCGGTCCGGGAAGATCCCACATGCTGCGGAGCAGCTGGGCCCGTGAGCCATGACCGCTAAGCCTGCACGTCCGGAGCCTATGCTCCACAATGGGAGAGGCCACAGCAGTGAGAGGCCCATGTACCGCAAAAATACAAATAAAAAATATTGGACTCCATCAAGTCTTGCTAATCATAGATGGACATTCAGAAAATCTTGATAGTGATGGCTATACTATGCAAACACATCCAAGAACAGCTTAAGAGAAGTATTTCCATTGCACTGGAAATTTACTCCTTATTTTAGCACAATTTTATTACAAGACTTTTATACCAGAAAGTTTTATTTATCCAGGTGTCACCAGTACAATGGATTATTCGTATCCTGAAATTTTCTTTTTCTTCTCCCAAATCGTCACCTTTGGATGGTTTTAATGCTTATTAACACTGCCACAGCTGGTATGCAACAGCAAGGAGAACTGAAACTAAAGACACTCAATTTTGCTGCTCATTATTAGCTTCCCCTAAAGACTCATAGGGAGCAAGGTGGACCGTATTGATTAAAATAGGCTTTATCTGTGTATTTCATTTGTTTTTTTTGCTACTTGTAACTTCCAATACAAAGAAAATACCCTGATCTTTCCCACTGCTTCTCAAGTACACTGCAGTCAAAATGCAAGGTTTTAGGCTCACTCTGGACCTACTAAATCAAAATAAGTGAACAGGAAATCTTCATTTTTTACAAGCACACCAGTTTAAGAAACACTGATCGATTCTAAATAAACCCAAATATGATTACTTCTGCATATTCAATGATAACGTTTCTCTGTACCACAAAGCATTGTGACAGCTCTTTATCTGGTCAAGGATATGCATGCCCTACTTACTAAAATGTCTACTTGTATTAGGATAGTACAGAAAGGGGTGTGTACAGTTTAAAAAATGGGGCAATAGGGTAGCACGTAGCAGCATTCTCATGGATTAAAGCCCACAACTCTCAAAAGCAACTTTCTCTTTTTTGTATACTTCTATACAGAAGGTTGCTTTAATGTAAAATTCAAAATAAAAGGTGTATACATGATAATAAAAATACTATCTTTATCTGTTTAAAAATTTAAGAGTAGTTATACAATATATTCCTCTACTGTTACATTTCTGAAACTAGAGAAGGCAGCTTGGACAGGAAAAACATTATCTTTCAAATAGGTTAGAACCTAAAAGAACTTTATCTGCACAGAAGACCAGGTTTCATTTTTTAGATGGTGTGACTTTAGATAAGTAATTTAAGTACTCTGAGGTTGTATTCCTATTTGTAAAATGTAATAATATTAGTTCTGACTACCTCACTGTAATGCAAAAGCATAAACAAATGTAAGGTAATAACACTTGGCAAAGAGACATGACAGTTAGCAAAGGTGTAGAGGCCACTACTCTAAATGGCATAGGTAATTTTGTAGTTCACAGGAAATGACTTTTTGATGTTTGTGCTTACTTTTTAGACATTTCTTCATGATGGAGGATGAGGTGCATATGCAATATAATATTGATGATTCTTGCTCTTTACTTAGTACTTGAAAGGAACTAACTCATCACTCAAAACAAAAATCAGGTTTCAAGAAATTGCTTATTTAAAAAATGCTACAAAGATAGATTTAAAAATTGGTACCATCTGTCCTTTGATCTGTAAGACATAGTAAATTCAGAGTCCTTATATGTACCTTATTTATATGAGTATATATATACATGTGTGTACCTTATGTATATTTGTGTACATGAATTTAACTTCAATTAATTATTTCAGAAGTCAGGTAAAATCCTTGGATAAAAGGAAAATGGAACAGAAAGAAGGGAATGTCTCTTTGACTCCATATGGTAGAAAGAAGCCATAATGAAATTCTCAAGGCAAAACTCCTTCTCCACAGGAAGCCGGCTTTCACCTGATCTTCTGCAAGTGTCTTTGTTAACTGAGAAAAAACATCCTCTCCTTTGACAGTGTTGAAACTTGAAAACAGTAGTTTGTTCTAAAATAAGTTCACAGCATGAGACAGGTTTAAAAACAATTTTTTGTTTGTTTGTTTTCCTATTTATAACAGATAGGTTTCTGACAGAAATTATCAGAGCTTTTAAAATGCAAGATCACAGCATTAGCCTTTTAGTTGTTTGGTGTTTACTGAGTAGTCACAAAATAGTACGCTCAATATTCTGGGCTTTAAATTCTTTTCTTGCATATCTCCAACCTAGATGTTCCATAGGACCTAAAATTCAATGTCTAGAACCAAGAGACATCTCTGATCTGGTACCTCATTATCCCCTATCTCAAGTTTGCATCTATCTCTGCACTCTTGTCACCCAGGAATACAGCTGGGGGATTATCCTCATAATTATTTATCTGCTTACCTATATATAGTCTACACTACAACCATATGGAACCCTTAGGCTTTCTAAAATTAACCATTTTTCTGGAATGTTCCTGGGAGGCTGTGCGTGCTGTTCCCTCTGACTGTAACAGCCACCTCACCTCAATCACTAAGATCATTTATGTTGGCTCTTATCTCCATTAGGAAATCTTTCTTCACCCTGACCATGGATACTCTCCAGTACAACTCAAGGTGCCACAGTGTATAAGATAGCGAGCCAGTTATATGCATATCTTTGGGAAGTGTAGAAGTCTGATACTAAACTCTTGGCCAGATAAGAACGAGGTCTTCTGAAACCAAAATTCCTTCCACATATGTTGCTGGCTCATAATCTGGAGATGAGTCTTATGTGACTAACCAAGGACCCTAGAGAAGGGTGTCTGGAAGCTTCTTGGACTCCTGATGCTTTTGTGTGAATTCTTTCTCTTGCTGTAACATTTTCATTGCTTTTATTAGAGCCCTACATGGGTCAGGACATGCATGAAACCCAAGGGGTCCTGTGTGTCCTGACAATCATCTAACCTCACATAATCCTTGGAGACAGTCTCTTCCATGGGACTGTGGGCCAGGCATTTTATATACCTGGAGTCTGGCACCTAGTACATGCTAAAAAAGAGGGCTGAATCAGTCTGTAAACAACTGTAAACACTCACGTCTTTTGTTAATCAGGTATTCTGGAATTATAAACTTGGCTCTTGGAACTGGCTTAAAAGATTGTTAATTTATGCCCTAAAATCAAACCTGCTATGGATCCAATTATACACATCATCTACTATAAGGTGATTCATGGCAAAACCGAAAATAAAACCATTTAAATTTGTAATAATCCCGTTAACTATTTTTTTAACTACTAAGATTTCTATTTTATACTGGTGGCCATTGAAAGGGTCATTGCACCCACTTAATTAATATTCTGTTATTCAGATCATTTACTATAATGTCATGTGAGTTTGCATTCTTTGCAATTTTTATTACACTGGAAAACATATGGAAGAACATTACTTATGAAATCTACTCAATAGATGGTAAAAAATATTTATTCATTAATCCAGTAAAACAGTTGAAGCTAAATTTGCACAAGTATCATTCATACAATGCTCATAAGGTTATGCTGTTTATCACACCTCTGCTATAAAAATTTTTCTCTGTCTTACTTTTCCAAAAAGGATAGACAATTCATTAATTATAATACCTGATTTACTACTTTAACCTGCTATTGCCACACTCACACATAAACATATAAAATCATCTGTAGAATTCTAAATTCATTTCTTAAATTATTTAGTTGTTTCCTCACTCTTTCTACACACTTTTTTTTTAAGTAAATTTATTGACATGTTTCTCCTGGCAATGCTTGAGCATATTCAATCTCACTCATTTTCCCCCAGAAATTCCTGTAGCATATTATTCGGTCTGAATATTTGCAAATGGAAATAGATTCCCTGCTTGTAAGACTTGATTTGTTTTTATCCCATTGTCTTGGCAAATGTTTGTGTGAGCAAGCCTGGAGTAATACCATTCTAATGAACAATAAAAACAGACATGTAACCAAGTAAGTGGTGTGGTAATCCTCAGAAATAAATGCAAAACCTGACGGAGCTAGAGAGCAAGCTTTAATTATTTAGGATTATAACTGGGGATCAACTAAAGGTAGATCAAGCCCCTTCACTGCTTGCTTCCTGCCCAGGGTACCATTTCTTAGCTGAACCTGCAGAGTCTGGGGTGAGGTGATTTATGCTTCTCTGACTCTAAACCTCCTTGGAAGTAATTAACCATCACTGCCTTGCTTCTCACCATTTGTAATTCCATCACAGATAAAATCTGCCTGAGAGACAGGGCAGGAAGTGAGGGGGATTGGGCAAGTCTATTCAACTTAGTTCTACTATTTCATAATATTGAATCTTGGAATAGTCATGTCATTCAAATATGCAAAGAATCAGGGCTAATCTCCTGATGAATGTGCTGTATTCTAAAAACTCCAATCTGTAAGTACCTCCAAACTGTAGAAGCTATTTTCCATAGTAACAATGTTATATCAAAACTTTGTTGAATCTAGGTATGCCTGAAAGAAAGAAAAAGGGAAATCTAATATGTAGTGAGCACCAACCATGTGCCAGGCACTGTACAGATGTCATCCTGTTTAATTGCCACCAAAGCTTTATGAGGAAGGTATCATTTGCATTTTATAGAAGAGAAAACTGAGTTAAATACTAGGCTTGCTCTTAAATTGTAGATTTCACTTTCGACTCATTTCTATGAGACGCCAAAGCCCAGAGCTCTTCTGATTACAGTGTACTGCCTTCCAGATGGAAAACTGTTGGTTCTGCTGTACTAATAGCATAATAGCCCTTAATCACCATATACATTTCTTTGAATAAGTGAATTTATTGTTATATTTTGAAGAATATAAACCACATTTTCTTCTCACTTCTCCTGGGCAGCCTTCCCAATAGAGCTGAGGACTTCATTTTCTGATTCCAAGGCATGTTTGCTTGGACTTAAGTCAGGCCCATAAGCTATGTTATTAAAGTTTAATGATAAAAAAATGAAGTCTCAAGCATCTATGGAGAAAAAGTAAGACAACTTCCAGGGGGGAGGTGAGGTAGATTCAGACACTTTTCTCAACAGAGAATGACAAGATTGTGCAGCAGGGACTAATGTTCTGGGGGAAAGAAAAATCTAAGGTGATAGGCAGGCATCCTCAAATGTGAAATACCTCACAAAATACTGAAGTTATGAAGCCTCTTGAAAAAACTTGAAGAGGAAAACCAAAATCAAATACAGATCTGAGGAATAAAGAAGAAATGGTAAATAGAGTGTAGGTGATCTGAATCCATTTTAATAAGTAAGATTAAACTACTAGGGGAATTATTGTTTGTAAATTACAATTTACAAAATGTAAATGTTGCAAATCCTGGCAAGTAAAAGTGAAATAAGCACCAGAAACTGGGGAGTGGAGCATGTGAGAGGGAGGAAATGAAGTAGGCTATCCACCTCATCATTCATATGTACACACTGTCAAAAACTGAAATGCGCTGTTAAGGAAAAACATAAGGATGCCAAACACTTAATGACTTTCATAATCGTCTTCCTTTAACCCTAGAGCAATCTTTTAGGAACTAATATCCCTTTTGGCAAAGATATATGTATCTGAAATTTAGCAACTCCTTTGATTGGCTTCGATTTTGTTTTTTCTTCTGTTAAATTCAAGTAAAGTTCAATGCTTTTTATTGTAAAATAGCGTGCATGTTAATACTTCTTTCTCATACACTTAATTCTTCATATCTATTCATTCCTAGCCTTAATCTCCTTAATTATTTAACTATTTGCGGTTTAATGTTACAATTCTACTGTTTAATGGGGGATATTAATAGTCCCAATCTGATTGGGCATTTGTGAAGATTAAATGAGATAATAGATGTAAAATGTTTAAAAAGTTATTGGTATAGAGTTGTTTATATACTGTTGAATGCCATTTTTTAAATCTATATATCTATAGATTTAATTTGTTAAATTTAACAACTTAAATTTGTTAAATTTAAGTTGTTAAATCTATAGATATATAGATTTGTATTTGTTCAGAGAGAGATGCCTAGATTTCTGTTAACCAAAAGTTAATACTGAGTTATTTCTGCCTGGTAGGATTTGGAGCAATGCGTTTTGGTGTCTACACTTCTGTGCTTTTCTGTAGAGCTTAAATTTTAATAACTAGCATATGTTTACAAAATAACAAAGTTATTCTTAGAAAATAATACAGTGCAAACCTATAACATGAACAACTGCCTTTTCCATGCTTTATCCTGTGTTCTCTGTACTTTGAGATATATCTTTTCTCAGACTCTGGTTGCATAAATTACATCAGATCTTTAGCTCTCCAATTGCCTTTCTTCTTACTGCTTTGCTATCACAACTATGCAAGTTACAGAGAAAGGAGGTGCCTTGATACTACTTGATATAAAGACTGACATTGGACTCTTACTTTTTTGAATACGGTTTTTAAAGCTTCAGAAAAAGGAACTGCTTAGTTCTGGCAGGAAGGAAAAAGAAAAGATGATACACACTTTCTTGGAAACTGAAGAAATAGGCACACAACAGGAGACCATTCTTAAATGTAAAAGTATACAGAACTGCTCTGGGGATGAAGTTTCCCATAGTTCATAAAATTAGAAGAAAGACAAAAATGACTTTAGTTTGATTTAAAATACATGTATTTATGTACATATTTCTTAAGGAATGAAAGATTACTTCATCCAAATGTCTTTTAAAATGTAAGAATACAATGAGCAGGCATCTTGGTTTGTAATCAGAAGAGATTCTGTCTCTGAAATGACCTGACTACTTTCCTTATCTCACATCACTCAAATCAGATGACAAAGAGAAAACTCTGGAGGCAACTTTCTTCCACCTAACAGCTTTGTAATCAATATCTGAAATGCAGCCATATATTCATTGACAATGATGATTCAATGTTTAAATCTAAATAGCTTTCAAACCTTGGTGTTTCCTGCTGTATTTGACATCCTACAATAATCCCTTTCCCTTCCTCCCCATTTCTCATTTCTCTTGGATCCTTTGCTCAAACAATGCTCATCTCTTTGCTAATTTTCATATATTTAACATACACTTATTTTAGTTACTCATTGAAACCACTACTGGAATGATCTTGATGAAAACATGAATTTTTTTTTACCTTTTTCAACACTTTTTCCCCCAAACTACAATATCTCCTACTTGTCCTTTCTGCACAGATCCCTGAGTTTCACATTCCAGGCTTCAAAATGCTACTGCTTGACCCTTTTGAGACCAAATCAGACTTTTCCTTTTACACATTCTTTGGCTATGAACAAGCTTTCTTGTTATTTCCTATATTGCCAAACATAACCACGTAGAAATATGAAATAAATAATAAATGTATCCAATATTCAGAAGATTCCCATTTATAACTAGGTGACCTCAAGTTGAAGAAGCGTTTAAAGATGGATAACATCAGAGGCAATTTTATCCAGGGATTATATTAATAGATATATCATTAAGCAAAGCAGAATAAGGGAAATAAAATGCTTCACAAAAGCTTAGACTTTGTGGCCCCTCTGTTAGGGAGGCATATATAGAGACTTTGATCTGCTTAGCTTACATATTTGCCAAACTCCTGTTTGGTTTTAAATGATGTCCAAGGGATCAATTACAGACAGGCCCCATAAAGGAACCTATTTCACATATAATATATACAATAGGCAGACATGTATACATATTCTACTTTATCTCTGGGTTCATTCATGTGCCTGCTAAGTAGTTTATCTCTTTAAAATTGGGAATAGTATAGTACAATGGAAAGAAAAACGGATGTTGAATAGCAGACTTGGTTTCTAGACCTAATTTTGCTATCTTGTTATGTAAGCTTTTAGCAAATCACTTAACTTCTCTGGGCTTCAGTTTACTTTATCAAGAAAATGATAGAGCTGGAATAGATGATTCCTGAAGTCCTTTTCAACACTAAAAGTCTTTCAACCTGTAACACATGTAATGTTTTTTTTTTAAAGGCACTGAAGTCCATAGTGAAATGTAAGGAATAATTAACATTGAGTTTTTAGTTTCTATTCAGTAACTTCTAACAGCCATATTACATTTTTTTTAGAGCTTTCTCAGGCAGAATAATAGTTTACAATGATGATGACCTTCAATATTACGTTTAATAATTATTAAATGTCTACTAGACTTATTGTGGTGATCATTTCACAATATATATGAATATCGAATCTTTATGTTGTATAGTTGAAACTAAAATAATGTTGTATGTCAATTATACCTCTGTAAAATATAACAATAATAAAAAAATAAAAATTGAAAATAAATAACTATTTCAGTTACCTGGGAAAATTTAGGGGTGGGGGACTAAGCATCTTATTTAAAATAGGCATATGATTTTTAAAAATTAAATTAATTTTATAAACATCTCAAGAATTGAGAAGTTAGGTAACGTTCAGTGTTTATTGTCATTTCTCTTTTTCCATTTATTCTTGTATTTTATAAGCACATACCAACCATAAAGTCATAATTCAACAAACTTCCAGTTGTTACTATATTCTCCTTATTTGTTTTCACATTGTTTAGCATAAAAAACACTTATAACTTCCCACTCTAAAGAAGGCAATGGAAAAATAATATATTATAGCTTTCTAATTTCCTTTTAAGTATATGTCAACGTTGCTGCGGCACATAAAGGGACACTTCCAAATGGTTACAGATGCCGAATTATTATCAATAAATATGATGGTATATACCACTTTTAATTGAAGGAAATGACAGTTAATGTTCAATTTATATGCTCATTTGACAAATTTTAAGATGTTTGGAATGAATATAAGTTGCACATATTAGAATTATTGAGAGCCAATTCTAAAATCTAAGAAAACTTTTTTAAAGGTTCTACATAAAATTGATTCTTGAAGTAGTTTTTACACTTTGAGATTAACTAAACACTTATTTTTGAACAAATAAAATTAGTTACATGAAATGCAGTTGACTTCATGTTTTCTACTTTCTCCCTGGTATCTACAACCAGCAAAACTGGCAAATGCTTATGTTTCTTGCTATTACAAAGCTGCTCTATAGAATCTCATGAATTTGGAATTCCAAGCTATTTTGGATGTTTCAGCAATGCATCTCATTGATTACAAAGATGCATCTTTTGCCCAACTTTTAATGATTCCACAGGGTTCAATTTGAACATGTTTTCTTTCGTGATTTCCTTTTTTTTTTTTTTGGCATGTCTATAGATATTTATTTCTCGGATTCAAATTTTCTTCTAAGTCATAAACCAATATTAACATTTTGTTGAAGGGTAATTCAGAAGCATTAGTAAAATGATTTACTTATATTAAAGCCTTCCTTTACCATGATTCATTAGGCCACATAATGTAACTTTCTCTCTTCTTTAACTTCTTACTTGTAAAACTGCATAACAGTTTTAAAAGGTTTATGTGGACTTCCTTATTATATTTCTGTATTTGATTTTAAGACCAAGATGATCTTTACATTAACATCTTGCTCCAGAATGCAGTTGTTGAAAACTCAGAGTAATAGGAAAGTATGATTATAATGATATTTTTCTTTAGCAATCAAAGCCTTCTCTTGTATCTTAACTTAACAAGGTCAAAGCATTGGGTGCCCTGCCATGCTTGCAGGAAAAGTCATTCCTTCCTCAATTGAAACTCTCAGGCTGGCCACTATAGATACCCTGGCTGTTTCTGATGTGAATTTTTAAAAAAGGGACATGATATCTGACATGGATTCTAAGAACTTGGCTCTCTGTTTTTCAGATAATAGTGCAAAGGCTAAATTATTCTCAAGAGATAATAACAACCAGTCAAACTCCAGAGTTGACAGAACATATTTTTATAATAAAGATATTAATATTAATAAGTTTTGATATATAAGACACTGATCTAAGGTTTTTTTTAATATATTAACTCATTTAAACCTCATAATAATACAGTAAGGTAGGTACAATTATTAATCTCATTTTACAAAGGAGAATACTAAGGGACAGAAAAGTTATATAATTCAGATATTAGTTGGGAGAGCTGACATTTGAACCCAGGTAATTTGACTGAGAAGTGGATGCTCCAATCACTGCTATCAGAGTTTAAATTCTGATAGCATCAGTGGAGTTGTTGGGCTGCATCTGAGCGTACCGCATGTTGAGATTCTAATTTCCCTATATCAATGACTATTGCATAGGTTTAGCTAGAAGTTTCAAACTTAAGTGGCTTAATATGTGTATTTCAACTACCTCAGGGCTACAATACTCAGGTTGTAACCACATATTTGAGGTTGCATCTTTTTTGTTTGTTTGTTTTTGTTCTTTGTTGTTTTTACTAAGCCAAATAAGAGGTGTTTTTTTTTTTTTTTTTTTTTTTTTTTTTACAATGTTGAGGAAGATTAGGCTGTGAAGATTGAGAAAGCCTCGTTAGGAACCACAGAACTCACTGAGGAAGATCTTGAGGGTCACAGCTCAGCCCAGCCTTAACTTTTTTTTTTTTTTTTTTTTTTTTTTGCGGTACGCGGGCCTCTCACTGTTGTGGCCTCTCCCGTTGCGGAGCACAGGCTCTGGACGTGCCGGCTCAGCGGCCATGGCTCACGGGCCCAGCCGCTCCGCGGCATGTGGGATTTTCCCGGACCGGGGCACGAACCCGTGTCCCCTGCATTGGCAGGCAGATTCTCAACCACTGCGCCACCAGGGAAGCCCCCCAGCCTTCTCTCTTATCAACCACACACAGTGGCAAACAATGCGTGTTTCATATATGAAACTCTGATACCTCTAGAAATCACTGAAATATGACAATCTTTCTTTTTAAACCTCCCTCTGACCTTCATATTCATCATCTACCTAGTGTTCTTCCAAAATTCTTTGTTTCATGTGCCTGCTCTCTCTCCCCAGGAAAGTCATAAGTTTTTAAGGTCAAGGTCCACGTTCCTATTTGTTTTGGATTCACTCACTTTTAGAACTTGTAACACAAAAAATAAATACATCAGCCTTTTGGGGGATAGTTATACATTTTAGAATAAAACAATGAATACATGTTATTTTATTTTGTTAATTACATCACAATTCTTCATCAGGGAAATGACTATCTCATGCCAACAAAATAATAAGTTCATTACAAGTTTTTCAATATTTCACCTTTATAGAAAAGACAGTTTAGCAGTCTCATCAAAAGTCGGGAGGAGGGCCTCCCTGGTGGCGCAGTGGTTGAGAATCCGTCTGCCAATGCAGGGGACACGGGTTCAAGCCCTGGTCCAAGAAGATCCCACATGCCGCAAAGCAACTAAGCCGTTGAACCACTACTGAGCCTGTGCTCTAGAGCCCGTGAGTCACAACTACTGAGCCTGCGTGCTGCAACTACTGAAGCCCATGCGCCTAGAGCCCATGCTCTGCAACAAGAGAAGCCACTGCAATGAGAAGCCCGCACACTGCAACGAAGAGTAGCCCCGGCTCATCGCAACTAGAGAAAGCACACGTGTAGCAACAAAGACCCAATACAGCCAAAAATAAATAAATAAAATAAATACATTTATTAAAAAAAAAAAAAGTTGGGAGGAATGAAAATACTACAGTCTTCCTTAAGGGTGATCAAAAATTATCTTTATGCTTTAATGCTCTAATTATAGCATCAATAGATAGCTAATACAAAATCCACCCATAGAGCCTATCAGCATCATCTTCAAAATATACTCAGATGCCCACTACCTTCTCCTTCAGCTCCTACTCAGCTTCAAGCCACAGTCGCTCTCCTTGCTTGGACCCTCACGCTGGACTTTTGATGTGTGTTCACCTTTGCCTCTCACAGCTGATTCCTGTTAAAAACTCGTTTCACTTCTTGTTACTCTTTCTCTCAAAACTCTCTAAATTGAGGGTTTCTCAAATTTTACAGTGGCCTATATTGGAGAGGGGGAAATTTTCCCTCTACCCCTCTGGGACAATAATCAAATTAATGCAAGACAGATAAACAGGAGAAAAAGCAACAAATTTTAATTCATGCACAAGAGGTCTCGTAAAAATAGGACCTAAGAAGTGTTCAAGGCAGGCAGCTTTTATACTTTTTAGACAAAGAAACAATAAATTTGTGAGGAACTGACAGGACTAAGAAACTTGGTTTTGGGATGCTCAACTAGTGAAGAATCTAAATAGAATTTGGGCTTGGGGTAGTACACTAAAGAAGTAACGAGGTTTGTTTCTGTAGGCTCCTAATCTAAAACCCCTATCTCTGGCAATAGGGTGTCCTTCTATCTCCAGATGCAGGGAGTGCACCTTTCACACGAGAGATTTATTTCCTGCTTTCAGGGAGACAGAAAGAAGTGTTAGAGTGTCCCTCTTGTGTTGGTGATTTCTTAAGTAACTTTAATTCAAATTAATCAATATGCCATTGTGGCATATTTAGGGGTGGCCCGCCCTGAGCCCCAGCACCTAAAAGGCCCTCCAAGAACTACAGGACATCCCCTGCCCCACCTGCTCTACTGCACGTGTGCCTTTTGGATTGTACTTACTCCTACTTCCCTGAAATCCACTGCATTCCAGCCATCCCGGCCCCTGGCTAGTCCTTGGCTAGGCAAACATGGTCCCACCTTGCCCATGACAGCCGATCTGGAATATTTGTCTCCCAACGCACTCACACGCCTCACTCCCTCCCTTCCCTTAGGCCTCCGCCTGCCTCAGACCTTCCCTGACCACTTCATGTAACATAGCATCCTCTTTCCCACCTTTCCCGATCCCTGACATTCTGCTTTCCTTTTCTACATACAATTATTACAGCCTGGAATACTGTATTAATAAATAAAATACTGTGTTAATACTACATCATATATACTAATAAAAATATACTATATGATACATAATATACTATATAAATAACACTAATACTGTATTAATAAAAATATGCACATTGTTTTCTTATTGGGTGTCTCTCAAAAAAGTCTTATTATTTAGCTTATTATATGTAAGTCCTAGGAGGGTGGGAGTTTATCTATTTGGTTCACTAATCAATTCTTATTTTCTCAGTCAAGGCCTGGCATAAATTAGGAGCTCAATTCAAATGAATAAGTACATGTGTGGATGAATGAGTGCACAAATGAATCTATATTAACATTATATTTACATTTTACTGTATTTTTCTATCACTCCTACCATGTTTATATGCATATTTCAGAAATCATATTCAGATGTTATATTCAATGAGGACATGTAGTTAAACTTACGTGGATCATCTCTTCTATTAAAAATTAACTGCTCTTTTAAGAAACTCCCCTCTATTATTAGTTTACAATTTAAATTAGTTAAAGCTGGTAAAGTTTTTAGTACTACTTAAAGGCAGGTTACCGTTTAAAGGCAGTGGCTTTCAAACTCTTATGACTATGAACCACGATTTTATGGAATAAATTGATGTTTATCATACGCATTCTGAAAATTTCTTTTCTTTTTCTTTTCTGTCCTACTTCATCTTTAAATACATGTCTTCCATGATCCACTGCATTGATTTTATAACCCAATTTTTTTCAGGGAGCATAATCTGCAGTTTGAAAAACATCACTATAGGGTACATAGGAATATATGTAGAATTCCCAATGAACTAGCATTAATGCTGTCACTGCTCATTAAAAAACAAAAACAAAACAACTAATGAACCCTACATAGAAAAATACTTTTGAAACCAACTACTATTTTATATCTATATATGATTTGAAATAAGAACACTATGAATATTAAATGTGAATTTTTGAAATAGAATATTATATAAAATGAAAGGATGTGGAACTAAAATATGTTCTTAATAAAGAAACTAAATGAATTAGAACATGAAAGCAGAAAACTATCATTTTAAAACTTAATACATTTAAATGTAAATGTTATTACATATTTCCCCAGGAAGAATTGTAATTCTTAAACAGCTCTGTTAAATTTATCAGATTATGGGCTTCCCTGGTGGCGCAGTGGTTGAGGGTCTGCCTGTCGATGCAGGGGACACGGGTTCGTGCCCCGGTCCGGGAGGATCCCACATGCCGCGGAGTGGCTGGGCCCGTGAGCCATGGCCGCTGAGCCTGCGCGTCCGGAGCCTGTGCTCCGCAACGGGAGAGGCCACAACGGTGAGAGGCCCGCGTACCGCAAAAGAGAAGAAAAAAAAAAAATTATCAGACTAATTTGTAAGCAGTGGTTGCCAAAAGTGAATGAAGTGATAGGAATCTTTTAGTGATATGATCATCCTCCCTTTTAGACAGGATGAGGATAGATTTTTCTTTTCCCCATATACAAATTATTCCTCTGTTGCATCAATTCTCTCACTGGAATATTTAGCACATCTTTATTTTCCACGATATGTTTATCAACTACACTATATAAACATAGAAACACACACTTTTACCATTAAAATAACTTCCTAAGAAGTTTAATGTCATCCTACCTCTCTTGATCCAAATTCAGATCACTATAGATTTATCTTCCTAACATCCTATTTGATTAGTTTACTACACAAACTGCTTACCCTGCCATTCAAAGCCTTCCCAACTTATCTTTTTAGCCTTGTCGATCATTAGTACTTCTGATGGTCAGTGTTATGTGACAACTTCGCCAGGTTATACTATCCAGTTATTCAATCAAATACTAAGCTAGGTGTTGCCATGAAGTTATTTTGCAAATATGATTAACATCTATAATCACTGACTTTATGTAAAGGAGCTTATTCTGAATAATCTGGCTGGGCTAGATACAATCAATGTAAAGGCCTTAACAGAAATGAGACAGGCCTGCTATGTTCCTGAATAAGAAGAAATTCCACCTGCAGTCAGCTCCTACCCAGGAGTTTCCAGCCTGCCTTTCCTAATGGCCTGCCATATGTATTTCAGACTTGTCTGGCCAGCCAACCCCCCCGCAAATTGTGTAACCCATTCCCTGAAATAAATGTGTGTGTAGAGAGTAGGGGGTTGTACATCCTACTAGTTGTGTTTCTTAGATGGAACCTCAACTGATAAAGTACTTTACCATCATTAGTACTTTACGCCCAGCCCAACTCTTGCCATTTTGTTTGTGCCTTAGGCCTTCCTGACAGAGCTCATCCTCCTTCAGACATCTCAGCTTGAAATGGTCATTCCACTCTTATTTTGACCCTTGGAAACCCTACCTCACTCCCACTTACATAAAACAGGAATGACTCACCATTCTTTGAATCTCCATAGCTTTCTACTAAGTGCCACTTGAATGGCAAAAAACAAGATCTGCCTTTTTATGTTAGTTATTTTTGAAGAATATTTCCCTATGATGATAAGCTCCATAAGAATATATAGGCCATTAGTCATACAGCTCTGAAACTTCAGCATTCAATCAATGGTGCCTTATACATAACAGTCATTTAATGAATTAATTTATAATCAACTGTTATTACATACGTAAAAAGAAGAAAATCTTTGAAGTCAGATAGACTTCAGTTTTTTAGCCTGGCTCTGTCTTACTAGCTTTGTGAAAATAGTCATATTATTTAATCTTTCAGCCTTACTTTTCTCTTATGTAAAGTGGTGATAACATTAATAATCACTATATTGGTTCATAGAAATACTAAATCATGTAAAAACACACCAGCACAGTGCCTGGTATATATTGGGACTCAATGAAATGTAACTATTTTGCAATTACCTTGGAAAAGTTATTATGCACTAATTCATAACATACATATATATATATATTGAACAACTACTGTGAGATAGGCACTTTGGTAAGGCCTGTGAAAAATAAAAAAGATAAATTAATGATTGCTAACATTTATGAGTAGTTGTTTTATCCCAGATACTATTCTAACTCTTCATGGAACACCTTTATAACAACACTAATGAGAAATTATTATTAATCCTATTTACAGATGAATAACCATAGACACAGAAAGGTTAAGTAATTTTCCCAAAGACCACAGCTAGTAAGTGTTGGAGTCAGGATATAAACCAAGGCAATCTAGGTCTAGATTCTGGGGTTTTTTTGGTTTTTTTTTTCTGTTTCCCCAAGGTACTTCTGTGGACATGGATTTAGTTTTCAAGTGGCATTTCTCTACTAAGAGATGAGAAATTTTTCAAAAATAACTACTAAGCAATCAATTTTAAAAGTGCCACAAAGAAGGGAATTCAGAAAAAAATAACATTCTTCAAATATTTTTAATGCTACTTGGTACATATGATATCACTCAGGAGGCCAGATGAGAATGAACAAAACCAACCTGCTCTTCCACATTTGACCGACCCCAGTCTGGAAGATATTTCTGTGCCCTCTACTTTGTCGGGGATGTTTTAGAGTTGTTATGGACCTGTGAATTAGCACAGGCAACTTTTCCATGTAGACAAGCAGATCTCCATTGTCACATTAATCCAAAGGTTAAAGGCAGTTTTAATTACAGTGTAATCTTTCAATCCTTTATAAACCAGTTTTTCAAAATGAGGCACTTCAGTCATTTCTAAAAGTGAATAATCTCTGATGGTTTCACTTGAAGGATATAATTCTACTATGATTGATAACATAAAAAAACTGAGCATAGGCTTTAAAATAATAGTGATTTTCTAGATTAAATTTGTTTCTATGAAGATCTTATGTAGTGTATCAATACCTAACACGAGGAATATCTGTGGAAGAGATGGGTAATATTAACATGTTTTTTTCTCATTCTTTTAAGTAAACTTTTCATGCTAATTCATGGCAATCAATCCTCATGTTAACTTTACAGGGAAATTCACGAGCATTGCAGTGGTTTCAAGTAGGTTAGTTTTACACAGAAGACATTTTTGAGCATTTTCTTTGCTGCACAGTCAGCCAGAAGACATACAGTTGCTGCACTCTACAAAGCTCACTGCTGAGTAACCCTCTGGAAGAACTTCTTCTAGATGGCCTTTTAAATGCTGCTTCCTGCTGATTCAGACTCAGACCAGTGCTGTAGAGGTTTCCTATTAAACACTATCGGCTCTCAGTTCAACAACTTTTTAGAAAATTTTTCCTGAAATAATTCCTCATAACTAATCTCTTTATATCCCACTAATCTGCTGTTCTCTTATAAAAATAATTTTATCATTTTCTATTTTCCCCCATGCCATCTCCAAAGGTCAGTTGCTTAAGTCTGGCCCTCTCCTTTATTCCCAAACCCAGCTCTTTAATTCACATCTGTCTCTTCCAAATTTAAACAGAGTTCTCTGAAATCTACTTCACGTTTAGTGCTCATAAATTATAAAAATAACATCTTCCTTTAAAGACCCTTTTGTAAATGGCATTCATTCATTTGTCCAGTTTTCCAACAACAGCAATGAATCAAATCTTTGAAGACATGGAGTATGGATTGTTTCTATTTCTCTATTAAAATGCAGCACTTGAACAAAAGATTCATAAAAAATATGCACTTTTTCTGTGTTTTCTTAATAGTTTAAGTTTTGTTTGTCTCCTTTTTTTGGGTGATAATTACATTCATTAAAATTGCAGCTCATTACCAGACTAGTTTTTATATTTGTCTGTGTAATGCAACACTAAGTATTTTTAAAGGAAACTAATTTGTTGGTTGTTTTATTTCTTATAGGCTACAATACTGCAATGATTTTAACAATAGCCAAAATCATTTGAAGAAACTACATTCATGAATTAAACAGAAATTATAAAGGATAGTCTTTTATAAAATAGAATACTTATTTAGAAAGAAAAATAACTTCCCATATTATATATACAAAACTATTTTATTTATGCAAAATTTTTCAGGGATCATCTACTAAGAAATGCCAAAGCATAAGCAATCTTTATAAGATCAACCATAAATTAGCAATAATAAGGGGACCTTCAAGATGGCAGAGGACTAAGACATGGAGATCACCTTCCTCCCCACAAATACATCAAAAATACATCTATAGGTGGACCAGCTCCTACAGAACACCTACTGAACACTGGCAGAAGACCTCAGACTTCCCAAAGGGCAAGAAACTCCCCACGTAACTGGGTATGGCAAAAGAAGAAAGAAAAAACAGAGACAAAAGAATAGGGACGGGACCTGCACCTCTGGGAGGGAGCTATGAAGGAGGAAAAGTTTCCACACACTAGGAAGCCCCTTCACTGGCAGGGACGGGGGTTGGCGGGGGGCGCGGGAAGCTTCGGAATCATGGAGTAGAGGGCAGCAACAGGGGTGCAGAGGGCAAAGTGGAAAGATTCCCGCACAGAGGATCAGTGCCGACCGGCACTCACCAGCCCGAGAGGCTTGTCTGCTCACCTGCCGAGGCGGGCGGGGGCTGGGAGCTGAGGCTCGGGCTTCGGAGGTCAGATCCCAGGGAGAGGACTGGGGTTGGCTGCGTGAACACAGCCTGAAGGGGGCTAGTGCGCCACAGCTAGCCGGGAGGGAGTCCAGGAAAAAGTCTGGACATGGCTAAGAGGAAAGAGACGATTGTTTCGGGGTGCGCGAGGAGAGGGGATTCAGAGCACCGCCTAAATGAGCTCCAGAGATGGGCGCGAGCCGCGGCATCAGCACAGACACCAGAGACGGGCATGAAACTAACGCTGCTGCTGCAGCCACCAAGAAGCCTGTGTGCAAGCACAGGTCACTATCCACACCCCCACACACACACCCAGGAGCCTCTGCAGCCCGCCACTGCCAGGGTCCCATGATCCTGGGGGTGGATCATGGACAACTTCCCAGGGAGAACACACGGCATGCCTCAGGCTGTTGCAACGTCACGTTGGCCTCTGCTGCCACAGGCTTGCACCGCATTCCAATTATAACTACAATATCTCTCCCTCCCCACCCCCACCCCCCACCCCCACCCCCACCCACCCCCACCCCCCGCATGAGTGAGCAAGAGCTCCCTAATCAGCCGCTGCTTTAACCTTTTCCTGTCTGGGTGGGAACAGATGCCTGAGGGTGACCTACATGCAGAGGTGGGGCCAAAACCAAAGCTGAACCCCAGGAGCTGTGCGAACAAAGAAGAGAAACGGAAATTTCTCCCAGCAGCCTCAGGAGCAGTGGATTAAATCCCCACAATCAACTTGATGTACCCTGCATCTGTGGAATACCTGAATAGACAACGAATCATCCCAAAATCGAGGCAGTGGACTTTGGGAGCAACTGTAGACTTAGGTTTGTTGTCTGCGACTGACTTGTTTCTGATTTTTATGTTAATCTTAGTATAGTTTTAGCGCTTGTTATCATCAGTGGATTTGTTTATTAGTATGGTTGCTCTCTTCTTTTTTTTTTAAATTATAATTATTACTTTCTTAAATTAATAACTGTTTTCTTTTAATAATTAAAAAAATTATTTATTATTTTTTTCTTTCTTTTTTTCTCCCTTTTCTTCTGAGCCATGTGGCTGACAGGGTCTTGGTGCTCTAGCCTGGGGTCAGGCCTGAGCCTCTTGGGTTGGAGAGCTGAGTTCAGGACATTGAACCACCACAGACCTCCTGGCCCCATGTAATATCAATTGGTGAGAGCTCTCCCAGACATTTCCAAGTCAACACTAAGACCCAGCTCCACACAACGGCCAGCAAGCTCCAGTGTTGGACGCCCCACGCCAAAAACTAGCAAGACAGGAACACAACCCCACCCATTAGCAGAGAGGCTGCCTAAAATCATAATAAGTCCACAGACACCCCAAAACACAACAGCAGACGCGTCTCTGCCCATCGGAAAGACAAGATCCAGCCCCACTCACCAGAATACAGGCACCAGTCCCCTCCACCAGGAAGCCTACACAAGCCACTGAACCAACCTGACCCACTGGGGGCAGACACCAAAAACAATAGGAACTATGAACCTAAAGCCTACAAAAACGAGACCCCAAACACAGTAAGTTAAGCAAAATGAGAAGACAGAGAAATACACAGCAGATGAAGGAGCAAGATAAAAACCCACCAGACCAAACAAATGAAGAGGAAATAGGCAGTCTAACTGAAAAAGAATTCAGAGTAATGACAGTAAAGGTGAACCAAAATCCTGGAAACAGAATGGAGAAAATACAAGAAACATTTAACAAGGACCTATGAGAACTGAAGGGCAAAAAAACAATGATGAACAACACAATAAATGAAATTAAAACTTTTCCAGAAGGAATCAATAGCAGAATAACTGAGGCACAAGAATGGATAAGTGACCTGGAAGATAAAATACTGGAAATAACTACTGCAGAGCAGAATAAAGAAAAAAGAATGAAAAGAATTGAGGACAGTCTCAGAGACGTATGGGACAACATTAAACGCACCAACATTTGAATTATAGGGGTCTCAGAGATGAAGAGAAAAAGCAAGGGACTGAGAAAATATTTGAAGAGATTACAGTTGAAAACTTCCCTAAAATGGGAAGGGAAATAATCAACCAAGTCCAGGAAGTGCAGAGAGTCTCATACAGGATAAATGCAAGAAGAAACATGCCAAGACACACATTAATCAAACTATCAAAAATTAAATACTAAGAAAAAAATTAAAAGCAGCAAGGGAAAAGAAACAAATAACATACAAGGGAATCCCCATAAAGTTAAGAGCTGATCTTTTAGCAGTAACTCTGCAAGCCAGAAGAGGGTGGCAGGGCATATTTAAAGTGATGAAAGGCAAAAACCTACAACCAACATTACTCTACCCAACAAGGATCTCATTCAGATTCGATGGAGAAATTAAAACCTTTACAGACAGCAAAAGCTAAGAGAATTCAGCACCACCAAACCAGCTTTACAACAAATGCTAAAGGAACTTCTCTAGGCAGGAAACACAAGAGAAGGAAAAGACCTAGAATAACAAACCCAAAACAATTAAGAAAATGGTACTAGGAACATACATATCAATAATTACCTTAAATGCAAATGGATAAAATGCTCCAACCAAAAGACATAGACTGGCTGAATGGATACAAAAACAAGACCCTTATATATGCTGTCTACAAGAGACCCACTTCAGACCTAGGGACACATACAGACTGAAAGTGAGGGGATGGAAAAAGATATTCCATGCAAATGGAAATCAGAAGAAAGCTGGAGTAGCAATTCTCATATCAGACAAAATGACTTCAAAATAAAGACTATTACAAGAAACAAAGACAGACACTACATAATCATCAAGGGATCGATACAAGAAGAAGATATAACAATTGTCAATATTTATGCACCCAACATAGAAGCACCTCAATACATAAGGCAAATGTTAACAGCCATAAAAGGGGAAATTGACAGTAACACATTAATAGTAGGGGACTTTTAACACCCCACTTTCACCAATGGACTGATCAACCAAAATGAAAATAAATAAGGGAACACAGCTTTAAATGACACATTAAACAAGATGGACTTAATTAATATTTATAGGACATTCCATCCAAAAACAACACAATACACTTTCTTCTCAAGTGCTGACGGAACATTCTCCAGGATAGACCATATCTTGGGTCACAAATCAAGCCTTGGTAAATTTAAGAAAATTGAAATCATATCAAGTATCTTCTCCAACCACAATGCTTTGATACTAGATATCAATTACAGGAAAATAATCTGTAAAAAATGGAGAATAAACAATACTCTACTAAACAAGCAAGAGATCACTGAAGAAATCAAAGAGGAAATGAAAAAAATACCTAGAAACAAATGACAACAAAAACATGGTGACCCAAAACCTATGGGATGCAGCAAAACCAGTTCTAAGAAGGAAGTTTATAGCAATACAATCCTACCTCAAGAAACAAGAAACATCTCAAATAAACAACCTAACCTTACACCTAAAGCAGTTAGAGAAAAAAAGAACAAAAAACCCTCAAAGTTAGCAGAAGGAAAGGAATCATAAAGATCAGATCAGAAATAAATGAAAAACAAATGAAGGAAATAATAGCAAAGATCAATAAAACTAAAAGCTGGTGCTTTGAGAAGATAGACCTAATTGATAAACCATTAGCCCGACTCATCAAGAAAAAGGGGAGAATATTCAAATCAACAGAATTAAAATGGAAAAGGAGAAGTAACAACGGACACTGAAGAAATATAAAGGATCATGAGAGATTACTATGAGCAACTATATGCCAATAAAATAGAAAACCTGGAAGAAATGGACAAATTCTTAGAAAAGCCCAACCTTCTGAGACTGAACCAGGAAGAAACAGAAAATATAAACAGACCAATCACAAGCACTGAAACTGAGACTGTGATTAAAAATCTTCCAAGGGCTTCCCTGGTGGCGCAGTGGTTAAGAGTCCGCCTGCCGATGCAGGGGACACAGGTTCGTGCCCCGGTCCGGGAGGATCCCACATGCCGTAGAGCGGCTGGGCACATGAGCCATGGCCGCTGAGCCTGCGTGTCCGGACCTGTGCTCCACAACGGGAGAGGCCACAACAGTGAGAGGCCCACGTACCGCCAAAAAAAAAAAAAAAAAAAAAAAATCTCCCAACAAAAAAAGCCTGGGACCAGATGGCTACACAGGCAAATTCTATCAAACATTTAGAGAAGAGCTAACACCTATCCTTCTCAAATTCTTCCAAAATATAGCAGAGGGAGGAACACTCCCAAACTCATTCTACGAGGCAACCATCACCCTGATGACAAAACCAGACAAAGATGTTACAAGAAGAGAAAACTACAGGCCAATATCACTGATGAACATAGATGCAGAAGTCCTCAACAAAATACTAGCAAACAAAATCCAACAGCACATTAAAAGGATCATACACCATGATTAAGTGAGGTTTATCCCAGGAATGCAAGGATTCTTCAATATATGGAAATCAATTCATGTGATACACATGATTAACAAATTGAATATTAACAAATTAAAGGATATTAACAAATTGACAGGATATCAATTGATATCCTGATATCAATTGTTAATTGAATATTAACAAATTGAAGGATAAAAACTATATGATAATCTCAATAGATGCAGAAAAAGCTTTCGACAAAATTCAACACCCATTTATGATAAAAACTCTCCAGAAAGTAGGAATAGAGGGAACCTACCTCAATATAATAAAGGCCATATATGACAAACCCACAGACAACATTGTTCTCAATGGTGAAAAACTGAAACCATTTCCTCTAAGATCAGGAACAAGACAAGATTGCCCACTCTCACCATTATTATTCAACATAGTTTTGGAAGTTTTAGACACAGCAATCAGAGAAGAAAAAGAAATTTAAAAATCTGAAAAGAAGAAGTAAAACTGTCACTGTTTGCACATGACATGATACTATACATAGAGAATCCTAAAGCTGCTACCAGAAACTATTAGAGCTAATCAATGAATTTGGCAAAGTAGCAGGATACAAAATTAATGCACAGAAATCTCTTGCATTCCTATACACTAATGATGAAAAATCTGAAAGAGAAATTAAGAAAACACTCTCATTTACCAGTGCAACAAAAATAATAAAATATCTAGGAATAAACCTACCTAAGGAGGTAAAAGACCTGTACTCAGAAAACTATAAGACACTGATGAAAGAATTAAAGATGATACAAACAGATGGAGAGATGTACCATGTTCTTAGATTGGAAGAATCAACATTGTGAAAATGACTCTACTACCCAAAGCAATCTACAGATTCAATGCAATCCCTATCAAACTACCAATGGCATTTTTCACAGAACAACAACAAAGAATTTCACAATTTGTATGGAAATACAAAAGGCCCAGAATAGCCAAAGCAATCTTGATAAAGAAAGGCAGAGCTGGCGGAATCAGGCTCCCTGACTTCAGACTATACTACAAAGCTACAATAATCAAGACAGTATGGTACTGGCACAAAAACAGAAATATAGACCAATAAAACAGGATAGAAAGCCCAGAGATAAACCCACGCACATATGGTCACATTATCTTTGATAAAGGGGGTAAGAATATATAATGGAGAAAGGACAGCCTCTTCAATAAGTGGTGCTGCGAAAACTGGACAGCTACATGTAAGGGATGAAATTAGCACACTTCCTAACACCATACACAAAAATAAACTCAAAATGGATTAAAAACCTAAATGTAAGGCCAGACACTATAAAACTCTTAGAGGAAAACATAGGAAGAACACTCTATGACATAAATCACAGCAAGGTCCTTTTTGACCCACCTCCCAGAGAAACGGAAATAAAAACAAAAAGAAATAAATGGGACCTAATGAAACTTAAAAGCTTTTGCACAGCAAAGGAAACCATAAACAAGACCAAAAGACAACCTTCAGAATGGGAGAAAATATTTGCAAACGAAGCAACTGACAAAGGATTAATCTCCAAAATATACAAGCAGCTCAATATCAAAAAAACAAACGACCCAATCCAAAAATGGGCAAAAGACCTAAATAGACATTTCTCCAAAGAAGATATACAGATTGCCAACAAACACATGAAAGAATGCTCAACGTCACTAATCGTTAGAGAAATGCAAATCAAAACTATGAGGTATCACTTCACACCTCACACGCCTCCATCAAAAACGCTACAAACAATAAATGCTGGAGAGGGTGTGGAGAAAAGAGAACCCTCTTGCACTGTTGGTGGGATTGTACATTGATACAGCCACCATGCAGAACAGTATGGAGGTTCCTTGAGAAACTAAAAATAAAACTACCATATGACCCAGCAATCCCACTAATGGGCATATACCCGAGAAAACCATAATTCAAAAAGGGCCATGTACCACAGTGTTTATTGCAGCAGTATCTACAACAGCCAGGACATGGAACCAACCTAAGTGTCCATCAACAGATGAATGGATAAAGAAGATGTGGCACGTTTATACAATGGAATATTACTCAACCATAAAATGAAATGAAACTGAGTTATTTGTAGTGAGGTGGATGGACTTAGAGTCTGTCATATAGAATGAAGTTAGTCAAAAAGAGAAAAACAAACACCATATGCTAACACATATACATGGAATCTGAAAAAAAAAAAAAGGTTCTCATGAACCTAGGGGCAGGACAGGAATAAAGATGCAGACACAGAGAATTGACTTGTGGACATGGGGAAGGGGATGGGTAAGATGGGACGAATTGAGAGAGTAGGATTGACATATATACACTATCAAATGTAAAATAGATAGCTAGTGGGAAGCAGCTGTAACGCAGAGGGAGATCAGCTCGGTGCTTTGTGACCACCTAGAGGGGTGGGATAGGGAGGGTGGGAGGGAGACGCAAGAGGGAGGGGATATGGGGATATATGTATACATATAGCTGGTTCACTTTGTTATATAGCAGAAACTAACACAACATTCTAAAGCAATTATACTCCAATAGAGATGTTAAATAAAAAAATAATATAATAGCAATAATACTATAGCAAAATAAAATTCAGTAATATCATATGAACTATTTTACCTTTGCATTATAGGGAATGTAATGTTTTGATAAAGCCTCTGGCGTATGCATCCATGATTTGTCTGCAATGAAGAATACACAGTGTTAAATTAAATCACAGGTTCTAAGGGTGTCATATTCATGCATTTGAAAGGAGTCTGATATGGATGGGAGCACTTCCAATTTGGAGATAGTTTTGCTAAAATGAAAAATAATAACTAGTCAGATATATGAACAATGTAACCACAAAGTAATTATAGGATTCTTTCCTTAATATAAAAGTATTTTCCTTTTAAAAGCTTTCTAATAATAAAACAATTTTGAATTTTTAAAGAATATTAAAAGAACATCAGTTGGGCTATGAGTAATTATATCAATTATGTGAATAATTATGTGTTATTTTTCTTATTTCATGTGATACTCTCATGAATAACAGGTTATTTTTCTTAATTCCCTTTTCAATAAATAGTAATCTGCTCTTTTCTCATGACTGTTACTACTCCTTAGTATCAAGAATTAACTAGTAACGGGAAATTCTAACATTAAACTAACAACTGAATTTATATAAAGCTGAAATGAATCAATCTACTAAATTCATTTAAAAATTAATATAATATTAGGATAATTTTTTAACCTCAATTTAAAGAAATATTGATTGAGGGTCCACTATCAGGAGTTTTGGATGTAAATGATCTTAAATGCAGTAATTTGAAATTATTACACTATTTAAATTAGTGTAATAGAATAATAGAAATAAAAGTAATTAAAAGAAGATTGTAAAGCAATTATACTCCAGTAAAGATGTTAAAAAAAAATAGAAGATATCGAAAGTAATTTGTATTGTATATTATTGATAAAATAGAAAATAAAATTTTCATTCAATTTTTGAATTTGATTTATATATTCCACATATCTTCCAAAAATATTTTGTGGAACATATAAGCAGGAAAAAAGCAAAACATGCTAACGTTTACACAAATCTAATTTGCTGATTTTTTACAAACTGCATTTGTCTGTAGTAAAACTTCTCAATCTTCAAATATGTTATGTCTTAAGTGGAGTTTTGTGAATATTTTACTCCTAATGGGAATTTAAAAATTTAGAATCAATATTATAAATAGAATAAAATCAGACATATATTTTACCATGAAAAATATTAAATAAGTACACACTAAAAGAAAATATCAGATTACTAACAAAGCATTTTCAACATTCAATTCAGAACATTTAAAAATGATGTTAGGGCTTCCCTGGTGGCGCAGTGGTTGAGAGTCCGCCTGCTGATGCAGGGGACACGGGTTCGTGCCCCGGTCTGGGAAGATCCCACATGCCGCGGAGCGGCTGGGCCCGTGAGCCATGGCCGCTGGGCCTGCGCGTCCGGAGCCTGTGCTCCACAATGGGAGAGGCCACAACAGTGAGAGGCCCGCATACCGCAAAAAAAAAAAAAAAAAAAAAAAAGAAAATGATGTTAACAGAAACTAGTTCGGTATAATTAATATGTTCTCAAACTGGAGGAATGTGAAGACATAGAGAAAATGGCATATATTCCTGGAATTTTAAACCATTCAAAGGATAATGCACTATATATTAAATATGTTTATGGGGTTCAATGCAATATTTACAAGGATTTCTAAGACGAAACATGAGGGATCAATAAAATCCTGTGCCTATGATGAATTTTAGGGCTATTTCTGATTACTGAAGTGGATATGTGACAGCCGTACTTGGGTGAAATATTTTGAGAAGCAATACATCCTAGGCTTCAAAAAGCGGTATTGACATACTGACATTGACAATAATGTATAACTCTTATTTCTTGTATGGATTTTCATTTTAACTACAGTTTTCTCTTTATGACTGCTACTGGATAGTGATATGATTAATTCAAGAATAATTTGTACTTAGATTTGGAATATAGTCTTGCTCTTGTATATTAAAATAAATTTATCACAATACTGTATGCCAAGATAATAAAAACACCAAAGATCTGCCTTCAGAAAACCTAGAAAGATATCTAGTTCCTTTTTTTTACCCCTTAACTCAATTCTTCTCATGTCTCCTTTTCCAAGACACAGAGCATAGCTCAGGAGGATGCAAAGTCTAACTAAAGTTTGAATCCGATGGTTCATTCCAATCCTGAAGCAGAGGGATAACTGCTTTCTCCTCTAAAACACTATTATTTGAAAACTCATGACACTGCCTTTGTTATAGTCTCGTATTGCAGTAACCTAGAAAGAGGTTAGGTATATCTAGCTGTTACTGGTGAAAGACTAAAATAATCACAATACTAAATTACCAGCGGATAAGCTGCAGTTACTACAATTACAAAAAATCTACATCCACACACCAAGTGCTGACGATTTAACGGTTGTTCATTACATACCTCTAGTATAGGTAATACACCTATTAAACCTGAAGGATTTCCAAAATGAGTCCTTAATGTCATTCTAATTTATACTTTGGCAAAAGGAAAAACTGACAGGACAAAACTATATGTTAACTCATATAGATGTGTCTGACCTTGAAGAAAGGGTACAGATGATGTCTTTGGTCACTATATGGACACACAAAAGATACTGGATACATAGAATTGGTGATGAAACAGGAACACAGACACTCTAGAATGTGTTCCCTTTCTTGATATTAAACTATAATCACTGACTTAATAGTGAACATTCACATAAAAGGAAAGGCCAACATTTCAAAAATATTTGACAGCTGTCAAACCACTCTGACTACTGGGTCAATAAATCTAGGTATTCAAATGTATTTAGATTAAGAGTTCATCTAGAAAGATGCAGTAAACGTCATTATTCCTGTATCACCAGAGCTTAAAATAGTGAAAAAACCTACTTTGAACATATTAATTTAAAACTAAATATTGATGGATGAATGGATGCATTTGAATAAAATTTTCATGAAAAGGAAAATATTTAAAAACTATTGAAATTTAAGTGCTTTGCACTATGATTATTTCTACTCATCACTATATCAACTGATAAGTTAAAGAACATAAAGTGTAATTAGTTGAATAATCACGTTTATGCTTTTTTAACTAAACGATTAATTTTTGACATAATAAATAGAATATAAGATTTTAAAAGTTCAAAAAGAAAGCTAACATAGGGAAAGAAAGAAGCTATAAAACATTAATTAAAATTTAATCTATGAATCTGGGGTTAGATAATTTTTACAGAGCTTTTCAAAATAGTCCAAAATGATGCAATTCTAGTACATTCAGTTTTTTTCAGACCCTATGAGCAACTCTAATAACCATTAAAGCATTTGCAAAGAAAATCAGTGAAGTGCCTGGACAATTCAATCAAAGAATACCAAATTACTAATTGGGAGATTTAATAAAAAGAGAAAAAAAAACAATTATGTTTAGGTTTAAGATAATCTCTTTTCCTTGGGTTTCTGATTCAGTAAGGTTGCATGTAATAACCAAGTAAATTGGATATCTATGAAATAAGAGATAAGTTTTTAAAGATAAAAGACGATCTTGTTTTGTTTAGAGTACAGTACAGTGTATGTTGATGCTAGTTATTGGAAAGATGACTTGAATTATATATTCTCTAGGGCTATAATTACAGTTCCTGATGGTCAAGTGTATGAATTCTCTGATAAAATTCCAGTTTTACATCTCAAATTAAAATTCAACAAATAGTGCTACTGGTTGAAACTAGGAGCACAGGCTCCAAGAAGTTTTCTTTTTACAACTGTAATAAATGGGAGAGTGTGAAGTGACTGGTGAACTTAAGGTAGAACTTCCCGGCATCAGGTTCTAAATAAACTGGAGTGAAACACTGATCAAAAATTTTCTGATATGTAATCACTAGACTTGAAAAATAAGAGAAGTCAAAAGAAATTTAAAGAGAATGCAGCAAAGCAGGAAATAACAAGTTTCTGCTTCTTGATTCTCTAGATCACTCTGATTTTCCTCATGGTTGTACTCCCACTGTCTTCAAGTGAGACAAATATACAATCGCCAGTTACTCATCTTACTATCCAACACTTGGGATTTCTCAGTGAAAAACCACTCCAAATCCCCTTCAAATAAAGAGTAAATTAGAAATGTGAAGTTTCAATTTTAAAACCATGGGAAAGGGAATTCTAAGCAAATAAAAAGCGAAGATATTGAAGTGTCTTTAAAAAACAAGATAGTGTGTTTAAAGTGATGAGTTGTGATGTAAGGTTTTTATTGTCTTAGTAAAAATACTTCTATATATCAGAGAATTATTTCTAGATTTTTTACTAGTAAAGGGAATAAAGAGAAGCATGATTTTATTTTTGGTATATGTTTTAAATCAGAAGCAAGCTACAGACCACAATAAATGTCATTTTGCCTTCCTCTTATTCTGAAAAATAAGTAAAATAATAAATTCCTAGTTTCCCAGGGTTGAAAAGTGCCTGAAAGTTCTTCACATTACCTAAATCCCTACTGAATACATTAATCCTCTGTACCACATCCAAATGTTCGAACACCTCTCATTTCAGTAAAAAATAAAGGTAATACTTTGAATAATTCCGTTATACTTTGGCACAACTTTGTTGGAATTTTTTTCCTACATTTAATCAATGACCTTATAATTTACACCCATTTGTCCTTTATTAAAGTTAGTTCCATGAACAAATGACAGCATTCAAACATTCATAGGTCTTCAAAAATTGCAAGACCACACCAAGGGTTCTCAGCCATGCTTCCTGTTGCATGGTTGAAAGTCCTGAAGTCATCTCAGCCTTTCTCAACCAGGCATGTTACAGTGTGTCAATTCATCCTTAAAAGCAAGAACATACTGTGACTGAGGGCATGGAGTAGAACAATTAATCTATTTCCTGGTTCAAGACTGTTCATTATTCATCCATTAGAAAATGAACTGGAACCTTTGATAACCACACTGATGACTTTATTCTTCAGCCATGTTTTACCCACACAGCAATTAAGGTGCATCTTCCAAATAATAACAATATATAAATAAGTATAGAAGTGTTAGAGGTTCTGGACCCATGTTTGGCAATTTACAATATCTTATTAAGTTTACAGTGTGGAATATGACCTAACTAGTCATTTCCCCCCCATATGCCTGTAATCCTACCACATCAGTTATCTCTTCCTACTTTCAATCACCTAAGAACTTGAGTGGCATCATTTAAGTATTCTCTCCCAGGTCATTGACAGCATGTTAAACAGGAGAGAGCCCTGTGCCCACCACTAGAGAACTCCTTCTAGAATGGCAAGGATACATTATTTTAACTTTACTGAACTATATAAAACTATCAAATTTTTCTATCTTTCCTATGAGTGTATCAAGAAATATTTTGCCAAATGCCATGTTTTCCTGCCCCTTAAAAAAATTTCTGTACTGATAATTACGATATATTTATACTTATTTTAAATTCCTACTTTAAAATTAATAACAAATTTATTTGGCCTCTTGCTATCAATTCACCTATCATGAATCCTTATTCATTATTCAATAAAAAGTGAAGTGCATGCACACACACACACACACAGGAGTGAATTTAAAACACTATAGCCCATGTAAGCTCAGGGAATTTAGTACTATGGCTATGAAAAGTGAAGTTAGGACTAACTTCCTAAGTCAGATCACTTTATTTTTTGCAACTCTAACTTCATTCTAGAGTCACATGGTTTGATAATCAGAAAAAGTGATTTCTTAATATCTCTGCTTGATTTGAACAGTAATATTGAAATGACTGCCAGGTCTTTAGTGGACACACTTACCTTTCTTCCTGCTAAAAGCACGGTTCATGATGAGGATCAACCAAATAGATGTTCAGTTCAATCACACTTTATATCCTATAAAATTAAGAAAATAGTAAAGCATAAATAAAGGAATGTTGATCAACCTCTTTTATGTAAATTATTTTAATCACAAAGTCTTTTTAAATTTTCTAGATGTTTAAAAACAATATTTCAAAATATCCTGAAGGACAATGGGTAAGAATAAACGTAATACTCAATATTATGAGTGGCACAGCAGATAAGAACAATATATCAAATGAAATTCCTCCAAAGTTCCTTAACTTTTGTCTTTTATCCTATTATACATCTTTCACTAATTATATTTACCTTCAAATTTAAGAATAAAGAAGGTTAACTTTTCCCTGAGCTTGTTGGCAAGAAGTGTGGTAATGTTTTGGGTTATCATTAACAGCAGTGGTGGATAAACAGAAGTCTTCTGATATAAATGGGGGTCATGACCCCCACCCCCAATCAGGCTATGTTTGGCAGCCCTGTGTCCCATGATGCTCCAGACAGCTGCTGCCTATCTGTTGAAACCAAGGCAATGGCATACCTCCCATTCCCCACCCCTGAAGCCAAGGAGGGAGCCTTGATGATCTCTGAGTCACATTCAGGATCATTCATTCCTAGTCTTGAAGAATAGTGCACATTCACAGCCAAATAGCTGTATGGTCCTGTCCTGTGGGATCTAAGAAATCCAAAAGCTGTTCTTCATTTCATCTCATCTCCATCTTCTTCAGTTGAAACTGGCAATGTTTTGCTAGAGTAGCTGATTAGGTCTGCAATTCACATAGATACTAATCTCATCAAAGGGCTATTTGGCCATACCTTTGGTGTTCTCTGCTATATGGATTGGCTGAGAATTTTCCAAATCTTTTAAGTACTGATTACTTTTTGCTTAACAAATTCATTTCCTTCTCACATTTTACTGTAATCAATTAGAAGGAACCAAGCCCCTCCTTCAACATTTTGCTTAGAAATCCCCCCAGCTAAATATCCAATTTTATAGATTGCAAGTTTTACCCTCCACAAAACACTAGAACACAAATACAATTTGGCCAAGTTTTTTGCCACTTTATTACAATGATTACCTTTTCACCGTTGTTCAAAACACATGTTCCACTTTTCGAGACCTTATCAGAATGGCCTTTACCATTCAGATTTCTACCAACATTCTGTTCATGATTATCTATGTATTCTCTAAGAAGATGGAAACTTCCTCTCCAGCTCTCCTCTCACCAGAATCGTCTTTAGTAATCCCTTCAAAATACTCTTGGTTTCTTCTAGCATGCACTTCAAAACTCTTCTAGCTTCCCCCCATTACCCAATTCCAAACCTGTTTCTACATTTTTAGGTGTTTGTTACAGCAGCACCCTACTTCTCAGTAACAATTTTTATTTTGGTCTGCTCAGACTGCCATAACAAGATACCATCAACTGGGTGGCTTAAACAACAGAAATTTATTCCTCACAGTTCTAGAGGCTGGAAGTTTGAGAGTCATACTTTAGGGGGCCAGCATGGTAGGGTTCTAATGAGGACCTTCTTCCTGGCTTGTAAACAGCCACCTTCTGGCTGTCTCCTCACATGACAGAAAGAGAGAGGGCACTCTTATCTCTTCTTGTTCTCATGAGGACGCTAATCCCATCACTGGGGCCCCACCTTTGTGACCTCATCTAAACCTAATTAGCTCCTAAAGGCTCTATCTCCAAATACCAGCACTCTGGGGGAGAGGGCTTCAACATATGAATTTGCAGGGGACACAAACATTCAGTCCGTACACTCTCCATAAATCTACATAGCAATTGAAGCACAGCATAGAAATTAATCTTTATCATAAAGTTGTTATTGCAGTGAAATTACTGCTATCTCTGTCCTTGCACTTCTACTCCCAAGAAAAATTAAAATAGTTAACTGAATTATAAAATATTACTAGGTACTGTTTAGTAGACTTAGATAATGACACAATAATATCAATCTGTTATTCACCCCATACTTTACTCATCTTCTCATGATATATGCTATTAATACAAGATAGGTAGAGAATACATTTTAAGAATTAGAATGCCAAGATAATTATTCCATGTATATTAACAATATAACATGGTTTATTTTCTATAGTATGAAAGATATTACTATTATATATATATATATATGTAACAATTAAAATGACTTTTTTCTACAATTAATTTATTCATTCACTCAGAAATAATTTATTGATCTCCAGTTCCAGGCACTCTGCAAGATGCAAAGAAATACAATAAGGACAAAATATATTCTGTATTCTCCCAAGAGTTACTCTTCACCTAGAACATAACAGACATGATTATTAATTGATCATATCCTCAAGGAATAAGTAAAGATCAAAAACTAGCAGAAAAGGAATATAATGTATCCAAATGTAAGATTCAATTTCTCTGGAAGAATAAAGAGACCAATACCATGATGTCTATTAATCAGCAGATCAAATTCAGTATGCCTCTTCACTACCCAAATCTCATCACTTTTAGGTAGACATTTTCAACAATAGCAGACCATAAAATATAAAGGCATTTAATACTATATAATTTTAAAATCCATGAAATTAAATAATATTGTGCTTTTTAAATTAAGAACAATATAATATAAACTCTTTGGGGACATATAGACAGAAAGTAATAAACCTTAGAATAATTGTATAAAGTTCAGTAGGCCAAATAAGAAGAGTATAAAATAACAGTACAATTCTATGACTCTAAAACACCAGAAGGATTGTTGCCTGCTCACAAAACATGTAGATATAAATGTCAATGAATATCAGATAAGCCATTCTTGTAATGTAACTAAAAAACAATAATTTCACTTTCCAAACACCATTCTTTAGCCTATTTATTTGATCCTATGGTACTCTACACTTCTTTGTAAAACAGATCTTACTTCCCCTCTCTATGCCCATGTATATAGTACAGTGCATGGCACTAAGTCGGCATTCAATATACTTACACCTATTTAATGTATAATAATACATGTTTTGGGCTTCGCTGGTGGTGCAGTGGTTAAGAATCCACCTGCCAATGCAGGGGACAAGGGTTCAAGCCCTGGTCCGGGAAGTTCCCACATGCCGGGGAGCAGTGAAGCCTGTGCGCCACAACTACTGAGCCTGCGCTCTAGAGCCCGCGAGCCACAACTACGGACGCCTGAGTACCTAGAGCCCATGCTCCACAACAAGAGAAGCCAACGCAATGAGAAGCCCACGCACCACAATGAAGAGTAACCCCCGCTCTCCGCAACTAGAGAAAGCACGAACGCAGAAAGGAAGACCCAACGCAGCCAAAAATAAATAAAATAAATAAATAAATTTTAAAACAACAACAAAAATACATGTTTTAATGCACTCTACAGTTGACATAATAAGATATATGTCATTATCAACTTACATTAATAAGTTAAGAAATATAAGTTCTATATAAACCGATTTTACTTCCATTTACAATATAATATAAATCTTTCTGTTTGGATAAACTTTTCGTAAAGATTGTTTTGGTGACTATATACACATGGATGCATCATTGCCCTATCATTAAACAACTATTATTTCTAAATTTTAGCTAAATATATACAAAGGGAATAATTTACATAAAAATTAGCTTTTATTCATTTTTCCCATAAAATAGCATCCCAGAGTAAAAATCACTAGGTATAAAGTATTATTATTTAGGTTTTCTTTTTTTTTTTTTTTAACTAAACATAAAGGGGTTGTAACAATTTACATGGCCATCAGTTATATGACAACACTCATTCAACTTCACATTCCCCAGGATTGACTATTGAATATTGTGTGTCACTGTGTGTATTTGCATGTGCTATATTTTTTATAATCCTGTTTTTAAAATATAAAACTCTTTAAGATTAACAGTGCTATATGGTATGAAAACATACACTGATATCCCAATGAAAAAGAACCACTATCATTCAATAAATAATCCAAACCTTCCTCAGAAATTTATGTTGACACCTCTCCATATATTAAATTCAGCTATGTAGATTTATTTAGACACTTTTGCTTCTGGCCAAGACAGAGTAACAGAGGCTATATTTCTCTTACCATCTGAAACACCTAAAAAATGAAACAAGAGGTATGAAACAATGACTGTTAAGACATTAGACATCAGGCAACAAAGGACAGTGATCCATGAGAAATGAAAAACAAATAAGGTAAGCCCTATGACTTCCCTGGCTTAATGCATGGAGAATGTTTCCAGACTATGGTCCAGGGAGGTGCGACTCAGTTGAACCCCAGCAATCTCCCTGAGTTTTGGAGATATTGCTGAGAATGTGGTGAAATGAAGATGCCTATTTTGCAGTCAAGAGCACTGGAGAGGAAAGAACTCTACCGAAAGCACTAAAGATACCTGCAAAAAATCCTTCTTACAATCGAACTGAGTAATGACAATGACCCAAGACTGAGGAAAGAGCCACCCACAAAATTTAGAGAGAACAGTGCCTGTAGCTCACACAAGAACCAACAGTAAGGAAGGAAAATTTTGAATTCACAGAACTTCAGTTTGATTACTAAGAAGAGTCTCATCTTATCAGTGGGGAAAAATTAAGGCTAGAATAAATGCTGCTTTGGCCTCACCTGACAAATCTTTAAAAACAAGACCCAAAAGAATCAAACTATTTCCAAGTAACTTCTCTATATCCCAAACTATGCTCAAAAGGATTTTAAGGTTAATTAGCACCCAACATGGTAAAATTCACAATACTTGGTATGCAATAAAATGTGTGTGTGTGGGGGGGTGGCTATATATATATATATATATCACATGCAAAGAAGCAGAAAAATACAATCCACAATGGGAAGAAAAATTAATCAAGACTGATCTACAAATGACCTGGATGATGGTAGTGGTAGGCAAGGACATTTAGATATGTTCCATATGCTCAAGAAGCTAGGAGATAGATTAAATAGATACAAAAAAACACCCAAATAGAACTTCTAGAAATGAAAACCACAATGTATAAAGTAAAAAATATACTATATGAGATTAACGGCAGGTAAGACATTGCAGAAGAAAAGAGTAGTGAAATTGAAGACACAGACATAGAAATTATAATGCAACACAGGAAAGTCTAGCTGGCAGGCAGGAAGGAAGAAACAGAGGGAGGGAGGGAGGGAGAAAGGAAAGGAAGGAGGAAAGGAGGAAGGAAGGAAGGGAGGGAGGGAGAAAGGGAGGAAGGGAGAAAGGAAGAGAAGGAGGAAAGGAGGAAGGAAGGAAGGAAGGAGGGAGGGAGGGAGGGAGGGAGAGACAGAGGATCACTGAATTATGGAAAAGCCTCAAGTGGTTGAATAGTCCCTGAAGGAGAGGAGAGAGAAAAATATTTGAAGAAATAAAGGCTGAGAATTTTTCAAATGATGAAAAATATAAACCCAGAGATTCAACAAGCTTAAACCCCAAATATGAGAAACAAAAAGAAAACAACACCATGACACATCATAATCATTGCTCAAATTTAAGAACAAAGAGAAAATCTTAAAAGCAGCCAGAGAAAAGTATGGAGGAACAAAGATTAGGATGGCAGCAGTTTTCACATCTGAAACCCGGCAAACTAGAAGACAGAGGAGCAACATCTTTAAAGTATGCAAAAGATCAAAGCTTGATCAAGAAGAAACAGATAATCTAATTATATACGGGGAACGGTAAGAGTGATTTTTTTTTCCTAAGGCCCATTTTGAATTTCTTTATAAAAAACTATATACATTTTTGCTTTTATCTTTCTTAAGGATCCAGAGGCAAGTAAGTCTGGCTATATTCAAAATACAAATGGAATATTTAAACGTGATCAAGGAAAAAACTCATAATTCATAAATTATTCATAATGTATTGAAATATTACCACTCCAAGTTTAAAGCCAATTGGGAGTTTTAAATCTCCAAATAAAAATTTTTAAATACATTATAAATATTAATAGCAGATGCCATTAGATGAATTCTTTTAATCCCATATTTTAAGTAAAAATCAGTAATCCCATTGACAAAACACCATGAGGCCACTTGGTATTCATTTCCTCTATAAATTTAACCTTTTTAGGCCTAATTTTAAAACAAGTTTGAAGCCAACAATCATTTTTCTAAAATAAATCCAGCATATCCAAGTTTGAAAACTATTTACCAAAGGAAATCCACAGATATTTATAATTTAGTTTAGAAGAAGTTTAGGGTGACTTTTTAATGAATGGCAGTTTCCTGCTTTGCAACCTGCTGCCCAAGCTCTTGTTTTAAAAAACTGTCACACTGTTATGACTAAAGAAACTCTATATGGTATGAATATTAAAAGCTGTAAAGCAGCTGGCTTTGAATTTCATTTTTATCCTTATAAGTACATTTAATATCAAATTTTCCTTGAATTCTTTCAAGGTTAAAAGAAAAAAAAACCTCAGTATTGATTAAAACATGGTTCACATTAATATGTCATACATCACCTTAAAATCCTGTTCACTAAGAGATCAGAGATGATGTTAAAATAATGAAGACTAATCATTAGGTTTAGTTCTTTGCAGGATGGTAAATTAGGTGAAGTTAAAAAAAAAGTTCTTTCTCGTGTGAATGCATATAAGATGCATTTTCTTACTCTCAAAACTTTTGTGTGCTTTTTGAATATATAATCCAGGAAGGTAATCCTGACATGATGTCAGACAATTTTAGATCCTGCATTAACTCCTCCACATTGCTAAATACTCTAAAGCAGTTGCTAACAATTGCAACTTCATTGCTTGCCATGGTAAAGGAAACTTCCAAAATCCTCCTGGGAGAACTCAGCTCATTTTTGACACTCTTAAGGATCTAATTAGTGTCTATTGTAAAGGTTCTCTGCTTAAAACTCCCAATTGTAAGACATCTTATAATATTCTTCTTCATTGTATTGTAGGACTGTAATTTGCAAAGGGCTCTTTGCTTTTGTAGATCATTACTGAGTGCAGCCAAGAAAACTAACCAGTGCACAAACTGAGACATTCCACAGAAGGAGAAGTCACATGATACGTGTTTAAGAGGCTATACATTTATAACTTACTAAGAAATAGCAACATTAGTATTTTCTGAAATTCCTTAACTTGGGATATAAATGCTTATCGTTATTTTCATAACACTGACCCGTATCTCTTAACACTCATAAAAAAGTCCTTCGCCCTTCCAAAAGATACATTTCAAGGCCACGTTATTCGACAAGCATTATAGGAGTGGAAAAGTAAAAATAAGTAGCACATGGTCCCTGCCTTCAATGAACTTATCATCTTTGACACGTAGGCGAGAATGGGTATGGGGCTCCATGGATAGGGAGGAGCCCTATAAAAGAGGTAGATACCCCTGAAAGAGAGAGGAGGAAGCACGGAATGGCTGTTTCGTACAGAGGGGCAGCTTCAGAGTGTATGTGAACAGTCACTTCCCAAATGGGCAAAGGCTAAAGGTGAGGCGGGGGGAAGGGTTTCAGGTTGTAGGGCAGAGCACGTGTGGCACATGCTGATTAGAGCAGAGGGCTCCTAGCCACACTGCTAATCGCCTTCTGGGAGCCATCCACTGGCCCTCCCTGAGGCTCCCAACTAGACTATTGTGCAACACCCTTGACTAGGAGGGGAGGAAGGTCTAAGGACAGCTTTAGCTCTCGATAATGTGGCCAACTCTTCAGAATGGCTTATATATGAGAAAACCTTGACATATAAGGTCCAGAAATACCAGGTCTATGCAACAAAATAAAAAGGGCCTGAATTTCTTCCAATGCCAAGAGTGAAGTCAAAATAAAGGCTACAATGAATCAAAAAGAAAAATGGGCACATACAGCCTATTCTTACTGACACTGAAAGCTATGAAATTTGAACCACTTTATTCTAACAGTAACATTTTCTATTGTAAGAGGATCTGAATGAAGTATATTCAAAAGTCATTTCCAGAGCTAAGCATTGTGCAGTAGTATCCGGACAATAATTATGGCAAAGCTGGGATACCACAGAACTCCGTGCAGGTACTGAGTATCAGCCTGGTGGTGCCGCCACCACTGACCCCCTCCAGAATAAGGTTGTGCCCTTTCAACCAAAAGAGAGAAAGCTCCAGGGAAGGAGATGTAGCGGAAATCTCAAACCACCTGAGCAATCCCAGGGGTATGATGAGTATCCCAATATACTTCCACAAGTGTCTATAAAATCCTGAGCTATACTTTGGCAGGCTTATAGCAGTATATTTCAATAACTAGATCAAGATTTTTCATGAGAACTTCAACCAACGATCAATGAACTATTTCTCTCCCTAGGTTATCTTATGTTCTTAATGGGAGGTCAGTTACCTTTCTCTAAAAGGAAATAATCACAATAAATAAATTATGCTAAGAGAAATATTTTTAAAGACAAAATATTGAAACAAACATTATTTACAAAAGAATACACATGGCTCTCCTATATGTGGACCTAAAGGTAATCTAGGTTTAGCTTCATTTTAAAGGTTAGACTTTGAAGTTCTTTGTACAAATTCTACTGAACATTCTCCTCTTTTTTTAAAACTCACAATACACTGTCTCTCCTTTTTATTTTGATTGTACACAAAAGAATTATCTTTTTAGACCTGCTGTTTTCGTCATTTCACCAAACACTTTGATATCCATATCCTAACTGTGAGTGAGAACTTGTGGGATCCCATTACTGAGGTAACATTATCTTTGGCAAAACTGTCTGAATTCCTTTGAAAGACTAGAATAAAACAGCTTGACTGCTCATTTAATGCTATTATAGTCTAGGACTCAAGACAATGGATTTTAAGACTAGAATTTGTGAAATATATATTGTTTTAAGATTCAGTTGATCTCTACAGACAAAGCAACAATATAAAAATTTTTACTTCAGTTTCAAATTTTCTTCCTTTTATTAGGGTATTTCACTTGAAAGGATTTTTTTCATTTAAATGTCTTGCTTTAATATGATCTTTTTTTTGACATTTTGTATGGTAAGCAGTTTTTATCTTTACATTAAGTTCTAACAATCAGGAATTTATAAATGTGCATAGATTTGCCATTTTAATCACTTTATACAGTTTTGTTTTAAGACAGACAGACAGAGGGAAATTATTCCTTTTACCAGTTCTTAAATCAGCCCTGGAAGAAACTTCTCACATCTTTTCACCTGATATCTAGAGCACCTCACAATGTTAGTGGCTTAGTTAGGAGGGAATTGATGGGCAGGAAATCTAATCCTCCAAAACAGAGCCTCCAAATATCTCCACTCGAAAATTATGCTTTCCTTACTGTTAGAGGCATTACTGTTACTCTTAGAGGCACTACACTTGCCTACACGCAATACTGCTTTGACCACAGTTAATAATGCATTCTGCCTCTGTGACTACAATCAAAACTTCCTATACTGCTTTGACCACAGTTAATAATGCATTCTGCCTCTGTGACTACAATCAAAACTTCCTATTTTTAACTTTAGTGGGACTATGGCAATCTTAAATCTGCTGGTTTCCTTCCTGTGGGCTTTCAACCAGCCTTTCCCATCTAGCTGCCAAAACATTTCTCCTCAGAAATCTCTTTACCTTCATCACCATCTTGACCATGTTGAACTTTACCCTAGCCCTGCGACCCTGGAAAATAACAAAGGTTAAGGAAATCCCCCATCCCTCTGTGTTCTGGAAATGGCTTGCTACAAAGAACCACCCTTCCCTACAAGACTTAGATAAGATTTAGGGCACTCCCCTGTTTATCCAGGACAAGGCCAGACTTTGACCCTCCAAATTCCCATTCTTTGCTTCATTAATGATTAGCTGAACTGTTTGTGCCACTGACCAATCTGGACAAAAGACCTGCTACCTTGATTTGACCAAACTTTAGCTAAGCTTCTCTCCTTCCCCCAGGCTCCTCTGACCCACTCTCAGCCTAGCAGCCTCAACCCTTCCTTCATAGTCTCCTCTAAGAAGAGGCTGACCTCACAGTAAAACATTCTCTGGTCTATTGTCCCCAGTTGTACCATCCTCACTCATCCTACCTTCCCACCCACATCCCATTCTTTCCAGCCTTGGTTACTCCTCCTTATAAGAGAAAAGCCCTTTTCTGCCTAGCCTTTGAGATGCCTGAGATGATCCTATGCTTGGCATATTCTCCCTACCACAATCATCCACTCCCCTTATTGCACTAATATTTTCAAATAAGGTCTCTCCTTATCTAAATCTGGATTTATTTTTTATTTGACACTCCATTTAACCATACTCACAAGGAGTTCTGGCAACTAACATCAACCTACCTCATTGAATTAATTTGCAAACTTTCGTTTGAATATATCTACTCAAATGGAGCTAGCCCTCTCATTCTCTTGCACTCATGGGTGCTTTCATTTCAGCATCAAATGAATTGCAAAATCATTTTGCAATCCTAGAAAAGTAAATGTATCTTAGTTTTTTAAATTTTGTTATTTTTGCATCCCTAGAAGCATCTAGTTCATACCCAGAGTAAATATCTGTTTAATTACAAAGTGAATTAACAAGTTGTTTTCTAAAACAATATACATTTTATCGTAATACAAACATATATCTTAGCTCCCAAAATCTGTTGAAAATGTACAACTAATTTGAAGATATTTTGTTAGGAAAATTTCTAAGATTGTTTAGTAATCCGATTAACAAAGCTACAATCTTACCTTATTACATACATAGTACAGGACTGTGATAAATTATGCAAATAAAGACAATGCACTTACTTTTTCATCAAAGAAAACATTATAAACAAGCTTATAATGATAATAGCCATGATGATTCTCTGACAAAAGAACTATTTCCTTTGTTAAACAGGAAGAAATCTATTGAAATAATATATTTGCTGAAACAATATAAATTAATGAATAATTTGATAAAACCACATATATTTTCAGACTGGAGTCCAGCAAACACTGTGATTGTTCCAATACCAAAAACATGAAGAAAAAATTTACTCTAATAAGGCAAATATTCTTTATCTAGGTTAAACTTTTCATAGAAACAAAATTCTAAGAATAGAAGGAAATGGAGATAGTATCTACTTAAGGACAAAGGAGGAAATATTTGTAAGTGAGAAAAGAGTAAGAAGTCATTAATAAGTGAACCAAATGGAAAATATCAGTATGAAAGCATAATGCCTGAAATTGTAAAAAGCCATAAAAATGGACTAAGTTGCAAAATAGGTAAAATTTATAGATGAATTACTGAGCACAAAGATTAAATGGAGAAACCCTCCTAGGGGACTATGAAAAGAGTGAAGAGATATATCAAAGAAATACTGAGAGAGTTAGAGGATAGAAATAAAAGTGCCAAAATCTAGATCCTGGCAATACCAGAAAGAAAAATAAAAAGAGAGAAAAAAGATAGTTAAAAAAAATTATGAAGTGGATTTTCACAGAATTAAAATTGATTATGAAAAATGTCAAATTGAAAGTTTCAGACTTAAGCATATTATACTATTTACTTAAGCATATTATACTATTTACATATTTAGACTATTCTAAAATTTAGAATAGTAAATGCAAGACAAAATATACAATACATGCAGGCAGAAATAGATTGCCTAAATAGCAACAAGCACCAAATTAATAATAAACTTCATAACAGTAACAAAGGATGCAAAAAAGACAAGTAAGCAATATTTTCAAGGTATACTGAAAGAAAAGAACTTTGAACTATGAATGTTATATGGAGTAACTATAATATAATATAATGTGAGGGAGTAATAACTACATTGAAGACAAACAATGCCTCAGAGTTATTACCACTGAAAACATACTTTTTTAGTATTCTGAGGTAATGGGGGGGTTAGGATTTCAACATACGAATTTTGATAGGACACAATTCAACTCTTCACAGCTACTGTGAGATAGTGTATTTAAAATAAGCATGTGGGACTTCCCTGGCAGTCCAGTGGTGAAGACTTTGCCTTCCAATGCAAGGGGAGCAGGTTTGATCCCTGGTCCGGGAGCTAAGATCACACATGCCTCATGGTCAAAAAACCGAAACATAAAACGGAAGCAATATTGTAACAAGTTCAATAAAGACTTTAAAAATGGTCCACTCACATCAAAAAAATAAATAAATAAAATAAAAAAATAAATAAATATAATAATCATGATAATATGAGGTTTATGCCAAGGATGCAAGGATTGTTCAATATAAGAAAATTTGCCAATATAATTAAGCACATTAACAGGCTGATTGAGAAAAGATGTAATTAACTCAATAAATGCACAATAAACTTTTTTCAGTTTGAAAAAACTTTTACAGAATTAAAAAGAAAAAAAGTATCCCTTAACAAACTAGAAAGGATGACAATCTTCTTCACTTGGTAATCTTCACCATTTATCACACTTAATGGAGAATATTAAGATACTTTTAAGCCTGGGAGCAAAATAAACCTTGTACCATGGTACCAAAGGTACTTGCTCCTGCCATAGCAGGAAAGAAAAAGATATGAGTGTGATGAATGGAAGGGATGAGATAAAACTAATATTAATTACAGATGATATGACTACCCATCTTTTAAAGTCTGCAGAATACCTATTAGAATTAATACTGAGAGTTCAGCAAAATTGCCATATACAAAATCAACTTATAAAAATGAATAGTATTACTCTATACCTATAATAGCTAGCATGATCAAAAATGAAATATTATTCACTATAGGAATAAAACTATAAAGTATCTTGGAAATTAATATAAAAAATTCTTACAATTTCTATGGAGAAAACAGTTTAAACTTGTATATAAACAAAGATAATTTACACAAATGGATATATTTCTTGCTCTGAGCAACATAACTTAATGTTATAAAAATATCAATTATGGGCTTCCCTGGTGGCGCAGTGGTTGAGAGTCCGCCTGCCGATGCAGGGGACATGGGTTCGTGCCCCGGTCCGGGAGGATCCCACGTGCCGCGGAGCGGCTGGGCCCGTGAGCCATGGCCACTGAGCCTGCGCGTCCGGAGCCTGTGCTCCGCAACTGGAGAGGCCACAACAGTGAGAGGCCCGCGTACCGCAAAAAAAAAAAAAAAAAGAAAATCAATTATTTCCCAAATAATTTATATATCCAAAACATATAATCAAAACTTCCAACTGGATTTAGTAACTTGTGAAAATGCATTGCATATAAAAGAGAGTAATTTACTGTAAACTTATTCTAAAATTATTTATTCTTCCATATAAATGTCCACATAAAATTTCCTCCATATGTTTTAGCATCTGTCTAAACTTATTCTAATATTTATATGATATAATAAATGTTTAGAAATAATTAAATTACCCTTTAAAAAAGTTTAAAAAGAAATCCTAAGTGATATAAAAACATATATATTGTAAAATTATTGTAATAAAAACAGTAATAACATTGGCAGGAAATCCAAGAAGTGGATTGGAATAAAGAGTTCATAAATATCCCTGAAAGATGGGATCTTAATTCTGATTAAGGGTAGAATCTTAATATATGATTAAGAGGACATCATAAATCCAAGGATATGCTCTTTAACAGATGGTATTCAGAAATTTGGCTCATATGGAGGGGGGGAAAAAAACATTTTATCCCTAACACTACACAAAGTTGGGATCCAAATGCATTAATAACTTTATGAGTAAGAAAAAAAGCCTATAAAATATAAGAAAATACAAAAAGAATATCATTTTGACCTAGAGCAAGAAAAGAATTTCTTGAAAAAAAATGCAAAAATAGAAATAAATTTGATTACATCATAATTAAAGATTTAATTTCAGAAAAGGTAACCATGAAAGAGGTAATCAACAAATGACAATTCTGAGAAAAGATATGTTCTCTCTCTAAATCTGATAATAACTAATATCTAAAATATAAAAAGGCTTTCCTAAAAATCAATTTTAAAAAGTCAGTGACTGCTCCCCACAAAAATGGACAAACAATAAGAACTATCAATTTGTTGAACAACCCAAAAGGCTAAGAAGCATATAAACGGATGCTCAAATTTATTAGTAATCACCAAAATTCAAATTTAAACCATATTACTTTATATTAATTTGATTGGCAAAGTTAGAAAATTGTATAATGCCAAGTATTGGTGATTTTGAGAGGTTATAACAATGGTTCTCATATTCACATGCTCATTAGAATCACCTGGGAAGGGCTTCCCTGGTGGCGCAGTGGTTGAGAGTACGCCTGCCGATCAGGGGGCATGGGTTCGTGCCCCGGTCCGGGAGGATCCCACGTGCCGCGGAGCGGCTGGGCCCGTGAGCCGTGGCCGCTGAGCCTGCGCGTCCGGAGCCTGTGCTCCGCAATGGGAGAGGCCACAGCAGTGAGAGGCCCGCATACCGCAAAATAAATAAATAAATAAATATAAGAATCACCTGGGAAGATTAAAAACTATTACATGTCAAAAATTCACTCTGTCTATATCAATCAGAATATAGGCTCCTGACTTGAATATTTTTAAAGAACCCTCCTGGTAATTCTAACATGCAAGGAGAGTTGAAGAAAACTAGGATATAGTAACCTTCAGGCACTAATAGGGACAATTTATAAATAGCGTGGCTCATTTGAAGAACAATCTATAGTGCTTAAACAAATTTAATGTTCACATACCCGATAACTCAGAAACTCTGTTCCTGAGTATTCATCCCAAAGAAATTCTCACAGGTCCACAAAGGACTTCTGTGAGAAATCTCATTAATGTTTGAGGTGGTAAGGGGCTGGAGGCATTCTGATTGTCTATCACCAGTAGAAGAGACAGGCAAAATGTGGCAGGGGTACATCAAGGAGTACTCTGTAGAATGGTCAATTGAAAATGATGATTAAATGTGTGCATGACAAAATGAGTGGATCTTAGAAACAATGCTGATTACAACAAACAAGATGGTGAACCAGATAATCCCCAAATTAAACAATGCTTATATACAAAACAATACCAATTTTAAAAGAATAAATACAAACAAAAAAATATGTACATGAAACAACTGAGTATGCTGAAGAGGGGGAAAGGGATAAAAAATGTGCATAAAAGGTAACAAATCAGAGGAAAGACAGTGACTTTGAACAGCCCTAAGGAGTATGATTATTTCAATACCTTGCACCTGCTATCAATATATAAATCTTGGTATAAGGCTGGCATTACCATGCCATTTTTCTTTATTCAGTCACCCAGGGTACATGGAGTCTTGTGGTACATTTATGGGGTGACGTCAGCACCCCTGCCCTTCAGTACAGGAAAATGCCGAAGCTCATTTAAGATTGGAAAAAATTATCTTCCATACAACGGAGGCATCTAGACTGGGCTGAGATGATTGATGTCAGCCCGTTCATACCCCCTCAATTTTTTCTATCTCCATTAGTCAATTGGGCAATGGTGATTACCCACTTTAAGGTTGAGATCCAAATACCCAGACATCAATCTCTGCCTATTCTCTTCATCTTCTCTCTTATCTCAGAGGAACAGGAACATCTTCCCACTCCCTACACTTGTGTTCTTTGTTCTACTTTAATCCTAGTTCTTTCTAATTCTTGAGCATCATTAACATCCTCATTCCACCAAGAGATGGAAATCATTAGAGTTACAGATTTCTCTTTTAACTTTTGCCACAAAGTTCTTGAAATTCTGGTTACTTTTTCCACTGTGTCATGTCTTCAGACCCTTTGCAATATTTTTTTATTTATATTTCAAAGAGAGAGCTAGCCAGTCTAATTGATGGATGGATATGGAAAGTAAGAGAAAGGGAATTCAAGGACAACTTTCTTTTCTCTTTTTAGATGAGTAAATCATAGTACATTTATTGAGAAAGGGACACTTGCGGAAACAAAGGTTGGAAAATGGAATTCAAGACTTGTTTCAGATGTTAGTTCTGAGATATCTATTAGACATCTAAGAAGCTGAGTGAATGGTTAGATATAGGAGTCTGGGACTGGCAGGCAGGGTAGGAGTAGAAATATAATTTGTGAAGTAACCAGTTTATAGATGATGAGGTCAGCTAGGAAGTGTGTACAAATGGAGAAATGATAATTGAGCCCACAGGCATGCCAGATTTTATAAATTAGGCAGAATAAGATTAAGCTGGGAGATGGTTAAGAAACAGCCCCTGAAGTCAAATGAAAACCAAGAAATTGTGCATTTCTGGCATCCAAATGAAGAAATTTTCATTAAGAGAAGATTAAATAATACTGACATGTCTACAAAGGGGAAATCTGAGAAATGGCTATCAGTTTCACAACATGGAGACTATCAGTGACTTTTGCATTGTAGTTTCAGGGGTGAAGGGGCTAAGACAGCTTGATTGGTGTTGGTTCATGAGAGAAGAAGTGAGGGAGCAGAGAAAGCAAGTGGAGAAACTCATGGAATTCTTCTATAAAGGGAAGCAAGAAATAAGGCAGGACTTAAGGGTGACGAACTCAAGGAATAGATATTAATTGGGTACTACTGCATGTGTATTTAGGCTGATGGGAACGTATCTTTAACGGGAGAAAATTGATGATACAGAAAAGAGAAGGGATAAATGCAGGAACAAATTCCTTGAACAGGCATTCATAAAGGAATATGGTTGAATCCACAAATGAAGTGACTGTCCTTAGATAAAAGGAGAGGTAGTTCACTCATAACAGAAAGGAAGGCTGAGTCATTGGAACATATAAAAATCCTTGGTAGTTCAGTAGATTTAGTGGTGAGAAAAATATGGAATTTCTCATCTAATTGCATGTATTTTATCAGTTAAATAAAAAGCAGGTTCTTACCTCTGAGTGAGGAAGATGAAGGGATGTAAGGATTAAAGAAGGGAAAAGAAGAGGAGAAGAGGGGTCAGAAAATAGTCATCTCGAAGAAAAGAGCAAATTGAAGAGACAAAGCAGTTGAATTTCTGGGCTTTTGTAATGATCTGATGAGGACTTCAGTCTAAACATAAAGTCAGACTAATCAGCATGTGAGTTTTTGTGTGTTTGTTTCAGCCTCTTGATCTACTTAAGCGTAGAAGAGTTCGGAGTTGGACTATAAAAATCTTAGTTGGTGAGAACTGCAGAAGATAAAATGAGAAAATACTTTTAAGCAAGGTGGGTTTGAAAAGTTTATAAATATGTTAGGGAAAAACAGTCTCTTTCTAGTCCTTGGCATTTTTAATATCTAACAAGGAGACTTGAACCATGTGATGTGAGTTCATCTCCTTATTTTGCATTCTTGTATCATAAAACTGCTGTCAGGCACAACCTGGTCAGCTAGCTCTGCTTTCAGTCCAGTGACCTGGAGGTGAAAAGCCTCCTGATTTTGCGATTTCTCTGCAGAAACACACACTTGCTTCTGGATTTGGTGCTTGCTTTCCTTTTGTTATTCTTAACGTATAAAAAGAGGAGTCACGAAAGCCTAAGCTTCAGATTTAGTGACAACCAGACAGAGAACAAGTTTGTCTGGGAATAACAAGAATGGTTGGTCCATAGCCTTCTTTTATTTAGAAAGCTAAATGTGAGTATTAGAATATATTAAATATTGTAGTGTGTATACTTACTTTTAATGGTCCAAAATTATAAAAATACTCAAATAATTACAAAAACATTCATCTTAATTCTACACATCTTTATTTTTTTTAAATTTACTCTACTCATTAGAGAAATATTGTATTGTAAACATAATATTTAAAAGCATAAATTGAGGTCCATCCATCTTTGCTTTTAGATTAAAACTTTAATTTACTGTATGTTATGACATACATTTCTATCTTGCATAGAAACCAAGTGCTTCAGTGCATTTGAAATGCCTTGATGCAATTTAAATTTTATTCCTCTTTCTCCTAGTACACCCTAGAAGGGATATCAAAGATAAAAAAATAACTGAGAAGAGAGGTAAGATGTACATTTCCCAGTGAACTTCTTTACAAAGTGTAGAGCAAAGAACACTTTACAAACATTGTGCTTTCAGTTATGGCATTAATATTGAGAATAATATTAATATGGAGAATAAGAAGCCTAAATTAAAATAAGCATTTTTTTAATTATGGAAATATTGGCAAAGTATAAGCACATTTTAAGTGCTGGAATTTATCCACTTAACTCATCTAACAGAATCATAAGCAGATAATCATTACTTAATGATAAAAATGCAGTATATACACCATTACAAAGAAGTCCTGTCTTGGTGGAGGTGAAATCAAAACGTCCTTTCACAGAGAAACAAATCTGGAGTTTTCTCATGTTCCCCAGTGCTTTTTTTTTTTTATATATTAACATTCTGTTCTCATAATGCAAACTGTATGTGACAATATGCAGCCCAACTCATTCCCTTAACATTACACAAATGTGCTCACTCAGCAGTCCAACAAAGTGACTGAATTGTTGTGAATGTCTTTGATCACTTCTATGCCAATGATGGCCAGGTAAAGTAAAACAACAATGTGTCTTTCCTTTGCAATGTATGTTTTTTAGATCATAAACTGTTAGAAAAAAATCAGTAGAAAACTAGTTCTTAAAAAAATTTAAATTCAGAAATCATTAACCAAAATATAAGGTCAGTAGTTAAGACACTAGTGCTGCTTTTGTTTTAAGCTAAAAAGAGTCACTGCATTTCGCAGTTATTAAATGAGTGCATATACTCATTTACTAACTGAGTGATTTGCTACAAGGAAAGGTAAAACCTCATCCTTGCTTGGGAGAAATCAGGAACTGAGAGAGGGGAATGTTGCTGAAGCTTAATGATCTTCAGCTGTGAGACAGATGGAGCTTCAGACTGAATTGGAAATCTTTTTGAATAGTGAAGTTGGAGCTCCCGAAACATGGAGGAATTCTACCCTTGCTTCTGCTGGGTTTGGATTATGGAAGAACAATTCCTTCTGAAAGTTTAATAAGTCCAAATATACCTACTAAACAGAAAATATCTTTCCATTAGAAAAGAAATCTCATGTTCTCATACCTTCTATTTCTTTTATATTAAGTAAAACATTCTAAATTGAAGAGAGTTAAAGAAAATGATAGTGATACATCTTAGTCCACAGATGCACTGATTTTTGCAATTGAGAAAAAATATATAATTGCATATATGTAGATAATGTATATATTTAGATATTTAGATAATTTAGATAATGTACATATTTATATAGTGATTAAACAAACACTGCTTTTTTAATATTAGAGAGTCACTACAAAATTTGCATGGTCAACTAGTTTCTTCTATCTAGTTATTCCATATCACAATTATTCTTCTAATTCAAAATACTAACTAGAAATTGATCAAAAATATAGTATAACTATGTGTAATTTAACTGTATTATGTACATACTATATGTATGTACTTAATGCTTGAATATTATTCATCATAAACCAATAAACAATTACATATTTTAAATATTAAGATTAAAAACAGTAATTTGATAACAAATAAATCTGAATCTGAAAGTTTCTACTTTATCTATTGAAAACAGAATTATTTTTGTCATATTCTGGAAATTCTAAATCACCTGGTATGATGCCAGAAATATAGTGCAAGAACACTAAAATATCTTTCTTAATGGTATTAATGATAATGTAATACATATTTTCAGTGTTTTTTTCATATTATATACATTATTAATATTATTTTAGGTAATCATCAATTTGCATATGTAAACCATACATATTGCAACATTGGTTAGATTTAGAGAAATTGAATTAGCTGAAATCTAAATGTATACTATTAGGAAAGAAGAAGGGAAGGAAAGTGAATCAGAGACAGAACAACTTTCTAAATACCTGAATGAATGAAAAAAAGAAACTCTATAGAGGCCATCTGAACTACTGCTACACTTCCTTTAAAGTTCAAACAAAACCAATTTCTCACTGAATTTGCCAATAATGTGGCGATAATTCATTTTGGTCATAGTCTCATATAACCCTTCCAATGCATTATTTCCAGGCATGATTTCAAGACTCTGAATCCTAGAGTAGCGATGGCAATTGCTTTGCAATCCTTTGCATTAGCAGAAATGCATTCTCATTTGGTAGACCTATAGCAGAAATATCCATTTTAATTTTCCAGCTTTATCGTTGTGCTGCATACCCTGCACTACACACACCAACCCACGGAAGCGATGATATCTCACAATGCTCAAGCCATCTGTATTCTCATACTGTTATATGTTGAGTTCCATAATGCTGTTACTAGAAGTATATTTACTACCCAATTAGTATTCATTCCACACAATTTCTTTAGCAAGAAAAATACATAGACATATGGGGAGGCAGGCCAAAGCTGAAGCTCACAGACAGAGATTCAATGGGGGGTGGACAGGAATACAGAGAAAACTTATGGACGAAGGAAGAAGAGAAAATAGTAAAACAAATTTCCTACCCCTCAGGTTAACTTTACTATATGACGAGATAAATGAAAGCAGAGTTACTATAAGGGCTAACATATTTTTACAGGATAAATATTCTGTTTCTCTGCAAGGCTGGGGAAAACAAAGGTGAGACATGATAAACACTAAATTTAAGAATAATGTGTGATTCACTAAACATCTACTGTGCGCCTATTTTGTGTCAGGCTCTGTATAACTAGGTGCTTTCACATATGTTCTTGTTTAATACAGCCATTGTCTGAAGCAGGTAATACTATTTATACATGAATATGCGGAGATCCATGTAGGTTTTAAATATTCCCCAGATCAGGGCTTCCCTGGTGGCGCAGTGGTTGAGAGTCCGCCTGCCGATGCAGGGGACATGGGTTCGTGCCCCGGTCTGGGAAGATCCCACATGCCGTGGAGCGGCTGGGCCCGTGAGCCATGGCCGCTGAGCCTGCGTGTCCGGAGCCTGTGCTCCGCAGCGGGAGAGGCCACAAGAGTAAGAGGCCCACGTACCGCAAAAAAAAAAAAAAAAAAAAAAAAAAATTCCCCAGATCAAACAGCTGGTAAGAGACACATTAAATATCTAACCCTGGGTCTTATAATGGCAAGTTCAGGAGACTTTTACACTATATTACAAATACCATATGAATGAACATATCTTTGTCTGGAAGGTAGACAGGAGATATATTTATTACATAAAATATTTCTGTTATTAATTTATTCATTTTTTACTGATGTGAGAAAGTTTTTTTTTATGGTATAGTGGAACTAAAATTGGGGTTGCAAAGGAAGAAAAGAATATAGGTCCTGATTGATTGTAATAATGTAGGTCGAAGAGTTATACAGATATTTCTTAAAACTAGATAAGTTATAATTAGCAGTGCTACTTCACACACGCTATCAAACATCTATCTAAACTTTTTATCACAGATCTTCTAGGGTGCTCATAATTTTCTCTTTCACCACTATGAGATCAAAATATCTGAGAAATTCCACTATCTCAGAATCCAAACCATATCTCTCTGACTTAACCTCTTATTTCTTGACTTGACACAGACTACATGCTCTGATGTTTCCAATTATGTGTTCAATCTAGGTATCTGATTTTTGCTTTAACCTGCATGAACTTTGTATTCCTATAGTAAAGTCAGTTACTGATATTTTATGTTATGTCTTACACTGAATGAAATGGATTTAAATTCTGTCTCCCAAGGATGTCTTATGATCAATGGTAAGACAGCAAGGCACGTGTAGAGGGTCATACAGTCTATGGGTACGGAATAAACAGAATCAATGGGTTAACAGAGTAACTAAAATTCTCACCTCAGTCTCATTTTCAGGGAGCTCTGAAGAGTTTATATACCATATATTTGGCATCTAGTGTGTGCCTGGCAATGACTAGTGCTTTAAATATAGCATCTCATTTACTTCTCAAAATAATATTCTCAGAGTGGTAGCAATTCAACATGTCCACATCTGGACTAATGTAGCAAAATAATTTACCCAAATCTATATGTCAATCAAAGTGGCAGAGTCAGAATTCTATGGTAAGTTGATGTGACTCTTACGGACATGTTTAAACTTCTTACTATATAGGGCTGATTCTCACCTTGGATTTATTATTATAAAGCAGATTCCTTCTAAATTACCACTGTGTACAATGACAGTGCCAGAGCAACTCTTATTCCCAAAGCTGTTAGACATCTAGCAAGAAATACCAATACATCATTAAGTAAAATCATGCTTCACTTACACAAGTTCAAAAAAACTTTCTTTGCATATAAATTGAAATTTAATGCTTTAAAATCTTGTCTAGTTATCATGTAGTGGGATGAGAGGATCCTAGAGGAAATAACAAGCACAAATACTGAAAAGATTTAGACCACACAAGTCACTTGTGGCAGAGAAAGACAGACAAGTCACCTACACCCAGTCAGAACAGCAGAATCCAAACAAAAAAACCCAGGAAACAAGGCTGAACTCAGAATCTAGGAAGTTAGAAATACTATTTCCTACGCACGTTTGTATACTGCCATCTTAGAGTTGCCAAACTTGGACTCAGTTTGTCTTACTTAGGATGCTTTGCGAATGCAAGTAACAGACTGACTAAAAGTGGCTTGCGTAATAGGGGCTTATCATCTCACATTAACAAGAAATCTGAAGGCAATGTTTCCCAGGTTGGTAAATACAAACACATAGATGTCATCAAAGACCCTAGTGCTTTCAATTCGTCTGCTCTCTCATCCTCAGCATGTTGCCTTTTGTCTTAGGTTATTCCTAAGTCACAAAATGACTGCCCCTATTTACCTAAAAACACACAAATGTAGCTAGAAGAGTATTTCATTTTCTCCTAGGAAAAAATCCCCACAAACTTTCTAGAAGCTTCTAAAGAGAATTGGTTCTCACGACTAGAACACACTTGTAACCAAGCACAGGAAAGTAAATATCAGAAATTTTAGCTTCTAGGTTGGTTCATCCATAAGAAAGGATGGGAGGCTGGCTGAGGATATGCAGCCAATAATGTCTACTCCATGTAAATCTATAATCATAAACAATCATAAAGATCTTAAACGACCATTCCTTGCAACAGATGCTGAATTAAATCTTAAAATTACATGACATGTTAAGTTTTGTTTTACTGCCTTTCCCCATCAGGAGGTTAAGAAACTTGTTTCAATTTGTAGGATTAGTAATAAATTTAAAATGGAAAAAATAGTAGAAGAATAGACAAGAATAAAATGAAAATATGCTTGGTCATGCCAAACCATACCAACTTAAACGTCTTAAAAATGAGATTTCTGTTAAAAAATGGTAGTGGGCACTAAGTGCCCTAATCCGGGATCATGACAGACCTGGAAAGGAGTCTATGGTAGGAAGTTAAAAGAATTATGCAGAGGCCTGAAACACACCTCTTGCACTGCTAATCCTCTGTCTCTCAAAATTACTATATTTATTTTTTAATCAAAGTTAATGACTGCTAAAACATTTGGTATACAGTCTTCTAGTAGAGTGGATAAACATAGCCCTTGCTTTAGCTACTTGTAAATGAGCCTCTCGAGTCCCCTCGTATTTATTGTCTTTGAATTACTCTCCCAATTATTCACTATGAAACACATCCTATGTCTTCCTTGTCTGCTTTTAATGTCTTTTTAACAATTCTTAATTTGTTTTTTAAGTTATTTTTGTTTTTGATTTTCATTCATCGAGGGACCTGGATGGATGGCAAGACAGAGTTAGCAACCTGAGGAGGGAACCTTAGAACTGAGATAAGGTGGAGTGGAATCGACTTCAAGGATTAGGCACCAACCAAAGTGAGAAACAATACAGGGCGTGGGATCCATAAATAATAATATTAAGAGACTCGACGTTCTGTCTCTGCATGAAGTAGAAACCTGTTCCTCTTTGATCATTAGAAAGTTATTCATTACAAATTTGACAAAATGATGAGGATATTAACATTAAAAAAAACAGCAGGTGACAATCAGTTGGAATCTGTTTTGGGAATTCCTTCGTATTCTTACAATTCTATTTATTCAAAATTGACTGTTTGTTAGAAAAGATTCTTTAATAAAAAAAATTTTTTTGTAAGATAAACTCAGTTTTAGGTAGAAAGATACAGATTATTTTTGTAGAACCTGTCTATATCCTGCTGATCTAGAATACACAACCTTAGAATTTCAATAAAAATGTATTGACTGCTTTTGATGGAACAAGCACTGAGCTGGGCATTTTCCAGCACAGCAGCTCAGTTATGTGCTGATGTGCTTACAACTGAAAAGAATATGGCATACACAAAAATCACTATGACACAATGTGGTCATGGAAAACGGCCATGTATCTATGAGCTAGAAGTTCAATGACGGCAGAAATCAATCATGGCTGGTTTAACGGAGGAGCCAGCTTTTCCAATTAAATTTAGGGTAGAAAAAATTGTTTGACAGATACCGATATTGGATATTGATCAAGGAAAATGTGTTTTACCAGTATTAATCTGACAGCAGAGAAGAGGATAATTTGAATAAGGAGTTTACAAGGCAGGGAAATCAGCTAAGGGTGTACTGCAATGGTCTGTGCCAGAGGTAAGGCCTAAGTAGAACTAGAAAGGGGGGTAAGGATGCCAGAAACTGGTGTGGCACTAGGAGAAAAAATGGAATGCCACAGCGGATTTTTAAAAATCTTTCTAGAGCTATCTTTTGGAGAAGAAAACATGTTCAACTGACTTACTGGGAGAAAGTATACATGTGATTAGAACGATTACTCTGATATATTTTGAATTTCATTCTCAGATACAATTAAAATTAGAAGTTCACATATTTTTTAGTTTAAGATCTTTTATAAAATTGTTTTTTAACAAAAGAGTCTTTCAAAGAACTGTATCCCAGTTTGTAACCTAAACTTCTAAGAATATAAACTGATAAAATACTGTTCTAAGTGAGAAATACTTCATTTTAACTTCATATTTGCTTCACTCCTTATGTTCTAGAGTTGCAACTATTACATTTGTTTTTCTTATGGTGAAATGGCAGCCATTGTGTTTAACGTTGATTAAAATGCCTTAGAGAGTTACCATTTAATGTCTGCAATGGGATGTATGTAGCTTTAGATCAGATGATGAACATTCAGAAGCCTTCAAGAATCAGGAGGTAAAATAAACAGGAAAATCAGGCCAGCTGCAACACAATAGGGGCAGTGGGCCTCTTGAGGAATCTCTTGGGATATTCAGACCCAAGCTGTCCGGTCTATCCTATTTTCCGCAAAGAACCTCGGCATTTACCTAGTTTCCAAAGTAATACAAAAAAAGGTTTCCAGGTACTTTACATACTTTCTCTGAAAACAAAAGTTTCTTGGAAAGCGTCTTTTGTATTATTTTTACAAATATAACATCTAAGTATCTTTTTATTTAGAAAGCAAAGTGGTCATATACAATCACAATTTTATTAATTCCTTCACTCTTCATTTTATAAAAGCCCAGAATGTGGCTAATAATTAATGTTAATGATTTTATGTATGACCTAAGGACTCAAGTGCTTTAACTCCATTTACCAGAGGTGACTAAACATCATAAACAAAGATCAAGATAACAACAAAAAGAAGCTACATTACTTTATAAACAGAAAATTGTATTTATTTATGAGGTCTCTATATTTTATTCAAAAACATCAAAAGGGGCTTCCCTGGTGGCGCAGTGGTTGAGAGTCCACCTGCCGATGCAGGGGACACGGGTTCGTGCCCCGTTCCGGGAGGATCCCACATGCCGCAGAGCGGCTGGGCCCGTGAGCCATGGCCGCTGAGCCTGCGCGTCCGGAGCCTGTGCTCCGCAACGGGAGAGGCCACAGTGAGAGGACCGCGTACCGCAAGAAAAAAAAAAAAAAAAAAATCAAAAGGAAGAAAATTAATTTTGACATTTATATATAAATTTAAAATGCCACCAGTTTTAATTCCAAATATGTTCATTATTTTATTTTTCACAAATAATATAACCTCTGTAATTATTAGAATAATTTTACTGACATTCTAAAAATAAAAGAATATTATTAGCTGACATTTGATATTTTTAACCTAGTTTTTTTTTTTAATTAATTAATTTTATTTATTTATTTTTGGCTGTGTTGGGTCTTCGTTGCTGCGTGTGGGCTTTCTCTAGTTGTGGCGAGCAGGGGCTACTCTTTGTTGTGATGCATGGGCTTCTCATTGTGGTGGCTTCTCTTGTTGCAGAGCATGGGCTCTAAGCGCACGGGCTTCAGTAGTTGCAGCACGCGGGCTCAGTAGTTGTGGCTCATGGGCTCTAGAGCACAGGCTCAGTAGTTGTGGCTCACGGGCTTAGCTGCCCTGCGGCATGGGGGATCTTCCCAGACCAGGGCTCGAACCCGTGTCCCCTGCATTGGCAGGCGAATTCTTAACCATTGCGCCACCAGGAAAGCCTCACCTAGTTTTTTAAAAGGCTATTTTTCACGTTTTGAAAACCAATGATCTTAACCCATCAACCCATCACTGTAAAGTCTAATTCAAAATGTTTGCTTGTTCAGTAAACAGAAGAAGCCATTTTATATCTGTTGCATTATTTTAAACTTACAAAGCTCTATCGATCAGAGCTCTTTCAGTTCCAAATAAAGAAAAATCAATTTTAGCTTAAGCAAGAAAAGGAGGGTCTTTATTGAGTCATTTAACCAAACCACAGAAGATGGAAAGCACAAGGTTGTACAGCACTGGGCTCAAGATGGACCAGACAATATCAGCCTCTCTGATCATCATTTGGGTTAACTTTAATTAAGGTAATATGTCTGAAAAAGATATATATATATATATGTATATATATGTATAACTGAATCACTCTGCTGTATGCCTAAAACATTGTAAAAGAGCTTGTAGAGGATCTGATATATAGCTATCATTTATCACATATGCAAGAGACTATAAGAGAAATCTTGTGGTTTCTTCTAAATACAGGGATTCTGGAAGGATCAAACATATGGGCAAGTATTTTGTAAACATTAAAGAGCCATGTAGATTTCAGTTATACTATAATCATCTCCACACTTTGATGTGTAGTGTGCCAACCCCGTCCTCCACCTGTCCCAACAGGGCTTTCAATGCTATTCGAATGTATCTGCTCTCTGTGTAAGCAACCCAGGGTAGAGGTCACTTCTTACATCTCCCTCTCCCCATCCCTCCTCCTACAGTTCCTAACACCACGCTAAGCACAGAGTAAAGGCCCAACATACATCTCAGAACTGATTAATAGATCATGATTCACTCATCACCTTGTCATCAATAGAAATGGAAATTCCCAATGAGGGTATAGGTAGAATTTAATCTTTTATTCTACCAGAAATAGTCCTTATAGTATTGAGTAATGAAGTACATGATTATTAACGGTTCTGCTTTCAAGTTGATAACAATTATGTCTAAATGTCTTGAATACCTTCTTACTCTTGCAAAAATAATACAAAATAGCTTGTAAACACTACCATTAATCAAAATTTGTAGCCATAATCTACAACACAGGTGGTAAATTGAAGACAGGAGTCATTACAAAGTTGAAATACTACAATATCAAAATACATTCCTATATGTGTGATTCTGCACAAAATACATTAATGCCCCATTTATCCTTGAGGATTGAGGTATTCCACATGAGTAACTTCTCAAGTAATTTATGTCTTTAAACAACCTGGCTAGTGTCTTAATTTCCAAATGGAACCTTGCTACAGTTAAGTTTGGTAACTGAGAGGGACTTGAAAGAAGCTTCAGCAGTTATCCACTCTGCCCTCAGCTCAATGCAAAATGACTACTAGAGCTTCCCCAAAATAGATATGTTTTTATGTAATGAGCACTGTGAATTATGTTTCTTTATCTACTCTGCTTTATATAAATCTTAGAATCCTATCTGTGGCCCAATTCTAGCAAATATGCTAGACCTCCAGGAAATACATTCATAAACCAGTTCAACTCAGTTTCACTTATTTTGCTTATACCCTCTGTGTTATTTCCTCACTTTTGAATTCTCTTAGATGTTATCGTTGCACTCTTTAAAAAATATACATATAGGCTATGCATAAATGAATAAGGATATAAATGACTTCCTTTTCCTATCATCTAACGCTACTTGATGCAAGGCAATCTCATTTCATTACGGTTTTCCTGCATCACCTTACTGACAAGCAGTGCTCAGTATAATCTGTCTAGTATTTTATATACTACTTTTTCTTTATTGATTTTTTATGACAAAATTCGCATAGCATATCTGTTGCAAAATTTCAAAAAACACAGAGACGCCGAAAGGGAAAGATAAAGACCCATCTCCCCAGTTTAACTACTGTCCCCTTCTCCCCTTCCTCCCGTGTCTCTTCCCCCCAGAGCCATGCCTTGAAGATCACGCTCACCACTGAAAACAGTTTGGTGTAGAATGTTACAGAACACACAAACATACACAGAGTCTGTGTGTGCACACAAGTTTGTGGATGTGCATTTGTAGCCTTTTTTTCACTTGTCACATCTCTAAAGGTCAATTATTGTCTGAGTGATATCAGTGAGATGGTGGAACAGGAGATCACCCACTCATATTCCCCTTCAACAACAATAATTTGGCAGCCATCAGTGACAAAAGTGCTGGCAGAAGCCACATCTGAGTCCCTGGAGGCTGGCTTACCAGTCTCAGTCTTGCACAGATCCTGTAAAGGCCTTGAACCTGATTCTTGCTCTTTTTAAAAATGTTTTAATTTAATTTTTTATACAACAGGTTCTTATTAGTTATCTATTTTATACACATCAGTGTATACATGTCAATCCCAATCTCCCAATTCATCCCACCACCACCACCCCCCACCCCCGCTTTCCCCACCTTGGCATCCATATATTTGTTCTCTACATCTGTGTCTCCATTTCTGCCTTGCAAACAGGTTCATCTGTACCATTTTTCTAGATTCCACATATATGCGTTAATATGTGATATTTATTTTTCTCTTTCTGATTTACTTTACTCTGTGAGACAGTCTCTAAGTCCATCCACATCTCTACAAATGACCCAATATTGTACCCTTTTATGGCTGAGTAATATTCCATTGTATATATGTACCACATCTTTATCCATTCATCTGTCAATGGGCATTTAGGTTGCTTCCATGACCTGGCTATTGTAAACAGTGCTGCAATGAACATTGGGGTGCATGTGTCTTTTTGAATTATGGCTTTCTCTGGGTATATACCCAGTAGTGGGATTGCTGGGTTATATGGTAATTCTATTTTTAGTTTTTTAAGGAACCTCCGTACTGTTCTCCATAGTGGCTGTACCAATTTACATTCCCACCAACAGTGCAAGAGGGTTCCCTTTTCTCCACATCCTCTCCAGCATTTGTTGTTTGTAGAGATTTTCTGATCATGCCCATGCTAACCAGTGTGAGGTGATACCTCATTGTGGTTTTGATTTGCATTTCTCTAATGATTAGTGGTGTTGAGCAGCTTTTCATGTGTTTGTTGGCCATCTGTATGTCTTCTTTGGAGAGATGTCTATTTAGGTCTTCTGCCCATTTTTGGATTGGGTTGTTTGTTTTTTTTTAATTGAGCTGCATGAGCTGTTTATATATTTTGGAGATTAATCCTTTGTCCATTGATTCGTATGCAAATATTTTCTCCCCTTCTGAGGGTTGTCTTTTTGTCTTGTTTATAGTTTCCTTTGCTGTGCAAAAGCTTTTAAGCTTCATTAGGTCCCATTTGTTTATTTTTGTTTTTATTTCTATTACTCTAGGAGGTGGGTCAAAAAGGATCTTGCTGTGATTTATGTCAAAGAGTGTTCTTCCTATGTTTTCCTCTAAGAGTTTTATAGTGTCTGGTCTTACATTTAGGTCTTTAATCCATTTTGAGTTTATTTTTGTGTATGTTGTTAGGGAGTGTTCTAATTTCATTCTTTTACATGTAGCTGTCCAGTTTTCCCAGCACCACTTATCGAAGAGGCTGTCCTTTCTCCACTGTACATTCCTGCCTCCTTTGTCAAAGATAAGGTGACCATATGTGCGTGGGTTTATCTCTGGGCTTTCTATCCTGTCCCATTGATCTATATTTCTGTTTTTGTGCCAGTACCATATTGTCTTGATTACTGGAGCTTTGTAGTATAGCCTGAAGTCAGGAAGTCTGATTCCTCCAGCTCTGTTTTTTTTCCCTCAAGATTGCTTTGGCTATTAGGGGTCTTTTTTGTCTCCATACAAATTTTAAGGTTTTTTGTTGTCGTTCTGTAAAAAATGCCATTGGTAATTTGATAGGGATTGCAGTGCATCTGTAGATTGCTTTGAGTAGTATAGTCATTTTCACAAAATTGATTCTTCTAATCCAAGAACATGGTATATCTATCTGTTTGTGTCATCTTTGGTTTCTTTCAACAGTGTCTTATAGTTTTCTGAGTACAGGTCTTTTACCTCCTTAGGTAGGTTTATACCTAGATATTTTATTTTTTTGTTGTTGTAATGGTGAATGGGATTGTTTCCTTAATTTCTCCTTCTGATCTTTCATTGTTAGTGTATAGGAATGAAAGAGATTTCTGTGCATTAATTTTGTATCCTGCAACTTTACCAAATTTATTGATTAACTCTAGTAGTTTTCTGGTGGCATCTTTAGGATTTTCTATGTATAGTATCATGTCATCTGCAAACAGTGACAGTTTTACTTCTTTTCCAATTTGTATTCTTTTTATTTCTTTTTCTTCTCTGATTGCTGTGGCGAGGACTTCCAAAACTATGTTGAATAATAGTGATGAGGGTGGACATCCTTGTCTTGTTCCTGATCTTAGAGGAAATGCTTTCAGTTTTTCACCATTGAGAATGATGTTTATTGTGGGTTTGTTGTTTATGGCCTTTATTAGGTTGAGGTAGGTTCCCTCTGTGCCCACTTTCTGGAGAGTTTTTATCATAAATCGGTGTTGAACTTTGTCTAAAGCTTTTCCTGCATCTATGGAGATGATCATATGGTTTTTATTCTTCAGTTTGTCCATATGATGTGTCACATTGATTGATTTGCATATATTGAAGAATCCTTGCATCCCTGGGATAAATCCCACTCATCATGGTATATGATCCTTTTAATGTGTTGTTGGATTCTGTTTGCTAGTATTTTGTTGAGGATTTTTGTACCTATATTCATCAGTGATATTGGTCTGTATTTTTTTTTTTTTTTGTAGTATCTTCGTCTGGTTTTGGTATTAGGGTGATGATGGCCTCGTAGAATGAGTTTGGGAGTGTTCCTTCCTCTGCAATTTTTTGGAAGAGTTTGAGAAGGATTGGTGTTAGCTCTTCTCTAAATGTTTGATAGAATTCACCTGTGAAGCCATCTGGTCCTGGACTTTTGTATGCTGGGAGATTTTTAATCACAGTTTCAATTTCATTACTTGCGATCAGTCTGTTCATATTTTCTGTTTCTTCCTCGTTTAGTCTTGGAAGTTTATATCTTTCTAAGAATTTGTCCATTTCTTCCAGGTTGTCCATTTTATTGGCATAGAGTTGTTTGTTGTAGTCTCTTCGGATGCATTGTATTTCTGAGGTGTCTGTTGTAACTTCCCCTTTTTCATTTCTAATTTTATTGATGTGAGTCCTCTCCATCTTTTTCTTGATGAGTCTGACTAAAGGTTTATCAATTTTGTTTATCTTCTCAAAAAACCAGCTTTTAGTTTTATTGACCTTTGCTATTGTTTTCTTTGTTTCTATTTCATTTATTTCTGTTCTGGTCTCTATGATTTCTTTCCTTCTACTAACTTTGGGTTTTGTTTGTTCTTCTTTCTCTAGTTCCTTTAGGTGTAAGGTTAGATTTTTTATTTGAGATTTTTCTTGTATCTTGAGGTAGGCTTGTATAGCAATAAACTTCCCTCTTAGGACTGCTTTTGCTGCATCCCATAGGTTTTGGATCGTCGTGTTTTCATTGTCATTTGTCTCTAGGTATTTTTGATTTCCTCTTTGATTTCTCCAGTGATCTCTTGGTTATTTAGTAACATATTGTGTAGCCTCCATGTGTTTGTGTTTTTTACTCTTGCTCTTTTCAACTGTAGCCCAGGTGTGGTTTTGACACCCAGTGACGGGTTAGGAGACACACTTGTCTCTGCCCCGAGGCAAGCCCACTGACCTCAGTTCTACTGCAGAGCATGGAATGTCTCTGTAACTTGCATTCAGTCCCTCTCAGTCACAGGCCAAAAGCAGTCCTGGCTACCCAGGAACCCCCCCCGCTCCAGGAGACACACCCATCTGTATCCCCAGAGGTAGGCTTTTTGTCTGTGGATCTTGAATCAGCCCTTTAACCTGGGTCTAGCTCCTTCCAGCTGCTTTCCCGGAGTTTTTCTGCCTGTGCAGAGAACGACTGCACAGGGAAATTAGCCCATCCATGCTCCAGGAGGAAGGCCCAATGATCTTGGTGCAGCTTAGGATCTTGAAGCAGCCCTGTGACCCAGCTTCAGCCCCACTCTGCCTCAATCTAGAGGCACTCCCACCCACCCAGGAATGTGGCAGGAGGCATGTCCCTGAAGCAGCCCTGTGACCTGTTTCTAATCCCTATCAACAAATCACAAAGACAGAAAGAGAGGAAAAAAGGAACAAATGAACTAATCACTTTGATATATGTGGATTAAATTCTCCAATCAAACTATACAAAATGGTTGAAAGGATAAAAAAATATAATAAAATGCTACCTATAAGAGACTTACTTAGCTTTAAGGACACACATAAGATGATAGTGAAAGGATAGAAAAAGATATTCCATGGAAATAGTAACCAAAAGAGATTAGTGCTGGCTACCCTTATATCAGATAAACAAGGTATCTCTTGCGTTCATTGCAACATTATTCCCAATGGCTAAGACACAGAAACAACCTAAGTGTCCAGATGAATGGATAAGGAAAACGTGGTATATATATATATACAATGTAATATTATTCTGCCATAAAAAAGAAGGAAACCTTACCATTTGTAACAATATGGATGAACCTAGGGAACATTATGCAGGGAGAAATAAGCCTGACACAGAAAAATAAATACTGCATGATCTTACTTAATGTGGAATCTAAAAATACGTAAAACTCATAGAAACACAGAGAAGACTGGTGGTTGCCAGGAGCTGGGGAGTCGGGGAAATGGGGAGATGCTGGTCAAGGGTACAAACTTTCAGTTATAAGATGAATAAGTTCTGAGAATCTAATGTACAGCATGGTAACTACAGTTAATAATACTGTTCTGCAAATTTGAAATTTGCTAAGAGAATAAATCTTATTTGTTCTCACCATTAAAAGAAAGTGGTTATTATGTGAGGTGATGAATGTGTTAACTAGCTCGACTGTGGTAATCACTTCACAACATATTCATATATTAAATCAAGTTGTTCACATTAAACATATGCAATTTTTATTTGTCAATTATACCCCAATAAAGATGGGGAGGAAAAGGTGAACTACCATTCCACCATATAAATACAATATAATTTGTTTAACCAAACTCCATTTAATAAATATTTTTTGGTTTAGGGATACAGAAAGAATGTTATAAAGACATTCTTGTATGTATGCCTTTGTCTGCTTAAGAATTTTCTAGGATAGATTTTTTTCCCCCTCTAACTTTAATTTAATGGTTCTAATTTGCTACCTGACAGGAACTTGGAGAATCAAGCTGAGCAGAATGCCATATAAAATGATAAATGTGCTTTAAGTGAGGGGCTAAGGATTTCTCCATTAGTAAAAATTGTGAGTTTTAGACTCTAATCTTCATGAAATCTATCCCTTCCCAACCTCAAATTTTACTTTTTTTGAAGTTACTTATTCTCTGGAATGTTGAGATTATTAGCTCACCATCATTTCCAAACATCTATTGAACACCAATAGTTGATGGGAAATCTGTTCCCCTTGGGATATGAAAAGGAGTGGGACATGGTTTTTATCGAAGAGTATAATTTAAAGCTGATAATTTAATTATAGCCCTGATTTAAGGAAATAATTTAGTGTTTCCTTAAAAAAAGAAAAGCATCTCTCCCTAAAACTTTTAAGTACAGTTTGATTTTTGAACATTTGTGGAATATCTACTATATGTGTAAATGGAGGGATGTTGTGCTAGATTCATTTTTTATATTATGCAACAGGACTTATAATGACATAGAAACACATAGTAATAATATATGATTTTAAGCATTGTGCAAGCTTAGTATGGCTGAACTCATGTTTATTTCCATCTGATAACGTTTTTCAACCAGTTTTATCTATTTCCATTTATTGAAACTATTGATGGATTTGTTCATGCAACTTTATTTTGTGCTATTTCTATACTTCACTATACACTTTTTGATTCCTCTTCCTGTCCCTTCCTAGTTCTTACAGGATTATCACTGTGGTTGAATGAATTACTGTTCTCAAGTCTTCACTCCCTTGTTACAGCATTATATACACCCCCTTGACATAACCTCACAGTAGCTGGCTTTGGGCTTGGGCATGTGACTCACATTAGCCAATGAAATGTTTGAAGATGAAATGTAAGCAGGGACCTGAAATGAAATGTACTTGCACAGTTGCTTTTGAACTCTGCTTTGTCCTGGGTAAGATTTTATATTAATTCTAGACTGGATTTCTTAAACCACACTGGTAGTATATATTAGAACTCTTCTCACTGCATTTTTAAGCCTGGAATTTGAATTACCTGATGACGATTCTTCTCCCATCCAAGACCCTGTACAGACAAAAGTGTCCAAACTGCTTACCTGGATCAGTGGACAGGTTTTTCATTTTTGGTTTTTTTTTTCTGTTTTTTAACCTCACTTTCATAGTGGGAGTAACACTCAAGTTTTATGTATGCAGCTAGATGTCAGCTACCTTGTTTTAAGCAAGCCCAAGGCCGTATCTCTTCCCTTTTTTTCTTCAGAATTTGGCTGTGCACTCAAACAATTTTTGGATATCTACCAAACATTTCTAAGTATATGAAATTGGCGGGGGGGGGGGTCAATCCACATTAGATTAGCTTGAAATTCACCCAAAGTCACTCAAATAACCTGTGCCTGATTAGCTTATTTAAACATAAGTAAATAAAACTCATTGGAAGAAACTGAGCAGAAAGGAAGAATAATAATATAATCACAGTTCATTCTCACTTTTGGAAGGCACCTGACCAAAAACCCACCTAGGTATGGCTGAGTAGTGTCACCTGTTCATTAAACAATTACTTATTAAGATCCTGTGATACTCTGTACTCAAATCAAAAAGAGCAGAACTTAGCTTTAAGGAGATGACAGTCCACCAGGAAAGATTTAATATGTGCATACATATAAATAATAAATAATAGAGAGTAAAAGTAACAAAAGAGACAAGTACCTAAAGTAATATGAGAGAAGATCATTCCAGCTTAGAGGGTATGATATTTTGATATAATAAGAGATGTATATTTGGTCTTCGTCCTGGTTCCGGGCACAGAGCTCCTAAAACCTTTGATATTTCCTGAGTGATAGGGATGAGAGGAGTGTCTTTTGTTATTCATAGTAAGTCCCTTTCTACCAAACCTGAGTTTGTGCTAATGAGGTGACTTGGAGGATGGGGCTCCTTGCCAGAGGTTTAGATTAGAGGGCTGGAACTTTCAGCCCTACCTCCCACCTCTGGGGAAGGGAGAGGGGCTAGAGATTGAGCTCAATGCCAGTGACCAATGATCTAATCAATCATGACTACATAATGGAACCTCATAACCCTAAACAAAGGGGTTTGGAGAGCTTCTGGGTTGGTGGACAAGATGCATCCATGTGCCTGGAGGGCGGCGCATCCCAAACTCCAGAGACAGAAGCTCCTGTGGACATCACCACATGTATTTCTTCATCTGACTACTCATTTGTATCCTTTAAAATACCATTTGTAATAAATTGGTAATAGTAAGTAGACTGATTCCCTGGGTTCTATGAGCAAATTATTGAACCCAAAGAGGGGTCTGTGGGAACCCCCAATTTATAGCCAATTGGTCAGAAGTACAGGTGACAATCTGGAACTTGTGATTGGCTTCTGAAGTGGGGGTAGTCTTGTGGGACTGAGCCGTTAACCTGTGCGATCTGTGCTAACTATATGTAGATGTTATCAGAATATAGTTAAATTGGAGGACAGCCAGTTGGTGTCCACCAAGAACTGGAGAATTGTTTGGTGTGGAAAAGCTCACACATCAGTTGTCAGATGTGTTGTGAGGAGAAGGAAATAGTTTTTTTTTCCTTTTAGAAAGACAATCAAATAGGTCTTGAAGAAATCACCCCTCTTTCTTCCCTCTTCCCCTCCCTTCCCTCCGTTCCTTCCTTCCTTCCTTCTTCCTTTTCACAAATATTTATTGAGCACCATCTCTGTTTCCAGGCATGGATCTGAATGCTAGGAAGATGTAACTGAAGAAGACAAACTCCTTCCTCTGTGACATTCTTGGGGGGGGTGGGGGGTGAGGGAAAGAGGGGGAGGAGGAAGTAATAAAATAAATATATAACAATTTTAGGCAATGAAAAGTACTATAAAAACTAAGGCAGGGTAAAGGGTTAGAAACCGATATGACGGAGCACAATTATGGACCAGAGGTTTAGAAAGAGAAGGTAAGATGACTTCTAAGTAGAGACCTGGGTGAAGTGAAGCAGTAAGCAGAGGAGATTCCTGACAAGAGCAACAGGGAAAAACAAGCCTGGCATTTTGAAGAATAGCAAGGAAGCCAGTATGCAGAGACTGCATGTAAGAAGGAAAGTGGTAGGAGCGGAGGTCAGCAGGGCCAGATGCTGTAGGGCTTTGTAAACATGGCAAGGAGTATAGATTCTGTTCTAAGTACAATAGGAAGACACTGGAAAGATTTAGCAAAAAAGGTGATACAACTTGATTTTTTATTCAGAAGTATCACTCTGACAGTAAATGAAAAAGACCATTGAGGGGAGGGTACATGGTATAAGCATGGAAGCAGGGAGGCCAAGTAGGGGGCCTGGTGGAAATGACAAAGAAAGGTAGTTTGTTCTGAGTTAGCTACACAGAAGTAAAAATTGGTCAAACTGTGCATATATTTTGAGGATGGAGCCATAAGTTCTTACTAACAGATCGACTGTGGGGTAGAGCAGATTTGAGAGAAGGTGAGTTATCAGCAATCTGTAGGATCTTCAAGGAAAAAAATGAGTGAGGAGCAAATTTGGGGGTATATTGCGAGTCAAGGTTTCTCTTTTGGATACTTTCTAAGCAATTATTTTTTACAGTTCTGTACTAATATCACTACTGATTTGGAAGAACACTTATAAAAAAATAATCTTAAAGCAAAAGCCCCTGTTTCTGTTTCTTTCTTCATGCCTGAGGCTAGTTCCAATTAGAACAAAGGAAGAGGCTGGGTGGCAATGCAGCTCATGTCCCACTTTTCTTTTCTCTAACCACAAAAACCAGAGAGCGTGACATCTTAAATATGCATGATGCTTACTTTTCATGTCGGTTTGATCCCTTCCTGACTTGGTCTATGAAGTACTATGGAGTACAATCATCATAATATTTAAAAATATTCATGTCAGTGTTAAAGTTACAAAGATTACACAATTCATTAGATTGTCTGGCAGATTCAGCTACATTTGTGTTAATAAGATCTAATTTATAGACTGCCTAAAAGATCCTTCTACATTCACCAAGGTTTAAACTGTTGAGATTTTGTTTCCTACTTTACGTTATTTTTTTTACATTTATCAACTGACAGAACAAATTAATACATAAGTCTTAGCTTCTGGCATCAATTTGCAAACCTTTTACTTTTAGTTAAAATAATTTTATTTTGTTGAAATAATAAAATATTTTTATTTAAAGTGGATTAAATGTAATGGTTATAAAATTTAACAAATCATCAAAAATACCCATATAAATTGATGTTTAATTTTAAATCCTTCACTCAGGGGGGCAAAAACACAACAACAAAACATTTCTTGATAGCCAGAAAGTATGTTTGTTTCACAGGTGATATACAGGCACCATGCTGTGTGCATCTGGGGAATTAATACCTGCTTTTGGATAATAAGATACAAGATACTAGTAGATGACCTTTGATCTCAGAACTTCTAAACATGCTTTGGAAGAGTTAATTTTTTAAAATTCTCCTTTGTCTTTTGTGCTGTGTAACTTACAACTCCAAGCACTTTGAGTGCCAAGCAAATATGGAAGCCAAAGTGGAAAAAGAAATGCTATTTCACCTCTAAATAGAACAAACAGATGATACCAATGTATAATCAATTCTAACTTGATATGTGCAACTGCCAATTAGATCATGTGGGCTCTGAATTTTAAAAAGGCCTTTAGAACAGTTTCAAAAAGAATCAGTAAATTTAGCTCTTAATGCTCTTCTTTCTTGGGGAACAAAATGTAACCTGGAAAGCATAAGTTCTACATTTCTATAAAAGATTCAGAGACATGCCTCATAATACTTGTCCTATCAGCTAGTAGATATTAATGCATAATATGAAATATGTAAGTTAAGGGTGGTTTTCACATATTAAAAACAAGGATATCTTAGAAGAGTCATCCTAGCAGAACTGGTATGGTAAATCTGATAAAAGAAGGTTAAGTCTATGATGAATAATGCTGTGGTCCAGGTAAGTAGTAAGACTTATTATTTTTACTGCAGACTGGCCAAATTTTATTGTGTTCTTACCTATATGCCAAGAGCTAAGGATATACAGCTAGAAATAGAAGTATATAGCCCCTCTTGAAGTACTTCATGATCAAAAAAGTAGTTTCAAAATGTTTTCTTTATGAAGACTATACGTAGAAAATGCTTGAGCATGTGCCCCAACACATGTACAAATTAATATATACATATATATTTAATTTAAAAATTAAATGTATATACTACTTTCTCAATATTAAGATGTTATGAAATATATCTAAAAACAGAAATCAAAAAGTATGAGATAAAAATTGATTTTGATTAAAAATTTTAATTTTTTTTTTCTCCTTAAATTCCCTATAGTAATTCATGTGTCCCACTTTGGAAACCACTGGTCAAAGAAAAAAGACAGTAAAATATACCAACTACTACAAAAAAGGAAAGGCTTGAAAATGTTTTTATGATGGGTGCTTGGGAGGAGAATCTAAATTCATGAGGAAGGTAATCCCAAAATAAAATGATGAGGCCTTAAGTACCTACACTTTGATAAAACAGGAAGATCATACCTATGATGTCATAGTGTCTTTTGTTATTATATTATCTCGTATTTAATTTTGTTAGCATAAAAATTTACTTATAGGATTTTTGGAAAAGGTGATAATGGTGGATAGTTTGTGAATTCCTTCATAAAAAAAAGTACAATCAATAGAGCAAAATGAAAAATCTAGGAACAAAATCTACAACAAAATTATGTGACAAAATGTGATGGGCAGAATTTTAAGATGTCCCCAAGATTCTTGCCTGCTAATACACATCCTTTAAATCTTTCCCACTGAATATGGGTAGGACCTGTGAGTATAATGGGTATCACTCTCAGGATTACATTAGGTAATAAAGGTGGAGGGATTTTGCAGATACAGTTAAGGTCCCCAAACAGTTGATTTTTTTAAGTTAATCAAAAAAGAAATTATTCTGGGTAGACCTGGCTTAATCAAGTGTGAGCCCTTAAAAGAGGGACTGAGCTCTTTCTGAGACTCCCTCCTTTTGGCCTTGAAGAAGCAAAGAGCCATGCTGTGAACTGCTCATGAAGAGAGCACAGCCTTCCCCCCAAACTGGATACTCTAAGAAGAACAGACTTTGACTCTCCTTAACTGGCTTAGCCATGAATTGTACAGCTACAAGAAAATGAATTCTGACAAAAACCCAAGGAGTCTTGGAAGCAGATTCTTCTCTGGTCGAGTCTACTGATGAGAACACAATCCAGCCAACATCTTAATTTTAGCCTTGTGATACCCTAAGCAGAGGATCCAGCCAAGGAAGTCTATGGGACTTCTGACACACAAAAAGTGTGCGGAAACAAATGACTATAGCTTCAAGCAGTGAAGTGTTTTATACAGTACAACATTTGTTACAAGACATAGAAAATGAATACATGAGCTGTCTCTGAGAATATCGTAATGCAACTGAGTGAGAATAAACAATGGACAGCCAGAGACACTCATGGCATCAGCATCTGTGAAGGAGAAAATAAAGGAAATCAAAAGGTGATTTAACACACCAAAATAGCCAACAGGTTCTCAGTAAGACCTGTAGTAATTGAGAGGGAATTTTCCATTCCAACTCACTGGGGTGGGCAAGAGATTTGGGTTAAGGTCCAAAATGGTCAGAGCAAGCTGGGTGCTATGAATTTCCAAAAGCTACCCATTAAAGCCTCCCATAAAGATAACTTCTGGGAAGAGAAACAAACTGAGATAAACTGAAATAATGGTGACTAAAGAAAAAGTCCAGAAAAACTTAGGGGAGAAGACAAGGCCAGAATCTGAAAGTATGAAACTATCCACAGAAGAGAGAATTTTAGTGTTACGAAGCTAGAAAAGACATTGTAAGCCATTACTTTTGTTTAAACTTTCAGCAAACCTAATCTCATGCCAAAAATATTTAAATGAAAAAAAAATTGTATTAGAATCTCATAAAATTGTAATAAAAATATAAAAGAAAATGAGAAGAGAATAATGTCATTATAAGCAATGAAAGTATGCCAAAAGACTTGCCAACAAATCAAACTAAAACTCTAGCCTAATTTTTCAAAATAAGCCAAAATAAATTAATAACAGAAGACCTGAAAAACAACAGAATAAAAATTAGGAAAACTCAAAAATTAGGTGACAAAACTCAGAAAATCTAGAAATAAATGAAATAAGTAATTTCAGAAGGAAAAACTAAACCAGAAGAATGAAAACACAGTCTTTATAGTGCTATAAAGAACTAAAAGAGAAAAATAGGAAGAATTTTTTAAGTTTAAAAAAAAGAAATGAAGAAAGAGATACAAAGGGTTTGAGAGGAAGTCTCTAAATATAGAATGCAGAAAAAATAATCCAACATATAATGAGTCCTCAAAGGAGACAGCCAAAACAATGGGATAGAATGAATACTAAAATTAAAAATTAAAAAAAAAAAAACTTTACTAAAAAGGAAAAAAAGATTAAAAAATATGTGCATATGAATATTACATTGTATACTTGGGCAAAGTCACCAAAATGACCAACAAGACATATTCTAGTCAAATTTCAGTAAAATTTAAAGTGAAAGAAAAAAAGAAAAAAAACAACTTTGAGAATGTAGGCAAAAACTCCAAGGCACTTATAAAGAAGAAAAAAGTCAGATTGAAATCAAAGTTTTAACAACAATGCTAATGGCAGAAGACAACTGAAGAAAGGAAAATGAGAACTAATGATTTTAGATCAAGCAAACACCTTTGAAATATTAAGGTGTAGACTAACTGTTGTCAGCATGCGAGAACTAAGGAAGCATTCCTATCAGCTCTTCCTGAAGTATCACCTTCAGGAAGCCAAACTAACAAGAGAAACAATTACATAAGGCTAGTGGTGAACACTAAATATATCTTCACTATATAAAGAATATTTACAACTCAAACAACAAAAAGGCAAACGACCCAATTAAAAATGGTCAAAGGACTTGAAATGACATTTCTCCAAAGATATACCAATGGCCAACAAGAACATGAAAAGATGCTCAACATCATTAAGCATTAGGGAAATGCAAATTGAAACCATGAGATACCATTTCACACTCACTAGAATCACTATAATAATAATTTTTAAAAAACAGATAATAACAAGTGTTCGTGAGTGTGGAGACACTGCTGGAGAGAATGTAAAATGATGCAACCACTATGAAACAGTTTGGCTGTTCCTCAAAAGTTAAACATAGCATTACCCCATGATCCAGGAATTGATCCAAAAGAATTGAAAAAAGTACTCAAATACTTGTCACAAATGCTCATAGCAGCACTATTTACAATAATCAAAAGGTGGAAACAACCTAAATGTTCATTAATGGATGAATGGTTAAACAAAAATGTGGTATATATACACAATGGAATATTATTTAGCCATTAAAAGGACTGAAGTATTAGTATATGCTACAATGTGGATGAATCTTCAAAAACATTATACTAAAGTGAGAGAAAGAGGCACTAAAAGCCAGATATTATATAATCCCATTTCTTTGAAATATCTAGAATGAGTAAATCAGAAAGCAACTTGGTGGTGGCCAGGTGCTGGGAGGAGGTAGGAATGAGGAATGACTGCTTACTAGGTATGGGGTTTTCTTTTATGGCAATGAAAATGTTTTGTAACTAGATAGAGACAGTGTTTTAAAGAACACTGTGAATGGACTAAATACCACTGAACTGCACACTTTAAAACAGTTATTTTCATGTTGTGAATTTCATCTCAAAAAATAAGTCAAATTTAAAAAGATATATATGTAAAACCAAGAAGAAATGATGAGTACAGGGTAGAACAAATAATGTGCAATACTGATAAAGGACGGTATCAAAAATGGATGTAACCATGGAAATTATGTGAAAAGTAGAATGAGCTTGCTAATTGTATTTTATACATAAACAGCAAAATAAAGACTGTTACTTTGAGTCAGATGCTGGAGTTAACGAGAAGGGAGTGAAGAAGAGATCAGATATTGCACATCCTAGGAAAACAAGAGATTAAAACAAAACATAAAATAAAATGAACGGTTCATAGAGCCAGGACTCAATCTAGCCCAGGGGCTTACTCAGGACAAAACTGACATGTTGACCAAGCTGACCTGGGACCAGCCAGCCACTTCCTGTGTGTTCTTTGTCAAGGGCAGTGTTGGCAGGCCTTGGAGAAATGACTGATGCCAGGGCTGAGGCAGAGAAAGTACAAGATGAACCCGAACCTCTTCTGCTCAAAAAGCAAAAAAGTGCTCAAAGAATGATGGAGGTATGTCAAAGTGACACAAGAGCCTAAAGGGTTACCATTGAGACAATTTAAAGAACATAAATAATGATAGTAATGGATTATAAACCATTGAATAAAATAGGAGTCATGAGTCAATAATGCTATAAATAATTATTGGGTTGGCCAAAAAGTTCATTTGGGTTTTTCATAACATCTTATGGAAAAAACCTGAACGAACTTTTTGGCCAACCGAATACATACGTTACGGAAAAGGAAAATTGTACTTTATAGTAGAATGCCAATATAGAAGGAATGACAGAATTAAAAAGCCATCATTTGGCAACCATCACAGCAATAACTAATTAAGATAAGGGTAGTCAGTGCTAAAACTAATAGGTGAAATTTGATGTAGATCAAGTTTTTCACAAGGCTTTAAAATATCTCTCCCAAATATTAATTACTCATTTGCATAAAACTACTGATTGCCAAACTTTACAGAAGAGAAATAAGGCAGATACCATATTTAAAAAGGTGAGAAAACGATCACCGGTATTGGGACATACAGACACCATGTGGCTCCTGATACACCGAGAACACAGCAACGCTTCTGTGCTGTTCAAACCACAAAAGAGTATAACCCGAATCTAATCATGAGAAAACATGAGACAAACCCAAACTGAGAGATACTCTGCAAAGTAGCCAGTATTCTTAAAAAATGTCAAGGTCATGAAAGGAACGGGAAGACGGGAACTTTCCAAGCTGAGAGATTAAAGAGACAGCTAAATGTAATATGCAATCCTTAAATTGGATCTTGAAGGATACTATTGGGACTCTCAGCAAAACATGAATAGCGTTTGTGAGTGAGATGATGGAATTCAATATTAATTTTGTGATTTTGATGGCTATACTGTGGTTATAAAGGAGAATGTCCTTGTTTTTAGGAGAAAGTTGCTGAACTAATTAGGGGTAATGGGACAGCATGTCTGCTACTTCATCTCAAACAGTTCAGAAAAAAGATTATATTTATGTGCGTATTATTATGTACTGTATAGTGGATGTATAAATGTATGTATATGCATGTGTATGTATATATATATGTATGCATATAATATATACATATAGAGGAGAAAGGAGAAAGAGAGAGAGAAAAGAAATGATATATGTTTAATGCAGTAAAATTGCAACAAATGGAGGACAAAGATTGAGGCCTGTCTTCTTTAAGTATACATTGCTTAATAGATTGAACTTTGAAAACAGGTAAATTTTTACTAAATTATAAAGCAAAATTAAATTTAAAAAGGGCAATTTCTGAAAATAGAAAATAAAATGAAAAATATGATCCTAAATATGTATCCAGTTGGTAGTATAACTATATAGACAAGAGCTATTTCATGTGACTCTAAAACAGAATAATCTGACCTAATACCTCTAAGGGGATATATCATAAGGACAAAAGGAAGTGCAAACAAAATTTAAACTCGGTAATCATATAAGTGAGATAGTATTGGAATTGTGACTCTGAGTCTCTTTTGTCTATAAAGTGGGATAACAATGAATAACGTTATATTCTTTTGTCTTCATTGGTATTGAGAACTGGGATTCTTAATGCAGGTGAAAGAAGATGCATATGTGAAACAGAAATAGTTAAGTGAAAGCTCTACAGTCCTGATTTCAAACTGGAACAATCAGTGTAAACTCAAGACCTAGTTTTATCTTTAAAAAAAAAGGAATATTGAAAGGTTAGAAACAACCAACTCCAGTATCAATGGGCAGCACTCTGGCACCCAAGTTTTGGTCTTGAAAAATAGTACTTCCCACTGAAGAACCAAAGTTCCTTGGACAAATGGCTGATTCAATGTCTGGGACAGGAATTGTACATAGTCTAATAAGTATAAGGTTGAAAAGGCCCCAATGGAAAATTCATCATCAATTAGAATAATAACTGAAATTGATTGAAACATGTCAAATATGTCTAAATTCATGAGCTAATAAGAATAAGAAAGGATAATTCATCTCTCAACATTGAAAAAATGCTAGAAAACAAATTCATTATTTTGAGAGCCAGCAAATAAAGGGAAAGAACCAATCATTTATCTTGACTTTCCTATGTAAACTATTTCATTAGTTAACACAATAGTAGATGAAGGGCAGTTTTTTCTTTAGAAGTATCCTGCTAGTAACTGTAAAAGTAATGATAGAATTGGAACATTCATTTTCAATCCCTAATAAATTAGTGGACCCATTGAGCATCAGTGGCTACTTAATGTCAAACAAGAAAAGTTATATAACTCCTGATGAAAGAACACTACACCACTATGAGACAGATTTGCCAAAAGAAAATCAAACCTGATTCTGATCAAAATCTGTATCATTAACATTTTACAGAAAATTCAGAGAACTGAGGAACACGTTAAACTACTCCACAGGGATGCCATCATTAAAATTCAGATGGTGAGAAACCCTACAGCACAAAGGACCAGGCTTCTTCAACATTTATTTGTTACATGGGGGGAAAAAGAAAGAAAGATTAAGGAGAGAAAATTACTGCTTAAATGATACTGAAAAGACACATGAAAAATTGTAAATTATGGACTTGTTAAGGATTATAGGTTATATTTAAAACAAGCAAATTGAAAACACTATGATGTTTATCAGACAACTGGGAATTTAAACATGGCTAGCTATTGATGCTATTAAAGAATTATTATTTTCATGTCATAACAGCATAGCAATTACATTTAAAATGGTTTTATCTTTTAGAGATTCAAACAGAAGTACTCATGGGTGAAATTAGAGAATGTTGGAATTTGCATCAAAATAATACTAGGAAGAGGGGTAAGGAAAAACGTACGGATGAACAGAATGGCCATGCATGGAAATTGCTGAAGGTGGGTGAGAGATACATGAGGGTTCATTACACTACCGTGAACTCTGCACATGTCTGAAACTTTTCATAATAAAAATTAAAAACAATTTACAACTATTATAGTGAATTCAATTCAACTGATATTAGTAATTTTGATAAAGTATTTTTTATATTATAAAATTTACACTTGTAAAAATTTTAAAGGATTAAAAGAGTCGCAATTTTTAATAGGTATATTTCATGTGTTGTTAGTTAGTAGTCCTCTTTGCTATCAATTCAAATAACAATCTCAGCTACTCAACTTTACATCTGACCATCTAATTCAACAGAAAGGTTTCTATCACAAGGCCGGAGAATGATTCCTCCAATAGCTGCACATTTAAGAAGACACGATTATTTTTTTAATACCTGTAGTAAATGAAATATCAAAATATCCTGAAATGAGGCAAAGATAGACCTGACTTTAAAGAAGGTTTATTTTCAAGACTGAAACTCAAGTACACACACACATATATATATACACACATACATAAACATATATGCATATACATATATACACATATAGAAACATAATATATACATATATATTTTTAAAAATAGAAACATGATGGAAGTCTGAAAATAAGTAAAAAGAAATAAATTTTAAAAGTGCTATTTTCAACTCAACTTCATCCATTTTAAAATGTTAATTTGTGAACATTTATATATATTTATATTATATTATGTTAACTCATAATGAAAATGATTTTGACATGTTAAATTTTTCACAATAATACCTTTAACTGACTTTTTAGTTACTAAAATTATATGGAGCTCAAAAATACAGATTAGCACAGAAATTTTGTTTTTCATCACATTTTTAAAATTTAAAATAATTCTTTCTCAGGAATTTCTAAAACAGTATGTTTTACAAGGATGTAGTATTCTTAAAATGCAATCAGGTCATAGACATGGAATTTTTGGAAGAATCTATTGTTTTATTTAAAATTAATGAAAGAGGCATAAGGGTGTATGCAGCATTGCACAGCAGAAAGAATACTACCATAGGAATAGATTAAAACTGGTTCTAATTATCATTTTCATTATCTATATGGCCAAGGGTAAATCACATATTGTCTGGAATTTAATTTCTTTCATTAGGACTATAAAGTGGGAATAAATTGTTTCTACAAACACATACACCCGTTTTAAAGGAATAAAGATATTTCCTCATCTTTAAAACGGGATAAAAAATTTCTATACTTTACTGGGCTCTTTGAGTGTAGTGCTACAGAAAAGCAGGGCACAATTATAAACAAATAGGGTTTCTCAAAAACTCACCTTCAGCTGGTAGAACTTGACTTTTTTCATCCTCAGAAGCAGTGAATAAACTGGAAACAGCTAAAGAAAAGAAGCCATCCGTGCTTGACTTTTGAAAAGCAGACCATATAGTACTAAAGGTTAACCTGAATCTCTACCTGATTTGTGAACAGCTCATCTTCTAGGCAGTACTTCTCAGAAAGGAGGTCAAAGAGATGTTTGAGGAGTCCAGGGGTCTGGAAACTGAAGCAGCATAGAAATAAATAGTGCCTCTATAGGCTCAGTGCCTCTAATTAGCACAGGCAAGAGAAACTCCACTGCTCTCATGTAGTCACAGTAAGAAAGAGAGTCTTATTACATCCTGTAACCTGTGCGTCCTGGAAAAGGCTTAGGAAAGAAAAAGGTATTTTCAGTAACAGTTGAGAAAATTTCTTTTTAATGTGCTGCAGGGTTTTTTTCTCCTAAATCAAAATTCCTGCCTGAGTTCAAAACTGACTAATATTTTACTAAAATTCTCTATTTAATTTGAATGCTTATTTACTTTAAATAGATGTGCACATATTCAACTAAATTAGAAAATACATCAGAGCTTCATAATATAAAGTGAAAAGCAAATCTAAACTAAGTTCTACTTTTAAGTTTCATGTTTGCCAAACAACAAATAAAACATCAAACCAACAAAGGCTATTTAAGTGTAGGAAAAGGTTGAAGGAATGGCCTATCATTTAGTTCCAGGAATGAATTTATGAGTATATGTATATATTTATATATACGTATACAGAGAAATCATATGTAAGTTATATATATGTGTGTGTATGTGCGGTAGGTGTGTGTAGTGTATGTGTAATATATATGTACATGTGTATATATACACATACATACATATTTGTACAAGCATGACAACTGAATTTATTCTTAGAAATTAACCAATTACTATGGTTAAATTTATTGTTTCAAAAGGCCATTGAGGGCTGCCCTGGTGGCGCAGTGGTTGAGAGTCCACCTGTCAATGCAGGCGACACGGGTTCGTGCCCCAGTCCAGGAAGATCCCACATGCCGCAGAGCGGCTGGGCCCGTGAGCCATGGCCGCTGAGCCTGCGCGTCCGGAGCCTGTGCTCCGCAATGGGAGAGGCCACAACTGTGAGAGGCCTGCGTACCGCAAAAAAAAAAAAAAAAAAAAAGGGCCATTGATACGAGCTAATTCCAAGTTGAATTTATCACTAATTAACACTTCAAATGAAACCTGATGAATTCAGGACTGAAGTATTAAAAGGAATTTGGAGAATTTTGAGAGGAATAAATACAGTATTTAAGGGGTATAATACATGATGGATAAAAAAAAATAAACTTAAAGAGAAATGAAAAGGTCAAGAAAATAACAGTATGTCCAGAGGTTATTCAATGTTTATCTACATTGTGAATGAATTTTTTTTTAATTTTGAATTTTTTGACATGAGAAATATTTTAAAAATAAAGAAAATATGAAGAAGGAGGTTCAACACTTCACTTTTGAATAAAAACAAAGAACTGCTACTTAGCTCTACTTGAGGTGTTTTTCCATATGAAAGCAAAAAGCAGCTACAGTCATATTTCTAAAAATGAAGATGTGATTTTCCATTCTCCTGCTAAGTCCTTCGTACTTCCATTCTGCAGCTCTACCTGTCCCTCTGCCTGTAAAGCTTTTTCTCATATTAAGTATGTATTTGAGTGCTCCACTCCCAAAAAGATGGCCACTCCCTCCATACAAGTCTCCATATATTCTGTCACACTATTTGAAATTATTAATTTATACATACTTTCACTCTATTAAACCAAAAAGATTCTCAAATGCAAAAGCTATGCCTTCTTTATGGTTTTCACCCCAAACCTGCCACATATGAGACAAAAAAAAATTTAATTGATTGATAAATGACTGATGAATGAACGAGTGGATGGAAGTACCAACAACAGAAGGCTGGTGATGATATACAGACTGCCCACAAACACATGAAAGGATGCTCAACATCACTAATAGTTAAAGAAATGCAAATCAAAACTACAATGAGGTATGACCTCACACAGGTCAGAGTGGCCATCATCAAAAAATCTACAAACAATAAATGCTGGAGAGGGTGTGGAGAAAAGGGAACCCTCTTGCACTGTTGGTGGGAATGTAAATTGGTACAGCCACTATGGAGAACAGTACGGAGGCTCCTTAAAAATCTAAAAATAGAACTACCATATGACCCAGCAATCCCACTACTGGGCATATACCCTGAGAAAACCATAATTCAAAAAGAGACATGTACCACAGTGTTCATTGCAGCACTATTTACAACAGCCAGGACATGGAAGCAACCTAAGTGTCCATAGACAGATGAATGGATAAAGAAGATGTGGAACATATATACAATGGAATATTACCCAGCCATAAAAAGAAATGAAATTGAGTTATTTGTAGTGAGGTAGATGGACCTAGAGTCTGTCACACAGAGGGAAGTAAGTCAGAAAGAGAAAAACAAATACCGTATGCTAACACATGTATATGGAATCTAAATTTTAAAAATGGTTCTGAAGAACCTAGGGGCAGGACAGGAATAAAGACACAGATGTAGAGAATGGACTTGAAGACACAGGGAGGGGGAAGGGTAAGCTGGGACGAAGTGAGAGAGTGGCATGGACATATATACACTACCAAATGTAAAACAGATAGCTAGTGGGAAGCAGCTGCATAGCACAGGGAGATCAGCTCAGTGCTTTGTGACCACATAGAGGGGTAGGATAGGGAGGGTGGGAGGGAGACACAAGAGGGAGGGGATATGGGGATATATGTATATGTATAGCTGTTTCACTTTGTTATACAGCAGAAACTAACACACCATTGTAAAGCAATTATACTCCAATAAAGATGTTAATAATAAAATAAAATAGATAACCAACAAGGACCTACTGTATAGCACAGGGAAATCTACTCAATAATCTGTAATAACCAACATGAGAAAAGAATCTGAAAAAGAATGGATATATGTATAACTAATTCACTTTGCTGTATACCTGAAATTAACACAATATTATAAATCAACTATACTCCAATAAAAATTTAAATAGATAAATAATTTTAAAAATTAAAATAAATAAAATTTTTCAAAAGGCTGGCAACGATAACCCTTCATGTTTTTAATCTGAAATTTTAGTAAAAATGTTCTAAAAGAAAAAATATATTTTGGCATATTGACATTTTATTGTTGTATTAACTCCTACATCCCTCTGTAAACACAAAACACACACACACCACAACACACACACACACACACACACACACACACACACACACGCATGCACACATAAGCACACAAATATTCCAAGTTAAAATATAAACTCTGTTAGTTTGGACTTCACATATTTAAAATTTCATAGTTTTTACATAGGTAGGGCTATCAAAGTTATTAATAACTATGACTGATTCAAAAGATTTAAATGGGGGAAATAAAAGTTCCTCCTTAAAAGAACAAATCTGCTCTTTGTCAATGAGGAGGTGAGACCAAATAATCAATAAGGACCTTTTGAATTCTCATTTTAAACAATTTTTCCCATGATGTCAGACTTCCATTAAGATTGGATACACTCATGTTTTACAAAGGAACAGCGTTTTAAAATGAAGTGAAAATAGTTTTTCAAATGATAGCATAGTTGAATAAATATGAACTAATTCTCTAGACATTCTATAGTAATGTATTTTTTGCTATTTTTAACTAATTCGAATAAATTATAGTATATAGTTACCACTGGGGGGGAAAAATCTGTTAAAATGCATCTTACTTCCTGCTAGCAAAGGCCACCTGAGCTATTCCCATAATTTAGAGTGTGTAGGCAATTTCTGGCACAGAAAGTAAAGAAAGTAAGTAAAGTGTAAGTAAAGTAAGTAAAGAAAGTATAAGGAAACTATTGGGTAATTCTAGCAAATAGCACTAATGTGCTATTGTAATGAGCAAATGTAACAAAACAACAATCCTTTATAATCCAACGAGCCATGCTTTAAAAGCTCCCAGCGTTTGATAAGAGATAACGGGACAACGAACAATTGGAAACTGGAATTTTAAAAACAATATATAATTAAAAATTGAAATTAAAAAAAAAAAAGAAAACCACAAACACAAAAAAACTGTTAACGATGAAAACTTATTATGCCAGACCTTAGCATGGCTTGACTTGGAAATTTAGTTTCAGAGGCTTTTGTGAATATACCAAGGAAAGAGGACCTAGGTGTATCTTATTCCCACAGGCCACCAACAAATATTTGCTTAACGGAGAAAAAATTAATATATAGTATAGGAGAGATGCTTAACATTATTGAGTGATAGCAATGCTCAATCTCATCTGTGATCAAACACTATGAAGTATCCTCCTAAGGATAAACTTATTACAAATAAGAAGTGAAAATTCAATTATGGAGAAACTTTCAGTTTCAGCTCTGATATGCAAAAAGCTTGGAAGTTTCACTGTATTTTGTCCTTACAAGATAATGCTGTACAAAATGAAAATCAATGACTTTTCTCAGACGTGATTAATAAAACATGTAACTATGAAAGAATTTAAAAAAAAAAAGATAACAGGAAGAGGAATTTCCTGTCATGGGTGAGATGCGGCAACAAAAACAACCAAATTGACTCTGCTTTACAGAACAACGAAAAGAAAACAACCTTATATTTGTATTATTTCACACATATTTGAATTTGCTGGATTCTCACTGTCCCAGTTTTAAAATGAAGTTTAACTGTTAAGTATTTTGAAAAATTTCCTGATGTAGACAAAAAATATTTTCTGGGCACCCAAAACTTTTTCAAAAACAGAAATTATAATACTTTTTCAAAAACTCAATCTTCACCATTGTGATCTGGCATTTACCTGAAAATGAATAAAGCTTACCAGACTTTAGAAACAAGTATTCAAATATATTTACCCAGGACTTGCCCGGCGTCACAGTGGTAAGAATCCACCTGCCAATGCAGGGGACATGGGTTCGAGCCCTGGTCCGGGAAGATCCCACATGCTGCGGAGCAACTAAGCCTGTGTGCCACAACTACTGAGCCTGAGCTCTAGAGCCTGCAAGCCACAACTACTGAGCCCATGTGCCACAACTACTGAAGCCCGTATGCCTAGAACCTATGCTCTGCCACAACAGAAGCCACCACAATGAGAAGCCTGCACACTGCAACGAAGAGTAGCCCTCACTCACCACAACTAGAGAAAGCCAGCACAAAGCAACGAAGACCCAATGCAGCCACAAATAAATAAATAAATAAAATTAAATATATATATATTTACCCAACTATATCTGATTAAATGCAGTAAATGTCTTGCATGTTTTGTATGCTTTTTATTCATCTTTCAATTGAATATATTCAAGAGCTTGCCATACCATGGCTTGTCTTCATAAATGGCAAATCCTGTCTCTGAATTATCACTGACAGTCTCCCTTCATGTAGGACACAAAGTCCACAAATTGATATAGGTGAATGAAAGCTGCGACTGATGCCAATTTTCTGATTGTCAGTCCATCTCTTCCATCTCAAGACTAAAAAAAGCAAGATTGATATGACCTGAAAGGACTTACCAATTGAGTCCTAAAACTCAACGTCTAGCCTTGTGATTTGTTGTAATCAATCTGAGAAAAGACCCAGTGTCCTTGTACTTTACTTACTCCAGTCCAGTTGCCTTAGTTAACCTCTGGTTGGCATTTCCCTTTATAAAAAAGTGAAATGTATATGTATACAATTTACATGCCATAGAGCTCACTCATTTAAAATACACAATTCAGTGGTTTTTAGAATATTTACCAAGTTGTGCAACCATCACCACAATCTAATTACATTTATGCAGAACATTTTCATCACCCCAAAAAGATCTCTCAAAGGAAGAACAGAAGAAAGAAAGGGAAAAAGAGGAAGAGAGAGAGAGAAGTAAGTAAGGATGAGAAGAGAAAAGCTACATAGAAAGAATTTCATTTAAAAGAGTGAAAATAATGCTTACAAAAAATAAAAATTAAAAAAAACATTGGAAATATAAATTCAATAAAATTTTTAAAGTATATTTCTCATTTTATTCTAGATGCTTATATCCTTCCTTCCTTTTTCATAATTAATATTATTAATTAGTCACAGGATGGGCAAAAGATTCCTGGAATAGGGCTTTGTGCTCTAAAATAGAGCACTGGGGCATCTTGATTTAGTTTTATCACTTTGCAAACCGAGAAATTCACTTTTAACTGAGAGTGGTTGCACTCATTCCATGTTACCTTGAGGAATTTTGAAATAATGAAGGTATTTTTGTAACTGAGGCAGTGAGACTGTAACTAGGGACTCTCATCTCCTCAGCATTATTCCAACTCTATTTCTTACTTATGATATGGCTGTGACTTTATGCTTACCATACCTGACTTCTACCCTAGACCACCACTAACTTAGCTTAGCTTGCTGCTAATGGAAAAAGCGGATGACGCCTATCAAGACTGAAGATTAGTTCTATCTGCTTCACCTTTGTCTTTGTCCCTTATCTCTTGCTTTTCAGGACTATCGAGCCAGAGATTTCTGACTTAGATAATGTTCCGGCTGCAAGCAAGACTTGATGGCTACCTGGAATCATGTGACCAAGACATCATCTCTGAAAATACAAGATTGCCCCCTCTCCAGCTTGTAGCCCTTTCTTTTCCCTACGTAATCTCCCAGCCAAACCTGGGGAATTGGGAGTTGGTTCTTTGGGACATGAGTCCACATTCATCCCAGGATTACTGGCTTCCTCAACAAAGCTATCTTTCCTTTTGCCTACCACTTGTCTCTCAGTATTGTATTCTTGAGCAACGAGCAGCCAAACCTGAGTTAGGTAACATTTTCCTTTAATTCTTACTGTAACACTCATTTTCAGGACTCAGTTGGAAAGTCCTTTCAGGGTCTTAGCAATCTTGTGCTTTTTAGTCTCCTGATGGAAGAGATGGACTGGCAATCAGAAGACTGGAATCAGCTGCAGCTTTAATTCACCCCTATTCAACTATTCTTTCTTTTCTAAGGTCATGTTCCAGGTACTTCTATTCTTTCTTCTCCAATTGCAAACAACTTTTTTCTCTGATTTGCTCTACACTGACAAAGGATTTAGACAGACATTAACATTTCATCTAAACATACTTTTCTTTGAAATTTGCTAGGTCAGAAGAATAAATGTCACATTCCCCAAATTATCATGGGCCTCTTCAAAAAGCCAACTCCCAGGAATTATCATTAAACTTTTCAAGTATCTGGGCTACATTTCACAGATGGATATACAGAGTCCTGCAGTCTTCTGAGATAAAGTTGCCTTATTACTTAGATCAAATAGATTTTATCTGAGATCATGTTAGCTGGCCCTGAGATATAGAAACCATAGTAGCCTTCATGCTATAGTCTTTAAAAAAAAAGTCCCCCAAATGTGCCCTTTGCTCTTGTCTGCAAAATACACAATTTCCTTAGATTTACTCCTTATGCTATCAGAGGCTCCAATGAACTATATGAAGAAAATTCTCCAGATCACATTAATCTATAGCAAGGAATCTTGGTTATTTGCAAAGCAATCTGAGACTGTTAAAATGAAGCAAGTGAATTTTAAGTTCTTAAATACTGCTAAAGTCATTTTTAAACACTGCATTTGAACATCTTAAGACTTATTCCACATGATAACATATATACTCCTGATGTAATACTATGCCATAAAACCAAGAATTATAATTTATTACAAAGGAATTATAACACCACCTATTCACTCTGTTAGAATCCTGTTTTATAATAATAAAACAGTCATGCAAATTAATTCCACTTAAGAAATTATAAATTAGTCTAATTATATAAAGTTTGTTTTTTGAAGAAATCAGAACTATTTCTGTCATTGTGTGATTTAAAAATTTACACAGATTCAAATACATAAATTGAAATCATTTTCCTGTCACAAATATCATTTTAGAATAGAACAAAATTACAAGCCCCTGACATATTACAAAAACTCCTTTTAATGATTATAGCATTGAGTTCTAAGAGGAATTGCCAAGCTAATGACATATTAAACCTTTCCAGCTTCAGCATTCTTTTGAACACTCTGGGAGGGCAAGCATCTTATCTGTCAAATCCTCCACTTAGTTCTTGCTAAATTAAGCTCTAAAAAATACACAAATTACTATTTTTGCAATGAAGATTACTGAAGTGTTATGATTTAGAATACCAGCCTACTGGCTAGAATCATACTAATAAGTCATAAAACTGATTTGTCTAATGGTTACACAGCTGTAGTCAATCTTCCAATTTAAAAATATATTTATGTAGCTTCTTTGTAAAGAAAATGACAGAATTCAGTAGACATATAACAAAAACTGGTCACCAACTAGAAGCATATAAAAATCAATCAATACCTAAAAACATTTTCCTTATATTATAAAACACTAACTTAAGTTTATTTTAATATATTAAAAAAATTTAGTGTTTAATCAAGCAAATTGAAACAGGAACATCTCTCAACAGATACAATAACTGACTTATATAATATGATTTATTCCCCGAATAGTCATTTTAACATTTAGTCATAATTAGTGCATAAAGTAAAAGTATAGATTTTTAAATTATTAATTTCTTTTATTTAGAGACAATGTCAGAGAATTTGAAAATCTAAAAAATACATAAAAGGGATAAACAGACTTCTCTCAAGAAATACTCCATCTTTAAAAGAAGTAACAAAAGTATCTTTCAATCATTCAATCCCTTATTTAAGCAATTATTTACTGTGAATTTATATTGTGGATGATATTTTAATACAAGCGAACAAGACAGAATTAACCTATGCCTGATGGAGCTGATACACTATCAGGGAAGACAGAAATTGGAGAAAAAAATAATTGAACACATAATGAGAAGAAAAAAAAATACCTAGGGTACTAAGGTGGCATATTATAAGAAAACCTTAACTAGTGTAAAAAAAGTCAAGGGGTCCTTTTTGGAGGAAGTAATGTTTAAACTACAATTTGAAAGATATAAGTGAGGTTTACCAAGCAGAAGGAACAGGGTGTGCAAAGGTCTGAGGGTGTGCAAACATGGCATTCAAAAAACTGAAAACAGGCCAATAAGGATGAAGAGTGGAGAAAAGGGGAAGTAGTGACAACAGACAGAACTGAAGAGATAAGACCAGGAAGAAACCTGTTGGGCACATTAAGCCTTGTAATAGGAAGCAACTGACGTTGCCTGGGAGATATTAAATCTGCATGTAAATTTACATATTAATATATGCATACTGCTGAAGTAAATACTAGAAGAGTTAAAAAGCTTTTGCTTGTAGCTCAGGCAAAAGATGATGGTAGAGAAACAAGATTGTCTCTGAGATTGGAAGCAAGTGAATGCCTTATATTTTAAAAGTCTGAAAGACAAGATTTAGTGTCTGAAAGTAAGGGGATGTGGAAGACAGACAAAGTAATCACAGAATTAAGGCTTTAGCAGCAGTGTGAAGCCCCAGTAGATCTGGAAGAGTGGACTACTTCTAGGAAACAGATACAGGTCTTCCAGTCAAAGAGAAGCTGCCTTACCTGACTTGATACAGTTTTAGATTAACTGTTTAATCAAATTTGCTGTTCAAGGAGCTTAAGCCCTTCATGAAAACTGAAAGATGATTGGAAACTTTTACAAAGACCTCAGAGTGAAGGGTGAAACCATGATGCTTTTGCATTTAAATGTACATTGGATTTATCATCAATAAAAACAAGGAACTGTTATAAAGTATTTATTAAAGATGAAAACGAACAACATAATATTTAATTGGGCTTTGTAAAATCGCCATCATTTTCTTATAAAATTGGGGACATAAATCCTGATCCAGAAACATGGAATTACTGCAGAGGAAAGATAAATGATAATCAAGGTGCACTCTAAGAAGCACCAAAAAAGCAGATAAAAAAATGAGCATAATTTGCTTACAAGGCTGACTGAAAATTTTGTCGTAGCAATTTGCAAGTATGAAATATTTAAAATCATAGCATCAGGCATCTCTAAACTACAGCTTGTATCTATTAGGTGGTTAAGGAGAGAGTACATATTATCCTGAGACAAAAAAACAACAAAATACCTCAGGAGGAAAATGCTTCTTAGTATTGGAGTATTGGAAGAGAATCATTGAATCATGAAAATTAACATCCTGCACATAAATTGATGTTCTGTCTCAAACCCAGCAGCAATTCAAGTTCAAGTCAGCAATCTTCTGACTTGAGTTGTCACAGAAAATTCATAGAAAATGCTCTAATACATAGTTGCAGACTTATTAGCCAAAAACATTATCAGTGACTATAAGCAGTAACGTAGCCCTATCTTGGGTGTTGCCAACATGTGAATACACCTGGCTAATTCTATAAAAATAACAGAAACAGTTCAATATGTAATCAATAAAACTTATAGATACAGAAAGATTATGCTTAAGATACTGATCTATGAGTAACCTCTCAAAGAGAGCCTAAATTGTATCCTTAATGTAAGTGTTCCAGCAACATGAAGAGACAGACCAATCCACAATGAACAGGAATAGACATGTGTGAAATTTTGAGGAGCATAGGAAGATAACCAACAATTTGAAGTAAGGGATGGGGTTGTCCTTGTCTATCGATGGAAGCGAGGAGGGATGGATAGTTAAATCCACAGATACAGAAGTGGAATTTAACCTTCACATAGTCCATGCTTCTGTATATTGTTCATGGACACCTCTATGGGGTCTTTCTTACTATGAATATATTCTTTTGTACTTGAATGGGAATTTCAAACTATAAAATGCTGGCACTGTCTGAAGCCTAACAACTTCTACATATTGGTTAGATTTATCTGTAAGACATTAGTTTGCAGTTATTTAATGATTTCATTACATTTTCCATTATTATTTTATTTTTAAAAAATAAGCAAAAAACTGAAAAGGCAGGTTCTATTTTTAAAGAACTTCCTCAATTCAAGGCCATGGAAATTGAGAAGGAAGAGGCTGCAGTAATGTTCTTGCACTGGAATGTAAGCCCAGAAGGGCAGGGGTTTTGTCTATTTTGTTTCCTACTGAAGCCACAGTGCCTAGAACAGTGCCAGGTACCTGGTGGTTGTTCCCTAAATATTTGCAGAATGGAAGAGGGAATGAATGAATGAATATAATCTCAGATCATGACTAAGTAGCACAGGTCCACACACTGAGACCACCAATTCCAGCAACTTAAAGTACCTGCCTAGGAAAGCTGGAATAATGTCCTCAAATGCCCGTATCTACATTCTCACCCTTGTAGGCTTGAGGCAGGGAGAAGCGAGACAAAGTACAAGAAGTAGCCAGATCTTACACTGCACTCGTACACATCTGATATTATTTCTGAAAATATCAGCAATATGCACCTTTAATAACACTTATTAAGAAGTACTGTGAGATGCTCAACATCGCTAATCATCAAGGAAATGTAAATTAGAACCACAATGAGATATCATCTCACATCTTTCAGAATGGCTATCATCAAACAAGAACACAAATAACAAATGTTGGCAAGGATGTGGGAAAAAGGGAACCCTTGTACACTGTTAGTGAGAGTGTAAACTGGTGCAGCCACTGTGGAAAACGGTATGAAAATTTCTAGAAAACTAAAAACAGAACTACCATATCACCCAGCAATTCCACTGCTGGGTACATATCCGAAAAAAAGGCACTAATTCGAAAAGATACATGCACCCCAAAGTTCACAGCAGCATTATTTACAATTGCCAAGATATGGAAGCAATCTAAGTGTCCATCAACAGATAAATGAATAAAGAAGATATACATTGGAATACTACTCAGCCATAAAAGAACAAAATCTTGCTATTTGCAGCAACATGGGTGGACCTGGAGGGCATTATGCTAAATAAATTAAGTCAGACAGAGAAAGACAAATACTGTATGATATCACTTATATGTGGAATCTATAAAATACAACAAACTAGTGAACATAACAAAAAAGAAGCAGACTCACAAATATAGAAAACAAACTAGTGGTTACCAATGGAGAGAGGGAAGAGGGGAAGGCCTATATAGAAGTGGACTTTTAAAAATATATGTTAAATAATACATACTATTGTCTATATTCATGCATCATACCAAATCATACTGACTAGTTACTGAAATAGCTTGATTCTGTACTACTGAAAACATTGATGACCCAGCAATTTTGCAAGTCGGAAAAAACAAAGGACTCCAAAAGATTCCATGTTTCCTCAGCATTATACTTACGGGTATCAGGGGTAGAAGAAAAAAGTGTTCAACACCTTTTCAACACTAACTTAAAGGGTTTGTTTGCAATGAAATATTAAGAATATGACTGGAAATCTGTTAGGCTTGGGAATAATAAAGTTAAATCACATTATATCTAGGTTTGGCAATGGAAAGAAACAAGCCAGTGTTAAAAAGCTAAAAATCTACAGTATAACCTTGGAATAAAAACAATGAAAATATTTTTGTTACTATTTGGAAACTTCCAAAGCTCAGAAGACAGAAAAAACATTCTGTATGCCCTACCACGCAGATAGACCCATGCACAATGCTCTCTATTTCTAGAATAAATATCCAGTCATTATAAAAGACTGACAAAATAGAGTGCCCTCTGCTACTTTTTAAAGTGGGTTCAATTTATTTCCTAAATGAGGGTTGGGATGGAGAAAAGGTGCACTCTTTACTTTTTTGCATTCCAATACTTTGTTTTCTATCAGAGTTTATTTTCTTCAGCATTGTTTATACTGTCCCTGAGAAGTGAGAATAAACAGTGAGAAAAACAGCTCAAACTCTACACAGAGAATAAATGTCTCAAACTCTACACAGACAAAAAAATTTTCTCCCTGTTGTTAAGCTACACTTATCAGAAAATAACTTACTGAAACTCTGATTATGATAATATTTGAGACTGAAATATTTTCTATGGTTTTAGTGTTGAAATATTTGACAATGTTATAACGTAAAAATTATACATCATACTATAATTTTGAAAAGAATTATGCAAAAAGAAACCAAAGAAGGCAGCATTCTCAAAAAATAATTTTTGTTTTGGAGCGATATAATGACCTTTGTCCTCCATCCTCATTCCTGATTTTTAACACTATTTCTAACATTTCAAAGATACAGTGGAATTTTAGGTTGAAATATTTCTCATCTATGCTTTGGCCTAGTTGAAATGTTAAAGGAATATGATCAAGTTTTTAATTCACTTGATTTCTGCTTTACTCTCTTCTATTCAAGGAATATCTCTCCCATCCCTCGCTGTTACATGTAAATTGCACTGTGCTTAGTTTATTAACTCTTGTTATCTCAGTCCTGTAATCTGTCTTCAAAGAGAGTGAGGGAGGGCTTCCCTGGTGGCGCAGTGGTTGAGAGTCCGCCTGCCAATGCAGGGGACGCGGGTTCGTGTCCCGGTCCAGGGGGATCCCACGTGCCGCGGAGGGGCTGGGCCCGTGGGCCATGGCCACTGAGCCTGCGCGTCCGGAGCCTGTGCTCCGCAACTGGAGAGGCCACAACAGTGAGAGGCCCGTGTACCGGGAAAAAAAAAAAAAAAAAGAGAGTGCGGGAAGAAAGGGTAACTTTGGTAGTAGGGTTCCCTGATTCTCCTCATCGTTGCTGATATCTGAACACTTCAGTGTTTTCCTCTAACCCGAACTCACATCCTCCATGTCCAGACCACAAAAGATAAACCGGGCTTCTGCAGGTTTGAATACCTACCTGACTAAGCTCCTCTGCGGTATCACAACTAAGCAACTAGTTACTCATCCCTGAACTCAAGGCTTCTCCAGGAATCTGGAACCTACCATTTATGAGAATGGCACACTCTTAGTGTCACACCAACCTTTGGTAAGGGTCCTCCCCAGGGCATATCTTGAGTTGTGGCTTCCTTCTCAAATCTGACACTACATCCTTTTTTGAATTTCTCATACTTTCTGGTCTATTGAAGGTTCTCTGATTTATTTTCTAACACAGTTCTATAATGAATTACATATATTTATTTTCTGTTCTATCCAGGGATAGATATTATTCAGTGGGATATTACTGTGTGTGCTTGGTTTATCATAAAGAATAGAAAATTTGTAATTTTCTTCTCAAAATAAAATTTAATATCAAGTATAAGCTTAAATTATCAAAGGGGATATCAAAAACTCTTAATATTCTCATTACCCTGAAAACTTACTATTGCTGTTTGCATCAGTGTTATCTTAGAACAAGGAACTAATGTTTTACTTTCTCAAAATGATGTTTTCATCCTTTCTAGTTAAACAAAATAAGAGATTTATCTTTGAATCTCTTTATACTAGAAAACATGTAAATAAAACTATAAACAGAATATGAAGTAAGAGAAGAGTTAAGGGATCTGAAATAAATGAAATATGAGGAGAATGAGAGGTACAAAAATGTGGGAGAAGATGAAATGTGTAACGTGTATAGCAGACAGCTGTATGTCAGATCTTCCCACTAGAAGAAGACAAGGGAATACTGATGAAGTGCTTGATATTTTTGAATTAAAATACTTTCTCTCATGTTCATCTACGTTTCTTCATGCAGTAGAGTGTAATGGATAAAATAAAGACTCTACCTGGGTTCTAATCCCCTCTCTACCATTTGATCTTGGGCAAGTTTACTTTACTACTTTCTGCCTAAGCTTTCTCATCTGTAAACTGAGTTTCCTACCTCAAAATATCTCTGTGAGGATTAGATATGTTCATTTGTAAGGACAGCTTAAAACAGTGCCTGACACTAAACAACATGTAAGTGTTAGCCATAATAATTCATATTATTAAAGTTGCTAGGACTGCCGTGGCAGATTTTTAATTCTCAGGAGTTTAGAAAACTCTACTCAAGAATGGGAAGATGGAGGGGAGAAGCACATCAACTCCAGGCAAGTAGATTCTCCAGTAGAATTTCAGGTTCATAGTCCTAATTAAGTGAAATTGTACATAGGACAAGTCACCTAAAATATTTTTGGGATAGGCTAACTAAATGATATAAGGGATATAAACTTGCTTTAAAAAAGTCACTCTCCACTGAAATGTAAGTGCACTTTTTTCTTATAATTATTGTTATCTATTTTCTTTTAAAATAATTAACCAAGAAATGTATTTCTAGTATATCTATTACTAGAGTTTATTTGAAACTATTTTTAAAGAAAGAAGGTCTGTTTACTTTATAGTCACTAGCAAGTAAAATGTTTGAACTTTGAACTATCCTTAAACAGCAAAATATTTATTCATCATCCCAGGTCAGGATTAGCAAATAATTTTATCGAGGAATCAAAGTAAACAATACTATTTAAGCAACTAACAAAATTTTGAAGAAAAACAAAAACTCCCACAGAAGTATCAAATGATTTTCCTAATTGCAAGTACTGGCCAGCATTCAGCCTTTTATAAACTTTATTATGAGACTTTAATTAAGCTGTGTTATCTCTTGATAATCACAAAAAAAGAAAATAGCCTAAAGATGACATGAGAGTTTTAATTGCCCCGTCCCATCATCCAGTAAGTGTTAATGGACTTGTTGTTTAATATTCTGAAACTGGGTGGAAAAAAACAGAAGAACATGCAAATATGTTCTGTTCTCACAGCATGACCCTTGATATGTAAAGTAGATTTAATAGTAAAGCTCTAATTTTGCATTCCAGAAACCTAAATACCACTTCAGTCTTACAAAATTAGTAAAATCTTCACAGGAATGTTATGTCTAATCACCTTACATAAGGCAACCTGGCATTACTGATGATAACTTACATAAAAGGATCAATTTCTACGTTCTTTAAATTGCTCATTCACTGACATGGTTTTCAAAATCAAGTGAAAAAGTGCTTTCAATCCAAATGTATTTCCTATTTTATGTCCAAAAGTAGAAGTTTTTCCCCTGATTTATCCAATGGCTACTTAACGCAACTGAGGATATGCAATCCATATCCCCATACATATTTCAAGATGGTTTATGAAATACCTGGCTCAGGTGATATAATTCTTTATTCACTCACAAGTCTTTTTTCCTCCTAAGTCAAAAGATACCCAATCCTTGAAATCAATTACTTATTTTTAAAAACACTGTGCTATGAAAAATCTTACTTCAGGTATATTTTATGTGCTAAATTTTACCAAAAAATGCTTTTTCCCCCTCATTATAAAAGTAGTATATGCTCATTGGACCCACTATATTTTAAAAATGTTAGAAAGAATAAAATTAAAGTCACCGAGGAATAACCACTGCTAACATTTAGATGCATTTAGTGTTTAATATTAAAGGTTGCCAGGTATACACAGTGTTGAGATCTACTGTAGATACAGCTGTGTGTCCCAGTTTCACTCTTTTCACTTTCTTTCTCTTTGCATTTCATAATGGTTATTCCCTCAGTGGCACCCCACTACATTCAGGATAATGTCAAACTCCTTACGCGTTCCCTTAATCATCTGTCCCATTGAAACTCTTCACCATCCTTTCTCCTCTCCACCTCTTGCCAGCCCCATTTACTCTTTGCTCCAGTTGAACTGAACTATTGACACTTTCAGTTCTTCCAATGAACTATGCTTCCTCACAAATGCTGGGAGGGTCCATTATACATCCCTTTCCTTCTGCTGAACATCCACCGTCAGTTAGACATTTCCTTCAGGTAAGCTTCTCTAACATACCCCACGTACAGGCCCAGGGACCCTGCTAGGAATACCAATGGTATCACGTACCCTCCCTAGAGTGGGTTAAACACCATGTCCCCAAAATTCATGTTCCCTCAGAACCTCAGCGTGTGACCTTATTTGGAAATAGGGTCTTTATAGATGTAATTAGTTCCGGATCTTGAGGTAAAATCATTCCAGATTTAGGATAGGCCCTAAATCCAATGACTGGTATTTTTAGAAGAGAGGATACACCCAGAGACACACAGGGAAGAAGGCCACGTGAAGATGGAGCCAGAGATTGGAGTTAGGCTGCCACCCGCCAAGAAAGACCATCAGCCACCAGAAGCTGAAAGAAACGAAGCAGGATCCTCCCCTAGAGTCTTTGGAGGACACATGACCCTGCTGACACTTAGGTTTCAGACTTCTAGCCTCTAGAATTTTTGTTGTTTAAGGTCACCCAGTTTGTGTGTAGCCCTAGGAAACTAATACAGCTCCCATTCTAGACTTCCTGCAATATATTAAGTGTTGCACATACTTCAATTCTCACTAGACTACAAGCTCTGTGCAAAGCCACGACTAATTCTATTGTTTATAGTTTTATTTTCACTGCTTAGGACAGCACTTGGCACATGACAGACAATAAACATATGTATAAAAAAAGGAACAAATAAATGTTTGAAACCTGAGCAACATTATTATTTAATCTATGTTAATTTTACTGGTAAAATCTTTATTATTTGAGCTTTTTACCACTAGAGTTTGATGGCTTTCGAATGACAGTTCCGAAGAAAGGTTTTAGAAACATCTACTGTTTTTACTTACCCTACAGAGACTTCCCAACCTGGTCCCAAAACGTTGAAATTCTTTTGGGGAACCTACCTTCTCCACATGCTGGCAGTCTCGGGAGAACTGTTAATCAAGTGCCATGGTTCCTGGCTGAGGGCAAATGATTGAGACCCAGCCATGCACACTGGCTTTGTGAATGTGTGAGAAACAGCATTAAACCACAGTATCGGTCCAGATTTAGCTCCATGGCAGTACTCTTCACAGTCTCTCTCCACTTGCTGCTTTCCGGATCCCCGGAAACGCTCTGGCTGCTTGCTGTCTTTCCTGAGAACTTTTTTTCTGATTACCCTCTGATTCTATGAGCTACCTCATATCCTTTCAATAAAATGCTTTTTTTTGCTTAAAGTCCTCAGAACTAGTTTCTGTTACCTGCAAACTAAGAACTGAAATTGATAGAGACTCTTCAAATGTAGATGTGATTACTACATAACAGATTGCTTGTATAAACAGGTTTTGACCATCACAGATAGTCACTTGATCAAAAAGTTTCCAGTTTAGATTGTCAGGCCACTGAGCTGATGAACTATGCAATGCAAAACTCACGATTTACCAATTTCCTTCTCTCTTCATTCAGTGCACATAATTATGTAAATCCTATTCTTTTCCCTCATTTATTTCTGTCTTCATGTGTAAAAAATATCTTTTTGAAAGATTTTTTTTATTTTTCACTAAACTAAATTTTCTCAATGTAAATCATGCTCTAAAAGCAAAGTAAATCATTTTATAAAGAATGTTACCTCTTAGGAAACCTTCGGAGGTCAAAAAAAACCCCAGAATGTTACCTCTAAATAACTGAAAGTTTTGATATAATATATAATACCCTCATAGCATGAATAATTAGTTTACACTAAAAGGTCAATAGATTACCACTTTGCAACATAGAGACTAACATACTTGATAAAAAACTACTTTCCCAGTTTTCACTATTTCATTCAAATAGCAATTAATTTATGAATAAACCATTCATTACAATTACATATTGCATAAATATTCAAGACATTTTTCCCTTTAAATCTCTTCGTTAAATGAAAATTAATGTTAACATTATACAGATAAAGATTAATTTGAATATCATTATTTATTAGAAGCTTGGTTTACATATACAGATGTACTGAATGTAAATTTTTAATGTACAACCAAAGATCAGGGAAAGCAAAATGTCTTTCTTCAATCTCTTCGAATGGCTTAAAGATTATTTCCTTTGGTATTTAAATGCTGATCAAGCAGAATACATTTCCTGAAAAGGATTTGAATTTGCTCTCCACTGAGGGATTTCCCTAGAGGCTCTCTTCAGACAAGAGTGCCATTAGTCTTACTTATTACAACCAAAGGGGGCAAAAGAAATGATACTTCTATTTCCTTTCTGCTACTTTCTTAACACTGCATCACATTTTTGTTATCTATTTATTCTACTTCTCATTATCTTGAATAACTAACTGCATCATTCCATACACTTCCCGCCTAATATATTGTAATGTCTGTGAAGAGATGTACCTTTTAACACTCCTAAAAGCTTAAAAACACATCATAGCCTCATTCAAATCTAAACTTTATTTAGAACTTTCTCTTTTTGTCATACTTTCTTGAGCTTCTACTTCTTCTATTTCTGAACATACCTTTGCCTTTATCCTACACTTAAACTGTCTAGTCTTTCTCCATCACTAGCCCATAGTTTTCCTTTCTCTTTCATTTGTTTCCATCTTAGATGAGTCTGTATATTTAGCCCTTATACTGATGTTTCAGGCCTCTTCTCCTCTCTTCATCCTTCATCTCTTTCATCTTTAACTTTAGTTTACGACAGAAGAAAACCTATTCTGTGTTGGCCATTATATTAGACATTCTGCAGGGTGCTTTGGATATAAAAACAAACACCGATCTGACTCCTGGAAAAAGAGAATCCCAGACAAAGGCAAGCAAAAATAAAGAACATAATATATCCGGAAAGTCTTATACAATTTTATAGATCTATGTTAAGGAATGATTAAAGATACAGTTTGGATTTTAGGAAGTCAAGAGCTAGATCACAAACTAGAACTTTTTCTTGAGAATGTTAATAATAATGGGAATTACATAACTCCATTTGAGTTTTCAAAACCCACTTTGCAGGGTAAGGTTTGAAGGAAAAAAAGTTCAGAAACAGATAGACGATTTAGGGGCTATACTGCTAATTCTAGAAAGACATAATAGAAGCCCACAAACAGTAGGAGAGAGATTGAAAAGAAAGGGAGAGATGATAAAAATTTAAGAAACAGAATGAAAAAGACTGGTTAATCAATTAAGGGCTATGAATATTAAGAAAAAAGTAGAAATTCAAATTAACTCTAAGTTTTCCAATTTGACTTTCCAAAATGAGCAGTAATTCTAATCAGAGAGGTGGGAAATACAGAGAAAGATCATGATTTTTAAGAATGTGAGATAATGAGTCTAATGTCTGGCCTGTAGAGTTTGGTCCATCTACACAGATGTGTCAAACAAAGATTAAGCAAATGGAGACATTCAGAAATCTGATAGAATAGATAGACTCTCAGATGGCTTCCAAGGATCTCTGCCTCGTGATATTCATACCCTTTTGTGACCCCCTCCTCTTAGATGTTGGCTGGACCTAGGACTCATTCTAAAATATAGAAGACTGCAGAAGGGGTGGTATATTAGTTTCCTGTGGCTTCCATAACAAACTACCACAAACTGGGTGACTTAAAACAACAGAAGTTTATTCTCTCATAGTTTTGGAGGCTGCAAGTTTGAAATCAAGGTGTCAGAAACACTACACTTCCTCTGAAGGCTCTAAGGGAGATTTTATTCCTGCCTTTTCAGGGCCTGGTGGCACCAGGTGATCCTTAACTTGTGGTCGCATCACACCAGTCCTTGCCCCTGTCCGCACAGGAACTTCTCCTTTGTGTATGCCTCATAAGGACACATGTTACTGGATTTAAGGCTCCTCTAGTTAATCCAGGATGTTCGCACTCAAGAGCCTTAATTTAATTACATCTACCATCTTTACTCTTTTTCCAAATAATGTCACATTCACAAGAAACACAGGTTAGGACTTGAACATATCTATTTGGAGGCCATCGTTCAACTCACCACAAATGGGATGACACTTCCTAGATTTGATTTTAAAGGAATGTGGTTTCCATAATGGGTGAGGCAGCCCTATATAGAGAGGGCCTCCATGGCTGAGTCTGGAAGTGGACCCTTCAGCCCTAGTTGAGCTCTGAAAGGACTGCAGCTGCAGTGGACAGCTTGACTGCAACATCACAAGGGACCTACAGCCAGAGGCATCAGCTAAGCTGCACCCAGATTTGTAGCCCACAGAAAACTGTGAGATAATATATAAGTACTGTTTTAAGTGGCTAAGTTTTGAAGTGATTTATCATACAGCAATAGAAAACTAATATGGAGCTCACAAAAACGTCTAGACTAGGACAGCAATGATTAAGAGACAAGCCATGGAAATGGATTAAATTTGGCATTTAAGAAATATTTGTGGAGTATCTATGAAACCAACATTGTGGTGAGTTTTATTTAGATTTCAATTTATATCTGTAATGATAAATGACAACCCAATCCTCAAGAATCATAGTCTCAGGAAATGATAGATAAAACCACGATGCATGATATGACCAAGGAATGTAAACGGTATTAAGGTACATAATATAAGGGAGAAAGATCTGGTCCCGGTTCCAAAAATCAGGAAAGACTTTCTGGAGAAGTTGAATTCTTAACTTCCACAAACTTACCTACTTATAACTATGTGTTAACAAAGTTCCCTTTCCTTCCAACAATGCAAAATTTAAGGCACCTCTAAGTGGTAAGGACAATTTTCCTGTCCATTACACTAAGACGTCTATAATAAATTTATTTAAGCTCTTAGGGCAAGAATATATATCCACTTTTGTGATTGCTGGAAAGGCTAAAGCTAAATTATATATACAGTGGTTATGAATAAAATCAGGTCTTTATTTCATATGTTTTGTTTGATGTAACTTATTTTTACTCTTATCATATTTGTACTTTTAAGGAAACTCATACCGCTTTTCACAGTAAATAAATGGATTCTCAATTACATAAGGAATTGCAATGAAATTTTAAAATGCTATGAGGCCTCCAGCAAAGGTATGAGCAAAAAGCAGTGAGAGAGCAAAGCAAAACTAAACCTATTATTTTACCATGACAAAAATCCTACTTTTGCTTTTTTTTTCCCCCATATCTATAATGCCACCAACATGCCACTCTTGCCTAAGATAAAAGACCCTCTCCTTAACCTCCCACCACTTCTACCACTGCTTTGTTTTTCATTTACACTACTTTCGCCCTAAAGTTTCATTGATTCCTGTTTGAATTCTTGCAAAGTTTAGAAACATTGCTTCTAGTGTAACCTTGATCAGACTCGATGTCTTTGGGAAAATCACCTCAGTTGATAACCCAGTACCTGCATCTCAATATAACTAGTTACCAATTAATCTTACCTTGAATATGATTAAATTGTTACACTGTCATGGTGTATTATATTCCTTTGTTTGCCACACATGTCTCACCCACTATACTATAAGAGCCTCAAGAATGAGGATTATGTCTTCTTCATCTTTTTTTCTACAGTTCCTACCATAGTGCCTGGCACATAGCAAGTGTTTAAACAGCTATTGATAAAAATAAAACAGAAAAGCCTACAAATTATTCTCCCTCCCTTTGGGTTTGCTCTCTCTTCATTAGTCTAACACACAAATCACTTCCAGATTAAGCTGCTTAGGATAAAACATGGATCATCTTATTCCCCTGCAACTGTTCCTCATCATATAATGATGAAATATAAATGCCATAGTATAGGAATCCAAATCACAAGAACCTATTTGCCACTACTCTGCTATATCTACCACATGCTTCCAATTTCCCGAATATCCCCTGGCTTTCTCAGCTCTGTATCTTTACTCCAATTGGCTGTCCATTTAAATGTTCACCTGCCAAAGTGACTAGGTTTGTTAGGGAAACTCGGTTTTGTTAGGGAAAATTTTTGAATGAAAAAATATAAGTCAACGGGTCTATAACTCATTATCACCTTCTGGAGGTAAATTCAGCAATAAGAATAAAAAGCCTTTAAAATATTATAGCCATTGAGCCAGTGATGCTAATTTTAGTAACATTTAGCATGCAAAATGAGCACTATATATATATATGTATGTATATATAAATATATATATATTAATTTATCCATAAGGATATTCTGAGTAATAAACCCAATCTAAAAATTTTTTTAATCATTTATGTTTATATTAACAGATAACAATGAAAAATATGAAGCATTAATTCATATTCCCAAATAGAACAAAATAGATTTGTTATAAAAATAATAAATTCAACAAAGAATATGTATATTAGCCTAATGTTGTTTAAAGGAAAAAAAACAACAAAACAAAAATCAAATGCTATAGAACAAACAGGTAACAGAAGTTGTTTTTAGAAAACAGACTCATTCACGATTTCAATTTTATTTTGCTTTTATGTATTTTACCATTTCATAAAATAAAACTATCTTTTTAAATCATCAGTACAAAGTAAAAACTTTTTTATAGCTTCAAATCTTTTTTCCAAATGTTATTAAGTATATGAATAAGCAATCACTTATTCTTACCTGGGTAGGTATGTTCAAATATAGTTGAAGGAATATGCAGACACTTGACTTTCAATCATCCAGTTCCCATCTGAACTTGCCCTCAATTACTTTCTCTTTTGTGTATATCAGATGAAATTACACATAACTAAAAATAAAATTAAAATTGGACTCAGTAGAATTAATCAATAATTATATTTATGTGTATTTTAATTTAGTTATTACAATGCATATTCTAAAATTCCAATTACATTTCTTGTGAAAGTTCAAGAAAGTTACCCAGTAACAGGAAAACAATGGTAAAGCATGTTATTTTTTGAAAAGGTAGAGTAACAGATTGTTAGATAAGGGCAAATAGTAGGATTGCTAGATAATGAGTTAAATGTTTTAACTCATGGATATGTTACTATTAAAGAACAGTGATGGTTGGTTGACCATATACCCCCTTTCTCCCTCAGGCTGTACGACAACCAGGCCCAGCTGTCTCCTTCACTTATTAGCTAATTAGACTAACCAAGCGCATACTCTGTCCTGGATTAAGAAGGTGAAACAGAATTTTAGAAAGCACTGATCTATTTTAACTTTCATTGCACTTCAACTGCTATGGAGAAACATTTAGGTAGCTCATCCTTCTATTTATTCTCACGCTATAACTAGAACAGACACAACGGCTAGTTAAGATTCTTACATTTTTATTCCAACACACAAAAGGAAGAAGTCCTTCCAGATGCAACAGCACAAATTATGCCTTCCCTTAATTCCATCATTTCAAATGGACCTCTGAACATAAATTCAAAAGCAGCCAAAAAAATTCATAGTATAGTATTTCTTCTTGCCAAAACAGCAAAAATATGCTTTTTTTTTTTTTGAGGGGGAGGAGGAACACAAGTACAAAAACATATCAAACTCTTTTGTTGTGTCTCCCTCCATAACTCGGATACAGACCATTGGTAAAGCCAGACCTGTGTTTTTTTTTTTTTTACGCGGGCCTCTCACTGTTGTGGCCTCTCCCGTTGCAGAGCACAGGCTCCAGACGCGCAGGCTCAGAGGCCATGGCTCACGGGCCCAGCCGCTCCGCGGCATGCGGGATCCTCCCGGACCGGGGCATGAACCAATGTCCCCTGCATCAGCAGGTGGACTCTCACCAACTGTGCCACCAGGGAAGCCCCAGACCTGTATTCTTGACTTTCTCAAATTATAGACTAAAGACAGATCTTTATTTCTGACTCTTTGTTTGTATCTGACCCATCTGAATACTCTGAAACTATCTTTTTCTAACTTAGCTACAATTTTCTTTAGAAGCCTGTTTATCTATTTGTTCACCATATTCTTTTTCATTTTCTATCGTAACTTTAGAGATAAAGAAAGAAGGAATCTTAGTTTAGGAGGCCCCAGAGGCACATAATTCAAGTAAAAAAAGCTTATTTGGGAGATGCTAAGGGAGTGGGATTATAGGCAGATCATCAACAGCATCTAGCAGAGAAAGCAACGATTGTAAAATCTGAATTAAAATATGAGCAGGAAAAAAAAAATATGAGCAGGGTATATTTTAAGGCCATTTATAGATATTTTATAATGTTAGTGAGAAAAATATTTATCTACCCAATGACGCTGTTATTTATTAAATCATAGGCATGGTATTCTCTTAGCATTGACTCCTAGGGTATATATAAATGCTACAACTCATCTTATCTTTCCTCAAAATGTAAAGGCTGCATTATCACCTACTTCTAGAAATAGATCTGCTCATCCTGGACAGGAAATTTCAAACATGGCACAGCTAAAAGGTAGCCATGAAACTGTACCATGATTTCCAAAGTGATTAACCAGATCATTTTTTCTTTTTTGTCTGCTTGGGGAAGGGGGAGAAAAAGGAGACAAAATTAGTTCTTTAGTGTAATGGTTATTTCCTTATTTATTTTGTGCAAATGTTGGTCTAATGGAATGAAATAAGAAAGAAATCACCCAAGATAACATAAGTAACTTTGTTTAAAAAAAAAAACTGTTTAAAAAAATCCCATTCCAAACAGTATAGCAAAGTAAATATTTTCCTTAAAATGGTTGACTCAACTTATGCCCACAGCATTTATTTCTATCTCAGATTGACTGAAATCCATTCTTACTGTGGAAAACACTTTTCAACCTAGAATATTTTATGCAATGTGACAGCATAAAGAAGAGCACAAAAATACCCACATCAAAAAACAAGAATGAACTTGTGCCTACTTCTATCTTTCTTCTTGCAGGAAAGTGACATATACTCTGAAGTGGATGTATTATTCCACCGTCTGACATGATTAGACTTGGTCATTTAAAGAGCACTTTAAATATTCCTGCAAAAAGTTAGATAAGCTTATGAGCTGCTCTTTTGAACATATTTTTATTTTAAAATATAAAATCGTGATTTCCAATGTGAATGATTCTTAAAATTTTAGTATGAACATAACACACTCAATTTTATACTATTTTGCCACCATTTATTACATATTATGAAATTTGAAGAGGTACATGAAATTAAATGAAGCCAACCATTTCTTTACCAAAACCTTCATTTTTTCCAACAGTATTAGTTTAAGAAAACCATTATGAACATTGCAATATGACTAGACGCCTCTATTTGTTAATGCAACACTTGTATCTTTAAATATTCCACACACAACAAAACCGACCTAAACCAACAAGCCAGGTTTAAAGGTATTTTTACTTGTCTTCTTCCTTAAGAAGATGGAACCTGTGAACCATCAGTTTAGAAGTTGTCCAATGAAGAAATTGGTTGGCAGAGGGAACATCATAAGCAAAGGTATAGTAATAAGAAAGAACATGCCACCTTTAAGGACAGGCAAGTGGTCAGGTATATATGATTTGAAAATAGAATGCTTATGAAACTATTTTATAAGAAATTTTTGCAGTAAGGTAAGGCCATATCAAGAAGCCTCCTGAATGCCACGCTAAAATTTGGATTTTATCCTAAAGATGACATGAGTATGATAAAACAGGGAAGTGGTGCAAGAAAATGTATTTTAGGTCGACCATGTGGTAAATGTGGCTCTGAAGAGACCATGAAAGGGAGAAGGTGAGACAAGTAAATTGTTTCTTAGAAATTTGTATATATTTGTTAAATGGCAATGCAAAATAGAAATAGACTCAAGGCATTCATATTTGTAATATGTAAAGGGGGAATGGTGCTTGGAATTTAATTTAGGTAAGAAGAGAGCAAGACAAGACAACCCTGATCCAGGCCTTTCCTATTCTCAGAGATGTCAGTCTGAACCAAGAATTGACATCATTCCTTTTTTGTTCCATGTGCATTTTAAGTTCTCCACTCTCAGAATGGTGAAGAGAAAAGTGATAGAGGATGAGACATGACAAACTATTTCAGAATTAATATCAATTTTAAATTCACCAATTTGAAAACAAATTAAATCTAGTTCATTCCTCTACATTTGACATGAAACTTTTAGCAGTGCTTTGAAGCTGTCACCAGCAGGAAATTTTCCTAATTAGAAGAAGCAGGAGAACAATTATCAAGTCATTCACTCTTTCTGCTGCAATCAGTGGAAAACCCAAGCAACTTTCTGTGAAACTTTTGGTTATTATATTTTTCAGTATAAATAGGTTAAGGGGAAGTCTTTGTTCTTTTTAACATTAACTCTTCACAAACTCTGACCTCTCAAATATTTAGAGCCTTTTATGTAAAACACAGCATAGGCACTAAGATGGATTCGAAGTAGTGACAACTGGCCCCAGACTAAAAATTTACTTGAGTTAATGAATGATGTATGGCAGAGTGAAATTCATACCAGGGTATAGTAACTTTTTAATGCAATGGGAATTTGGGGAGGAAAATAAATCTGACTAGGGAAAAGAATGGAAATCTCAGCAATGTTTGGAGGAAAGGGGGGGGGGGAAGGAAAAGAAAGAGCAAGAAAGCCAGAGCAAAAACAAGAGCGAGAGCTAAAGGAGAAAGAGCATTTCTCCTTCAATCAGTAATCAAAAGTTCTGGGATTTACTGTTATTGAGTCAATAAGGTCACACACACACACACACACACACACACACACACACACACACACACACACCCCTAATCAATCACTGGGGGTATAGAATCACTGATGGGCTTAGGCCATTCGAGATACCAATAAGGTCAGTTCTCCTTAGCCATATGGCTACTACATATGATGAAAGATGAGTTCCACCAAGGAAAAGCTGGTCTATTATAAACACAGTGGTAGGGAAATTAACAAACAAACATTAACTATACATTACATAAATGTAGAAAGAAATAAATGAGATAATCCACAAACAGTGCCCAGCACATTAAAAAGAAGGACCTAGTAATTCAAGACATTTTTACTTATGATGAATTGTTCAAAAGTTCCACACTTTCATACTATAAATAGAACTGCAATATATATCTTCATACATAAATATCTGTGCTCATCTCAAGTTATTCCTTTATTATGGCTTCCTAGAAGTTAAATTACTAGGTGAAAAAGTACTTGATCTTTTTTTTTTTTTTTTTGCGGTATGCAGGCCTCTCACTATTGTGGCCTCTCCCGTAGCGGAGCACAGGTTCCAGACGCGCAGGCTTAGCGACCATGGCTCACGGGCCCAGCCGCTCCGTGGCATGTGGGATCTTCCCGGACTGGGGCACGAACCTGCGTCCGCTGCATCGGCAGGCGGACCCTCAACCACTGCGCCACCAGGGAAGCGCATACTTGATCTTTGAAGTATTTTCTTACATACCACCATGACGCTTTCTAGAAAGATATACCAAAATAGACTTCCCACCAATGGCAGATGATAATGTTAATTTCAAATCACCCTTTCCAGCAATGATCTTTTTTCTCATATTTTGACAATTTGATTGTCAAAAAATTGTCTCTTTTTCTGAAATGTGTACCTCTTTAACTGCAAGTGAAGTATAACTTTTATGTGTTTAATTTATTAAATAATTTTTATTTTCCTTTTGGTGTGTTTTTTATTTTTATGTTTTAATGAGGTTTTTTGAGACTTTGATTCAAACATTAAATTTCAGGACCTTTGAACATTTTATTCCTTCTGCCTGCCTTCATTGCTCTTCTCTCAGATAACTATATTCATTTCCTCAACTCCTCCACTGAATTAGGAAAGACTGGTTTTTATTTTAGAGTTTCCCTTAACGTCCGTTACATATTTTAAACACAAAATCATGTAAGTTTCTAATCCTTAAATTAAGACCTTAGCTATGAATTGACACAAAGGTTTTAAAGCAACTAAGTCATTATCAAAAGTGTCAAAACTTTTATTTAGTTAATTGTTAAAATTTTGTCTAATATATTTTAGATTTAATTAGGTTTAATTTTTTGAATTAGTCATCATATTTAGTTTATCTCCTACCACTAAGACTACTTCTAAAACACTGCAAATACAAATTTCAGCACCAAGTTATTTAGGAACAGAATTTTTCCTAAGTATTCCCCATTTTTTAGGTACCTTCTCTCCTTCTTTCATTATGTCTCCACTCCTTCCTGCCTTCTTTCTTTCCACTCTTCTTTCTTCCTTCCTTCATCTCAGAAGATGAAAATTATGAATCACTATTCTTTATTATAGTATTTTATTTTATTTTATTTATTTTTTTGGGGGGTGGGGTGGGGTGGGTACGCGGGCCTTCTCACTGCCGTGGCCTCTCCCGTTGCGGAGCACAGGCTCCGGACGTGCAGGCTCAGCGGCCATTGCTCACGGGCCCAGCCGCTCCACGGCATGTGGGATCTTCCCGGACCGGGGCACAAACCCGTGTCCCCTGCGTCGGCAGGCGGACTCTCAACCACTGCGCCACTAGGGAAGCCCTAGTATAGTATTTTAATACATTAAAAACATATTCAGGGGGGCTTCCCTGGTGGTGCAGTGATTGAGAATCTGCCTGCCGATGCAGGGGACATGGGCTCGATCCCTGGTCCGGGAAGATCCCACATGCCACGGAGCAACTAAGCCTGTGCACCACAACTACTGAGTCTGCACGCTAGAGCCCATGAGCCACAGCTACTGAGCCCGTGCGCCTAGAGCCTGTGCTCCGCAACAAGAGAAGCCACCGCAGTGAAAAGCCCTCGCACCACAATGAAGAGAAGCCCCTGCTCGCCGCAACTAGACAAAGCCCGTGCGCAGAAACGAAGACCCAAGGCAGCCGAAAATAAATCAATTAATTAGATAAATTTGAAAAAAAAAACATATTCAGGTAATTAAAGAAAAATTTATAAAAAACCTACACTAAAAGCCACACTTAATTTTTAAAAGACCTTATATTGCTACCAAAAACTGTAAAAATGTGTAAATATATTTCAGTGTGTATGGAAATAGAGCACCTATTCAATACAGGCTCTTATTAAGCATTTTTGTAAATAGCCCCATAATAGAGGCTATTCAAATGCAGGGAATCAAGAAACTGTGGTTGATTCCTCAATGAAAAATTAGACCAGAAAGCACTCATTAACTTGGATTACATAAAAAGTCATTAGTTTAATTTTTCCAGTCCTGTGGAGTTTAATTTTATTCAGGTTAATATCCATGAAATGAGTAATGTATTTAAAGGCAAATTTCAGCGAGGTGTAATAGTGTTCCAATTTCCCACAGTTAAGGAAAGGTGGGGAGAAGAGTTTTACTAATCCTTGTCTCTATTCTAAATTGAGTGCAATATCATCCATAATTGGATATAATTAACTTAAATTATACAAACATTATTTGATAAAATCTTCAATACCTCCTATAGCAATAAAACTCAGCACAAAAAAGGTGTATAAAAGTATCTACTGTTAACCAAATAATTAATTATTATTTTACAGATGAGAAAGTCTCAGAAATGCTATGATCACAGGTTTTCTGTATGATTTGTTATGTTCCAAGGCCTTTCTTCAGCAAACATTTTCAGTATCGAGGTTTTGCAATCATTCTTTATGTTGCTCTATCACAAAATATTAGTATACCAATTTAAACTGCTGCTCTTTTGCTCAATGGGACTTATATATAATGGTGCACATTTCACTCTTAATTTAATTTAATATATACATACACTGTGCTTTGCTGTCACCACCACCTCTCACCAAAACAAAAACAATGACAAAACAAAATACCTTCTCATGATAGCACCCTGGGTTTCCCTTGCAGACCTGTACTTCTTTTCTCCGTCCTGGTAGTTATGTTTGCCTGAGGGTGATTCTAGGTCCAGGACTGGTCAATAAACGCACTATAACCCTAGTCATAATTATTCATTTCAGGAATGGAAAGTTGAACTAAGTTAAAACAAAGAAAATCAAATCAACCCTTTTCGAAAACTATTTAGAAAGAAACAATCCCTATTCACTTGAGTTGACTGACTGGGGGATTGAAAGTCTAGTGGCTATTTTGTCTTCAGGATTCCTGCCCTAAAATGAATCCAACTCAGTGGAAAACAAAGCTATGAGAGTGAGTGCCTGGATTCAGCCATGTCTGAAGCATCACTACAGAACTTTCAATTATGATAACCAATACATATTTTGTTTTGCTTAACAGTTTTAATTGGTTTTCTGTCAAGTACAACCAAATAATCACTCTCAAATATGTTATTTACTAATGTGTAATATACACTTTGTTGAATTTTTATGTGACTTTTGCTAAATTGAGCTCACAGTATAAAATATTAATGGGCCAGAATGATTGATATATTAAAAACAATAAAAATTTTCTACAAAATTGTTATTCAGCAACTCTTTTGGTGTTTTGAAGGTATCTGTTGTTTTTGGAAGCTGAAAAGGGACATGATGTGCCTGCAGTAGATTTTTCAGGATTAGGAGGGCAAAACATATACTTTAAAATGTTTGTGGGCTTCCCTGGTGGCGCAGTGGTTGAGAGTCCGCCTGCCGATGCGGGGGACACGGGTTCGTGCCCCGGTCCGGGAAGATCCCACATGCCGCGGAGCGGCTGGGCCCGTGAGCCATGGCCGCTGGGCCTGCGCGTCCGGAGCCTGTGCTCCGCAACGGGAAAGACCGCAGCAGTGAGAGGCTCGCGTACTGCAAAAAAAAAAAATGTTTGTGTTTTCTTAGGAAATCATACAATATAGCCTTTCATTAAATTTAGGTTGGAGTACGACATTAATCACATCTTCACTTCTGTTGAAGACAGTATAAATGTGATTGGTTTAAGCAATTATAAATAAACAGATTCGGGATAGATGTGAACAACTTAATAAATCTGATATGCAATAAGAAATGTGGAGCTTTACTAATTAAAAAATTACACAAGATGAATAATATCTCTTCCTTCCTGCAGAATTAATATTATGGTTTACGTGAAAGAAAATAAAAAACTGGCAACTGAAGAGAATTATTCCAACCCAACTATACTCTAATAAGGTACTTTCTTATTTCTTTGAAGCTTTTCAGAAAGACACTAGCTAAGTAAATCTTTTGTGCCTTACTAACTGGTCTAGAAGTTCCTTAAGCAACTATCTGCTTTGACACCTATACCTTTTATAGACTTTCACTGTCTGATAAGGATTTGATATCAACTATGTGGTATCTGAATGACCTATATAAAAAAAAAAGACTTGAACTATCAGTGTTTATAGAACTGGAAAAATAAACTTTATTTTATAAAAGACCGAAGGATATATAAGATACCTGGGTCTACAATTTCACAGTTTCATTTTTAAGACTGGGTGTACAAGATATCATAAAGCACCAAAAAGTTCTCCCCAAATATTAGCTATAAAGAAATAAAAGTTTTGCTTACTGAAGTTCATTTTTCTTCATTGTTCCTTTGTTAAGAAAATAAAAATTATGGCCATTTTCCTTTTTTCTTAAATAGGTTTAAGTATACTATCTAAATACGCATTGCTACCCAAAGGCACCTGATTCTTTTCTAGAATCTTCTCTCCATTTTACCCCCTCTTTTTAGACCTAAGCCCCATCTCAAACAGAATTCAACAAACTATAATCACCAAAGAAAGAGGTCATAGATTACAAATATATATTTGAATCATTCTTTCCCCTGACCTCTCAGGATAGAGACTGTGCTATAAAATAAATATATAAAACACTTACAATAAACAAGTATTATATTTACCCAAGCTATAAACATCTTTCTCTTCAGCCTTCTCTGTTACACATTTTCCTCACCAGAAGAGAGACATTTCTATTTTGACTTGACAAAAGACAAAAAATATCTCAAACTCTTTCAGTTATTCTTCAGTTACTCTGTGATAAATGAAGATAGCTTCCTATCTGTGAGCAAAGAAGATTGCAATCATCTCATCTGAGCCTAATCTCCTGAGGCACAAGGTCTCAAAACCCAATGATATAATTTAGCATAGATATAGCAAGCGTTTTCTTGGTTCACAGATTTATGGGAATAGTAAGAGGTGTGGAAACGTCAACATAATTAGGTCAAGTCTAATTTTATTTGACAATTAAATATTTTATAGGTAAGTTAGGTCAAAGTAACCTACAGAGCAGTTGTAACAAGATGCCTATAACACTTATCCTCCCTCTCTCCTGGGGTATTTGCAAAGGAGTTATGTATGAAAGCACTTTCAAAACTGTAAAGGACTATACAAAGAGCAGATCATATTACTAAGCCAAAAAAGATGCATTCCAAACCTAAGTGTCCATAGACAGATGAATGGATAAAGAAGATGTGGCACGTATATACAATGGAATATTACTCAGCCATAAAAAGAAACGAAATTGAGTTATTTGTAGTGAGGTGGATGGACCTAGAGTCTGTCATACAGAGTGAAGTCAGAAAGAGGAAAACAAATACTGTATGATAACACATATATATGGAATCTTAAAAAAAAAAAAAACTTCTGAAGAACCTAGGGGCAGAACAGGAATAAAGACGCAGATGTAGAGGATGTATTTGAGGAAACAGGGAGGGGGAAGGGTAAGCGGGGACGAAGTGAGAGAGTGACATGGATATATATACACTACCAAATGTAAAACCGATAGCTAGTGGGAAGCAGCTGCATAGCACAGGGAGATCAGTTCATTGCTTTGTTACCACCTAGAGAGGTGGTGTAGGGATGGTGGGAGGGAGACAGATGAGGGAGGAAATATGGGGATATATGTATACATATAGCTGATTCACTTTGTTATACAGCAGAAACTAACACACCATTGTAAAGCAATTATACTCCAATAAAGATGTTAAAAAAAAAGCTGTATTCCAGGAACATTATGACTTGTGCTGAAAAGGTCAAATTTACAGTCAAATTTCCCTTTTCTAACAAGTGATATCAGAGTCCACACATGCATGTAAACTTTTGCAAAGACATGTCATTAGAATTCAACACTGAGCCACAGAAAATAGAAAAACATGTAATACCAACTATGCTTAATTTCCAAACTGTGAGTAGTTAAAAGAAGTAGGGCTTCCCTGGTGGTGCAGTGGTTAAGAATCTGCCTGCCAATGCAGGAGACATGGGTTCAAGCCCTGGTCCAGGAAGATCCCACATGCTGCGGAGCAACTAAGCCCGTGTGCCACAACTACTGAGCCTGTGCTCTAGAGCCCATGAGCCACAACTACTGAGTCCACGTGCCACAGCTACTGAAGCCCATGTGCCTAGAGCCCGTGCTCCACAACAAGGGAAGCCACCACAATGAGAAGCTCACACCCCACAAAGAAGAGTAGCCCCCACTCACAGCAAACAGGGAAAAGCCCGCATGCAGCAACAAAGACCCAATGCAGCCAAAATTAATTAATTAATTTTAATAAAACAACTCACTTTATTTTTAAAAAGTAAATGATTAAAGAGCAGTCTTTGAATGTTCTGAATCTATTATTATGAGGAAAGTAATAGTATTAGCCATGGCAGGTCACTCCTCTGGAGCACTCATGACTAGATAAAACTGGGCAAACCAGTCTTCATCTCTTTGCTATGCATGAAAGCATTTAAAATCAAATCAGTACAGTACATTCTTTTAGGCAATGAAGACTTCATTTAATATCGACAAAGATATTACCAAGAGCACATCCTCTTAATGTTTTACTGTAATGACTCAACAGCAAAAGAGGTGAAATTACAGAAACAAAAAACTTCCAATTTCATAGATTCAGGCAAAGAGGAAACAATGAGCGAGGTACCTGTTTAAAAGATTTACCTGTCTCCAAAATATGACTGAAAGCTAGTTCTCTAATTTATGATAATCAGACTATGATGTTATAAAGATGTTCTTTCCTCATGTCCTCTCCAGTTTTATTCATCCAATGAACATTTATTAAATACCTGCTCAGTGCTCTGCACTCGGGATACAGATGAAGAAGTGGAGCTTTGAATGTAGTAGAGGAATCAGACATGTAAGCATATTATAACTTGTTATTATAAAAGCAAAAATAGATGTCATCTTATTAGGAGCTTGCATCTAACTTAATTCTTAATTTCTAAATAGTAATCTATTTAAACTAGGTGAGCCACTGATGATGATTAATCTTTTAGGTTCTTCTAACTTTTCGAAATGTTTTCACTGGTATAAAAACATTTTATTTTCAAAATAACCCTGCCCATATGTAGGGCTGTGTTTCCTTATTTTTCCAAAAAGAAAATCAATACAGTCAATATTGAGAGATGAATTACAAGCATCAGAACCAAGACACCCCAACTCAGCAATTCTACTTTCTATTCACGACTAGAGGATAACACATCTAGTTTGCAAGCTAAAATCCTGTGTACTAATTGTCATTTTATTTCACACATTTTTGGTGAACTCTAAATTTTTATTGATAATACTGGAAAAGAAAATCCCTCACGCATTGTAGCTAAAGCATGCTTTTGTGAGAAAATTATTCTAAGCTATGAATTGCTTATTAGCAATGAAATAATGATGAAATTTATTTTTTGTCTATTAGAACTTGACAAGAAGACCTTTTACAGAAGAAAACAAGACACAGTGTGAAGTCTGAAAGAATATACCAGGTGCTTGTACACAATGAAAATTGCTGCCTAATCAAGGAAACCATACTTTTCAACCTATTTACATCTTGCCAGCTGGATTATAAGTAGAGCAATCACAGGCTTACTGTCTATCTGAATTAGATAAAAACTGCATCACTTTCTTTGTGCTTGGTACATAGTACATGCTCAGTAGATACATGGGAAAGATTTGGGGGAGAAACAGCCAAAAGATTGCTAGAAGAGAGAAAAGTCTTATGAATAGGTTATCAAGTTCCACCTTAACAAAAATCAAAAAAATAAAGAAACTAACAATAATAAAACCACACACACATACACACACACACACACACACACACACACACACACACACACACACAGACAGAGTTAACCAGAAGCAACACATACATTTAAAAGCATTTAGGGCTTCCGAGAAGATGTCGGAAGAGTAAGACGCGGAGATCGCCTTCCTCCCCATAGATACATCAGAAATACATCTACACGTGGAACAACTCCTACAGAACACCTACTGAACGCTGGCAGAAGACCTCAGACCTCCCAAAAGGCAAGAAACTCCCCACGTACCTGGGTAGGGCAAAAGAAAAAAGAATAAACAGAGACAAAAGGATAGGGACGGAACCTGCACCAGTGGGAGGGAGCTGTGAAGGAGGAAAGGTTTCCACACACTAGGAAGCCCCTTCGTGGGCGGAGACTGCGGGTGGCAGGGGCGGGGAGCTTCGGGGCCGCGGAGGAGCGCGCAGCCACAGGGGTGCGGAGGGCAAAGCAGGAAGATTCCCGCACAAAGGATCAAGGCCGACCGGCACTCACCAGCCCGAGAGGCTTGTCTGCTCACCCGCCGGGGCAGGCGGGGCTGCGAGCTGAGGCTCGGGCTTCGGTCTGAGTGCCAGGAGAGGACTGGGGTTGGCGGCGTGAACACAGCTTGCAGGGCGTTAGTGCACCACGGTTAGCCGGGAGGGAGTCCGGTGAAAAGTCTGGACCTGCCGAAGAGGCAAGAGACTTTTTCTTCCCTCTGTTTCCTGGTGCGCGAGGAGAGGGGATTAAGAGCGCTGCTTAAAGGAGCTCCAGAGACGGGCGCGAGCTGCGGCTAAAAGCGCGGACCCCAGATACAGGCATGAGATACTAAGGTTGCTGCTGCCACCACCAAGAAGCCCGTGTGCAAGCACGGGTCACTATCCACACCCCGCTTCCGGGGAGCCTGTGCAGCCCGCCACTGCCAGGGTCCCGGGATCCAGGGACAACTCCCCCAGGAGAATGCACTGCATGCCTCAGGCTGGTGCAACGTCATGCAGGCCTCTGCCTCCGCAGGCTCGCCCCACACTCCGTGCCCCTCCCTCCCCCCGCCTGAGTGAGCCAGAGCCCCCGAATCAGCGGCTCCTTTAACCCCGTCCTGTCTGAGCAAAGAACAGACGCCCTCCGGCAACCTACACGCAGAGGCAGGGCCAAATCCAAAGCTGTGCCCCTGGGAGCTGTGAGAACAAAGAAGAGAAAGGGAAATCTCTCCCAGCAGCCTCAGGAGCAGTGGATTAAACCTCCACAATCAACTTGATGTACCCTGCATCTGTGGAATACATGAATAGACAACGAATCATCCCAAATTAAGGCGGTGGACTTTGAGAGCAAGATTTATGATTTTTTCCCCTTTTCCTCTTTTTGTGACTGTGTATGTATATGCTTCTGTGTGAGATTTTGTCTGTATAGCTTTGCTTCCACCATTTGTCCTAGGGTTCTATCCATCCGTTTTTTGTTTTCTTTTTTTTGTTTTAATTTTTTTTCTTAATAATAATTTTTTATTTCAATAACATTATTTTATTTTACTTTATCTTCTTTCTTTCTTTCTTTCCTTCCTTCCCTCCTTTACACACAAATCATCCCAAATTGAGGAGGTGGACTTTGAGAGCAAGATTTATGGTTTTTTTCCCCTTTTCCTCTTTTTGTGAGTGTGTATGTGTATGCTTCTGTGTGAGATTATGTCTGTAGAGCTTTGCTTCCACCATTTGTCCTAGGGTTCTATCTCTCCATTTCTTTTATTTTTTTTAATTTGTTTTCTCTTAATAATTATTTTTATTTTAATAACTTTATTATATTTTATCTTTATTTTATTTTATTTTATCTTCTTTCTTTCTTTTTTCCCTTCCTTCCCTCCTTCCTTCCTCCCTCCCTCCCTCCTTTCTTTCTTTCTTTCTTTCTACTTCTACTAATTCTTTCTTTCTACTTTTTCTCCCATCTATTCTGAGCCATGTGGATGAAAGGCTCTTGGTGCTGCAGCCAGGAGTCAGTGCTGTGCCTCTGAGGTGGGAGAGCCAACTTCAGGACACTGCCACAAGAGACCTCCCAGCTCCACATAATATCAAATAGCAAAAATCTCCCAGAGACCTCCATCTCAACACCAGCACCCAACTTCACTCAACGACCAGCAAGCTACAGTGCTGGACATCCTATGCCAAATAACTAGCAAGACAGGAACACAACACCACCCATTATCAGAGAGGCTGCGTAAATTCATAATAAGTCCACAGACACTCCAAAACACACCACCAGACGTGGACCTGCCCACCAGAAAGACAAGATCCAGCCTCATCCACCAGAACAAAGGCACTAGTCCCCTCCACCAGGAAGCCTACACAACCCACTAAGCCAACTTTAGCCACTGGGAACAGACACCAAAAACAACGGGAACTATGAACCTGCAGCCTGCAAAAAGGAGACCCCAAACACAGTATGATAAGCAAAATGAGAAGACAGAAAAACACATAGCAGATGAAGGAGCAAGATAAAAACCCACCAGACCTAACAAATGAAGAGGAAATAGGCAGTCTACCTGAAAAAGAATTCAGAATAATGATAGTAAAGATGATCCAAAATCTTCAAAATAGAATAGACAAAATGCAAGAAACATTTAACAAGGACCTAGAAGAACTAAAGATAAAACAAACAACGATGAACAACACAATAAATGAAATTAAAAATACTCTAGATGGGATCAATAGCAGAATAACTGAGGCAGAAGAACGGATAAGTGACCTGGAAGATAAAATAGTGGAAATAACTATTGCAGAGCAGAATAAAGGAAAAAAATGAAAGGAACGGAGGACAGTCTCAGAGACCTCTGGGACAACATTAAACACACCAACATTCGAATTATAGGGGTTCCAGAAGAAAAAGAGAAAAAGAAAGGGACTGAGAAAATATTTGTAGAGATTATAGTTGAAAACTTCCCTAATATGGGAAAGGAAATAGTTAATCAAGTCCAGGAAGCAGAGAGAGTCCCATACAGGATAAATCCAAGGAGAAATATACCAAGACACATATTAATCAAACTGTCAAAGATTAAATACAAAGAAAACATATTAAAAGTAGCAAGGGAAAAACAACAAATAACACATAAGGGAATCCCCATAAGGTTAACAGCTGATCTTTCAGCAGAAACTCTGCAAGCCAGAAGGGACTGGCAGGACATATTTAAAGTGATGAAGGAGAAAAACCTGCAACCAAGATTACTCTACCCAGCAAGGATCTCATTCAGATTTGATGGAGAAATTAAAACCTTTACAGACAAGCAAAAGCTGAGAGAGTTCAGCACCACCAAACCAGCTTTACAACAACTGCTAAAGGAACTTCTCTAGGCAGGAAACACAAGAGAAGGAAAACACCTACAATAACGAACCCAAAACAATTAAGAAAATGGGAATAGGAACATACATATCGATAATTACCTTAAATGTAAATGGACTAAATGCTCCCACCAAAAGACACAGATTGGCTGAATGGATACAAAAACAAGACCCATATATTTGCTGTCTACAAGAGACCCACTTCAGACCTAGAGACACATACAGACTGAAAGTAAGGGGATGGAAAAAGATATTTCATGCAAATGGAAACCAAAAGAAAGCTGGAGTAGCAATTCTCATATCAGACAAAATAGACTTTAAAATAAAGACTATTAGAAGAGACAAAGAAGGACACTAGGGCTTTCCTGGTGGTGCAGTGGTTGAGAGTCCACCTGCCGATGCAGGGGACGCGGGTTCATGCCCCGGTCGTGCCCCAGGAAGATCCCACATGCCGCAGAGCGGCTGGGCTGTGAGCCATGGCCACTGAGCCTGCGCGTCCGGAGCCTGTGCTCCGCAACGGGAGAGGCCACAACAGTGAGAGGCCTGTGTACTGAAAAAAAAAAAAGGACACTACATAATGGATCAAGAAGAAGATATAACAATTGTAAATATTTATGCACCCAACATAGGAGCACCTCAATATATAAGGCAAATACTAACAGCCATAAAAGGGGAAATCGATGGTAACACATTCATAGTAGGGGACTTTAACACCCCACTTTAACCAATGGACAGATCATCCAAAATGAAAATAAATAAGGAAACACAAGCTTTAAATAATACATTAAACAAGATGGACTTAATTGATATTTATAGGACATTCCATCCAAAAACAACAGAATACACATTTTTCTCAAGTGCTCATGGAACATTCTCCAGGATAGATCATATCTTGCATCACAAATCAAGCCTTGGTAAATTTAAGAAAATTGAAATTGTATCAAGTATCTTTTCCGACCACAACACTATGAGACTAGATATCAATTACAGGAAAAGATCTGTAAAAAATACAAACATATGGAGGCTAAACAATACACTACTTAATAACCAAGTGATCACTGAATTAATCAAAGAGGAAATTAAAAAATACCTAGAAACAAATGACAATGGAGACACGACGAACCAAAATCTATGGGATGCAGCAAAAGCAGTTCTAACAGCTAGGTTTATAGCAGTACAATCCTGCCTTAAGAAACAGGGAACATCTCGAATAAAAAACCTAACCTTGCACCTGAAGCAATTAGAGAAAGAAGAACAAAAAAACCCCAAAGTTAGCAGAAGGAAAGAAATCATAAAAATCAGATCAGAAATAAATGAAAAAGAAATGAAGGAAACAATAGCAAAGATCAATAAAACTAAAAGCTGGTTTTTTGAGAAGATAAACAAAATAGATAAACCACTAGCCAGACTCATCAAGAAAAAAGGGAGAAGACACAAATCAATAGAATTAGAAATGAAAAAGGAGAAGTAACAACTGACACTGCAGAAATACAAAAGATCATGAGACATTACTACAAGCAACTCTATGCCAATAAAATGGACAACCTGGAAGAAATGGACAAATTCTTAGAAATGCACAACCTGCCAAGACTGAATCAGGAAGAAATAGAAAATATGAACAGACCAATCACAAGCACTGAAATTGAAACTGTGAATAAAAATCTTCCAACAAACAAAAGCTCAGGACCAGATGGCTTCACAGGAGAATTCTATCAAACATATAGAGAAGAGCTAAAACCTATCCTTCTGAAACTACTCCAAAATATAGCAGAGGGAGGAACACTCCCAAACCCATTCTATGAGGCCACCATCACCCTGATACCAAAACCAGACAAGGATGTCACAAAGAAGGAAAACTACAGGCCAATATCACTGATGAACATAGATGCAAAAATCCTCAACAAAATACTAGCAAACAGAATCCAACAGCACATTAAAAGGATCATACACCATGACCAACTGGGGTTTATTCCAGGAATGCAAGGATTCTTCAATATACTCAAATCAATCAACGTGATACACCATATTAACAAATTGAAGGAGAAAAACCATACGATCATCTCAATAGATGCAGAGAAAGCTTTCGACAAAATTCAACACCCATTTATGATAAAAACCCTGCAGAAAGTAGGCATAGAGGGAACTTTCCTCAACATAATAAAGGCCATATATGACAAACCCACAGCCAACATCATCCTCAATGATGAAAAACTGAAAGCATTTCCACTAAGATCAGGAAAAAGACAAGGTTGCCCACTCTCACCACTCTTATTCAACATAGTTTTGGAAGTTTTAGCCATAGCAATCAGAGAAGGAAAGGAAATAAAAGGAATCCAAATTGGAAAAGAAGAAGGAAAGCTGTCACTGTTTGCAGATGACATGATATTATACATAGAGAATCCTAAAGATGCTACCAGAAAACTACTAGAGCTAATCAAAGAATTTGGTAAAGTAGCAGGATACAAAATTAATGCACAGAAATCTCTGGCATTCCTATACACTAACGATGAAAAATCCGAAAGTGAAATCAAGAAAACACTCCCATTTACCATTGCAACAAAAAGAATAAAATATCTAGGAATAAACCTACCTGAGGAGACAAAAGACCTGTATGCAGAAAATTATAAGACACTGATGAAAGAAATTAAAGATGATACAAATAGATGGAGAGATATACCATGTTCTTGGATTGGAAGAATCAACATTGTGAAAATGACTCTACTACCTAAAGCAATCTACAGATTCAGTGCAATCCCTATCAAACTACCACTGGCATTTTTCACAGAACTAGAAAAAAAAATTCCACAATTTGTATGGAAACACAAAAGACCCCGAACAGCCAAAGCAATCTTGGGAACGAAAAACGGAGCTGGAGGAATCAGGCTCCCTGACTTCAGACTATACTACAAAGCTACAGTAATCAAGACAGTACGGTACTGGCACAAAAACAGAAAGATAGATCAATGGAACAGGATAGAAAGCCCAGAGATAAACCCACGCACATATGCTCACCTTATCTTTGATAAAGGAGGCAGGAATGTACAGTGGAGAAAGGACAGCCTCTTCAATAAGTGGTGCTGGGAAAACTGGACAGGTACATGTAAAAGTATGAGATTAGATCACTCCCTAACACCATACACAAAAATAAACTCAAAATGGATTAAAGACCTAAATGTAAGGCCAGAAACTATCAAACTCTTAGAGGAAAACATAGGCAGAACACTTTATGACATAAATCACAGCAAGATCCTTTTTGACCTACCTCCTAGAGTAATGGAAATAAAAACAAAAATAAACAAATGGGACCTAATGAAACTTCAAAGCTTTTGCACAGCAAAGGAGACCATAAACAAGACCAAAAGACAACCCTCAGAATGGGAGAAAGTGTTTTCAAATGAGGCAACTGACAAAGGATGAATCTCCAAAATGTATAAGTAGCTCATGCAGCTCAATAACAAAAAAACAAACAACCCAATCCAAAAATGGGCAGAAGACCTAATAGACATTTCTCCAAAGAAGATATACAGACTGCCAAAAGACACATGAAAGCATGCTCAACATCATTAATCATTAGAGAAATGCAAATCAAAACTACAATGAGATATCATCTCACACTGGTCAGAATGGCCATCATCAAAAAATCTAGAAACAATAAATGCTGGAGAGGGTGTGGAGAAAAGGGAACACTCTTGCAGTGCTGGTGGGAATGTGAACTGGTTCAGCCACTATGGAGAACAGTATGTAGGTTCCTTAAAAAAACTACAAATAGAACTACCATATGACCCAGCAATCCCACTACTGGGCATACACCCTGAGAAAACCAAAATTCAAAAAGAGTCATGTACCAAAATGTTCATTGCAGCTCTATTTATAATAGCCCGGAAATGGAAGCAACCTTAAGTGCCCATCATTGGATGAATGGATAAAGAAGATGTGGCACATATATACAATGGAATATTACTCAGCCATAACAAGAAACGAAATTGAGCTATTTGTAATGAGGTAGATAGACCTAGAAGTAAGTCAGAAAGAGAAAGACGAATACCGTATGCTAACACATATATATGGAATTTAAGAAAAAAAATGTCATGAAGAACCTAGGGGTAAGACAGGAATAAAGACACAGACCTACTGGAGAACGGACTTGAGGATATGGGGAGGGGGAAGGGTGAGCGGTGACAGGGCTAGAGAGAGGCATGGACATATACACACTAACAAACGTAAGGTAGATAGCTAGTGGGAAGCAGCCTCATGGCACAGGGAGATCAGCTCTGTGCTTTGTGACTTTGTGGAGGGGTGGGATTGGGAGGGTGGGAGGGAGGAAGACGCCAGAGGGAAGAGAGATGGGAACGTATGTATATGTATAACTGGTTCACTTTGTTATAAAGCAGAAACTAACACACCATTGTAAAGCAATTATACTCCATTAAAGATGAAAAAAAAAAAAAGCATTTAAAGACAACCTCCTCTCACATTTTTTTTTTTTTTTTTTTTGCGTTACGCGGGCCTCTGACTGTTGTGGCCTCTCCTGTTGCGGAGCACAGGCTTCAGACGCACAGGCTCAGCGGCCATGGCTCACGGGCCTAGCTGCTCCGCGGCATGTGGGATCCTCCCGGACTGGGGCACGAACCCGTGTCCCCTGCATCGGCAAGCGGACTCTCAACCACTGCGCCACCAGGGAAGCCCCCCCTCTCACATTTTTAAAATTCTGACTCTGCTTTTCTTCTTTGTTTTTTTAAACATCTTTATTGGAGTATAATTGCTTTACAATGGTGTGTTAGTTTCTGCTTTATAACAAAGTGAATCAGCTTTACATATATGTATATCCCCATACCTCTTCCCTCTTGCATCTCCCCCACTCCTACCCTCCCTATCCCACCCCTCTAGGTGGTCACAAAGAACGGAGCTGATCTCCTTGTGCTATGCGGCTGCTTCCCACTAGCTATCGGTTTTACATTTGGTAGTTTATATATGTACATGCCACTCAACGGAATATTACTCAGCCATATAAAGAAATGAAGTTGAGTTATCTGTAGTGACTCTGCTTTTTGCCAGTGTTACCTGTGTACTATTTGAGTATCTGCTCAGGGACTTTATCCAAGATAGAGACAACACTCTGAGATGCAATCTTTATCACTTTTTAAAACTGAAAGAGCCTTACCTACTTCAGATGTCTCCATTATCAAATACGTTTAACTCCCTTTAGAAGCTGTTTATATATTTTTTAAGCCCCACCTATGGGTTGAAATAACCCGTAAAGTAGTAAATGAAAATTAAGTTTGAAAGAAAAATTTGTGAATTAAATGAGGGTGATAAATAAAATATGCAATGAGAGTCATGGAAGGCCTCTAAAACTAAGTGAGAAACAATTATTTCTCATTTATTGATTGTTTCATCAAGGCCAAAATACATGGAGGGCCAAGGATGAGCAGGTCACTGGGCTAGTGTTTCAGGTTCTCTAACCACTGCACTCCTTGTGCCAAAGTAATGTCTCACTATATGCGAACTGGCCATCTGTTTCTCCCAAAATGCCTGTTGTGCCAATAAATCCCATCTATAAGGGTCCTGCCCTCACCCTCCTGCTAAGAGATTAACCTGCCAGGAAGCACTTGGCATAACCCTTCGCCTCTGAGGAGACTAGAGTGAGCACCTGAGCTAAGACTACATCATCTAAGGCTTAAGCGGGGCCCTTGTGCAAAAGCTCCACCTAAACAACGTAACAGTGGGTTACCTGAACCAAGGACATGTTCTAGATTCTGAACTCTGACATGGAAAAGAATCAGACTATTTGGGGCAGAAAAATAAGACGCAGGGAGAAAATGCTTAACAGATGTTCTGAGGAAGTAGAAATCATGAAGAATAACTACTATGAGTGATCAGAAACTGAGTCAGAAGAAAGAGAAATATAAAGAGAGAGGATGCTGGTACCAGCGGGAAAAGCAGACGGAAGGTAGATACATCATTCCAGTGGCAGAGAATCAACTCTGTCACTAGGGGGCAGAGAGGCAATCAGCTCAGAGATGTACTGGTTACTTCCCATTTCTGAATCTCAGTCCATCTTCCCTGGGTTCCCTTAAAGGCTAGACACATGTCTTGGACGCCTGTCTTTTTCATTCCTAAACATAACCTTACTGAAGCGAGCCCTTTTCCTCGCATCAAAAGAGACTAACATCATCTCTTCTGTCTGCGCTCAACAGTCACCTAAGGAATCAGTCTTAAAACCACAAATGAACAAAACTTCACCATATATAACATTGTAAAAATAATAGGAAAAAAATGGTATCAAATTAATACATTCTCAAAGAATTATAGTAATCCAATGAAAAGGAAAAAAAGCCACACAAATTTATACAGCTCAAATCACTGAGAAAAAGTGTACTCTCCAAAAAAGAAAATATGCTCTACATCTTGTAGACATCTGTTCTCCTACAGCTAATTCAAAAGCAAAAACAAACAAATCTGTGCTGATTTTTCTCATTCTTTATAAGAACAATAAAGCAAACACAATTTATCTATGGCTTCTGTATTTTCTTTGCTATGTGTAAAACATTTTTTTAACTCAAGGCTTAGACTGTATCAATATAGCCAAAAATATAATACATTCTTTTCAATTTTACGGACCTCCCAACACCAGGTAGTCCATACATTTTTTTCCTAGATTATCCTTATTTATATATTAGATTTTATTTTCCTATATTATAAAATATTAGGTACAGAATTTTTACCATACTTAAAAATGATATCCTGCAGGGGGGAAGAAGGAAGGAGGATGAGAAAAAGGGAAAGAGAGGGTCAAAAGGGAGAAGAAGAGAGGATAGGATGTAGAAAGGATGTAAAGGAGAAATGAAAGGATGCAACGTGGGGGAGGAGAAGGGAGGCAAAGGACGAATGCTTACAGTGTGCCATGGAGCATCACCACATCCTTACCCCCAGGCTTCACTGCAGGTCCCCACCCACCCACTCTAGAGCCAAAGCACAGTAGGGAAGAGAGCAAATAGGCTTTTCCATTTCTCATTCATTGATGTTGGTCACTCATCTTACTGGCTGAAGGACATGCTGATTGTTCTGACTCACAGCCTCCTCCCTCCTGAAGCTACCCACGCTGGTAAGAGGATACAGACACCCACGTTCCTAATTGTGTATCCCTTCTGTGGGCCTCAGTATATAACTGTTACTAACTTGGTACCTGTCTGAGTTTCTAGGATAATACTGTACTTCTGTCACACCACCAGAACTAAAACTTGATAAATAAATCCTACTCGATGACATGGGCTGACCTAGAACTCAAAAAAAAAAAAAAAACCTGTGAAAGCCCAGGATATATATGTATTAAATGCCATCTGATTCTCCATGGCTGTGTCAGACCCATAAGTCAATGCTCCCTGTTGCTTCATCCTGAACTCCTGGAGCTAATCTATTTTCTCAAAAGCGGCTGGAGGTAATCTAAGGTAACTTTGGACACAATGGTTCTGTCCACCCACTGGAACTCAACTGTCTGCCCTATGGCTAAGGCAACTTCCCCAGCCCGTGCCCTCTCCTTTATCCCTTCCGTCAGTTCACACAGAGACAGACAAATGCTGAGATAAGAGAAAAACTGGAATCATTACTCCAGTAACTAAAATTCATTCATTTAACCAATATTTATTGAGCGTTAGGGATATGTCCAGACGGCAGAGATATAATGATGAACAAGACAGATTCTCTGCCCTCGAGTAACTTATGTTCTATTTATCTGCATATATAAACCAAAATCTAATGACATACAAAGGTAAAATCATTGTCTGTTTTTTACTACAACAAATAAAAATATGTGAGCTCTCTTCTTGGAGACAGACCACTCCAAATGAGTTGGGCTTCATTAGAACATGGATACAGATGCTGAGGGCCTAGTACCATGAACCTGGTACTCCGAACATGCTGTTTGGGATGTAAAATCTTCACTTTCCTCTGTGAATTCTCTCCACAGGCATCTCTGTACCAATAAGTTACCCAGGTAATCCTGGGAATCTGAAAGTGTTCTCAGTGGGCACTTCCCATCCATGTAACAGGACTGCAAACTCCCACGAAGAAAGCCAACAGGAATTTCTCTGGTATTTGCCAGCACAGCATTGCGAAAGGGCTTCTGATTACTTGAGCACCATTGGCAGGATGACCGGATAGGAAACAACAAGGACTTATTTAACTATAGCAAATGATTCTTCTGAGCAACACAGAGGGAGGTAGGCTAGTTCTAAATAAGAGAGATGATAAAGTAGCCATGGCATACATTAAAACCACTGCATGTAAATTGAAGATTTTTAATATACCTTCTGAAAAACTGCAAACACAATCTATTACAAGCAATATTACACAAGCATATGAAGTATAACTAGCAAGACCATTGCCACTGGTCAGCTCCCAAAGGTGTCACAAATTAGATAAGTCGAAATAAGCCCTTACCTTCATGATTGTCAAAGCTGCTCTGCTCCCAAATTTTTCAACTAGGAAAATGTTGCCAGCTCTTCAAGTTACATCATATTTCTCCCCTTTACTCAACTCCCTATAGCCTGTCACCATGTCTTGTCCATTTAACTTTCAAAAGAGCTCTAGAATCTATTGCATCTTCTCCATTCCCTCTGCCAGACATTAATAACACTCTGCCTTGAATCGGACTAACTCTCCTTACCTATATGTTTCCCCCAGATCTTACTCTACCTCCTGGCAGCAATAGCTTGGAAATGCAAATCTTGATTCTGCCACCCACCGATTAACCATCCTTCAGTGCAGCCTTGGAATCAGCAGGATAAATTTTACACTCCTCCATAATTTGGTCCCTGCAAACACTGCTAAACCCAACTCTCGTCAACCATTACTTGATGTATATCCATTGCTTTCAATAGTTCCTGTTCAATGGATTCAATTCCCTGAGTGACCACAAAGTTATTGCAAAGCATCTTCAAATCGACAGGTGCACCAAGTACCTTCTATAGACTAAAAATGTCACACACGAAGACATACTATAACTGTTCAAAGGTGTAAAAATGAACCCTTGAAAGTACCAAAGGAAAATAGATGTTATAACTCTGAATTCTCACAAGTACAATGACAAAAATAATATTTTCCAGAAGATAAAACAGGCAATGATGTTAATAGAAAAGTTATTAAGAATTGGGAAGGAGATAATTTTTTTCAAAATTTAGTATTTCCACTGTTCCTGGGAAATGAAGAGTGGAAAGGGCTTTCCAGTCACTTAGACAGCTATATCTTCCACCTGTCTTTAAAATCCATGTTTTTTTTTTTTTAATTAGACAGAACCCACCTCCTATTAAGCATCAGTTTCTTTTTCTGTACCTACTCTATTCCTTTAACTGGTTGGAAGTAAGTGGTGATAATTCTCCAGATGCTTCAATTGTCACATATTTGATAGAAAAAGCCACTGTGCACACCAAAGGAATCAAAGAATGTTCTACTCTCTTGGCCAGTATTACCTAGCAACCTTCTAAATCAGATAATAGAGAAAGAAATAGAAAGAATCCACACTCTGCAACGTTCAGAGGCTTGTGAAAGAAAGACAATCATTTAATATCTTGGCATATGGCTAGGAGGACTGTAGCTACTATTTCTGTGAAAGCCCTGGAGTCATCGATGAATGTAAATTTAAGACTTTAGAAGAACAAGCAACAAATTAACAGGCGTACTTGTAAGTCCCTCAGGCACTTAATACGGGAATCAAATTCACATCTGTTCAGTGTCAAAAGGACATAAACCGTCCACTGTTTTGTTTTGTTTATAAACATGTGCAGGTGAGTAAGGCATCATCAATTATACCACCTGCAGAAATAAGTCAGTTACATATGTAGAACAATGCTTTTCCTCTTTATATTATAAACCTTAAAAGGTTTTAAAATGTACAAATGCCTGGGCGCTATGCATTTCTAACTTAAATAGTATGGAATAAGGCTTAGGTATGTGTTTCTTGAAAATGACTGGAGAGAAAGGTGTCTGTGGCATAAAATAATAAGTGAATAAATGAAGGACTGATTGACATAAATGAAGACACCTACTTCCTATCAAATACGTTTACAGAGCAGATCATGTTTTGAATGCTGCATACAATATTTAGCACTTAATATCTAATGGCCAAGATATCTGTAATTGTCATCTGCTCAATATTACACAATACAAACAGTTTAGAAAGGCAAAGAGCTTCAAATTGCTAATTTGTTGGGGAAAATAAGTTTTCAGGTTTATGTCACCATGAAAGAGGAGCTCTTTCCGTGATTGCATGAAATGGCAATAGCCTTCAAGTGTGTGGTAACTCATGATATATTAAAACCAAGACTGTTCTTTGGGCTACTTACTTTTCAGTTTTTATAACGATAATAAAATTAAATATCGACTTCTACAATAAGATTTCTAGAAGGCAGTTTGTGTCTTATTGCCCCGCCTCAAAATAAGCAGATCATATCTTCCTAACCTTCCAGAAACAGCAGCCAAACAGTTTCCACTCAGTCTCTTCCTCCAGCATCCCATCAGACAAGAGCACTGCCAAGTGTACAGAGATCAAGCACTGTGCACACCCTACCCAACCAAAGACCAAATGGCTCACCACTGACGTAGTCAACATTAACAATTAAATCAATCTTCCGGTTAAGAAATCAGAATAAAGGCTTCACAGGTGGAAGCAGCTCTTACAGCCAATATTTGACACATCCAAGATTTGGTGCCAGAAAAGGTGATGAAAACCTTGGAATGTTTCTAGCAGAGGAAATTTTCACTGCTTGAAAAATCAGTGTTAAAAAAAAATGTAGAGTTGTTTACAGTGCTCAATCAGGATTCTTTAAAAGCTATGCTAAGTATAGACTTTTTGGGTTGGGATTGAAGAGCTTTCTGTTTGAAATTTATTAGCAGTTCAGAGTAGAAATGAAGCCTGTTTTGGTCAGAATACATTCTTTTTAGTCATGAGGGATACTTTATAAGATCATAACTAGAGAATCTGAGAATGAACTAGGTAAAATCATCAGCGTAAACCCATGAGGCACTAACTACAGGATGTCAGTCAAAGAGAATGAAGATCAAGAGGCAGCGGAGCTTATTTCCAAGGGGGAAACAAAATTCTCCGACATTGAAGAGTTCACATCTCGTTACAAAATGTTAACAAATCTTGATAATCAAGATATTTTTAGGGCTTCCCTGGTGGCGCAGTGGTTGAGAGTCCGCCTGCCGATGCAGGGGACACGGGTTCGTGCCCCGGTCCGGGAAGATCCCACATGCCGCGGAGCGGCTGAGCCCGTGAGCCATGGCCGCTGGGCCTGCGTGTCCCGAGCCTGTGCTCCGCAACGGGAGAGGCCACAACAGTGAGAGGCCCGCATACCACAAAAAAAAAAAAAAAAAAAAGATATTTTTAAAGCAACTATAGTCATAAAATATGGAACAATCACAAAATAAACACTGAAAGCCTCTACATTTAGCTAGCCCCCAACATTTTTCCTACTCTATTTACTTACCTATTCTTTCCTTTCTGTGATAAGGACTCTGACACATCACCTTGCACAATTCCTAAAACTTACCAATGTATAAGCAACATCTCAAACTGAGTTCACTTTTTTTTTCTTCTTATTGAAGTATAGTTGATTTATAATGTTGTGCTAGTTTCAGGTGTACAGCAAAGTGATTCAGTTACACACACGTATTTTTTTTTAAGATTCTTTTCCCTTATAGTTTATTACAAAATACTGAGTATAGTTCCCTGTGCTATACAGTAGGTCCTTGTTGGTTATCTATTTTATATATAGTAGTGTGTATATGTTAATCCCAAACTCCTAATTTATCCCTCCCCCCACCCTTCCCGTTTGGTAGTCAGAAGTGTGTTTTCTATGCCTGTGAGTCTCTTTCTGTTTTGTAAATAAGTTCATTTGTACCTTTTTTTTTTGATTCCACATAAAAGTGATATCATATGATATTTGTCTTTGGCTTATTTCACTTAGTATGATAATCTCTAGATCCATCTGTGTTGCTGTAAATGGCATTTTTCACTCTTTCTTATGGCTGAGAAATATTCCATTGCATATATATACCACTTTTTTTTCAGGGGAGAGCATGAATACAGTCCCCCACTACCACAAATTATGCAGTCGAGTTTCCCGCCTTTGGGGAAATCACAGGGGTTAGCACACCCGCAGTGCAATGGATAAGCCTCACCCTGGGAAAACCACCTTTGTGATCACGGTATATACCACTTCTTTATCCACTCATCTGTCGATGGACATTTGGGTTGCTTCCATGTCTTGACTATTGTAAATAGTGCTGCAGTGAACACTGGGGTGCATGTATCTTTTCGAATTATAGTTTTCTCTGGATATATGCCCAGGAGTGGGATTGCAGGATCATACGGTAACTCTATTTTTAGTTTTCTAAGGAACCTCCATACTGTTGTCCATAGTGACTGCACCAATGTATTGGGTTGGTCAAAAAGTTGGTTCAGGTTTTCCCGTAACCTCTTATGGAAAAACCTGAACAAATGTTTTGGCCAATCCAATACATTCCCACCAACAGTGTAGGAGGGTTCCTTTTTCTCCACACCCTCTCCAGCATTTATTATCTGTTGACTCTTTGATCATGGCCATTTGGATTGGAATGAGGTGACACCTCTTTGTAGTTTTGATTCGCATTTCTCTGATAATTAGAGATTGTGAGCATCTTTTCATGTGCCTGTTGGCCATTTGTATGTCTTCTTTGGAGAAATGTCTGTTTAGATCTTCTGCCCATTTTTTGATTGGGGTGTTTGTTTTTTTGATATTGAGTTGTACGATCTGTTTGTATATTTTGGAAATTAATCCAGTGTTGGTCCTATCATTTGCAAATACAAGTCCTATAGTACTGTTAATGTCACGTGAAAAAACAAAGTATTTTCCTTCTAAAATTATAAGAAAAAAGAACAATCAACTATTTTAGGCCTGTCACCTCTCTTCAGGAAAATTAAAGTTAATGCTAAATGGGCATCATTTTTTAATTCACCTGCCTCATATCCATAACTATTAAGCCATTTTTATTCACCACCACTTTTATTTAAAAGAACATGACAGGAACTTCCCTGGTGGCGCAGTGGTTAAGACTCCGCCTGTCAATGCAGGGGACACAGGTTCGATCCCTGGTCCGGGAAAACCCCACATGCCACGGAGCAACTAAGCCGGAGAGCCACAACTACTGAAGCCCGCATGCCTAGAGCCCACGCTCTGCAACGAGAAGCCAACGCAATGAGAAGCACGTGCACCGCAAGGAAGCATAGCTCCTGCTTGCCGAAACTATAGAAAGCCCACACACAGCAGCAAAAACCCAATGCAGCCAAAATAAATAAATAAAAATAAATAAATAAATTTATTTAAAAAATATAACAACTTTTTCCATGAGACAAGTTTGGGCTTCCCTAGTGGCGCAGTGGTTGAGAGTCCGCCTGCCGATGCAGGGGACACGGGTTCGTGCCCCGGTCCGGGAAGATCCCACATGCCGCGGAGCGGCTGGGCCCGTGAGCCATGGCTGCTGAGCCTGCGCGTCCGGAGCCTGTGCTCCGCGGTGGGAGAGGCCACAACAGGGAGAGGCCCGCGTACCGCAAAAAAAAAAAAAGGTTTTGATTTTGCAGGTTGTAGGTAGAATCATGAAACAAACATAACAGGAAATTTATTTATTAACCTGCTAGAGGAGAATTACGTTCTAAAAATTTGGATTAGATCGATAGATAATTTGAGTTAGTAGATAATAGCTTATGTCAGTGTTTTCACTCATTTTAAGGACTGTTAAACATAATCACAGCACCATTTATTTCTCCTCCATAGCTTGTATTAGGCTCACTCTGGAGCCTAATTAATTATCAGTGACTACATCTGTTTTGTTCACTGTTGTATCTCCAACATTTGGTACAATGCCTGCCACATAATTGTAACTCAACACATACATGTTGAAAGAAAAAAATAATGTTTAAAAATATATAAGGGGGCTTCCCTGGTGGCGCAGTGGTTGAGAGTCCGCCTGCCGATGCAGGGGACACGGGTTCATGCCCCGGTCCGGGAGGATCCCACATGCCGCGGAGCGGCTAGGCCCGTGGGCCATGGCCACTGAGCCTGCGCGTCCGGAGCCTGTGCTCCGCAAACGGAGAGGTCAACAGTGAGAGGCCCGCGTACCGCAAAAAAAAAAAAAAAAAAAAAAAAAAAAATATATATATATATATATATATATATATATGGAAGTGAGAGCAGGGTGATACTTGAAATTTTTATGTATTTCTTTGGCATCCAAATCCAATTTAAAGTGTTAAATTTATCCATAAAGAAAATTATCATTGATAAGCCTTCCAATACATCTTTGTAACTGTCCTGTAACTGTGTTGGCATTTTTTAAAAAATCAAAAAGAATTTGTAGTTCTCTTCTCAAAATAAAAAGACCTAAAAGCCAAAAGAATATAGCTGAGTCCATTATCCACTATATAACTAAAATGCTAGACTGATCACTTTTTTTTTTCCAGTACGGGGGCCTCTCACCGCTGTGGCCACTCCTGTTGTGGGTCCTCAGAAAATTAAAGGAGCTACTATATGATCCAGCAATTCCACTTCTGGGTATTTATTTGAAGAAAACTAAAACTAAAACTCAAAAAGATATCTGCACCCCCATATTCATTGTAGCATTATTTACAACAGCCAAAATATGGAAACAACCTAAGTGTCCATCAACAGATGAATGGATAAGGAAAATGTTATGTATATATTTTGCCATAGACAAAAATGAAATCTTGCCATTTGAGACAACATAGTTGGACCTTGAGGGCATTATGCTAACTGAAATAACTGAGAAAGACCAATACCATATGATTTCACTTACATATGGAATCTAAAAGAGAAAAAAACAAGGCCGTAGATTACAGATAACAGACTGGTGGTTGCCAAAGGCAGAAGGTGGGAGGTGGGCAAAATGAATGAAGGGGATCAAAAGGTATAAACTTACAGTTATAAAATAAATAAGTCACAGAGACGTACAGCACAGCAATTATAGTTAATAAAACTGTACTGCATATTTGAAAGTTGTGAAAAGAGTAGCTCTTAAAAGTTCTCAAGAAAAAGAATTCTGTAACTATGTATCGTGATGGATATTAACTAGACTTACTGTGGCAATCATTTCACTATGTATACAAATGCCAAAACCTTATGTTGTGCACTTGAAACTAATTTGATTTTCTATGTCAATTATACCTCATATTAAAAAAATAATAAAACCTTACAGATGGAAAAAAAAGGCCAATGTTCACGATTTTAATCAAACAATGAACGTTACAAAGGATGCTATTAGAAACAAGCTTATTTTTCTTTACTTTTCTTCATGTAAAACACTGCAAGAAGTAAGCAGTCCTAAACTTTATAATGTGCAAATTCTATTTTAATGTTATTAAATGTCTCCTAAAATAGTTTTTTATTTCTATCATAATATGTAAGAAAAAAAATATCAGAAAAACAACCATGTAAGATATATATACATCCTTTTATTTGTTTGTGATTTTATAGTTTTTCTCCCATAACTTTGTTTTTAGGATCTTATGATTATTATTAAAAATAAACATATCCTTTTTCCAATCACCTCAAAAAATATTAACTATTATTCATTTACCCTAAATTTAATATTCAATAGAAAATAATTTATTAGGCAATCAGGTAAACTTAGTGGTTTAGTTGTTTTTTGTTTTTTATTTGTGGTACGCGGGCCTCTCACTGTTGTGGCCTCTCCCGTTGCGGAGCACAGGCTCCGGACGCGCAGGCCCAGCGGCCATGGCTCACGGGCCCAGCCGCTCCGCGGCATGTGGGATCTTCCCGGACTGGGGCACGAACCCGTGTCCCCCGCATCGGCAGGCGGACTCTCAACCACTGCGCCACCAGGGAAGCCCAGTGGTTTAATTTTCAACTCCATGTATTAACTCCTGATTTTATTTTGTCATCTTCCTTCTGTAAGAAGCAACCTTTTTAGAACTATAGTACCAAGAAGCTATTCAATATTTTCCCCAATATTTCTTAATCTAGATTATTAATACTAAATATTTTTTTCAGTTTATCTCTTGCTTTAATAACGTAACTGTTTTCCTTCAGATATTTCTATTTCCTTTTCTTTCCTTTTACCACAATTTGCATAATGTTATCGAGAAATATTTGTCCTAAGCCACATCTTACAAAAGCAAAACATACACAGATACAATACTTCTTGGTGCCAAGTTGGTTTGTCCTTTTGTTCGGTACTTCAAAGCACTAGCCTACCTAAAACACGACCCAAAAGTGTGACCTACCACCACTTTATGGTGGCGGTAGATCCCCCAAATAGGTCCCAGTATACACATTAATGAAATGTATGTTTCTAATCTAGGACGTATAACATCTTCTTGGCTGATCTTACTGGGTAGACTTCACCTGCTTACCAATATGCAGATCCTGATGAATAAAATTTATGAAGATACAAGGCTACAAAGAAGGTTTTGAATGTTGATAAAATGAAAAAGGATTTTCTCCATCTTCAGAACCATACTGCCAATAAACTAAACATGGTTAAAAGTGAAAATTTTTATTCAAATCATACAGTGTATCAGGGATTCATGTTTATATACATGAACGTAAGTTAATGGTATAAATATACAAAACTAAAGAGACCATGATTCATCAAATATATATATGTATATAAAAAAGTAATTTTACTTTTTTAAATGTTACATAACTATGTAATAAGCCACACAGTATTAAAATGTATTCTAAAGGCAAATTTTTAAAAACTTCATCGCTTAAAGCAACTAATTGCTCTTTCCTGGTCTAGAAAATTACTCATCTGAATCCCTGACAAGGTCTTCATTCTATTTTCTATTTTCTCTTAGTCTGAGAGGTTTTTTGGTGTCCAAGTAGTTCACAGGCTACATGAACATGTTCCAAAAAGTTCCTAGATGACCTAAAATTGCATGCAATATTAGGTGTTTTCATAGGTATTTTGAATATATTCTCAAAAGGGCCTATGATCCCAATATGTTAAGAATTGCCACTTAGCATTTATTGCTTCTTCAGTGCACAAGTTGATGTGAATTTGTGAGTGGTGTAAATAAACACCAAAGACACACACACACACACACACACACACACACAGATTAGTAACATGGGTTAAAAGACTTTAGAAATATTTCACTTAGTTTCTAATTTAACATAGATAAACAAATACATGCAAATAAATTGTCAAATACAGTGATAAAAATACTAAAATACAAGAGTCACAGACAAGATACCTTAGAGAATACCCTAATTTGCTTATTTGCCCTGCTGTGAAAATGGCCATGTCAATGCTTTACAAATACATTTGCTCAAAGACTGAGAGTTGTTCTTACTTTTTTTGTGGCACAACAAACATCTCATTGCTTAGCTGACTAGCTTGAGAGAACCAAACAAAAAACAAAGCATAAAGCACCTTTTGCAAAATCAAGTTTGACCGGGCAGTTTGACAAAGAAGAAATGGAGGGAGGGAGTAAAGGGAAAGGAAAAGAAAGAAAACAGGAGGAAAAGAAACAATATTTTTTCACCCATGTAAGTAAAATATAAAAATATCAATAAGACCTAATAATCCAAGTTTGGCATTTTCTCAGGTTTACAGAATGGATTTTTCACTATTGAATTTTTAAACTGTGTTCTATTTGTACTTTTTTTTCCTTTGATGACATACTTGCCTATCCTATTTCTCCACATCAGCCTTTTACATCAGTTTTCTATTCAGTCTTTTGGGGTGGGAGGTGGTGGGAAGGGCTATCTGTCAAGCCTCCTTTATTACAGACATAATTTTGTTATTTGATAACTTCCTGATTCATGTGATGCTTATTCCTGTGTGTCTTTTTTAACTTCCACAAATTTGTGCTTGAATGAAATGTGAAAGTAAGATTGTGTAAGACTAAAAAAATATATTTTTTCTTTTTTTAAGTTTTTAATTCCAGTAAAATATACATAACATACAATTTACCATCTTAACCATTGTTAAGTACACAGTTCAGTAGTAAGTACATTCACACTGTTGTGGAACCATCTCCAGAACTCTTTTCATCTTGCAAAACTGAAACTCTGTACTCCATTAAACATCAATTCTCCATTGCCAGCCCTCCTACCCTTTGCAGGCCCTGATGAAAATAATGTATTTTTAATTGATGGAAAAGTATGAACTCATTGAGGAAATGAACTTCCTAAAATACATTTTGTATTTCTTCGAACTATTCACTGCACAGAGGTCTTTCCTCAAATACATGTTGATCATTGACAGTACCTCTTCATAATTAGCACAAAAACATTATGTTGTTTTCCGGACATCAGAGGCACCAGAGCACTGGGAGTTATTTCCAGTAGTGAGGATGATTTCTCACAACCTGCCCACATTTTTTAAAACTCAGTCCTTATTAATAATATGGGATAGCAACAGAGTGCCACACACTGTTTTGTGTACTCTACAAATGTGTTAGTTATTTTATTTCTGACAACAAGTATACAGGTAAGTACTAACATTACCACTATTTCACAGGTGGGAAACTGAAGTGAACTATCAGCCTATTCTTGTAGGGTTCATTGTATCAGCATGAAAGTTTATAAAGTCACTTTGGTATGGGAAAATATCCAAAGATAAAAGGCTGATGAATATGCTCTTTCCATTTTTCTGTTGCCAAGAAGGATTCTTCCCAGGGTCCAATGTGACAAAGATTTCAGCATGTGTACTTGTGATCCCTACATTGTAGAATGAGAAGCTCGTAGACTATGAAGAACTAAGCTTGAGCCAACCTCTGTTCCACTGCTTCTTTTTTTTTTTAATGGAACTTTTTTGGAGTATAATTGCTGCACAATACCGTGTTAGTTTCTGTTGCACAACAAAGCGAATCAGCTATATGCATACACATGTCCCCATATCCCCTCCCTCTTGAGCATCCCTCCCATCCTCCCCATCCCACCCCTCTAGGTCGTCACATAACACCACGGCTTCTTAACTGAACAATTTTGGACAAACCACATAAATATATCTCATCTGTAAAATGGGCTATCTTAACGTGCTCTGCTTCACAGGATCTGTGCCTATACCTGTGTGTGCATGTGTCTGTGTATGTGTGTGTGAGTGAGACTGGCAGGGGGTGAGAGAGAGAGAGAGAATATGACAGAATATTCAGACAAGGACTTGTTAACTACGACGTGTTCTAAAAATGTAAGATAGTATCATGATTATTACGTGTAAATAGGCACCTACAAACATATGAGAAGTGTCAGGCAATATTTAAAAGTGTGGCCTATGGATCCAGAATGTCTGGTTTAAATGCCAATTGAGTGGCCCTGCAAGTTAACTAATCTGTGCCTCATATTCTTCATTTATGGGGTTAAAATAATACCATCACGGCTTGTGTGGATAAATGAGTTAGTACAAGTAAAGCGCTTAAAATTGTGCCTGGCATATAGTGAATGCTTGGTGAACGTTAGCATTCATTTTTTTATTTAGCATTTCCTATCACTAATCGCAGTTTTCCCTGTCTCTACCAAGTCTTTTCCTAAAACAATTCATGTAAAAAGCCTAGTAAAGGATTTTCTACCCTGTAAACAAAGAATGTTAATTAAAAGCTGTATCCTTACTCTTTTTTATCACCTCATGGATTTTGCCATGTTAACAGCTTATCACCAGTCTTTGCCCACAAAAGCAACTCATCTCACGTTTCTGCTAAAACCTTAGCAATAGACTGAAAGGGGGAGAAAAAGGTTTTATTTAACTGGTTTTATTTAAAGTAGAATATACTATATGCCATAAGTGTTAAATCAGTGTTGTCCTGTTCTGTGAATTACTGAACTTCCTCACCTCTAGTTTGGATTGTTTTCTTGGAGTTCAATCTATAATTACTGTAGAATTATGTCATTCATATACTTAACATTTTCCATTTCAGCTCAATAGCAATGCTGAAGATTGGAGATATGCATTCAAACTGAAATTTTACTGAAATATGCATTTGTATGTATTACATGTAGGGTAACCATATAATTGACCACCCCAATTGGGACACTTTTGAAAGTGAGAAGAAAGCTAATTAGACAGGGCACCAGGGCAACTGGTACAAAGTTAGATTATCCCTGGCCAGTAGGGATGCAATGTTACCCCAACTGAAAGGCTGGGGATAGTTAAGAAAAATTTAGCTAGTAGAAGAAGCAAGCTGCCTTTTTCTTTTCCCAAAGCCTTAATTTCTCTTCATGGAGCTTGGGATGTAGTAGATATGACATACAGTGTCATGTACGAAAATAATTGCTGAATAAGTGAAGAAATGAATGCATAAAGTATGTACAGGAATGCTAACATTAAATGACAGAAAGGGAGTACAATATATCAGTTACACTTTGCTCCTGCAGTATGACTAGCCATGAGAATCCAAATTGGTATGACAGGGTCACATGATGCTAACAAAAACAGCAGTTGCATATTATGCGTTATAACACATTCATGTAAATTTTTAGTATAAATGCCCAATCTTTTCTTTTTTCCTACTTTTCATGAGCATCGTCCGCTATAACCTCTAGAATTTGCAAAGAAATCACACTGCTCTATTATGAGGTACACTTCAGTAAAAAATGTAAAACACTCTATTGAGAAACATGGGTTGGACAAATAATATACTATTGGAGATTTGGGGAATGTAATAAAGTCCACAACCTCCATAGTTACCCCTGAAATGCAGCAGGGTTGGCGTCAGGTTTGTTTTAAATCCTAGCTCTGCCATTCACAGCTTTGGAACTTTGAACAATTCATAAGACCTCTGCTCATATTACTAGCTAGCAATATCAGTAATTTTTGCCATTCCCTCTGCTTCATTCTGCCATGATCAATCTTTCATCGAGTTGTTTTTTTGTCCCCCCCAAAGTTCTCACCCTTGTTTCTAATTTTTATTAAATTACCCTCTTTATATCTGTCTTACTACAAAATATATATTATCAGTCTTCTTTTTTCTTCAGTCTTCCTCAAACTATATTCTATCCTCTGCATGATTTGTTTTTTTTAGAGTTGAATAGAACTTTAAAAAAAATTTCCCTACATTCTGACCTTATTCATGCCAATTTTTATGTTGAATAATTTCTGCTTTATTCACCTTCATTGCCAAATCCCGTCCATTCTTTAAAAGAATGAGGTTGTATTCTGCCATTTCCATAATTTTGTTATTTACCTCAGCAACAGTTTAGTTTTCCTAATATCCATTGAATTTGTATGTGGTATTACATTTCCTTTGGAGGTCTTTCAAGCATGTTGAACTTGGCTTCTCTATACAATTAAGTTTGTGGACAGACCTCTTTTTTTTTTTTTAAACTTCCACAATGCCTACAAATTCCTGGAAATAATGTTGCATTCAAAATTTCTGCTGACAACTGTATTGGCAAAATGAAGACAATTTGCTCTCCAGGTTCATCCACTATTGTACTGAAAATATGGGCTGAAACAGATGTCCAAATGAATATAACTGTAGTTTTTAAAACCTGTTACAATTAAATATTATTATATATATTATACTATAAAAATCAGATTTTCAAGATTAGTTAAGAAAAAGAACTAAAAGACTTCCAGATTGGAAAGTGTTATGGACTGAATGTTTTGTCCTTCCACCCCCCACAAAATTTATATGTTGAAACCCTAACCTCCCCAATGTGATAGTATTAGGAAGTGTGGCCTTTAGGAGGTAATTACGTTTTAGAAAATGTCATGAGTGTGGTGCCCCACGAAGAGACTAGCATCTTTATAAGAAGACACCAGATCTCTCTCCACCATGTGAAGATCCAGTAAGAAGGCAGCCATATGCAAGCTAGGAAGAGGGCCCTCTCCAGACATCAAATCTGCAGCACCTTGATCGTGGACTTCCCAGCCTCTAGAATTGTGAAAAATAAACGTCTGTAGTTTAAGCCATATGATATTTTGATACAGTGGCCTGAGCAGAATAATACAGAAAGGAAGAACCATAACTATCTCTATTCACAGAAGACAAAATATTATATATAGAAAATCCAACAGAAACAACCAAAAACTTTTGAGAACTAATAAATGAGTTCAGAAAGATACATATACTAAAATCAATTCTATTTCTATACATTAGCAGTGAACAATTTGAAAATGAAATTATGGAAAAAATTCTATTTTTAATAATAGCAAAAAGATTAGTATAGGATAAATTTAACAAAAGAAGTACAAGATGTGTACACTAAAAACTACTTACTGAAAGAAATTAAAGAATCTCTGACTAATAGAAAGATGTTCCATGCTCATGGATTGGAAGATTTAATAAAGTTAGAATGGCAATTCCTCTAAATTAATCTACAGATTTAATGCAATCCCTCTCAAAATTCCAGCTGCCTTTTTTCTTTTTTTTTGCTAAATTGACAAGCTGACGCCAAAATTCATATAGAAGTACAAAGAACCCAGAATAGCCAAAACAATCTTGAAAAAGAAAAAAAAAGTTGTATGACTCAGGTTCCCCAATTTTAAAATTTACTACAAAGCTATAGTAATTAAAACATTATGGTGCTGACATAACGCTGACATATAAATCAATGGAGTAGAATTGAGAGTTCAAAAATAAACCCTTCATTTATAGTAAATTTTTTTCTGCAACGGTGTCAAGCCAAATAAAAAAGAATAGTTTTCTCAACAAATGGTGCTAGTACAAATGGCAAAAGAATAAACTGGACCCCTATATTATACTATATACAAAATGCCATTCAAAATGGATTATAGGGACTTCCTGGTGGCACAGTGGTTAGGAATCCGCCTGCCAATGCAGGGAACACGGGTTCGATCCCTGGTCCTGGAGGAGCCCACGTGCCACAGAGCGGCTAGGTCCGGGTGCCGCAACTACTGAGCATGCGCTCTGGAGCCCATGGGCCACGGCTGCTGAGCCCACGTGCCACAACTACTGAGGCCCATGTGCCTGGAGCCTGTGCTCCGCAACGGGAGAGGCCACTGCAGTGAGAGGCCCGCACACCACAGCGAGGAGTGGCCTCTGCTCTCCACAACTAGAGAGGGCCCATGTGCAGCAACGAGGACCCAATGCAGCCATAAATAAATAAATAAATAAATAAAATGAAAAATGCAATAGCTTTAAAAAAAATTTTTTTTAAAGAAAAAAAATAAAAGGATTATAACCATAATGTAACAGCTAAAACTATAAAACTCTTAAAAGAAAACTTAGGAGTAAGTTTTCATGGCCTTGATCTAGGCAATGGTTTCTCAGATAGGACACCAAAGGCAAAAGCAACAAAAGAGAAATATATACATTGGTTTTTATCAAAATTTAAAAATTTTGTGCTTCAAAGGTCAACATCAAGAAACCCATAGGATGGCAGAAAATATTTGCAAATCATACATCTGATAAGAGAACAGGTCAATTAAAAACTGAACAAAGGATCTGAACTGACATTTCTCCAAAGAAGATATACAGATGACCAATAAACACTTGAAAAGACGTTCAATATCATTAGTCATCAGAGAAATGCAAATTAAAGTCACAAAGAGATACTACTCCATGCCCTTTAATGTAGCTAAAATAAACAAGATAGACATTAAGAATTGTTGGCAACAATAAGGTGAAATTAGAAACCTCAAACATAGCTGGTGTGATTATAAAATGGAATGGCCACTTTGGGAAACAGTTTGGCAGGTCCTCAAAATACTAAACACAGAGTTACCATATGATCCAGTAATTCTACTCTGAGGTATATATCCAAGAGGATTGAAAACATATGTCCACAGACAATAATTATACACAAATGTTCTCAGCAGCATTATTCAAAATAAACAAAAAATAGAAACAACCTAAATGCTTGTCAATAGAAAAATGCATAAACAGATTATGGCACATTAGAACGATACATTTGTAGAGATTTTGTTTCTTTGGAAAGTGGAAGTTTCAAAAAAACAACAAAACTTTGAATGCATTCTGCATTAATTTATTTTTTTAAGATAAAATGTAAACAAGTTTTATTTTTGAGATAGACTTTAATATTTGCCTTTTTGGTGTATCAGAAAGTTTCAGTAATTTCCATCTATTATTGAGAAACAGGTATTAAATTTCAATATTTGCAAAACTGGTTGATACTCAGGCAACTATTGCTTGTGATTATTTATTAATATACAATAATGCACAGTCATACAAGATGTTACCAGAGGGGAAGCTGGGTGTTGGGTACATGGAAATTCTTACTAAATTCGCAACTCTTCTAACACCATAATTATTTCCAAAATAAATTTAAAAAAAATCATATCTCCTCATTTTCAAGTATTCTGATGATGTTGTTTCAGATATGACTGGAAAACCAATTCAAGACTAAGCTTTTATCTAAAACCTCCTTCTTTTCCCACCTCTACAGAACAAGAATTGCTGTTTATACAAATGAATGTTTACCCTACATTAACCACTGAGTAACATCAGTATGATACTACATGCAAATCATGAGGCAAGATTCATAGCATACTCTAGCAATCACTGAATGGACTACATGTTCCAGCGGAAGCTATTAGTTGGTAAAAGCAGCACGTGGGCTAATGTCCCAGTCAATAGTTACACATTTGACCAGATAACTTCCTCATGATGGGTATGACCCGTTAACTATTAAAAGCAGATTATTGCACAACAATGTGTTCAGCATTTTTCTTAGATATATTTAAAAGTAATATCAGAGAAATAGTTATATAATATTGATAGATCCATAATATATCTTTTAACGGTTTCATTAAAATAAGTATCCTTAAGAACAAGTTTGTTGGCGCTTTCCTGGTGGCGCAGTGGTTAAGAATCCACCTGCCAACACAGGGGACACGGGTTCGAGCCCTGGTCCGGGAAGTTCCCACATGCCGCGGAGCAATTAAGCCCGTGCGCCACAGCTACTGAGCCTGCAGTCTAGAGCCCGCGAGCCACAATTACTGAAGCCCGTGTGCCACAACTACTGAAGCCTGTGCGCCTAGAGCCTGTGCTCCACAACAAGAGAAGCCACTGCAATGAGAAGCCCGTGCACCGCAACGAAGAGTAGCCCCCACTCGCCGCAACTAGAGAAAGCCCGCGCGCAGCAATGAAGACCCAACGCAGCCAAAAATAAATTAATTAATTTAAAAAAAAAGAACTAGTTTGTCAAGTGCTGTATAAATTGATCATGTGTTTCTCAAACATTTCATAATGAATCACTTCTATAGTGAATTTTATGTCCTTTGGTATCTATTACATCTAGAATATTTCCAAAGGAAAATCATATACTGACTCCAATTGATAACAAGTTCCAAGATTCACTTCAATAGATACTATCTGTTTTAATTCTCCAATATAAAAAACAAACAAACAAAAACCCTGTGAGAAGAACCGGTCATTGATTGGACACTAAAATTACCCATGTGCCAATTAAAAGCATGAATATATTTAGTCCATTGACTTTTTTGAGGGTATTTAGATAACTGTATTATGTAATACACTGTTTCTGATAGTTAGTTTACTGTAATGCGAAGTTATAAGAGCCACAGAGAAGAAAAACTCATGTGTAAAGAGCCTAAAGAAGCAGTACAACATTACACAGAAGCTCCAACTGTCCTTGGGTCAGTTCACCTTGGTTTGAGTCATGACTCACTTACCAGTCATGTACACTTGGATAAGTTACTCAACCACTTCTCAATATTATCAACCGCAAAATCCAAGTAATAATAGCTATAGCATGGGATAGTGTTGAAGATAAACTACCTGTAAATTTCTGAACTCCATGCCTGGTGCATAACAAGCCCTCAACATGTCAGCTTTTATTACTAACATTTATGAGCCTCAATTTCCTAATCTGGGATAATACAGTAGCAACGCCTCCTCTGCCTATGGGTCACCCATGATGTGAATCAAAAGCAATAATGCTGATTATAGTGTTTTATAAAGAACAAGCACTGCACAAACGTAAAACATTCTTTAATACTATGATTTATCAAATACTCACTATGGATTATGAGGGCTGTCCAAAAAAATCTACAAGCCTTGTCTCGTTTGTTTTTGCTTTTTTTAAGACTCTGTTATTACTCTTCATTAGAATTTTGTGTACACTTGAGTCTAGCAGCCACTAAATAACTACTTTGCTAAACATTTGGAGGCATTAATCGACTCCTCGGGAAGTCCCATTGACCTGAAGATTTTTGCATTGCCTTTGAAAATTCCTTTTGGGCTCAAGCCAACCATCCCATTATAACACAACTGATCATCACATGGATTTACCTGATCTCAGATCAAGCCCTCTTAAACAATGTTATCATCTTGAACAATAGAAGCCTGATAAACCACTACTAGGACCAGGGCCTATAAAACAGGGGTTATTTCTATTCTAGGTGTCAAGGTTAAAAAGAATTTCCACTCCATGTGATTCAGATAGGTGTATTAAATCATGACTCTGAAAAAAAAAAATAGGCCACATTAAAACCCTAATAAAGAACACCCTCAAAGCAGGAATGATCCCTAATCACAACATGTGCTATGGCTTTAGCCTGTAAATTCCAAAGAGCAGGAATAAGAACCTCATAGTTGTTTTCATAGAACATCTGACAGAGTGACACATTCAATATATTCAAGTAATATTAAGGTTATTGCTATTCACAAGGGTGTGAAAGGATGAGGGGGAACACTGTTTCAGGAAGAGTGAATAGGACCACGGTATATCAATTTCCTCTCCTCTTCTATAATTTCTACTCTCTTTTACTGGCTTCTTTATAAATACCGTCACATCTATTTCACCTGAAATAAAATCCTATCTCCACTCTATCCCTTTCCATTCACAGCTAACCTTTTTGAAAGAGTGGTCTACACACAATATTCGTATTTTCTCATGTCCCACATATCATTGAAACCACAGCAATTCCGTGTTCCTTCACTATTCTACCCTGCTTCTTGTCCCCTGAGATAAGCTCCCTCTCACTGTCTCCATGGGATCAAACAAGTTAGTTGAGGTGTAGTGAAGTTTCTTAGAGGGATGTGAAAGAATGGGTAAAGTAAAAAAGGATCTTGAAAACCATTTTACGGCGTGCTGTTGTGACAGCAGGGGCAACTTGCAAATAGAGTAAATTGCTTAGCAGAGTGGTGTGATGCTAATGATTTAGGAAAAGAGCCTTGCATAACTGAAGAGAGGAAAGGAGGTACATCTGCTTCACAACTAGCACTCTAAACAGGTCATGAAAACAAAAAGAAAAGTTTTCAAAACCATACTTAGTAAGCAAAAAGGATATTTTCGGCACAGCTTCTTAAAGTACATAATCTGAGGTTTTTAAGAATGCAGATATTTACAGCATTGCTCAGGGTTTTGGCAAAAAAATTTTATTCATGAAAATCAGATCCTAATTGTTTTTATAATAATGAAGTCATACTTTTTTTTAAGGTATCGAAGCTTATTTTGCAAAGACATATCTGTTTAAATAAACTGATATTAAACTAAATGTGTTTATGTGTGTATATGTATACAAATGATATCATGCAATAAGCACAACTTTAAACTATCCAAGACCATCACATCTATATTTGTGTCTGACTTACCATGTTCAAGTGAGATGACAATGGCCACCCAGGAAAAGACCACCCAAGAACAGCACAGTTACACAAGTAGGTGATCCAGTCCTCACTGAAATGCTCTCTCAGGACCTGAAATCAATGCTGGAAATTTCTCTCCCCTTATCTCCAGCCTGTGAAACAAACGCCAGGAAACTGATAGTTTCTCAACCACACAAAACAAACAATCACTTACCTTATCATGAATCCTTCTACTATCTTGTCCTTTGAAATTGGCTCAAATCTAATTTCGTCTGCAAATCCTTTCTCCTTGAATCTTGTGTGAACCTTTATAGTACTTTTAAAGCTCAATTTGATGAGTAGAGGTTCTCAAAACAGAGTTCCACTTAACCAGTTCACCACTCACCAGACTAACTGAAACTCTCCATTAAAGTGTAAACCACACTAACTGCTGCCTGTGGCTAAGTGGACACTTAGAGCTACTAGACTTTGCCCTACGTGCATTTAAGCAGTTCTGTTCCCACCAATTCTGCTACATGCTTACTGTGATGAAAATTGTTGGCTGCCTAACAAGCATCTACTTCCTCATTCCTCCTTCCTAATAAAACCACAACTTAGTCAGGTATTCACTCCCATGTCACATTAGATGTGGGCAACACAGCTTTAAAAAGATCAAGATGAAATTATTACAGTTTAGAAGGAATGTGCATGTATATAGGTGCCCCTAAGTTCTCCCTCCCATTCGATGAATTAATCATTGGGATGATCTGTCATGGGTTTTCTTTACATAAGAAAGTCTTTCTAGAACTCCAGTCAGCAGACTCAAAGGAAAGACCTTAACTTACTTGAAAAATTTGACAAATAAATAATTTGTGTAAGCTTTACATTAAAATAAGATAGTTTAAGTAGACATGCATCTTTTTTATAATTATGCTACTTTAACCATCTTTTGCTGATACCTTATCAGCAATACTCCTGGTTATTGTTCACTTCGCATCTCCTCCCTAATATGCCACTTAATGGATTAAAAACAAATCAAAAATTTCTAAGTTTGTGTCAAAAATACACATTGATTGCTCTAAACATGTCATCACCTATCATCCTTGGTTCCTTCCTTTTTTTATCTCCAGAAGTTTGCTCAAAATTTGATTTCCACGTTTCTTCAGGAATCAGCCGCTCCAAGGCTCTTAGCAATCTGCTTGCTGAGATCATCTCCACATTCGTTTTGTTCTCTAGAAGTTTTTTTGGTTTTTGTTTTTCTGTTCCATTCTGCAGAGGTAGAGAACTTCTAATATGCTAAGAATGGAATCCAGATTTCTTGATGTCCAGTTTGGCTTTTCTCTTTTAGATGCCCCAAATGTTGGTCGATTATCAAGTATTATTACATCTTCTTTGTCAGGTCAATCTTTTGAATTCAATATCTCTTCACTAAATCTAGTGCTAATATTCCATGTCATGTTAATAAGGGCTTTGGGGTAAGAATCAGGAAACCTCACTGAAATGTATATATTTTTACCATTTGGATAGAGTCTCTTAACAATAATTTCAATTTCAAAGTTTCAGGAAATAACTGAAAAATGACAATTTGCACATATTTTTACTAGTGAAGCAGCAGAAAGAAAACAAAATTTAAGTCTAAAATCTTTGGGGAATATCTTGGTATTGAGATAATGTACATAAAATAACATTCTCATACTAAAATACACTTAAAACTTAGTAATCAGTGAACTGAGATGGTCTGAAACTAAAGTTTGCATTGTACTTGTACTCTTTTACCTGCTTCCTTAATACAAATGTTCAAAATAAGTAGTGGGTCAAAAAGTGGCCTCCAAAAAGGTATGTCCAAATCCTAACCTCTGGTACCTGTGAATATAACCTTATTTGTTAATAGGGTCTTGGCAGATGGTAATTAATTCAGTTAAAAATCTAAGATGAGATCATTTTGGATTTGGGGTGGGCTCTACAGCCAATGACCAGTGTCCTTATAAAACAGAGGGAAATTTGAGACGCAGAAAGACAGACAGAATGTCATGTGAAGATAGAGGTCGAGACCGGAGTAACAAAGCTACAAGCCAAGGAATGCTAAGGATTGCCAGCTGTTACCAGAAGCTAGGGACACGCCGGTAACTGATTTTCTCTCAGAACTTCCAGAAGGAATCAACCCTGCCAACACATTGATTTTGGACTTCTTTGGCCTCCAGAACTGTGAGAAAATATATTTCCATTGTTTTAAGCCACCAAGTTTGCGATACTTGCTATGGTAGTCCTAGGGAAATTAATACAATATGATTACCTATATGCATTTATACATTTTCATTTAAACCCTTTCCACTTCAAAAATAGACTTCCTGACCATTATAATAAAAATTTGATGTGCCTGCTCATATAGCTGAATAGAGGAGCACACAGAAAGAGGTAGAAAAAAAAAAAGTTTAGAAAAAAGCCTAGACTAAAATAATTGCTATAAAGAACTAATATGGTATAGTAAAGACCATAGGTTCTAGAGTTAGAATGGCAAGTTCTATTCTTAATTCTATCATTTTTCATTTATATGAACTTGGGCAAGATATTTAACCTCTCTGAGCCACAGTGACCTACCTCATCTGTATAACAAAAGATAGCAGCACTCTTTCTTATGCGGTTGTGAGAAAAATACAATAATCTTTGTTAACCACTTTGCACATTTCGAGGCACACAGTAAACTTTGAATAAGTATTGTCCGTTATTAACTGGAATTAAATGTTCATAATGGATCATCTCAAAATCAATCATTTAGAGCAGATATAAATTCTCATGAGACTCCCTGAGAAGGTAGCCTGTTCTCCTTTCTCTAGAGACAGTTGCTCTAATTTTAAAGAACCTCAACCACAAAACTGATGTTAATTTAAGTAAGATAATATTAAGAAATCTCCCAGTTAAGAAACAGTCATCGTCTACTTTTACCTAGGATCACCATTTGTTTCACTAACACAGAAAATGAAGAGTTTCTCGCCCCAAGTTATGCTTAATTGTGTTCCACCATTTCTTAAGTGGCCACCTTCTAAAGGCAACCCATGCCTTCTCCTGGCCTCTATGACCCTACATTATTCTAATACAAAAAATAATTATGCAAATCTCTGTCCAGTTCTTTTTAGGTTAATCAATATTAAATGACACTTGCACAAAATCCTTCTATAATTAATACTCAACATGTGAATAGTATTTCAGAGTACAGTCCACACTGGAACACTAGAGCATTCATTCCATCATAAAATCCTAATCCTATAAATGAAGCATTTATTTCTTTATTTACATATTCTCTTTGTTCAGGACACTGAAGCTCAGAGAAGTTTAGTGAATTGCCTAAGTCACAGGGTTATATTAGTCTAATATACGGTTTTCTTTTTATTATGAAAAAAATCATACATCTATAAAGTAACATAATAAAATAATAAACCATCATGTACCCATCACCTCGCTATGTTTATTTAGAAGATTCAATTTCTCAAAATCTCCCTACAAACACACATCTCTAGCTGTAATGCATAATTTTAAATGTGCATCATGCATTAAGACAAAAGGAGGAAGAGACAATCAGAAGACATATTCCAGAATGAAAATTTTCCATCCTAAGCATTTTGTCTCTAAACCCATAGAGACAAAGAACATCCCTAGGTAATAACATTCAAGGGACCATAAATGTATTCACCAAAAACTTACTGACAAAGCATGGACTAAGCATGAAGTTTCTGAAAATTCACTGGCAAAGGCAACACCTAAATATGTATAACCTAGTGATTAAATCTCACATAAAGACACTGAGTCAAAAATCTTTTCAATTGCTTTTCAATGTAAGGTACTCTTAAATGCGTATACTGGTATCATGGGAGATAAGGCCTTTAAACAAGAAAAATGGGATACCTCTTTCCCTATTTGTAACAATGAGCAATTCCCATTAAGGTAAACAACATGTGAAATATTTCCAGGAATCAATCACCATTTTTACCTACAGAGGTGTTGGAAGTGCAATTTTCTCTGCTAGTACAGTCATCGTGAAGAGCATTGCATCCAATGGACATATCAATGAAAAAGAAAACAAATTCAGCTACAAATAAAAGAATATATTCTAAGAAGGGACTTCCCTGGTGGTTCAGTGGCTAAGACTCCATGCTCCCAATGAAGGGGGCCCGGGTTCGATCCCTGGTCAGGGAACTAGATCCCGTGTGCCACAACTAAGAGTTCACATGCTGCAACTAAAAAAAGATCCCGCATGCCTCAACAAAGATTCCACAGGAGGCAACAAAGATCCCACCTACTGCACCTAAGACCTGGCACAGCCAATTAAATTTAAAAAAAGAATATATCCTAAGAAATAAAATTGGCATAAGTTAGTAAAGATTCAGAACTTCAACAGAGTGGAGAGATAGCCAGAGATGCAGAAAATGGAAAGCCATTTTAGAGAAGTAGCTACATTTTTAACAACCCTTCCGAGAATAGCCTGGCACAAGTGCAGGACAGATGGGGTTGGTGATAATTATAAACATATTTTCACCTTAGTTTTGCACAGCTATTAAGAACCACTTAAATTTTAGAAGCCTTTTCTCAGATGCAGCACAGTAGACCTCATAAAAGGCTAGTTACATATATTATTGAAATAATGACTACTAAACAGATACCAACAATTTCTCTTAAAATGCATATACATTTAAGATTGTGGTTAATAATTAAATACTTATTTAGCTTTACCAAAGGGGGGAGGGGGAGCTCTTAGTGAGCTGTCCAGGGTAATGTATCCCTCATCAATGATATGTCTAGGAGCCTGGAGAGATCTTAAGTCTAATGGGAAAGTAGCATCTTTGTACTACATCCTGATCTTTAAGTTAAGGAAGGTCAATAAAGAGGTTTCCAGAAGAAATAATTGAATAATTAGTCTGCCTACCCATGAAAGTCTGCAAAGAATAAAGTAGGCTTCTAAACCAGGAATACGTTTATAAATACTAGTTTTGCAAATAAAAATATGGGAAATAGGGTTTAGAAATAAGCAGTGTTCACATCTCCAGGTCATATCTGGCCACTAATTAGCCCAAGAATGTAAAGTTGAAATTAATCTCATAGATCTAATACTTAGATATAGGTAGTAAATCTCTCTGACCCTTATTTTCAAGTTGGGGTCATCGACACAGGGCTCTGAACTGCAAACAGAAATGCACTCTAGTAAATGTAAGTAAAAAGAAATTTAGGGGAAGGATATAAGAGATTCACAGAAAAACTGCATGATGGCTAAAGAACTAAGCTATGCAGTCAGAAACAGTACTGAAATAAGAGCACTGAATTGGCCCCGTGTGCTCAGCGCTGCCGCCATCACCAGACATTCTCACCAAAGTCCACTTTGCTAACTAGGATCTGTGCACCAGATGCTATTGAACATATTAGAAACTCTGCATGGCGGCCCCTGTAGATGAAATGTATCAGCCACCATCACTGCCAGATGGATTCCATGGTGCCTGTTTCTTGTCATTAATTTCCGATTGGAAGTCTTACCTGTGTGCATCTGATCAATAGAGCCTAGGTCCTATGCATGTGTCCTTGATACACAAGAGGCTGAAGAAGCAAGATTCTGGCTTCTATTCTGGGACCTTACTCATATGGAACGATTTTCCCAAACAGGTGAAAAGCAGCAAAGATGTTGAAAGAAGTACCCAAGATGTCAAAGGTATCAAAGATGTGAGAACATCACGATGGATTTCCGCGGAGTATCTGCACGCTGGCATTTGAGAAACAGTCTCTACCATTGACTGTAAATCCATAATCTGGACCTGCCAACCTCTCCTCTCATCTCCTTCCACTCTCCTCCCACCAGCCACACTGGTCTTTAGTGGTCCTCCAACATGCAGAGCTCTTCCGGCTTTAGGATTTCTGCCCCAAGCATCCCTCTGCCTAGAGCTCTGCGTCTCCAAATGTATTCATGACTGACTCCTGCTTTGCTCACAGCTCTCAACTTAAATGTCACTTCCTGAGGGGGACTTCCCTGACCACCCCATCCACGGATGTCCTCACCCTACTCCATCCACATTCCTCCTTGTCAGCCCATTCTATTTGCTTTACGGCACTGATCACTATTGGATTTTGTTTTACTTGTTTATTTTCAGCCTCAGTTGCCATAATTGCCATAATGGAAGCTCTCTGGGTCTATGGGTCCTGTCTGTCCTTTTTTTGCTGTTGTATCTTCAGCACCTAGAACAGTGTCTGGTTCACATTAGCCTTTCAAATATTTGTTGAATAATAAATGGACCCCTGCTATAGTTTATTTATTTTTTTGCTATAGTTTAATAGGTCCATCTTATAAATGTGGAGACAGAGGAAGAAAGGCTCCGTATATGAACACACAGCAAATTAATAATCAAAGGGCGAGTCCTTGATTCCTAACCATGCAATTTCCAGGAAGAGAAAGGTGCAGGCAGCTTCAACTGCTTCTTAAAGCAAGGGAGGCAGTAGGGAAGGGCAGAAAGAACACTGATTAGGAAAAAAGCATGAGTTCTATAATCATACACTTCTGAGTTCAAATTCGTGCCCCCAAACCTAATATAAGTCTCACAGATATTTCAAAGAATTAAATGTGACCATATATGTATATTATACATATACGTTATTTCTATAACACCTGACACGTGCAGGTACTTAACTGGAGGCCAGTGCTCACCTTGGCAGCACAGACACTAAAACTGTAACGATACAGAGATTAGCATGGCCCCTGCGCAAGGATGACACGCAAACTCATGAAGCATTCCACATTTTTCTACCATATATAAAATAGATAAACAACAAGGTCCTACTGTATAGCACAGGGAACTATATTCAATATCCTGTAATAAACCGTAATGGAAAAGAATATCAGATTATATATACATATAACTGAATCACTTTGCTGTTCACCAGAAACTAACACAACATCGTAAATCAACTACACTTCAAATAAAAATTTTAAAAATTGGAGACCATAAAAATGATTGTTAATTTATGACTAATGATCCATGTCTGAGTTCACGTTCTCTTAATAGTATGCTAAGAGAGACACATCTTAACATAATCTACATCAGAGTCTTCATTTACAAAATGAGAATGTTGATTCTTTCCCACAACTGAAATTTACTGGGAATCTGCTATACGCCAGGCATGTGTTACGCACAGGTTGAAGTCTCTAAATTTCTCTCCAGCTATCAATGCTGAGGGCATTTCAATCCATTATTGCCATCTCCAAAGATCATCTTGACACTGTAAACTAAGGGCAAAATCCGGCTATTATTTTCACTTTTCATTTACTTCCAAGAATTTATTGAGTCAAGCACTGTGCAAAGTTCTGGAGACACAGAAGCTATTGGGAAATAACCCCTGCCTTTAAGGTACTTACTGTTTCATGAGAGAAACAGACAAAAAGAAAATTAGCAATAATGTGATATATGCAAGATGCTATAGGAACCCAGACGAACGGTACCCAACGTAGAGTATAAGTTGGAAGAAGTGGTTCTGCGCAGAATCTGAGCTGAAGGAAGAGGAGGACTTAGCCAGGAATAGAAGAAGGGGTCAGACCTGCCCAGCAGAGAAAACAGCAGCTGCAAAGGCCCCGAGAAGAATTTAAGCACAACACTTCTAAGAAACCAAAAAGTTCAAGAGAGTAGGGTCACAAGAGTCTCCAAAAGACAGAATTTCACAAAAGGATCTGTCCCCAACCCCCTTCAAGAGCCCTAGAGCTACAAATGATTAATTGTCCTTAATTACTTTGCTTTTCTCAAAAAAGAGAAAGAAACTCTTCCTTTAATTATTAGAGTACCTCTCCAGTCTGGCACTAATCCTCAGTTTGGAGTTTGGAGTTATCATTTTTAAAATATATACATGTGTTTTCAAATTATATTTTCATTGAAGCTCAATTTTATGTTTCTTTTTTTTTATTCCCTTCATATTAGCAAATTTTCTTAAAGGAATTGACCTTTGAGTCTTTGTGCCCAAAATGCCTTCAAGTCACCTTCCTTGGGCAATTTTTCTAATTCCTCCAAGCAGCATCTTTCATTTCCTCCCATAAAGTGACAACACTTTCTACATTACTTCCATTACAGCGCTCAGCAAAGTGCCTTTTAATAAGTTTTCTTCTTGCTAGACTGAGCTTCTGGAGGGAAGGTTTTGTGTTTGTATCCCAAACATGGTCTTTTTTTTTCCCTAATAAACACTTTTAATTTTAGAAGAGCTTTAGATTTACAGAAAAGTTGCAAAGGCAGTACAAATAACTCCCTAGGGATCTTTTTAAAATTCAGATTCTGATACAGCCGGTCCAGGAAAGTCCAGATAGTCTGTGTTTCTAACAAGTTTCCAACTCATGCAAATGTGGCTGGTGCAGGGACCACGATTTGATAAGGGATGAGTGTCAGACAAATTGGGACAAAGGTTCGCAACCCTGGCTGCAAATTAGAATCATCTGGGAATGTGTTTTGTTTGTTTTTAAAATGGCATTGCTGGGAGGTACCCACCTCCAGAGATTCTATTCTAATTCATCTGCCCTAAACCCAGGAATCCATATTTCAAAAAAGCTTTTCAGGTGAATCCAATGTGCAGCCAGAGTCAAAACCCACTTGTCCTCCTAAATTGTCAGAACCTATATCTTAGCAGGCTCTCTGTTTCTTTCTCTGTAAACCGGAAATAAACACAAGTACCTGGTAAGGTATTACTGAGACTGAACAAAACAGCGAAAGTCAGCACCAAATTCAGTGCTTATTAAATTCTAGGTGCTTGAAAATGTTAATTACAAATTCTGACAGGCAAAAGGACACGTAAATACACATTTCTCACCAATAAACCTTCGAGAACATTCTTCCTAAACTGTCTTCCCAGAGTTAGACTGCTCTCTGATCTCCAGCTGTCATGTAAAAGGGCAGGAGTTCAGGGTGTTAGGGTAGAGTCACCATAGAAATCTGCTAGTCTTTAGGGAATGCGGTCTAAGTATCCTTTGATTAATTCAGCAGGCCTCACAGCTGAGCCTGGAGTCCCTGCCCATGCAGGACAGAAACAGCTTTGTATGAGGACAGTCCACAGGGTGGCTAGATGGGTCTAAGCTGTTTATTCCAGAACAATGAGTGGTCACATCCGAACTGCAGCTGGTCTTGAGGAGAGATCTCAGAGAATCTTCTGGTTTCAAACCACTGTTCATAGGCTTGAGGGGAAAGCTCCCAATAAAATTCAAAGAGTGATATATGGTCATTAAAATTCAAGCCAAAGGACACTAGCACTTGTGAAAAAAAAAAAAAAACCTACAAGTCTTCTACATCTTCTAATATACAGCTCCCCTTCTCCAACTGTAAAGAACATAAAAGTAATTCTACTTTCAGCAGACACTGAAGGTTAAAGGGTTACCTTTTTTTTTTTATGTTCCTCAATCAACTGTTTTTATCAAACTAAACTGAGGTTATTAGGTTCTTGGGGTGATTAGAAAAGTTAAAAGATTAAGAGGTGCCACACATAATTACTATCCCTTTAATACTGCCTTCGCCTAAACCAATTACTAATTTTTTAAGTAACAGATAAGCATTTTTGCCCAAAATATTGTCACCTGCTTAAACAGCTGGAATCTACTATCAAGATCAAATCACATGATATCTTCCATGGCTGTTTTATCTCTGTCATCTTATATCATTTGAGTACTACACTTTAATAAATAGTGAGGGGGCATTTATAAAGACTGTGGGCAAAAAGTGTTGCCTGCCATATCAGTAAACAAAGGATGTTGCGGCCATCAAGCCATCGGCCACTGCAGCCATCGCAGACTGTGCACCCTGAGGGGATTCAGGATGGAGAAGAGCAGGATACTGGCCCTAGATAGTTAAGGCGCATATAGAAGAAATGATTTCAGTGAACCCAGACTCTTGCATCTTCCCATACATATTGAGAAAAGCACTAAATTCATTGACTTGGCATGTCTGTTTTTCTTTAATTAGCAGTAATCTTTTGACGTTGGAGTATCTGTTTTTTTAATTGCTCGTTTGACCTCCTATATATCCAACCTCTTCCCTTATTTCTTCAGAGCAATCCCTCAGAGCTATCTGAGAGGCTGCCTCCCGGGCTTAAGTCCTCAGCAAGTCCCCCTAAATAAAACATAATTCTCAACTTTTAGGTTGTGCATTTTTTTTAGTCAATGAGACACATATAAATATGAAAGGATACTCATCAAATTGTAGTAGAAGAGGGACTTCCCTAGTGGTGCAGTGGTTAAGAATCCACCTGCCAGTGCAGGAGACACGGGTTCTAGCCCTGGTCCAGGAAGATCCCACATGCCGCGGAGCAACTAAGTCCGTGCACCACAACTACTGAGCCTTTGTGCCACAACTACTGAAGCCCACGCTCCTAGAGCCCATGCTCCGAAACAAAGAGAAGCCACCACAATGGGAAGCCTGCACACCACAACCAAGAGTAGCCCCCGCTTGCCGCAACTAGCGAAAACCTGCGCACAGCAACAAAGACCCAACACAGCCAAAAAGGTAATAAGTAAAATAAATTCATAAAAAATAAATTAATTTTTTAAAAAAGCATATGTTACTTTTAGAAATGTACAATAAATTTGCTTTAGAGATACAGGGCATCTGTCAGCAGTCTCTGTTTCTTAGTCTAGGTACAAGAAAATTACTTCTGCAAATCAATAGACTAGATACACTGCATTAGTAGCTACTGCCAACACACAGAAAAAAATCACTAAGTTCATTTAGTTTCAGTCTTACCCTTTATGTAAAATTATCTAAATCAAATTTTCAGCAGCAGAATGGCCCACAGAGATCATATGCATATTCTGTTCTTGTCTGGTAAATATGGATGGATTCTAGTCATTTAAGTACAACAGATGACAAGACACTAAAATTATCTGCCATCACCGAATATCCAACATTTCATGAAACTTATGTTTGCCTTCTGACATTCCTCGCCTTCCCAAATGGTTCACTCTTGGTATGACTTTCTGGTTTTTCTAAATGGTATTATCTCTCTCACAGTTATCCCTAGATTCACATAGACAAAGGGAGTAGCATAAATGAAAAGTATAAAATTGTACATAATGAAAACTTTCTAGGCCACAATAAGCTTCTGAAACATAGAAATGCTGAAATTAAATATAGAGACGGGCACATGGAAAACAATGTCCAGATGGAGAATTCTGATATTTTATTTTCTTCTATATTTGCCATGTAATTTTTTCTCGTTCCATACCATGGGAAAGGAGTCATATTCTTAACTGAAAACAACTTTTATGACTGATATCCTCCTATCTTCTGCCCTGCAAAAATGGTGCTCGAATCCAATCCACCTAGAAACCTACAAAAAACTAGGAGTCATGCCAGACTCCTCCCTCTTAGTTATCCCCCACAACCAATCAGTCAGGAAGTTCTATTAACTCCAACCCTTTAATAACTCTTGCCTCTAACCCTTTTTTCTTAGTACCAGAATAGCCTTGCCATTTCCAGCCACCACTCCAATCCATCCACCACACTGCTGCCACAATATAAAGCTAATCAAGTTATTTGCCTAAACTCCCAAATTCTTTCAAATGGCATATGAGATGCTCCAACATGGGACTCCTGCTTACCTGTTCAGAATGCCTCTTGCAATTCTCTCAAGGGCAACCAGCCCTTCAGCCATATCAAATTACTTACAGTTCCCCATTTATAACACAGGAGGTTACATTTCCATGGGCTTTGCATATTTCCTTGTCAAGGAAAAATCTCCACCCTAGTCTCTCATCAGCTTAGATAAGACTGCTCCTCACTTTTCAAGATTCACTTTATTCAACAACTCTTAAGTGAAACCAACTCAGAGCTTCCCAAGGAGAGACAGCTCCTCTATTCTTTATGCCACCTTTGCTTCCTCTGCTATGGTCGGAATTTGGTACACCTGTGCTCCTTTTAGCCTTAGTGAGTGGCATATATCCTACGAACATAAATGTTTGTTGAAAGAACAAACGGATGACTCATAAAATGGCCTTGGGCTGAATAATGAGATAACTACCAATGCCGACCATCATTCTCCTGAAACTGAGTCCCCCTAAAACTAAGTTCCCTTGCTGAGTTTATGACTAATCTCTCTACCCAGAACTTTATTCCCTTTCTTGTCCCACCCTGTTCACCTCAAGATTGAAGAGATTCAAAGAAAAGGGGGGTTGAAAGCAAGCAGGACCCTGTGGGGTCTTTCCAGTAAAAAAGCCCCTTCATACTCCATTTCCTGTTTATAGGGAAAAAGACTTTAGTCTTTTAGGCTTTCCCTGAGTTCCAAAGAGCAGACTCAAGCAGTTAATGATTAGGACAAGAGTCACAGCCTCTTAGTTCCTCCTATAGGGATACTGATAATAATCTGATGAATATCTCTGAGTTGTTCTGTAGAAACTAAGACCCCCACCCTGGTGAAGGATGGTGGCTACATGCTGATCCCAAGCACATAGACCTCAGACTGGTTGGAACCAGAAGCTTGAGATTCCGAAGACATCACCCTGTTACCTCACCACCAAACAATCAGAAGAAGGTCCATGAGCCGATCACACATCCTATGACTCTTTCCCCTGACACTGTCTTTAAAAACCCCTTCCTGAAAGACATCAAGGAGTTTGGGTCTTTTGAGCATGAGCTGCCCATTCTCCTTGCTTGGCACCCTGTAAATAAACCCTTATTTTGCTGCAAACATCCACTGTCAGAATTTGACTTTCTGTTCCGCAGGCACACAGAACCCTTGCTTGCTAACACTCCCTTTAGAGCAGATCAGAGGAGTCAGTATTTTTTATCCAAGGATCCTGACTCTAATGTGCCCTGAAAGGACTCAGCAGCAATACTACTACTATACTAGATAGGGTCCTTTTATCCTTGCCAGTTTCCAACTTCTATAAAATCACCTTTATGACAAGTACTGGAGGTGTAAATCACTAATTAAAATTTACCATTTTTAATGATAAAAGTAATATATAATCATTGTAGAAATATTAGAATGTAAAGATAAGTGAAAGTATAAGCTGTCCATAATCTCAACAGGCAGAAATAACCAACCACTGATAACATTTGGAGGACATCCTCTTAAATGGATCTTTTTGACATAAATGGATGCTATTACATACAAAAATGGAATCATATTATACAAACAATTTTTAAAATGAATTTTCCATTTCACAATATTCTGTTATGAATTATAATAATGATCTACAATTATAATCAAATGATGTGTTTATTGAAAATGTGGATTACTGGACTCCATCTCTTGATCTGTTGAAACAATCTTTAGATAGAGAGCCCTGTAATATTCATCATAACCCTCTAAGTGATTCCATGTACAGTAAATTTTGAGAGCCACTAACCACCGATAGTGTTTTCAAATCCCTATGGTAAATGACAGAAAAGTGAAGGTTTCAAAGGTATTTGTTTTGGCTGCACGTAAGAAAGCAGAAGAGCTATTACAAAATGGAGTGGGTTACCATCCCAGTTGATGAGCCCCTGGTACTCTGCAAACAGATTTTGAATAACTAGTCTCAAGGATGTGGTGGTCATTCTGTATCAGGAAAGAGGCTGAAAGAGATCATTTCTAAGGTCTGTCTCAACTGTAAGATTCCAAGAGTCTATAATTAAAGAATGTTAAGACTAAAGTATACTTCAGAGGCAAAAAAAGAATAGTTACCTGGGAAGACAGTAATGGAACTAGCTGGGTATGTTTTATAGGCAGTGGTTTAGCGGTAAAGCAGCTCTCAAAGCTGACAAAAACTTTACACATAATTAATTGAAAATATTTTTTTTCTAGAAAAGATTAGCAATTAACTGGTTTTCTAAGACTTTTAAACTGGTGATCCTACATTTCAAAAATATCTTCCTTGGTAGCACTAACACAGAGCAAATAAAACGTAAAGGCTCAGGTTGAAAGAGTGAGGGACCCAGGCATCTTTGGCATACTTGGCCCATTGTGACTAGTCTGGGAACTGTGCCAGGAAGGGGGTGAGGTAGTCTGTAGAACTGTGGAAATACCAGTAATCTAATTTAATCTTTTAACTTTCAAACAAAGAATCTGAAGCCTAGAGATGTTGTGTTATATATTCATAGCTAGTTGGTGACAAAATAATTACCCTTGAAATCCACACTTCTCACTCCTAGTCTAGTGTTTTGAGTAGTAAGGATTTCTCTACTATTGCAAATTGCCTTTTTTTCAAATCCTAAAAAGTTAGAGATAAGGCACAGAAGAGCCAAGTGTTTGAAACTGTATACAAATAAAGATGCCATATTGTAAACAAATGGCTTAAAATAATTGTATTTTAAAAGTGGACCGAAATTTCAAGGATAGCTGTGCAATAATGCTCCCCATGTTCTTCTTAGAGTTATAGTTTAATTCCCTTGTTTGGCAGGAAAATCAGTGATTACTCTCACTTTCTGACATTTAAATAAAAATGCCTTCCAAAAAGGCAAATAATATTTTCAAACGTAGTCCTTGTGTTATACACACTTTATATGTTTACCTGAGTTTACAAGCACAGGTCAGTATTTTAATAGACATGCTCATTTTTAGGTGCTTATGTTGTATACACATTAATTACAGAATATACAAGTTCTTTTTTTTTTTAAATATTATGTCTAATTCTAATAACATTGTTCTTAGAGACTGACTGATTGACCCAACCACCCTATATCTATAGTGAAAATTATATTTATAAATATGTAAACAAGAAGTTTGAGAATCAAAAGCCTAGGTAATTTCAATTTAAATATCATCTATATGTTGATGACTCTTAAACTTGTATCGGTACCCTGGACAATTCCTATGAACCGCACCCATTCACTACATCTACTTCAATGCATCTCAAACTTAACAGATCCAAAATCAAATTCCTAATCTTCCTCCTTAAACTCTTCCTCCAACAGTCATCTTCATATGAGAAATGACAGGTCCATCCATCTAGCTGCTAAACTTGTCACGATTCTGGACTCATTTTTTAACCACTGGCAAATCCTGTCCCCATATTCCAAAATACATGCAGAATCCCACCATTTCTCACTATCTTTGTTGCTGGAATCATCATTGTCTTTCTCAATAGCCTCCTAACTGGCCTCCCTGCTTCTACCTTTGTCCCCAGTCTATTATCCAAACAGTAGTCGGAGGGACAAATTATAAGACAGTCATCACCTCCAATGACTTCAATCTCACATTGAAAATAAGCCCTAAAAGGCACTCGGTGGTCTTCCCACCTCATTCTACTACCATTCTGACTTAATTTCCTGCTACTCTCCCATTTGCCTACTTCAATCTAGCCACCCAGTCCACCTTGCCGTCCTTCCAATATTCCAGGAAAAGAGTTTTTCCATGTAGAAGGTTCTTTCCCTACATGATTTTTTTTCCCCACACCTACTTCATATATCACTGATAACATCAAAGCATCACAGACATATTCGTAGACTAACATCTGTATCAGTCAGTGTCTAGAAGGAAATGAGTACCACACTAAAATTAAGATAATCGATGGAGAGTTTAATAAAGGACTATTTACAAGAGTTTGGGAAGGATGTAGGAAAACCAAAAGGGATAATGCAGAACCTCAGGGATAGTAACAGGGGGCTACTGCTACACACAGCCCTGAAGGGACAAGAGAGAGGAAAGGTACTGAAAACCAGAAACAGCCCAACAGAGAGGGCAGACTTGAGAGAAAAAGTGATAATTGGAGGGGAGCAGCAATCAAGTTAAGGCCACCTGCAGGAAAAGAGCTAAGAGAATAAACAACGTGAACTCACACTTCTCTCTCCCTCATATCTCTTCCCGGGGGCTTATTAATATGGTTTATATTGACTTGCCTACCAGGGCAGAGAGCAGAATAGAGAAGGGTACAGAATGGACCTGGAAGAGACATCTGAAGATGTCCAGCCCACTACTTCACTCCATTTCTCCCTAGCACTCAAGCAGTACTTGTTGAATGAAAATGTATGATTCAATGGTGATTGTCCATTGAATAAAGCTTTTAAATATGCTATATAAGCTATGTTTCCTTAAAAAGAACTCCTCTGACGGGGGTCAGGAGTCGGGAGCCACACAGGTCATCCAACAGAGACACTAAGGAGGCTTACATGAGCTCAATATGGTGAATAAGTCATGAGGTGTCTTGCATGCCTCCCGTTCTGCCGTATAGAACTTAAGGTTGGTTATCATATTCACCAAGACAGAGAAGTATGAAAAAAAGGAGGTGGGGTCATGGGTGGGCATTGCACTGAGGGTCTCCCCACAACCTAGATACTTTGCAGGTGACTTGTGATGAGTTGATCGGTGATATCTGATGTATAACATAGATATTTCTGATAAAAGAAACAATGGGGGGGAAAGTCATACATATGTCATACTCTGAAGGGTAAGGGAGTATTAAATGTTTAAATATCCGTCCTACATACTTGTATCCACCATGAATAAATCAAGCAAGGCTTCTCGTGAGACCCTTCATCTCCCTGGCAAGGGTTCATTAAAGAAAAGCTCTTTGAGGAACAAACATTAGTAGAACTTCTGATTCCTTAGTTTTCTAAATTACTTGTGTCATTTGGGGACTTGTATGCAGCAATAAGAGCATTACTTCTTTTGTTAGAGTTTCCCAGATTCCCCAAAGTTGATACAATTAGAGGAAAAGATAAAACAATGGGGCAGAAGAGCAAACATCTGTTTTACTTGTGGAAACTGAGGAATTCGTGTTGATGGAGAATTTATTAACAAATAATGTATTTGCTAATTCTAGTAGCACCTCCCAGGCCACCTCCAAGAAAAAATAAACAAAAAAAGCTATCAGGGTAACATATCATCAGGAGACAGAATGGAAAATCCTAGAAGACAGCCTTTGAGAAGGTCTTTCACATCCACACCCAGTTTCATTAAGAATCTCTTTCACTGAAGATACCTATCTGTCTTTATTTTCCTGAAAGGGAAGATGGTGATAAACAAGGTTGAGAGAAGATAGAGACAGATTGAAGTAGACTGAGTTGCTATGGTTTTTGAAATTTAATCCTAACCATAGAAACATCACCTTATATACTCTAGTATCACTCTTCCAATCTATTTTCATCCTGTTACACACCTTTTTCCTCTGAAAGAAAATCAGTTATGTTACTATGCTTGATCTCCAATTTAAGAAGTTATAAAAATAATCTCTGAAAAGGATCTTCGGGTTCCTGGAAAAAATCTGTTTGCTATTGGGGCTCCATTCCATATGCTTCCCATTTAGGGGCAGATCCAAGTATTGTGAACTTTGAAGCTTATACAGTGGAGGCAGGGGAGCCTTTTAAGTAAATAAATTTCAAAATACCACAAACAAATAATTTGACAGTTATCACAAAAATCACAAAATCCAGAAAAGTTGCATAGGTTTTCAAGTAATTACTAGACATGCTTCTTTCATGTCTAGTAATGACTTTTGGCGTTTTGTTTTGTTTTGGCTTATACACTTTGGGTGCCTCTTCATATTTCAAGGATTTTATATCGCTTTCTATGGGAAGACTAGAAAGATAATGCAAAGTTTCCTCTATGCGGGTTGATCAAAGTTTTATTGTTGTTTTTCCTCTATCCACATGTTTTCTGCACCACGTGCTCTTAAGACATGTGCATATCACAAAATGACCTCTGTCCATGTACTCATCACACTGGGTATGCAGGCTCAGTGAGCAGCTGGAAGATTTCTGGAAGAACAGTCCTTTACCAGGACAGTAAAAATAACTTAATTATACAATGAAGTAACTTCCAACCACATGTGACCATATGAAATTGCCAATGTTCAATCATCTTCAACCTCCAAAAATAGCAATTTCATATTGTCTCACACTAATATATCCCACTAAGCCCCAAATAAATGTATCTCCAACTCAGCATCCCATTAGCCAGATTCCAAAATTGACCATGGCCACTCTAACACAATCTGCACTAGGGGAAATATGACAGAGAGGAGTAGGTGTGCAAAAAGATCACAATCTTACCTGATTATGTTTAAAACATCCTAATTGCAAATTTTACATACGATCATATGAATAAGGCCTAAGGTCTTGGAAAAATCCTGGGAAAATAAGGGGCCCTGAAGCCTAAGATCCATTAACTTCACAGTATATCACCTCTGTAGTCCCAATCCAGTCAATGAAAGTTTTGTCAACTGAGCAGTCCCAGGGAAATCCACAAGGCACATCAGAAAAGCAAACACTTCTCTTTTTTCCCAAAGAAATAGTTTCCACATGTCACATAGAAATGATTTCCAATTTATAGGCACAAGCAGAGCAGGCTTCATCCATCCATTACCGGATTCAAACAATCCTGTCCAAGATGATGAAAATTTCTGTGAAACAAAGAGTCCTTTGTTAGCACGGAAATCTCATCTCTCTATCATTATTCCCTAAGGCAGTCATCAATTGCATGTTCTATACACCAGGCATCTTGCCCTCATGTGAGCACTTGTAAAGCACAGCGCCCGCGGACAAAAATGTTCTCAATGCAAAATATAAACCTGTGGTTTATATGGACTCTGACACCAGGCTATTTGCTAACTGGACCTACGGTGAAATAAGTCTCCGGATTTGCTAACTGGATCTATGGTGAAATAAGTCTCCGGCCATATGCTTTTCAAATCTAACTCAAAATGCCACACAAAGAACAAAGTTCAGCTAGAGCCCTCAACCTATTTTAGTAAGACTCTTTTTATTTCCCCCATGCTTTTACAGATAAATCTCTTCAGTGCAGACCAATGCTTTACATACGCAAACTGTTTATCTGCTGAATTATGCTGAGTTGGCAGCACTGCTCAAGAGAACTGTGCTGAGTCTACACGATGGCCACCATCTGTTGCAGAGCTTCTAGGAACAGTGTCTTCAGCATGAAACACGGTGTTAGCCCTGACCATTAAAGGACTGCTTTGCAAGCTAAAGCCAATAATGAAAATTTATTCCAGAAGGTCATTAACACCTGGCTTCTTTGCAGTAATTGAGAACACAGCTGCATAAGGAAAATAAATAAAACTGGATGACATGTATACACTGATGTGTATAAAATTGATGACTAATAAGAACCTGCTGTACAAAAATAAAATAAAGTGCACAATTCAAATAAATAAATAAATAAAGTATATTTCTTGTGGACAAAAGAAAAAAACTGTATCGTGTTCACTCCATTTATATTTCAAAGATATCAAATATAATCAACATACACTGTAGATTCAGATAAGGCAGAACCTCAGCTATGCCACTGGTTGATAAGTTGGCATTGATAAGAGTAATAACAACAACCAACAACAGACATACAGTGTCTTGATTCTCAAATAACCCAGTAGGTAAGTATTATTATCTAAAAGGCAAACTATTTTAACCCTCTAAGTTTCATTTTTCTCATCTTTAAAGCAAAGATAATTTCACTAATTTGTAAGATTTCGGTAAAAACTAAAGATAATATAGGCAAAGTATTGAGTATTCAATATCAGATGTATGAAATAATAAAATATTATTAAACTCAAAGTTTATATTGACTGTGTATATTCTGAAGTATTAGCCATAGATCAAACATGTTAAACATACAGAAAACTTCAAGCATCTCATCAGGTGACCTAGGACACTGCCTTGCTGGTAACGCAGATTTGAGGAGTAAGCTAACAAAAGACGAAGCAGAGCAGCTGTATGGGTCACAGCATCATTTAAATCAGTCAGCATGTATTAAAAGCCTTCTCAAGTATAGCAAGAAACTGCAAAGAAAGTAATAACACAGTCCTTCTGAAACAGTACTTTAAGATTACAGAACATATACAGGTATCTCATTAGTCTGTTATCTGGAGCAGTGCATAAAAGAATACTGAGGAAGAAAAAAAAAAGAATACTGAAATAAGTAGCAAAACAAAATATTAGTCAAAACACTTGGAAATCAGGGATCTATGAAGAGTGACAGCTGAGAAACATTTGTGCTCAGTATGTAATTTTCAGACTAAAATCCACCTTTAACATGAAAGTAATAACTATGTGCTAAGTGACAAGGTTAGCTAGTGGTTTTATCTCAAACAGTCAACATTACCCTATGGAGAGTTAATGCCACGCTCTCCGTGTACCACCCTTCCCTTTATCCCCTGCCCTGGAACTATTAGTCAAAATACCTCAAACGTAGATAGAAGAAAGGGCATATACTAGCTCCACTGCTCAACAAATTTTCATAGTGGTCTTATAAATTGAGCATAAAAAATTGTAACTAAGATTAAAATGACTAATAGTGGAAAATCAAATTTACCAGAATGTTCTGTTTATCACCGACTAAATCAGACCAAAATGTCTTGCTTAAATCATGAACATGAATATTCAAAAACAAAGGAGATAAGAAAGCTTACCAGAAAAAAACTTTTTAAAAACATCACCCTCAAATGGTTTAGAAAAAAGGTATATACACACATGTGTATAATATGTGAATATATTATACACACACACACATACACACTCAAGAGAGAGAGCGTGAATGATAACATAAGTGAAATATTAGCAATAGGTTACTGTAGGTATAGTGTACCCCTTCAACTATTCTTGCAAATTTATTCTAGGTTTGAAATTATTTCCAAATAAAGAGTTATAAAAAGAAAGCTAACAAAAAATATTTAAACATAAAATAAAATTTCAAGGTACTTATATATTCCTCTTAAAATTTAAGAAAGATTAATAATATTACAATCATTTTCTAAAGGAGCACTCAAAAATTTAGAAAAGTTACAGTCAGTTAGGAATACTGGTTCAGTACAGAAAACTATAGGGTTTTTTCCACGCATAATTCTCCTACGTATAAATATGAATCTCTGACAGAAACAATAAAGAAAGTCAAACTTAAAATAATTCTGTTTGGCCAGATACAACATGAGATTGAACAAGGCATGAAGTAACAACAGCCATACTTAAATCTTTTATTTTTTTTCCTTTTACTATCCCCATTGTATTCAAAGCTGCCAGTCTAACATATAATCAGGAATTATACTGCGTCCTCTAAGGAGTCCTCCAACTATAGTCATGGCTTCATATATTTCTGGCAAATGCCCCAGATTCTCATAAAGTAGGGAATATCGACACGATTCCATATAATCTACATTAAGGATATACAAAGAGATATTACCGCACTGAGTTTTGGAAATATATATATATTAATCAAAGTTTCAGTATGCAATAGCTTCGTTTAGCACCAATATACTTGCCATTGACTTCAGTAGATTAGGAATGAGAAGATGCTTCTAAAGGAAATCAGTTTTTGAATTGGTTAAGTAATTAAGCTGAGGTATAAACTTAAAGGATCCTAAGTTGCTATATTCAGTCTTAAAATTCTAGTTAAAATAAACAGGCCTCTAAGGAGGGAGAAAAAATACTCATGTATAACTTAGAAGGAGGTTCCTTTGAATATTACTCTTCTTGAAGACAAAGCATTTTCTATGTTCATGAAGCAATTATTGCTAACAAGTCTAGTTTCAGAATGTCCCTTGGAAAATGATTCAGGGGCATCAGAGACTCTTCAACAAATTTAATTAATAGTGCTGACATTCAGTCATTTACTCATTTAGTCCTGAGTAAATATAAAAAAGTGCTCAGAGTAATCACAGACACCTCTCTGCATAACCAGCATGAGGTCCAGACTTTAGATTTAATATATCTTATAATTAAATCCCCTTTCCTATTGTTGTCATTAGCACTTTGGTCTAAGTTTAAGACAAGTGTACCTGGTACTAAATTTTGCTATGTTATGTATGTTGCAATTATAACGTTTCAGTGAAGATATAAGAAAGTATAAAAGCAAATTATTACATTCAGGAGCCTAAACATATAACAATTAACAGATTATCAAATTAATAAATCATTTGATATTCTTTCTATTTGCAAACATGCGAGCTTTTTTCCTGCTGGTAACTTGCTGCACAGAAAGTAAATAAATCATGGAAGAATGAGATATCGGGATGCCCTGTAATCTCCAGATTCCATGCTTCTGAAATTTCCCTCTTAAAAATTGGAAACTAGCATAGTAGTCATAAGTGACCACAGATGGCTCTAAAATGCAGTGAGACTGAATACATTTAATAGATACATACAGACTAAAAAAAAAAAAAAAATAGGAAAGCACTGATGATGAAAGAAATCTTCCCTTTCCCCAATTTTGTACACATACAAAATCTTCAGCTATCTCCTCAGGGGTGTATTTTCATTCAATTCCTGCTCATAAACTCCTTAACTGTGCACTTTATTGGAAAGAAAATTAATTCCCTGTGGGTGGCAAAAACATTGAGATTCTTCAGGATATTGTTTGAATAAATACTAAAATAACATTCCTTCATAAATAAGTGGTTTTTCATCCTTCTAACACATTCATTGCCAACTACAGCTTTGTGTGCAAGAAATAGACTCCCTAGAATACAGATCTTCTTCAACCTATGATGTGCTTATGCCCTGATAAACTCATCCTAAATTGAAAATATCTTAAGTCGAAAATGCATTTAATACACCTAACCTAACATCGTAGCTTAGCCTAGTCTATCTTAAACGTGCTCAGAACATTTACATTAGCCGATAGTTGGGCAAACCATCTAACACAAAGCCTATTTTATAATAAAGTGTTGAATATCTCATGTAATTTATTGAATACAGTACTGAAAGTGAAAACCAGGATGGTTGTATGGGTGCAGAATGGTTGTAAGTATATTGGTTATTTACAATCATGATCACGTGGCTGACCGGTAGATGTAGTTCCCCACCGCTGCCCAGCATCAGAAAGTATCCTACAGCAGATTGCAAGCCCAGGAAAAGATCAAAATTCAAAGTATGGTTCCTACTGAATATGTATCGCTTTTGCACCATTGTAAAGTCAAAAAATTCATAATCATTGAAAGTCAGGGACCATCTATATATGACGCAACACAGTCCCAGCTCACAGCAGTTACACAGGGTTTTGAGCAGACTCAAAAACCCATGCCTTTCTCTATACTGAGATTACAATCACGGTATTTTTTAAACAATAAGAAAAAGAAGTACAATGGTGATTCAGGGAGAAGAGAGATAGTACATCATGTTTGTGTGGGGTTAAAAGAGAACCCAAGGAGGCTAAGGTGAGGGGTAAAATGTAAAATGTAAGCTGAGCCTGAAAAGTAGTGTAGATATTAACAGACAAATGAATAACTTTGGTATTCAAGAAGAGTAGTGAATGAGAAGAGAGGACAGTAACAGCACAGGTATAATCTCCAAAAGGCTCAATGACTGTAGCTTGTGTAGATTACAAGAACATATGAGGACTGGGGCAGATAGTGGTGGGAACAGAAAGCAGAGATAAAGAGGTCTTTGCAAAGATGAGATTCTGAAGGCTTCTGACCAGGGTGAAACAAATTCAGAGCTGCAATGAACTAGAGTGAGAAAATACCAAAGGCTGGAGAAAAGTTAAGACAGAATTTCAAGTTACAAGGAAAGGGGTAGTGAAGGCCAAATTCAGGTCAGAGAAGCAGTGGGAATGGAAACTGGCTGGTTTTAATGTACCTCTCAGCCATAAAGTCTACATTCTAATTAAATGTGACCTTCACTACACAGAGCTAAGCGAGGGTGGCATAAGAAACTTTAGTCGATACACATTTCCAAAATAAACCTGCATGACACAGCTGAAATAACAAAGGTAGGGAAGAATCGTAGTGCTGTGAAAGACTGAAAAACAGCTAAAGTGCCTGGCAAAAGAGCAGCTACAAATTTGGAATATAATAAACCACCATGAATATTATACCCAGCCACATGTTGTAAACTGTTTTAATGTCATTCTTGTGGAAACTCAGAATTAAACAAACTGGAATCAGCTTCAACTCTCTCCCCTAAGGTATTACTAAAGTTCGTGTCATGAGAACAGAACAAAATAAAGAAGCCCTGTTACTTATTGTTACTCCCTTTACAACCCCACCTAATAGCCAATGCCAACCGCCCGACTCCTCCCAAAAAAGAGTTCTAAGACATAACTGTGTTAGGCTCAATTATGTTCTATAATAATTAGTACTTTACAGAAATCACTGTGTATAAAATTTCAAAATAACGAAGCAGAAGAATTTTTGGTCATGTTCTGGAAAATTCTTACTTCTATAACCTTGTCAAGTCTCTGCAAATCAAAGGCATTTTATAATGTACAGATTATTTCCCTCAAATCAGTGTTTCCCAAAATGTGGCAGGTGATGTAACAGATGACTTCAAGTGATTCCTGAGTAACCTTTTCATTCTATCTATTTTAATGTGTACTGAAAAAAATATGGACCATTACATATTTCCCTTTTAAATATATTTGACAGGTATTTGAATAAAAATATTAAAGTTATACAAGTGACACACAGATATTGCCAGTGACACAATAAAGACTTAGATATGAAAAATAGCTTTAGCATGACACTGTGAACATAGATGTTAATATCCATTAAACAGTGGCATACATATTTTTATCAGAATATTACTTTTTAATAATTCTTACTTGGTCTCAAGTTTATGAAGAATAAGTTCTATTACTTTAGTCAGAATTTATATTAGTGTTAAATATAATATTGATGTCTAGAATGTGTTTCATATTAGCTTGAAAACAAATAAAATATTTCATCTTTCTATTAGATTTGCCATTTTCAAATCTTTTAAGTTGGATTAGGTAATTCAAAAGAGAAATTATAAAAACAGAATGAGAAAGTACAGATTTAAAGACAGGAGTGTTGAAAAGAATAATTTGATACATTAAAATAATGCTTGGATTTTGAAAACACTCAAATTTTAACTTCAAAAAAGGTTAAGCGTTGTTTCTGTAAAGAAAGTGATTTAAATACACATTGGGGAAAGCTTGAAGTAACTCTTTTAAAATTGACTACAGTACAAATTTCTTTTAAAATCGACAGGAAATTAAATAAAAATATATAATAAGGGCGGAAATAAGAATATTAAGTCTAAAAGTGTAGGAAACACTGTTTGAAGTAGTCTAAATTTCGTTGTAAAGGTCAGTTTTTTTAAAGTTTCAAAGATAACTGTCTGAGAATATTTCCTAGATAGTTTATAGGATAGGATTTTTATTATTAAAATAGTCAGAGTTTTGCAAATTTTAGATAAAATATTAAAATTTTAGTTTATGTTATTTCCATTTACATTGAATATACACAGATTTACATATTTGAAGATAAATGTTGAGGCGCTATGTATGAAAAAACCCATACATATTTAGACTCTATGATGCCTGATCTATTCTGGAAGGCAGTTTGGTTTGATTTAAGAATACATGTTTATACATTGCATTGCAATAGGCCAAATGCATATTTTTTTTTAAAGTTCTAAGAGTTAAGGTGCTCAACGAATTTTTTTCAAGACATAAGAAAGAAGGTTTGATTTCAGGTTTCAGATTTCACCTATATAGACAGGTGAGGAGATTTCTTTCAAGTTGCAGAAGCCTTTTGCTCAGCCAATATTTTCATATATATTTTTTAATCTAACTATACAGCAAACACCTATCTACTTCTAAGTGAGTTAAAGATAATTACACATATATGGAGTGAAGTTTTAACAGTGTTGTATTTATACAATTTTTTAAATACATTTTTTTTAATTTTTTATTTATTTTTGGCTGCGTTGGGTCTTCATTGCTGCATGAGGGCTTTCTCTAGTTGTGGCGAGCAGGGCCTACTCTGCGTTGCAGTGCACGGGCTTCTCATTGCGGTGGCCTCTCTTGTTGCAGAGCACAGGCTCTAGGCACACAGGCTTCAGTAGTTGTGGCACACGCGCTCAGTAGTTGTAGCTCGTGGGCTCTAGAGTGCAGGCTCAGTAGTTGTGGCGCACTGGCTTAGCTGCTCCGCGGCATGTGGGATCTTCTTGGACCAGGGCTCGAACCCGTGTCTCCTGCATTGGCAGGCGTATTCTTAACCACTGCACCACTAGGGAAGTCCCTATTTATACAATTTTGATGACACTTCAAAACATATTATGGACTAGATTAGGGATAGCTATCTACCCCCGCAAAATATACGCCAGAAAAATAAAGAGTTTAGAAATGCTACTAAACCATGGTTCTCAGTGAGTTGATTATGCACCCCCAGGGGACATTTGCATCAACTGGGGTGCTTTTGGCTCCAGAGGACATTTAGCAACATCTGAAGATATTTTTGATTATCACAACTGGGAGCATAGTGCTGGGATCCAATGGGTAGAGACCAGGGATACTGCCTACAATACCCAGAATAACCCTTCCGCCACCCAACAACTAAGAATTATCTGGAGGTTGAGAAATTCTTTTCTAAACTCATCACCATCAAACGTGCTCCAAAATGTTAGGGTTAAAGATAGGAGAAGATAGGAAAATCACAGGAGGTCAAATGAGAGGGAGGGAGAGAATAAGCAAGATCAGATCAACTAAAGAACAATCTAAAGTACTGTATCTAACAAGCATTTTACCGCGTGGTTAATATGAGAAAGGCAATATGGGCCAAACCAGTAAGGATCACAAACATACAAAAAAAGTGTGAGCAAACTTAACAAACTTCTATCTTGCTATCTATCTATCTATCTATCTATCATCTATCTATTTATTTATGGCTGCGTTGGGTCTTCGTTGCTGCATGGGGGCTTTCTCTCTAGTTGCGGCGAGCGGGGGCTACTCTTTGTTGCAGAGCACAGGCTTCTCATTGCGGTGGCTTCTGTTGTTGCAGAGCATGGGCTCTAGGCGCACGGGCTTCAGTAGTTGTGGCATGTGGGCTCAATAGTTGTGGCTCATGGGCTCAGTAGTTGTGGCACACGTGCTTAGTTTCTCCGTGGCATGTGGGATCTTCCCAGACCAGGGCTCAAAGCCCTGTCCCCTGCATTGGCAGGCAGATTCTTAACCACTGCACCACCAGGGAACTCCCAAAAAACTTCTTTTCTTAAAAGAAAAAAGGATACCTATTTTTTTTAAGCTACTGCTTGTTGGTGAAGGAACTGACTTATATACAATTATTTTACTCTCTCATGGACATATTTCCCATTCCTCAGAGATGCTATGCCAAGAAAATGCTAGAGTAGCTTGGGGAGACTCACACTGGGCAACAGTGACAACTACTTGGGTAGATGCTCCAAATAATAGAGACCTTGGCATGTACAAATCATACCTCCTTAATTCCAAAATATCTTGATCTCCTCCAACCCAAATTAAAAGATTATACATTAGGATCCCATTTTTAATTTTTTAACATCAAGGTGTATATTTGTAAATGGGTAGAATTTGTGTTGGAATGATTCATACTAAACTATTAACAATTTTTACCCTGAGGATCATGGGTGTGAGAGGGCACGAAGGTAAACATATTTTGCTAGATCTTGGGAGTATTTGAATCTTTTATAATGAGAATGCATTCATGTATAATAACTTTTTTTAATGAGTTTTCTCAAAAGCAAAATGCAAATACTATGCTATGGTCCATAAACACTTAATACAAATATCTTGCTTTATAAGAGATACATATTGTTTAAAAGTTGTTGTAGCAGCTTTAATCATACTCCCAGAAAGGAATTTGCTAGTTAAAGAAATCCTACAGAAGTTATTTCGTAGGCTTAAAAGCTTTTTAGAAAACAAATATCACTCATAAATTAAATGATATATTGAGCTAAATTTCCATATATGGACTTTATTGAAAGAAAAGAACAATTGAATACCATCAGCACACCACAGTTACTACTGGGAATTTACTGACACTTTCACTTTGATTCCTGTCTGAAAATTAATCAGCTGACAGCATTAGAGCATTTAAGACATTTTTAAGAACTCAGAAATTCTCCTAATAGTTATAAAAAATTTATACCATCTTTGAAATGGATTCCATACATGTTTTACAACTTTTATGAGGGCTACTCTGATTCACTGAAGTAGTATATACAGCAATAGTCGATGAACAGTTAAAGAAATATTTTGAATCTTCTCCATTCTGCTTTATTTAATTCTGAGCAGGAATAACTGCACTTTGCTATTTTATGATTGATTTTTCTCATTTATTAACATATCATTTTAAGGAACCAAAAAATGAATCAGATGAAAATTAGTTATTTCATCCAACTAAAATTAAGCAGGTATCATAAAGTTTTCTCATTCATCAATTAGGGTAAATAGTGAAATCAGGTGAAAGAAATGAACAATGAAAACTTGGAAATGAAAAAGCTGTGATTATAAAATCAATCTCTTTACAGAACTATAATTTCATTCTCAGAAAAACATTTCCTGTTCAATCTAATATCACCTTCGTTGCAAGGTGTAGATATAGATATTACAATCCCAAAAAAGAATAATACAAATCTACTAATATATTTAAAAGTATATTTTAAAATATATTATAAATACATCTTTATAAAAACATATGCTTATAGTCATACACTCATATGATTAGGTATATTATTATATATTATAAATGAAACCAGTGTCCTCCTCAACTTTTCAAGGAGATTTATCCATGAATATGGCATCAGCTAATAAATCAAAACATGTTTAGTCCTTATTTCTCATACTTTATTAGTAAGTGACATCTCTCAACACATAACCATTTTGACAGGCTGCACCATGATATGGAGAAATAAACTTGAAATAATAAAAAAATAGTAAAAGATATCAAAATAAATCCATGTGTTATTACAACAAACACATGCAAGCCAAGTTACTATTAAGTTATGCTAAATATATTTCTCTTCAGTTATCACCACTTTTTAGAATTTGCTCCCCCAATTACCAAGTGAAATACCAATTGACTAGACAGTGTCAACTACATTTTGCATCCAGCATATTTTGTAAAAACATAATTTCTATTTCATTCAACCTCAGACTATTCCAATTCAATCTGAGAAGAAATGCGTTTTTAGGACTGAAGTCCTCACATAGGTAAAATCATATGTATAATCTTAAATAATCATAGAAAAAGTGGGCCCTGAAAAATTCTTTCATTCCTTCACATGGAGTGCAATGGAGAAATGAGATAGCCAAGGCAAGATTCTGCAGTGCTGTGTAGTTCATGGTGCAGAGTTTGAATGATTTCTGCGAATAAAATTTCTGAGATAAAAACTGACTCTCCCAAGCAATAGCCCTCATGTAATAGATAGGCTAAGGGTCAATGTACAGGTGTGTCCTCTCCCAGTTCATCATTTGCATCTGAAACATTTGCATCTTTCTAACAGCTCTTACCAAGACATTATTTTAGTATATGCATGTTGGATGAGGCACACTTTATCTTAAGGAAACTAGATCTTGAATTTCTTATTTCTGCATTCACTCATCAAATACTTGAATGCCTACTGTGCCAGGAACTCTTTTAGATTCTGGTCCCTAGAGATAAGCAAACAAACAGCAATCCCTGCTCTTGTAGGGCTTTCACTACAGTGAGCAAGAAATACAAGCATAAAAGTAGTTTCACACTTAAATACATTATTTCTCATCCACTCCCCAAAATTCATAGAGAGAGACTAAGTAACCTGATGAAGGCTACCCAGTTTGTACCAAGAATCAAGTAGAAAATTCAAGAGTCCACAACTAAAAATGCACTAAAAATGACTCTAGAGAAAGTGCTAAAAGAACCCATTTCTGTACTATATCCAAGACCAGTGTCTTACCAAGTTAATTTATAAAGATTACTTTATATGCATTTTTTATCTTTTCATTTTCCTTTCTATGAAAAATTTTTAAAAAGAAGAAAAATTAAAAGTATCTTATTAAGGAATCTTCTTAAGTCCTGTTTTTTGAAGAAAAACTTATGACGTAAAGAGAATAGCAATTCTAGGTATGCTGTTTTTGAATTATACTGAAGGGGCTTTCTGAAAAGATCTGAATAAAAGTAGGGTTTAAAATCTACTTCAGTGCTCTATCTCTCTCAATTCTTTATTTTCCAGCAGAATTATTTTATAAAAATCCAGTGTGATTTAAGATAAAAAATATGTGTACTAATACAACTATATTTGACATATAGATGCAGGTTTATAATGTTAATCATAAAATAATGAAATGCTTTTCTAATTAACATTAATATAACCCTATAGTAAATAGTTTTCAATAACCTAGGAAAATCTACTTTGGCAAAACTGGTTACACCCACTCATATTTACTTCTAGGTACCCCTACTTCAATGATTGGTCAAATTCAAAATGGCGTGGGAATCAGAAAAGCCCAACGTGGAGTCACAAACAGGAACAGATAACTCCGCAATACAATTTTCATTACCTTTGAGAATACTTTGTGGAGACAAGTTGTAGAGTTGTAGAGATAGTATTTGGGGAATCAGGGGTAACCTGGGGAGTCCTATAATACTTCATGTTTTGACCAAGGATTGAGGTTCATTTTGCCAAATCTGTGAAATCTGTATTCAGTTTCTAGAGTGGAGCTGTGTGAACACAGAAAGCCACAACCCCAAAATGAACATGAAGCCCTGGCCAGCTAAACTGGCCAGTTCTAGAAATACCCGCCTTATGTTAGGTGCAATTTGGCCTTTACCTTTAACAGCACAAAATAGTTCTTTTAAAATATTTGGCAAGTCAGTCCTTTCTTTCCTATCCCCCTATAAGATGATTCTAGTTTAGATCTCTATTAATCTACCTCCCAGGTGGGTAAGACTCCCCTGCGGAATAAAGACTTCAGTTTCATGTTTGGGTTCTTCTCAGTCTTTTTTGCTGGTTTTTCATTTTCTGATTCCCCTTAACTATCAATGCTCTCAAGGGTCTGACCTCATGGTACTAATAATCACCCAGTGTTGATAACTTTCAAATCTATATCTCCATCCCAGGATTTCTCCTTATTTCCAAATGGCATATCCAGCTTGCTATAGGGCATCATCTCTCTGTAACGGTTCCTAAACACCTCAAATTCAAAAATCCAAAGTGGAATTTTTAGTCTTTCCCTCCAATCACGTCCTTCATCCTGTATTCCCTTGTCTTGATGAATAGTACTACCACAGTCTACTCAAACAATCCAAGTCTGCACTGAGCCTCTTTATTCCTTCTTCCTAAAATGCTCACATTCAATCAGCCAACAATTCTATAAATTAAGCATCACTACAATTCATTCTCTTCCAATATTATGATAGCTCCTACATTCAAGGCCTTATCATCTCTCACCTGGACTATTTTAACATTTCCTAACTTAGTTCCATACTTTTATTCTCGTTATCTCTTCATTCCATCCTGCCCAAAGCCATAAGGTTTCATACATACAAAGTTTATCAAGTTCCTTCCCTCCTTTTCCCTTGCTCTTATTCTGTCTGAAAACCTTGAAGGACTCACCACAGCTCACAGCCATAGAACTCTAACAGAGACACATATACTATTAGGGAAATGTAACATCAAGCCAAGGGGTAAATGAAGACACAGGATTAATAGTCCATAATCCTGAAGGACTGGTATTGCCTCATTGTAATTAAAATACATTAGTTTTACTTTAAAACCAAGTTTGTAGGTAGAAGTTCAGATTCAAATGAATTTCAGACTTCAAAGAAATTGCACTTGCAGCAGGCAGATTAAACCTGTGAGTCCACACTTCTCTGACACTAGGATACTTTGGAGGTATCTAGCACTGTAGCTGCTATATAAGCATGAAGCTTGAAAAGTGTTTTGAATGAAGGTCTACATGATTAAATGTAGGAATCCCAGTAGCTTTAATCCATTTAGCACACAATTATTGGCTCTCCCTTATTTTCCAGGAGATGATGACTCCATTTAAATTTCAACTATTATCACAGTAGGATCTTAGAAATCTTCTCACCTAATGTCTCAAGCTACAGACAAGCTGCAGGATACTTTTCTATAGCAGCCCTGACCCATAGCTATTTGTTCTTTCTCCAAATAGGTTCAGTAATAGAGAACGTCACTATCGAATAATCAATCTTGATTCATTGTCAGAAGCTGCTTTCTTATACAGGGTTGGAAGTTGAAGATAACACAACTTAATTTCTTCCTAACATAGAGATCATTCATGTCACATGTCCCAAAATACAGACTGATAAAGAAAAATGCCCTTGGACTCAAACTGTGAAGAGGTACAATTTCAAAAATAACAATAGGAACTTTAACCATTAATTGATCCTCAGAAGCCTGCTGGTGATCTGATAAAAGAACAAGGAAATCTGTGGCTGTCTGCTCTCCAAGCCCAAAAGAGACAGTGCAAACTCTAAAAATCTTTGTGCCAAGGGAGAGGAGACATGTAGAATGTTGCTAACCATCCGGTTCTACAAGGATTAAGACATTCGCCACTGCAGCCACTGAATAACTGTGCACCTGGAGAGGAATTCAAAATGAAAAACAGGGTGATGCACTTTGTGCTTTGGAAAAACAGCCTCCTTCGATAGATGTATATCTCAGGAAGAATTTTAATAAATCCAGATTCTTGCATCTTCCCATACATAGAAAAGCACTAAAATCATTAACTGGAGTTATCTGTTTTTCATGACTAGCAATAATCTTTTACCACGATGTACGCCCGACTGCATATACTGCCTAGTCAAAAATCATATATACACTGGCTTCTTCCCTACACTTTGGAGCAGTTTTCTCAGAGCAGTTTTCTCAGAGGCTATCTCCCAGGCTATCGTCCTTTTTAAGATCCCTGAATAAGACTTAAACTCACAACTCTTAGGTTGTGTGTTTTTCTTTAAGTCACACACAGGAGAAAGCTACATGAAAACTTACTGGTGCTACTGAAGATTCTTGTTTTATACCGCTCAGTGATACATACAAGGTTCATGTCATTATCTTCATTTTACATTCAAGAAAAAAGTTCCAGAGATGCTAAATTATCTCCCCAAGAGCCCTAAGCTAGTAAATGATGGAGCCAGAAGCAAGACTACACAGCATGGAAATATCTGGTAAGAGGTCAAGTTTATCTGTAACTCAGTTAAGTCTTCAATAACTTATCTGGAATCTTCCATAACATCCCACAGACTACACATTTCACTTTACCTTTTTTTGCAAAGGTTCAGTATATAAGATGCAGAGGGGGTACATAAATAAAAGTAAAACCAAGCCCCAGTGCATTTCTGCTTTGTGGGTTTGTTCTCGCTCTCTTTTTTTCCTTTTTTTTCTTTGTACATTTCTTTGTTTTCCAAATTTTAACCAGAGGAGATTTCTTTTACAAGTGTTAGGGCGAAAAAAATTATCAAAAACTGATTTTTGTGAGGTTTTAATTTTAATACTGAGGAGAATTCATTTCTAAAACACTTTTTTGTAATAACCATTTTCACATGCAAATTTACAAAACACAGTGCAGCTTGCTCTTAGCCCCTCATAGAAATGATGTATTTTAAACACCAGACCTGAAAAGTAGATCCCATCCTTGAGGCCTAAGTTACTTTAATGCCTGTTAGACAAGAAGAGACTCACAGATGCAGCCTCCTCTTGTAACCAAAATAAGTTGAGTTCAGGCAAATGTGGGTGCTAATGTGTGCATCCAAAAATAATGACCTAAATGATCCAATTTCAGGCCTCCAGTAATCACAGACACAGCTATTGAGTTGAAAAATGAACCAAGACTTGAGAGTGTAAGATAAAGCAAAGGGGCAAAGACTGACACTTGTGCTGAGCAGTTTATAATTTACTGGTTCTTCCTCAGTCATCTGTCTACTCGAGAAAAATAAATCATGATTCTGACAGAAACCACTGCCAGATGATTTATCTTTGATTACTTACTATCTGTTTAAATGTTATCAATCCACAGCATGCTACGTTTATCCTTAAAAGTAACATGAATTTGAAATCATAAAATGATATTGACAGGATTCTTCTCAATTTCTTCCTACCCGATACCAGTACACACCTAAGCCAGCTACTGAGGTCCATCACATCACTAGAAAAAAGTCAAATTACAAACCAATATGTAGCCCATGATCCCAATTCTTTTTTAATTTTTATTGAAATATAGTTGATTTACAATGTTGTATTAGTTTCAGATGTACAGCAAAGTGATTCAAGATTTCATGGAGTAATCTTTTTTAGATTCTTTTACATTATAAGTTATTACACGATATTAAGTGTAGTTCCCTGTGCTACACAGTAGGTTCTGTTGGTTATCTACTTTATACATAAGTAGTGTGTATATTTGAATCCCAAACTCCTAACCAAGTCTATTTTTAAAATTAAGGAAATGTCATCAAATCAGTCAATGAGACTCATTTTTTTTCTTTATACTCTTCAGTATTCTTAAACTTGTTTCAAGAGCATGTATCAATTGTAAAATTAAGAAAAAGAGTGTTGATGTATATACACTAAAAAGTTAAAAATATGGGCTTCCTTGGTGGTGCAGTGGTTGAGAGTCTGCCTGCCGATGCAGGGGACATGGGTTCATGCCCTGGTCCAGGAAGATCCCACATGCTGTGGAGCGGCTGGGCCTGTGAGCCATGGCCACTGGGCCTGCGCGTCCAGTAGCGGGAGAGGCCACAACAGTGAGAGGCCCACATACCACCAAAAAAAAAAAAAAAAAAAAAAGTTAAAAATAGTTTTCTCCTACATAATTTTAGGATTAAGGGTTTCTTATTTGTTTCATGTTAACATTTTATATTACAAATTTTCTTCCACCATATTTCATTTGTATATATTTAAAAAAACAAAAAAATTCTAGAAGGAGAAGATATATTCCAGTTCAAATTACACAATGTTTTAAGCTAGTGGGGTTTGATGACTATCTTTAGTGTTGTGTTTGGATTCCTCTTTCTATTCTGTGTGTGTATCTATTACAGATTTTTGGTTTGCAGTTACTATGAGGTTTTGGTATAGTAGTTTATGTATATATACATATAGTAGTTTATGTATATATACATAGTTGCTGTATATGTATATATACATAGTTGCTGATCTCTTAATTTCAAATGCATTTAAAATATCCTGCATTTCTGTGTTGATGATTTCCTACCTTTACTGAATGTTTGTCTTTACTGGTGAGCTTTCCCATTTCATAATTTTCGTGTTTCTAGTTGTAGCCTTTTCTTTGCTGCTTAGAGAAGTTCCTTAACACTTGTTGTAAAGCTGATTTGGTGGTGTTGAATCCTTTTAGCTTTTGCTTGTCTGGAAAACTTTTGATTTCTCCATCAAATCTGAACAAGAGCCTTTCTGGGTAGAGTATTCTTGATTATAGATTCTTCTCTTTCATCACTTTAAACACCTCATGCCACTTCCTTCTGACCTACAGGATGTCTGCTGAACAATCAGCTGATAGTCTTATGGGGATTCCCTTGTATGTTATTTGTTGCTTTTCCCTTGTTGCTTTTAATATTTTCTCTTTAATTTTTGTCAATTTGATTAATATGTGTCTTGGTGTGTTCCTCCTTGGGTTTATTCTGCCTGGGACTCTCTGCACTTCCTGCATTTGGGGGACTGCTTCCTTTCCCATGTTAAGGAAGTTTTCAGCTATTATCTCTTCAAATATTTTCTCAGGTCCTTTCTCTTTCTCTCTCCTTCTGGGACCCCTATAATGCAAATGTCGGTGTGTTTGATATTGTCTCAGAGGTCTCGTAAAGTGTCCTCATTTCTTTTCTTTTCTTTATTCTGTTCTGTGGCAGTGATTTCCAGCACTCTGTCTTCCAGTACTCTTATCCATTCTTCTGACTCATTAATTCTGCTATTGATTCCTTCTAGTGTCTTTTTCATTTCAGTTCCTGTATTCTTCAATTCTGTTTGATTGTTCTTTATATTTTCTAACTCTTTGCTAAAAACTTCTTGTAACTTTTCGCTCTGTGCATCCATTCCCTTCTCAAGTTCTTGGATGATCTTTACAATCATTACTCTGAACTCTTTCTTGGGTAGATTGCCTATCTCCACTTCACTTAGTTTTTTATGTTGTTCCTTCATCGGAACATATTCCTTTGCCATCTCATTCTGTTTAAATTTCTATCTGTAATTTTTATGTATGTAGTAGGTTAGTTACGCTTCTCGACCTTGGAGAAGTGGCCCTCTGGAGGGGATGTCTTATGCGTCCCAGCAGTACACTCCCTTCTAGTCACCCAAGGGCCAGGGACCACTTGGTCCCAGGGTAGGTTCTGACCTGTGTTTGTGGACTCAGTTCCACAGGCTGTGGGACTATAGTTTTCTTGCTTCTGGTGCCTGCCCACTGGTGGGTAGAGCTGTGTCTTGGCCCTCTTGTGGGCAGGGCTGTGTAAAGGGGCATGTCTAGAAGCGTTTGTGGGCTCAGGAAGTCTTTAGGCAGCCTGTCTGCCAATGGGTGGGGCTGCGTTCCCACCCTGTTGGTTGTTTGGCCTGAGGCATCCCAGCATTAGAGTCTGCAGGCTGTTGGGTGGGGCAGGTCTCAGTGCCAAGGACACAAGATATCTGCCTCCAGCCAGAGTTTATGTAGATGAACACTCCCCAATATGTCCACCACCAGCTTTTATGACCCCAGAGAGAGCCACAGCCCCTCCGCCCCCTGCCTCCCCAGGAGACCCTCCAAGACCAGCAGATAGGTCTGGCCCAGGTTCGTACGAAGTCACTGCTTTTGCCCTGGGTCCTGGCACATGCAAGACCTTGTGTGCACCCTCCAAGAGTGGAGTCTCTGTTTCCCCAAGTCCTGTGGAGCTCCTGCAATCAAGCCCCTCTGGCCTTCAAAACAAATGCTCTGGGGGCTCCTCCTCCCAATGCTGGACCCCTAGGCTGGGTTGCCTGGTGTGGGGCTCAGAGCTCTCACTCCTGTGGGAGAACTTCTGCGATATAATTATTCTCCAGTTTGTGGGTTGCCCATCCAGGTGGTATGGAATTTGATTATCTTGTGATTGCACCCATCCTACTGTCTCATTGTGGTTTCTTCTTTATGTCTTTGGATGTAAAATATCTTCTTTTGGTAGGTTCTCATCTTTTTTATCAATGGTTGTTCAGCAGTTAGTTGTGATTTTGGTGTGCTCATGAGAGGAGGTGAGGTCAAGGTCCTTCTACTCTGCCATCTTGCCTCCCCATCCAATCCCTACTGGGGTTTTTTGCTGAAGATATATAACTTTTTCATAGAGATATAGTCAAAAACAGATACTCATTCTGTACCCCTCTAATTTATTATCTTTTATAAGTTGCAAATGACATATTGCATTGAAGTTGTTCCATTTGTATTTATAGTTTAGGATAAATTCATTTATATAAAACAGCATATTTTCTAACCAGAATGAAAGCAGAACATAATTTTACTGTGAGGTTGAACATAACAGTACAAAAATTATATTGACACTTTACACAATAATGCTAGCTACCATTTACTAACACTTACAAACTCCAGCCACTATGCTACATGCAACATGGTTTTAATCCTCTCAGAAACCCTGCATTATTGTCTATGCCATCTTACAGATTAAGAAAGGAAAACAGTATGAGATTAATTTGCCTGTTGAAGAGTACTCAGGTTGTAAATAGCCAATCCTATCACCAGAGAAGCCAAAGCTCAGGCTTTCTCCAGTACCACCTACAGATTTATACCATGAAAGATTTGTCTTCATGTACTCTACTCCATAACTTACCACACACATAATTCCACCAAAATTTTTCTCACCACAGTCACCAGTGACCTTCATGTTAAGTACAACAGACACATAATAGATACTTTAATCTGTTTGTTTACCTTTCTATACTATTTAACATTGCTGATCATTGTCTCCTTCTCAAATTATTTTTTTTTTTATCTTAGCTTTTACAACATCATAGGTAGTTCCTTCTTAGTGGTGCTTAAGGCTTTGCTTTTTCTGCCCTCAAGCCTTGTTATATGATAGCCCTTGCTAGACTAAAATCTCATATTTGTAGTCTGAAATCTGAAAACTTGTATATATGTACACACACACACACACACACACACACACACACAAACACACCACATATACATATATATCACCAGTCCACACCAAACTTCTTAGCTCCAAACATGTATATGTATGTACATCAAATAACTACTACTGGACATCTACAACAGAATGATTCAGAGACACATCAAAATGTGTCCAAAATAGAAATCATTAGTTTCCTCTAATAGTTCTACTATATTGACTTTGCTGATGAATACCAACACCCAGGTTGCCAAAACTAGGAATCTTAGAATCAACATTTACACCATCCTCCTGCCCACCTCCCACAATCACTAACAAATCATAAAACTGTACAGATGTTTTTCCTCCTAAATATCTCTGGAGCAAACTCATTTTTCATTGCCGTCATGCTAAACTAGACTACCACCTTCTCTTGCCTCGATTTACTGGCTGAGCAACTAGTCAAATCTTTCTAAAATGCAGGTGACATCTTGTCACCAATCCTATTTTAATCCTTCAAAGGTTTCCGACTGCTATTAGAATAGAGAGCAAACTCTGAATTTGAACGTCCTGTAAGATCTGGTCTTTGCCTCATGGGCTTTACCTCCAGCGATTCTAGTTCTTCTTTCTCTTCCACTCTATTCTCTACCTCTATTTTCAATCTTGTAATTCTGTGGTTGAGCTGTATACTAACTCCTCTAAGATTTCCTACCTGCTTGAAACACTCTCCACTCTCATTTCTTTCTACTGCTGAGTCTTCCCTAACTTGTAGACTATGTCATATCCCCTGTCTATGGCTCAAAGGGTTCAAGAGAACTTTCTTATAATACCCAAACTATAAATACCTCAAGAGATCAAATGTCTAACAGTTTAACTTACCAAAAAAAGACAAAATGATGAAATCAAATATTAAAATCAGACAACCCTGAATACAATATTTTGATTAAGATACTTGTTTTAGTTTAAAAACAATTATTTAAAACTAAAACTTAGACTGCTCTAAGGGCTGAAATGTTTTTTGAGGTTATCTAGTCCATCTTCTCAATGCAGGAAATATCAATGAAAAGTACATGACTTGCTTTTAAAAACATTAATATTAGTTATTTTACATCTTAGGCTTTATTTATACAAACCTTATCACTTTGACAAAACCAGGGAAAAAATGGGATTAAGAAGGTCAGATTTTCTCACTCAAACATTTTAACCTTCTTGACAAATCAAATCAAGCATGAGCCAAAGCAACATACAGACACAATTTAGGCAATGAGTTAATTTTTATACTTTATCTAACTAACTAGGGTAAAATGAACAAATATCTTGTCATATGGGAGTGCCAAGTTGTCACTTCTAAGAGTGGGAGATGAGCAGCTCATGGTGCTGCAAAAAAAGGGGGAGTTAAGCACCAGCCAGGAGTCTAGGCGATCAGGTTATTCAAAGGTATCGCACTCTCACCAGTAAAGAGAACTACCGAAGCTGCCCTAATCCTTCAGGGGGACTCTCGCCACTCTACTGCACACTTCCTCAACTAGGATGGTGGTTAAGATGCACTACTTCCCACCCTACTATCTGCCCTAGTCTACTGTTTGCCAGCCCTGGAACCTTAAACAAGTTTCTTAATCATTTACAAATCATAAAAAAAACATTTAGCACAATGTTCAGGACATTGTGAGCAGTATGTAAATGCTATTTGTAGAGGAGGAAAAGGGTAGACTTTCCTCTACCCTGCCAGGCTCTCGCTAAGACTTCCTGTAACAAAAGACAGATTAACAAGAGAATGGAATACAAATGTATTTAATATAAGTTTTGCGTGACACAGCAGCCTTCATAAAGAAATGAAGACACCTAAAGAAATGATTAAACCTGAATGTTTTTTTACGCTAGGTTTGAAGAAGAGTTACAATTCTTGGAAAGGTCTGACAGGACCAAGCGTATGAGCTAAGTATAGTAAACTAGGGGAAACTTAGCAAGATCATTCAGATTCCTCTGTGTCCCTTTGTTTTCAGAGCTAAGGATGTTCCTTTCCTTCTAGGATAGACAGGGCACCTCTCACATGAGGATTTTGTGACCTGCTTCAGGAGAAGGTCAGAAAGTCCTTCCTTCACATGCCGTTTCTCAAATTCCCTCAGGTTGAAGTATTCAATATGTCAAGGTACCATATTTTGACGTAGTGTGTCCTAAACCCTGTCATATTCTTGTTATTTCTCTTTCAAAAAATCATTTTTGGTTTGGACCACAGGTAGAAGACAACAGGTTAAGAAAAGAGCTCATATGCCATGAAGATCCTAATAAAGAGAGACAATGATTGGGGTGGGGGAAGGGCACGACTATTTTCACTTTATTTGATTATTTTAGCACTAGTGAGAGTTGGAATTTGAATTATCTGGATATTTATCCTCTTCCTTGTTTCATATCTGCTGTGAGCCAATTTATATTTTCTACTAAAATTTCCGAAGTGGAGAAGCAGAGTCCCTTTATAATAGTTTCCACACTAAGAGGCATTTATTCACATTCAAAAACCCACAAGAATGTGGCTCCCTTTTAAAGAGGAAAAGGTCACCAGAGGGCACTTTGATTCTGGGCAAAGGGATACCCCAGAACAATCCCTGAACAACAGCTTCTAAAAGAACAATAATCCTCTGAGAATTCCAGCACTTTGTATTCTCTAGTTCCCTTGCCTAACTTTGAAAGAAGGTCATGATCTCATAGAGGAAGCATCTCAAGTATGTTTACAGCATTTTTATGCAAAAAGAAAATATGCACATCTCAATCACGGTAATGTAGGAGGTCTTGTTAACTATGGATCTCTCCATCAGTAACTTCTTCTAAGGTCTCTCACTTTCCTAAGGTATTCAAATTACTGGCTGTCCATTTCCCTCTCCAACCCAATCTCCATACTTTCAACATCCACACTGATACAGCTCTAATACAACAGTCTTGTTCTTTCTTGGCGAATGAACCATTTGTCACTGCAGCTTTTCACCATCTGTAATGTTTCTCCCTCCAGTTTCACCACTGCTCTTCTTCACCTCCACTGTCTACACAATCTTTAGCTTTCTGTTTTTCACACCCCCTCATTGCCAACAAACCTGCCCACTGTGACACTTGCCTATTCTGAGCCTGTTAGATTATTCCTGGTTTTGCTTGCCTCCACCTCCTGCTTAAACCACCAGTTAAACCATTTCAGCATTAATACTCTAAAATATATTAGACTGGCCAAAAAGTTTGTTCGGTCGAACTTTTCGGCCAGCTCAACATTTTACTCCTGCTTTTGGCAATTCTCAGCTTTGGGTAATTCCTACAACCTTTAGAGCAAGAGGACAAAGACTCAGATATACCTCCTTACTTTGATACAGCAAAAAACAATGTGCATAATGGTAAATCAGCAAAAAAAGCTAGAACTCAACATGGTGGCAAGAACCACCATGAACATGGTGGCAGAAAATAAACTGCTATGGTTTCAGTGAACTAGAGCTTTATAACACTAGTTCTGACTTAAAAGATTATTATACGTCTGCACTGTTTTTTACTTCTGTGAATGGATCTGCACTACACAATTTTCTTAATTTTACTCCCATCATCTTTATCTTTTATATTTAAATAATTACGTTAGTTTTATCATGACTCCAAGCTTGAAACTACTCAGACAAGGCAATGAGAGTACTTCAGTGTTTCCTAAGGTACATTTAATGTTCCCAGTACAATAAAGACACCAAATAACCAAATAAACAGTGATGTGCTTTTATGGATTAGATTTTGAATTTGTATTTCAAGTTATTTTATTTTTATTGAATGATGTATTCTGAGATATATGTAGAATATATTCATCCCCAAATAACTTTAGCTAAGATGATTAATACAATCACTGTATTAAAAACATAATAAAATTTGGTGCATTGAGTAATAATATATTTATATAGAGTAATAGCACTAATCATATCCAAAGTTTACAAAACCCAAGTGGTCTATAAAGTTTCTTTAATTATCTAAATTGTTATTTCTAAAATATTTATTTCAAATTAAGATACCACTTAATAACTGTTCTAATTGAGATACTTTCTCATTTAAGTAACTGAAAGGTCTAGTTCAAACTGGTTTGAAAAATAAATAAATTCATTCTCTTACACAACAGTAAATCCAGAAATATGGCAGGTTGATTCAGGGACCCAACAATGCCATCAAGCATTCAGGTTCTTTACATATTTTTCTTTCTTCATCGATGCATTTGTTTTGCCCTCGAGCTCAATATCCTCATGGACAAAAGGTGACCCCCTACTGCAATTTCAAGCATCTATTCCAGACAGGACAAATATCAAGAGCTGACATATGTATGCCTTCTCACCAATGTCCCCTTCCCAAGTGTAAAGGAAGCTTTTCTACCCCACCTCCCTCCAGTTCTGTCATTTCATATAATTGACTCTGACTGGGACAAGGAACAAGTGCCCCCTCCATAAACAATCACTGACAAGGGGAATAGAAACACTGTGACTAATAGCTCAGCCTAATCCAAATTTCTTATTAGAAATGAACTGCCTTCCCCTTGAGGCAGGAGATAGATGGGCCCCAGGCCAAGCAGCTGGAGTTAGTCCCCTATAGACAGATACTCGAAGATGAAGATAGGAGAGGCTGAGCCCTGCCCAGATAAAAGATAAGAGACCACATATTCCTCATTCTCTAAGTCAAGGAGACCTTCCCAATTAAAAAGCTCCTTGGAGGTCAAAAGAGGAGTGATGTAAAGCTACCCACAGGCCTCTTTGCTGGAATCCATCTTGCGTCCACACATGGGAGGATCCTGAGATGTACCAAACACGGACTCAGAACCAGGCAAATCAAAATGACTGGCCAGGGCTTCCCTGGTGGCGCAGTGGTTGAGAGTCCGCCTGCCGATGCAGGGGACGCAGGTTCGTGCCCCGGTCCGGGAAGATCCCACATGCCGCGGAGCGGCTGGGCCCGTGAGCCATGGCCGCTGAGCTTGCGCGTCCGGAGCCTGTGCTCCGCAACGGGAGAGGCCACAACAGTGAGAGGCCTGCGTACCGCAAAAAAAAACCCGAAAAACAACTGCACTACTCTAGGAAATTTCATTTGTCGAAATTAATCATAAATTTCCTAGTCTACCTAATTTAAGCAATTAAGCCTATGATAAATTCACGTTATAAATTTAGTAGCAGTTCTTCCTTTAAAAAGAATTAAAGACAATGTTGGCAATATAATAAATCTTACTTGTTTGCCATAAAGAATTTTAAGGGCTTTTCTCCTAGACATCCAGAGTCACAATGATATAAAACAGAAATAATAATTCACAAAATTTCAAAACAATACCTATTCTTATTATAAAGCATTGTTACTTTATAGATCTGAAATTTCAATAGACTTTTGCCATTTCAGATGGCATTTAGATAATTTCAAATACAATTCATTTACTCAAATATTTCTCTTTAACAATTCTCTCAAACTGTATTTTGCTAAACTACACTGCATAAGTAGCTTCTAACTAATTATATACTCAGTTACTATATGCAGCATAGAGATAAACTGCTTTGGAATTAACTCAGTTATACAATTGTTCTTTACAATAAGCCAAATTTCTCTATATTTATGTGTACTACCAGCAACAATCTACATTTAAGTACATTTTTAAGATTATAATAGTGCACATCCTCAAGGAGGTAGTAGGAAAGTTTTACCATCAGCCAAAGTTCCATATTTTTTATGGAGTTCTTCAAAAGCAGACAAAAATTAAATAGATTATGAGAATAACATGCACACTGACCTTTAAAAACACTTTACAAAGTACTCTGTCTTCTTAAGTAAAACTCCTATCAGTACTTACCAAGCTATGTTTTAACTCACCCAAGTGGAAATCTGGGTAAATTAACCTATTTGCTGTTAAAATTTTACTGGCACTCTTGATGGTTGTAAACAGCTATAAGAGAAATCAAAAAGCTAAAATCAAGTTCATTCTCTTATATCAACTGTTAATTACCCCAAACTGGAGATTTCTGCCACAGCACAGATGGTTCTGTTTGCTTTTTAGCCAAAATGCTGTCTAAAATCACTATTACAAACTAAGTGAGAAGTAGAGCTTAGTTATCATTTGATGAAATATTACATAACTGTTTTAAAAGATTATACATCCAATCCTTAATGATTCCTTTAGTAGGTTACTTGTGCTCTGTATTTCCTTCTACCAAACCTCTCAACTAGCTGTGTTTTGGTCATTTGAATGGCTATCATCACTTCTACAAGAAAGTGGATTAAAGACTGAGCCCAAATCATTCAATCTGCTCTTGGTTAACAGCTCTGTCAAAGTTTATGTTCCCTGAAATTCTTGGAGGACTTGTGGTTGAAGTATCAGGGAACAGATCAACTGTAACATCTGATAATCATAAGAAAAAGCTATACAATACCAGGAAAACACTACATTTACACACAATTCTCACTTCACAGAACCTTATAAACTTAGCAGTAGTAGCCACATTCCAAGCAGTGAATTTACCTTCTGGCAGTAGTTAACTGCACATTTGCCTGTGTTCTACTTAAGAAAGGTAGAAAAGGCTTCCATGATTATGTCACCATCAGAGCCATTAACCAAGAATGATGATACTAGATATTTTCCATTATTTTTCTCATCCTTTACAGGTATAAGTAAAAGCATGAAACTCCTTTAAAATTTGGAAAAAAAAAAGTCAAGAATCTCTAGCAAGAGTTATCTGGAAAAGATTTTAAACTAATGGTTAAAATTAGCTCAGAAATATCAATTAATTGAAGTTGCTTTTTCTTACGAAAAATATACCTAGCACAAATAGAGAAACATCAAAGAATACATGTCATAATTCTCTGTACATATATATACATACAAACATATATATGGGAAAGGGATTATTTATCCAAGGCTTGGAAGTTTCTAAGATATATTCTGAATCTCCTCTTCAGAAGGCATGTGATGAAGATTATATGTAGGTATATTTATATAATGTTAATAGCAAGAAACAAACATGAAATAAAGATGGCTATTACTATCTAGATATTGTCTAGTAGGTGCACCCTGAAAAATATATACAGTGTTATTTAAAACTCTTTTAAAAAGTCATATTGGGACTTCCCGGTGGCACAGTGGTTAAGAATCCGCCTGCCAATGCAGGGGACATGGGTTCGATCCCTGGTCCGGGAAGATCCCACATGCCGTGGGGCAACTAAGCCCGTGCGCCACAACTACTCAGCCTGCGCTCTAGAGTCCGCGAGCCACAACTACTGAGCCCTCGTGCCACAACTACCGAGCCCTCGTGCCACAACTACTGAAGCCTGCGGGCCTAGAGCCTGTGCTCTGCAACAAGAGAAGCCACTGCAATGAGAAGCCCGCGCACCACAATGAAGAGTAGCCCCCGCTTGCTGCAACTAGAGAAAGCCCGCGCACAGCAACGAAGACCCAACGTGTTCAAAAAAATAAAAAAGGCATATTAATCTTTGCAATCACAATTGTTACATAAATTAACTCACTTATTCATATTATGTGAGCAAATTAAAGCAGTCTTTCCAAAGCTATCATTAAGTATACAATATTGAATGATGAAACTAATCCCAAATTTACTATAATTATACCATTTCAGTGGTAAACAGAAAATTTGTACTTATTCTCCTGCTCAGTATTTGAGTCAATTACCTGTTTTCTGATGAAAAATAATCATGCACTATAAGTATCATTAGAGTGGCTGAAAACATTTTCTTAGCATAAAACAAATACAAAACTAGCAAATAACAGAGCCTAAAAAGAGCATAAGAACTGTTTTCTAAGCCTAACTCTGCAACAGTGACTTTTAGCGATTGTCTTTAAAAATAAAGGGCTGATTTCAATTTCATATCCTCACTGGAAGCAAAGCAATTTCTCTGCTCAAAGTTTATACTATTTTTCCTCTTCAATTTGAATATATTTACACTCCCATAGGAACAAGTTTAACTTTCCTGATCTCTAAATGCATTAAGACAAACACTATTAGATCCACCAGCCTCTAACATGTTTAGGGACCAGGGCTCATGGCAGTCATGCAGTTGGGTCCTGTAACTACTTTTGAATCCATTATTATATCCGAATAAAATAACTTTTCTTGTTCTTTAGAGGTTTTACAAAACAAATCACAGTTTTTCAGAACGAACCACAAAGTACTCTGCTAAGTAAAATTTAAATTTAAATTATCTAATATTCAGCAAGGAGAGTAAGATTTTAAAAATGTTAAGTTTAAAATCAAAAGCAAAACTGGTTATTTTACAGTAAAATTACCCTATTACATCCTTGAACATTCACTTGTTCTTTGATTATTCAAAAAAAGTGCTGGTCATGTTAAGATGACCATAAATTCAACTGCAATCTTCCTTATACTCCCACTTTTTATAGATTCACTATTAATGATAAGGTGAAGTCTAAAAATAAAAGTTATGATTAAGTATTTTACCAAAAGATCTTATCCTTTAATATATCCATATTTATTCTGTATTCTTTCTCTAATACACTAACCTCTTCACCTGAAAAATAGTTGTTACACATCCAAGAGTATGATACAGTACATTGAACTATAAAAATAGGTGGTTTATTTTACTAATTTATGTGTCAAAATTAAATATTTCACAATTATCATGCATGTATCAATAGTTTAAAAGTTCATACATTACAGATAGCAATATAGATAATAAATTATATGTTGATAAAACATTTAAGAAGTAAAATAACCCACACAAATCACAGTGCTGAAAAGTTCAGAGCTGGGATTTAAATCCAAGCTTGATGTTTCCTCAGACATAAAAAGTATGCAACAAATATTGGTTGAATCAATTAATGAATGGCTCCTAAATCTACCCTCTAAACTTTTAAGGAAACTGTTGTGGCCATTGGGAAAAGAAAGTTTGTTTGTACATCATAAATGTATTTCAGTCTCTCAAGTGTTATTTCCGAGAAGGGAGCCAAATTCTGCAAATATATTTGGTAACTTCTCATAAAGGCAAAATTGAGCTGGTCTTAAAAAAATAACTGGTCCTTGAGTATAAATATAAACCAAAATAAAAAAGTCAATGAATTTGCTGATTGTTCTTTGCTGTTTGAGAGAATGACTCAGCTTTAGTGATAAAATCTCACCCAATATTTTCAAAAACATAAAATTTATGATTAAACTAAAGCTATGATTAAAAGGCACAGTAGTAATTTTTATAAATTAAATAGGTATGTCACTATTACATTTGTATTTTAGGTATAAATATTCCAATTTACCCCTACAAATCTCAACAGAATCAACCGAGACAGAAGCCCTATGACCTTTATATCTAAAAACGTATTAACATAATTTCATCTCTTTAAAGCTTACTGTAGGCTTGTAATTATGCAAAGGAAAGTTCTTTATTTTGCAAGTGGAAAAACTGAAATCATAGACAGGGAAAACACATTGCCAAGGGTGATTCATAAAGTCAATCTCAGAGAGTAGGCTGATATTCACAATCCCAAACTCACCAATCCAGAGGAAATACCATATTAGTGTTTTTTACTATTCAACCCCCAAACCCACAACAGTAGACCAACCTTCCTGAAAAAAAAATAGAGGAAACATGAGCAATTTTAACACAGAAAAGAAGGGTCCTAATTGCAGATAAGACTCTCAGTTCCTGGCTAGTCCAGAACTTGGAAGCAGCAGGGCCTTAACGTATTGGGCCAATGTGTGAAATACTGAGATCACACCAACTTCTACTCCTTCAGGTGAAAGAGCAAGTTCTATTATCGGGATCACTTTTGACAAACACAAGGAAGACATTTGGACACATTTTCCACTTTAATTTCATGACCCACTTTTGTGCCATTTGAGAATACCTAATTGAATTATTCGATTTATGTGGAAAATCACCTGCTCAAAACCCAAGTCTTCAGTTCTTACTGGCTGTGAAAACAAAGGTCAAGGTCAAGGGCTTGAAGTTGCAGCAAGCCTAGTCCAAGTTGAGGAGACAACAAAGTGTGGGTATTTGCAAAGTATGATCTCACAAAAAGCACCAGGCCCCCAGCTATTCCACTGCAACACTGATAGGGAATGGTCAGACATCCCTCCTAGACCGCTTCTTTCACTCTCCTCTGTCACATCCCACTGCACTCTATGCTTAGCTTATTTTTTTTGCCAAGAATACTGATCTTAGTCACCTTAAAATTCTCACTGCAAAAGAAACCCCTTGTTTAAACCCAAGTACAACCAACAGCTCCTTTCCAATTATCCCCAGCAACTTCCCCAGTCCCTTTTATGTTTGGCTACTGAGCTCAGTCTAGTTTGGCTGCCGGCCAGGTTCCTCTCTTCTTTCCTTGTCAGTGGTAAAAACTTGGAAAACAGTCCTGGACAGCTCAAGGAGACCTTTTAATTATGCAGTGGGGCAGTACCTTAGTTTGTCTGCTGTTTCCAGCAAGGCTTGTAGTCGCCAGCGACTGCACTCTCCCAATTGGTGGGTTTTCTAGCAAGGTTACTTGTTTATTTGGGGAAGGAGGGAAAGACTGGCAGAAAAAGGGGCGATTTGCAAATCTGAAAAATGCCCAACTCCTCTCAGAGTTTCCTACCTCCTCACATTCATTCTGTCTCATTACTGCCCTCCTTTACCACCTTATCACCCACTTGGCATCAAAGACACAAAATCATCAGTGTCCGGGTCTCCTTGTAGTCCTAGAAATTAACAAGGGGAGTCACGACTGGAACACTCTCCAAAAACTTTTATTCTCAAGTGCTGATGCAAGATATATATATATATATATAGTTTTTTAAAGCAGGTCCCAAAATAAACTTACTAAATTCTTCCTAATTGCATTATACTTTGTTAAACTTGCAGACTGAAATAGTGCATGTAAATGTCTGATTGCCAGTGGAAATAAGGCGAGCTCAGTCGGGAAAACTGCTAGGACCCAGGAAGGGATACCTTGACCGACACCCGCACTTATTCGGGGTTTGCCCAAGGTACTAAGTGCGCACGCCAAGCCCAACACCAGCTACGTCTTCCTTACTCTACCCTGGCAAGCTAGTTCCAGCTGCAGCGCCCAGCTTCCTGTTCAAGTTCCATTCAACATCGTAAACACATTCCAAGAAAACCAGCCTGCCCCGAGTTCCCTCCCGCACACAGGGAACTCTGAGCGGCGGCCCCAGGAGCCACAGGGAAGAACCGATCGCGCTGGGTTCTGATCCGTGCAGTGAATCAGCCCCCCGGGCTGGTGGACCCGGGCGAGCGAGCTCGGCAACGGGACCGAGAGCCCAGGGTCTCAAGCACCCCGCAGAGCCGTGCGCCTCTCTAAGGTAGCGCCCGCCAGAAGGAACTACTCGACCCACCCAGCCACAGGGTAACCATGTGGGCGCCGCCCCTGAGTTTGGGCCCTCCCAGCCCTGGGTTTTAAAGAATCCACGGCCCGGCCTCGGAGCTTCGCGCCTCCCCGCCCCCCATGCCCACACTCCCTCCCGGAGCCAACAAAAGGGAGGTTACGCTGGAAGAAGTTTTGCTCCTGGGTAGCCTCGCTGTGACCCGGAGATGACTTGCCTGCTCAGTCCCGTCTGGTCCGCACACCCTCAGCCGTCCTGATCCACCCGCGCCCCACCGCCCCCTCCAGCTCCTAACCACCGGCCCCGGCTCCCCGGACCAAAGTTACCACAAAGGGCTCCAGGAGTCCGGAGACCAATGCGTCCCCGACCTCGGGGGGCTCCCCGTCATCCCTGCAGCACTGCCACGGCAGTAGTCAACAGGTCTCAGCCTCCTTTCTTGCTGGACGACTTCCTGAGCCTTTCAGTGTCTTAATTTTTGCAACCTGCCCAGCGGCGGTAGTGGCGGCGAGCAGCCCCGCGCCCTCCGTCCCCGGCACCCGGCCGGGGCTGACCACCGCCCGCCGCCTCTCAGGATGTCAGTTTAAAAGAGACTGCACGCTACCTGGCGGGACGCTGGGCTTGCAGCCAGGGAAGCCCCCAGATAAACCGCGGTCTCTCCGTACCTTACTGACTGATGCAGTCGGGTCAGGCTCCGGGCAGGGACATGGAGAGCCGCCGCGTCCTCGGAGCCTGGCGAACTCCGCTCCGGCGCAGCCCGGGCGCCGTTTCTGTGGCCGAGAGGGAAAGTTTCTCTACGTCAACAGCGAGCTGGACTCGGGACCCTCCGGCTCCGGTCCCCTCCCTCTACGCGCTCTCGGCCCCCTCCCTCCTCTTCCTAATCGGCTGAAGCCAAAACTGGCGCTAGCTGGCGGCTGAGGCTCGAGGCTCGGGACTCCGGGTCGCTCCCGGCTGGGAACGCGGGGCTCCCCCTCTCGGCCAAAAGGAAACTCTCCCAGAGTCGGCTGGCGCACTTGGGGCGATCTCCTTGGACACTTCCAAACGGGACGCCTGGGTTCCAGCTCGCTGACTTTCTTCGGTCTCTGATGCTCGTCTCCTATGGGCCCTCTGGGCTATATGGCGTCGGCACGCAGGACCCAGGGGGAGAGTGGAATGTGAGAGAAACTCGACCGGAGAAGACGAGGCCTTACCTTACCCGGTTCTTAGCCGGCACGGGAGCCAAAACACAGTTCTCCCCACCCCCACTCCTCGTCCCCCGCTGCGTTTCCTTTTGAACCTCCTCCCTGAAGCACCGGATCGGGACTATTCGCCTTCCCTTGTCTCTCTGTGTTTCCGCACACAATTTCAAAACACTCTGCTGCTTAACAAGAAAAAAAAGTGTCCAAGGAAGCACACACACGAGTAGCACATACCTTCTTTACAGCCTTTATCAAGAAAGCACTGACACAGTTTTTGCTGTGTCTCTGGCCGCACCTCTACACTTTTTTAATTTATTTTTCCTCAGTTTTTTAAAACTTACTGAATCTCTGCACTTTATTATGCCTTACAAGAAAAAAAAAGGAAAGAAAACAGAAAACTGCCTCCACCACCAGGTCATGCTCATTTGCTCCATTCAGATATTAACCTCAGAATTCAGGACATCTACGTGGGGTTCGAGGGAAAACATAACAAACCATCCTTACTGACACAGTAAACTTCTGTGTGGGAAGAAGGACAAGAAGGAGGGATATCCTCGTTTAAGCGATTCTTTGAGGATGAGAGGACATTTACTCAAATCTTTTGAGATGCTGCTCAGAATTTAGTTCACTAAATTTTTCATTTGAACCTGAAAATAGATGGAGAAAGGAAAAAAAGCATTTTTGCAAGGCTAACAAATATAATATGTTATGGTGGAATCCAGGGCTTAGAATCAGACTATTCATATTCCTTTCCAGGCTCCGTACTTACTCATTCTGTGCCCTAGGACGCTGGACACAATTACAGCTGCCAAAAGGAATTGTATAATAGAACTCACAGAGTCACAGTCACATTTACAGGAATTAGACTAGAGTAGTGTCAAGCACAGACAAGGTACTCAATAAATATTTGGTTCTTACATCCCACTATTTTTCACTGTAACTAGAGGATGGTACTAGAAATTTCCCCAAAAGACCTTATTAACTGAACCAGTTTTCTTCTCCCTAATGCTTTTTCCATTAAAAAAGATACAACATCCCAATTTTTGAAATGAAAACTAAGTTTAGGGATTACCCAGCTCTAGCCAAACTCCCTTACTTTAAATACAAGGCAGCTGAAGTCCAAGAATCTTAATTGACTTTCCCCAAATCTCATTGTTAGGAGGTGCTAAAGCTAGGACCAGAAATCAGGCCTCTTCATACGTGGACAGAATCCTCTTTTAACTATGTTTCCACTTTATCATAACAGGCAAGCACACAGTAAAATACTTACATTGAAAATATTAATCATAGGACAATGCTAGTTGCTGCTTCTGTAAATAACCTTTAAATGATTAATTTTCAAACAACCACTAAAAAATAGATGATGCCATATACGTCATCACTTAATATTCAAATGATTATAAAAATAAATCAAATGATAGCCCATAGTACTTAGGAATAAGGAGGATGACCAGATGACCAAACCCATGCTTACATTATATAATTATAAATATATGGGTGTGTTCTTTTAACACAATATTTAAAACTTTGAATAGAGAACTCTAGGCTCCCAAGGATACACCAACAAATCACTAGGATCTGTGGACCTCACTTCGAGAAACACTAGTTTAGTCTTCAATATGCTGCAGCTCCACTTGAATAAGCAGATCATAAGAATAAATGAGGCTACAGAAATCAAGCATTACAAGCTCCATTGTTTACATTAATGGAAAATCTCAAAACATGTACTTATTTCTTATTCATTTGCCTCTGATATCTTTAAGGAGAAGTTTTTCTAAACCTTTTCTCACCTTACTCAATGTTGAAAGTTACTTGGACTTTTATACAATTCCCAGGTTCTCAGAGATAAGACCCTATACCTTCCTTATGAGTAGGGGTTCTCTACTACACCAGCCTCCCCCTGAATTAGCCACTAAAATAATTTCTTGAAGGCATTTCATAGACTTCTCTTTAGAGTTCTATGCTCCCTTTCCATGAGACTTGGAAGTTGCCAAAAAGAGAAAAAATTATAACTATAAAGTATATCCATCATGGATGGATGAATGGGGTGCATGAATCCCCATAACTGTCTTTTTCTAATCATTACACAGAGGGCTAAAGCTTACTAATTTTTATATTTCTTCCCAACATTTAAAATCTCTAAACTTGCTATTGCTCTATAATTTTTATAACCTGACTTTTGATATGAACTGCTATTTATGAAATGGCTTAGAGGTATAAAAATCTCAAAGATGTCAGAATGGAGTTTTTAAAAACACTAAAATCAAATAGAACAAGATTTAAAATCAGATCTGTAAGCATGACCCAGGAACTGAAGAAGGGAGATGCCAAGGAGAAAGGCTGCAGAGGCTCTGGCAGGGCATTACCATTAGACTATGTCTAATTTGCTACTGATAGCAAATACTCAGATTTCCATTTGAAAAGTCTTCACATTCATCATAGGAACATATGGACTGTGATGGAGACTCAGCAGCCTCCTAATATTTTTAAATTAATTTTCTGGCTCAGGCCAGTTTCAAGTTTCTCTTACTTGAACTAAAAGAACCTTGACTAAGATGGACAACTACCTATTATTTATGTTGAGAATAACATTTTATTGCTGATTATTACAAAAATATATAAAAACATGCTATCATATTGGTTGTTTAGCTCTATATTACTGCAAACCCATCAGTTAAAGTATTTAACAACTTTTAAAAAGGAAATAAAAACCAAAATAAATAAATAAAAAGGAAATAAAAACCAAAATGGAATTCAAAATCTCAGTCATGTCCATTGAATTCTTAAGGGGACCTGGGTTCCAGAGTTAAAATGTGTTACATTTTACTTTCTATCTTCCATCATTTTATCTTTCAGTCTATTTTGGTCCCCCTGATTAAGAACATGAAACCTACTCATTGCAAAAAAAAAAAAAAAAAAAAAGAATAGGGACGATACAAAAAAGAAATAAATATCACCTGTGTTCCCACCATCAAGAGTACCCATTGCTAATATTTGCTCCATACCCTCCAAGTATTGTTGAAGTCTCTGAGAGAATCTCCAATAAATAACATTTCTTCTCTATGCTTAGGTTGAGAATAAATTGAGAAATAAAACAAAAGTTTAAAATAAAAGTTAAAGTATTACCTGTAGTATTGACAGAGACCTGGTTTGAATTGGTAAATCTAAAAATGAACAACCAAAATAACATTCTCAGTCACTGTAGTTTCCAGGCTCCCTATCTGGGAGGAGCCAGTGTCTGAAAAAGGAGTTGAATTCTGTTTTCTGAGATCCATTCCTTGGAGGGATAGAGAGGGAGGGAGGGAGGAAGAGAGAAAGGGTGTAGTTGAACTCTGCATTCCCTATAATTCTTCCCAGGTTTATTCCTAAATGTATGTATCACATATGTCACAACACCTCTCCAAGGGCAAAAGAGTAAAGACCCAGAAAAGATATTTTAGCATGGAAATCAAGAGTAGAGAAAAAGTCATTATCCAGTACATACAGTCACTTACATTTTTCTTTTGTTTTTTTCACAAGGAAGTATACTGTACATACTTTCTACTTCCTAACAATATACGAGTATATTGTGGGCTTTTCCCTTACCAGTGTTTATTGACAATTTGTATGCTATTATAAACAAAGAAATTAAGGACATCTGTGCACATACTTTTGTACACCATCTGTACATATTTTGCCTGTCCCTTGCCAATTATTTCATTAGAACAAATATCTAGCAGTAGATTCTCAAGGTTAGGGCACAGACTTCTTTCATTATTATTTTGAAAAAAATCTGAAGTTACAGAAAAGTTGCAGGTAGAGTACAAATAATTATTTTTTTCTGAACCATTTGAGTATAACCTACCAACACTATACCCCATCCTGCCCAATTTTGTGTACTTCCTATAAACACAGACCTCTCCATAAAGAAGGTAAACCATCAAAAATCAGGACATTAACACTGATACATTTCTACACCTACCTCTCAGGTCCCATTCAAGTTTTTTCAATTATCCCTATTATTTCCTTTATATAAACAGGGTTCAGTTTGAGATCACATGATACAAGTATTTAGTTACTATGTCTCTTTGATTATCATGGCATTAATACTTTTGAGAATTGCTCTATAGTTATACTGCAAAATGTCCTTTAATTTACCATGTTAGATTCAGGTTATGAATCTTTGGCTGGTAAACCATGGAAGTACAATACTATATTTTTAAAAATTCTGTCAAGCTGCATCCAGTTTTGAATTGTCCCATTACTGATGATCTTCACTTGATTAAGATGATGGTATTGTCAGGCTTCTCTGTAATGTTAATCCCTTTTCCTTTGTAATTGGTACGTATTTTCTGGGGAGGTACTTTTATACTATATAAGTATTTCATTTCTCATCAAACTTCTAATTTTTCATTTATTTATTTATGTTAGCATAGACATATGGTTTGCTACTTTACTCAAACTCTTATCTGTTTCTATCGTGATTTATTTTGACATTCAAATTATCTCCCATTTGCTTCAGATTTCAAGCTGACTTCTGTGTTCTTTGCAAAGTCTCCATCATTTAGGAGTACTTTATCACTTTGGAGCACAAAAAGGTATTCAAGTCTCATCTTGTATTTTCCCAACCCCAGCCCTGGAATCAGCCATATCTCCAAAGAAGCCAATCCCTTTTACCGAAGGCTGGTGTTTAGAAGATGAGTTCCAGGTGCAATGTCATTGCTATTAGGTTTTTGCTTTACTTGGGTCCTCTCAATGGCCAAAGCAAAAGAATACATGCACATATTTCTTTTTTTCTTCCTTCCTTCCTTCCTTCCTTCCCTCTCTCTCTGTCTCTCTCTTTCTCTTTCTTTCATTTTGAAAGCCATGAGTTCATACACTTGCCTTCAATTCCAGTCCAATTCCACTTTCCATTTTTGTAACTCCATTCTCCTCCAATTAAAATATGGCTTCCACTCCCATTATTCTTATTATGTTTTCTTATTTAATCAGTGTCCTTGTATAAAACCAATCTCTCATGTCTGTCACAGCCCCTTCCCCCGTATGGCCAGGCCACTCCTCTTTAGGAGCATCTTCATCATTCTGCTCAGGGGCCAACAACTCAAGACGACAGCTTTCTTGTGCCTCCTCACCTGCCTACGGCTCCAGCACACCATCCAGGCTGCCTTCTGAGTCCATTTCCTCCGCATCTGGCTTAGGCTCCAAGTCATCACAGGAGGCTGATCATCCACTGAGACACCATTTTCACCACACTCGGGCTTCCTGGCCGCTTTCTGGGCCACCGCAATCCCCCAATTCAGGTACTAATGCAAAAGTTTACCTCACTTGCCCCTCCTAATATTGCCAAACTAATTTTGGAAACTTGATAAAAATGCGTACTCCCATGAACAATATATAGGGTAGTGCCATGTCTTCAACAGGCATTGCTTGTATTTTATTTATTACTTACGTTATCCATGTAGTTAGTAAGGAAAGCTAGGTGTGGATTGGCTGTGTGAAGCATGCTTCTCCATGTTTGGCACATCATCATCCTGTAAGTTCCCACAGGTCCCTCTCAATGTTATTATTATTATTTATTTATTTATTTTTGGCTGTGTTGGATCTTCATTGCTGCGCGTGGGCTTTCTCTAGTTGCAGCAAGAGGAGGCTACTCTTCGTTGCGGTGCACGGGCTTCTCATTGCGGTGGCTTCTCTTGTTGTGGAGCAAGGGCTCTAGGCGTGTGGGCTTCAGTAGTTGTGGCACACGGGATTAGTTGCTCCGTGGCATGTGGGATTTTCTCAGACTAGGTCTCGAACCCATGTTCCCTGCATTGGCAGGCGGATTCTTAACCACTGCGCCACCAGGGAAGTCCCCCTCTCAATGTTATTTAATGAAGCACTTTTATTCCCACTTTCTCCCACTCACTTATCCAACACAAATACTCATTCTAATGTATTTAATGTGTATCTTTTTTCATTTTTATATGTATTCTTGAATTAAAAATAATTCTAAATATTTATTTTTATTTTTTTTCTTTTTGTGGTACGTGGGCCTCTCACTGTTGTGGCCTCTCCCGTTGCGGAGCACAGGCTCTGGACGCGCAGGCTCAGCAGCCATGGCTCACGGGCCCAGCCGCTCCACGACTTGTGGGATCTTCCCGGACCGGGGCACGAACCCGTGTCCCCTGCATCAGCAGGGGGACTCTCAACCACTGCGCCACCAGGGAAGCCCTTCATTTTTAATGTATGTAAGTGCTATTGTGTAAACTATGCCATCTTGGTTGTTACTTTTTTATCTGGACACTCTTAAGTTTTCAAATAATCTAAGTGAAAATTCAGCTCAATCATTGTTTTAATTTTTATTACTTTCACTGTTAATAAAGCTGAACATATTTTCATACAGTTAGGAGGCATTTATATTTTCTTTTATGAATTGGCTATTTATGTATATATTTTTCCTATTTTTCTTTTTTCCCTATGGATTTGTATATTTTTATTTTCCTTACTCATCTTTAAGTGTTCTTTAACAAATGTACTAATCTCTAGAAAAAAACTAAATTAGTTGTTTCTTTAAACTTAATTTTAAATAATTAGATTATTGTGGGGGGTTTTTTCTTCTTTGGATTGCATATAATTTCTATGTAGTCTTTTATGATTTCTGGGTTCTTTGGTAATGCTTATAAAGACATTCTACTCTAACTAATCATCTATATTTTCTTCTAGCATTTTGTAGTTTTACTTTTTGCTTTTTCTTTCCAATTTAGTTTGATGAAATCTAAGGTAAGGCTTTTGTCCTTTTTTTCTTTTTTCAGGATAATTACCTAAGTGTCCAACACCATTTACTGAATGATCCATTCTTTCCCCAGTTGTCTTGGAAGTAATCCTTATCATATGTTAATTTAGTTATAGGGTCTGTTTATGAACTTCCAGATGTGATAAAACAGTATACACAATGCAGTAGGACTCCCCCCAAAAAAGGCATAATGCAGACTGAAATCCAACCAGGCGCCCCTTCCAGCCGTGCCAGTGAAGCTTATCCATGAGTCTGAGAAAGGGGTGTCTTTTCTAACTACAAAGCCGTCCTCAGCTTCTAGCCAAGTACCTGCAGAACTTCCTTGGAAGGGTAGTCAGGGTTTCTCTAATTTGCACAAAGATACCATGTGGGCTAGCAGCAGCCCTTTCCCATTTATCTTTCAGTTATTCCTGCAATAAAACAATATTAACTACCTCAGCCTATAATTGTTTAAACTATCTGTTGGTTAAGTTTCCCCTTAAGTATTTCACCTTCAAAACTTTCATCACTATTCTCTCAAGTTTATTTTTCCAAATGAACTTTGGAATAATTCTGTTAAGTGTCTTTATCACATATTCTTCTTTCCTACCTTTGACCCCAAAACTCTTTCATTACAATGTTAAACTTATATATCCATATACTTGAATCACTTCATTATTCAATTTTTTCTTCTGATTCTGAAACAGAAGATGCATTTCCAACTTGAAAAGAGTTGACTTCTGCACCCATTCATATCGTATCTTTACCTTCCAGCCCATTACATTGCCACTTGTTGGGTTCCTTGTTTACTGCCAAGAATGAAAAGGCCATTATTCTACAGGAACTACAGAACACAAACACTTGGAATGCCACAGCCCTACTTTACAGCAGAAACGAAGGAAAACACAGATCTTAATCCAGGTCAGGTTTCAACTTCTAGTTCTAGCTCACGTGCACCTGAACCTGTAGTGAGTGTCTTATGTGGAAATGAGTCATGATCAAAAGAAAAAAACTTGGACCTGCTTCATGGAAAGGCCTGGCCTCATGACCAGGAGTGGTCTCCTGAGATGTGCTCTCCTGCCCCAGCATTTGCAGGCCTGGAAAGTTTGCTCAAAGCAGTTTTATTTGCACAAAAAACTGCTGAGTTCAGAAGATATTTTGTCCATTTGAAGACTCACATACTTAAAATACAAGAAATAGAACAAACAAATTATTGCAAATAGAATTAGGTTTTTTTTTTCAGTAAGCCTGGAAACAAATAATACATTCTAGATTGTCTAAAAAAATGATTTTGGGCACACGAAAACTTCTTATTTGAAAATTTGTTTTGTGGTCTTTCACTCGAATGCTAATTTCTGAAATGCCCTTCAAAATTCTATATCAGAATTTACCCAGACCGGATGATAGGGCTTGACAGTAAAGCAAAACAAAGCAAGGCACCTATATGCTTCAGCTTGGCATGATGTGATTTGGGAAAATGTCATCATTTCGCTTTAAAATGTGAAGGGGGCGTTGGCTCCTATCACAATCTAACAACAAAACACTGAGTCTCTTTTTCATTACAGGGGTAAAATAATTCTAACAGTGGCTCTTCTGGAAAAGGCAATCTGTGGCATGAATTGCTAGAACACAGACTTGTCATGTTGGTTCCGTGTCAACAGTCTCTCCCACCCAGCAACCTGAGAATTCCCATAGATAAAGTGCTGTCAGTTCAATGGAAATTGGCTTTTTTTCAACGGATATAATTGTGCAAGCCCATTGTTCAATTTCAAAAAAATGAAGGCCTCCAGAAGCAATTTCAAAATCACACAAATCTTTCACATATAATGATAGTGTAGGTAAGGACCATCCATTTTCCACATAAAAATAAATTGCTAAAATCTTTAAGATGAACACCACTATCTATAAATATAATGTTCTGTTTGAAAATATATACATTGTACAAGTGAAGAATATAATAAAATACTTAAGGAAATTAAATTGGTTGTTTTTGAAAATTTTGTGTACTGTACCATGGGCTTACGGGAGAATTAATGAAGTATAAGTGAATGATTACATGAATTCATCTCATAAGACAGTGTTTAAGATTTGAAAGCAGCTTTCACAGCTTAAATTCTATTTACTGAATTAAGTTTCAGATATTTCTTATAAATGTAAACTTTTGGGCTGTTGATTTTTGAAGGGAAAAGGATAGCACAGAGTTTTAATGCATGAGCTTTGGAGTAACAGTCATGGGTTCAAATATGTGCTGTGCCACTTACTGGCTATAGAGTCTTGGGCAAGTAACTTCCCCTCCTTTAAATTAGTTTCCTCACTTCTGAAACAGAGTTGCTGTCAAAATTACTAGGGTTAGTAAATGTAAAGCATTTAGCATAGTCTTGCAAGTAAATATAAAACATTTGATAGTTGTACAAGGAAACATGTAAAGCTATTCAAACTTTTGATATGTTTATGGGAGTTTGTCTTGAAACTTAATCAATGTGGGCCAAAATAAAAGGAAAATAATAGCTTTGGCTAAAAAATCAAACTTCCCTGGTGGTGCAGTGGTTAAGGATCCTCCTGCTAATGCAGTGGACATGGGTTCCAGCCCTGGTTCAGGAAGATCCCACATGCCAGGGAGCAACTAAGCCTGTGCACCACAACTATTGAGCTTGCGGTCTAGAGCCCACGAGCTACAACTACTGAGCCCAAGTACCGCAACTACTGAAGCCCTTGTACCTAGAGCCCATGTTCCGCAACAAGAGAATCCACTGCAATGAGAAGCCTGCACACTGCAGCGAAGAGTAGCTCCTTCTCTCAGCAATTAGAGAAAGTCCGTGCGTAGCAATGAAGACCCAACTCAGCCAAAAACAAATTAATTAATTAATTAATTAAAAAAAAGAAATTTGGGGAGTAATAGGTACAAACTATTCTGTATAATATAAATAAGCAAGGATATATTGTACAACTCAGGGAATATAGCCAATATTTTATAACTATAAATGGAATATAACCTTTAAAAATTGTAAACCTCTGTGTAGTACACCTGAAACATATAATATTGTACATCAACTATACCTCAATTAAAAACAAGAAATTTATTTACATAGTTAAAAAATTTATTGAGATATAATGTTATATGTCAATTAGTTCCAGGTGTACAACATAATGATTTGTTATACGTATGTATTTTTTTTCCTATTTGAGCTTTTTATCTTATTTTATTTTTTTAACTTTTTTTTTTTTTTTTAAGACTATGTTGGGGGTAGGAGTTTATTAATTTATTTATTTTTGCAGTGTTGAGTCTTCGTTTCTGTGCGAGTGCTTTCTCCAGCCGCGGCAAGCAGGGGCCACTCTTCATCGCGGTGCGCGGGCCTCCCACCATCGCGGCCTCTCTTGCTGCGGAGCACAGGCTCCAGACGCGCAGGCTCAGTAGCCGTGGCTCACGGGCCTAGCCGCTCCGCGGCACGTGGGATCCTCCCAGGCCAGGGCTCGAACCCGTGTCCCCTGCATCGGCAGGCGGACTCCCAACCACTGCGCCACCAGGGAAGCCCTTTTTTAACTTTTTGTTTTATATAACAGTATAGTTGATTAACAGCGTTGCATTAGTTTCAGGTATACAGCAAAATGATTCAGTTATGCTATATGTATGTATTTTTATTTTTGTTTATTTTTTGCCCTTTAATTTTTTTTTTTTTACATCTTTATTGGAGTATAATTGCTTTACAGTGGTGTGTTAGGTTCTGCTGCATAACAAAGTGAATCAGTTATACATATACATATATCCCCATATCTCTTCCCATTTGTGCCTTCCTCCCACCCTCCTTACCCCACCCCTCTAGGTCGTCACAAAGCATCAAGCTGATCTCCCTGTGCTATGCAGCTGCTTTCCACTAGCTATCTATTTTACATTTGGTAGTATATATATGCCAATGCTACTCTCTTCGTCCCAGCTTACCCTTTACCCTCTCTGTGTCCTCAAGTCCATTCTCTACATCTGCGTCTGCATCTTGTATGTATTTTAAAATGACCACCACAGTAAGTCTTGTTAACATTCGTCACCAACATAGTTACAATTTTTTCCTTGGGATGAGAACTTTTAAGATCTACTCTTGTAGCAACTTTCATATATACAATACTGTATTACTAACTATAGTCAATAATACTGTACATTACATTCCCAGTACTTATTTTATATCTGGAAGTTTAAGCTGATGGTCAAAAGATGCCAAGTTCCAGTTGTGTATTTACTTTAATCTTTTAAACCATCAGTGACATTTATTCAGATATTGCCAGTTTCTCTACCAATGTGCCTTTTCTGTTCCAGAATCTCACACAGCATTTATGTCTCCTCAGTCTCCCCTAATCTGTGATAGTTCCTTGCTCTTTCCTTGTCTTTCATGACCTTGATTATTTTGAAGAGTAATGGTTGAGTATTTTGCAGAATGTCCCTCAAATTAAGTTTGTCTGCTGTTTTCTCATAGTCATACTGGGGCCATGAGTAATTGGGAAGATACCACATAGGTAAATTGTAGTCATCGTATCATCACGGAGGTACATGACACTGACATGAGTTCACACTGGTCATGTAAACTTGGTTAAGGTAGTGTCCAACAGGTTTCTCCACTGTAAAGTTACTCTTTTTCTCTTTGTAACTAATAAATATTTGGGGGGAGATACTTTGAAACTATTTAAGTATCCTATTTCTCCTTAAACTTCTGCCCAATAATTTTAACAGGCACTGATGGATCTTGCCTGCAGCAATTATTACTGTAGTTTTCTAATAGTGATTTTTCTTTTCCTCACAATTTTTGCAATTATTGATTGGGATTCTTTTGTAAGGAAGTGTGGTTCTTCTGCCTCATATAAGTCACCATTTGACTGAGTTTGGTTAGAATCTTAAAACATTGTTCAAAGAACTGCAGTAAATGTACTGCTAGGGAGGAGGAATGATGGAGGACAGATCTGCTCCAGGAGTTCCATCACCATTCATGCAGCATTCAGAATTGAGTACCTCTAATGCCAGTCACTTAGCTGGTGCAGGAGAAATGACAATGAATAAGCACATTCTTTGTCCTTAAGGAATTCACAGTCTAATAGAGGGAAACTCATGTAATAAATAAATGCAGGTTAGGCACTGAAATAGAAATACACTCCTTAGTATTAGGGGCAGGATGTGCTAACAATTTAGAAACCAGGCATGTTGTCAAAATGTGAGCTGAGTTTTGAAAGATGATTGGGTGTGCAGAAGGCAGGCAAGATGGAGAAAGGGGTTCTCTGCAGAGAGAATTGCATGATCGAAGGCTGAGAAGCTGAAATAGAAAGATAAATACAAGGAAGTTCAAAAAGATTTGTGTGTTAGTAAGTATTCAGTGACAGTCTTGAATTTATCTTGTAAATCTCTGTGATGGGGGCTACTCAAAGTCTTATAATGTAGTGCTTTTGTTTTAGAAAATGCACTCTGTGACCATTTAGAAAAGATATTGAAGCTGTGTAAAACTTTAAGTAGGGAGATCAATTAAGGGACTTGAGTTCCTTTTTTATAAAACTTAATATTATTGGTTATCTGAGAACTAAATATTACAAAAGGGCATAAAAATGACAGACTAGACTGATGTGATTTTTGTATTGGGAGAAAGTACCAGTCATGGGGTCTTACAGCTCAATAAGTTTTGGGTCCTGCTCATGACTCTTTAGTATTTTTGAGTATCTTAAATTCTGCATTATTGGGGTTTCAAATTCTCCTGAATTCTGAGAGTGGTCATCACATAATATAATAATGGAAAATCTAGATCTTACAACTATTACTTTTGTCTAGGTACCTTTACAACCCTACAAGGTATATTTTCATAATTTTCAATAGTATGTAGAAAATTAGACTGGCATGGGTACCTCTAGGGACCTATTAAATCTGCATTCCTAAAGTTACATTTATGCAGAACCACCACCCTTTTAATTATTTTAAGTTAATATTTAATCACAGCTGTTGAGAAAACTTAAAGTCATGAGAGTGAAGCCAATGACTGAAGGAATTTCAGAAAAGGATAAGACTAAGAAGCTCATGAGGGAAGGTAAATCGTAAAAGAACACTCTATTTATTACTGAACAACATAGATAATACAATAGGGGCTGAGAGATATTAAAGTGAAATGCATAGTTGCTGGCAATTTAGATTACATGCTACTATGACACACTAGCAACAGGTTGACCTTTGAGTTTATGTATAAAAACATTTAAGGTTCTATGAGTACCAAGAGTATTAAACTATATAAATATTTCAGAAAGTTCTATGAGAAATTGTATGTATTAGTGGGAGTCCTGGAAGGGAACAAATAGATCATTCAAGCTAGGTTATTTGAGAAGAGTTTAATTAAAAGACTATTTTTAAAGGTGTGGGCAAGGTTTAAGGAATATAATTACCCTTACAGGGTAATACTTTGGGAAGCCATTACCACACCTAGACCTAAAGGGGCAAGAGGAAGGGGAAGGAGTGGCTACTAGGACCCACAGAGGATAATTATATGGAGAAGAAGTTGTGACCTTCAGCTAAGGGGCACAGCCAAATGGTGACTGGTCAAGAAGAGAACAGCGGATATCAGTGTGTTAACATCACTCTCCTCCCACATTCCCATCTCCTGCCGCTGTTTCCCATTGCCCAGCTGCAATAGAAAATCTGAAGACAATGGAGCAATCGGATGCAATCCCAATGGGTCATTCTTCTAGGGAGTAGAGCAAGACAAAGGAGGATGTAGAGTAAATCTGGAGGGTTAGACTGAAAATATTTAACACATTTTAACTAATAATTTGTAAGAAGAAAGAAAGAGTTATCTTTATTTAAACTGGACTTTATTTGAATGCAACTCTAATGATAGAGGGGTTTTAATCAATATGAGTTTCTTTGGTTTGGGATTCATTAAATTTGGGAAAGCATAGAACTTAGCATGTTGAAGATATTTTATCATTTTAAAATAGATTTTACAGTTATTGGAAACAGAAGGAACATGCAAATAAAATATAAAAGAATGAAATAAAATATAAAAATGGGTATAGTTTATAAGCTTAAAAACTTCAGTTGCCTACTGGGCATCATGAAATCCAATTTGACATTAAAATAAAGATGAAAATCCACAAAAAAGATATTTAGAAAAATCATTTACATAATGCCCAAACATCAGAAACCACTTAGATGCCTTTAGGCAAAGCATAATGTGTTTTTATGACACTAATATTTAAAAATTTCTTCTTCAAGCAAAGTATATCATGTGGGAATCTGGGGGTTTTTGTGTGTGTCTGTTGGTACAGTGCTTGAATTTTCACATGGATAATTGAAACAATATTGTCTCATTATCTACTTCAAATAGTATTTAAAAGTAAAAGTAGACTACAATTTTGGTAAGTCAAAACTTGAGGACACGGGGAGGGGGAAGGGTAAGCTGGGACAAAGTGAGAGAGTGGTAGTGTATATGGACATATATACACTACCAAATGTAAAATAGATAGCTAGTGGGAAGCAGCCGCATAGCACAGGGAGATCAGCTCAGTGCTTTGTGACCACCTAGAGGGGTGGGATAGGGAGGGTGGGAGGGAGACGCAAGAGGGAGGAGATATGGGGATATATGTATATGTATAGCTGACTCACTTTGTTATAAAGCAGAAACTAACACACCACTGTAAAGCAATTATACTCCAATAAAGATGTTACAAAATAAATTTAAAAAGAGTATTACAACTTATTATTTCAACTTGTATAGAAAAATAATTTCCTTTTTATTGTAAATATTTAAAATAAAACAATATTTAAATACTCACTTGAGAATAAAAGTCTTAATGCAACTTACTTTTCCAAATTTTGTGTTCTTGTTTAGAATATTTTATTTTGCATTAGTTACAAAATTAGTTTCTATTAGCCAGGTCCTGGTCAAATGTACTTTGTAAATATTAATTATTTCTGGTAATGTATTATTAGTTTTATTTTTACAAAGAGTAGGTAATTTTCCCATTTATTTTATTTTGTTTACTGAGAGTCTTCAGACTTTTCAACTGTACTGAGTAGATTATTACTTTAGCTTTCAATTTTAATAACTGATTTTTATTAATACGATAGTATTATTATTTTCTTGACAACAACATTTAAATGTTAAACTGATGTAATAGTTCTAGTTATAAATATGAGTAATAAACATCATTATTATATAACTGGTCTTGACAAGTGTAAAAGAAATAATTTGAGATCATGTGAGATAGAAGTAATGTAGTAACATAGAAAAAGAAAAAAAATGCATTAGTTGAAGTCAGAACAATTGAATTTGGGTCTTGGTTATATTTTTCTGGAGCTCTGTGCCTCAGTTGTACCAGCCCAGGATAACAGTCGTGGTATTAAATAAGATATTGTTTTACATGCTTCCTTGTACCCATTGCTCTGGTAGCAATATTCCCTTCTGTTCTCTGCTTATGTACATACAGGTGCATATATTCTGGCTTTTTAAAGTTTATCTTGCAAACAATACCTTGAAAGCAAAAGTGCTTTTGACTTCCAAGTGACAGTCTTTGTTGAAAGAGAAAAGTTTCATTTGAAATTTCTAAAGCTAGGTTTTGCATATCGGTGGGAATTCCCTGGTAGTCCAGTGGTTAGGGCTTGGTGCTTTCACTGCCGGAGCCTGGATTTGATCTCTAGTCAGGGAACTAAGATCCTGCAAGGTGCGTGGTGTGACCAAAAAAAAAAAAAAAAAAGCAACTGGTAGAACTAATGTCAGGAACCCAAGTAGAGAAGAATGATAATTATCACTTTTCCTACTCCAAACAAACAAAGGCTTAATTTGGGTGATTCTGGGAACAGCAGATATAGCTGCCTGGATTTTATGAATAGCCTTGAAGCTCTATAGTACCTCCCAGCTTCCCAGAGAGTTAAGAGTAACTGTACTTGTGGGAGGGAGTCCCATTCACCGAAGAAAGAGTGCCCCATCCTCCCAGTGGAATGGAAAGAAAATTTCTCTGTGAACATTACACTCCCCAGGAGGCAGAGGACTATAATTTTGCTTTCCTTGGTCCCATCCTCTCCCTGTCTGGACTGTCAACAGGGCCTTGTTCTGCTTCAGAGTTAGCCGGGACTGGACCAGTTGTAGGAGGCTCACTTTAGAATGTCCAGTACATTCTTTACCTCTAGCTTAAAGCTGGAGCACAACAAGACAACAGGAAAATTCCATTCAATATTCTGTTATGCAAACTTCTTAAAGATCATCTAGAAATAATTGTGATATATTTTTTGGTTATTCGCAAATAATTTTTCAAACATTGCAATGATGGATTGACAAGTTAAAACCATTATAACGTTGCCTATTGACATTTCAGCAATGGCAAAATGAGTTTTCAGAGGAGAAAAGAACATATTAGACAATTTTCTGTTACATGGATTCATATGTGTACAAATTTTATACAATGTAAAAACTCAAGAAATCTGCTCTTTGGAATATAAGACCTAGATGTCAAAATTGAGAAATAATTTTTAGGTAATGGTATATCTAATTTACATTTGTTTCAGGATATAGCTACACAGTGAACTTTTTATACAATGGAAAATTCGATGGTCATTATGACAGTGCATGATTCCACTTGGAAATCACACAGGGTATGTTTTAAGGACACACAGTGTGTCTTATTACTCAGAAAAATCTGAAAACTCTCTCTTTTATAAATAGTTGCTCTGTAAGGTCTTATTTTCACACAGCCTTATCGGAAGAACAGCTTATATGCATATTAAGAATAGTGGTTGGAGCTTCCCTGGTGGCGCAGTGGTTGGGAGTCCGCCTGCCGATGTAGGGGATGCGGGTTCGTGCCCCGGTCTGGGAGGATCCCCCATGCCGCGGAGCAGCTGCGCCCGTGAGCCATGGCCGCTGGGCCTGCGCGTCCGGAGCCTGTGCTCCGCAGCGGGAGAGGCCGCAGCAGTGGGAGGCCCACGTACCACAAAAAAAATAAAAAATAAAAAAAATAATAGTGGTGGAAAAAAATTTAAGAAAGATTAGAGACAATGCCATACTGTGTTAGGAGCTCTGTTTTAAAAGGTTCTCACTTTGACTTGGAAACCACTCAGTGAATTCTATTTAACTTCACATTCCAAAATATGAGGGAAACAAAAAAATTTATTGAAGGCAAGAAAGCTATGTAATAAATGTAATTTCAACTAATGTATTATTTTCAAAAATTTGAATGAAACAGTTAATTACTTTAGACTCATACTTAAATTATGGATAAGCCTTTCCTTTTTCTCTTTACAAGAAAGTTATGGTGTTGCTACTATTTGAGAAATAACAATGTAAGAAAATCTAGCAGGATTATTTTGGAAATACAAGACAGTACAATTCCTTCAGTTTTCTTCTTCTACCTCAGATAATGTTGTTTCCTTTATTGTTTCATATTCTTTATTCCATCTACTGCCAAACAATTTGACTCTAAAGCCGTAATTTACTCTAGTACAGGAAAATAGTTCCTTTCTTTGTAATAATGCCTTTATTGAAGCAAGTAACATTTGGCCAAACCTTGGAAATAATAGATAAGTGAGAAGAAATTGCAAACAAACGTAATGATACAGAAAAATTGTAATTTAAGGTAAGGAAAAGGTGTTGATGAATAAAATAATAGAGATGTTTCTAAGCTTATTTTTTATACTGTGTTCAATGGTGATAAAAAAATTAATGAAGATATGCATAGAATATTAATAGTGGTTAGTCTCGGTAATGGAAATAAAAATTAGTTAATATTTTTAATTGTATGCATTTCCTAAATTTTATACAGTTTTCCTTCTTTTCAATTTAGCTGTAGTTTTCTAATTTCTATTACTTAATGATATAAAAATAATTAGGAATATAATGTCATTCGAGTTTTATAGAAATTATTTAATAGTATGAAAGCAATAGACTTATCTCACTTTTAGTTCAGAAATTAGTGGAAAAACACCACTTCCTTCTTAGTCAAATTATGGATAAATTTTTATAATTCCAATTTAAACCCTCAGTTCATTGAATGTTAACTAAGTTTGGTGTGTATAGCTTGTTTACCATGATTCTGAGAAACAAAAACAGACAATAAAAACCCTGTAGTTATAAGCCCTTTTATTTTGATGTAATTCTTAAAATAAAATCCAGCCTAATCCTTGAGATAAAGTTTGGACCAGTGGAAAGAGTGTGAACTTTGAAATTAAACAATCCTGGGTTCAAATGCTAAGCTTTCTGCCTCACATTTTTATAGTAATTTTCATCTCTAATATTATGTACTTAACATGATAGTCCCCACATTTCCTTCTCTTTCATATCACATTCTGCTTCTCACATTAAGGAATGCAGCTTATTTACCCTCTCCTTAAATCCTTGCTGGCCTTGCCACTAGCTTCACCCCATAGAATGCAGTAGACTTCTAAGTCCAGAAGAATAGGCAGCTTTCACTTTCTTCCTCTTGGAATCCATCTTCCAGGCTATGAGAAGCCTAAACCAAAGTAAGACCCTATGTGGCAATACCATGTAGAAAGAGAAAAGTCCTAAAACTACATAGAGGAGAGCCAAGAAACCCAGCCAGCAGTGAGAACAAGGTCCCAAACACAGTGACCGCAGCTGAGCCATTGTAGCCAAGCCCCCAGTCTTTCCAACTATCCTGGTTAACACACTGAGCATGTGAGTGAAGACGCCATCTTGGATGGCGTGCTGCTGGGTGCTGTACGACCTGAACAGTCAAACAGAAGCCCCCATGCCTTGAGAAGCCCTGTGCTTGGTTTAGTGTTCTGCTGTCACCAACTCGAAATCCTTAATAATGTGTAAACAAAGTCCCACATTTTCAACTTGCCAGGCCTGGCCTGACAAATCATGTGTAGCCTGTGCTGCCCAGCAGCCATCATGTGGAGCTGAGACCATCCAAACTCACTGTGCCCTGTCCACATATCTGAACTATATTATTGTATGTAACAATTAAGTGGTCATTGTTTTAAGCTACTAAGTTTTAGGGGAGTGTGTTCACAGCAGTAAATAGTCAAAACACATAACATTTGAAACTAGCATAGAAGCTCAGTAGGAGGCCATGAATAATACTTCTTAAGAGGGAGGGGGAGGAAGAAATGCAGATATTTATATGAAGATTTAAAGGTGTGTTTAAAGAATATATTTACAAAATGTATTTTTAGAATGATAGATGGTAAAAAGAATAGAAGAAATGTTGGAAACAAAAATATTAACCAATGAATTATTGAAAAAGTTTAAAGATTTTATAACTGTAATCAATGTACGTACCTTACCCTTAGTTGATGTTTAAAATATTGAATAGTGGATGAAATGTTACTCAATAGTTAAAACTGGACAATTTTAGAAAGTGTATTTTTAATAAAGAACTAGCTCATAATAAAGAAAACAGAAAAGCAAGCATGTATATAAAAATATATTTCCATGGAAAATAAAGTTATCCAGCATAAAATAATGGTTATAGCATAAAAAATTCTGATGATATATTTTTTATCAGTTAAAAAAATATGTAAGTTCAGTTTGAAATGCCCTAAAATTGTATATTTTGACTTAACTTGGCTGAATTTTTGTGTATGATCTGAGATGAAGATCTAATTGTATTTTTATTCATGAGAATAGCCAATTGTCCCAGCAATTGTCCACCTCTTCACCGGTTTATAATTTCACATCACTCGTATACTAGTGTCATATCTGTGGATCTCTTTCCATGTACTTTATTCTGATCCATTGTTTTTCTGTTCATGCATCAATACCACACTGTTTTAATTACTATAGACCTATAATGAGTCTCTGTATCTTTAAGGAAAATGCCTGTCTTCTTTCTCTTATTCCTTTTCTCCTCTTTTTTCTGCTTCTTCTTCTATATCTCCTTTATCTCTTCTCTCTTTCTTATTTATTCTACTTTTAAAAATTTATCTTGTTATAATAAGCTTGCTAATTACATGAAAAACAGCTTTATTTATCATGCTGTCCTTTATCTCTTTTTTCTCTTTTAGACTTTCTCCATTTAAACATTCTCTTATATATGCAGCATTCTCTATCTTTAACTAATTATTTCTTGTCTCTCTGCATCTAAGCTTGATGTTCAACTATACACCTAGTTTTAAATTGCAATTTTGATATTTTTTACTTCCAGAATTGTTTTTCTTTTTTTTTTCTTTTTTTTTTTTTTTTGCGGTACACGGGCCTCTCACTGTTGTGGCCTTTCCCGTTGTGGAGCGCAGGCTCAGCGGCCATGGCTCACAGGCCCAGCCGCTCCGCGGCATGTGGGATCTTCCTGGACGGGGATACGAACCCACATCTCCTGCATCGGCAGGCAGACTCTCAACCACTGTGCCACCAGGGAAGCCCCAGAATTGTTTTTCTTGAACCTGTGTTTTTCTGTTCATGGTTCTTTTTCTTTCAATATGTTTTTCTCTTAATTTCTTCTTTATTATTTACATTTTTACTTAGTGTAATTAAATGTCCCTTTCATCGAGATTTCAATTCTATTTTTCCAGCTTGCTCTGTACTAAGACACTTCTTTCCCCTTATTGGTAATAAAACCAAGGCTCATAGTGGTTGAGGTCCATATCCAGGTCCTATAATTCCCTGATCCTTCTGGGCAATAGCTCACACTTTCCATACTGTATTTGGTTTCTCTGTTTATTTCCAGTAGGTGAATTAATAAATTAATAAGTGAAAGTATTTATATATTTGTTAATTCTCTAGTGATCCTTTAAATATAATTATTTGGATTACTGACTATGGGTACAGTGGCCAGCAAAACAACCCATGTAACCACTCCAATCTCAGACTTGTTTAAGCCTCTCTCCTAATGGAATCACTGTAGAGATTGCAGGATGCTTTGAAACCAAGTCTCTAATGTTATGATACACCTCAATGTCTTCAAAATAGTCATACAGATTTGATTCATTACATTCTCAGTTAAAATAGATAATTAATTTCAATTATGAAACATAATGTTTAGAGTCAATACAAAATATATTAACTTTAGAAAAATACCTCTTAAAGGTATAATTTTATTTTATTTTTATTATTATTATTATTTTTTGTGTGTGTGTGGTACGCGGGCCTCTCACTATTGTGGCCTCTCCCGTTGCGGAGCACAGGCTCCGGACGCGCAGGCTCAGCGGCCATGGCTCACGGGCCCAGCCGCTCCGCGGCATGTGGGATCTTCCCGGAGCGGGGCACGAACCCGTGTGCCCTGCATCGGCAGGTGGACTCTCAACCACTGCGCCACCAGGGAAGCGAAGCCCTCAAGAAACTCATTTTATTAGTCTTTTGTTTCCTCAATATCTAGTTAATTCCTCACATATAGTTGGCATTTGAAAACTGTTTATGGAATGAATTAAAGATAAACATTATTAAACCACAGTTGCATCTAGGGTTGAACGGTCCTGTAATAAAACCATATGATTCTTGGGTACAAGCACTTCTAGCTTGAACAGCTATGCACTCAGATTATATCCTGATATCATCTGCCAAACATCGTTTGGCGTCGGGCACATGGCAGGACGTCTATCAGAATTATTAGAGAAACTCTCAAGGAGTTTGTCTGGAGAATAATAAAGTTTTGACTTCTGCCAAAAACATTCTGTGTATGATTCTTAAGATCTAAAAAAAAATGGATAGAGGGAGTTTATCTGCCTCACTTCTTTCATCAGTAAAATAAAGTGTGTCACCCTCACAATGGAATTTGAAGTATTTGTGGAAAGACACTAAACTGTAGAGGGCACATCATTTGCATTCATCCTCAAAAGAAGAGGCTCCCTTTTGTCTTCTCAAAAATATTGATAAATGTGCACACTATCTTCTTGTAGGATTAGTTACTATAAATTTAATTATATAGACTTATGAAGTAAGCCACATCTAAACTAGTATTTGCTTTTAAAATGTGAGGTTAAATTATACTTCATTATAACATGATTGTAACAGTAAAAATTTATTTTACATTTCAACATCCTTTCTTAACACAGAAAGGCAGGGTGGAAAGGGGTAGTTTTCTATAAAATTATGTAAGTGCATATTAAACCATTACTATTTTACATTTTAAACAGTATTGTATAAAGAGATGAATAGCTTCTTAAATATTATTACAACAGTTAATAGTTATTTCCCATATGAAAATAAACATTTAGGTAGAAATGAAATATGGTGAGATGAAGGAATTTAAATTAGTTATGTGAAATAAATTATGTTAGTAGAAGAATGTCTTTAGGTTTAGGCATAAGCAAAGTCAAAGCCTTAAAGAAAAAGAGAGTAAGGGGGCACTGATGCTTGAAATTGAGCTGTGGAAGCAGAATTCTTTCCACTTAAAGTTTTAAATTCTTGTTAAAATGCTTTTTTTTTTTAAACCACAGTAAAAATCTCCTCTTTTGAATTGCAGATGACTTGAAAAGTAGAGACAGAATATCATATCCACCCTCAGGTTCTTAAAGGGAGCGTTTAAATATGGATGAAGTATATTGGTGGGAACCCAATTAGTCAGACACTGAGCAATCAATGTCGCTATTTAAGTTGTCAACAGCTTCCTGGTCTTGGGGTAGATAGTGGGTCATTTTGGAGTAGACTGCATTTGTTTAGACTCATTTAAGTGGCTCATCTTAGTGATATAAATTTAGGGTGATGAAAACTTTGTTGTTGCTATTGTTGTTGTTTCCTTATAAAGATGTCCCCTTAATATTCTTGGTAGGAAGAGTTCAAAGTCTCCTGAGAAGGATATGGAAAATTTTGCATAACACCTGAGGAGCTTTGCAGGATACAGTGTATAGAAATCATTCGCTTCCATGATAGAATTTTATTATATCCACTCTTATGGCTGAAGCTGGTCTTTACTTAGGTCTTTTGAAAGCAAAGAACACTAGATGTTACCTAAGGAAACTCACCATGATGGCTATAGTAGGAATCAGTGTCAAGAATAATGGAGGGTGGGGAGAGCTGGTCCAGCACCGCATGTGACCAAGACTGGATGTCACTTCTGATCTAGCAACTGTGGCAAGGAGAGTGGAGTTCATAATGTGATAAGTCACAACCATAGGAGTCCACACGTAAAATATCCTTAACCATGAATGAGACGATAGGGTTGGGGGTAGATGGGTTTTCCTCCCTGGAAAATTTTACAAAATATACAAGAAACATCTGAGTACTCATTTCATAATTTTGAAAAATGTTAATGTTGTGCCAGATTTGCTTCAGATTCTTTCTTTTTAACCTTAAGATATATTTGAAATCTCCTGTGTATTCCTTCCTGACCCTGTTTCCTTCTTTAATTAATGAAGTTATCCAGAATTTGATATTTATTATTCTTGTGTATATTACCTCTATTATATATACAAACCCGTAAAATAGTGGTTGTGATAGCAAAATAAATGAATAAAGCATAAAACATTTGGTAGAGATAAGCACTAAAGAGAGACAAAATAAAGCAGGGAAAAATGATATGATGTGAAGTGTGTGTGTCTGTAGCTAGGATTGGTCAAGGAAAGCCTCAATAACAAGGTTACCATTGTCAATGAAAAAAAATCAAGTCAATCTAAGAAAGAAATGGAAAATTTTATTTGAGCCAAATTGTGTATTATAACCAGGAAGACAGTCTCTCAGAGAGTTTTGAGAACTGTTCTGAAGAGGTAAAGGGGGAGGCCAGTATGTTGTGATTTTGGTGAATACAAGTAATATAGTTAGTAACATAAATAGTAAGTATTTAAGCTAAGAACTTCCATTAGGTGCGATCCAGTATCTCCCCAAGTCATCTGACCAGTCTGTTCTGCATCAATAGCTATCCTTAAGGGAAATGATTTACTGGCATTGTACCAAAGATGTCTGCACGTACAAGGTTAGTGGTGGGTCACCGTGACCCCTTATAGGATTGAGAAAGCAAGGTTATCTTCTAAGGAGTTACATTTTTCTTCTTCTGGCGCTGGCCATGTAACTCCTTAGGAGATCTATAAAACTAGAAGATAACACAAAAGAAACCTAGATGACCTTGGGTATGGCAACGACTTTTTAGATATAACACCAAAGGCATAGTTTAAGACAGAAATAATCAATAAACTGGATTTCATTAAAGTTAAAATCCCTAGAATGTACAACAGTAAGAGTATATTGTAATTTAAACTATGGCCTTTGGATAATAATGGTGTGTCAATATAGGTTCATCAATTTTAACAGATGTATCCTCCAGTGGGGGACATTGATACTGGGAGTCTATGTATGTGTGTGGGGGAGGGGATGTATAAGAAATCTCTGTACTTTCCCCTCAGTTTTGCTGTGAACATTTAACGATTCTTAAAAAATAAAGCCTTAATAGCAATAAATTTTTAAAGTCTGTAGAGAATTAATCTTTTTTTCTCCGTACCAAATCCTAACACTTTTTTCCCCTTGTCCCTCTTGCAGTTTCAAAAAGTGGTTGTTATAGTGGGCATTCCTTTCTTGTTCTTCACTTAAAGGGAATTAAACAAATATTTCTCCATTAAATATGCCATTTGTTGTACTTTTAAAAAGTCCCTTTATTGGATTAAAAAAAGCCCAATTCTATTCCCTTTTTGCATGGGAACTTTTTACGTGTTTCTCTTAGAAAAGAAACATGTTTTCTGAATTTTATTAAAATTTTATTGTGACTCATTCAGATATATTATCTGAATCTCATCTCTGCATGCATCCTGGAGACTAAACAAAACTTGATCACTTATTATTCACATTGCTTGATTTTGATTGATAATATTTTATTTAAAATTTTTTAATAGGAAGGAAATCCAAAAAAGAGGGGACATATGTATACATGTAGCTGATCCACTTTGCTGTAGAACAGAAAGTAAGACAAGATTAAAGCAATTATACTCCAATAAAAATTAATAATAAAATAAATAAATAAAAAATATTAAGCTATGCTTGTAAATGGAATTGGTCTTTTATGTTTTCCTAGTGAAGCTTTGGTATTAAGGTTATTGTCATCTCCAGACGAATGGATAAAGAAGATGTGGTACATATATACAATGGAATATTACTCAGCCATAAAAAGGAATGAAATTGGGTCATTTGTAGAGATGTGGATGGACCTAGAGACTGTCATACAGAGTGAAGTAAGTCGGAAAGAGAAAAACAAATATCGTATATTAATACATATATGTGGAATCTAGAAAAATGGTACAGATGAACAGGTTTGCAAGGCAGAAATAGAGACACAGATGTAGAGAACAAATGTATGGACACCAAGGGGGCAAAGCAGCAGGGGTGTGTGTGGTGGTGGTGTGATGAATTGGGAGATTGGGATTGACATATATATATACCAATATGTATAAAATAGATAACTAATAAGAACCTGTTGTATAAAATAAATAAATAAATTAAACTAAATTAAAAAAAAAGGTTATTGTCTTCTCATACAATGAGTTGAGGGAATATTCTTTCTTTTTTCTGTACTCTTAAATATTTACTTGCAGATTGGGATATGATTTGCCTGGGACAGTCACTAGACCTGATATTTTTGTTTGTTTTGGTACTAGGTAGAGTTTTAATTCCTCCTTAAATTTCATTAATGGATAAAGTTCTATTTAGGTATCATATTTCTATTTAGTCTGTACCTCTCTTCCACTGTGCTGGCAGTAATTGAAACAGAGACAACAAAAACTAGGGCTTCTCCTGCCCTGATTTAATTTTCTAATCTTTTACCAGCAGGATTTTGAAAGAAAGAGTATACCTTTCAAACTGAGTTAATCCTTAAAGTTGGTGAATAATTCTTAGGTAAAATAAAAGAGAGTTTGGGAACATCTTGTTAATTTTGGCACTTAGAGATTGAAATTTTTAGTGAGAATATGATTTTACTTGTACCTGAAGCTAGTGAATGGGGACATACCAGTTACATCTATACCTATCCTTATCTCTATCTCATTATTTATCATCCTTTTCTTTCTATCTCTATGGTTCTTTTTACCTATCTACATTTCTCCAGTGTCCTACACATAATAGTTTATCTATTATGCCTGGTGTGATAGACAGAATACTGGCCACCTAAAATGTGCATGTTGTAATCCCCAGTACCTGTGATAAATTAGCTTACATGGCAAAAGGGAATTAAGGTTGCAAATGGAATTATGTTTGCTAATCAACTGTCTTTGACGTGGAGTGATTATCCTGTATTATCTGGATGGGCCTTACGTAATCACAAGAGTATTTATAAATGGAAGAGGAGGTGCAGAAGAGAAACAGATAGATGGCAGCAAGAGAAAGATTGCTGGCTCTGAAAACAGAGTAATGGTGCCATGAGTCAAGAAACGTGAGTGGCCTCTAGAAGCCAGAAAGGCAAGGAAACAGATTCTAAGGTAGGCCTTCAGAAGAAATGCAGTCCTGCTAATATTTCACTAGCCCAATGAGCTCCATTTCAGACTTCTGAGTTCCAGGACTATAAGATAACAAATTTCTGTTGTTTTAAACCACTACATTTGTGATAATTGTTACAGCAGCCATAGGAAACTAATACATGTGGGAATTCAAAGCAGTAGAGAAGACAACAAACACTTATTAATTGAGAAAGCTTTGAAAGTCATTTCAAGTCCCTAAGTTTCTCCTTCTTCCTGTTTAAATTAATAAACTCTAACTTTCCTGTACATTTAGACGATAAGAATAGTCCTTCAAAGAGAACATTGGCATTAAATAAATCAGATAAATGATAGACTAATTAATGATTCCTAATTGATTGCTGATGACAAGTAAGGAAATTTCCTTGAAGGATGGGTCCCAACATGTGAGGAAATTACAAGGGAATTAGTTAAGAAGCAGACTGTGTGTGAGCAATATAAAGAGAAATGGTCATCGAATTTTTTATCAGCATGAACTTTTTATGTGTTTATATCTAGTAAAAAGAAGAGAGTAGGTTTATTAAGATTAATATAACATCTTTCTCAGATTAAATAAGACTGTGCCATAATGCCTGAGCCAGACTAGTTGTGTTAGAACCTGAAAAGAACATCCTTGATGTTGTAGCTCCTTGATTTCAAAAGCTATGAGGTAGGCTTTCTATCTGCTGGAAAATTCTCCACTTGGCATCAATACTGGGAAAAAAAAACCAACATAGGTTATGGTAATGTAGCTGGTGATAATTTGATGGCAAGTTGCCTACCTTTGCCTAAAAAGAGTTTGAAAAGGGAATAGATTAAAAAAAAAAAAAAAGATTTAGTCCAGACATTTAGATTCCAGAGTGAAAAGGTTTTACCAGTATGTGGATTTCTACATATGGAAATTTTCTGAAGAAGAGGCTTTCAAAATTTTGACTGTTTACAATGGGACCCAGTGTGTGCATGTACACACACACACACACACAATTTTTACCTTTCTCAGGTGAGATGTAATATAACATTTTCTATTTTATTTTGTTCTATTTTGTTTCAGTCTATTTCATTATGATGCTGTTTCTGGCGCAACAGATTTATCTTAAACCATGCTGAGACTGCACCCAGCAGTTTGAGAATCACTGCACCAGAGAGTATTTTCTAAGGGGCATGGGGGCTGGGGAAGGTGTTTCAATGCCCAGCCTATGGTGTGCTATACCTGCCTTCCTGGAGATGCCCAAAGGACATGAGAGGGTTAGTGGGAGCTGAGAATCTGACTTCAGGAGAAGCATCGTTATGCTGGGATCTACAGGGCAGTGTGAAGAGCCAAGAATGTAAGGGAATCAGAACTAGAATCGGAGGGATATCACAAGAGATGTGCGGTTCAGAAGAGACAGTGTGAGACATCATAAAGGTGGATAAGCAAGTATAATGAGTAACAGCATTATATTCTGCTGTTCAGACACGTTGTACTCCAATCTCAGCTTTGCTACTTATAATTTTATAACTTTGCATGAGCATTTAATCTTTCTATGCCTCATCTTACAATGCACAAAATAGTATGTATGATTTATTGAGCACTTAAATGCCAGGTACTATGAAAAGTGCTTTCAGATATTAACTTAACTACTACTTACACCATCTCAATGAGGTAGTCAGAGTTTTTATTCCTATAATACCCATATGTTAGAGCTGTTTTATTTAGTTTTATTATATATATATACATATACATATGTGTGTGTACATATATATATATATATATATGTACACACACACACACACACACACACACACACATTTTTGGCCACGCTTTGTGGCATGTGGGATCTTAGTTCCCCGACAAGGGCTTGAACCCATGCCCCTGCTATGGAAGTACGGAGTCTTAACCGCTGGACCACCAAGGAAGAGGATAAAATCACATGAAATAGTTCCCAGCACATAATAAACATTCATTAAATCAAAACAGTGAGATATAAAAGTTTTCTTTTTTTAAAAAATAAATTTATTTATTTATTTTTGGCTGCATTGGGTCTTTGTTGCTGGGCGCGGGCTTTCTCTAGTTGCCGTGAGCAGGGGCTACTCTTCCTTGCGGTACACGGGCTTCTTATTGTGGTGGCTTCTCTTGTTACAGAGCACGGGCTCTAGGCACCCAGGCTTCAGTATTTGTGGCACGCAGGTTCAGGCGGGCTCAATCCACATTGGCAGGCGGATTCTTAACCACTGCACCACCAGGGAAGCCCTATAAAAGTTTTCTCAAACCCTAAAAACAAGCAGCAGGCAAAGGAAACCCATCCAATCACTAAGTGTCATTCTACTTCCTAACTATGACAAAGCAATTGCATTAGTTTGCTTATCTGTAAAGGGGGATACAATCAAGTTGAAGAGTAGGTGAGCTAATGGATATAAAACACTTATTATTGGGAGTTAATTCTCCATGGCCCTTCTGCATGCCTTATATTAAGTTTTGTTCTGGACTATCTTTTCAAGGATATTTGTAGAAGAAACAGTCTTGGGAGATAGAAATAATGTCTTCCATCAGGGCAGAGACCAGAATAATTATCTTTTAAAGATATTATCTTCCTCTAGGACAAAGGTTTGGCAGGTTTGCTAGCAATTCTCTTTGAAAGATTAAGGTTTCTTAAACTTTGGGCTCCTCAGCTGCGACATAAATCCATTGTGTGGGCAGCATGCCCAGGAGTCAACCTACATATTGCTGCTATGGGTGCAGGGAGGTAAGAAGAACAGATGCAGACTTGAAGCTCATGTTGCCTGCTGTTCCATGAGTAAAAAAGTCCTTTGTCTGTGTCTCTGAAGTCTATTCTTTTCTCCCAACATCTATGAAACTGTGGTAGACTAACTTGTTAGTTTGCAAGCAGGAAAAATAAATCTCAGACTATTCACAGTTCTCGACACTTAGACCATGGCGAGCCACCAACTGAGTACTCAATTAATTCTACCCTGTTAGCACTATGGTATTTATTAATGTGGCAATGTGGTGGATAACCAATTTAGTTAAGGAACTATTTAATGCATATCTGTTACATGTTAGTTGTGACGCAAAGTGCTAAGGTTAAGAAACTGAATAAGACAGAACTCTGATTTCACAGTCTGGAGGGGAAGACATTTGCACACAGATAATTATAACATGTCTAAATACTGTAATAGAAATGTGAATAGGGATCTAGAGCTACACAGAGGAGGGAACATTTATCACTGCCTAAAATGTGAGATAAAGAGGAGGTATCAGGAAAGCTGCTCAGGGTAAGTAAGCAACTGAATTTTAATAGCTGGCAGTGAATGTGGATTTGTCAGTCACAATGGCAACAATAATTTGTTATTATTTTACTATTATTTACCGTTACAATTTGTTGTAAGTTGAGTTGTTTCCCCGAAAAGCATATGCTGAAGTACTAACCCTTTTACCTGTGAATGTGAACTTATTTAGAAATTAGGGTCCTTGCAGACGTAATTAAGATGTAACTTAAGGTAAGATTATACTGGAGTAGGATGGACCCTTGCTCCAATATAACTGGGGTCCTTATGAGAAAAGGAGAGACACAGAGATAGACACACACACACACACACACAGAGGAGAACATGTAAAGACACAGACACACAGAAGGAAGACATCCATGTGATGACAGAGGCAAAGAATAGAGTTATACAGATGCACACTTAAGGATGCCAAGGATTGCTTGCAACCAGCAAAGGCTGGCAGAGTGAAAGCATGACCCTCTGCCACCTTGATTCTTGACTTGCTTCTAGAACTGAAGGAAAATAAATTTCTTTTATGTAACCCAGTTTGTGGCACTTTGTTATAGTAGCTCTAGGAAACTAGTATACCATTTTAATCATTATTGTCTTCAACATCGTTACATTTAGACAAGAATGAGGATAGGATACTGCAGTCAGAAAGAAGTGAGAGAGAGAATAACAAGTTCAGGAAACCATGATTGCTGAAGTTTACTCTGTGGGGTGGTAAGTGGCAGTTTAAGGCTGGAAAGTGGTACACCTTCTACGGATACCTGGATCCTGAGGTAGGGTAATGAGTATGGTATTTGGGTGCTGGCAGACCTGTTCAAATTCCAGCTCCTCAACACAGTGGCTGTGCAATCTTGGGAAATTTAGTCATCCTTTTCAAACCTTGTTATCATCAGCTGTAGAATGGGATAATGATCTCTACCATGAAGAGTGATCTGGAGAATTTGGGAAATGAGGATACAGCACATGGCGAATGTTTGGTACATGGTAGTCGGCAGTGTTATCAGATTTGTGTGTTAGGGAGGTTTTCTGACACCCATGGTGATGACGGAAGCTGGGTGGGGAGGGGTGCGGTTGAAACATCCTGAGGCAGCTGTTGAATCAGCCCAGGTGAGAGGTATTGGAGGCATGAGCTATAGCAGTGGCACAAGTGGGGAGAAAAATGAGGAAATGAGTAAGAAAGGTTCCTTCATTAAAATATGGACACAGTGCTGAGACAGCAGTTGTCTCATCTTCTATACTTTCCTGGTAATGTGTGAAAAGGACGTATTTAATGTGTGAAAGGTATTTCAGGTGTTTTGTTTTGTTTTGTTCTTCCAGATAAAGAGTGCTATTATCCCACTGTACTTAGACAACTAGATTTATTTATGGGTACAACCCCTTAAGTGAGGCCTAAAATGGAGTGTGTCTGGAGAAATCATCAGAATGAAGAGGAGGTGCAGTCATTTCATATGAAAAATGACAGAAAAATTGAGGATTTTTTATCTTGGAGAAAAAAATCAAAATTATGTATCCCCAATTCAAGGTTAACTCAACTCAATATGAAAAATATCCCAATAAACTGGATTACTCAAATGCACTGTGACACCTGATACTGGAATTTGAACATATAAAGAATTGTATTAGAATAACCTTCAAAGTCTAGTCACACCTTAGATTCTTTGATTTCAGTTTAACAGAACTATACAAAAAAAATGTTATCCTCTGCTCTTAGAAAATCACACATAATACAAGGAACCCCCGCCCAAGCCTCAAGCCTAAACAAACAGAAGCACAGGAAAACCATGCTTAGAATGGTAAGTTATTTCTGCAGGAAAGAAAAGTAACATTCTCTCTCTTTTTTTTTTAAATAAATGTATTTATTTATTTATTTATGGCCGTGTTGGGTTCATTGCTGCGCACAGGCTTTCTCTATTTGCAGCGAGTGGGAGTTACTTTTTGTTGCGGAGCACGGAGTCTAGGCATGCAGGCTCAGTAGTTGTGGCTTGCGGGCTCTAGAGCGCAGGCTCAGTAGTGGTGGTGGTGCACTGGCTTAGCTGCCCTGCAGCATGTGGGATCTTCCTGGACCAGCGCTCAAACCTGTGTCCCCTGCATTGGCAGGCGGATTCTTAAGCACTGTGCCACCAGGGAAGCCCAAAAAGTAACATTCTCTTAAAAAAGTATTTAGTAGATTTTAAGAAAATTTTTATAGATTCAGAAAGGCATAATAAAAATAAAATTTGGATACTGATAAATTTTATGCATTAGAATATTTTTCCTTTAGAGGCTTATATTTATCACATCAAATATGCATCACTCTCTGTCTCTCTGTGTCACACACACACACACACACACACACAACACTTATACATTAAATATAGAACACAAAGACTTGAGACTTAGAATACAAGTTTCACATGAGTGATCACTTGACCAGAAAATTCAACACTGGATGCTTCAACTGTAGGTAAGAAAAAAAAAATCTGAAATGACAATTAGCCAAATTAATTTGTAACAACCAAACAATGAGCGTGATGTTTACCAAGTGGAGATGACAGATTTCTGAGAACACTGAAAACAAAATTCTCTCCTAGAGGACTCCTCTCATTACAAGGCTTATTTGAAAAACTCCCGGGTGATGTAAACATCATTATAATGTGATAGATGACACTGATTTTCCTTGAAGTTAGGAATATTAATGGTCATTCTGTTTATTTTCATCTTCATGGTAGGTACATTTCTTATGAATACCACTTAGCATAATTTCTAGATCAATGTTTTCAGCTCCAACCATTTCAGCATAGGAAATAGTCTCCAAATGTAGCCGATCAAAACTGTAGACCCAAAGATTGTTTCTTGGTGTTGTGGATTTATCTTTGCGATCTAGGCTACTTTTTATCGAATAATCTTAGTGGTGGCAAAACATTGTCCTTTAAAGATGTATTTGATGTTTTAAACAACCTATGTCATGAAGACCCATGTCTGTTGAATAAGGTTAATGGTTAAATTGCAAATTTAAATGATTTGATTATAAAGAAGAAAAAAAACACTCCTTTTTTTGTTATTCTTGTGGCTGAGCCTGAAGCCTGACCATTCAAGACAAGAGTCAGCATTAAAGTAATTACTTTCCACATCCAAATATTGATTACATTTTACTAAGCATATAATAAAGAAAACTGAGATTTTGAGAAATTGTGACAAACTTTCTTCAGAAAAAAATTTTAAAATAATTAAAGTTTAAGAAACCTACCATAATTGTATAGGATAACATTCCTTTTTCTCTTCTAGAACTTTTTTTTTTCACTTCTATGTCTATCGATAGAATTTGTATACACTACGGATGCCAAATATAAATGTCAGTGATTACTGACCACTTGTCCCCTGGGGTCAGCTGGTTCTGAACCCTTCCAAAGTGGTCTCTCCAAGGAACCTGATCTTTTACCCTCAGTCATTGTTTCAGCCTTCTGAGGCCCATGTCCTGCTGCATTCCTACACCCTCTCTCCAACAGAATGAGTTTAAGATTCTTATAGAAATTAAGATTAATTGGAATGAATTCTTTGAATATCTGTGTGTGTTCTCCTATGAGTGAAGGTCTTTCCTCATGCAGTTACTGCTGTGATTTTCTAAGGAGGCCCAGCTCTGTTCTCTGGACACTATTACCAAAAATTATTAACAGTATTAACAAGAATAATTCTATTTCAGTTGGCTGATTTTACAGATATGAAAGAGTTGAGAAATGGTTATGGAGGCTAGGAGAAAAGAGCCCAAATCTACAGTTCCACCTCTGACCTTGTCTTAGGTATGACATTTCTGATTACTTCCTGGGGTCAGGTTGAGTGGTGCCAGAAACCACAGGTGATAATACTCTATTATTTCACTTGACTGAGCCAGGACATGGAGATACACCAAGATAAAAGAAATTCTATATGGACAGCAGAAAAATGGACCACATTTAAATGTTCTAACCTTTGACTGACTGTGAATTTATCTATTTCCATAAAACAAACATATGCATTAAGCTAGAGCATAGAAATAATTTACTTGATTGCTTTTTTATTGCATTGTAAATCTATTCAATGAAAACTTACAACTTAATGGTTTTTAATACTATTTATAAAGAGTCCGTAATAAGCATATCAAAATGACTGGCTGGAGAACAGGAAAGGATTTTTGCAAGGGCGTAATTTAAATTCAGAACCCTCAAGCAAAATTTGCATTAAATCTGTCATTTCCAATATTGGATTTATCTTTATAATTATTGTTTATAAGTGTGAAAATGATCCTTCTATATACAATATTGGTCTAACAAATTGACTATAAGTATAACATAATGGTAGCGTTATGATGGTTAAGAGCTTATTTTTGGAACCAGATAGACCCAGGTTCATATATGTTCTTTATATTCATTGTGTCAATAAAGCAATTATCTGATCTTCACCAGCCTCTGGTTTCTCATCCACATCCACAATAGTAATACCTACTTCATAGCTTCTTTTGAGGATTAGGTGAAAAGTTAGCACAGTGCTTGGTACAGCATTTGGCACATAGTTCTCCATAAATAAAAGTGATTATAATCTCTCCTTGTTATCCTCTAGCTAACTAATTACTAATTAGCAAATGAATTACTGCTGATTTGTTATTTTTATGCCATTACACATTTTCTTTAAATTATTTTTCTTTTCCATATGCTCTACTCCTAAATAGGTCCTTATCTTATTTTTCTGAAATTTAGAAAAAAATATGTTTAGTTTTATATAGTTTAGTTGCATATGTTTATATTATATATAATATATTTATAGCTTTATAGTATTATATATAGTATTATATATATATTTATAGTTTTATATATATATATATATATATATATCTTTGTCCATGTAGCAATAGTGTATAAGCAATAGTAATCAACTTTGATTTACTCAGGAATTTATTAAAATGATACTGGGTTGCTAGCAGAATGAAGAATGACCATAAATAGAACTTCCTGGAAGAAAAGGAAGAGTGATTATGGGAACCATACAACCAGGGTCACAGTTAAAATCATGATAGAACAGGGCAGGGAGGACTCTGATGAAATCACCATTGAACACCTGTCATAGCTTTTACCTCTGGTGCTGCTGGCATAGAATAGTGTGACACCACATTTGCCATCGTTGCCACAGATGCCCAAGGGGATTATATGTTTGTGGTACTCCTCTTGAAAGAACTCTCTTCACATTATGTTTGAATCTCTAGCTCTTGTTTACTATGCATCTGATTGACTGAGTTGTTTGAGAGGCCACAAAAGCAAGTTTCTAGTATTTTAGGTTCAATAGTAGGCTCTACTTTCCATCAAGAACTGTAAGGTGGGATATTTTCTAAACATAGCAAAAAGAATTTACATGCTGGGCCACCAAAATTGACTAGTGCTCAATATAAACAGTAAATTTTAAAACGAACCTTAAGGAAGTTCCCTGGTGATCTAGTAGTTAGGATTCTGGACTTTCACTACCGTGGTCTGGGTACAATCCCTGGTCAGGGAACTGAGATCCAGCAAGCCACGTGCTGCCAATAAAACAAAATAAAACCAAAAATAAAATGAACCTTAAAAAAGTTTTAATGTACACGAAGGTTGAAAAATTGACAACTACAATGGATAGAGGAATATTTCACCTTGAATTATACATCTCCACGACTTTTTTCCTTTAGGATAAATTATTCAGAGTAAGAACCCAGTTACCAAATTAGTCACAAAGAAATAATGATTATGAATTAGGTATGGTACTGTCATGAATTCTGTAGTTTTTTTTTTTTCTTCTTTTTTTTTTAAAGAAGATGTTGGGGGTAGGAGTTTACTAATTAATTTATTTTTGCTCTGTTGGGTCTTCGTTTCTGTGCGGGGGCTTTCTCTAGTGGCAAGTGGGGTCCACTCTTCATCGCGGTGCGCGGGCCTCTCACTATCGCGGCCTCTCTTGTTGCGGAGCACAGGCTCCAGACGCGCAGGCTCAGTAGTTGTGGCTCACGGGCCCAGTTGCTCCGCGGCATGTGGGATCCTCCCAGACCAGGGTTCGAACTCGTGTCCCCTGCATTAGCAGGCAGATTCTCAAACACTGCGCCACCAGGGAAGCCCTGTAGGTTTTAATTTGAAATCTTACTGAAAGGATTAAAGCCACCATTTCTGAGAAGTTTTGATAAAGGAGGTTGCATTGGGTGAAATATTCATATACATAAAAATAATAGCAAATTTTCTATCCTCTAATTATTTTGCATGTTGCTTGGGGTTGGATGATGTCTACAAACAGAAGAGCAATACTATTATTTAGAATTTGTATAGTCCTTTATGCTTGTGAAGGTTTTTGCATGCAATTTGATCCAATCTTTCCTCTGATCTGTTGAGTTGCACTATATAGCACAGAGAACAGTTGTGAGCATTTCCATTTCTTAGCTGGAGAGAGGAAGCCCAACAGATTCTTCTTCTGGCTTTCTTGGAGTAAATTCACTTTCCTTTTGCCACATTTACCCTTTGAAAATCTGAAAAATTTTCTTAACGTCACTCCAACCAGAGTGCTTAGAGAAAACTGTAGGGTATGAATCTTATGTAATTTACGTTTGTTGACATGTCAGTTAAGAAGATATATAGATGGGGAGAAAAACAAAACCATTTTCTTAAATGAGTTTGGGTTTCATACACAATCTGCTCCTGACATTAAACATTATCTTGGATCATTAGCTGTATGTACGACATTTATTTTTTTAATTGGTAGGGTTGGATTGGAGGGAGAGTGCTGTCTTCTCAGGTCTAGTAGGTTCCTGAGTGATCCTCAAGGAAGAGTAATGCAAATTCGGTTACCTTTCTTTCACTCAGTTATCTTCCCTGCAGTCACTTTGACTCTGAAGCATGGCTTGTTTTTGTTGTTGTTTTGTTTTTTTTGGGGGGGGAAGGGGGTTTGCTAACAGACATTTTTAGAAAGCTTTGCTTCCCTGTGAGTTTGTCTAATACACCATTTAATGTTTAGAATACTGGAACAAATCTAAATAGTTTGAAATTGAAAAGCCAGGTCATAGAGGTAGTAAGTTCCTGAAGTGAAGACAACGTCCCGAAGGTCAAATGACTAGATTTTCTTTGTCTCCTTTTCTCTGCATCTCTCAGGATGAAGCCAGGATTACTTAGAAAATAAGAAAGATAACTTATTCTTCAAACTCAATTAACTGTTACTTTTTAAAGAATTCTTTGCTGCACTACCCCCACTTCAATATCCAATCTATTTAACAGCATAGTCAGACAAATGTGAATAATCCCATCTTTTTACTGATGAGCTTTTCTCTCTCTGTGTGTGTGTGTGTGTGTGTGTGTGTGTGTGTGTGTAGTTTCTCAACAAGCCCTGGTGTCTCTTCTCTCTCTATTAGTTATCTGAATCCCAAAGTGATGAGAAGTCATGATTTGTTCTATCTAGCTGTTTTGTACTGCTATCCCTGAAGAAATGGGCGTTCTTTTCAGTACAGAATAAACTGTCAAGCACATTTAGATGTTGATCAAATGGAACAATTATAACTCTTATTGTGGGATCCTTAAAAGTCCTCTTGTTGGAAGATAAATAATTTAAATCACCTTGACTATTGTTTGAGAGTCATCTTTCTTCTTTTAAAAGGAAATTTACCTACGAGATTTTAGATCTTAATGGGATTTTTATTAACTTTTGAAAATGCCTCTTAAGTTAAATGAATTAATCAAGTTAAGTATATTCTAATACATACACATAAACTTAACTGTTAGAGGTCATAGTGGTGCAGCATCTATTTGAAGTATTCCTATAACATATTAGGCAGATATTTCCATAATACAAAAAGGTGAAAAGGATTATTCTCAAATAAGAATGTGTCGACGATTCGGCACAAAGCAATTAGATAAGGAAAAGCAGGGCCCCAACAAGATATAATGGGATATTTTTTTTGTATTGACTAGATGGTTAGGGTGACATAAATGTACTAAAAATTGGAGGGTAGAGGATGCCAAATATTAGAGTCACCTAATAGCCATTTTATATTTCTAAGTTTGGTATCAAGCCCAGATATCCAGTTTTTTAAAATGGATGAGATAAACAACAGTAACAACAACAAAGTAACATCTATTATCTCATTTGCAAAAGCTAAACTGGAAAAATCTATGGGAGAAAAGTCACACTGTGCTTACTTGCCTTGCCTAAATGAGTGATGGCAAGAAAACTCTTAGGTCGGTCACTGAAAGAGCAAGCACTAGTCTCACTCAGATTTCTCTTTACTGTGTTCTTTCTCCTCTGGTATTTTTCATTCCTATTTATTCATTACTTATTTGCTGCCTATTTGATTACAAAGTCCTCATAAACTTTTGAGTAGTAATAGACAAATTAAACAATAATTTGTTGGATTATTTTCTCAAATGTATAAACCAGGACATTTCAATTTACTAAATAAGCTGGAGAGTGAATGCAACTCAGAGTATCAGTTTAATAAAGTATCTTAAATTAAGTCCTAGTTAAACACACTTGAAAAAGACCTAAATTAATTTTTTTTTCAGCTTTGCCATCTATTGTTCATTGTTTTCAAAATCAGAAGTCAAAAGTTTTCACTGAATACCTCAGTTTGTACAAGGAATTGTGCCTGATCCCAAGTGCTGGCTTAGAGAGAACGGAACAGACATGCTTCTGCCTCAGTAGGTAGGAAAATGAATAAGTGATTACTTCAAGTAAATAAAGAATTACATGATGATAAGTGTATTGTTTAAAACAAGATGTTCAGTTGGCCATAGGAGTATATAACAGGGTAACCTACCCTAGCCTGGGGGTTCAGGAAAAGTTTCGCTTTGGAAGTAATACTAAGTCATGCAGGAGAGTAGCACTTACGTAGGCAAAGGCAAAGAGAAGAGTGTTCCATGCAGAAGGAAGTGCAGGTAAAGATCTGAGAGGATGAACAGTCCAATAGGTATGAAGAAATGAGAGAAGCTCAGAGAGCTGGCATGGAGAGACAGGGACAGCGTGTCCTGATAAGTGACTGAGAAGCACAAACCACTGTATTATGCAGGCCTTTGTAGATCGTGCTCAGGTTATTGGAAGAGTCCAGGTGAGAGAGGATGAACTATGCCCATGGCAGTGAAAAAAAGAGAGAAATAGCTTGCTGATCAACAGGAGGGGACTGGGCATGGGTGAGAGTGAGAATGTGAGGAATCCAGAGGGGACCAACCTGACTCCAAAGGTCAGTGGATGACGGTGTGAGTATCAAAGACTGGGAAGCAAGAGAAAAATCATGTTTGCAGATGAAGATCAAATATTAATTTTTGGAGTTATTAGTTTATGACGTCTATGAGGCATGTCAAATAAGTTATTGTGTATAGGAATTTGGAGCTTGACCCTCCTGGAGAAATAGATTTGAGAGTCATCAACATCAGTATAATATGTTGGAGAGGGTTTAGTCTAAATTGTTTTGATGAAAATAATCCCATATACAATGGATTAAACAAGATAGAAATCCATATGTTCTTTTTCAGCAGTGCAGAGGAAGGTAATACAGGGCTGGCCAGTTAACTCTATTGATATCAGGACATAGTTTTATGTCTGGACCCATGGTGGCTGGCTGCTCCAGCCTGTGCCATCCTGAATGCATTCCAGCCCAAAGGAAAGGGAAAAGAGGAGTTCACTTCTTCCTCTTAAGGATACTGAAAGTCAGACAAAGTCTCTTACAATCTCCTGACTTAGGCAAGAAAAGTGCACTCTGTATTTAGTAACATGGCATTGTCTAGTGACCTAGTTACAGCAGATTGAAGGGTATTTACTGGGAGCAGAAAGGGCAAACTTTTTTAGAAAATCTATCATGAGAAAACAGAGAGTGGGACAGAAGCTGGAGGGATAAGGGGGGCTCTTTTAAGATAGGAACCTTTTGAAATAATTAAATTATTACAGAATAAATCATAAATGCATACAATTTGAAGACACTGAGAAAAAGGCATAATTGGTGGTGGAGTAATAGTCTCTAGATAAGAAATAAGACAGCAATTCCATCTGCAGAACAGTAGAAAAGGATGAATACAGTTGAAGAAATAACTGGAGGCTTGAAGGCAGAATTTTGACGTAGTTTCATTTGTTGTTTTATATCTATAATAGATGGTAAACTCATCTGCTGAGAGTGACTGAGGAGATGTCACCAGGAGTCAAGATGTTAAGGAGAGAGGAGGGGATTTGAAAACATCACGGAGGGCAGGGCAGTCACGTGCAGACCTGCGCAGGGCAGACTTGGGCAGGGCAGTCGCGTGCAGCAGGTTGTGCCCCACTCCTCTTTAGGGATTACCATGCACACAATTTACCATGAGAACAGTGCTCCCCAGAGTTATAAAGTACGTAAACACGAGACTCAGTGCAGGCTTTCACATTCATAGAGTGTGTCACTGGAAAACTGACTAGAGACCTATGTTACTGTGCAATGTACAGGCCATTAGTGGTTGTCAGCCTGAATTTATGGTGCGTCAGTTTTCCATCATTCATTAGCAATCAAACTGTGTTCCTATTTCCGACACTCTACAATTTGTTAGACTTCTAAAACTTTGTCATTTCATCAGTTACCTTATTTATTTTCAACCTTTTCTTATTCTGTCTCATTTGAAAAGTTGTTCAAGAAGATTCTACTTTTTTTTTGATACTCATTCTTAAGTTTTTCCCATTTTTCTCCATATTTAATTTTTTTATTTTATATATTTACAGTTTAAGCTTTTAAAAGGAAGTAATGCTTTCATATACTTAAGAACTTTTGTACTTTTCTCATGCACTTCCCTTATGTCGGATTTCTTCAGTTTTAAGTGCTGATTTCTTCATAGCTGCCCATTTTCCCTCATTTTATTTGGTTTGTAGAGTTATTTTTTGTTTGTCTTAGGTATTAAATCTTCCAAAATCATCTCACTTTAAAATTTTTAGTGTAATAAATTGGAAGTGGCAAATAGGTTGTATCAGGAGGGGCCAGTTCTGATTAATGATGGCTGCTATGAACAAAAAGTTGACAAATGTGGCACATGTGACCTGTATCTCATTATCCTTCTTCCTAACATTGTTTATTATAAACAAACAAATGAACACATACAACAACAACTAACCTGAGGGTTTGGTCCTTTGGAATGTAATCCTGAGTTTCATTTCTATCTAGAGACACTGAGGTGACTTGAGCAGAACAGAAGTTCTGTGTAGTGTTTGAAGTCTAAGAAACGGAAACCAGGAATTTTCAAGTGTATAACTCTATTGCTCACTTTATTCTTGCATCACAGTGGTTGTCCCTTATAAGAGCTTGACGGGCAGTATCAAGACTTGCTAGCTCTCAAAAAATCAATTCAGGTATCTGAGTTTAATACACTGTATGAACTCTCCGTGACTGATCTGTGACTATTCTTCTAGAAAGGCAATGTCCTTGTAGGAAGTCTGGACTGATTACTAAAAATATGTGACATTTTATTATCTCCTTTTCCCATATCTCAACAATAAAAGGGAATGGTAGAAATGCATGGGGCAGAGAAATGTAGGTGGCTACAGGTTTGATCTTTAAACTTTGAATCAAAATGCCAAGGACTCACAATGTAAATAATGCAAAATGTAAATGAGTCTTTCAGGCTCTATGTTGTCATGTATTTAGCTATGTAAAAAAAGGCTGGTCCTAAACATGGTTTAATGAGGCTTAGACAGTGGTTCTAAATATGGTCTTACAAAGAATTTCTTTTGGTCAAACCATTTCCTAGGATAAACAGATTAACTCCAGATTAGATTTTGATGTAGATAGAGTAAATCTTATGATACATGAGAAAGTCCTGGATCTGTCTATAGGCAGTCCTGATATCCATCTATATGCAGTGATAAAAAAGTTCCACATCTGAAGTAAAATCACAATGACTTTCTTAATTTTCAACATTAAATATCAACTATGATAACAGCATGGCTGGTATTTAGAATATATAGGCTTTTTGTCATTCAATAAATAATAAAGAATAAATCAACTTCAGACATCATTCTCATATCAGTTAATAATTAGCTACTCTTAGTAATCTGGCTGAAATAATTGCACAGCACCCACCCAACAAAAAATCTAAGACATTGGTTTGCAAATTGCACCCTATGGAGCAAGAGGGTTTCTCCAGAGTTTTCAAGTTAAGCTTAAGAAGCTTCCTGAGTGGATGAGGAACCACTGTTAACCTCCATCCTCTGCAAGAAAAGGAGGTCTGCTTTGATATCTTTGAAGTATGAACCCCTGTACAAGCATTCATTTGGAGAACATATTTCTCAAACAAAAAAGAGGTTTGCAAATCACTGTTGTAAGGATTATGGAACCATCCTTTCCTACGGATACTTTAAACTCTATTCCTGAATCACGTTGGATAAATATCAACATAGGGACATTCTTTTAGCATAGATAGATCTATCTATATCTATACATATCTCTATAGCTATCTATCTATCTATATATGTATCTATCCACCTTCCCAAATGCTCATTCCTGGCTTCAGGGTTGGGTCTTAATTACTGCTGACAAAAGTAATCCCATTTGCCTTGCCACTGTTGTTGACTTAGTGATGGGCATATGACTCTCTTTCTATGGAATGAGATGAAAACAGGGCTTTATTAGGGTTTCTGGAAAGGGAAGTTGATAGCTCTTCTGGATGTTGATGACAACCCAATTCTGGATTGTCAAAAAGAAAGCATCTCATCCCAATTCCAACTGGAAGATGTCCTTGCAACATAAGGACTAGATTTAGAATGGAGTCCCCATGATGGGTGATTAAATCAAAAGGTGGAATGAAAAGCATGGGCTGTTCAAAAAGAGAGGAAAGAGGTCAGTATAATGTCAGTCAATAGCTCTTTTTCCATTGCGGAGCACAGGCTCTGGAAGCGCAGGCTCAGCGGCCATGGGTCACGGGCCCAGCTGCTCCGCGGCATGTGGGATCTTCCCGGACTGGGGCACGAACCCGTGTCCCCTGCATCAGCAGGCGGACTCTCAACCACTGCGCCACCAGGGAAGCCCCAGTCAATAGCTCTTGATCAACATAATAAGGATCGAAACTCAAGTTTAGGTAGCAGGTGAAGGATTAAGTTTTTTGCAAAGATAGGAATTGTCTACAGAAAAATTACCCTCAATTTTCCCATTTTTAAGAGTATAATGGAGCAGAAAGGGCCTAGATTTGGAGTTAGAAAGTGATTTCTTGTGTCTATTCTGACTCCAACCAGCTGGAAAATTTGTGCTGATGAATTATTCTAGGTTTCTCTTTTGTTTTTCCTTTGTAATGAAGGGACATTTTCTAGATAATTTCTAAGCTTTAAAAGTCTAATTCAAAGACAAATGGCAAGTGAATTCAGCCTGGTGCTGCAAGTAGAGCTTTATTGTTTTCAGAGAGCCCAGGATACAGGTCTGTGTTTGCATTTATTCTTTTTTTTTTTTCCCACTCCTCCGCTTTTTTTTTTTTTTTTACTTCATGACAATTTTCATAAAATAACAGTTCTTTCCATTTATTTCCTGGTTGCTGAGGTGGGTGGGTCTTCCTTCTGGCTGGTTTGCTAGCCTGTGTTCTGAACTCCACAGGGCTGAAAACAGAGCATGGTGAGTCTGAAGGCACTCTCTGGGATCTAGGCACATAAAAGCTCATCCTCTCCTCAAAAAAAAAAAAAAAAGCTCATCCTCTGTTCACTAACATCTGTAGCACCAGAATGAGTTGGTGTCAGTCAAAAATGCAGAGAGGGCTTCCCTGGTGGTGCAGTGGTTGAGAGTCCGCCTACCGATGCAGGGGACACGGGTTCGTGCCCCAGTCCGGGGAGATCCCACATGCCGCGGAGCGGCTGGACCCGTGAGCCGTGGCCACTGGGCCTGCGCGTCTGGAGCCTGTGCTCCGCAACGGGAGAGGCCACAACAGTGAGAGGCCCGCGTACCGAAAAAAAAAAAAAAAAAAAAAAAAAAATTGCAGAGAGAAGCTGGCTGTGGAGGAATTGTGTAGTCCCTGCCTCGTTTTGTTTTTTTCCCAGAATGAGTCCCAGTGGAACCTGTTAACACCTCTGCTAGGCCAAAGGCTTCCATAATTACCTGGAAATATGGAACTGCATTGCATTTTCTTTAGAGTCATGATTTTATAACGTGAATTTATTGTATGCCACTCTTCAATCCAGAAATGGAGGACTCATGCTCTGAGTTCCTAATAAAGTAAAATCTGTTAACTCATTATTTTTTAGTTTTTGCAGATAGAGATTAGCAATTTTCATTATAATAATTTTTTAGAAGATTAAACAAAACCAAAGCAACAGATTGCAGGATTTATGGAAAAATAGATATTTACTGGGAAACATAATGAGAGACTTTAGGAACAGAAAATTGCTCTGAAGCAAATAACATAGACAAATGGAGATGGTAAGTTAGGAAAACAACTGAAATAAATTGAACTGTATTTCTATAGTTTAAAGGTATCAAATGAATATCTTAACAGAAAATGTAAATAAAATGAAATAAGTTCTTAACTCCAATAAAACCAATCAAGCAAAATAACTTGAAGAGCTCACTAAAAAGTTAAAAATATAAGCACATAATTTCTGGGGCAAAACCTTACTCTCTTCCTAGAAAAACTCATAGTTACTTGATTTCTATCATCTTATCTACTTCTCTTTGAGAGTAAGCATATTAAAAATATTCTATGATCTATAGTTCAGAAGTTTAAAGATCACGTTCGCACATGAGTTAATGTGTAATCTGGGCTGAGTTTTCAGTGTTAAGTTCAAGGAGAACTTTTTTCTTTCTTATTTTTCTTCTTATCAACCATAGTTTTACACCTAATTTATCACTAAATAATCCAAGCCCCCAGGTAAAAAAAATACAGATGACTCATAAGATAGAAGATACTGCTCTAACTTTAGCTGATTATCTTCCCTGACCTATAAAGTCTACATTATTCTTAAGGCCTTATTGATACCATTGTGGTCAAGAGTTTGGGTGCCAGAGTTTCAACCAGTCATGTCCCTAAGCTACACTAACATTCTTTTAGGAGGCCACAATGCAAGACAGGAAACAGAATATCAATGACTTACTGTAATTCACCCTTTTGATGGCAAAGAATTCCAGAGTACCTGTTTTGCTGACCCTGAGGGTGAAGGACAGCATAGAGGGAGCATCTGGAAGAGTGAACATACTGACTAAAACTTCAGCATCTCATTGAAAAGAGTCACGTTTGGCAGTTTGGTTTTTCCACAGGATAAAACTGGAGTGATTCCTCCTTTCCTATTTTAGAATTTCCATACCACTATCTAGAAGCCGTTCTTCACATCACACAGCTTCCTGGAACTGAAAAAATAATATGCATATTAGCCTTTGCTAGTGAGAAATGAGGGAATAGAAGATAAAGAAAGATTGTGGAAGAAAATGTAAAGTACCAATTGGCAAAATGTAGTGAGTAATTAAAAGCAGAGAATCCAGGAACAAGAGAAAGTAACAGTGATGCTGGATCTAAGGGACTTAGAAGGTGTGGGTGACAGTGAAGTGGAAATTGAGAAGAAAGCTGGCTTTACAGGAATATGAAAATATTGAAAGAGCAATGCTCCAATTTAAGGAAGAACAAAGCAGTGCTGAGCTAAACTGCCTGATATTTCTTTTTCAGAATAAAGAGTTATTCAAACAAATTTGCAGGGGTAGATCTCTTTTATGTCTTTAGCTAATTATTAGATTGTTTTATGTAGTTAGACTTAGTTGGGTCAGTTCTCACAGTCAGCATTGAGGTGACAGTGGCCAAACTGGGTGAACCATGCATGACTGTCTTGGTCTGATTTGGGTAAATATGACCTAAGAATTAAAAATGAAGGCTCAAAAAAAAAAATAATAAGAAGGCAAGAAGTAGGGCAGAGGGAATTAGAAATATTATCCTCAGCCTGAATGCAACATTTGCTGTTTATTTTTTCTTTGTACTGTCTGTTGAAGGGTTACTGAATATTTTCCCCTTTTCCATGTGACAGAATTCATTTTCTATTTTTGTTCCCTTGGTAATCTGTTGAGAAATTATGCTTTTTGACATTTTTCAGTTATAATGATTTCTGAAACTGGGCACATCACTGTGGGCAATCTGGAAGCTACACCATTGGGGATATTACAGGAGATACTGTCTCGTTAGGCTTTTAAGCCAGAGTAACTAGCACATCTACCTCAAGTGACTCACATTCCCTTCCACCTGGGCTATCACCTGGAGACAAAAAGGAATAGCTTGTGAATGAACTGCTGAAGACCGCTGGGAAGACAACTCCTGTGCAAAGGAAATGGCTGATGGGGTTATCTGGGAGATATGGTTCTTGCCCTAAGCTCTCTGACAGCTGCAAGAGTGACCAGTTGAAACAAAGAAGTCCTCCTAGTGAGCACTGAGGAATCAAAGTAGGGGAATTTTTTTTTCCATTTTGCCCCCCTCCTGCTCCTTCAATGAAGAACACTTCTCTTTTCAGTTTTACTGCTATTATTTATTGGTGGTATCATCTTAAAGGACTATCTCAACGTGTCTAATTAGTCAGAGGAAACTTATTTTTTCACTGCATTTGTTACCACATTGGATATAAAAATTTTTCTTAGCATCTAAAAGTTGTCAAAATTATAAAGAGACATTGATTCAACAATTGAATTATTTGCGCTTTAGTGCATAAGGTTCAATTAATCACATGCTTCATTTACTGGCAAACCAACATCAAAGGCCATACAAAGTCATTTTCTTGTTTTGTTATTTGTTCCTTAATGCCCATCCTTACTTCAATTCCCAGTGCCGTCATAATGTCCTCTATAATTGCTTCAAAATATGTAGATGTATATGTGTGTGTGCATGTGAACACATGTGGAGAGAAAGAGAAAGGGGATGGAGGGAGAGAAGGATGTTTATGGACGTGTTACTAATCTATATAAATTTATAGGCCTCATAACCAATTATAGCAGAAGTACAAGTTTTCTAGAAATTAATTAAACAAGAAATGGCCAAGACCATTTTGAAACATAATTTTAATATAAAAATAGTACTTTGGGTATATGCAGAACAATACTGTGTTCGTGCATGGGATTTTTAACATAAAAAAGTTATCAATTTTTTCAAATTAAGTCCAGAAGATGATACAATTCCAATAAAAATTGCACTAGAAGTTCCAGCTTATGGAATGACAGAGTAAGTTCTTTATGAGAAATTTTGAGTTATAAGTATATTCATTAGCATTTAATTTTTTATTGCAAATCCACAGACTTAGATTTATCACCTTTGTTACCATTATCTTGCCACATAATTTTAATAAAACTAATGTACACATTATGAGTTGAATTGTGTCTCCCCTAAAAAGATATGTTGGAGTCCTAATTCCTAGTAGTTCAGAATGTTACCTTATATGGAAATAGATTTTTTTCCAGTTTTACTGAGATATAATTGACATGTAACATTGTATACATTTAAGGTGAATCACCTTTTTACTCTGCTTCTGTAATTTCGATGTTTTTACGGTGGTAATCAAGTTAAAATGAGGTCATTAGGGTGGGCTCCAATTCAATATGACTGATGTCCTTATAAAAAGGAAAAATTTGAACACAGAGACAGACACGCACAGGGGAAGACAATGGGAGGACACAGTGACAACACGGATGTGAAGATGGAGGATTGGAGTGATGCATCTACAAGCCAAAGGGTGCCAATAATTACTGGCAAACCACTAGAAGCTACAAAGAGGCAGAAAAGGATTCCCTACAGGTTTCAGAGGGGACATGGCCCTGCCTGCCGACACCTTGATTTCAGACTTCTAGTCTCCAGAACTATGACAATACATTTCTGTTGTTTTAAGCCACCCAGTGTTTGGTACTTTATTAAATCGGTTCTAGGAAACAAAAGTAGTACATGATAAAATTTATTATATAATGTATATATGCCAAAATTAATTACAAATAAGCTCTATTTAGGTTTTCCATAAATGTACTAATTTATATTGTTTAGTAAATTGAATAATTTGACCGAACATAGCGACCAACAGTTTTGTGTTGTGTTGATAGTCTCAGAGCTGATACTGAAGGAAGTAAAAAGAAACTTACTCTTCAGGTCAAATTTGACATTCTAATTATTCTTTTCACATGTGACCCTCATAAAAGAGTTAATTGTCAAATTGATTAAAATATATGTGGTAATGAATACATATAAGTATATATAAAATATTGGTTGTCTTTAACCAGGAATTAGCCAATTCAATATTATAATATAAAAATAATATTATTATATAGATGTGCGACTCTTCCTTTCACTTGAACACTTAGAGGCCATTGTATGGTTCTTAATTGGCCCAATTTCAATGTTGTTGTGTCTCAAGGAATGAGAAGGCCTGAGGAGAAGAAAGATTGGGGAGTGGCTGGTCGGTGGAGCAGTCAGAACCCACACAACATTTATCGATTAAGTTCACCATTTTGTATGGACATGGTTCTTGGCACCCCAAAACAATTACGATAGTAACATAAAGGATTACTAATCACAGATTACTGTAACAAATATAATAATAAGGAAGAAGTTTGAAATACTGCAAGAATTACCAAAATGTGACTGAGACATGAAGTGAGCAATGCTGTTGGAAAAATGGCACCGATAGACTTGGCTTGAGGCAGAGTTGCCACAGACCTTCAGTTTGTAAAAAACACAGTATCTACAAAGTGCAATAAAGCAAAGGGCAATAAAAGGAGGCCTGCCTGTATTAGTTAACATCAAATCTGGCTCCTTCTCTTGTCGCACTTCTCTCACTTTAAATCAAAAGCTAAAAATGATTTAGCCTAGTGAGGAAGGTGTGTCAAAAGCTGAGACTGGCTGAAAGCTAGGCCTCTATCACCAATTAGCCAACTTGTGACTGTGAAGAAAAGGTTCTTGAAGGAAATTAAAAGTCCTATTCTGGAGAACTCATGAATAAGAAAGCAAAACAGCCTCATTTCTGATATGGACAGAGTTTTATTGGTCTGGATAGAAGATCAAACCAGCCACATTTGCTTAAGCCAACACCTAATCTAGAGCAAGGCCCTAACTCTCTTCAATTCTATATCTCATGCCTGCTAACATAACGTTCATGCTCCAGCTCATGGATCAAGGAATAATTTAGACTTTCAAATCTTATTCTTTAAGAAATTCATTTTGTAAGACTATAGCTGCCACAGATAGTGATTCGTCTGATGGATCTGGGCAAGATAAATTGAAAACGTTTTGGAAAGGATTTACCATTCTAGATGCCATTAAGAACCTTTGTGATTTAAGGGAAGAGGTCAAAATATCGACATTAACAGGAGTTTGGAAGAAGTTGATTCCAACCTTCATGGATGACTTTGGGGGGTTCCAGACTTCAGTGGAAGAAGTAACTGTAGATATGGTGGAAATAGCAAGAGAACTAGAACTGGAAGTGGAACCTGAAGATGGGACTGAATTGCTATGATCTCATGATAAAACATTAACTAATGAGGAGTTGCTTCTTATGGATGAGCAAACAAAGTGGTTTTTTGAGATGAAATCTACTCCTCGTGAAGATGCTGTGAAGATTGTGGAAATGACATCAAAGGATTTTGAATGAAGCAGCAGCAAGTTTCGAGAGGATTGACTCCAATTTTGAAAGAAGTTGTGAAAGTAAAGTGTCATCAAAATCATCGCACGCTACTGAGAAATCACTCACATTCGTGAAAGGAAGAGCCAGTCAATGTGGCAAACTTCATTGTTGTCCCATTTTAGGAAATGGCCACAGCCACCTCAACCTTCAGCAACCACCACCTGATCAGTCAGCAGCCATCAACATTGAGGCACGACTCTCCACCAGCAAAAAGATTATGTCTCACTGAAGGCTCAGATGATGGTTAGCACTTTTTAGCAATAAGGTATTTATAAATTAAGGTATATATCTTGCTTTTTAAAACATAATGCTATTGCACACTTAATAGACTACAGTATAGTGTAAACATAACACTTATATGCACTGGGAAACCAAAAAATTCATGTGACTCACTTTGTTGCAATATTCTCAAACTTTAATGCACTGGTCTGGAACCAAGCCCACAATATCTCCAAGGAAGGCCTGTATTAAACTGGACAAAGATTTTTAATATCTGACAAAAAGTTCTAATACCCACAAATGAATGGATAGCTATAGATTCTGTCTAGGACATTGTTCAAAGATGGGGAAGGAAAACCAACAGAACTGGTTTCTAGGGGGATATTTTTAGTTTTAAAAATATTACATATATACTTATATATAATACATATTTTAAAATATGGGGACTTCCCTGGTGGTGCAGTGGTTAAGAATCCACCTGCCAATCCACCTGATCCCTTGTCCGGGAAGATCCCACATGCCGCGGAGCAACTAAGCCCGTGCACCACAACTACTAAGCTTGTGCTCTAGAGCCCACGAGCCACAACTACTGAGCTCGCACGCCACAACTACTGAAGCCTACGCGCCTACAGCCCATGCTCCACAACAAGAGAAGCCACCGCAATGAGAAGCCTGCGAATCGCAACGAAGAGTAGCTCCTGCTCGCCACAACTAGAGAAAGCCTGTGTGTAGCAACGAAGACCCAATGCAGCCAAAAATTTAAAAAATTAAAAATAACATTAAAAAAAGTTTATAAAAAAATAAAATATGTATTTTTTTCCTTTCATGAATGACTACTTTAAAAGGTAAAATGGAGTAACTGGAGAATGCCAAATTAGAATAGGATCACCCAAAAGTAAATCATCCACAAAATCACTGATTAGGTTAATTGTTTCTTTCAACATTAGTAGAATAGTTTAGATAATTTAGGGACACAGAATAGCCTTTATCTACTATATAGTAGGGTAACATGCTATCAATTCCATACAAGTACTTTGGTTGGACCCATGGTATCTTTACCATGAAGCTAAGTTTTTGCATATTGCTAAACTAAAACAGTTTTAGTAACCCATTAAACCTATCAAATTTCATTATTTATGCTAACTTTGGACTCTGTGTTCATATCTAAGAATATGAAAATGTTGAAGATAAAGTATAAAATTTATCATAGCTATATATAATTAAAATAAAAAATAAAGTATACATGTAAACTCAAATTGTCTTTGCAGTTTTGAGATTAACTTGTTTATTTGCTAGTGGCACCTTCAGAAAGGTGTCTTTTGCTTCCTTGAGAGTGAAGTTCTTTAGTCCTTTCTGTTTGTAGTGTACCAAAGGATGTCTGGTGTTCCCTTTAGTCTACCTCAGATCAAGAACTCCCAGTGATGGAGAAACAGGTACTTTTTTTTTTTTTTTTCTGCTAACTGTTGTTATGCCTGCCTGGGGGGAAAACCAAACCAAACCAAACCAAACCAGCCAACCAATAATAAATAACTGTCCTCTATGGAGCTTAAGAAGTCCTTTTACTGAAGGGTGCTATACATATCCCCAAACAGCTCAGAATAAAACTTGGACTTGTCCCTTTTTCTAACCTATTGTGAAAGGGGTTGTGCAGGGGTAAGCAGCACTAGGAAAATTAATCTCCCAGGATGTCTGTCTATTCAAGAACAAAGAAATCCCTTTGGAGAAAAAATCAGCCTAAAATAAAAGAGCAAAGAAGTATAAGTTTGGTTTAAAGACATTGCATCAGTATCAGAAGCAAACTGATCTGAGGTAAAGCTGTAGGCTCTCATTAGATTATTCTGTGCCCCACATCCATGAACTTATGTCTTAACTCCAGGGAGACAAAGTTGCAATGAAAGAAAAAAACTCTAGAGTCAGTTGCTTTATATTTTACATAAGACATTGAAAGCACTACTTAGGTCTTTGAAACAGAAGAGCAATGTTTGAGCTGCAGGTGCAGTGCATAATGTCCATTCAGACCAACCTCCATTTAGGATAGAAAATAGACATCAGATATTGGTGCCTTCAACATGAATGGTCATGCCTTTGGTGCCAGTCTTGATAGCTTTGGCAGTAGACACCATGTGAAAATAGAGCAGGAGTGTGAAAAACCACAGACACAGCAGGGGACAACCAAGATCAAAATTTGGTGAGCAAACAAGAGACACTATCCTAAAGAAAATGAAAACTATCAGGCAGGAACTTAGGGGAGTTGAAATTCTTGCAAAGAGGGGAGAATCCAAAGGGAAATTTTTTAAGATGTTAATATGATTCTATTACTACCCCAAGGTTAGTGTCATTTAAATACAATGAAGCAGCTGACTAGATAAAATTATCTATTGAAAATTTAGAAAATACAGGGAAGGAAAAAGCCATCTATTATCCTACAGGTAGACTCTTTGGATGCTTTCATGGAGAAAATAGATTTGCATTAAGGGAGACATCAGAACCATGCGGTTGCTACTAAATATATGTTTAAAGGTGACCCATAGGAGGATACATTTCTGACCAGAAAGTCTTATGCACACTACTTTTTTTCTCATGTGAACTGCAAATCTAAAGAGGAACCTAAAAGAAAGGAAAAAGAATCAAAATAAAAATAGATAAAAATTATAAATTATAATTATAAGTTATAGAGACAGGATGTTAATGTTTTGCTGATATTTTCAACCAACACTTTAGGAAGTGTTTAAATTTTAAGTACCAGAATCAGTTGTTTACAATTCAAGGGTAGTTAATTAGCATTTGAAAGACTTTAATCAAAGGCCCACACTTCAACCATCCCTTCAGCAAGCCATTCAATTAGTGTTATCTAAATCTGCACTAGAGAAATTGTTACTTAACATAAGAAATGGTAAAAATAAATTTTGACTTGCAAAACGAATGTTGAACAAGATACGTGATTGCTTAAAAATAATGCACAGGTGGGTGGGGGAGGGGCAAGATAAAGGACGGGATTAAGATCTACAAACTACTAGCTATAGCATATTACACAAGGATGGAATGTACAGCACAGGGAATATAACCAATATTTTATAATAACTTTAAATGAAGTATAATCTATGAAACTATCAAATCATTATGTTGTACACCTGTAAATCAACTATGCTTCAATTGAAAAAAAAAAGAATGAAGAAAAAAAATGCACAGGCATCCATTACCAGTGTATCAAAATCTAGGAAGTTCAGCAAGTGAACAGCTTTGGAGTAGCACCCTAGTTCTAGCACTTCATGAAGACTTGTTCCCTTCACTTTTTTTTTTTAAATCTTTATTGGAGTATAATTGCTTTACAATGGTGTGTTAGTTCCTGCTTTATAACAAAGTGAATCAGCTATACATATACATATATCCCCATATCCCCTCCCTCTTGTGTCTCCCTCCCACCCTCCCTATCCCACCCCTCTAGGTGGTCACAAAGCACCCAGCTGATCTCCCTGTGCTACGCAGCTGCTTCCCACTAGCTATCTATTTTACATTTGGTACTGTATATATGTCCATGCCACTCTCTCACTTCGGCCCAGCTTACCCTTCCCCCTCCCTCTGTCCTCAAGTCCATTCTCTATGTCTGCATCTTTATTCCTGTCCTTCCCCTAGGTTCTTCAGAACAATTTTTTTTTGTTCGTTTTAGATTCCATATATATATATATATATATGCTTCAGCATACCGTATTTGTTTTTCTCATTCTGACTTAATTCACTCTGTAGGACAAACTCTAGGTCTATCCACTTCACTACAAATAACTCAATTTGTTTCTTTTTATGGCTGAGTAATATACCATTGTATATGTGTGTCACATCTTTATCCATTCATCTGTCAGTGGACACTTAGGTTGCTTCCATGTCCTGGCTATTGTAAATAGTGCTGCAGTGAACATTCTGGTACATGATGCTTTTTGAATTATGGTTTTCTCAGGGTATATGCTCAGTAGTGGGATTGCTGTGTCATATAGTAGTTCTATTTTTAGCTTTTTAAGGAACTTCCATACTGTTCTCTATAGTGGCTGTATCAATTTACATTCCCACCAACAGTGCAAGAGGGTACTCTTTCCTCCACATTTTCTCCAGCATTTATTGTTCGTAGATTTTTTGGTGACGACCATTCTGACTGGTGTGAGGTGATACCTCATTGTAATTTTGATCTGCATTTCTCTAATGATTAGTGATGTTGAGCAACCTTTCATGTGTTTGTTGGCAATCTGTATATCTTCTTTGGAGAAATGTCTATTTAGGTCTTCTGCCCATTGTTGGATTGGGTTGTTTGTTTTTTGATATTGAGCTGCTTGAGCTGCTTCTATATTTTGGAGATTAATCCCTTGTCAGTTGCTTCATTTGCAAATATTTTCTCCCATTCTGAGGGTTGTCTTTTCGTCTTGTTTATGGTTTCCTTTACTGTGCAAAAGCTTTTAAGATTCATTAGTTCCCATTTGTTTATTTTTGTTTTTATTTCCATTTCTCTAGGAGTTGGGTCAAAAAGGATCTTGCTGTGATGTATGTCATAGAGTTTTCTGCCTATATTTTCCTCTAAGAGTTTATAGTGTCTGGCCTTACATTTAAGTCTATAATCCATTTGGAGTTTATTTTTGTGTATGGAGTTAGGGAGTGTTCTAATTTCATTCTTTTAAATGTAGCTGTCCAGTTTTCCCAGTACCACTTATTGAAGAGGCTGTCTTTTCTCCATTGTATATTTTTGCCTCCTTTATCAAAGATAAGGTAACCATATGTGCGTGGGTTTATCTCTGGGCTTTCTATCCTGTTCCAATGATCTATACTTCTGTTTTTGTGCCAGTACCATACTGTCTTGATTACTGTAGCTTTGTAGTAGAGTCTGAAGTCAGGGAGCCTGATTCCTCCAGCTTCATTTTTCTTTCTCAAGATTGTTTTGGCTATTCGGGGCCTTTTGTGTTTCCATACAAATTTTAAGATTTTTTTATTCTAGTTCCATAAAAAATGCCATTGGTAATTTGATAGGGATTGCATTGAATCTGTAATTCTTCTAGGTCTCTGTTAAATATTTCTTGCTTCTTCTCGATCTTTGCCTCCATTCTTTTTCCGAGGTCCTGGATCATCTTCACTAACATTATTCTGAATTCTTTTTCTGGAAAGTTGCCTATCTCCACTTCATTTAGTTATCTTTCTGGGGTTTTACCTTGTTCCTTCATCTGGTACATAGCTCTCTGCCTTTTCATCTTGTCTATCATTCCGTGAATGTGGTTTTTGTTTCACAGGCTGCAGGACTGTAGTTCTTCTTGCTTCTGCTGTCTGCCCTCTGGTGGATGAGGCTATCTAAGAGGCTTGTGCAAGTTTCCTGATCGGAGGGACTGGTGGTGCGTAGAGGTGACTGTTGCTCTGGTGGGCAGAGCTCAGTAAAACTTTAATCTGCTTGACTGCTGATGGGTGGGGCTCGGTTCCCTCCCTGTTGGTTTTTTGGCCTTAGCCAACCCAACACTGGACACTACCTGGTCTCTTCGGTGGGGCTAATGGCGGACTCTGGGAGGGCTCACTCCAAGGAGTACTTCCCAGAACTTCTGCTGCCAGTGTCCTTGTCCCCACGGTGAGCCACAGTCACCCCCTGCCTCTGCAGGGGACCCTCCAACACTAGCAGGTAGGTCTGGTTCAGTCTCCCCTGGGTTCACTGCTCCTTCCCCTGGGTCCCGATGCACACACTACTTTGTGTGTGCCCTCCAAGAGTGGAGTCTCTGTTTCCCCCAGTCCTGTCAAAGTCCTGCAATCAAATCCCACTAGTCTTCAAAGTCTGATTCTCTAGGAATTCCTCCTCCCGTTGCCGGACACCCAGGTTGGGAAGCCTGACGTAGGGCTCAGTACCTTCACTCCAGTGGGTGGACTTCTGTGGTATAAGTGTTCTCCAGACTGTGAATCACCCACCCAGCAGTTATGGGATTTGATTTTGCTGTGATTGTGCCCCTCCTACCATGTCATTGTGGCTTCTCCTTTGTCTTTGGACGTGGGGTATCTTTTTTGGTGAGTTCAGTGTCTTCCTGTTGATGATTGTCCAGCAATGAGTTGTGATTCTGGTGTTCTCACAAGAGGGAGTGAGAGCACGTCCTTTTATTCCGCCATCTTGGTTCAGGGCCCATTTAAGGTAATTATTGATATATATGTTCCTATTACCATTTTCTTAATTTTTCTGTTTGTTATTGTAGGTCTTTTCCTTCTCTTGTGTTTCCTGCCTAGAGAAGTTCCTTTAGCATTTGTTGTAAAGCTGGTCTGGTGGTGCTGAATTCTCTAGCTTTTGCTTGTCTGTAAAGGTTTTTATTTTCTCCATCAAATGTGAATGAGATCCTTGCCGGATAGACTAATCTTGGTTGTAGGTTTTTTCCCTTCACCATTTTAAATATGTCCTGCCACTCCCTTCTGTCTTGCAGAGTTTCTGCTGAAAGATCAGCTGTTAACCTTATGGAGATTCCCTGTATGTTATTTGTTGCTTTTCCCTTGCTGCTTTTAGTATTTTTTCTTTGTATTTAATTTTTGATAGTTTGATTAATATGTGTCTTGGCGTGTTTCTCCTTGGATTTATCCTGTATGGGACTCTCTGTGCTTCCTGGACTTGATTATATCTTTTTCCATATTAGGGAAGTTTTCAACTATAATCTCTTCAAATATTTTCTCAGTCCCTTTCTTTTTCTCTTCTTCTTCTGGGATCCCTATAATTCGAATGTTGGTGCATTTAATGTTGTCCCAGAGGTCTCTGAAACTGTCCTCAGTTCTTTTCATTCTTTTTATTTTATTCTGCTCTGCAGTAGTTATTTCCACTATTTTATCTTCCAGGTCACTTATCTGTTCTTGTGCCTCAGTTATTCTGCTATTGATTCCTTCTAGAGAATTTTTAATTTCATTTATTGTGTTGTTCATCATCATCTTTGCTCTTTAGTTCTTCTAGGTCCTTGTTAAACATTTCTTGTATTTTCTCCATTCTTTTCCAAGATTTTAGATCATCTTTACTATCATTACTCTGAATTCTTTTCCAGGTAGACTGCCTATTTCCTTTTCATTTGTTGTCTGGTGGCTTTTTACTTTGTCCCTTCATCTGCTGCCTATTTCTCTGTCTTCTCATTTTGCTTAATTACTGTGTTTGGGGTCTCCTTTTCTCAGGCTGCAGGTTCATAGTTCCCGTTTCTTTTGGTGTCTGCCCCCAGTGGGTAAGGTTTGTTCAGTGGGTTGTGTAGGCTTCCTGGTGGAGGGTTCTGGTGTCTGTGTTCTGGTGGATGAGGCTGGATCTTGTCTTTCTCGTGGGCAGGACTGCGTCTGGTGGTGTGTTTTGTGGGGTCTGTGAACTTAGTATGATTTTAGGTAGGCTCTCTTGTAATGGGTGGGGTTGTGTTCCTGTTTTGCTATTTGTTTGGCATGCCGTGTCCAGCAATGGAGCTTGTGGGTCATTGAGTGGGGCTGGTTCTTAGCGTTGAGATTGAGATCTCTGGGAGAGCTCTCGCCAATTGATATTACATGGGGCCAGGAGGTCTCTGGTGGTCCAGTGCCCTGAACTTGGCTCTCCCACCTCAGAGGCTCAGGCCTGACACTTGGCTTGAGCACCAAGACCCTGTCAGCCACATGGCTCCACTTGGTACGAGGGATGCTTGCCAGTGAATTAAGGTGTGAAAAAGACACAAGGTATAAATACCAACGGTGTTGCATGCGGTGCCAACTCTCTGGTTCCACCTGTTCCCTTCAGTTCGGCTAGAGGGTTTTCTCTTGATTCACCCAGAAAGGATCATATTAGGTGATAATATTTGCCAGCAAATATTTGTTGAATTTGCCTCAGTTGAACTTTTTATCCAGATGCTAGTTAGAGTGCCTAAGAGGATTGAAGGCTGAAACTTTATCTAGGTTACATTAACATGGCTTTAACTATTTTTGCACCCTTTTATAACCATGTTATAAAAACTTCAGTCTGAGACTTACTGTTATGGTAACATACCAGCTGGTAGTGAGGTTCTAGGAGAGGAGACATATAGAGCACACCAGCTTCAAATTGTTTTCAGCTGCCAAATTGCCTTGGTTAATTTGTAACAACAGTAATTTTCATCCTTGGAAGCTCTAAACAATACTGATGCCTGGGACACTCCCAAGAGATTCTGATTAATTGGTCTGGTGTGTGGTCTAAGCAATGGAAGTTTTGAAAAGTCCCTGGCAATTTTATTGGGCAGTCAAAATTGAGAACCACTGTCATGTTGCTTTCTCCACAGCAGTTTTCCTATAATATTTTCTCTTTGTGCAAGTCCTGGTCTCTCTCCATTTTTCAATATTTAAGTAAACTTTCACCTATTTATTAGGGAATTGAGAATATCCTCTGAGAGTTTTTTTTTTTTTTTTTTTGCAGTACACGGGCCTCCCACTGACACGGCCTCTCCCGTTGCAGAGCACAGTCTCCGGACATGCAGGCTCAGCAGCCATGGCCCATGGGCCTAACCACTCCACGGCACGTGGGGTCCCCCAGGACTGGGGCACGAACCCATGTCCCTTGCACTGGCAGGCGGACTCCCAACCACTGCGCCACCAGGGAAGCCCTCTCTGAGAGTACTTTAGCTTACTGTTTTTCCTTCTTCAAGTTTCTCTGTCTTCACCCATCTATTGTATATACCTGTCTATGTAAATTAGAATGTCTCTTCATTGCTAGTATATACACTTATTGCTGTTCTCTTGAATCCATCTTCTCCTACATTTTCTAGCACAGTGTTCCTTAAAGTTTGGTTCCCAGACTACCAAGCATCAGTATCACTTGATAGGTTTTTAGAAATATAGAATCACATACACCATCTCAGACCTGCTGAATCAGATCTGTATTTTAAACATGATATCCAGGTCATTTGTATGCACTTAAAGTTTGATATTCATTTTTCTAGGGCAGTACTCCACTAAGTATCTGTTAGTTGCATCTCTATTCTCTCTTGGCTGACTCTCTTTGACTAAAAAATAAAAATCAAATAAATATTCTCATCCTGAGATAGTATTCTCAGTACCTTCCTCCCCCTGAAACAAAACATCTTCCCTCAGTCCTCCTAAAACCTCAAATCACAGTTCTCAACAGTGCATTTATACATTCATTTACTGACTTATTCATTTTGAAACATTCATTCATTAGTAATTATTGATTGTGCCAGGCACTGTTAATGCACTGGAAATACAATGGAGAGCAGAATAGGCACGGGATTTGCTTTCAAGAATATTAGGGATTGGGCTTCCCTGGTGGCGCAGTGGTTGAGAGTCCGCCTGCCGATGCAGGGGACACGGGTTTGTGCCCCGGTCCGGGAAGATCCCACATGCCGTGGAGCGGCTGGGCCTGTGAGCCATGGCCGCTGAGCCTGCGCATCCAGAGCCTGTGCTCTGCAACGGGAGAGGCCACAACAGTGAGAGGCCTGCGTACCTCAAAAAAAAAAAAAAAAAAAAAATTAGGGATAGTTAGGGAGTTTGAGATTAACATATACATACTGCTATATTTAAAATGGATAACCAACAAGGACCTACTGTATAGCACAGGAACTCTGCTCAGTATTATATGGCAACCTAAATGGGAAAAGAATTTGAAAAAGAATAGATACATGTACATGTATAACTGAGTCATTTTGCTGTATGCCTGAAACTATCACAACATTGTTAATCAACTATACTCATATAAAATAAAAAGTTAAAAAAAAGAATATTAGAATAAACTAGGAGAGACATATAATTAAATACATAATTAAAATATAGTATGATTATTCCTAAAATGGAGGGAGCATATGGTACTGTGTATGTGCAGCAAGGCAGTCATATCCAGCTTAGTTCGGGAAGACTTCTGAGAGGAAGTGACATTTAGAATGTGTCATACAGGATGAGTAAAGAAAAACAAGTGATGTTGAGAGGAAGGGAAGTGTGATAGAAAGATGTTAGGAATAAAGGGCAGAGAAGGATTAATGGCACATTGACATGCTTGAGGATCTGAAAGAAAACAAAGATATTGGTTTACATTTATCCCTTCCTTAGTCATCTAACGATAATCTATATTGTCTCAATTCTTTATCCTCTAGTCATTTCCTTAATTCCTTTCAATCTGACTTCTCATACCAACACTCTACTTAGCCTCTCACTTGGCAGTACCAATGTCCTGGTCATTGTAGAATCCAATGGAATTTTTCCCCATCTTCATTCCCTTAACATGATCTTGTGTAGCAGAGTGCCTGATTGGGCAAAACTTGGTTAGGAGAAACAGCTTTTCAAATCTTCTGGCTCCTTCCTGATAGAATTGGATCAGAAACTCACTTTTTATCAGATTGTTTGTTATTTAAAGAGTAACTGAATAATTCCTCTTAGTTATATTATAGTAAGACCAAAATGTGCTTATTGCTTAGAGAAAAGCTTGCTTAAATTTTTTGCCCCACCTTAAATTCCTTGGCAAGCATTTGATTACTAGGCAATGAGTGGATAAACTGTCTTTTAAAATTATCAAGATAATATACGTAAATGATTAACACTGATTAAGTGGGAATAATAAAACTGATGGCCTTCTCTTTCATCTTTCTCCACTTTAGCACTGCATTACAGAGGCAAACACTTTTAAACAATTTTTATTTCAGTTACTTTCTTAGCTTCCTCTGTATCTCTAAATAAAATTCTTATGTCTCTTTTCCATAATTTATTAAAAACATACAACCCAGTAATTTCCTAAAAAAATATATATATAAAGTTTTGAGCTGTTTGCCACATCTTCATCTCCCTTCCTCCCTTTCAATTTTATAGCGATATCAGTTTTTTTTTTTTTTAACATTTGGTTACACTTGAAATTTAAGTAAATAGGCTTCCCTGCTATTTCTTTTCCCATCAACATTTGACTGCACATCTTGTTTTTGTGCTTTTGTAGTTCTTGTTTTTGAAGTTTTAGAGACTTTTTGGTTCCTCCACTTCCCTTCCCATTTATTCTTACTCTTGCTAATACGGATAATTGTTACCAGATTAGTAACGTTTATACTCTGTGCTGTAAGAGAATTAACTTTTCAATACATTGAATGTAGGTTGATTCTAAAAGTTGAGAAATCTGTTAGCCACATTAATAATATTAATGTACATACATATGGATTGTCACAACACCTAGCTATTCACTTCTCTACACTTCCACCAACCCAATGATTCAGGTGGTATAAAACATAGAATATGCTTAGTTTCAATAGATTTAATAATCATTGCCAGCCTTTTTACCACAAATTCTAAAACTTCTCTAATTCATATGATTAACTTTTTGAAGTTTTAATTTTTTTACTTAAGAAATGCTCCTGGGGCTTTCCTGGTGGCGCAGTGGTTGAGAGTCCGCCTTCTGATGCAGGGGACGTGGGTTCGTGCCCCAGTCCGGGAGGATCCCACATGCCGCGAAGCGGCTGGGCCCATGGGCCATGGCCGCTGAGCCTGCGCGTCTGAAGCCTGTGCTCTGCAGCAGGAGAGGCCACAGCAGTGAGAGGCCCGTGTACCGCAAAAAAAAAAAAAAAAAAAAAAAAAAAAAAAAAAAAGAAATGCTCATGGGTGTTATAGTTTCTGAATTTATTCATGTTTGAGAATGTCTTCCTGACATTAGCTTATCTGTCTACCTATCTATCTATCTACCTATCTATCATCATCTATCTGCTTTTCCCAGTTTCTTAAATTGTTTCAGACTGTTTTCATCTGTCTTTTCCAAACTAATTTTATCTTTCTGTCTCTCTCTTTATCTCTCTCTTTCCTTTCTTTAGTGTGTTTGAATACTTTTAAGGTCATAACCTTGCTTGGATTCTCCTTAATGATTATTTGCCTCATTTAGGACTTTGCCTTACCTTGAGAGATACAGATGGCAGGCTAGGTGTTATGTCTATACAGTTTCTGTAGTTGAAGGCATGGGGGAAAGCTCTTCTGACCCTACTTGCAGTTCTTTTTGGAAAACCCAGGATCTGTTCTATGCTCTGAGACAGAGGAAAGACAGCCATGTGAAGATGGAAGTAGAGCTTGGAGTTACGCTGCCACAAGCTAGGGAATGCCTGGGGCCATCAGAACCTGGAAGAGGCAAGGAGATATCCTCCCCTAGAGGCTTTGGAGGGAGCATGGCCTTAGCAATATCTTGATTTTGGATTTCTAGCCTTCAGAACTATCTGTTGTTTTAAGTCATCTAGTCTGTGGTACTTTTTAATGGCAGCTCTAAGAAACTACTACAATGTTGAGGTTAAAAAAATTTTTGGTCACAAAGAGTAGCAGGTGTTTTTGGTACCTTGATATCTTTAGTAACTAACATATTTTTTTTCCTACCTTTCTCCATTGAATTTTACCTAGAATTAACTATAGTTCCTATTTTTTCTTTATATGTGACTGAAGCATGCTTTTATTATCTTTGTCTCTAAGAAGGTAATATTCAAATATCAGTGTCCCATTGTTGATAAGAATTTGAAATTTATAAGGAGAATGACAGAAATAATTCTGGGGAGGGTATTAAATAAGAATTTGAGTCATTGGAATTAAAATGAACAGTAATAAAATGAATATGAGTTGGTATCAATGTAGTTTTTCATCTGTCTGTACAATTAATACATGTCGTACAAAAAGTATGTTTCATTTTGACTCACTTTTCTTTCATAGTGTAATACTTCATACAGTGTCATATCATCACAAATTATTCACTTAAAATAATTCATCCTTGTGTCAGGTGTTAACTGGTTTTAGTCCAATCAATTGTGAAGCGTGTTAAAAGTGATTATCTCAAAAAAAAAAAAAAAAAGAAATGAGGAATCTGAATAATTTATATCTTAAATACATTTAAGTGGATTCAAATTATTTCTTCAATAATGTCACCTGCAGTGACATTCACATATGTTTTATGAGTGTATTTAGCAAAACTGAAATTTGGATGGGAAAGGCTTCTCTTCCCAAGTAAAAAGACAAAGTCTCACAAAGGTAAGTCCTCCTATACTTCCCTTCCCCGTTTTTGTCTATAATGTAGACATTATATCTAGAGAAGTAGAAGCCATCTGGTGACTTTAATTTTTTGATGACAACAGGCTTAAAAATGCAGGATAAAAAGCCATTGTAAACCATCTACAAGGATCATTTGCCTATAAAATTGCCCACTCTTAGGTCCCCATGATGATGTGTAATTAATGGTTAAATTAAAATTGTGGCATCTGACAATTCCAGATATTATTATAACTCTAATGTCAAGGACAGAGCTATGCTACCATTCTATTTTAAAACAAAATTATTTTTAGCTTTTGAATGGTTTTCCTTTAAGTTAAACTCCTTCTAATTCTGAAGCTTCTAAAGTTAGTAATTCTTTGTCATTGCACTAGTCGGACCTGGAATGGTGAAATGGGTGAACCATACATACAAACTCCGAGATCTTTTAGTTGAATAAACAAATGATCATCAGCTAACTTAAGTATATTCATTCCACATATTGCTGTCTATCAATCTGTGGCAACCTAGACAAGAGAAGGTAATTTTCCTTCTTAGAAATTAAACTAAAATTATTAAAATAAAAACATTTTTAGCAATGAGATTGGAAGCTAAGAAGTCATAAGGTAGAGAGTCAGGACTATGAAGAGGTGTAACACGTCAATGTTCCAAGCAGGCTGAAATCCTGTTTCAGCAGATACTATTAGACAGAGGAAAAAAAGTATACAGTAGAGACTGAGAAAGGTTGACATAGAATGATACAAAGAAGGACTAAAAAGTTTAGCTGAGCATCTTCAGTGATGGCCCATGGAGTGAAAATTTTAGGGTAAGCATTACCATAAATTCCAGATTTATCCATGTATCTGACTTTTCTCAGTCCACGCTGTTCAACTCTGACTGTTCAGTGTTTTATGGATTTGAATGTTCATATATGTAAGTTAAGATTCTTTTGGTTACAAATAACTTATGTAAGAATATGAATTTATTGTGAAATACTTGGGCCTATCATTGATTCCAATCCAATGAATAGGTGGGTCACCAGACATGAAAAATCAAGATTTTATGAAAATTCTCTTAACGTGCTGCCATCAATGTAACTCAGCTCCCATGAACTCAAACTCTATCATTTAGTTTAAAATTACTAATTTGTAAGAAAATAATATTTGATTAGCCCAGCTTTTTTTTTTTTTCAGATATTCTATTATAATGCCTAGGGAAGCAGAATTACATAACAGAACAAGGACTGTGGAAGTGACTCCAGTGTTAAAGGTGGGTAATTTTCAGAGAAAAGGAGCTGAAAAGATAACCTAATACGAATGCACCACAATATTTATTCTTACAACAACTTCTGATTACTAGGATAATTCAACAAGTTTTTGTTGATTGCAAACAAGAGAATCAAACAACCCTAGGTATTAAATTTGAGATATTGCATGTGGTTGTAACGATACATCTTCATATTTGCCAAGGAATTATACCCAGAGCTTCTGCAACCTATAGTTTCAACTGCCCAAATCTGTTGTTCACATGTTTTCAACTTGAAGATCCCAAGAATTCCAGAGTATATCACGAGTGTCTGAATTGTGTGATTCCAAATGAGGTGGCTGAATACTAGGCTAACATGACTAGATAATTTTGCCATGAACTAGGTTTAGTTAAGAGTTAATTTCATTTGTTAGGAAGAATGAACAATAACTAGAGAGAGAGATCACACCCTTTTTGTTGGGATGACAGAATTACGGAATTACCTACAAGTTTCCCTATAGTCCTAATCATCATTTATTTCATAACTCTTAACTCCCCGAGCAAATTCTTACAAAATCTCCATTCTAATTAGTTAGTTTCAACACCTGTGTTCTTGAAAATCCTACCAGGCTTGCTCTTGAATATTTATTGGAATGATCTGCTTTAGGTCTGTATATACTAAGAGGCCTAAATACTTTAGGAGATGCGAACATAGACACTTCCTTGGCTAATAGGGAAAGCATTTTATGTGATCTGAAAATAAAGTAAGAAATGTTCCAGAATGAGTAAAGAAGTTTTCTTTATGTATCTTAAGAACATAAAACTAGGTAAGTGTATTTTGCCTCATAATACTGGCAATATTTCATACTTCACTATTTCATTAACATGTCTCTTCAGTGCTTCAAAATATTAACTCTTTATTGAGAGAAATGTAAGCAGAAAGTGAAATTTTATAAACTTTAGGAAAAATTCAAGGGTCAAACATAAAAAGAGCATTCATTTTGCTTTTAATATTTGTTATATTTTAAAATGTTAAATGTTGATTTAGTTAGTAATAGAAGACTAACCAGAGAAGGTGTCATCTAGATATAAGAAATTTAGGAATGACCATGTAAATACAGAGCTATTCCAAAAAAGAGATGTAAACCAAGGAAGGGTTGCTTTAAACTGAGTCAAAATTTTTGACACATTTTTATTGAAAGAGAACTCAACTGATTTAAAGGTTATTGCTAAGATAATAAAATGGACAGTTTCAGATGAAGATTTTGGTGTGATAGTTTTTGGAAAAGAGATGTATTCACTTGCTTTTCACAGTGTCCTCACAGCTTTTCATTAACGTAAACAGAGAAAAACAAAGTGCAGCAAATGTTCCATTAACAGGAATTTGATTTTTGGAAGACTGACAAAATAGAATAAAAATTAGAATGATTAGAGGAAACTGATAAAATAGTAGAAAAGTAATTCCTTCATTTTGGTAGTTTAATTTAAAATAATACATTGAGTAAACAAGTTTAGAGAAACACATCAACGGTTCTCAGTAATTTGAAGTTATGACATTAATTCACTGTATAAGCCTGTTGTAGCTTGAAAGTTTGTAAGATGCTATATTGCTAATATCCTTTGATAAGAATAACAAACTTAAAATTGAGATGTTCTCAAGTTGACCTAATCTTAACATTACTTTTAAATTAACTAAAACAGCTAGAAATTAATGTCATTTGTTTAAATAGGCATTCTTCATTTTTCATAGACCAACCAGTCATTCAAATGGTAGGATATATGGGAATTTAAAAGTTTGCTGGCTCCAAAACAGCTTTTTAAGGCTGTCAGAATTCCTAAGGTGCTTACAATTATAATTTGGTTGAGTCTAAGTATTGGAGACAGAGGAGGTGGGGGTGGGAGAAAATAAACATTTTTCAAATACTGTGGCATCCATAAAAATGCATTGACTTGCTATGTTAGCTGTGAAGCATTTATACAATAAGATTTATTCAGCAATATACCAGCACAACTGGTTTTCAGATTAGTTCACTAGTCATCCAGTCAGGTACCGAGAGACCATTATACGGTACCAGATAGTGGCATTATATCAGAGGAACAGTGACTGAGAGGAGAGAAAGGGAATACCAAACATATTTCAGTAATACCTACCAATACCCCTAAGAACTAAGCATTTACTGAATGAGTGAGGCCCGCATTTCCCAGCATGAATTCTAGGAAACTCTATAAAATCTGGTGTGTTTATTATTCCAGGGTAATGTTTAATGGTCGAGTAAATTAGAGAAACAGTGAATTAAACAAAGGTAAATAGGTTTCAGCATTGCAGGACTTCATAGATCTTTTAATAAGCTAATAGGTAATAATTTCAAAAAGGGATTTATATATTTTAATCCTAATTAAACTAATCAGTGAAAACCTTTGTCCTAGAATTTCTCTTCTGGCCAGTATTTTATGTACCACACTTTGGGACATGCTTTCCTAGACCTATTAATAATAAATGCACTGTATAAAGCCCTGATTCCAATCATTTGGCAAAGCAAGAGTTCCCTATGCAAAGGCAAAGCTAGGCTTGTATGAAATTTTATTTTGAAGGTATTGCTAAAAGAGAAAATGGAACTCTTTATAGTATTACTTTAATTCTCTCACTTATTTACAAAACAAGAATTTATAGAGCTTTAATTTCATAACAGATCCAAACACTTGACTATAATTAATTTGTAGTAGTATTGAGAATATTCATTTGTATTTGAAGTGATTAAAATAAGAACCTCTTGATTAAGATTATAAACCATAATAGATTCAAGTATTAGGTATAAATCCATTTATTCTGATTTGTTTCTAAGAAATTAGTTGTTACTGAGAAAAGAAAAAGTTGTTTTTTTAAAAACAACATACTTGGTTACAGTTGAGCAAAACCTGCTCACTGAAATGTGTCACCAATATTATTAATGTGATTTTTTTGGTACTGACTTAAAATGATTATAAAATAAAACAGTTTAGAGATAGTCTACACTGCTCTTTTCTTTCCATACTTCATTTATTCAAGTTATTTTTTATATGAAATAAAATTATGTAAATATATATTGTTAGAACTTTTGGTATCTTTACTTATCTATGTATAATAGCGCATTTTAAAAAGTAACAAAACCAGGACAAAGAAATACAGGCATACCTCATTTTTACTGTGCTTTGCTTTACTGAGCTTTGCAGATACTGTGTTTTTTACAAATTGAAGTTGGTGGCTACCTTCAAGCAAGTCTATTTGATGCCACTTTTCCAACAGCATTTGCTTAATGTCTCTGTGTCACATTTTGGTAATTATCACAATATTTTAATATTTTTCATTATTATTGTATTTGTTATGTGATCTGTGATCAGTGATCTTTGATGTTACTATTGTAATTGTTTTGGGGCACCACAAACCGCGCCGATATAAGATGGTGAACTTAATAAATGTTGTGCGTGTTCTGACTGCTTTACTGACTAGTTATTCCCCTCTCTTCCTCTCTAAGGGCCTTCCTATTCTCTGAGACACAACAATAGTAAAATTAGGCTGGTTAATAACCCTACAATGGCTTCTAAGTGTTCAAGTGAAAGGAAGAGTCAACTGATGGGACAAACTTCATTGTTGTCTTTTTTTTCACATTGGGAAGCATTAGTTTATTTCAAAATCAATTGGGTCTAAAAAGAGTGTTCAAAGAGTCTTAGCAAAGTGGCTCCTGATGAAAAGTTTCCTGAGGGCACCGTTCAGATCTCAGTTCCACAGGCTGTAGATGAAGGGGTTCAGCATGGGGGTGACCATGGTGTATATCACTGTGGCTGCCATGTCCCTCTGGGTGTGTGTGGATGTGGGGTTGAAGTAGACTCCAATGACAGTCCCATAGAAGAGACAGAATACACAAAGGTGAGAGCCGCAGGTGGAGAATGCTTTCCATTCCCCCCCACACCCCCCCAACAGGCTGAGGGCACATTGTTGTCTTATCTTAAGAAATTGCTACAATCACCCAACCTTCAGCAACCACCACCTTGATCAGTCAGTAGCCATCAACTACTGATCAAGTGGTGATCAGTGGGTAAGACACACCACCAGTAAAAAATATTATGGCTCATTGAAGGTTCAGATGATGGTTAGCATTTTTTTATCAATAAAGTATTTTTAAATTAAGATATGTACATTGTTTTTTAGACATAATTCTATTGCACACTTAATAGACTACAGTATAGTGTTGATGGAAGAAATTTTCACATATTGAGGTATGGCAAAGTCTGCCTTATACATGATTTGGCTTGAATTTTATGCTAACTAGCACAGCTTGTTTTATGGCCTGTCAAATGTGCATTGTACATCTGCTTCAACCATTAAAAAAAAAAAAGAATGCATTTAAAAATCAAAATGGAGTAACTGTGGTTCAGGCATTCAAAATGCAGCAGGGTGGCCATTGGGGATGTAGTTTCAGACATGTTCCTGAATCACCCAGAACTTGAATTTTCTGAACTTTATCAAACTCAAGGACACCACCAGCCATTCTCAAAACAATATCTGCTAGCAGCTGCCAGCTGCAACCTTATGGTCTCAAGGTTTCTCTTGTAACTATGCAACCATTTCAGACCCCGACCAATTCTTGCTTAACAAGCACTCTTATTTCTTCTTCTTTTTTTCTACAGAACACTTTAATTCTCTTTAATTAAAAAAAATTTTTTTTTTTAATTTTTTGGTCATGCCATGCTGCATGCAGGATCCCAGTTCCCCAACCGCGCCCCCTGCAGTGGAAGCATGGAGGCCCAACCACTGGATTGCCAGGGAAGTCCCAAGTACTCTTCTTGCCAGCTCCAATTATAACTCTTGACAAACAAATTATGTAGTTTTTCAGTTTCTACTTTTATAAGCCTCCGCCATTTTGTAGTTTGATGGAACATAATCCAACTGCTTCTTGAGTCTGTGTCTCCCATGTTAAAGTCTCCAGTTTGCCTCCAATAAAACTCTTTTCTATCCTTATTATAAATTGTTTATTGGTTATTTCCACCAACAGTGTAAACATAACTTTTATATACAGTGAGAAACCAAAAAATATGTGTGACTTTATTGCGATATTTGCTTTATTAAAGTGGTCTGGAACCTAACCTGCAATATCTCTGAGGTATACTTGTAAAAGGAATACAGATTAGAAAGGAAGAAATTTAGTTGTCTCTAATTGTTAGTTCCCTCCTTTCTGTTTTTACTATCATCTTTTCAATTCAGGGCTTGCTTCTGCACAGAATAATGGCCTATTTTGCTTCCATTCCTGTTTATTCCACCCTGCACAAGACTACAAGGTTATTTTTTCTCAAGTAGAACTCTAATAACTTCATCTGCTAAAAACAAGCAAAACAGAAACTGCCAGTACCTCCCTATTGCCTACAGTTTAAACTTGTCAGGCTGCATTTTAAGGCACTCAGTGATCTGGCTTCCACTTGTTTCTACAGATTCATCTCTTGTTATTCTTCACGACTTCTGGGCCACAGTCAATCTGGACACCTGAATGTTTCCTTAACACTCGATGTATGGTCCCACTTCTATAACTCTCCTTACTGTTTTTTTTTTTGTTGTTTGTTTGTTTGCGGTACGCGGGCCTCTCACTGCTGTGGCCTCTCGTGTTGCGGAGCACAGGCTCTGGATGCGCAGGCTCAGCGGCCATGGGTCACGGGCCCAGCCGCTCCACGTGGCATGTGGGATCTTCCTGGACCGGGGCACGAACCCGTGTCCCCTGCATCGGCAGGCAGACTCTCAACCACTGCGCCACCAGGGAAGCCCTCCTTACTCTTTTATTTTACCTTTTCTTGATTTCTTGACTCCTACCATTCTTTAAACTGCCACCTCATTCATAAACGTTTCCATGAGCCAAACCATCAGTTACACTTACTGCTTTCTTGAATCTCCACTATAGTTTAGCATATTCTGCTTTTAATGAACTGTGAAATAATAAGAAATACATTTCTTACATATTTCGCGGTTCCTGACACACACAGCTCCTAAGACCTTTGTAATTTCCTGAGTGATAAGATCCTCTGATACTGAACTCCTAAATCCCTTGGGATTTCCTAGGTGATAGGGATGGTTTTTGTTTTAATCAGGTGGCTCTTGGTGGGCTTCTGGATGAGGCTGGTCACCAGAAAGCCCATCTAAGCCATGATTAGGAACTTGGAAGTTTTAGCCCACCCCGCCATTTTCCAAAGAAGCGAGAGGGGCTGAAAATGAAGTTAACGATTGTCCTTGCCTACATGACGAAGCCTCCAGAAAATTCCTAATAGTATGGATCTGGGGAGCTTCTGGGTTGGTGAACACGTGGATGTGCTGGGAGAGTGGCTCTCCCACATACTTTGTCCTAGGCATCTCTTTCATCTGGTTGTTCCTGAGTTATATCCTTTTATAACAAACTGGTAATTTAATAAGTAAAATGTTTTCCTGTGTTCTGTGAGCTGCTCTAGCAAATTAATTAAACTCCAGGAAGGTTCATGGGAATCTCCAATTTATAGCCAGTAGGTCAGAAGCAAAGATTGACAACTTGGACTTGCAACTGGCATCTTAAGTGAGGCAGAAAGCAGATGGGGGCACAGTCTTGCTGGACTGAGCCCTTAACCTGAAGGATCTAATGGTAACTCCAGGTAGATACTGTCAGAAATGAATTACAGGGCTTCCCTGGTGGCGCAGTGGTTGAGAGTTCGCCTGCCGATGCAGTGGATGTGGGTTCGTGCCCCGGTCCGGGAAGACCCCACATGCCGCGGAGCGGCTGGGCCCATGAGCCATGGCCGCTGAGCCTGCGCGTCCAGAGCCTGTGCTCCGCAACGGGAGAGGCCACAACAGTGAGAGGCCCGCGTACCGCCAAAAAAAAAAACAAAAAAGAATTACATTGTTGGACACCAGCAGGTGTTGCAGAATTGCATGATGTGTGGAAACCCACACATATGGTGTCAGAAGTGTGTAAAGGAGAAACAGAGGTTTTCCAATACATAAACAAAGAACAAACAGCCAAATCATAAAATTATGCAAATTATAACAAGTATTTTATCAATTTCTCTATTCAAGAAACCACTGTACTGCAGGCACATTGAAGTTAGGATTTGTGCTTTACTTTGTATTGCTCCTTGCCTGTGTCACCCCGACCCCTTTATAATTTCCATATTATTTTGCACAAAGTATATGTATAGTAAAAGTTTGCTGAATTGAACAGAATCACCAGAAATATTTTGAATTAAGCTATTCCATTTTGCCTCAGAATTAAAGCTATCATTTTCTTTTCTCATTATATTAGTTCACTATTAAGTTCAAGATGTGAATTTTAAAGCTTGATAGGTGGTATGTCTCTGAACAGAGCACTGTGGCCTTGTGTTCACATTGGCATTTGGATTTGGCAAAACCTAAAGATGCCAGACTGTACTTTTCCACCTGCTGTTCCAGCTCAGGGTTTGAGGTTGGATTTTAAATCTGAGCCAAACAGGTAGGGGAAATAAGTACTAACCATCTGATACTGTAGAGATTGAGACCACATGGAAACTTGCCTTAAAACGTCAGACCAGTTTCAGTCATGTCAACATGAGCTACCTTGAATTTCTGCTTTGGAGACATTATTATTATTATTAATGATAGTATTCACTGAAACATTGCATTTTATTAAAAAAATGACCTGGAAGGTAGGCTCAGTAATGTGACTGTCAAAATGTTAATCCTGAATCAGAGGTGGTAGAAAATAATAATTTTAGCTTGTGTTTAATTTCCACCAATGATCTTAAAATCTGGAGCTGAACTTCTTGAAAAGAATATCAAGTTGGCTCTGAAGACTGATATATGCATAGCTGCAAATGGCTATTTTCTCACAAAAGTAGCAAACTTTAAAAATAAGTGCAATGATCCAGCAATTAATTTCTCCAGAATTCATTTCCTGAATTTTTACTTTTTAGAACATTTAAAGTTCCTATAGTACTTAAAGAGAGACTGGAGGTATGGCCTTCACAAGAGTTTGGTGATGATGGTAACTCTAAGACAAAAAAGGCAAGAAGACTTTAGTATGGAAATAATGAAGGGATGTCCTTAAAAGTTCAGATAACACACACTCAGCCATTCAACACAGCCCATTAAAAAGTGATTACAGAGTCATAGAAAAGGATGCACTTTGACTAAATGGGAGCTTTATAATTATCCAAACTACTATCTTCCTAATCATTGCAATGGCCTACTTGAATATGAGACAGGTGATCTTTTGCTTATCACAAACATCTACTGGGAAAACACCTGCTCTCTTTCAATTGTCTGCAATTTTAATGGTACCATAATGCATAATTATCACACTGAACAATGACCTCTTTCCTCTCATACAGTTACACAGATGCTGGAATAAATGATCAACATTGAATCATACTGTATCTTCATTTATGTGTCTTTATCTTCCTCCTTTAATGTAATTAACAAAGTATCTCGAATACTATTTCAATCTTCAATATTTTCCATTATTGGAGTCTTCAAGTTCAGAAGAGAAAGAGTACGCTAGCTCATTATTTAAACACAATTATATTATCTAAATAGGTACTCAATCAATCCTCTTTGTTATCAATAATGATTACGCAGAGATCCTGTAAGCATAATGAGCAATATAGGAAAGAATGAATTGTTTCTCTCTGTCAGAAAGTAAATTCATTCATTCATTTTCTCATTAAAATAAATTTATTTAGTGGCCATTATAAAGCAGATGTGCCAGGTTCCAGGGATACAAAAAAGATTAATACTGAATTCCTGTCTTTCAGGAGCTTGGCCTCTCAAAGAAGCTGGCAAGTACATTAATAAAGAAGTCTGTATGAGGGAGAATGAAGCCAAAGGAGAGAGTTTTAGAGTTTTGAGACCTTCAGGACAAACAAATAGAGCCGGCTTTCTTTTTTTATGCTGTTTTCTTCTCCTGTTTTAAAATTGCATGTTTATTTCACAACCTCCTGATTAAAAAAAAAAGTTCTGCATCAGTTTTATGATAGCATTTATGAAGAGTTGAAAGGACACAAGGAAGCTAGTTTTTCACTTGGGTGGGACATCAAATGTGGGGATACACAAAATGGAATAAATACATTTTGTGGGCTGTACTTCAGATTTGTAAGTCTAGAATATTGACAAGGGTGAGAGAGAGATATTAACACTAGAAAAACTCAAAACATTTAAGACAGAGTGCCTATTAACTCACTTGGGAGCACTTTTTTTGCAGCCCCCAGAATACAAGTTATTCTCTCACCTCCAAATCACTGCTCTCCCCTCAGAGGCCAAACTGGCAAAGAGGTGAATGAGCACAGTGAATATGGAATGGGTTTTGAGAGAGTTTACTAGAAACAAATAAATACTGCCATTCTGATAAATCCCCTTACATTGACATATTTTTTTTCTTCAGATAGGCTGTAGTACAACTGATTATGTTTATGATAAACTCCATCCATTTCTAGAATGAATTAAGCTACAGAATCATTTATTATTATGAGTAGGCTAAAAAGTGGTATAATTGAGACTGCCATAGTCACTCTGATGGAAGCTTTTATTTCATCTATTTTGTCTCTGTTCTTTTTTTTTTTTCTTTTTTTGCGGTACGCAGGCCTCTCACTGTTGTGGCCTCTCCCGTTGCACAGCACAGGCTCTGGACACGCAGGCTCAGTGGCCATGGCTCACCGGCCCAGCCGCTCCGCGGCATGTGGGATCTTCCCGGACTGGGGCACGAACCCGTGTCCCCTGCATCAGCAGGCGGACTCTCAACCACTGCGCCACCAGGGAAGCCCTGTCTCTGTTCTTTAGGGTGGATCATTTCCATAAGTAGCTCATTACAACTGGTAGCTATTATTCTTGATTTCATTCTTCTTCAGTTTGTCAAGGTTCTAGGAATGCCTTATTTGCTGCACATAGGTTTTATGACAGTCATATATGTTATATTGACATTGCTCTCATTTAATTTATGTTTACTGTATGCATGTAGTATGCATATCTGCCCTGGTAGAACTGGCTTGAGTTTGCAGTGTATATTGTATGCTTTCCTGCTATTCTTCAGTGTGATTTAGATTGATATGTTAATTTAAAAGTAGACATTGGAACAAGTGCTTTTTGTTTTTTGGGTTTTTTTTGTGGTATGAGGGCCTCTCACTGTTGTGGCCTCTCCCGTTGCGGAGCACAGGCTCCAGACGCCCAGGCTCAGCGGCCATGGCTCACGGGCCCAGCCGCTCCACGGCATGTGGGATCTTCCCGGACCGGGGCACGAACCCGTGTCCCCTGCATCAGCAGACAGACGCTCAACCACTGCGCCACCGGGGAAGCCCAAGAACAAGTGCTTTTTGAATGACATGGAATCTAATAAACTCTGAACTGCTTTAAAGAGGACATTAGGTCAATTCCTGCTTCTGCCTTAATACAATGTCTCAACAAGTACCCACAATTCTCCAGATTTCAGAATTTTTGCCTATAAAAGAGAAGAGCCTAGATCATCTATCTCTAAGCTATCTTTCCATAGCAAAAAATATATTACAAACCACATCATGATGCTGTAGGGCAAATAATAAAGTATTGGGTAGAAGTATCAGTACATTTTCTGGAGAGATAACAGCTAGAGAACTCTGAACTTAAAGACATGGGTAGTGGAGAGACACAAAGATCAGGCTGAACATAGATACAAAGGCAAATAAAATAAAATAAAAGACTTCTTGTTAGTGTTTTGAGTCTTTGGGATAGTTCCTTGGGCAGAGATTTCTACCACCATAGCCCTGGGTTGAATCCTAATCTCTATAAGTCAAGAATTCTTTCTGCTCACCTTTCTCCTGCATACTCAGTGATCATTCCAGAATTATACCGTTCAAAGCCTTAGTATTAGAAAATTCAGTAAGTCCTTGACCTTGAAAAGCTCATATATGTAAGTATAAAATATTTATTGGAAACATAAAATGTGGTTATAATGTTTACCTCTTGATGCCAGATTAGAAAACAAATCTAAATATTTTATTCAGATTATGAAAATAAATGAACATAATACTAAATATTGGTAGTAGGTATTAAATTTACAGCTTCTTGTTTTAAAAATTAAACTACACCAAATAACTCATTAGAGATTCCTTCTATCGTCTGAATAAAAATCTCCAAGTATAAGGACAAAGTCCTTTTTTTCATGAAAGTTAATTCAGTCATAATCACAGATAAGTGTGAAATAAGATAAGAGGAAGATAATTATTTACTTTTGTTCAAATTATCTCTTAGACTTAATTACAGTAATTTGTAGACAGAGCATTTATAGATTTGACTTAGTGTGATTTAGAACAGACTTGGACATAAATTCAAAAAATGTACAATTCCACTAAAACTTTTATTGGTCTACTTTATCCCTAATTAGGAGAAACATAGTGAAATATATAATATTCTTAGTATTAATTCTACACTCTAGATAGTGTCAGTCTCTAAGATTGAATGAGGTCATCAGCATTTGATGTTTATCTGGTAGAGAAAGGGATAGATGACATGATGCATGAATAGGCATTGGTTTCTTTAGAGGAAAAGTGTGTTTACTTTTCTATTAGTGTCATTATGAGATGTGAATTACAATTGAGGGGAACCGAAGAAAAAAGAATATATTAGTTTTTGCTTATTTTTTGAAGAGAATGTTTACCAAAATGTGTTTCTAGAATAAAAAATCCTTTTATTGATCACTCTATATTTAGAAAAAGTGTTTTTGTCACTAATGCTTTGACTCAAGCTGAATCAAAACCTATTTGTTTCATTTTTATGAAGCATAAAGAGCAAAATAAATATAGCCAACCACATGAAGCAGGGTCTTTCTAGTCCAGAAAGCCTTAAGGTTTAGAAAGAAGTTACTTGTTCAAAGTGTAAAAAGGAACCCTCTTACACTGTTGGTGGGAATGTAAATTGGTACAGCCACTATGGAGAATGGTATGAAGGTTCCTTAAAAAACTAAAAATAGATCTACCATATGATCCAGCAGTCCCACTCCTGGGCATACATCCAGAGAAAACCATAATTCGAAAAGATACACGTGCCCCAGTGTTCATTGCAGCACTACTTATAATAGCCAGGACACAGAAGCAACCTAAATGTCCATTGACGGAGGAATGGATAAAGAAAATGTGGTATATACATATATATATATATATACACACACACACACACACACACACACTGGAATATTTCTCAGGCATAAAAAAGAACGAAATAATGCCATTTGCAGTGGCATGGATAGACCTAGAGATTGTCATACTCAGTGAAGTAAGTCAGAGAAAGACAAATATTGTATGTATCATGTATACGTGGAATCTAAAAAAATGGTACAAATGAACCTATTTACAAAACAGAAAGAGAGTCACAGATGTATAAAACAAACTTATGGTTACCAAGGGGGAAGTGGGGGGAGGGATAAATTGGGAGATTGGGATTGACATATACACACTACTATATATAAAATAGATAACTAATAAGAACCTACTGTATAGCACAGGGAACTCCACTCAATACTCTGTAATGACCTATATAGGAATAGAACCTTAAAAAGAGTGGATATATGTATAACCAATTCACTCTGCTGTACAGCAGAAACTAACACAACATTGTAAATTAACTAGACTCCAATAATAATTAATTAAAAAATAAAAAAACTGAATCCTCAATGGAGCAGTCAGACCTCATGGCTGTGTACACCTGGGCTGAGGAGAGAAAGGTATGGATGTAACAAGTGCCTGGGAATTACACAACTGAAAGCCTGCGTTTAAGTAAGAAGAAAACCAAATATAAATCTGTATAGACTTACATGAGGGCATGCTGCCCAAGTAAAAAGTGTCTACTGCTATTAACAGTAGAATAAAGTTATAGGAGTTAGGATTTGTTCTCCTATGAATTAGTGATATAGGCAAAGTAAAAGCATGAAAATTTTATTGTTTTCTCTTATATCTTTGATTGAATGAGAGAGAGAATAAGTGTTACAAGATTTAGAGTCAGTCAATAAGAAGGAAAAATAATACCTCAAGTCTCTTCAGTTCTCACCTTTACAACTCTGCAACTACCTAGCCCAAGGTATCCCCATTCTTCATCAGGGCACTGCAATAGCCACCTAAATGGAGGCTTCGTCCATCCATGATGGCTTCTAGCCCATTCTCCAAACAGCAGTAGGGGTAGGGTTTCTTGAATGTTGGAGTGAGGGAGGATCTCCATAAATCCACTTAATAAATGCAACAAAAGTACTGGCAAAATTGTGAAAATCAGAATTCTACTCTGACTTGACAGAAAGCCATGGCAAAGGGACTTTCATGAATGTGATTAAGGTAAGAGCATTAAAATGAAGAGATTATCCAACATAATCAAATGAGTCCTTAAAGAGGAGGACATTTTCCTGCTGTGGTCAGAGAGAGAGATGATAATGGAAGAAAGGCATGAAGATATGCAAACCCATTATTGGACTTGAAGATGGAAAAAGGGGACCATGAGCCAAGGAATGTGGGCCACATTTAGAAGATGCAAAGAAATGTATTCTCCCCTGGAATCTCAGAAAAGAACGCAGCCCTGTTGACAACTTGATTTTAACCCAGTGAGACCCATGTCAGGCTTCTGAACTAGAGAACTGTAAGATTATACATCTGTGTTGTTTTAAGCCACTAAATTTGTGGTAATTTGTTATGGCAGCAATAGAAGTTGAGTATGTCCTTGCATACTCTGTCAATTTCTTTGTCCCTCTCTCACTTTACTTGTCTGGCTAAACTAAATGCTGGCCAGACCCAACTCTGTGTTTATTCTCATGTAGCTGAAAATAACTGAATGAAAACATAAAACCTTCTAGCTAGTCTGACTTTAAATTCATAATCATGTACCTCAAATGAACCCTTAAATGTACCCAGCAACAGTTCCTTATTCTATTCAATCTTCTATTCTCCTAGTGATAATTTCCCACATTCTCGTCTTTCCTAAATCCATTCCTAGATGTCCTACATCCTAAGCTTGCAATTATTTTCCTATGTTACTGAGAAAATAGAAATAAAAGGACAAGAACATTCATAATGCTCTACCATCCCATCTATACACTTAGCTCCATCCATTTTCATATTCCCTTGCCTTTTTTTTTTTTTTTTTTTTGCGGTACTCAGGCCTCTCACTGTTGTGGCCACTCCCGTTGCGGAGCACAGGCTCCGGATGCGCAGGCTCAGCGGCCATGGCTCATGGGCCTAGCCGCTCCACGGCATGTGGGATCCTCCCGGACCGGGGCACGAACCCGTGTCCCCTGCATCGGCAGGCGGACTCTCAACAACTGCGCCACCAGGGAAGCACCTCCCTTGACTTGTTTTTACGGCTGTGCTTCCATCCTTTTATTTAAAGCTAAGTGCATCCACTTGTTCATTAGATTTCATCACCTATCACTTACTCAAGGAAACTATTTTATCAGTTTTTCCCCCTTTAGCTTCAAAATCTATCCTGAATCTAATTACTTCTCACCACTTCCCTTCTTGCTACTTAGTTCAAGCTGCTTACATTATTGTCCCCCTAAAGTGTATTCTCCACCCAAATGCCAGAGTGGGAATGTTAAAATATGAGTCACCTTATGAACTGTTCAGCAGTTATCCATACCTCCTAGATTATTTCTGTAAGTATACAAAGATGCTGTTATTTCTCCCACCCACAGTAGCATTTTCTTGACTTTACTTTTTTTTTTTTTGCCAGACCCTGCCTTATTTCTACCCTTTTTACAGAAATAATCATTGAAAAGGAAGTCAATTGTTTTGGTCTTAATCAAGTTTCACCCCGAAAAGGCTCTGAGCATGATCTCGTCAAGGTGAACAATAACCTTCATGTTGTTAAATCTAGTGGTCAATTCTCAGTCTCTTAATTAAACTTTAGCAGCATATAACAGAGTTAATACATATTTTTTCACTTCAGGCTTGCTTCTTTTTCCTCTAGCTCACTGGTCAAATTCCCTGGTTCTTCTTGCTTCCCTGACCTCTAAATTTTGAATTGCTTCAGAGTCCTTGGAACTCTTCTATTTTTATTTTTATCCACTTTTTGTGTTGGTGAATACTGTTACCCTGTATATACTGATGACTCCTATGATTCCCAAATTTATAGCTCCAGCCAGGACCGTTCCTCTGAACTCAAGAATCATATATCAAACTGTCTACTGGAAAACCGTACTTGGATGTTTAATATGCATCTCCAACTTGATTTGTCAAAAACTAAGTTCCTGGAATGACATGCTCCTCAAATCTGCCTGTATCCCAAGCTTCCTCATAGTAGTAAATGACAACTCTACAGTGTGCTCAGGATAGAAGCCTTGTAGTCATTTTACTCTTTTCTTTTATATGCCACATCCAATGTGTTGTCATGTCTTGTCAGCTCTGCCTTTAAAATCTATGCAGAATCTACTACTTCTGACCACTTCCATTGTAATTACTTTATCCAGATAATAATCATATCTCACCTTGATGACAATGTCCTCTTACCTAACCTGTCACCTTGATTTCATGCCTGTTCTCCTAAAGTATATTCTCAACTCAAATTAGAGTGAGACTCCTTAACACATGTCCATTCGTGTTATTCCTTTCTTCAAAACCCTCCAAAGTCATCTAATCTCAGTCAGATAAGAGACACAATTGTTACAATTACCTACAATGCCTGATTACCTCTTTGACCTGATCTCCTACAAATATGCCCCTTGCTTACTGCACTCCGTGCACGTAGGTCCTCTTGCTGCTTCTTGAGTAAGTCAGGCATGCTTCCATCTTTGCATTCCCTATTTCAGTTTGTATATCATCTGCCTGGGATGCTCATCCTTCAGATAGTCAATAATTTGCTTCAAAACACTTCCTTCAATTCATTTTCCAAAATTCATCCCCTCAGTGAGACCTTCTCTGGCCACTGTGTCTAAAGCTACAACCTCTTCCACTACCACCATAGTTTCTAGTTTGACTTTCTGCTTTGTCTTTTTAAACACTAATTGCTTTATAATATGTGACTTTTTCGTTGCTATTGACCTTGTTTATTGTCTGTCAGCACTTCTAGAATACAGCTCCAATGAGAGTAAAGGTTTTACTGGTTTTTTTTTTTGGTAACTTTATCTCCAAAACCTACAATAATTTGCTGGTACTTTATATTCTCAATAGTTGCTTAATATATGATTATAAAGTAGATGCTACTGCTTTTTCCATTGTAAATGAGACATACTTATACACGCATTTACTTAATTTTTTTTGTCTGTCTCCTCTAAGATGGGAGATTCATGAGTGCAGAAAAGTTGTCTTCTCAGCTAGAATAGTGCCTTTTATAAAATGGTCTTCACCTCAAAGAATCAGGGAGAGACAGACTCCTTTAAGTTTCTGATATACTCTTAAGAAAAATGCAAACATGTACAACCATTCAGAACTAGTTTTCAGGGAATTTATAGACACTCTGAAGCCCATTATTAATGTCCATACTGGTAGAAATGTATGATTTCTACTTCAGTGTTTATCTTTTGCTGCATCCTCAAGGTCTGGTATCACAATTGAGAACTTGAAAATAAAATCTTTATTACAGCTTATAATTGTATACAGGGTGAAAATAAAAATTAATGGATTTGTGAGACATGGAAATCCTTCTTTTTAAAAAAAGAGATATATGTGTGCATTGACCAAGGAGATAAGAGAATCCTTTGTGCCTTCTGTGCCTTATGTGAATGTCGGAACCCAGTGGTTCTCAACCAAGAGTGCTCTTGACACCTGGAAGACATTTGGCAAAGTCTGGAGACACTCTTGGGTGTCAAAACTGAGGAGCTATTGGTAGCTAGTGGGTAGAGACCAGAGATGCTGTGTAAACATACTTTAATGAATAGATCAGAGCCTTCCCCACCAGCAGAGAATTTTCCAGCCTAAAATGTCAGTAGCGACAACGTTTGGAAGCCCTGATATAACCTTGGGGTACAAGCACTATGTTCACAGATGCATTGTTCAGCATGATTCCTGCTCATAATAGATACACAAGAACACCTGTTGTGTGACTGAAAGATAAAGCCTAAGCAAGTACACTAGTCCTTCTTAAAAATAACATACCATATCTAATTCATCCCAACATCCATTCATCCACCCATTCATTGATTCATAAGTATGTACTGATCACCTCCTATGTGTCAGGCATGGGACCAGGCAATCGGAGCACACTGAAGACTAGGGTCTTTGTATCTAGTAATGAACACAGATAGCTCACAGATAATTTCAAAGCATCGTATGTACTCTGATAATGGAAGTGCTAGATTTTGTGAAAGCCAGCACTAACACAGGTCATCTAATCGAAATTTGAGGGTGAAGAAAGGCTGAGTTTTCTAAACCAAGATTTGCAGGATGAATATGAGTTAACAGAAGGGGAGGTAGAGGAAAAACATACAAAAAGGGCCAGAAGCTAAAGACAGCATTCCATATTCTGAGAATTATAAGCAACTTGGAATGGCTCAAGTTCAGAGTGTAATAAGGTCCTAGAAAGTGATGGATCTTGAATAATAAACATGAGTCACATTAAGAAGTTTGGACCTTATTCTGATAGCATTATAGAATTTTAAGCAGAGTTATAAAATAACATAAATGTGAGGTATTACTATTATTTTTGTTATTACTATAAATGTTATGACTTTTCCTTGTAAAAAGTTAATGCAAGTATAAGAAAATTGAAAATAAAATAAAAATTCTCAATAGGATTTATTTAAAAAAAAAGTTCATGAATTTTTAAATGCTAATGTGTCATTTTACTTTAGCCCTATTTCTGCATTTTATGCATTTTTATATGTCTGTCTGTAAGGAAAATTGGTATTGCCTATACATGCTTTACTGGGCAAATGGTGCTTGACTGTGAAACTATCTGTAATCACAACCTCCATGAAAGCATCCACAATGGGAAAATAGAAGATATGATCATCTAATCTAATGTAATTATACCTCGTCAATGAGGAGGAAAAAGGTTTTATAGAGGTGGGTGCTCCAGGATTCAGACAGTAGAGTGAAAAGTTTAAAGCAGAAGTTATTTACAAAGGCTCTGCTGATCCTTTCTAGGTCACTTTGTCAAAAAAAGAGATGTTTCACCTTCCCTCAAAGTCTACAAGGGGAAGCTACAAGTTGGAAGAGTGTCCTGATCCTTTTTTTGAAGACTTTAATCATTTCAATTCTGGTCTCGACTTAAAATGTCCTTAGCAGTTTTAACAATCTGTTGGTTTCCCACATCCCTAACTCATATTCTCAGAGGGATTAAAATATAATTAAATGTTACCTTTCACACACCAATTCACAGTTTACCAAATACTTCAATCTGCATTGTCTTAACAAAATGTTGGAGGTTTGGCTTTCACCAAGGGTCACTTAATTGCCATGTTTTTCTTCTGGTATAGAAGTTTACATGGTGAACACTGCAATTCAAATAATGATTACCTAGTCAGACACTTTTACGCTTATCCAAGTATTCATTTTGGAAAGTTATAGTTTATTTGATTTTTAATTATGTATATCCAAGGTGCATAGTAACATTTTATCATGAAGAGAGCTTTTTTTTATTTGCTCCATCTTTTGGTCTTCACATTGTTTATGGCATTGTTTTAAACCTAAGATCTCAGAATGTGTTTTCTTATGTTTTCATGAAAAAGAGAATCTGTCATTCACATGGATCTGTTAAGACAATATACAGTAGGTGAGATCTGTAGAATTATTTCTTAAAAGCAAGCAATAGGGGCTTCCCTGGTGGCGCAGTGGTTGAGTCCGCCTGCCGATGCAGGGGACACGGGTTCGTGCCCCGGTCCAGGAAGATCCCACATGCCGCGGAGCGGCTGGGCCCGCGAGCCATGGCCGCTGAGCCTGCACGTCCGGAGCCTGTGCTCCACAGCGGGAGAGGCCACAACAGTGAGGCCCGTGTACCGCAAAGAAAAAAAAAAAAAAAAGCAAGCAATAAATTATTTTGGTTTCAGGTAAAAAAATACTTTATGCAAGTAATGAAAGAAAGTGAATGCATTGTGTGATGGTATTTTCTTAGTGAAATGGGAATATTTTTCTGATCAATTATTTGGAAACTGTAATAGAAGCACATTGTTTTGAAAAACAATGGCATAGGTAAAAGGAATAACCAACAAGACTTTCATTGAAAAGGCAAGTAGAACCAGCAGCAGAGGAAAACTATAAAGACATTATATTTAGAAATAACCCATTTAAGAAGCACAAGTTGCTGACACATTTCTTCAAAAGGATATATGTTTAATATATTTGGAAGATGAAAGAATCTGCAGCCAAAGGAGTTAGCTTTAGGCTGTATTTAAATCTCACACACCCGCCTTAATATCATGTATACAACTGCAATATCTTTTCCAAAATACATATTTTTTCCTTCCAAATTTTGAGGATAACATTTTTTACCTTCAGAGTGTATAATTTCCTCTTTTAAGTATTTTTTCAAATAAGCTTTATATTTTAGAACAGTTTTTTATTTACGGAAATGTGATATTAGTACACATCACACTATTTACTATATACCCTACGCTATTTCTGCACTTGTTAATGTCTTATGTTAGTATGCTACATTTGTTACAATTAATGTTATCGATACATTATTATTAACTAAAGTCCACACTTGATTCAGATTTCCTTAGTTTTTAACACATGTCCTTTTCCTCTTCTAGAATCCCATCAAGGATACCATATTACCGTATTATATTTAGTTGTCATTTCTCTTTAGACACCACTTGGCTATGACAATGTCTCATACTTTCCTTGTTTTTGAAGGTTTTGGCACTTTTGAAGAGTAGAGGTTGGATATTATATAGAATGTCCCTAAACTGGTTTCATCTGACATTTCTCTTATGATCAGATTGGGGTTGTGGATCTATGGTAGAAAGACCACAGAGGTTAAAATGTCATTTTCATCATACCATGGCAAATGTACATTCTATCAACATGACTTATCTTGATCACCTGGAGAAATAGTGTTTGTCAAGTTTCTCCACTGCAAAGCTATTCTTTGTTTCCCCTTCTGCATACTGTACACTTTGGAAAGAAGTCACTATACACAGACCACACGTGAGAAGTAAAAATTGTGCTCCATTTCTTTGAGAAGAGAGTAGCCTCATAAATTACTTGGAATTCCTCTGCATTGGAGATTCCTATTCTCTCTCATTAAAAAAATTCAATCAATCATTTATTTATATTAGTAGGGACTCATGAATATTTATTTACTACTTTGGGTTATAATCCAATACTATTTCATTTATTTTCTTGCTCAAATTATTTCAGCTTTGGACATTGGCAGCTCTTTCATTTGGCTCCTATATCCCTTTGGCATCACTGTTGTTTATTTTTTCCTTTTTGAGCACTTATTTTCTGACATTACAAGATGTTACAGGCTTATGTCTATATTTTCTGCCCCATTCCTAGAGTAAGCCATTTCTCCAATGATCCTGGTTCCTTTTATTGGAGGATGGTATTAGAAATCAAGATCCAGGAACTAGTTGTGTTCATTGCTCCTGGGGATTCATTGCTTCTAGGCCTTCTCAGGTGACACAGCAAAGAAATACATGTGTATATACTTACTTGTGTATATACACAAATCTGTAAGTATTTCTATTATATATGTAATCATCTTTATCTATATTAAGCTAAACATGGGTTTGTACTAACGACTCCAACTATAATCCATTACCACATGGATCATTCTAACCTATTCCCTTTGCTTATCTGTAAACTCCTACTCTAAAAGTGAGAAACCTGGCTCACACCATCTACCATGCATTTACTTTCCATCCAGTACAGATGTATAGTGGTATCAGAATTGTTAACTCATACCCCCAAGGAGATCAACTTTATTAACTAGAATATAAGACTTATGTGCAGTTTCTTTCACTTTTTGTCTTACAGATTCCATTCATTTTTAACATTACTTAGTACATTTTATCTCTACTCCCTTCAGTGAGGTTGTTTCATATATATTCTAATACTGTTAGATTGTTTTGTTATGTTCTACATTCCATTCTAGGATCCCTCAACCTCCTAAATGATTTTTTAAAATTTGTATGAATAGTTACTCTGTGCTAGAAAGTTGTATGCCTTCTGGAAAATGGATAGTATCATGTCTTTACTATTGAAGTATCATACAGAATAGTTTTACTGCCCTAAAAAAAACCTCCTGTGCTTGATCTATTCATTTCCCTTCCCTTGCCACCTGATCTTCTGAAACCACTGATCTCTTTGCTGTCTCCATAGTTTTGCCTTTTCCAGAATATCATATACTTGGCATCAAGGTAGCCTTGGCTTCTTTCACCCAGCAGTATTCATTTCAGATTCATCCATATATTTTTCTGACTTGAAAGCTCATTTATCTTTATCACTGATTAACATTCTATTGTATGGATATACCACAACTTGTTTATCCACTCACCCATTGAAGGTCATCTTGGTTGCTTCCTGTTTTTGAAAACTATGGATAAAGTTTCTATAAACATTCATGTGGAGATTTCTGTGTGAATATAAATGTTAAAATCAGTTTGGTAAATACCTAGGAGCACAATTACTGGACAGTATGGTAAGATTATATCCAGTCTTGTAAGAAACTACAAAACTGTCTCTGGCAGTGGCTATACCATTTTGCATTCCCACCAGCAATGAATAAGAGCTTCTGTTGCTTTGCATCCCAACACATGCATATGTGTTTTGCAAATATCTAACCTCCCCAACGTGTGGGGTTTTTTTCCTCCTTCTCTTAGCAGTGTCTTTCACGGAAGTTTTTAATTTAAAGTCCAATTTATCAATTTTTTTCTTTTATGGATCATGCTTTTGAGGTTTTGATATTTATATTTTTATATCAGTTTACTAAACACATGCTCTAAATGTTATTATTTATTGAGATTTTCCTGTGGCCTAAGAATCTGTTCTATAAACATTCTATTTGTTTATGAAAAGGGGCTTGATAGCACATTCTCCTGGTTTTCCTCCTCCCAGTCTAACCTTTCTTAGTTATTCTCCTATGTTGCTGGGGCTCAATCCTAGGCATCCTTATCTTTGCTTTTACTTCTCACCTTCATCCATTCCCATAAGCTTCCAAAGCCTTTCATGTACCTGCTCCCAAATTTATTTCTCTAGTACAGATATCTTTTTTTCATTTTCAGCCCCATACATTCAACTGCTTACTTACGTTATCACTCATATGTGTTACAACATCTCAAAATCTGCATATGCAATACTGAATTTCTGATATCCATTTACTACTGCCAGTACTTAGGTACTTGGTCCAGAAATCTTGGTATTGTCCTCCATTATTGGTCCTTCTCCTGAACTCTGACTTGAAATCCTTTTACTTTAATCATCCACTTCTTTTACTTCATTTATCCTCCCCAATTCAAGCTGTAATCATGTCTCTTGGACCATAGCAATATGTTTCCTGGTGTCCCTGCTTTCATTTTTACTCTCTATCACTTTTCATATAAAACCTCTGCTTTAAACCTTTTAATAACTTCTTATTATAATTAGCATGTGATTCAAATCCTTAACATGATTATAAGGCCTTACCCGTGACTACTCACCTCAAGCCACTTTTCCTCTCTACTAGCCCCCTCTAAATTTTCAGTTGGCCTCCAGCTATTTTTTTCATTGAAGCTTTTACACATATAGTTCTGTTTATCTTTAATGTTCTTTTGGCCACTGTTTACTCGGCCAGATCCAAATTGTTCTTCAGGTCACAGCTTACTGCAACATTTTGGAAGAGAACATCACTGACACGCTAATATAAAATATCTCTCTTTTAGGTTCTTTCACACTACTCTGACATTTTCCTAAATATTTTCTTCTATAACTCCCAAATGTGGATTTTCCCCTTCAATTACACATAAAAATGCAGAGGCAAAGCTGCACATTTTCTTTTAAAGATGCATTTTAATCTTTGAAGATGGTGCCCTCACCTAATTATCTGCCTATCTATTTTAACTAAGAGTGAAAGCTTCTTGGCATAATATAATGCAATTTCCCCCCTATTTTGTTAAAGCTTTGCTAAAATTTTGATCACTGAGAACAGTAGATGGTTCTGGGAGTATATTCAAGGCTGCCTTTGTGTACAAAATATCAAGATAAAATACGCAATCAGGAGGCACAGAGAACTTTTGTCAGGGATTTCATATATTAAGTTTAATGCTTTAAAACAAAATATTGGGACTTAACAGAGTTATACCACTGAAAAAAAAGGAAGTAAATTCTTCAGCTTTCAAGTTGAGCTAACAGGTTTTAGTAATAAAATAATAATGTCTTCATCCTTCCAATGGCCAGCCTGATAAGTCTTACCCTTCTGATTTCAACTTTGTGATTATTGTTTTCTCACTTCTAAATGAGAAGAAAGACTGTGTCCAGTGCACTGGACAGAGGATGGGGTATATGCTAAAGTCACTACCCCCACCTCACACTCATGTTTCACGTCCAGTTTTCTATAGCATCTGTTTGTACTTCAAATGTGATTGTGTGACCTATTGTCAACTTCAGCTACATATGATGAAGATAGATTCATCATATGTATATGATGTTTTATATATATAAAACTGTTTCTTACTCGTATGACATCCAACTAACTGGATAAAAAGGTGTCATTTTTCTGACAGCTCATGTGAAGACATAAAGTGATTTTCAGTCCATCTTTCTTTTGATTGTCATATACATTTGGTTGTAATATCCTGCTGCTTCTTCATATAGTTCCCCTTGGCACCCTTCCTGTGTCACCTTCAGTACTGTCCTAGATGTCATTTCTTCTAGAACTACTTCTGGAACTGCCACTTCACAAGATATTTTCAATACTCTTCTTCTCATCCACTGAAACTTTGCCCTGCCAATCTACCTTCATTTCTACTGTCAAAGGCGTTCTAATACAGGATATTTTGAACATATCACACCCACTCTGAGTCCTTGGAAGTTTACCTCTGTCTTCCCATTCCACTACAGATCAGGTCTCAGGTCCTTATTCTATATATCAAAACCCTCCCACTAAGGGATATGTATTTCCTCTCCTTATCTTTCTATTTTTAAATCCAAACAACTTTTTGAACTTTTTTCCAGGAAGCCTAATGTCAGTTTTTCTTTACTCCCATCTTTGATGTTTTTCCCCTCTCCAAGCAATGCCACAAGCTTTGAATTCTCTTCCTTTAATGACTACCAAAAACTCTGACTCTTCTCCTGCCCCCACCTCTTTTGTTTCTCTTTCCTTAAATAGTGTCTAAAAATATTTCACTTATTTTGGAAAATCCTTCTATATTGATCACAAAAAAGTTAATAATCTTGCTTAGTTTATTATGTGCAAGGGTATTTTATAAGGCTATTTCTCCCATCTTTCTCCTTTATTTACATTTATCTTTTCTTCTTGATAGGTGTTACATTTTATTTTGATACAGTGTACTTTTATCATTATCTTTCATATCATGGCCACAAATTTTTAGTCTCCTCATCCTATAAATGTGTATTAGTAAGAATGTTTGGTTTTAAGCAACAGAAAACACTTCTAAATTAATTAAGTCCAAAATGAAATTTTTGATGGATATGGAGGAAAACCTCTCAAAACCAACAACAAAAATCAGGATATTGGCAGACACCAGTAAAGGTAGCCAGCAGAAGTGATGGCTATATTCATGACCCAATAAATGTTTGGTCTGTATACTTGCCCAGCTACAGGAGGATCCAGAAACTGAACTCTCCCTGACTCTACTGTGATTGACTTCTAAACTCTGCCCAAATTTTCACCTCACCACCAAGACTGCTATTATGAGCACCAATTATCTGAGCATACATTATATATAAGTGAATATAGATTTAATTCCATGTGGTAAAGAGAGGTACTAACTCCTTGGCTTTCTCTTGGAATTCAGAACATTGCCTCCTAAAGAATACTCAAGTGATGGAAGATTGCTCCCTTTCTGTCACTATTTTAGATTGTAGTCTAGGAAATAGGAAAAAATTTTGTATTATTCTTATATGCTATTATCCTGGTTTTTAGGCATGATTTTATGTTTGGGGACAATGCTATTAATATCATTTTTGCTTCAGTATGAATGCCTTGTTTTACAGGTTAAGAGAAAATTTTCCTCTACTTTAGTTTAGCATTTAAGGTGTTACATGTGCTAGAATAATGAATTAATTTCCCCTTTTTAAAAAATAGTATGTGTGTATGCTGAAAATATCATCTGGCTTCAAGTATTTGTCTTAACTTTGATTTCTGATTAATTAGAAGCTTAAATTGTGAGTTTATGTGTCTTATATATTAACTTAATTACCTGGCTCTAATGCACAATCTGCTGGATTTAATTGGCAGGGTGTATCACAACTTTTAATGAGTCACATCTTCCACCAAGCTATGCTTTAAAAAGAAAGAAACCACATAATTAGATCAGGTTTACTCCATTTAAAAACATTGGACTGATTAGATACTTTGGCTTAATTTGCTGGAAAAAGATAGGAAGTTTTAAATTGTGTTTGTTATTCATGCTGTGCTTTTCATCCATTTCAAGTATGAATCTATTTGGGCTATGGAAAAGAACTTAGCATGTTTTTGCTTTTCAACAAGATAAATAAAAATGTTTGCATCAGGTGGAAATTGAGTATATATATATATGTGTTTATGTGCATTTTTTATCCTGGGATTATTGAACTCTCAGATATTTAATTTAAAATATTATATGTATATCTATATGTTCATTAGATTCTCAAAGAGGTCCTGACCAGAAAGAGATCCAGAATCACACTTTAGTGACTTATTTTATATTGTTTTCTTACTACTTAATAAAATAAATTTTAACAGTGTCAAGTAACCCAATTATTGAAAAATATCTTGTATTTGTATATAAATATATAAAATACCATCTCCATAGTATCATTATATCCATTTATATTCTTTAAATTTATTTGGTGAAAGATAAGTTAAAAATTGAATCACTATATTAATACATGTGTAAACTAGATCTATACATTCACTAGAAATATCTTGATGAACTTACAAATTTGAATACATTCTCAAATTATATATATATAAAGGGTTAAAATGTTAATAATGAAGTCTCAACTTAAAAAAGGTAGGGATTTTGTAGATTTTTCAATGTGAACAATAAAAAAAATGGAGGAAATATTCTTTCACTATTCAAAAGCTATTGCCTAATTAAGTAGAATAGTCATTCACATCACTGACAAACCCCTGAGGTTCTGGTGTACATCTTTATTTCATTTACATTTTACTTAATGTAAATAAAAATATCAACCAACATTCATGCTGAAGCTACAATCAGAAAGCTAATTGTTAAACATTTAGCAGCATACCACTGCCTGCATATATGACAGCTGCGTTCAATAGATTGGACACTGTGATGCAGACAGCAAGATTGCCAGTTATGCATCTGTATGGTCCAGTCTGCTTTGCTGTTATAAGATGACTTTCCTGCTACAGCTACTAACTGACATGTTTCCCCTTAATTACATAAGGAAATATTAATCCAAATTCTTCATTTTTACTGGAAAAAAATAACACCGAATGTATGTCTCATGGATATGAATAACTTGTTACTCCAAAATAACTGTTCTAAAATTAATCTCATTGATTCCTTTTTAAACCTTTGCATATATCAAATGTAACTGCTCTTTATACATGATTATATGTTTACATTAAATGTATATTTATATATTTAAAGATGATTCACAATATTTAAAGAGCCATCTCTTCCCCAGTTCCACTGACCATTTTTAAGAGGTACAAGTTTTTACTTATATGATTATTGACTGTCTTCTTTCTGAACTATTTGACAGTTTTCACTACTAAAACATAAACTGGTAATTATATATTGTTGTTTTTTTTTCCCCAGATCATCTTTAGGTTCTCTAGCTTGCTGTAGATTATGAGAGTTGGGAAAATCTTTTTAAAAAGCCTAAAACTATAAAAGCAAGCACACATACACACACCCAAATACACACTGAACAGTATTTGTAACTGTAATAATTACTTAAAAATTCACAATAGTCTATGGGAATGATTTGTAATTCACTCAGTATGTTAAAATCATATTTAACTTTCAACAGGTGAAAAACATCCTCTGAAATGTAGGAATCTATGGTGAATATGTTTCAGTTGAGGATCATTTGGAGTAAAGCCAGCCAGAGATGGCATTGGCAGAGTGGAGAGTATGATGGTGGGGCAGTGAGTGTCTAGCTACATATCGGCAAAGTTCTCAGTGCCAGTGGTGGCAGCAGTGGGCATCCATCTGGAAAATGGCCAAATCCTGTGTAATCTACATTTTGGTTCCTGCTACAGCCTTGTATTTCAGCCTTGCTGTTGATTGTCTCAGTTTCCCTATGTCATTCTCACTTTTCAGTTTTGGTTAACTAGAGTCAGAGTTTGTTGTGTGTTTGTTTTAGAACAATTGATAATGGCATTTTCACATTTAAAGCACTGATATCCTATACCAGATGGGAATTTTCTCTTGGCCACTATTATTTCATTTTTCAGGATTCCTATTCATTCTCATTTATGTCATATAAGAATTCATTTTAAAAATCAACCAATGGGGTCTTGAATTAGATGTGAAGATGAGTTGGGATTCTATATCTATGATAGATAAAACTCTAGTGGGTCTCTGGACAATGAAGCACCTCTGCAGTATATGGATATTTAAAGAAGGGGGTAAAGTTTTATTTTCAAGCTGTACCAAAAATATATTGTGTATTCTAAAAGAGGGAGTGGTCAGAATCTACATGTTGACCACTATTAGGCATAAATGGGATTATTTATACAATAAAGAGTCTATCTATTAGGACATCTTGCATTTTTAAATTTGTAACATCACTTGACCATTTTATCTCTCCTTTCTAAAAATGAATGGCATTGGAAACTAAGCATTTGTCATAAACAAATATTTCCTGAGACAAAAGAGACTTGAATATTATTACTCATAAAGTTTAATGAACATTTATACAACTTCAACAACTATATTAGAGTTAATACTCTCCTTTAACTGAATGTTCAAGTAATTGATCCTTTTAACTAGTAAGTTGGGCATTTTATTACAATTATTCATCTAGTTTAAACAACTGCAAGTCTTCCATAAAATAATTATTTATAACAGGAACCTGATGAGCTGGAATATCAGACTTTGCCAGTATTAATTGTGTGCATTAACTCTATCTTTGTCTAATAAATAAGGGAGAAGACTTCAGCTTGGCACAGAGTAAACTCAACAGTCCAGATGAGGTGTTGAATTTCCCTTTTCAGATGAGCAATTTGCAAGTTGGGAAAAAAAGGGATAACAAAAATCTAATCATATTCTTTAATATTAAACACACCTCCTGAGAACCGTGAAAGTACTATATTTGCCAAAATACATAATTTAAAGCTGAGATTTCCTTTTAAATAGAGTGAAATTAAGCACATATTTGATACGTGTTATTCCCAGGTGGGAGGAGCAAATAAGAACATGAGAGAGAGAGAGCCTGAATCATCTAGTATAATAGAGGCAGGACAATCCCAGAGGAGAAGAATTAACAGCTGTGCTTTAGTTGTTCCAGTAGGGTGTAGAGATAAGTTGGATTGGAAGTTTCATTTAACCTGGGTCTTGATGGACTTAGATAATAGTCAACGTTTAACGCTTTATAGTGCTTATCATGGGTCAGGTGTTATTTGATGTACGTTATGTATATATAGTCCTTTAATGCTCACAACAATCCTATTAGGTTGGTTCTATTAGAAATCTTGTTTGGAGGTTCTAGCAAGGGAGTGCAGCTACTGGTGTACATGTGACCATAAAACCACCCTCCTCTACTGGGGAAGGTTGTCCTCTTCCACCAAGCGTACAAGTTCAGAGCAGATGCACATGGAGCAGTGGAGACACCTGCCTAGCCAGATAAGCCAAATCTAACCTGGCGATCAATCAGGTGACTGATGTTGCAGCCAGATCGCCCTCACATCTGAGGTTGGTCTTATTAGAATCACCAGTATACAAATGAAGAAATTAAGGTAACAAGAGATTAAGAAACTTTCCCCAAGGACACACAGCTTGTAGCAGCTAGTCATGCAGACTGTATCCAGCACCAGTGCCTTTCATTCCATATCCCATTTCTAGATCATCTGCTTTGTTTTCAGTGCTACTAAAGGAGTGGTTCTTATTGGTCATATTCCTTAGTCATAAAACCCTGCCTCCTGCCATGTTCTCAGAAAACAAATATTTTATGCAAATACTATTCAATATTTTGTGCAAATAATCAAGCTGAGCAAGTGAGTTTGAATTAAGAAATACAGTGATGGCTTCCCTGGTGGTGCAGTGGTTAAGAATCCACCTGCCAATGCAGGGGACACAGGTTCAAGCCCTGGTCTGGGAGGATCCCACACGCTGCAGAGCAGCTAAGCCCATGCCCCACAACTACTGAGCCTGCGCTCTAGAGACCACGAGCCATAACTACTGAAGCCCGCGTGCCTAGAGCCCACGAAGCGTAGCCCCTGCTCATTGCAACTAGAGAAAGCCTGCACACAGCAACGAAGACCCAACACAGCCAAAAATAAATAAATAAGTTTATTAAAAAAATAAATACAGTGAGACTAGGCCAGTGGGTGGTGGAGATTGAAGCGCAACTGTCATTATTAGAAGAATCTGAAGGGGCCATGATGGCCATGACCAGAAAATGAAAATGGGCTCAGGAATCTGATTGGCGGAAAAACAGCTTAGAGAAGACAATAGACTCATGGCAAGCCAGAGACACCACGAAAGAGAGTTTGAATAGTTCATCCCATTCCAGGTGTTTCCTTATAATAAGACAGAGAAATTGAGTGTGTCTATTTCTGTTTGGATCTTATCATGGATTATATCATTGGGGAGTCATTGAGAGTTTTTAAACAGAAAGATGAAATAATTAGGCAGATGATGCAGTAATGATAGGTCAGACAGCAGAGGATGTAACAAATTGAAATGGGAGAGACTAAGAACAAGATACTCATTACAGAAGGTGATGGCTATAGTTGAGGTACAAGAGTAATATCATTAAGAATGGCTCAGAAAATTATTACAGAGATAAATATGACTTCTTTCATATGCTAATTTATTTATTCACTCATTTGCATCTTTGTTCCTGTATTTTTTTGCCAAAATACATTGACTCCTACATGGGTTTCTGGAAACACTAAGGTGAACAACTCAGTCCTTTCCCTCAATGAGCTCATTGACTAGTGAAGACTGTTATCAAACAACAGATCATTCATAAAAGGGACAGCATATCCAAACTAAGAAAATCAGGGAAACTTTTTAAAAGAAATGACGTTAAATTAGTGGTTGGAGATGGGGAAGGAAATGTACAAGATTTTGAAATTTGGTGACTATGAGGATAGCGCTGATAATAAGAAATATAAAGACAACAGGAGGATGATTTATCAAGAACTACTTTTTAGGAATCAATGTGAAATTTGATGGAGATGAGAGAGATAGATGACCTGGTCCACTAGTAACATACCCTTAATTTGTCTCCTATTGCCCTATAAGACGACTGAGGAAAATGTAGCACAGATTTGGTGGTCTAGTTAACAAACTGTTATTCGGTTGAGACCAAAACAGTTTTGGAAGGCTTATCTTAGCTGGAAGGATCAAATGAAGGATTCCCTGGCTTCACTGAAGGCAGGCCTAAAGTTCAAGAAGGTAAATGAGTATTGTCCTTATATCCATTAATCCTATCCTCTGATGAGAAAAGTCAATTTTGTTGACAGAAAACAAGCAAATGAGCATAAGGACTAGAACGAAAAGCCAGATAATTTTCTCCAAAAGCAAGAGCCTCTCATGCCAGCTCTTCTCAGTCCAGGGTGCCTCCAAGGCAGGACCACAGCCCTGGCTGTCTCATCTCACCATTTAAGTGGCAGAGAGAGCCCAAAGGGAGTCAAAGTGGGGACCAAAGAGAAATACAATATGATGTTTTTAGCCCCTGGAGACAAGACTGGCCTTAAATGGATAAGAACCCAAGAGACTGAGAGAGACTAAAACTTATCTCAGAGGAAAGCAACATTGCCCATCTCCCTTTGACCTTTCTTGCCTCTCAAAAGTGCCTTACCTTTCTGGTATTAAAGAATGATATGCATCTCTAAAGTAATAATTTTTAAATGAGTTTGGAAAATGTTTACATACCTCTTCAAGATATCCATGCACATTAACACAGAGAAACACTAAAAAAATCCCATAGTAAAGAAATTAAATTATTTTCAAAACTTATTTGATAATCAATCTTATTTATGTAACCCATTAACATGTTGCAGACAACACCTTGGGAAATATTGCAGTAAAGAAAGAGACTATAGATGTTTGCCAGGGCTTTTCCCTATTCTAAAGTAACATGTACTTTAAAAAATATTTTCTAAAGATAATATATATTTTTCAAAATATATATTTCATGCTCAATAACTTTGGAGTGAACAAGTATTATTTTCTCTGTGATGGACATTTCTTACAGTGCCATGTTAGTCACCGGGAGTTGATAATCATATGGTATTCCCAAAATTATACTGCATAAGTACCTACTCCTTTTACCTTTTTTTTTGAGTTTTCACCTAGATTTTATTTTTATTATTTAAAAAAATTAAGAAAAATTTTTATTGAAGTATAGTTGATTTACAATGTTGTGCTAATTACTGCTGTACAGCAAAGTGATTCAGTGATACATATATATACATTCTTTTTTTAAATATATTCTTTTCGGGCTTCCCTGGTGGCGCAGTGGTTGAGAGTCCGCCTGCCGATGCAGGGGACATGGGTTCGTGCCCCGGTCCGGGAGGATCCCGCATGCCGCGGAGCGGCTGGGCCCGTGAGCCATGGCCGCTGAGCCTGCGCGTCCGGAGCCTGTGCTCCGCAGCAGGAGGGGCCACGGCAGTGAGAGGCCCGCGTACCGCAAAAAAAAAAAAAAAAAAATTCTTTTCCATTATGGTTTATCATAGGATATTGAATATAGTTCTCTGTGCTATACAGTACTCCTTATACTTTAAAATAAACTTAATTCTCAGTATTTAAAAAGGTCCCCACTATTCTCAGGGCCAAGATGACCTGTAAAGCCATGGCACTGGAGCTTGCCTGCTTTATTCATAATTTTAATAGGGACAATGATAGTTTGGGCTATTCAGCATATTTAAATGTAGGCTAATTCTTTTAAATTTAGGAGTTATCCCTCATTGTTTGCTTTCCTAATCCCCACATTTCAATCTATCAGAAAATACTGCCTTTTCTAGCCAAATGTATTTGAAAACCATTGACAAATTTTCACCTTGTTGGCAGTACGCTATTCTCAGCCATAATCGTCTGTCTCCTAGACTCCAGCAATAGCTTTTATATTGGTCTCTTCTATCACATATTTTTCTCCACAAAATTGCCAGAGTGTCAGTTTTTAAATATAAATGAAAGTATGTTGCTTCCTTGCTTCAAGTGCTTAAAATAGCTTCCTCTTGCTGTCAGAGTAAAATCCAAATTATCATGGCCTACAAGTCCCTTTATAGTTTGCTCCTAGTTTCCTAAGTCCTAATGAAGCAGAATCTCTGGAAATGGAGCCTGGGGTTTTATTTTGAATAAGATTTTGATGGTCAGTCATGACTGAGAATTACTCCCTTCTTCAGTGTTGGTGTTCATTCAGTTCCTTCACTTTTCACTTTCTCAGCAATGTTCTGGTGTCTTAAAGTCTTTGCTACCTGTTAGCAGAGAGAGAGCAGTTTGGTCAATGGAACACATCATAGTTCCCCTTAGAGATTCTAGTCTTTGCTGCATCTTTTCACTTCAGACCCAGAGCCTCCTCTGAGGCTACTCTGGGTCCTCCCGCTGCTTCAGCTGTAGCTTCTTTGCTTCTGCTATCATAGCTGCTGTTGCCAAATAGTCTATGCTGCCAGAGTACCTGCCAAAGCACTTCCAAATGTCACTCATTTCCAGAGTTGGGAGATACATTTTGACCTTGGCATAAAGGAAATCTTGTCCCAGTTAACATTCCCAAATTTGGAAACTAAGCATCAAAGGACTACTAAGTTATCACCTTTCAACTGCATGCCATGATCCATCCATGCAGAAATGCTGGGTTATTTGATGATGATAATGGCCTTAGCCTTGAAATATTCTCATCTGAAGACTTCTAGTAATGCCCCATCCCCCCAAACATATACACACACACATACATGCACTCACCGCTACGTATGTGTATATTTTGTTGAGTGTACTAACACCAAAAAAGGAATAAAGGTAGTTTTACTCTGAAGTATAGGTGACAGTCACTATTGTAAGTAAATATAGAATCTAGTTTTTGAAAATAGTTGATAGTGGAGAAACATACAGCTTGGAGGTAATGTAGAGAATCATGATGAAAGTGTAGTAAAAGTATATTTTACTGTAGCTATGGTGTTAGCCTAGGTTTCCCAAATAGTAAACTCCCCAGACAAAAACCTCATTCAAATGGGAAAGTGAAAAACAAGACAAAATAAAACAAAGTGTCACTGGTGGTAGACCGCAGTAAAGGAGCAGTCCAGGCAAAATTCTAGAGCTGGCTAATGATCAGTTGCTTCTATTTCATTGATAGTATGCCTGGGTATAATTGACAAAGGGACATAGTGGTTGTATACCAGACCGTTAAAGGTGGTAAAAAGGAATGGACAATAGATTTCACAAGATGGAGATACTCAGAAAGATTGAAGCAAAAATGTTTTAATTTCAGAATCAGGGTTATCTGAAATAAAAATTTTGAAGAAAATGAAAATGTTAGAAATTTAAGGCATTGTCATGTTCTTTATTTAACAGATTGTATGAGTTTTCCACCTATATCTTTGATTAAGATAATCATGTCTGATACCTATAGTTTTGTTTTATGAGTACTAACATGACTACATTTTAATGCTTGAATTTATATCCTCTAAAAACCATATGAGGACTACCTTTTTAAAGGTCATCCTTTGAATTTTTAAAGATCTAAAATGTTTAGCACTGCTTTAGGGTTTTCTCCACATTTGTCATCTAAATCTTACCTGCACATCCATTTGGGGTTTCCCTGAACACACATTTGTCATTTATACATACATATTCATGACACCAATTTGATTAATGATCTTGTCTTTCTTACTCCTACAGTTTAATGGACAAAATAAGATGTTGACAAGGCTCTGGAGGTTGGAATGAGACATGCTAATTACATTTTTTAAGGCCAATAGACATTTTCAGTCATAGAACTTTCTGATGTTCTAACTGTCTGGCATTTTTAATGCTTAATTCTTCAAATTGCTTCGAATGTAATGATGATGGTGAAATAACGGTAATTACAGCAGTTGTTTTGTTGCTCCAGACTCTGACATTAAATCTATTATGCCCAGCCTCTTAGAGGGAATGGGTCTGAGCATTTTTTAATCAAGTGAGCAGGGTCATTATTTGAAAAAAACAAATAATGTGTAGAGTATCTATTTTTCTCATTGTTAGATTTAATTTTGTCAAGAAATCCTATTCATTTTTTATAGTTTTTGACAATAATCCTGATTATAACATAGTCTTGAAGAACTTTATATTTGAATAGTTTTCAATAGTTTATTAGCTATCCTCCACAGAAATCTTATGAGGTCAGTATAATTATCTCTCACTTTATGGCAAGCCTATCAGAAAATGTTCTCCACCTACCTACCAAAGTAGCATTGTTATTTTAGTATTCATTTTTAAAGTAATAGCAGAGGCTGTGCTCAATAGTGTATCCTCGGGCATACTGCACTTAATATGTTTTATTACCTGACACTTTTTTCATTTAATTTCTATAATAATGCAAATGTAAAACAATAAAGACTAAGAGACAGATGTATGACCTTCAAGATTAAGTATGAGTCCATAAAGGAAAGAGGAAAGAGAGACTGTGAAAATATGGTCAATATTGAATAATTATAGATAGAAATTATTCACACGTAGTTAAGCTATTTAACTCATTTTATGTTGTCTCAAGATATATGGAAAGATAATTATTTTAAAACTGTATTACATAAAGCTGTATGAAATAATTAATACTTTTATGAAAGACACACTGAAAACATTTTCATTGCATGATAAATTTTCAAATCTATTCTGCCCCTTGTCATTCACATATAATTGTCTAACTTGGGCAAGGGCTAGCTCTTTGGCCTCCCATTTTTGTTTCTTTAAGTGTCACCTACCCCAAAAATATTTATGAGATGTATACATGTATACATGAGACATACTTTTTTCAGTACTATGAAGAATACCTATATTTTTACACACATATATTCATCCTAGATTTCAAAGATATATCTAGACTTTACCCAAAGTAAAATCCTAGATTTCAAAGATATATATTAGACTTTACCCAAAGTCTAATATTATATGATCTATATGTATATATACCTATAAAGTTAGAAATAAGTGGATTTAAAACTAAAGTCCTAAAATATGCTTCTTATAAAGCACACATGTTAAACAAAATCATATAGAAAATATAAAATTAAAGGAATAGAAAATATATACCAGTTATGGAATAACTGGAAGAAAAACGGTGATTAAATATGGAGCCTGGAAACAAACATATACACATATGGTAATTTGATATAGAATAAGAATAAAATGAGAATGAGATGGTGATGATGATAGTAACTTATGAGGATGATGAAGATAATGATGATGGTGATGAAGATGATGATGATGGTGGTGAGGATGATGGGGTAAGTGTTATTGTTTGCATATCATGTGCCCAGGTTTATAAATGCTTTATATACTTTAGCTGATTCAGTTCTCCTGACATCTATTAAGGACTTTAAAAGCTATAATATAAACTAATATGGTGCTTTAGTTGCTATCAGTGGGTATCCTTGATTTTAGATTTTTAATATTAAATGTGAAAAGAAAACCTGACAACCTGATAGAAAACTAGTCTGTAAATAGGAACAGTGAATATATATACACGAGGAAAATCAGGAAGCTGATAAATCTATGTAAAGGAACACATTTCTCCACTTATCAGAACAACAAGTTACTGTTTCATGCTCATCAGTTTGGCAAAACATATAAAGTCTGAAGATACAACGGTCGGCAAGGATGAAAATTCAAAACATAAACTTTTATACAGTTGGTAGAAGAGTAAATTGGTACAGCCGTTCTGGAAAAGTTATAGAACAAATTTACCTTATACCCCACCAAGCAATTCCATTTCCAGGAGTACACCCTGGAGAAATGCTTTCACACACTAACAGGGAAACATACGTAAGAATGCTCACAAAATCAAAGCTTTTGTTTGCAAACTACTGGAATTAATTTCATGTAGATAAATCTCAAATGCATAATATTGCTATGGGAAAAGGATTAAGTAAAGGTGCATAAAGTTGAATGCCATTCACGAAAGTATGAAAATATGAAAATTAAAGCTATGTATTCTTTCAGAATCCAATATATTAAAAATATAAAAGGATGAATGGCAAAATGAAACAAATTCAAGGTAGTGACTACTTCTGGGGAAAGAAGGAGAGAGACTCCAAGAGAGTTGTACAGCTTCAATTTTATCTGTAACGCTTTGTTTTTTTTTAAAAAATGGGAAATGATACATGAAAATGCTAAATTATATTAAACCTGAGCAGTAGCTACAGAGATATTTGTTGTATCATTCTTCATATTATATTGCACATTTGAAGTATATTATAATATTTTGTATATATACTATAATCTAACAGTATGATATATTAAATATTATACAGAGGTTTATAATATAATTCATACTTTCATAACTCTTTCTTTATATATGTCCCAATATATTTCCTCCCTCCCAGTTGTCTCAGCATTCTTTCTGATTAGTATATTACCTATCAGATAGATGGAGTTCAACATGTGTTTCCTAAGTAAAGAGATGACTGACTGAATATTAAAATCCTTCTATATACAGAGTGTATAAATTACCTCCAGGAGGTCTTCAGTAGGTAAAAAACCACAAATACAGAAAGTGGGATATACTGATAAGACATTATTCATGAAAAGATTTTACTATTTTTGTGCTTTTCTTAGAAATAATTTACTCCAAATGTCCTTGGAAATTTTCACTATTTCAAAACAAGTTTAAAAGATTATTTAGATTGAATTTAAGGATGATTACTATAGATATAATTAATTTTTTTTGATATAATTAATTTTTAAAAAGATGTTGGAGGGCAATCTGAGCACATAGTTTTTTCAAAAGTTATATCAGTAATCTGTAGATCTTTTACTACCAGATATAAGCAAATGAGAAATTCTTTAATTCCACTTAATAAGAAAGCTCCTTAAGAATTAACACAGTCTGAACAGCTGCTATTTATAAATGTAAATCCAATAGACAACTTTTGAGAACATAATTCAAAAACCAAAATGATAGCAAATCACATTAATTATGTAATATAAATAATTTAAAAATTTCAAAGTATTCCTAAAATTAGGGCATTTCATATTATGACAGTGCCTAGGGAGGGAAACATCTAAATAATATAAATTCTAATTGTTACTGTAATTTGTATATAATAAATCTTTTCTTCCTCCCCTCTCATATTAGCCTGGAGAGGAATCTATTTTATTTTGGCAATAATTTACTTTTATCATTATGGTCCTTTGTCTTACAGATAACCTGAACCTGAAACTAGAAATTTTACTCTGAGCAAAAGAAACAGATATCATAAAGGGAATGTAGCTGTTTTTAGTAAACAATCAACTTACGTGATGAAGAGTCAGAGATGCTGATCTCTTTTAGGCACTGACGGATGATAGGAAAATGGAGATGGTGGCTGACATTACACACAGGATCCAAACGTGGTCTAATATGAAGAGATTGGAAAAAGACATTAAGTGTGATTTTTGTTATTTGTAAGAAAACACAATTAGACCATGACTAATTTCAAAATGGATTTAAAGTGACTCATAACACTAAATTATATACATGACAAAGAGCTGAAAAGACAGCAGACTTGGCTCTTTCTTCAGACCAGACCTGGAGCTGCCCCAGAACTGAAGGAAAAGCATTTGCGTCTGAGGAACACAAGACTGAAGGAAACCCCTTAGGATACAGAAAGTGTCTGCTGGAGTGTCCCAGGGTAGCGGAGTCCTGGTGTCACAGTTCGTGAATAAGTTGGGGAAAGCTTTTTAAGTATGCTCTTTTCTGTCCACAACACAGTCCTGGGCAGGTTATAGTTTCTCAATAAATAACATGAGACAAAATGAATATATACATACATGCATTCATACATACATACATAAATATATAAAAAATAAAATAAAACTTAAAAAGTGATAATCTATTACTTTTTAAGGATTGGAGGGTTACTAATACTTAAAATAATCAAAAATTTCTTTCAAAAATAATAGGTTATATTGATAATAGAAAGTAGGTAGGAGTAATTATAAAGAATTAAAACCAAGTGGTAAAGGGCCAACTTATTTCCAAAGAGAAATGAGTTATAGCAGAACTTGGGGGCAGGGCCATTTTTATTTTCAAAAGAGAACATTTTCACTGCCAAGTTCTTTGGGCAAATTTTCAATGTATTGCAACATAAAACATGGAAAAGCTGATTTTGCCATAATTTTTCTGTTAAAGATATGCCACTATTATTCGATCTCCTTGTTGTTTGTTAACATCCACAAGTACCTGACACCTCCATTCTGTTTTTTGGTAGGGGTAGACCTTTCAGGTTGAATTACAGCAAAATATCTCCAAATGGTAGAATTAGTTAATCTGTTAGAAGAGGAATTTAGTATTAAGTGTTGACAAATTCTGTCAAAAATCATGATTCAAATTTAATTTTATTGATACTAAATTGTTCTTTCTGGCAAAAATTAGCCAACAATTTAATTTGTTTTTTATATTGAATGTTTTTTTTAATAATAAAAACTACCAACATGCAAGAGGACTCTCATTTTGTCTACTTGATATAGGGTATTAATCTAAAATAAATTGTATATTATTCAGATATTATAAAAAAAACAAGGGTGAGGCTAATTCATGCACTATGACATACAATAAGGGAATTTTACCTGCCAGAAACTTCTCCTGGATCTGAGACTTAGAGTAATATTATGGTACAGGCTTTGTTGATGCATTAATAGCATAGGATTTATATCAAGACTGTTCATTCTGGAACACAGTCAGAATCTATTTGTGGAATCAAGGCAAGATCAACGAGCCCAGTGAAGAGCTTATTCTGTTATTAGCCATTTTCTTGGTAAGACGAGAGTGAGGTTAGACACAGTAGTGGCGTAACTGTGTCTAAAATCTGCTTGCTTCTCATGAAAGATATTAAATTGAATTATTCATTCGTATACTCTGTTAAGAGAGAAGCTTAGTATAATATTAAGGTGACATTCAACATATAAAAGTATTTATAACCTGGGGGGATAAGGACTTCTTTTCATGACAATAAATTAGACTGTATTTTGAGACTATCTAAAAAGCTTCTAGAATAAATAGTTTAGAATAACTGAATTTGCCTTTCAGGGGAAGAAAAAAAATATATAGTTGCAAGAGTTGCCTGATTTGGCTTTTTTCAGTTTAAGGAGATTATGCATTTTATAGTAGATAAAATGATAGGAATTCCAGAACTATAAAAAATTCACAGAGGTATTCCAAAAACTATCAATTTGAAAGAAATACTTCACCTAATCACAAATACAGCAGTTTTCATTGTGAGTTAGAGGCTTTCCAAATGGAATATTGGCTCTGGAGACTAAATCCAAAGACTCCCTTTGAAATCTGTTAAGATAGAAACTGTTTTAATTATTTTGAATTGCTTACAAAAATTCTAGCAATTTTTTTTTTTTTTTTTTTTGCGGTACATGGGCCTCTCACTGTTGTGGCCTCTCCCGTTGCGGAGCACAGGCTCCGGACGCGCAGGCCCAGCGGCCATGGCTCACGGGCCCAGCCGCTCTGCGGCATGTGGGATCTTCCCAGACCGGGGCCCGAACCTGCGTCCCCTGCATCGGCAGGCGGACTCTCAACCATTGCGCCACCAGGGAAGCCCTAGAAATTATTTTTGAATCACTTTATTCAGTTGCATAAATTTTAATTTTCTTCCTGATATTTAAACTTTACTTCATGAAGGTTTAAGTAGTATGTAACTTAAGGAAACATGGATACATTTGGGGATTAACTGCGTCATATGGAAGTATCTAATTCAACACTACCCTGGGTAAATTTGAAATCTTCAGTTCATTTACTGAAGGATGTTGACTCTTCCAGAGCAAAACAGCAACAATGCCCAGGTAATAGAGATATACTGTATACTTTCCAGATCTCTGAGTTGACTGCTCTTGGATGACTCACACCATGTGACATAATTTTACCTGTTGAGATAAGATGTATGAGGAGGATTCTTTTTTTTTTTTGCGGTCCGCGAGCCTCTCACTGTTGTGGCCTCTTCCGTTGCGGAGCACAGGGTCCGGACGCGCAGGCTCAGCGGCCATGGCTCACGGGCCCAGCTGCTCCGCGGCACGTGGGATCTTCCCGGACTGGGGCACGAACCCATGTCCCCTGCATCGGCAGGCGGACTCTCAACCACTGCGCCACCAGGGAAGACCGATTTATTAGTTTTATCAAGGGACTTTGCACATTTCTACTACTGCCAGCAGAAAATGATGTCTCCATTGATAACCTCTGTTTTAGGCAAAGATGACATTAAAAATATTTCACATAAGGCCGTGTGGAGTATTAAAGTCCACACTGTGCTAAGAGTTTGTAGACCAGTGATATGGGTGAGCTAGGTATTCAACGTCCTGTAGTGAGACACTGGCTTGCTTTCTTGAATCAAATATTGGAAGCTTAAAACTAACACAATTTTGAGAGAGCATTCTAGAGATAAGCTATCAGTTCTCTTCACAAGTTTTCCTTCTTGAGGCAGTTAGTAGGAGTAATACTGAGCTGTATAGATTCCAAGATATACAGGAGTTCATGGGAGACATTTAAGGTAATCTGGAGAGTCCACATGAAGTATTAATTTACTGCCAGAAACTACAGTGTGTTTGCAGTTTTCAAGAAGAGACTTCTATGCTGTCTAGGCTCAGTGCCTCAGCTCTAGATGTAGGAAACTTTAATAACACACTTTAACCACTAAGGAGAGCTCAAGGGTCCTTCTGCTTATTCCATTTCTGTTGTGAGTCAGGAAACAACTCACCGTGCTTTTATGGTTTCAGACTTGGAGTGAAAGGGACAACTAATTTAAAAGCACTATTATCCTCACCTGCACCCTCTTTGGATTGCCTCTTTTGAAACAACTACTTACAACTTGTATGGGTACTCTTCCATGTCCTGTGGCTCCTACGCTAAATAGTCTTTCTTCAAGAGGGGAAAAACCCAGAAACCCCAATCCTCCACCTCACCCCATGCATTAGAACATGTGAGAATAAGAGGAAACCAGAGACTAGCATATTATTTGAGCAAATCACTCCATCTGCTTCCAATCTACAAGCACAAACACTCTCAGCTATTTCTGTCTCAGTTTACCAGAATCTCTAGAGCTCAAGAGCTGTGCTGGTTTGGCCTGAAGGTGAAGAAGCAAAGTTAGAATCATATCTAAAGCTCTTTTCAAATAAGATATTGGGGGCTTCCGTGGTGGCGCAGTGGTTGAGAGTCCGCCTGCCGATGCAGGGGACACGGGTTCGTGCCCAGGTCTGGGAAGATCCCACGTGCCAAGGAGCGGCTGGGCCCGTGAGCCATGGCTGCTGAGCCTGCGCGTCCGGAGCCTGTGCTCCGCAATGGGAGAGGTCACAACAGCGAGAGGCCTGCGGACCGCAAAAGATAAAATAAAATAAGATATCGAAGGAATCTATTTTTCCCTTCCTTTCCTCATCTCTATAACCCTTGTCTGCCCTGATAAAGATGCAGTGCATTTTACTTAAATGTTTCTTAATGAAATAACTGACTAGTGTCATAGAAAAGGCACTTCAGGATTTACTGCTATATTCTGTGATTCTTCTACTTCTAGCTGTGACGTTGATTGATGTTTATAAAATACCTAAACCTCTACTGGCAGCTATGGTTATTATTTTAGAGCATATAAACAAAGAAGTGTGGGTGAAATTATGCAAGAAGAAAAACATTTCTTGACTTTCCTTTCAAAATAATGTTAATAATAGCAATTATAAATTCAAGGGAAACATTTGAGCAAATAGAATTTCTTATCTAATGTTTTCAAACCAAAATGTTGTCTTCATTAATTTTTTTTTCATTTCTTTTTTTTTCCCCCCTATTTTGCAAGTTGGCTCCACGGATGTATTTTAGTTAGCACAATAATAGATCACTTTTTGACTGACTCTGATTATCATTCCACGTGGCAATAGCAGTGAGATTGTAGTCTGGTATTAAGGATCTAGTCATCTTACATTTTTAGAAGTTCTGAGATAAAGAATTGAGGCATCAACTAAACATCAATCATTTTAAAAGTTGATAGTCATTTTAATGGTAATCTTAATAGAGTCTTTCCTTTTAAAGACACACTCATGATATATCCTTCTAGGGGTTAAAAGCACAGCTATTTGATAAACATATTGACAAGGAATTCCAACAGCTATAAAAATATAAGGCCCTGATCATCAGCCAAATAAACTAAATTCTGCTCTCAGTTAGGTCATTTGTTTTCCCGTTCAAGTCATTCCAGAATTTGAAGCCAAGCAGCTGAATAACATTGTAACACAGCCATACAATCATAGTCAGCAAGAACATTCCTAAAACAATTCAGTAAAAATCTATTGGTTGTAAATTGTAGAAAAGCATTATTATATTAAATTTCCAAATAGGTGGAATATAAGCTTAAAGGTTTCTCTTCCTTTTCAAATTGCTGCTATAACAAATGGGTTGTAGCACCAATCCTTTGGGGAAGAAGTTGGTTTTCAAGGTTCTGGTTTATAGCTGGGATCTGTTTGCCAGTTAAGCCTTGACTTGAGATATACTTTGGTTACAAAGTCCCTCCATTCTAAGCACTCAGTTAAAAATATTGAGGTAAATCTGGGAAGCCACGTGAAGAACTGGGCAAAGCTGTAAACTCTGCTCCTCTTGCTGATGTTCTAGTTTACCCCAAGATGGCCAGACTATTCTACACTTCAAAGAGAAAAATGCCTAATTCCTTTAAAATAATAAACGCTCAATAGCCACTGGTTCTGTACCTATCTCTACTTTCCTTATTCCAAGGGCTGATTAGCTCTGGAAAGGTGAAGAAGGTCTATCTTAAATTACCACCATCTGGGACTTTTCTAGACAGTTAATACCCACTTGGTAAATTTAAGACCCCATAAATCAAGAGCCCTGGGAACTGGAGCTAGGTGTATGCTCCCAGGTTTTATGGCGTTTGTTAGACTGCCAGGGTTCGAATCCTACCATTGACACTTACTAGTTGTGTAACCCTATGTCAAGAGTCTTAAATAGTTCTGTATAGAAACTTAAGACATTTAGTTTCCTTATCTAAGAAATGGACCAAATTAGAATATGTGTCTCATAGGGTTATTGTAAGTATTAAGAGAATTGTTAATATAGGTAAAGCATTTAGAACAGTGTCTGGCGCATCATAAGTCCCCAATAGGTGGTGGCTATCATTAATGTTTATTATTAATGCTAATAGCCCTATGTGTCAAGGAAAATGATAGGTACTCATTGATATATTATGAATTAATATCTCAAAATATTTTTCAATTCATGTATTTTTTCTCAAAAATTTTGCTTTGCTTGTTCCATAACAATGGAATTGATGACCAGTAAAAACATGTGGTGATTAAGTAAAAATATGTATTAATGTTTCTATTAAGCAATGTAGCATGCAAAATGTAGGGGGCAGATTTAATAAATAAAAAAGTAAGAAAAATGCTCAAGGAATTTGTTATATCTTGCAATTTAAGAACCAATCATTATTTTAATCAAAAACTATTAATGAGAATTGTTCTACGAAATAAATACAAAGAAACTTTAAGTCATATGATATTAGAAAAGCAAGTTTTATGACTAGAAGTGTATATTCTTGAAAAAATACAGATTTTCTCAATTTACATTGTCCCCAAATACTTAATAGAGTTCAAGATTAATATTTCATCCAGTTGTAGTGCCCACTTAATAATTATATGGATACATCAATGAGAGATTAGAGTGAACTCATAAGATAAGTAAAGTCTTGAAAATAAGTCCTACCAATTAAAAAAGACAAGGGATTGAGGTTATTTAGTTGGAGGAACTAAGACTAGAGTGTGAATTAAGAAGTAAACAAAAATTCCTTCTACAGAAGTGATAGTCATGTGACTTTACTGAGAATTCTAGAAATCAAGGAATCTGTATAGAATAAAAGTCAGTAGGCATAATATACTCACTGACAGTAGCCTGAGGAATTTTGGTCATATCCCTAAGAGCGGTTTCTTTTAAACATATGAATGGATTACTGAGAATGACTGGAACTACTCTGAGTTCAGAACTGATGAATTCATCAATAATTAGAACATTTTCGGTTGGCAATAACTAAAAACCTGACTTGAACTTGCCTAAATAATTTACTGGCCCATGTAACTGAAGTAGGTCATGCAAGGCTCAGTGATATGACTAAGAGTTCAGTTTTTATCTCTGTGATTTACCTTAAAAGATATTGGCTTTATTTTAAATGATGTTCCTCTGGTGATCCCAGGCTTCCAAGACTACATTATTCTTCAGTTATATCATCATTCATAGCAAATCTCTTGGTTTCACAGTGATTGGGTCAACTTAGTTCAGATGCCTCAAACAGTACCAATCACTGGAAACAGGAAAAGAAGCACTGATTGGCTTACTTTCTTATTTTAGGACACTTGCTCTAAAAATGGAGCTGAGGGCTTCCCTGGTGGTGCAGTGGTTGAGAGTCTGCCTGCCGATGCAGGGGACACGGGTTCGTGCCCCGGTCCGGGAAGATCCCACATGCTGAGGAGCGGCTGGGCCCGTGAGCCATGGCCGCTGAGCCTGCGCGTCTGGAGCCTGTGCTCCGCAACGGGAGAGGCCACAGCAGTGAGAGGCCCACAGAAAGAAAAAAAAAAAAAAAAAAAAAAAATTGGAGCTGAGAAGATTCGGTTTCCCCAGAAACACACCTTCATTAAATAAAAATCTGGAATTACTGGGGAAGAGTTAGAGTAAACGCCAAGAAAGCACTAACAAATCCTCCATCTAGGTCCTATTATGCAGAAATGGATTTTAATTTCTCCTTGGTAAGTTTAGCAAAATTTTCTTTAAATTAAAATAAAAAAGATTAGATAACCGCCATCCCACTCTTGCTACAAAGTGTATATTATATTAATATGCTCCATGATTGTACTCTACATCTGTGATAAGCTAAAGGGGAGAGTGTAAAGAACCCTAGAGATGTTATCAGGAGACCCGGGGCCTAGCCCCGCCTCCACTGCTTGCTAACAGTTAAAATTCAGCAAGTCACCTCATTTCCTGATAATTGGTTTCCAATTCTAAAGTGGATATCAGGTTTTTCCCTTTCCTCCTTAGCAGAGTTGTATTTATCAAATGAGATAATACATGAGAAATAAGTAGGTAACTTATTTTTATTGTAAAGTAGGTAGCACTATATAAAATAAGGGAAATACTGTTGTTTTATACATTAGAGTTTTGTCATTGGTTTAAGAATTGGTCTGAAATGAATGGTTTTTTTTGTTGTTTTGTTTTGTTTGTGGTATGCGGGCCTCTCACTGTTGTGGCCTCTCCCGCTGCGGAGCACAGGCTCCGGACGCGCAGGCTCAGCGGCCATGGCTCACGGGCCCAGCCACTCGCGGCATGTGGGATCTTCCCGGACTGGGGCACGAACCCGTGTCCCCTGCATCGGCAGGCGGGCTCTCAACCACTGCGCCACCAGGGAAGCCCTGAAATGAATGTTTTTAAGAGCTCACTGCATTAACATTTAGAGCTTGTCAAGATTTCATTGCCTATGAGACTTGGAAATATAAATGAACTCCACATGTAGGATACTAAATTTATTATGTTGCTGTTAGTTTTATTTCAAAATTTGTAATTATTAAATTGCTCTTGAAAATCATGCTCTGTATCTCCTCTTATAGGGGATTTTAGTACCTTTGAAACTTGATTTCTTTGTTCTTTTGGTTAGGTTTGAAATATAGCACAATGGAAAAGGATAGAGGTAGGATGTGTGTTCAATAAAGGTTTTTTCCATAACTTGGAGCTCAAGAAATGAATCAATGTCATTGGCTAAGTGAAGGTCAATATCAAATAATTCACAGGAAGGTAATGAGACATTTTAGACTTCTATTCAAATACAAATTATCAAGTTTGATAAAGCTGTATCATTTGTATTAAATCATATAAGATAGTTCTATTAGTTCAAATATAAATTTGGAAAAATATTGCTTTTTGATCCTTTGAGGCATTAAACATATTTCATTGTATTAATTTAAAGGATTATTTTTAGAACTGTTACTGTCAGTTATTAAAATGGTTTAAGCCTAAATATCCATTTGTGTGTGCTTACATACTCCCCATTGCCTCAATACCTATCCCCATGAATTCAGATGATGTTAAAATATAAATCTTTTATGCAGTTATTTTAAAATGTTAGAAATTATTATAATGTTTCCATTTGACATCCACCACTCTACATTAGCTTATTTTGAAGAGACTAATGCTAGAATTTATTCGTTCATTATATATTTAAACACTGTTATGTAAAAGGTATTGTACTAAATGAATGTAGATATCGAATTTCATAAGAAATCATTCATGCTTTTAAGGTTTTAGAATCAGGCACAGATATACATCAATTATATGTAAGATCTGTGATACAAGTGGTAGACAAGCACTGAGGAAGTGTTTGACAAACACTAGGGAAGCAGGCATTATTTCCATCTTTAACCCAGGGGAAAGAGCTCATGCAGACAGTAAATATTTAGCTGGGAGGTTCACATGTAGTGATCTGAGTGGAAAGTGCATTCTCAGCTGAGGGAAGGTAATGAGCAAACCTGCAGAGGCAGGAAAATACGATGAGTGTTGGTGTGGACACACCAACTGGTGGTCAGCTGGCTTAATTTGGTCTGCAGAGATGTTTTGTTTCACAATTAAAATTCTTTAGAATTGTTGCCAACATTAAAAAGCAGAGAAATGATGGGTTTCCAGTTTCTTGTGAAAAAGTGAAGTTTTAACTCTATCTCACATTACAACATTCCAACAGCCCCAAACAGCAATTATTTGGAGCTGAGAAGCTGCTGCTTCATCCTAAGGGAGAAATCACCTTCCTTTCTCAAAATAACTGGCTTTTTCATTTCCTTATGTTACTTGCTTTGTTCCTATAATTGAGTTAGCTGCCCCTAGCCAGGATTACAAAAGTTAATGCTGTGTGGAGTTGATTGATGTCTGTTTTAGGATGTATTAAAACCTGTAACATTTGTTGTAAATAATATATGTTCCATAAAAAAAAATCTTGACTATTTTTTAGGGAGATTAGAAATGAAATTTCCTTCAGATCTAATCAAATTTGAATGTTAGTTTATGTTGTGCTCACTATCACTAATAATCAAAATAAAGGTTTTTTTAATCTTCATTTTTAAATGTAAATTAACTATTGAGGAAATATTTTCAGAATGTCAACAATTTGAAATACTATTTAACCAACTCTGTACATGCATGTTATCGATTGACTGATTGAATATGTGTTTAACGTAAAGATGAGCTATGTTTTTACAATCCAAGATTTGGATCATGTAAAATGATAATTGGGAGTTTTATATATTCCCAAGTCTTTTTATGCACCTCCCCCCCCAAAAATGTACACTGCTATTTCTCTCTTGTTTTCAGGAGATCAGTATGAAATTTTGACACAATTAATCCTTTTCAGGATAATAAACTGTGAGGAATTGGCCTACATTTGGTCAGCTTTGTCTCATGCAAGTGTTTTATACACTTGTCTTAAAAAACAAATCTGCTCAATTTGAAACTAAACCTTTTACCTTATATATGTTTAATTCTTCTCAAGTTCAAATGTATATTTAGATTTTGATTTTCATAGGTTACATGTGATTTTTAATCCAAGGAACAGCTACTTATAGTAAATTGAGTGTTAGTAATATTGGTAATATGTAATAATTATTACATATTATGTAGTGATATGTATTTAGGAATATGTTTAGCTTTCCATAATTCATAATGTGCTCTCAACCTACAATAGTAACTGTCCCTTTGGACACAACTGGAAAAAGTGGGTATTTAGGCTTAAGATTTTTTTTTTTGGTGTGAAACTTCATTGTTATATAAACACCACTGCCTACTATCAAGTTGTTCCATAATTCTCAAAAACTGTGTTTTAATTTGTCCATCAGATCATTGTTGGGATGTTCTGTGTAATGAATGGAAATATTTACCTGTATTAGTTCTATTTTTAATGTCAAAAATTATTTATTTAATATTTTCTATGTGTTAGGCATTCTTCCAAGCATTTTACATAAATTAACATTTTACATAGTAACAACCATCTTATGGTGAAGGCATCATCAGTAACTCCACTATATAGATGGGGAAACTGAATCATGGAGAAATTAACTTATTTGCCCAGGGACACATCGTATGGAATGGAATAGAAATCAATTCCAGGTGATCCACCTCAGAACCCATGCTCTTCACCTCTAAGCTATGGTAGTGCAGACCAGAATGACCTCCTTATTCTTACGGAAGTTCGGATGAGATTGACATACTTCACATATTTAGTCTTCAGAGATACTAAAAATTCCAATGCTATGCTAACCTTTGCTGTCACTAGGGAGGATTTTGCCATTCTATGTAATAAGGTAGAAGTATGTGAAATTAGCATTAAATATTCATTTTTATCTACAAAATGCCATATGGTTTTGTATGGTTCAAGAAAATACCTATTAAAAGTTTATCCCCACTTGAAAATCCACATTAATGTCATAGTTTATATGAACTTTCTCCTGAATACCCTAATATAAACACAACTTAGGTAATAGTGGGAAGAGCCAAATGGCCATAAAACTTAGTCTAAAAGTTCAAATAGACACTGGGTTTAGGTGATGATAGTGGTTCCCACAACATGTGGTTATACTTTGGGTCAGATGTTCTGAATAATATGGAGAGGAGTGACTTCAGAAATTAGATTCAATTTATTAGATCAAGGAATTAGAAAATATCTGTAATAAAGCAAAGCTTAAAAATGCAAACCAACCTCAAAAGAGCCTAATCACTTTGTCATAAGAATTAAAAATACTGGTTTTCAAAAATAGAAGTAGAACATATTAATTCCCTTTATGCTTTAGCATGTATAGACAACTATTTTTTTATGATAAATGAGCATATAATATATGGGATTCCAAAAAAGTGTTTTATATTTATTTGAATCCTAGAAGATTTAGAGGGAAGGCTTGATTCTCCTTAAGTTCAGTGTAGATATAATTCTTTCCTGTTTTATTTCTTAATGTAATTTAAATTTAGTAGTATCTCATGGATTCCCTCAAAGAAGATTCAGGTGTTTGAAATAAAAGCCTGAAAGATGATTTGCATGAAATTGTCATATTAGCAGGGTATATGTTGATAGATTTTAGAATCTGCTCTTTGGCACATTTTAAATGGTCAATATCCTCCCACACACATACTCACACATACACTTACCAGAAGTCACATCATCTATTATAGTAACAGAGAACAGAGAAAGACAAATAATGCCAGTAAATACCTATTCTATCTATCAACTGCTGGATAACGAACCTACCTAAAACTTAATGGCTAAAATAAAAATTATTTATTTTGTTTATGAATTTTCAATTTGAATGAGACTATATAGGAAGAACCCATTTCCACTTCACTCAGCATCACTTGAGGCAGCTTGAAGGTTGGGGCACCAGAGTCATGTGGGGTACCATTTACTCATACAATTGAGAATTGATGCTGCTGTTCACTAGAATGTTAGCTGGGCCTTTGGCCAGAACATTTCAATATTGTCTTTACATGTGGCTTTCTATGCTTACAAAATGGTGGTGGGGGTCCAAGGAAAAGCATCATGAGAAGGGGAGGGAAGCAAGCAGAAGGTGTATCACCTTTTCAAATTAGCCTTGAAAGACATCAAGGTACAAATCTTCCACATTTTACTGGTTAAAAGCAATTAATTAAAGTCAGCTGATAATCTAGGGATGGAAACATACATTCCTCCCTTTGATGGGAGAAGTGTCAAAGAAATTATGGAGTTTAGTTTTTTTTTTAGCAGCATTCCTGAGCTATGATATAGAGTAAAATGCATACGTTAAAAGTATAATTTGATAGGTCTTAAAACATGTACACACCTATGAAACCATCACTACAATCAAGAGGAAAACATAGCCATAACCCCCCCAAATTTCCTTGTGCTCTTTGTAATTCCTTCCAACTAACCCTCCTCATCCTGTTCATCCATATATAGACATTAATCTTTTTTCTGTCACTATAGATTAATTAGCATTTTCTAGAACTTCATAAAAATGGAATCATGCAATAGATTTTTTTTGTCTGACTCATTTCACTCTTAATTATTTTGAGATTGATCTATGTCATTGCATGTATCAACAGTTAATTTTATTGCTGAGTACTATTCCATTGGGTACTACTGCATTGGATATACCACAATTTGTATATCCATTCACCAATTGATGTACATTTGTATTGATTCCACTTTTTGGATATTATGAACAATTCTACTAAGAACATTTCTGTACAAGTCTTTGCATGGACATGTTATCATTTCTCCTGGAGAAAATACCTAGGAGTAGAATGAATAGGTCATATGGTAGAAGTATATTTAACTTAAAAAAAAATGCCAAACTGTTTTCCAAAGTGGTTATACCACTTTCATTTTTAGCTCCCACATATAGTTTGAAAATTGTCACTCCATTCCTTACAGGAAAATGCTGGACAAAATCAACGACTTTCGGGCTTCCCTGGTGGTGCAGTGGTTGAGAGTCCACCTGCCGATGCAGGGGACACGGGTTCGTGCCCCGGTCCAGGAGGATCCCACATGCCGCGGAGCGGCTGGGCCCGCTGAGCCTGCGCGTCCGGAGCCTGTGCTCCGCAAAGGGAAAGGCCACAACAGCGAGAGGCCCGCGTACCGCAAAAAAAAAAACAACGACTTTCTCATGTGATTAATATGATTAGGACTCTATATCAGAGAACAGAGTTTTCAGAGAAAACCATCACCCTGAAATCTAGATAGAAAGATGAATTCAGAGAGAATCACTATCCAAGATTTGCTTACATAAGGCAGAAGATTCTTAACACCATACATTGGTAGAACTATTTCCTTAACTAATAATTTTGACAAATTTCTGGAGACTAAGTACAGACTAGTGTGAGAAAGTGAGAAAATTCTAAAGGCTGCAGTTACAGAGGATCCCCTTCTCTTTCATGGACTTCCCCTCTAGGAAGCCCAATGGGTCCTCATGATGAGGAACTGAGAAAAATCTCTTCCTAGCTCTGGAAGGGGGAGGGAAAGAATAGCCATTGTGAATTCTACCTAGACCCTTCTGCTTAACAGAAACCTACTCTCCAGAGGGAAGGACTTTTACCAAAAGGCTTACCTCAAGGTTTTGCTAAAACATTGTCCCAGATGGCAAAAGAAAATTCCACCCACTCCAGCCTGCCTCAGCCTTTCTGTCCCACCTAAGGGAAAAATAAAAAATGATACTCAACAGGTGAGAGGGCCTCAAGGAAATAGATTGAGAATGCTGCACCAGGGAAAAGAATATAGGGGAGAGAGAGATAAAAAGCTACACCTGTGTAGGAGAGACAAAAACTCTTGGAAAGGCTTCACTCTGAGATACAGGCCTATTAAAGCAATGATTTTTTTAAAAAAGTTCATAGAACATCCTGTTCTGCATCACCCATCATCACTTCAAAATGCCTTCACTATAACAGTGGAAATATCTGAAAGATGCAGACTGTCTCTGAAGAACAGAACAAAGGTAAACCCCAAAGCCATGGAGGGAGACGAAGTAAGGACATTTTAAGAATTTGAAGCCTCTAGTACTTATAGCTGTAACAAATATTAAACAAAACATATCTCCTCTATGGGACATTATAGGCTTTTTAATTTCATTACCTATTACCCAAAACAGCATGTCCAGATTTCAAGACCACCAACAAAAAACAGCAGCCAAGCCGAAAAGTGAGTAAAAACAAAGTTTGAAGAGACACAACAATCAAAACCAGATTCAGAGATGACACATATACTAGAATTATCAGGAATTTAAAATAACTACGATTAATATGATTAGGATTCTAATGCAAAAATTAGAAAACTTTCAAGATCAGATGGATAATGTCAGTGGAGAGATGGAAACCGTAAGAAGGTTCAAAAAGAAATGATGTTAACTAACAGTTCATAGATTTTTCTAAAAATCAGGTAAGAAAGCTTCTTTCAATTACCAATTAGCTAAGAGCTTTTTTTTTTGCGGTCCGAGGGCCTCTCACTGTCATGGCCTCTCCCGTTGCAGAGCACAGGCTCCGGACGCGCAGGCCCAGCGGCCATGGATCACGGGCCCAGCCACTCCGCGGCATGTGGGATCTTCCCGGACCGGGGCACGAACCCGTGTACCCTGCATCGGCAGGCGGACTCTCAACCACTGCGCCACCAGGGAAGCCCTAGCTAAGAACTTTTTATTAGCAATGTTGGATTTTGTTAAATGCTTTTTCAGCATTTACTGAGATGCTCACATATTTTGTCTGTTTTTAGTCTGTTTACATTGATAGATTTTCAAATATTAAACCAAACTTGTTTTACTTGGTTAAACCTCATTTGGTCACGATATATTACCCTTTTTAGATATTGTTGGATTTGATTTGCTAAATTTCCAACAAAAAATTTCCCATCTGTGTTTATGAGGAATATTTATTTTCTTTCCTGGTATTGGAATAATACCTCATATTATGAGTTGCACAGTATTTTCTACCTTTCCATTTTCTAGATTTTTGTATCATTTCTCTCTTAATTGACTCACTGAATTTCCTAGTAAAGCTATCTGGGCCCAGCATTTCCTTGGTTTGAATGTTTCTAGATACATATTCAATTCTTAAAATAGATATAGGAATATTCAGATTGTCTATATCTTTTTCAATGAGCTTTGGTACTTTGTCACTTTCAATAAATTTGTCAGTTTTATCTGTTTCAAATTTATTGATATAGCATTGTTGATAATATTTATTATCATTTTAATATCTGACAAATCTGTAGTGGCATCACCTCTTTCATACCTTACATTGATAATTTGTTTCTTCTTTTTTTCCTGATCAGTTGGGCTAGAAGTTTATTAATTTTATTTATTTTCTCAAAGAATCAGACTTTGGTTTAATAGTTTTCTATTGTTTTCTGTTTTCTCCTTCATTGATTTTCACTCTCATCTTCTTACTTGGGTTTTTAATTTGCTCAATTTTTCTAGTTTTCTGATTTCTTTATGTGGAAGGTCATTGATTTGAGTTTTGGACTTACTTTCTCAGGGGACTAGCATAACTTTTAGCAACTCATGTCAGATAGGCAAAATATTTACCATCCATATGTATTATTTAGGGTTCTCCAGAGAAACAGAATCAATAGGATATATAAATACAGATACAATATATTTTATATATATTTATATGTATATATTTATATATCTGTATCTATATATTTATATCTAGAGAGAGAGAGAGAGGTTTATTATAGGAATTGGATCACGTGATTATGGAGGTGGCGAAGTCCCACAGTCTGCCACCTGCAAGCCGGAGAGTGGAGAACCAGGAAAGCTAGTGGTGTAATTCAGTCTGAGACTGTTGTACAAGCACCGGAGAAGACAGATATCTCAACACTAGCAGAAAGCAAATTAGCCCTTCCTCTGCCTTTTTTGTTTTATTCAGGCCCTCAGTGGATTGGTTCTTCATTGGTGAGAACAAATTTTCTTTATTCAGTGTACTGATTCATATGCTAATCTCTTGCAGAAATACCCTAATAGACACATGTGGAAATAATGTTTTACCAGCTCTCGTGGTATCCCTCAGCCCAGTCAAATTGACATATAAAACTAACCATGGCACCATGCTGTTTCCTACTTTTTGTCTGGCACAGAGTCATACTCTGTCAAACACTACCATTTAATGTTGTATTGTTTATCTCCTCACATGGTATAGTAAAGCAAGCACAGTCCTGGGTTAGAAGACCTAATCTAGAATCCTGCATCACCCACTTATTAATCTACATAGGGCTCAGTTTCCTAATACTAAAATATGAGTATAGTCGTATTCCTCTAGGAAGATGAAAGCACTAAATGAGATATACCTGAGACTGCATTTCCAAAGCTTCAGTTCATTTGTACTTGGTTTTAACTTTATTCTAAGAATCTGATCACTCCTTCCAGTAATGGAAACTAAAGTGATAATTTAAAATATAGTAATCATCCCTCTCTATTCACATCTCTCATGTTTAATTTTTGTATTGTGCACATCTTCTTTTAAGTCTAAATTTATTTTAAAATATCAAGCAAAATTTACCCCAGGATTAATCACCACAATACTTCCTGTTCTGTGACCAAGACCTCCAAAGTACTTAAGTTTAAATCAATATTGTCCCATTACTAAACAGGAGACATCAATGCTGTAAGATATATCTGTGTGATACATAAAACCTTAGGAGAAAAAAGGGACACTAGTACATAACTGGCATGAAGAGTCCAAGTGCAGATGACCAGCCAAAATTTTCCCTTTTTCTCAGTTATTTTGGTATCATGTAAATGTAGCTTCTTTTAAAAGAGCATTTGATGATGTTATAATATAGTCAGTGACTTGCTGATATAATGTGGACTGATACTTGTATTCTGCATAGTCATATCTATATTAAAATGTTGATTAAATTGAAATTTTATTTCAACTGGTATAACTGAAATAAAAAGTCACTGTATTTCTTCTTCTCATTTTTTGCCTAACACATTTTTATCAGAAAATATAAATTCCTTAGGACAGTATTATAAACTAGGCCATGCTATTGAAATAGTAAGTAAATAAAAAGAGGAACCTGGAAAGTCACAGCCAATTCTGAGATAAAATATTGTAGGTACTATGAAAAAATATTTGTCCTGAAGTTATTTTTCTAAGGCATGAATAAACTAGGATGAGAAAATATTAAGTTCTTGAAATTTTATATGCTTGCATGAGCAATACGATTTTTCTTTATATTTGTTGTAGAGAATAGAAAAAAAATCAAAGCTATGAATTCTCTCTATATTAATATATGGATTGACATCTATAATTGAATGATTGAAAGTTTAAAACATATTAAACATAATGTCCAGTCTCATTTCTAACCAACAATCAAGGAAATGCTGGTAGAGGTTTATTTCCACAGTCATGTTTCATGTTTCCATTACTACTTTTTTTTTTTTTTAATAAGGCAAGGAAAAGTCTGCCTACGAGTAAGGGTTTCCTTATACCATAGGAAGCCCGGCAAACTCCCCTTGGAGGCAAGAAGTTTCCTGAGAAGTACAGGGAAACAGCAAGGGAAAGAAGGGAGAATAGATGAACCTTGCCTTAGGGGAAAATTAAATCTAGTATTGATACAAATTTCCAGTGTGCTCATCAAGTCAAAGGTGAAAAGAAGAGCCATGGTTTACTAAAACCTAGAAGTTTCTCATTCAGTCCTGTGGCAAAGCATAGATACAAGCAAAACAGAACACAGCTTATCAGAAACAAAAAGTCCACAGGTTAAAGTAGAAAATCTTATACTTTTCAGTCAAAATAAGTGAATTCAGAAGATGTCTGAGTGCCCCCTGTTGCCAGCTTATCTCTAGGGAAGTAGGTATATACAGAAATAAAGATAATTATCATCTGAAGGCAAGGATGGAACCAACAAAGAGGATGACTTGAACAAAACCAAGCTCAAAACTATCAAGAATTGAGAGTTAAGTGAGGATGAAGTGGGGTTTATATAAATTAAATTGTTACACATGTGCCAAAGTTAAATCTTTAGTAAACCTACATAATATCACTATTTTGTTTTGCTCTCAAGTAATTAATAAATAACATTTGTCGAGCCACTGTAATAAGCAATGCTTCCTCTGCTTTACAGCAATTCATTCAGTCATCACAGGTTTCCTATTATCTAGGCACTGCTGTTATTCTCTTTTTATTTACACTTTTTATAAAGTATAGATGAGCTAACTTGCTTTTTCCATAGCCTGAAAGCAGTAGAGCCCAATTTGAACTAAGCAATTTGTCTCCAGAGGCTGTGCACTCTTAATCACTACTGCACTGCAGAGGTTCAAGTTAAAGAATCGCTCCAGGTGTTACGAACCAGATGCAGTTGTAGCCAACCAACCATCTATCAAAAATGTGGGCCTTTGACAGCAGTTCCTTTAAGTGCTCTCACCATCAGTTGCAGGGTTACCTGTTACACAATTTGTGACTGAAAAAGGAATGCCCTTAGTGTAGGTATCACTAGTTCACCAGTGTTGTTTGAAGCTATCTGTGCTTATTGGGCAGGGAAAGGATTGGGATTCATCTCAGTATGCTGCAAGAGTAAAGCATCAGCGAGAGCTGAAATATTTTCATTCACACAACTTCAGCCACAGGAATTAAGGTAATGTGACCACACTGGTACCTGAAATTCACCTTGAATGCCCATATTATCTGAAGCAATACCTCTGGAAAGCATGAAAACAAACAGGTTTTCTTTTAAAAATACAATATACCTAAATGTATAGGCAATGATTTTTTTTTTTTTTTTTTTTTTTTTTTTTGTGGTACGCGGGCCTCTAACTGTTGTGGCCTCTCCCATTGCGGAGCACAGGCTCCGGAAGCGCAGGCTCCGGACGCGCAGGCTCCGGACGCGCAGGCTCAGTGGCCATGGCTCACGGGCCCAGCCCCTCCGCGGCATGTGGGATCTTCCCAGACCGGGGCACGAACCCGTGTCCCCTGCATCGGCAGGCGGACTCTCAATCACTGCGCCACCAGGGAAGCCCTAGGCAATGATTTTTAAATTTCAAAATGAGAATTTTTGATTAGCTATATGAGTAGATTCCTAACTTACTAGAATGCGAATCATATTCTATGTTATTTCAATGGTATAGAATTCTTAGAACCTGCAATCTCCACTATTTGGTATCCTACTTCTCCTAAGCTGCATATTTCACAGGGAGTATCCCCAGTAGTAAGGCTCTGAAAAGGCAGGCATGGTTACCCTTGTTAGGTAACATGATTTCTTACAGAGACACAAGGGCATGTGTGATAGACTATGGTAGAGGAGTGGATGGAAAGCGCTTGTACATTTCCCAGACTTCCTGGTTTGGGTTAGAGGGAAAGAGAGTTGTCAGAAGCTGCTGAGGAGGTCCCTTTCCCATATTGCCTGAACTATTTGTCTGGTTGGGAGATATAAATAAGAAGTAGCTGTGCAAATCCTCCGTAGATCAAAGGAAATGAATGGGGAAAAGGAGATGTTTTCTATATTGCTCCTTTCCTCTCCTGTGAATGGATACTAAAAACAGCTAGATATACTGAGCATTTCATTTCGGGCACTATATTATCTCCTTGATTTGTTTAGGGAACTACAGTTGATTTATTTCAACAAATGAAACAAACATTTCATTTACCTATATGCTTTCATTACTTTCATCCTTCTAGTCACTTAAGCTTTAACTTGGAACACACAATGTGTATTTTTCACCTTACTCTTTTCTTTTTTTTTTTTTAATGGGTCCAACTCTGTATGTTAACTTCTAAGAACATTGTTCGAGTTTTATTACTTGCTCTGGTTAAGCCTGGACTTTGAACACTTTTTCAAGGATGCAATTAAATTGATGAATATTTGCAATGTTTGGTTAAATAAAATGGAAGTCTCTAAGATTTTTGATTTGGTTTTAAAAGTATTTTTACAGAAGTTATTGCTCCTATTATTTTATCCATCTATTTGTATAAGAACAGCAACACTGACAATACAGTATAAGTTTTCATATATATTTTTCTTTCAGAAAATTACTTGGGTCATTCTGCAATCCAGTTTTGTGAGAGCATCAGTCTCTATCAGAATTTATCAATTATATTGCTATCTGTGAAGGTAAGCAAAGATAAAAAATGAAGTCACTTCACCATAGATCAGAGGTGGGGTGTGAGGGGAAATGGGTAAACTGTTTATTTTTCTTTTTAGTATAAATAAATTAAATTGAAAATTTAAAAATATAAATAAAAATTGGAGGTACTTTAAAAATATCTATTTTAATTTTGGGAATATTCACTAAAACTAGTCCTTCTCATTACATGATTTGCTTATTTATTTTACTGTTTTATCTTTGTATCTCATACTAAAAAATTCTGCATTCTTCACTAGCTACCATTTATCTGTCTCATTTTCTGTATCCTGGTCTTTTATATCTCTACATATCGGAATAATCTTAGACTCAGATTTTTCTTTTCTTCCTCTATGTTCATGCCCTACATGAAATTTTAAGTTCCATAGCTTCTAAGTGCCTCTGTTCTGATAATGATCAATTTTTGAGTAGCCGTACATTTTCTCCTGAACTTTATAAATATACCATATGACTATTAAACCTCTCCACTTGGATGTTTAGCAGATATCTCAAATCTAGCATATCCAAAACTGGATTATTGATTCCTACCTCCCCCCACCTCCACACTACCTACCAAATCTTTTCCTATTACAATGTTCTCATATTTCAGTGAATAGCACTACTATCTGCCTGGGTGCTAAAGTCAAAATCCTTGAAAATAATCCTTGCATCATCTTTCTCTCCTCATCCATATCCAATACAACACGTTTTGTAGTCTATACCTTCAAAATATATTATGGAACATATCACTCTCACCATTCCCACTACTCCCACCATCTCTGTGTGGACTACTGTAGTAGCCTTCTCTCTGGTCTCCCCACTTCCAGTCTTGGTGATCCCTAACACCCTATAATCTATTCTTTCACAGTAAGCAAGATTCTTTTAATACATCAATCATATCAAGTCATTCTTCTGCTCTAAACCTTCAAGTGGTTTTCCTACACACCTTACCCAAAGTCCCTCCCATGGCATACAAGATCTGGCCTCTGCCTATCTCTCTGAATGTATTTCAACTCCATGGCCTTTGTTCCCTGTTCCTCATCCACTCTGGACTCTTTTCTATTCTATGAGTACACCAAATCCCCTCCTGCCTTTTTGCTTACTCTTCATGCCTGAAAATCTCTTATGCCAATGGCTGGATAGCTCATTGTCTCACTACATTTTGATCTCTGCACAAGTATCTCTTCTTGGAGAGCTTACTTGTTTTCTTAGCCACCCAATGTCTTTTGATTGGAGAATTTAGTCCATTTACATTAAAGCAATTATTGATAGGTATTGCCATTTTGTTAATTGCTTTCTGGCTGCTTTTGTAGTTCCTCTCTGTTACTTTCTTCTTCTTTTTCTCTCTTCCCTTGGTTTGATTGTTTTCTTTAATGTTATGTCTAGATTCCTTTCTCATTTTCTTTTGTGTATTTACTATGAGTTTTTTCTTTGTGGTTACTGTGAGGTTCACATATAACGTTCTATGTATCTAACAGTCTCTTTTAAGTTGATAGTAACAATTTTGAACACATTCCAAAGCTTTATATTTTCCATCCCCCATGTTTTATATTTTTGATGATACATTTTAACATATTTTTATTTTACATATCTTTCTTAATGAATTATTGTATTTTTAATTAGTTTTACTACTTTTGTCTTTTACCCTTTATCCATGCTTTATAAGTGATTGATCCACTATCTTTATTATTTATTTACCTTTTTTGGTGAGATTTTACTTTTGTATGTTTTCTTATTATTAATTAGTGCCTTTTCTTTTCTTTTTTTTTTTTTTGCAGTACGCGGGCCTCTCACTGTTGTGGCCTCTCCCATTGCGGAGCACAGGCTCCAGACGCGCAGGCCCAGCGGCCATGGTTCAAAGGCCCAGCCGCTCCACGGCGTGTGGGATCTTCCCGGACCGGGGCACGAACCCGTGTCCCCTGCATCGGCAGGAGGACTCTCAACCACTGCGCCACCAGGGAAGTCCAGTGCCTTTTCTTTTTATCGTAGAGAAGTCTCTTTAACATTTCTCGTAAGGCCAGTCGAGTGATGATAAACTCCTTTACTTTTTGCTTATCTAGAAAATTCTTAATTTCTCCTTCAATTCTGAATTCTTTGCTGCATACAGAATTTTTGGCTGGCATTTTTTTCCTTTCAGGACTTTGACTATGCCATGCCACTCCCTTCTAGCCTGTAAAGTTTCTTCTGAAAAATCTGCCAATAGCCTTATGGGGTTTCCTTTATATGTAATAAGTTGCTTTTCTCTTTCACTTTTAAGATTCTCCCTTTATCCTTAACTTTTACTGTTTTAATTATAATGTATCTCAGTATGTCTCTGTTTGGGTTCATCTTATTTAGAACTCTTTGGGCTTCCTGTCCTGGATGTCTGTTTCTTTCTGCAGATTAGTAAAGCTTTCAGCCATTATTTCTTCAAACAATTTTTTTTGGCCCTTTCTCTCTCTCTTCTCCTTCTGGGACCCCTGTAATGCAAATGATATTCTGTTTGAAATTGTCCTAGAGGTCCCTTAAGTTATCCTCACTTCTTTTAATTCTTTTTTTTTCCTCTGTCTGGGTGTTTTCCATTGCATTGTCTTCCAGCCTGCTGATTTGTGCTTCTATTTCTTTCATTCTGCTGTTGAACCCCTCTAGTGTATATTTTGGCTCAGTTATAACTTCTGTTTAGTACTTTCCTATATTTTCTGTCTCTTTATTGAAGTTCTTGCTGTGTTTATCCATTCATCTCCCGAGATTGGTAAGCTTTTTATGACCACTAATTTGAACTCTTTATCTATTCCATTAAGGTCTTTTTCTGGACACTTGCCTGTTTTTTGTTTTTGCTTTTGGAACATATTCCTCTGTCTCCCTGAAATAACTACCTCCCTGTCTTGAAGGAGTGGTTTGTATAGGAGCTGTTTTGTGTGTCCCAGAAGTGCAATCTCCCCCAGCCACCAGAGCCAGGCACTCTATGAGTGTCCCTCACTTGCACTGTGCAGGCATGCTATCTGTAATAGGGCCGTGGTGGCTGCATGGGGAGAGTGGGGTTCAGGGTGTTTACCTGGCCTGGCTTGGCCACTGTAGGATTTGAGTCATTTACCTGTCCCAGCTACGAGGTTATGGCTTGATCTCTGCGTTGGGGGGTCAGGGCTTGGAGTGTTCATCTGACCTGGATGTGGCTTGTCTGCTGTGTAGGAAGGGCAGGACTCAGGTGCTTGTCTGTTCCAGGTGTGATTCAGTCTCTGTGCAGAATGGCTGGGCTTGAGGCACTCATCCAGGTTGGTTACGGCTTGCCTATTGAGTGGGGAGGGGAGGGCTAGCAAAAATGGTGCCCATAGGCTCTGTCATGTTAAAATGAGTTTGTAAAATTGGCATCTACCAGTGCTTCTGTTCCTGGATAGAATCCCTACAGGTTCTTGCCTCTCGCCAGCCACTTTAAAATTAGTAACTGAGTCTCCTTCACTTATAGTAGAGATATTTTTCAATCTGTTGCTTTTGCACTGGATCTCAGCTTGCTTGGGTTTGTTTGCAAACCCTTTAAGAGTGGAATCTCTGTTCTCTGCAGTTCAGATTCTCCTGGTCTGAATCCCATTGATTTTCAAAACAGGACATTGTAGGAGCTCATCTTTCCAGTGCTAGCCCCCAGGGTTGGGATGCCTGACATGAGGCACAATCCCTTCACTCCTCAAGAGAGAGTTTTGTATTGGGGGATACTTCCTGATTGTGGGGTCACCATGTCCAGGGTGGGGTCCGAGGTAAGGCTGTGTCTCTGCCTCTCCTACCCTTGTCCATGCATCTCTTTTGTCTTTTGTTGTGGAGATGCACTTCATCTAGGTCTCAGGTTCTCTTCCAAGGAAAATTACTTATATGTAGCTGTAAATTTGTTGTGTCCATGGGAGAAAGTGAGTTCAGGGTCTTTCTATACCACCATCTTAGATGCCCCTCAATTTATTTTTATTTCTGAAAGATCCATTTGGCTTTATCTTTTTTGTCATTGCATTGTTTCTTTATATATTTCACATACATAATTATACCTTATTTCTTTAAATATTTTATACATATAAAATTAATGGCATTATTTCCTTTTTGCTGTCTGTCTCTGTCTCTTAAAAAGATTATTTTCTTATAAATTTGACTGTCTTTAATAAAAGCTCATATTTGGCTGATCTTAATATGTGTAAAAACTGGGGCCTAAAATGAAAAGGCTTTCATCCAGAGAAGATTCACTTTTGCTTTTTTTTGAGCCAGGGAGTATTACCAATCTCATGGCCCCTTTCAGATTCCCTGGCTCAATATAGTACACTCCGGTTCACCTTCCTCCTCTTCCTTTAGACAATCATGATATTGGAAAGTTCCTTAGGAAAAACCTACCTTTCTTCTGTGCTTATTAATTCAAGCTCAGATTTCAGGATCCCCTCCTACCCCTTGGAAATTTTCTTTACTTCCACCTCCTCAACTCAGTATTACAACAAAATTCATATTTTATCCAAGGTCTATCCACTTTCTCACATTGATAAAGCCCTAGGTATATATGCTGTGCTGGAAGCAAAAATTAATTTTCTTTAATCATCTAATTCTTTTATTTAGTAATGTTTTGCATTGATTAGTATTACATTTTACAGAGTTCCAACACAAAGCCAACTAAATTTTTTAAAAAGAGAAAGAATTTAATGACTCACATAATTGTTTCCAAACGTTCTAAAATACTAAGGAATGATCAAGAATGCTCCCAGAATTGGTTGCAAAATCTTTCTGACTGCTGTTGCTGGTTTTGTTCTGCAATTTGTTGCCTTTCTGAATTGCTAATTTTTTCCTAAAATGCTGATCTTGTCTCTAATGCTGCCAAAGAATGTGTCTCACTCAGCCAATATTTACAACTATTTCATTTTGCTCTGCAAAGGTTAACTTGTCCTTTTAGATTGTCTATAACCCTGTTTCATCCACTTAATAATGTGGAACAATTTCCCCTGGGCTGAGTCAAAGCACTTTTGAGAGGACATTCAGATACTTTCTTCAGTCTTAGTATCTCCACATGAAGTGCTTGTCTTTGACAACTTCCTACCAATCTGGTGAAAGGTCTTAACCTTAGTTTCCTGGTACTCAAGTTGTCTTCATTATTTAACAGTTGATTCTAAAACAACTGTCATGCAAACAAAAGACTTCTGCCAGTTTTCTTTGATATCATGTTTTAGCAAAAATATAGCTATTTATTTATAATTTAAGGAATACCATGAATGGACTATATGATTACTATAGGTTATAGATTTAATTAATTATAAATTTTATAATATTTATATTAAAATATTAAAATATTATAATTTGAGGAATGCCATGAATGGACTATAGATTGCTATATGAGTGTAAACTGAATCTAATTTTTGAAATGAGGAATGGCAGGAAAAACTTCTCTGGAGAGGTGAAATTAAAAGTGAAGACTAAAAAAAAAAAAACACACACACAAAAAACGGTACTGGGCTTTCCTGGTGGCGCAGTGGTTGAGAGTCCGCCTGCCGATGCAGGGGACACGGGTTCGGTGCCCCGGTCCGGGAAGATCCCACATGCTGCGGAGCGGCTTGGCCCGTGAGCCATGGCCACTGAGCCTGCATGTCCGGAGCCTGTGCTCCGCAACGGGAGAGGTCGCAGCAGTGAGAGGCCCGCGTACCGCAAAAAAACACAAAAAAACAAAAAACAAAAAACAAGTGAAGACTGAGAATAAATAAAAGCCAGGGTTGAAAAAAAACAAGGAAGTGGAAAAAAACATTTTAGGCAGAGGGAAAAAGACATTCAAAGGCCTTGAGGAAGAACAGTGAAAAAGCAGTTACAGAAACAAAAGCAGAGTGACTAATTTGTATTCTGTAATGGAAGTCGTTAGAAATGACCTTGGGAGAAGTGGGAAGAATTTTAACATGAGACAGAGCACGTTAATAAAATGAGACTTTAAATCTAAGAACTATGTGAGACATTTAAGGTATTTAGTACATAAAAAAATTATATTTTAAATAAAAAAAAAATTCTAGCCATAATGAGAAAAAAGGGATTTGGTTGAGAGTGGGGGCAAGAGTAGATCCCAGGAGACCAACTTGGAGCTTTTGCAGTGGTTTAAGTGAGAAATTATGGTGAGAGTTACAATGGAAATGGAGAGAAGGAGTTAGATTTGAAAGATACTGAAGCAAGGAACCTATAGGATTTGGCCACTGGTACAGAGTGATGAAAATGAAGAGTCCATAAAATTAATTTCAGTTTTTGATGAAAATATGACCTTTTCATCCTTGATAAATGGATGATGGAAAATCACTATATTCAGTCCATACTTCCATTTTCCCATTTTCAACAGACTCCCTTTTATATACCTACTCTTCCCACCAAATATCCTTTGCCACTTGTACATTTTCCTCTAAAAAATTACTGAGTTTTTTTCTCTTTTTTTTGTATTAGGCACAACACAGCACTAGGTTCTTTTCAGTAACCCCCAATACCCACCTCATTTTGTCTATTTGTTTTTATCTTGGAAAAATTGAAAAAATAAGAAATTTCAGCATCAGAATCTTTTATATTTTCTCTGCATGTTAAAGAGGGAGAATAAAAGAGTTTCTTTTCCCAATTCTGTTTTTTTGATGTGATGGACTTAACCCCAAATATACTTGAAATAATTATTAGAATTACAAATTCATTTTCAGGAAGCTCTTATTTATTAATGGCATAAGCTTAAATTTGCAGGAAAATCTCCTCCCTGTTTGCCTGACCTATGACCCTATTCTCTGATGACATATTCTGATTTCCCAAGGATGGCTTCTTAAGATCTAAACTGGTTTTAGAGTTGATTTCATTATTACTTTCAAGGTGGCATGTCATCTTATACAGCTTAGTTTCCAACTTGCATCTTTCTAAAGTACATTAATAAGAAACTGTGCTACTAGTTTAGAATTTTATTAACATTCAAATCTTGCAATGGAATTGTATTAGAGTTCTCTAGAGAAACAAAACTAATAGGATATTTAATTAATTTATTTATTTATTATGAGGAATTGGCTCACATGATTGTGGAGGCTGAGAAGTCCCACAATCTGCTGTCTGCAAGCTGAAGACCCAGGAAAACTGGCTGTGTAATTCCAGTCTGAGTCTGAACAGAACTAGAAGATTGATGGTATAAATACCAGTCCAAAAGCAAAAGACTGATAGCTCAAGCAGGCAGGCAGTAAGGGCAGGTGGAACAAATATCTGCTTCCTCTACGTTTTGTTTTGTTCAGGCTCTGGACAGATTGAATATTGCCCACTCACACTGGGGAGGAGCTAAATGCACCAATTCAAACACTAATCTCATCTGGAAACACCTTCATAGACACACCCAGAAATAAAATTTAATTTGGACATCCCAGCCAAATCGACACAAAATTTACCATCACAGGAATCATCTGCTATACAAAACAATATATTGTAAAACAAAAATCAAAACATCTGATTGCATTTTATGTTATCAAAGACAAAATGCACCAGTTAAGGAGAGATTTTATTCAGTCTATTGCATTAGGGAGAGCATTACAGGTTTGAAGATTATATGGGGCTTCCCTGGTGGCGCAGTGGTTGAGAGTCCACCTGCCGATGCAGGGGACACGGGTTCGTGCCCCGGTCCGGGAAGATCCCACATGCCGCATAGCGGCTGGGCCCGTGAGCCATGGCCACTGAGCCTGCGCGTCCGGAGCCTGTGCTCCGCAATGGGAGAGGCCACAGCAGTGAGAAGCACGCATACCGCAAAAAAAAAACTGAGCTAGATATTTCTTTTCCAGAAGATTTTATCTAGAAATTCAACTTTGTTAAAGACTATTCAAGTTTTCTATTTTATGTTGGATGTTTTGATAGTTTATGGTTTTTGAGGAATGGCCCTTTTCCTTTTTGTTGTTGTTCAAACTGGATAATTTCTTGATCTGTCTTCCAGTTGGCTCATTATTTCCTCTGTCATATTCATTCTTCTATTGAACTCATCTTTTAATTTTGATTACTGTATTTTTCAGTTCTAAGATTTTATTTTTTTCTCTATATCTTCCATTTCTGTCAAAATTTCTGTTTTCATTTGAGTCAAGAGAATTTCTAATATCTTATCAGAGAATTTTTATGATATCTATTTTATAATCATTGCCAAATAATTACAATATTTGATATATCTTCATTTTAAAGTCTGTTGATTTTCTTTTCTTATTCAAATTGATGTCTCTGGTTCTCAATATGGTGAATAATTTTGGAATATATTCTGGAAATATTAAGTCATATATTATAAAACTAGTTATGTTTATATCTTCTATTTTAGTAGGTAATCTTCCTGCTAAAGTTCAGAATGCATGTCCTGGCTCACTCTGGGGGCTGTAATTTAAATGCTGAGGTTTCAAAACCTTTGTAGTGCTATTTTGGTCTGCTCTGTTCATGTGCTTTTCAATGAATGACTAATTAGAAGCATAGGCCACTCTGGAGTCTGCCCAGAATTTTATACACAGAATACTTTTCTGCAGCTCCCTTCTCTCCCTATGCCTACCTTCCACTTTCTAATTGGGTGGATGCTAGGTGCTTCATCTTTGCTGTCACTCAGTTAGAACAAGCTTAGGATAATAAGACTCCATTTTACTGTCTCCACAGTACATGAGAGGTGAAGGAGTGCTGCTTCTTTGCTGATGCTCACTTAGTATAAAACTGTGATTATCCATATAGCTAACTCCACAGTTCCACAGCCACAGTGTTCAATATGGAGCAGAGGGGATGCACCTCTGCTCATGTTAGTGCAGTGTGGTGATGGTTGATAGGGTTCTGACACACAGTCTCTCCAATGCATGGTGGGGAGAGGTAGGGATACTACCTCCTAAGGGTAGAGCAGGGATGGAAGATAGTGTTCTGTCCACAGTCTGCAGAGCACACTGTAGGAAAGCAGTGAGGCACAACTTTTATCTTGTTATTACAGACCTGGAGGGAGGTCAAAAAAGTTATGTCTTGCAGGACATAAGTTTTCCCAGTCTTTGTTTAGGGAGACTATGCTTTCTTAGGGCTTTTTTAAAAAAAGTCTGTTACCATTGGCATTTGTAGTTTATGGGCTTCCTTAGTACCCAGCCTAGGATATATTGGAAGCAAAACCAAACAAACAAAACATTTAGAATTCACTTCTAAGTCATTTCTCAAGTCACAAAATCTTTGGCTAGTTCTTTTATCCACTTTCAGATTCCTCTGATATTTATTTCATCCAGGATTTTTAGTTGTAATTCCTAGGAAAATTAAGGAAGAATGCACTTTTATGGAACTCCTTTTACGGAAGGGAAAGACCAATGTCTAATCAATTTTAAGGCCATATATTCAGTCCTAGTCTCATTTTCTGTTTTATCAGCATTTGCTAAATATGTTCTGTGTACTATTAGCACTCCTGGAGAGTTATAAAGGAAGTAGAAGACTTAGTTACAACCCTCACATCTATTATGATCAAATTCAGTCAAAATACATTTACTGAAAACCTTTTGTTTGCCAAATTTCTGAGGTGGGTATAAATATCACGGTCTAGTTAGGGAACAGATATTCAAACACATTATCCTATTACAATGGGTTAATGATATACTTAGAAATGTTTTAAAAGATTACTGAAGCAATGAATATTTCTCTTTTTATACATATACATTAAATTAAACCTGTGACAATTGAGTTGGTTTGGGGACTTAAACACGAAATTGATAGACTACTTGGGAAATGAGATAAAGAACAAAAATGCAAATTTTCATACAATAAATCTTCAAATTCATGTAACCAATAAAGTCTATACAGAGATATAATTTTTATATGTGGGAGGAGGAAAGCGTAAGGAATAGGAGAAATGGCATAAATTGTATTGTGATTTGGTTTCTGGAGTAGTTTTTTAAGTGTTAAGATCAGTCATAGAGAAATGTAAACTATGTGAATTCAGTCCATAACATATACCTGAGTAAAAGCCATTTGATTCTCTTACTATGGAGATAGTCATGTGCTGTTATTTTGAGAATGGTGATAGGTAAGGAGCTCATTATCAGTCATTTTAATTTTACAAGTGCCTTGGTTCAGGCTGCTATAACAAAGTACCATAAGCTGGTGGCCTATAAAAAACAGAAATTTATTTCTCACATTTCTGGAGGCTGGAAGATCAGGGTGCCAGCATTACTGGTTCTGGTGAGCTCCCTCTTCTGGGATGCAGACTGGACTTCTCATTGTATCCTCACATGGCTGGAAAAAGGACTAGAGTGCTCTCTGGGGTCTCTCTTATAAGGGCATTAATCCCATTCATGAGACCTCTGCCCTCATGACCTAATTACCTCCCAAAGGCCCACTTCCTAATATCATCACATTGGGAGTTAGGATTTCAACATATGAATTCTGGAGGGGGACACAAAATTTAGTCTGTTGCACTATGAAAGGAAAATATGGAGCTACTAAAATTAAATATCAGACACACTCTCTGACTTCAGACTATACTACAAAGCTACAGTAATCAAAAGAGTATGGTATGGGCACAGAAACAAACAAATGGATCAATGGAACAGAGTAGAGAGCTCAGAATAAACCCACACACATTTGCTCAATTAATCTACGACAAAGGAGGTAAGAATATACAATGGAGAAAAGACAGTCTCTTCAATAAGTGGTGCTGGGAAAACTGGACATGTAAAACTGGACATGTAAAACAATGAGATTAGAATATTCCCTATCACCATATACAAAAATAAACTCAAAATGGATTAAAAACCTAAATGTAAGGCTGGAAACCATAAAACTCCTAGAAGAAAACATAGGCATTATGTTGTTTGACATAAGTCTTAGCAATTTTTTTTTTGTATCTGTCTCCTCAGGGAAGCGAAACAAAGGCAAACATAAACAAATGGGACTTAACAAAACTTAAAAGCATTTGCACAGTGAAGAAAACCATCAGCAAAATGAAACGGCACGTTACTGAATCAGAAAAGATATTTGTAATAATATGTCTGTTAAGGTGTTAGTATCCAAAATATACAAAGAACTCATAAAACTCAATATCAACAAAGCAAACAACCCAATTAAAAAGTGGGCAGAAGACCTGAATAGGTATTTTTCTAAATAAGACATACAGATGGACAACAGGAACATGAAAAAATGCTCAACATCACTAATCATCAAGGAAATGCAAATCAAAACCACAGTGAGATATTTCCTCATGCCTGTTAGAATGGGCATCATCAAAAAGACAAGAGATACAAATTATGGCAAGGATGTGGAGAAAACAGAACCCTTGTGCACTATTGATGAGACTGTAAACTGGTACAGTTACTATGGAAAACAGTATGAAGGATCCTCAGAAAATTAAAAATAGAACTACCATATGATCCAGCAATTCCACCTCTGGGAATACATCCAAAGGAAGTACAAACACTATTCCAAAAAGATACTTGCATCCCTATGTTTATAGCTGCATTATGTACAATAGCCAAGATATGGAAGCAACCTAAGTTGCTTAGATGAATGGATATAGAAGATGTGGTATATATACACAATAAAATACTACTCAGCCATAAAAAGAATGAAATCTTGTCATTTGTGACAACATGGATGGACCTGGAGGGTATTATGCTTACTGAAATAAGTCAGACAAAGGAAGACAAATGCTGTATATTTTCACTTACCTGTGGAATCTAAAAAATAAAACAAATAAACAAATATAACAAAACAGAAACAGACTCATAGATTCAGAGAACAAACTAGTGGTTACCAGAGGGGAGAGGAGTGGGGAGAGAGGCAAGATAGGTAGAGGGGATTAAGAGGTACAAACTATTAGGTATAAAATAAATGTCACAAGGATATAATGTACATCACAGGGAATATAGCCAATATTTTATAGGTTAATATGGGGTATAGTCTATAAAAATATCAAATCACTATGTTGTGCAACCGGAACTAATATGGTATTGTAAGTCAACTATACTTCAATTAAAAAAAGAAAAAAGAAGATGAAATAGTACAATACCTATATAATTCCATGCTCACTAGTGTGTATGCAAAGTAAAGATAAATGAAAGTTAAAGAAAGCCATGGCAGTAACTCAAAGATAAATTAATTAATGTCAGAATCACTCTAACAGAATGACTCAGGTGACATGTCCATTGTTTAAAAGACCTGACAGAAGAAAAAATGATTACAATAATTCCTTACAGAATATAGTTTTTAAAAATTAAAAACAAACAAAAACAACCTTTAATTCTTAAATGACTTAGAAACTATTTCCTTCTAAAAGGAAATTATAATTTATTTCTGAAAATGTCATGTCATTTTTAAACTCTAATCGTATTTGATATTAGACTGATTATAATAGGAGGAAGGCAAAAATCAACTTTTAAGAATAATTTTTATACTACAGTGACTTATATAATAAAATTAATTTTGAAATAGTTGAGTTACCTGATTTTAAATAAACCAATGTATTAAGATTAAAGATGTGGAAAATTAAATTTCTCCATAGTGTAATGGAATGGCTTACAATCTCTTTATTATATAATAGTAATCAAATAGGTCCATTTAAATCATATATTTATTTCTTAATATTTCACTAACTGATGACATATTATGAACATTCACAATGTTTAGAAAGGTGAAATCTGCCACTCAAAAGTAGGAAACTTACTGTAACTGACATAGACCTCCACCTGACACCTAAAAGCGTTAGGAGAAAGACAGTGGGTCCTGGAATAGAGAGGGCTTTTCTTGGAGTTATGTAGGAACATCTGCTAATGCTGAAGCTGCTACGGGTAAAAAAAGGAGAAAGATCTATATGGATCAATGAATCCGGCAGGGATATAAACCCTTGTTATAACAGGAGTGCATTTGGCTGTAACCAATAGCCAACCAGACTCACAGGGGCTTAAATACCTAGGATATTATTCATTTTACATAAGAAAATGTCTAAAGATAGGTTTTCTAAGGCTTGAATGACTGATCAAGGATAGCAGCAAGGGCTCAATTTCCTTCTACCTTCCTGCTCTACCATGTTTAATATGTCACCACCATCCTTAGTCTAAAAATAGCTGCTGTGTCTTTAATCATTGTGTCCATTGTCCAGGTAGAAAAAGAGGAAAGGATGAAAGGAAGAAGAGCAAGCACCTGGAGAGGTATGCAAACCAAGCCTGTCCCTATTAAAAGCTTTTCCAGAGCCCATACCTCCTACCCCCCAGGAAGATCCCTTATATCTTACTGGCCATAATGGGGACGTGTGGCCACACTTGGCTGTCATGAAGTCAAGGATCATGAGAGTCAGCATGTACACCACTTGCGGAGAGAAAAAGTTAAGTTAGAAGAGACTATGGACTGCTTGTTTTTGAACAGAGCCAAACCACAGAGTATGCCACAGGGATGTGGATGATACTGTCAGGTGGTTGACTCAGAGTGAATTGATCTCAGAAACTTCTGAGTTCACCTTAGTGCCCTTGAACATTCTGTATTTTACAGCACAAGAGCATACAAAATTTCCACATCTTCTGGAATATGCTTTATTACCCTAGGTCTGTCTCTGGTCCAATAACTATTTAATAGAATCTAAAGAGATTAAATTACCCTTGGTCTCTAACTTCTGTTGATTAATTCTGCTCAGATTTATCCTCTCCTCTTGTTGTGTTAGTATCTGATTACGGCTCATTCTGAAATTTGCTTTTTGTCTAGCTAGGAGAGTTTGATTTCTAGTATCTCCCAGTTTCTGTAGTATTTTGTCTCTGTTTCTCTCTCTGTGTTTGTTGCCTTTAACCTCTCTGTGTGGCTTTCTTGATTAAGCTGCAATTATGGCCATTTGTGGCTCCAAGGCTCACATCTTTTCAGCTTCATCACTGGAGAGGAAGGGACTCTATTTTTTAATTCCGTATTTGAAATATCCTAGAGAAAGACTGTTGACATTGTCTGGTCACATGCCCACCTCAGAAAACATGTGTAGTGAGGTTAATTGCACTGTGATGTGCCTAAGTACGTGTTCAACCATTTCCCTTAAAAAAGAGCTGGGGATTTCTAAGCAGAATGAGGGAAAAGTACTGATAAAATGAAAAAAATGATACATATTATTCTACCATATAAAATTCTATTTATATTTTTCTATGCTTAAAAAAATGCTATACAATAATTTCTTATGGTTGGTTAGGAGACGTGGCTTGACATCCTTTTCTAAAATTTTGGATTAGTTCTCAATAAACATCAAGTCAGTGAAGCATGCCATAGATTATTCCAAGTTTCAAGGGAAATCCCTTTCTTTATTAAACCAGATTACAGGTTGTGAACTACAAAGAGCAAAACTGTGTTTAAAGATGATAATGGGACCACATCCAATCTTACCTAGGATGAATAGAGGTATCAAGCCGTGTGGCTATGTAGTTTCTCAGGTCCTGTTCTTCTAAAGTAGACCCCGACAGTTCTAAAGAGAAAAGGGAAGAGATATTAAACATATTTTACACTTACTAAAATTGTGAGGTAAAATACTGCCTTTTATCTGATAAATACTGAACTTGAGTGCATGTTAGAATATCCCACATTTGTTACTACTCTCTACCCAGAGTTATAGTTCCATTTTTGACATTTTGATTCACTTTTAGGACTGTGACTATGAATTAGCAAAATATATTCCCATTTAGATTCAGTTGAATCTCATTATCTCTGAGAAGTGAGAGTTATTGCAGTTTGATTGAGCAAGTGATATTTGGTGGTTTTCATTCTAGGTGGGCAGTAAATAATAAATACAGTGATTTACTGTCAAAAGTGTAAATGAAAGATATTTCTAAATGCAGAAGAGCAACAATGCCTGTCATCTGAAAGCAATAATGTCTTAACATTTGTGTAAAACAATTATTGACAAAGCACTTCCACCTACACTATAGCATTTAATTCTTAAAGTATGTCAGTGAGGTATGAAATGTTTTCTTCATTTTTAAAAAGAAAAAAAATTGTTACCAGAGAAATTTACATACTCAAGATCTCCACCCATTAAATAAAGCCCAGAAACTCAAACCCAGGTCTTCTGATCCTAGTTCAGTCCTATTTTTCTATCACAGCTGTTCCTTTCAATGTAAGATGAAATATTCTGTCAGCTCTATGACAATGGCATGAAGGAACTTGAAGTAAAGTTACCTTTATGACAAAATCAGAGGATAATTTACTCATTCATTTCAATAATATTTATTGTGAATCAAGTATAAGTTTTATCCCTAGTGCCCAGAAGAATGTCTGACACATACAGTAGGTAAGATTAATGGATATGTATGATTAACGAATGGATGAATGAACGAATGAGTGCTAAGACAAGCAAGCATCATGCTCCACTCATGACAAGTTGAAGACCCTGCTTTCAAAAAACTTCCTAATTAGGAGACACATACATATCAATAAGAAAATGCCACATGAAGTGAAAAATGCTGAAATAAAAAAATAAAGATGTTTTGAGAGCACTTAAGTGATGGATAAATTGAGCAATTCTTCACTGAGGAGGTGACATTTGAGGTTGACCTTGAAGAACTAATAAGATTTTACCTCACAGAGAGAGGGAACATCATGCTCAAAAGTAAAGGTCAGGGAATGTGAGTAGTTCCATGTGAGGCTGCTGATCAAGCAGCTGGGGTCAGAGGACAGCAAGTAGTGACTGTGCAATGTTACTGGCACCTTGTGAAGGTCATGGTTGTGTACCCCATGGTGATAAATGAATTTGTATTTTAGAACATTAACCCTGGTGGGAGCAGGGTGGATTGACTGGAGTAAGGAGAGCTGCTAACCAGACATTTTATGTCTGGCTTGAACGTGAGAGAATAAACTCCTGAACCTGTGTAAAGAGGGTGAAGGTGAGGAGATAGATTCCAGTTCTGTGAGGCTTGAAGCTTATACAAATTTCAGGGCTCTCTCTCTTAAAAAAAAAAGTGTTCAAAATTACAAGTACAAAATTACGTATAAAAGCAAATATTTATTTATAATGAGGAAAAGAATCTGAAATCATTACTAAATTTAAAGGGCTGACAAGTGCTACAAATTTCATAAAATCCAGAAAAATAACATATTTCTATGAACTACCTTCCTGACACAGCTCTCTATATTAAAGATATATAAACTTTTTAGATGCATACTCTTTAATATCTTCATATGACAAACATTTATTATATTAGTACTATATAAAAGACTATTATACAAATTATAATAGTATTTTCTGTGGAGAGATTAGAAATAAATTAAGATTTCTTTCTATTACAGTTGATCAATTTTAAAAAAATTGATAGTTTAGATATAAAAACCATGTGGCTTTACACACAGTTGAATCTGCTGCTTATAGTACTGCTACGGGTTGTGCCCTACACACAGGAATTCTGATAAATTTTATTTCAAGCATCTTTCATCAAAAGAAGGAAGAAATAGAGTATGGCAAATTTATAATTGTACATGTTGCTATAAATCATATTTCTAACCGGAAATAACTTTTGTTTTGATTAGGCATTTTATGGGAATCAAATATCTCTTTAAAATTACATATGTTTGAAAACTGGAAGAATTTTCTATATACTGGCTTCTAGTTCTGTACATGTTTAACCATATTTCTCCTCCATTCTCATGGTTCTAGTGCCAGATGCCAGAGGATACTTTCATACAGTGACACATTTATATCTTTTCGACTTTCTGCTATTATGCTGGGTGGGTCAGCACAGTGTGCGGTAGAAGTACTTCTGGAAGCCATTCCTACAGCAGGAATGCTGACAATTATGTAACCATTTATAGAAGTGACTGTAAACCACATTGATACATTCCAATAAACCAAAAATGAAATATTTCCAATTCAACTGCCCCTTAGCTGCATTCCAAACATGCTTTGTTGTCACCCTAACACTACTTAACATAAATGGAAGTGTTGTGAGGGGCAATCACTGTGGAGACAGCCATCCTAACTGACTGTGATGCTTTTGGAGTTTTAGAAAAACATATGAATATATGAACACATTTGTAAGAGCGCCTCTCAGAGTATTGGAAGGGGTTTGTGTATGCAACATGCACCAAAGTGTACACTACATTAGTTTATGGTGAACCTGCCTCTAGAGGATAAAACCTGCTTCTGGAAACTGGTTGCATATGAAGGATGAGAGAAACAGGTATCATGGAAAGCTGATGGGTTTTTCTAGTTTATAATACTGGTTGGATGATAATATGATAAACAAAAAAATGAGGTAACCAGTTTTCCAGGTTTGATTGTCTCAGTTTAAGCACTAAAAGTCTCTCACCCTGGAAACACCACCCCAGAATGCAAAAATATCAGTTTTTAGGTGAGGGAGGTTGGGGAGAAAGTATCAAACAGAAAAGGCAGCCCCCCAAAATAGAGACTTAAAGAAAAACTGCTTTTAGCGTCAAATGAAGATAGCATAGATTATCTGCCTTTCACAGTTGCTACTGTTTTTACCTCTGACCACTGATGTGGTTGGTAACCATGATTTTCATTTCATAATAATGGATCATCTTTTATTGGATCACTCCAAGTGATGCAATTTCAGGGTGAAACTTTAGTGCCTTGTAATGGTGAGCACTAATAACCTGTCTTTGACTTGGTCAAAGGATGTTTCAGGATGCAAAAAGATCTTGCTAGAAAAAGGCAGTGAAGTTAAACATGACTTTTCTAATTGCTTTACAAAAATGCCCACTTATTTGGAATTCAGCTTTGATTTACCAAATTCAAATTACCTTTGTGCTTTAAAACAATTTTCCCCGAGAGTTACCTTATGATAACATTCAATGTGCTTTGGAATGTTTAAAATGATGACATTTTAGACATGGAGAGCCTATATGATAAGTTTATAAATGCAAAAGACCTGACTGATATTTGACAAACCAAAACAAGCCTGCAGAAATAAAGGAGAAGAACATTTTAGGACAGCCAGAAATTAATCCCTATAAGTCCAAAGATTCGCTGTTGCTAGTAAGTAAAATCCTAAATAATCCATGTTCAAACACTTTCATTGAGAGGATATTTACATTAAAGTCATCACATTTGATAGACACCAGGAATCAGTGTAATGTGGTCTTGATATGAGCAGAGCTGCTTGTCAAAGAGAATTTCATGTTTGGCTGTATTCAGGGGTTTTTTTGTTTTTGTTTTTGTTTTTTCTGCGGTACGCGGGCCTCTCCGCTGCGGCCTCTCCCGCTGCGGAGCACAGGCTCCGGACGCGCAGGCCCAGCGGCGATGGCCCACGGGCCCAGCCGCCCCGCGGCATGTGGGATCCTCCCGGACCGGGGCAGGAACCCATGTTCCCTGCATCGGCAGGCGGACCCTCAACCACTGCGCCACCAGGGAAGCCCCTGTATTCACCTTTAGTACTACATAAAAGAATAAGGGTATATCCTGAATCCTAAAGGCAGTTCAAAGAAGTATTATTCTAAAAGGGAAAAGAAAAAATTCTACTTTCTCATAGGACAGAAAGAAGTATGCTAATGTTATGTTTTTTAAATTAAATATGGGTAATACCTATTAGTCTGTATTTTTTCTTTTTTTAAACTGTCTTACATTTCAGTCTCTTAAGAGCACATAAAAATACAGACTGCAAAATTTAAATTCCAAAAAAAGGCTTGAAAAGGAATTAAAATAAATTGCTATGTAAGAGGACAGGAAGAAAATGATAAACAATTGTTATTTTTCTTCACGCATATTATCTGTTTAATTTATTGCTGTTTTGTTTAAATTATAGCATTTATATAACAGAAAAGTGAATAAGAAGTAAAAATATATGAGCTTGTTTTGATTCATAAATAAATAATTCTATAGCTTTGAAAATCTATAGACATCTATGTGAAAATTTTTTATAATACCATTTGGAAAACTGAGCAATTTTTAAAGAACCCCAAATTTCTATGCTTTTGAATACATAGTTTTCATTAATCTATCTATAAATACAAAGATCAGAGTAAATATACCTTCATTAAAGTGATATAAACCACTACAGTATATATGTAAATAATATTTTTTCTTCCTTATAACATACTTTAAATGTTATTTTGTCCTTCTAACTTTTGAACTTTCAGTTTTTATTTTCATGTAATAGCCTACAATACAATAGATATTGATTATTTTGTTCACTTCAGAGAGTGTTTTATTATCTCAATGTTTTGGCTTAAAATACTAAAGATTTTTCTTTGTAGGCAATATTCTAAGGCTAGTATTTAACATTCTGCGTGTGATTCTGGATTAAATCAATTACAGCTACTTTATGACTGAGTATCTCTGATATACTTACTTTTAGGTCTAAGTACTAAAGAAAAACAAAAGCTGTAAAAGAGCAATGCTAAATGTCCCCTTACATGCAAATGGATTATGTTTCCATATTGTTAAGTATCCAGCATGTTTTTAGAACCACTAAATTAATAAATTTAAAATTATATTTCAGTGATATATAATTTAACTCTCTTAAGCATATATTTGAGTTTCTTGAAGAGCTGTATTCATAACAATTAATTAAAAGAAACTATAAATTAAATGCTTCATCAAATATTAACAATTTTATAATTTGACAATTGAATGTTAATGATTTCAAATGAGAGGCAATCATCAAATTTATTCTAAAAGATACAGAAGACAAATAATTCTAAGAAGAGTTCTGATGAAATTTTTGACTGGGATTTGGCTCCTGGTTACATTGGGGTACAGGTTAAATTATTCTTTGTTAGTTTTCTCTCAGTCATTCTGGGGATCTCAAGTTCCCCTAGGACTCATAGACCTTTAAGTAGAGCACAACAAAAGAACAGAGGAAGAAAGGAATGGAGGGAACAAAATGACACAATCAGAAGGTCTGGCTTTCAGACACAGGTGTATCCTTTTCTTACTAGATAATCTTAGCTGAGTCATTCTCGGAGCTTGAATGATTTTACTTACAAAATGGAAATAATAATTCTTAATTCATACAATTTTTGAGAGGAATCATTGAGATTACACTTGTGAAATGCCTAATGTGAAGTCTGGTGCATGAATGATATTTAATGTGTCCTCATTCTTCATTCTTTCAGTTATTCACTTCTGAATTATTATTCATGAAACACTCTTGTTTTTTAGTCCCTAGAACCAAGTCTCAGTCCCAGGTTGGATTTTTTTCATTCCTTTTTTTCTCTGGCATGACTTAACTATTTGGCTTGCATGTAGTTATTTCACTCCTAGCTCTCCTATAGAAAGAGAAGCATTTTCTAAAATACCCTATTTTTTCTTTCTCTGAAACACACATAAGATATCACGAGATTTTGGAAAGTAATGATAACAATTGATATTTCTGAACTTTTCTCAACAGTGTATTGGCATAGGCTTCTCTCTAAACTCCCTTCCTAATGTTATTTGAGAAAGCTCTAGTTCTTTTCATGTTATCAATAATTTTAGCACAATCTTATGTCAATAATTGAATTTTATTGATGGGTATAATTTATCATTCTTCAGTCCAAAACAGGTTCCTCGTGAAAGTTATGCCAAAACTGGGATCCCCAGTCTTCTCCAGATATGCTTCTTATATTTATATCATGATATTATCCTCTTTTCCCTTCCCAACCTTTTCTACCACCTCATTCATTTTTGGTTCTGGACTCAATGAATTTCTACCTTGTAGATTCCTCAAAACTCTTCAATCCTGCCTTTGGCTAGTCTCTGGATGAAGAATGAAGTCTCTGTTTTAGCTTTTCAAATTTCCTCTGACCTAAATGTTGTCTACTTTGCCCCTCCTGAAACCCTTCACGGTCCAGTTCCTGGAAGCTCTACCCTCTCTTCTGACCTGTTTCACCTTTCTGTGCAGTTTTCCCATTTCTAATCAACGTTAAAGTCAAAGTTAGGGCTGTGCTATCCATGAAGCTGTGCGCCTTTGTATATTATCAATAGTATAAACTAGTCTTACTATTTGTCAGCATGCTCTTCTTGTTTTAAAGGTCATTCCTTTTCAAGGCATTCATTCATTCATTTTTTTATTAAAGTATAGTTGCTGTACAATATTATATAAGTTACTATTCATTCTTTATTAACAAACATTTTTAAGCTCCTTCTTTACTCAGATCCTGGGCTAGGTGGTCCAGTCTTAAGAGAAAAGCAAAACAAAATAAAATATAGTCACTAACCACAAGGGGCTCTCAATCCAAAAGTAACTTACTATCAGTTAATTTGTATTCCTCTTGATAAATAGTGTGCTGAAAGCAATCACAGGATGCTATGTATAGAAGGGGAAAATAACCCAGAAAGCTGCAGGAGATACCCAAATGGAGTAGATTTAGTTTGGTGAAGAAGTGGAAAAGGTCATTTCAGAACATCATGTACAAATGCATGGCAGTGTGAGGGGCCATGTTTCTTTAAAAGGATTTGTAAATCAATTTACTGAGCTGAAGGGAAAAGTATATTTGAGAAGTTTAGGAAATATTCAGTGAGAATATTGAAGGCGCCAAATATGGAGGGCTGAAGGCAATAATGTTCATTATGGGAAATTAACTTGAAGGATTACTATATATATTTTTGCTTTTATATTCATCCTACTTAATTTATCTTTGCCAAACATTGTCTCCTCTTTGTCTCATTCTGCTTTCACAATCAGATAACCTAATCTACACTATAGTGTTATTGACTTGATATGGCTAATACATTATCTCTCCAAGTACCAACTACTGCATAGTTGTATCTCCTGGAAATGCCAGTGTTTTAACATTCACAAAATTTACTACTAAGGGTGAAATTTTAGCCACCAGGTCTGTATTAGAAATTGTTTTAAGCATTAGGTCTTTTTCAACACTGGAAATAATTTCTGCTTCTTATTTCTGTCAGTTTCATGCCTGTAAACATAACATATACTAGAAGGCTGGATCCAAATTGTAACAAGATTTATTCATCCCACACTTGTAGACTGAGGCCTTAACCATCATTTGTGGAACTTTAGAAGTTCCATATTACATATAGATTTAATAAAGTGTTATGATTTTTAGTTGATTTTATGTATATTTGGTAGTTTGTATCTTCTAAAGATTTGTCCCCTTTCATCTAAATTACCAAATTTGGAGTTATTTGTAGTAATTCTTTATTATATTTTTAATGTCCATGAACTTGGTAGTTGTGACCTCTTCCTTATCTGATATTATAATTTGTGTCTTCTTTTCTTTTTTTTTATTAGCTTGGCTAGACATTTAGCAATTTTGTTTATCTTTTTGATCTAAAAATTTTTAGATCCCTTAATTTTCTCTATTGTTTTCCTCCATATATAATGGTATACAATGGTTCTTTGACTCTAAAAAGACTAATACACAGGAATCTGAGGGGGTAAATAAAATATTTTCATGCTCTGAAATGAGATATTCAACAAGGATCATGTATGTGCACACAAACACACATGAGAATGGATGAGAGTTGCTAATGCATGCACTTAATTTACTGTGGACTACACTGCTCTGTCTTGTCCAATCCACTTTCAATTTTTAACTTATTCTTCCATTCTGCAATTATTTCAGGAAAACCTGCTATGGTCCTGGCACTCTTCTAGTGTCTGGGAATGTGCAGCAAACAAGTGGCCAATCTAGGAACAGACGGAACTTAAATTCTAGTATAGTGTATAGAAACTATAAACTAAGAAATAAACATTAGATTGTAATAAGTACTATGAGAAAATAAAATGAGGAATGTAAATAGGTAGTTAGGGAAGGGCTATTATATAGAGACTGGTATTGGGAGGTCTTTCTGATAATAATATTTGACCTGAAGAAGAAAAACTGAACCATGTGGATTAATGGGTAAGACTATTTTAGAAGGAGAAGGAAACAGAAAGTTCATGAAGTGGAGAAAGCCTGGTGTGTTCAAGGAACATCAAAGAGTGTGTGGCTCCAAAAAATCTACTAATGTTCACTAAAATTAAAGAGGAATAATTATTAAGACTTAATTGAGTAAATCCTTGAGAGAGCCCAAACTCAGAATTGAGCACCCATTCCTAACTTTCTCTAGAAATGTGATAGGTATTTAAGCTCTGGCATCTATCTACATGATATACAGGGGTTGGATGCTAAAGTCAGGCCAGTAGGAACACTGTCTAATCATTTACATAGTCCTCTTTCATTATCCACTATGGATTAAATAGTTATCTTAAAGGGAGTTTGGTTTGGAAGGGGATGGTCTGGTACCTGCATAACACTAGTAGTTGAGTGGTTCTCAAATTTTCATGTGCATAAACATTACTATACACAATTGTGTACACAAAATTAAATTATAAAACATAATGTGTGGATATCCAAGGAAAAAGGAAGTTTGCAATGTACAATTGTTGTAATAGATTCTGTCTTTAGAAGTTTACTTCTAAATAAGTTGCAACATCACTGTAGTTAATGGAAACGGAACCCACTTCCTCTTATTTAGTGTAAAAATTGTTGCTTATGAAAACTTTAAAATACATATTTAAACTAGGGAAGCAAGGTATATCCTCATAAGAATTTTTATGTTAATAATACAAAAATATTTTTAATATCATATGTTTTAATTTATTAAGAAAAAGTTAAATATTAATAAAAATGAAAGAAAATAAGTAAAAATCTGTCAGTGGGCTTTATAACAATTGTTTACAATACAATAATAGTTTACAATGATTGCAAATTTAATAATGGCATGAATTTTCCTTCTTGTTGAATGCTATTTAAACCAAAAATATAATAACTTGGTGATACTATATAATGAAATGATGCACTGCTCTACTTTATCTCTATAAGCCACAAGAAAATTTAAACTTTACTGGAAGGACCAGTTTGTATTGATCAGTAAGCACAGATACTGTCACTGGTATTTCTTAGAATGGGTTACCTTGCAGTGTAAAATATAGTCGGCCCCACTTTACTAAACCCTATATCTAAGTCTCATTCTTCAGTGGTGGATGAAGTGTGTGTTTTGGGGTTTTTTTTCTCCCAGTGTAGATATCTTCTAGTAGATATTTACTAAGAACTTAATCCTGTGTACATGGACCGCTGCACTGGATACTAAGCACACCTCTAACGTACAGGAGCTTATGGCCTAGTGTATGACAACCAGAAGACAGTTGGTTATAAGGTGATATATGTGCAGATGAATATAGTAAGTCCCCTACATACAAACAAGTTCTGTCCTGAGAGCACATTCATAACTCTAATTTGTTCTTAAGTTCAACAAAGTTAGCCTAGGTACCCAGCTAACACAATCGGCTATATAGTACTGTACTATAATAGGCTTATGAAAGTTTTCACACAAATAATACAGAAAAAACAAACACAAAAAATAAAGAAAACATTTTTAATCTACTGTACAGTACCTTGAAAGTACAGTAGTACAGTACAACAGCTGGTGTACAAGGGCTGGCACCGGGTGAACAGGCAAGAAGTGTTACTGACTAGAGGAGGGAGAGGAGGTGGGAGATGGTAGAACTGAAGGGTCATCAGCAATAGGAGGTGGACGGCAAGCTGCAATTTCACTCATGCCTGACGCTGATGGAATGCACCTTCGCCTCTTTGAAAGTTCGCAACTTGAAATTTCGTATGTAGGGGACTTACTGTATTGTCTTAGGCAATGAAATAACTTTGTATATTTTTCTTTTAAATAAGTAGTGGAGTTAATTGATTTCATACATTTCAATCTATTGATACGTAGAAGTGACTATGAGTGAAAAGAAGGAGAAATGTGCAATAGAAAATATCTTTTCTTTTTGGCTGTTGTTTGCTTTAACCTAGACATTGATTTTTGACCAGAAGGAAGACACTGTGTCTAGTCTCTTCAGTGGCATGCACCTGAAGGAGACATGTGGCAGCGCTATGAATCCCTATAATATCTGCACATTTAGTAAACTGCAGTAGTTGCTGAGTGATTGGGGATTGTCAATAATACCTTTTGTGGTTCTCCAGAGAACTACCATCCCACTAGATAGTGTGGGTTTGGATATTCACTGCATATATTTTATATCTACCACTCATGGAACATTGCTACACATATAAAGTAGACACTCAGGAATGATTGAGAAATTGAATTAATTATATTCTCACTATTGTTCATATATCTAAGTTCCCCTCAAGTTATATGACTTTTCTATCTCCCACTAATTTTTATTGTTCAGGGATAAATTTTGTTAGATAAACTCTACTTACATAAAACATTCACAGGTAAAATTTACATCAATTACTATTTAACATCCATTAATCTCCTATGACAATGATAACATTAACTCTTACTAAACATTATGAAAATATTATTTCAGATCCATTTATACCGATCACAATACACATTGGAATTAATTCCAAAACCAATTAAAAAGCATAACCCAGAAGTTAACAATTAACTAGGCCTTCAGCTGAATTTAATAAAATTAAATCTTTGTAAATATGGATGTAGTAAGTTGTATTTTCTAATGATTTATATCTGATGTCATGCATTGTATGCCTAACAACTGTCTTTTCTTTTCATAAATGAAACCTCTACTTTTGTATTAATAATTATAATATTGACTCAAATATTGATCAAATTCTTATTAATCTCCATATATATTTTGTATTAGTTTATTAGTGTTTGGTTATAATACAGGGTCTTAAAAGGCATATGTTTGAGAATTTTTGATTAGTAAAGGAAAAATAATTTGAGACTTAGTTATTTAATAACACAGAAAGAATATATACATATATATGCATGAACACATACTGATCATGTATCATACACTATGCATACAGTTGGGTTTTTTATATATTAGCATTTCTATCACATTCTCAGTCATTAGTCATGAGCTCAAAGCTATTCATTCAGCTAGAGATTTAGCTCAAAATTGGATTCTAAGAGGCAAGAATGGATTTTGTCTCAAATTTTTTTTTTTTTTTTTTTTGCGGTACGCGGGCCTCTCACTGTTGTGGCCTCTCCCGCTGTGGAGCACAGGCTCCCGGACGCGCAGGCTCCGCGGCCATGGCTCACGGCCAGCCGCTCCGCTGCATGTGGGATCTTCCCGGACCGGGGCACGAACCCGTGTCCCCTGTATCAGCAGGCGGACTCTCAACCACTGCGCCACCAGGGAAGCCCTGTCTCAATTTTTTGATTCAATGTTAGTATGTTAATTTTGTTGTTTTGTTTCCTTTGATCAACAGAATAAATCAATTTTCTCAAAAAAGAAATTATATCAAAATGAATAGCATGTCACAACTTTTCATTTACTTATTTTTTTCTTCCTGTGTTGCAATACAGAATATTGTTAGAATTTATTAAACAGAAAAGGAAAATTAATTCTGAAAAACTTCTGAATTTAGCACACAGAGACAAACCTGCCTAAAATATTACTTTATTAAACTGCAAAATTTCTTTGAATATTTAACTGGTCACGACATCAAATACAACTCGATTCTCTTGAATTAAGCCTACATTTGCACATATTGTGGTGAAAATCCTTGTGGAAAATTATCACAAAAGCATAATTTGAAGGCATGAACTATATATGAAAGGTAACTGGCAATTATTTTCTAATTTTACAACTGATTAATGTTGTGCACATATATATACATGTAAACATCTGTATATATATATGATTATATGCATTTATTCATGTATAATCATAAACGGATGATTATTGGTTAAGAACTCTTAAAAAGTATACTTGATTAAGAAGCCTTTTACAACAGTCAGCATCTTTAAGATAGAAAACTTGCACATCCAAATAATGAAATCAGAAATTAATTATTCAATTCTTTTAAAAGATTTTTTTGATGTGGACAATTTTTTAAAGTCTTTATTGAATTTGTTACAATATTGCTTCTGTTTTTTTTGGTTTTTTAGCCACAAGGCACGTGGGATCTTAGCTCCCGACCAGGGATCAAACCTGCACCCCCTGCATTGGAAGGTGAAGTCTTAATCACTGGGCCACCAGGGAAGTCCCCTAATTATTCAATTTAGATTATACCATATATGTGCTTTGCCCTTCTTTTTTCCTTCCTCATTATTTTAGACCGACTGTAATAATATGTCATTCATAAACTAAATCGTAGTAATATGATATTCCAATGAGATTAAATCTTTAAAACTTAAATCTTCATATTCATGGAATGTCCTGTAATTTATGACAGTGTATATTTATATCATTGTTGTGTTTGCCTTTGTAGTTTAGAAACCTTAAAATTCCACAGTGACCTTCCTCAGTGCAGGAGGGCCTCTCACAAGTAGACCTTGAAAGCCATTTAGTTTTAGTCTCACCTTCACAAAGGCCTCAAATTTGGATTATTAACTATTGAACAATAAGATCATTGTATTTGTGGGTTTATATGTGCTAAAATGGTTAATTTCTTATTTATAAACACTTAAAATGAATCAAAAATTTAACCGTATTTTCTATGTCTTCATGTTTTCTAGCATATTAGTTAGTAAACCATAAAAAGCATTAATGGCCTAGTTGTCTATTCAACTCAGATTATCATTGTATATCAGCTAAAATTTCATAGGGTAATGCAACTGAGACATGAGGTTTAAACTTTTCTACCTCTCAGAAATGTTTACATTTTAACAATGTCAGAAACCGAGTAAAAGGGGAGATAAATTTTCAGATTATTAATTCAGGAAAATTACGTAGGAGATGGAGTTCAAAAATTTACCAGAAGAACACCAGAAAGTTATTTCTAAGAGAGTTGAAATGTCTTACTTCCATTACTCCCAAACTAGTTGATGTCAGTCTTGGAATTATTATTACTTACAATTAGAATTCTTTAGGTTATATGCTTCTTCTAAAAACCCAAATAATTTAATAAAAAAGTATTTGCATCTCCCATCATACCTTTCACAGTAAATATGTAACACAGTGATAGAGATTTGGAAGACACAACATTTTATTCATGTAAACTACCAAACATAAGAATGCCCAAATTTGGTACACTGAGTTTTGTATTGAATTAATAAATACCTGATAATTATTTTAATTTAGTTCTTTAAGTAATAAATCATTTTCCTGGAGAAAGAAACAAAATTTTTATGGACTAGAATAATGTAGACTTTATCAGCATATATATATTAACATTTTTCAATGCACCTGGTCTTGGAAAGAGTTCAGTTTTCTTTCACAGTGTCTTGCATCTCTCCATATAAATTAATAATGATCAGACTGTTGTGACACTCTTCAAATTCAAAATGATTTTCAACTATTAATAAATCTTAGCCCTATGGTGTAATTAAATATTAAGAAGTGTGATTAAGAAGGTTCATGAACCATCTAATTTCTGGGAAGCTACAAGAATTTACTATTACATAAAGATAAAGTTCTTATAGCAATGAAAAAGAGAAATTGCATGATATCATTTCTTTGAATGTGTACTACCAAAATGTGAAGACATTCATTAGGTGTTTGTTGCTTATCACTGACATTAGTAGAAGTGGAGCAAATATGTCTAACATATATAAGTAATATATATTTTATGCTTGTAACTTTTCAAAATCTGAATTAAGAGAAGAGTTCTAAGATTTGAGAAACTAGATAAATGAATAGTTAGCATATCTCTTAGCATAGTTCTCTGGAACATCAATCATTTCTATAGCACTCTGTGCTGAACTTGGAAAAAGAAAATAAAATATTAACATTCCTAAGAGTACCTAAAGTACAAGAATTCTGGGTGGTTGATTGAAAAGATATGTGCATTAGTTAAAATCAAGCAGATGGAAATGTAGATTTTTTTATCTTTTTGGTCGGAGTTGTAAAAATGTTAAAGCCCAACACATTTTAGTCCTGATGGAATAGAATATTATCCAAATTCTATGCTTATAAAGACTATAAAAGAGCAGAGCTAAGATTATTTTCTTTCTGAAAAAAAAAAACAGTTTTGTCTATACTCAAAGAATAGGAGAATCTTTGCTTGGAAGATTGTGAGAGTAGGAAGATCACACAATTTGAATATACCAAAGGGAATCAAAAGAAAAACTTGATATGGCTGCTGAAAATAACTTTATTTTAACTGAATTGCATTTTTATGTTCTTGTCAGATGAGTTTGTAAAAAAAGAATTACATATTTTCAACTAAACAGACTAGCATGGCATTTAGTTTTTTAAAAAATATGTGAGTAAAAAGATCTTGTACTGACAAAGTATAAGACTAGTTTAACTGAACTTCTCTATTTCACTTTCTTGTACTGTTATAGTCTAAGTTAGGCAAGGATATACACCAAGCTTGGGGAGATCCAATCCACTTCTGGAATGCCAGTGTGAGGAGCTCTGCAGACCAACTCCTCAACAAAACAACCATAACTGGTAAAGATTATGAAAAACAACCTGACCACTTAAGTATCTGGAATTGTCCTAAGGGCATACAGCAAAGAAATAAACATTTATTCAAGAGAATCTGCAAAAATTCAGTAAGAACCATAAGAGTATGTGACACTTCTGTCTGTTACAGACACAAATATGATTTGCTTCCACCTCCTCCAGCCCTCCAGTCAGCATGATAGAAGCTCTACTATAGGAGTGTATGACCAATAAAATGAGGTTTTCTCTCCCCTAGCTCCCAGTCAAGGACTATAGCACTGTATTAGTTTCCTGAGGCTGCTATAATAAATTACCATAAACTTGGTAGATTAAAACAACAGAAATGTATTCTGTCCTGATGTCAGAGCCCAAAATCAAGATGTCAAAAAAGCTGCACTAACTTTAACTGCTCTGGGTGGGGAAGAATCCATTCCTTATTTACTTATTTTTTTCCCAAATTCTGATATCCTATTTCCTGCTGTGGAATTTTGAAGTCTGACAACCTTCTCTTTTTTCACTTTGTTTGTCTCTGTCTCTTTCAGTACAAGCTGGCAGTATTTCTACTGATATAACATTCCCTAAAACCTTGTGGGTCTCCTGTGTATGTCATGAGAACTCACACTATTAGAAAAAAAGGTCCTCCACAGATCTTTCTTAGATTATTCCATTCCTATTCCTGGCTTCTGTTGAGATGGTTGAGTGGATCTATGAACAACACACCTAATCTCTTTACTTAATGCTTGTCCAGCTACTCACTTAGCCTTCTCTCAAGAGCACACTTTCCTAACAGCATATGTAATTTTAGTGTATTGTGTAATTAGATAGGCTGAGAATTTTTCATATTATCAAATGCTGGTTCCTTTTTGCTTAACATTTCATTTCTCAATTTATATTGTTTTCCTCATATTTTATTATTAGCAATAAGAATCCAGGTCACACCCTCAATACTTTCTTTAAAATTCTCCTCAGCTAGATATCAAGGTTCATCACTTACTAGTTGTGCTTCCTTTGATGCAACTATAATACAAAATTCAATAATGTTGTCTGTTATTATATACAAAGGTTCACCTTTCCTTCAGTTTCCAATGACTCTTTTCTTCATTTCTTTCTGAGCCCTTACCAGAAGTACCTTTAATGTTCATATTTCTACCAACATTCTGTTCATGACTATATATTGAAAGTATTAATGGAGAAAGAATATTCCTTTTTTACCCTGTTGCCCTTGCTTTCATTTGTTCATGGGGTAACTGAGGCCACTAATGAAAATGAGAAACCCTCAAGTCTGTCTTGCAGAGAGTGTGGTAATCTTGTCAGCAGTCATTTCTGGGGAGGTCACTTACTGTTGGCTTTTTGAGGGTTGGCAATGATTCTGCACTAGACATAATAAAGAATTTTTGTTTGAGGAGGTGTTGATGTTTACATAATGTGCTGAATTAGAACAAATCAATCCTGGACAATTTGAGTACAGTAAAACTTACTTGATTGGTCACTACTTAATCCCCTAGGATCTAATTCAGAATAAGTGCTACTTACTAACTGATTACATGGAATTTCCCCTGAGTTACCTTGTTTCTCTGTGCCATGAAACAACAGTAGTCGTTTCACTTTGAGGGAAATCAATGAACCAAAAATAAGTTTACGTACTTCTACATAGGACAGGTAGGAGTGTTTGAAATTACAAATGAGGAAATAATTTAACTTCTGACTTAAAGTATTTTTTTAATACACAGATTTAAATGTCACTATTTATTGACATTTTGGGTAAATATACACACATACACAAATATACATATATATGTATATATACATATATACATATATATAGTATATATAAATAAATAATATGACTTGTATATATTGATATTTATTATATGTCATATGTAATTATATACAGAATATGTTACATATATTATACATAATCAATTCCCAGTTCATGTTTCCAAGTGGATAATCTAAAGTCTGGGTTGAATTAAGCTTAATTATTGCAAGAGTACTTTTAATTAGTTGGGCTAGGGCATGTCAGATGTTAACTGTTTGAAGTAGAATTTTTTAGGAGTTTTTCCCAAGGTTAACCTGTAAACTGTAATAAATCTTCACAGTCTTACCTATGTCTCTATGGACATGATTTTGTTTTAAAAAAAGATTTAAGGGCTTCCCTGGTGGCGCAGTGGTTGAGAGTCTGCCTGCTGATGCAGGGGATGCAGGTTCGTGCCCCGGTCCGGGAGGATCACACATGCCGCGGAGCGGCTGGGCCCGTGATCCATGGCCGCTGAGCCTGCGCGTCCGGAGCCTGTGCTCCCCAACGGGAGAGGCCACAGCAGTGAGAGGCCCGTGTACCGCAAAAAGATTTAAGAACAATGATTTTGTCTTATTTATTTCTCTTTAAAAGAAAAATGCACTCATAATCCTACTGCTTAGAAGTGGTCAACTGAAAGCATTTTATAATTTTCAAACTTTTCATTAATATACTAATTTGGCACTTTTTCATAAAAATGAAATTATATTTTTAACTTGCTCTTTTCAATTTATTTTTAAAAATCATCTTTCTATGTTACGTGGGCCTCTCACTGTTGTGGCCTCTCCTGTTGCGGAGCACAGGCTCCGGACGCGCAGGCTCAGCGGCCACGGTTCACGGGCCCAGCCGCTCCGCGGCATGTGCGATCTTCCTGGACCGGGGCACGAACCCATGTCCCCTGCATCGGCAGGCGGACTCTCAACCACTGCGCCACCAGGGAACCCCCCCCCCATCCCTCTTGTAAATGAAATACAATGTTCGGATCTTGGGGGAATATAAAAACAAATATCAAAACTTCAACTGGTTAGTATTAAATCAACTTTTTTTTTTTTTTAAGTAAGCTTTCTAATAAACAAAGCAAGAACTGATATACATTTTTTTCAATGCCAATAAATCTGTTTGGAATTGAGCAAATACCATTGTTGGGTGTAAACACCTTTTATAAACTGTCCTTATTTTAGTACATATTTAGGTTGATATGTGTGAATGTAACTGAAAGTTCTATCTTGGAATCACTAATATATGAAAAAAAATTATTGATATTGACTTAGAAAAGGTTTTTAGCATATTGGCATGAAATCAATATTTTAAAGAAATTCTGGGGCTTGCCTGGTGGCACAGTGGTTGAGAGTCTGCCTGCCGATGCAGGGGACAGGGGTTCATGCCCCGGTCCGGGAGGATCCCACGTGCCGCAGAGTGGCTGGGCCCATGAGCCATGGCCGCTGAGCCTGCGCACCCAGGCCTGTGCTCCGCAACAGGAGGGGCCACAACAGTGAGGGGCCCGCGTATCGCAAAAAAAAAAAAAAAAAAAAAAAGAAATTCTGAAATTTGATGAATCCATATCATCTGTGAATCTGAGTGTGCCCTATATTTTGGAGGTTTGTGTCAATTTAATTCCATATGATTTAGTTAGGTGTTAAGTAATGAGACTATGAACTTTAGCAATATGGTACTTGATATCCAAGACAAAAAATTCATGAAATAAATTAACCAGGGCATAACTATTATTTCAAAGCATTTTAATGATATCTTATGCTTTATAAATTTATATACTACTCATTATCAAGTAATGAATTCATAAATGAAGGAGGCTTCTGAGGTTGATTCAAGTCTTACACTGTTCTATCTAAAATGTTGAGAACAGATTGAGTTGTAAGACTTATTAGATTTCGAATAAAAAGATCTGGATTCAAAAAGATACATGCACCCTGATGTTCATAGTAGCACTATTTACAATAGCCAAGAAATGGAACAATCCAAGTGTTCATCAATAGATAATAAGCTTAAGAAGATGTGGCATATATATGTACACATTATATACTTCATTATATATATGTGTGTATATATATATATATATATGTATGTATGTAAAATGAAGTATTACTCAGCCATAAAAAGAATGAAATACTGCCATTTGCAGCAACATGGATGGACTTAGACAATATTTTGCTTTGTGAAATAAGCCACACAGAAAAAGACAAATACTACATGATATCACTTATAAATAATAATCTAAAAAATAATACAAATGAATCTATACACAAAATAGAAACAGACTAAAAGACATAGAAAACAAACTTGTGGTTACCAAAGGGAAGAGGGAGGGGGGCAGGGACAAATTAGGAATATGGGATTAACAGATACAAACTACTATATATAAAATAGATAATCAACAAGGATTTACTATATAGCACAGAGAATTATATTTAATATCTTATAATAACATATAATGGAATATAATCTGAAAAAAAACTACTGAATCACTATGCTGTGCGCTTGAAACTAACGTAATATTATAAATCAGCAATACTTCAATAATAAAAAAAAATCTCGGATCTAGGCTCAGTCTTTCAGTTACAAATTTCTTAGTTTTCTTTCATTTAAAATGTGTACTGACACCAAAAGCAAAGGCAACAAATATAAAAATAACCAATGGGACTATATCAAACTAAGAAGCTCCTGCACAGCAAAGGAAATCATCAACAAAATGGAAAAGCAATCTACTGAATGGGAGAAAGTATTTGCAAATCATCTATCTGATAAGGGGTTAATATCCAAAATATATCAAGAGCTCATAAACTCAATAGCAAGAAAACAAACAATCCAATTTTTAAATGGGCAGGAGATTTAAATAGACATTTTTCCAATTAAGACATACAGATGGGTCTTCCCTGGTGGCACAGTGATTAAGAATCCACCTCCCAATACAGGGGACACAGGTTTGTGCCCCGGTCTGGGAAGATCCCACATGCTGTGGAGCAACTAGGCTCGTGTGCCACAACTACTGAGCCTGTGCTCTAGAGCCTGCAAGCCACAACTACGAGCCCATGTGCTACAACTACTGAAGCCCACATACTTAGAGCCTTTGCTCCTCAACAAGAGAAACCACCACAATGAGAAGCCCGTGCACCGCAATGAAGAGTAGCCCCTGCTCGCCGCAACTAGAGAAATCCCATGCACAGAGACAAAGACCCAATGCAGCCGAAAATAAATAAATTAATTAAAAAATAAAAAAAGATATACAGATGGCTAACAGACACATGAAAAGATGCTTAACATCACTAATCAACAGAGAAAAGCAAATCAAAATCACAAAAAGATATCACCTCACACCTATCAGAATGGCTGTCATAAAAAAAGACAAGAAATAACAAGTGTTGGCAAAGATATGGAGAAAATGGAACCCTTGTGTACTGTTGGTAGGGATATAAATGAGTGCAGCCACTATGGAAAACAGTATGAAGGTTCCTAAAAAAATTAAAACTACCATATGATCCAGCAATTCCACTCCTGGGTATTTATCCGAAGAAAACAAAAACAGTAACTTGAAGAGGTACATGCACACCCCTATATTCATTGCAGTACTATTTACAATAGCCATGACATGGAAACAACCTAAATACCCACTGATGAATGAATAAATTTTTAAGATGTTTTATATTATATATATATATATATGGAATATTATTTAGCCATAAAAAGGAATGAAATCTTGCCATTTGTGACATGAATGGACCTTGAGAGCATTATGCTAAGTGCAATAAGTCAGACAGAAAAGACAAATGCTGTATGATCTCACTTATATGTGGGATCTTAAAAACAACAACAACAACAAAAGCTGAGCTCATCAATACGGAGACTGATTGGTGGTTGCCTGAGGTGGGGAGTACTGGGGCATGGGCAAAATGGGTGAAAGGGTCCAATTTTTTGTTATATTGATAAAATGAATGTCTTGGGGATATAATGTACAGCATGGTCACTACAGTTAATAATACCATATTGTATATTTGAAAGTAGGTAGGAGAGTGGATCTTGAAAGTTCTCATCACAAGAAAAAAAATTTGTAACTACGTATGATGCTAGATGTTAATTGAACTTACTGTGGCTATAATTTTGCAATGTATAAAAATATCAAATCATTACAGTATACAACTGAAACTAATATAATGTCGTTAGTTATACCTCAATGAAAAAAGAAAAGAGTAAAATCAAGCAAGTTAAGTAAAAAAAAAAAGTGGGTGTGATAATGACTATTCTATCTAATAACCTCATAGGGCTATTAAGAGGATACTATGTGAAGGTCAGGGAAATTTTAAAAGTACATGCAAAACAACACAACTTTCTATTAAAAGGACACAGGTATTTGAAAGTTTGAAAACATTTCTGTTTATATATATATATATATCTCTCTTTACTTTTTTTGTGGATGAATTTTTGTTTTGACTTTTCAAAACCTATCTCTACCTGCTTTTTAGACTGTTATTGCACTATTTGTTCTAAAAATAAGTACTGCCAAGGCCCTCAATGAATCATTTTTTAAAATAATACTTAATTGTACTTTAGTTTTCTTAGCTTATATGAATCACATATAATTATGCAGAAAAGATTTTGGTAGGTATTTTATTTTGCCACATGTTTGTTTATTTTTTCCCTCCTACTGTCTTTTTAAATAATACTTCTATGACTTTTTCTTTTTTACATTTTGAACCACAGTCTTTAAGTTTTCAAAAACAGAAGACACATTTTCCATCTCAAAATAATGCATTAATATATTGAATGTAGTGAAGAACAGTTGCTAGCTCTTAGTACATGCCTGCACTAAATAACTTTTGCTGAATCTCTTGTAGAATTGGCATTGACACAGACCTTGAAGTTTTCATGTCTTTTAGAACCTGGGGTGATGTAATGAATTGACTGTGTGGTAGATAATATAAGGTATATGGGAATAAAGTCCTCAAAACTCTTAACGGATTATTTATGGTGCCTGCTAGGTAGAGAGGATAGTTTAATTCATTCACCCATAAGGTTATTTTTTCTGACTGGAGAATTTATTTTTAACACCTTTTAAAAGGGGTGAAAATAAGTTTCCATACACTAAGACCAAAATCACAGTAGCCTATAGCAAGGGATATAAAGGTTTTTTCCCTAAAGTTTATTGCCAATAACAAAATATTAAATGTTTACCAAACTTAAATTCTTTAAATTTAAAGAAATACAGTGAATAAATAAGGTGATCCTTGGAAAAAAAAGAAACAATGAACAGTATTTTTTACAGTTAAAAAGTTTTGCAAATAAAACACTTCTGAAAGATCTGGGAGCTTCCAAAAGACATCCCAACTTCCATTTCTATGACCAATCTTATGACATTGGTTTCTGTGTTTTATTTAATTGTATTCCACAATTTGGAAGGCTTTGTGACCTATAATGTAAGCATGGTATGGTAAGGAAGTAAATATATGCATGTATGTGGTATTGGAGCTATATATTAAAATGTCAGTATGGTTCTCTTGTTTTTCTTCCAGTAGCATATCCATTGGCTTCACATAAATTAGCACCAAATCACAGTCTGATTAATAATCTCTACACTGTATATATTGGGTTGGCCAAAGAGTTTCTTTGGGTTTTTTCCATAACATCTATGGAAAAAGATGGTGACAGTATATAAAATAGAAAACAATTGATAAGTTATTTTCAAGTACATTGAATAATGCAAATATTTTTATATTTGTCGTGAGTGATTAGTGATACTAAAAGAAAAATAAACACATATCCATCATTTAACCAAGAGTTTCAAAGAATAATTTACTTATTTAGTGGTGGTTTAATTTTTTTCACAACTAATAACCAAAGACTATGTTATCTAGTGAGTGATATTGGCTTTCAACATTAAAAAAATATAATTAGCTTCTATAATTGCTACAGTAATTAAGAGTAAAGAGTCTATTGCAATCTTCCCCAACTAACACATTTGAGCCAGTTAAATTAAGTTCCCAATACCAGTCTTTTATAAAAAGAAAATAGGACTACTTACTTAGGTAAGTGGGGGGAAAAGTGTGGCAAAAATAAATCAAGAAATAAAGGAAGAAAGAAAGACTTTCTGCCTATTTTCTCATTTACTTTCTTGTTAGGATATTTTAATGGCACTTTCCAATGGTTCTGCTTTTTAACATTGTCCCTGTAGTGCATATTATTTTCATCTTCGCAGAACATTCTCCTTTCTTACAGGTTAGGTATATGATGTAGGTGGGGTCAATCACAGTACTTATCAATTTGGCCAAATGTTAATATAGGAATAGTTATATGATGCAAATTGGGGCAAGTAGAGTCTTCCTGTGAGATTTTTCTAAGTGAAACTAGCAGGAATAATTCTCTCTTCTCTCCTGGGCATCAAGTACTAAAAGTATTTCCAAGAACTTCCAGGGACCAAGTCTTTTGCCATGTGAGAATATCCCAGAAAATCATGCAAAGCAGAATGAGTCTTAGAGGATCAGGTCCTTGATTCCAGTCTACAAGGCTCTGAGATGCCCTGTTCCTGCAGATCTTCATTTAATTCTCAGAGATATCCTATATCCTTCCAATCCATCCCGTGCTTAGATTCAACTATGTTGAATTGGGTTTCCTTCAAGTGGAACTGAACATCTCTGGCTTAAACAGCATGTTCAAAAGGGGAATGTCAAAGGATACTGCATCATGCTTACATTAGAAACCTTCTTTCCACTACTCCTCAGTTATTCATCTCTACCAAATCTTACGTTGGAATTGGAAATTTCCATTGCATGGGCTTATTTATAACTATAATGTGTGTGTTATTGGGATTCCTCATTTGCCTTATTTAATATCAGCCTCTGCTACTCAATAATGCAATCTGTACATTTGCTCTTTTGTTTTTACTGTAAAAGTTGTGTCTTCTCAAGTAGACCCAAAAGGCTTAGTTTTCCCATTGTTTTTAGAGCTACAGAGCTTTTCCACGTAACTCCTCTTTTTTCAAATTCATATGATAATCAGCTATTCATTTCCCTGTTAGCTCTCCTAAATTATTTTCCAATTAAGTCAAAATGTTTAACTTACAAAGAAAATTAAGAGATGCTCCTGTTTCCCTTTTTGAAGGAAAATTATTTTTGCATATATTTTAAGCATGGTCTTTACTTTAAAAAATTACTTTAGGCCCGTGAAGAAAATCTTATTGATTATATTTATCTTGCATCTGTTTCTTTTTAAACATCTGTATAAACACTACCTTATCTAGTACCATCTGAAATTTATAATTTATTCATAAAGCATTTTTTATGATTTCTGTGTTTTTTTCTACATTTATATTATTCTCATATTTTTTTCTGCTTTTTCCTAAAAGCGAAATTTTTTCTTACTGAATCTAAAGCTAATGCATAATTAGACAGAAAATTAAAGTAATAAAAATTAATAAGAAAGTAAACTTTTCACTAAATCTAAACATGTAGTTTAGTTATTTTTTTTTCAGAGAGCATCACTCCGTTTATCTGAAATGTCCAGAATAGGGAAACCCATAGAGACATAAAGTAGATTAGTGGTTGCCAGGGGCTGGGGGGCGGGGAGGAGGATGAGAGTAACTGGTAAAGGTACAGGGTTTCCTTTTGGGGTGACAGAAATACTCTGGAACTAGATGGTGGTGACGGATGCGCACCATCGTGAATCTACTAAAACCCACTGAACTGTAGCCTTTAAAATGGTGAATCTTATGTTATATGAATTATATCTCAATTTTTAAAAATGCAAAACACCTCATAAAACCACATAAAGTGCTTAGAACAAGGCCTGGCCTGAAGTAAGCACCCAGTTAATGCTAGGTTGATTAATACTAACATTTCCAGTGCAGTTATTTCTTCCTTCATTGTAACAAGTTGTCTTCCTGCATTTTTTGTTTAACTATTGTTTTGTTTAACTTTTAAGCCCAGCCCTGCTTCTTCCCATCCCACTGATAAGAAAGCCTGGAGCTCCCTCTTTTGGTGATGGCAGAGATTCAAACCACATGAGGCCCTGGCCCAGGCAGAACCCTCACCCTAGCCCTGCCCCTTAACCACAGTAAAAACCGGGGCTAGGTGCTCTTCCTTGTTCTCACAGAGCTTCTCCCCCCACCAGAGATCTCAATTATGCAAGCAGTAAACCTTTCATATCTTCATCGGTCTCAACATTCAAACCAAATTTGGAGGAAGGGTCCATCCTATTTCTGCAGGACAGACAGAACAGTGACCACTGTCCTTATCTTCCGGCCACACTGGGCCTGCACTCCCACGTGACAACAGTAAGTGGCAGTGGAGAAGTGTCCTCTTTATCTAGGGCACATGCGCTCTGGTTGGCCACAGTCCCCACCACTCCCAATAGCCTGACTCCCAGTCTCCTGCACTCATTTACTCTACCTTCCCAGCCGCTGCAGGTGCATAGATTTGCAGTCCAGCTCTAAGAGAAAGCTGCCTCGAGGCAGGTCTGCAGCTGGGATATGGCTCCATCTCCATTCTCAGAAAGTGGTTCCCTCCCCTTTGCCTTGGCTCCAAGATAGCCTGACTCAGCCCAGCCCAGCCCAGCACCTGCCCACCTGTGGACAGAGTGTACCTTCATAGAGAATGCCCTGGCCATCCCTGCTCTGGAGGCATCTCAGCTTCCAGTGCCACCCACTCTTGTCTATCAGCACCGTCCCCGCTGGCAAAGCCTTGAGCAAGGTGGTCACCCGGCTCCACTTCATTGTCTGAGACCTCTGCCTGGGTGTCCAAGGGCTGCTCCGGGAGGTTGGGGATCTGCTCCAGCACCCTTTGGGTTTCTCACAGGTACTCAAGGTATCTTCAGATTCAGAACTGTCACCTTCTGAGAGAAGGGATGATGGGGAAGAGGAAGCACAGCTGGGCCATTTCACTTTCTTGGGAGATATTTCAGAACTGGTGTTCCTCCTTCTCCTTGAGCCTTGGGAGGATGACATAGACGGCTTGACAAAGGTCTGGGACCCCTCGTGCTCCTCTGTAGGCAAAGGTTTCCCGCAGTAGGGGCAGAATTTGAAAGTTGCTTCAACACTTTTGCCACAGTCTTGACAGGAGATCATGCTTTATGGGGTCACAGTCGGACCCTCAAGACTCACTGGGCTGGAAACTCCATCTTAACTGTGTCCTTCTCAGTTGCCCTGCGAAAACTTCCGCTTGGGTGGAAGGCACTGTGCACGCATCCTCTCCCTTGTGGGAGGACTAACACCTTATTTTTTAAAATTAAACTTTTAAGTTATAGATTTATGTGAAATTCTAAGAAATAATATGGAGAAATAATATGAATAATGATATGGTATATAATTATTTTTATATATTACTGAACTGTATATTTTTAAAGCAATTTTTGTGTCTATATTCATGGTAGATATTGGTCCATAGCCCCCCCCCCCAACACCTTATTTCTTGCACTCTCTTTATCTAGTTTGGTTATCAGGGTAATACTTAACTTGTTTCATAATATAAATTGTCAAGTGTTCGCTCCTCTTCAATTTTCTGAAAGAGATTTTCCTCTTTTCTAATATATGTATTCAGTGCTATAACTTTCCCTCTCAGCACTGCTTAACTGTTTCTCATATAAGTAGATATGTTTTTTGTTTGGTTTGGTTTGGTTTTTGCGGTACGCGGGTCTCTCAGTGTTGTGGCCTCTCCCGTTGCGGAGCAAAGGCTCCGGACATGTAGGCTCAGCGACCGTGGCTCACGGGCCTAGCCACTCTGCAGCATGTGGGATCTTCCCGGACCGGGGCATGAACCCGTGTCCCCTGCATCGGCAGGCGGACTCTCAACCACTGCGCCACCAGGGAAGCCCAGTAGATATGTTTTATTTTAATTTTCATTTCATTCAGTTTAAGGTATTTTTGATTTCTCTTGAGAATTCCTCTTTGATTTATGGATTGTTTACAAGTATGTTGTTTAGTCTCTAAGTGTTTGGAGATTTTCCTGTTATCTTTCTGTTAATGATTTTTTTTTTAATTCCATTGTGGTCTAAGAATACACTCTGCATGATTTCAATTCTTTAAATGTTTTGAGGTTTGTTTTGTGGCCCAAGATGTGGTCTTTCTTGGTGTATGTTTCATGGGCACTGGAAAAAATATGCATTCTGCTGTTGTTGGGTGGAGTGTTCTGTAAATGTTGATTAGGTCCTGTTGGTTGGTGAAGTTTTGAGTTCTTCTATATCCTTGTTCTTTTTCTGTCTAGTTGCTCACTCAATTGTTGAGTAAGCCGTGTTGAAGTCCCTAACAATTATTGTGTATTTGTGTATTTCTCCTTTCAGTTCTGTTTGTTTTGTTTCACATATTTTGCAGCTGTGATGTTTAGTGAATTCATATTTATGATTGCTATGTCTTCTTGTTGAATTGACTTTTATCAGTATATCATATCTCTTTCTGGCAATTTTCTTTTTTCTGAAGTCTACTTTATTTGTGCTGACCAAAGAGCATACATCATTGTGCCCACAGAGTGAGCAGAGCAAAGCCACTCATGAGCTACTTGGGTAAATATATAAACACAACTGCAGAGGACCCCATACCTGATCCATCATTTATATATAGGAATGTATAGCCTTGTCCTACCAAATCAAGGAAACACAAAACATAAATGATAAAATTAAGATGGGAAATAAAATAACTGATGCAGAAGTGAAGTTTTTATTCAAATATCACTTTAAAATCATTGAATTGATATTCTCAGAAATATATGATTGAGAAAATATTGCACTGAGTAATAATAATAGGCTGCTATGTGCAATATTAGTAAGAATAATATTGCAATAAAGGAGCAATCTAAGAATATGGATTGAGTACCTGCAATTAACAGTATTTCTAGGATAAAAAGAAATCCACAGAAAACTGAAGAAATTTAGATGTATAAGTAACACTTAGAATTATAGTCTTTGAGAATATTAGGGACTAAGGCCTCTCCATCATACCCTGTCTATTCATCCATTTTATAGATTGGTCCCAAGCCCCCTCAAAAGTAAAAATAACATGAAAGCTATATCCCAAAACAGCAAAAATACAAAAAGAGGAAAAGTATGACTAATAGTTCATCTAAGAGGATAGATCCAGTAGCTCTGAAACTTGTTTAATAGAAATATCAGAAGAAGAGGATAAAGAGATGAAAACATCAAAAATATAATTGAAGATAATTTTCTAAAAATTAAAAAATAGCCTTGAGTGCCAAGAGAAAATAATGAAGCACATCTTATACACACTCAGATAAAAATGAAACATACTACACATTCTCATGACAAAAAATTTAATAAATCAAGTTTTAAAAAAATCCTAATTTGTTCAATGACTAAAAACAGCTCCTGATGAAAGAGCAAAAACTGTTAATATTAGACTTTTCAGTGACGAGAGGAAAATGAAGGGATATGGTAAGAATTCAATGGAACGATAACCTTAAATTTATAGGTGGGCATGATTTTGAACCTAGATTCTTATACCCAACTAAACTTTTATTAGGGCAAAATAATGAAAGTTTTAATATGCTAAGACTCAGAGGATTTACTGCTCATATAATCCAGGGGGAAAAAAATCGCTTAAGGATGTACTTCAGAGAAAACAAAATGTATTCAAGGTAAATTATTACCTTTGCTCTTGAGATTATTTATGTCTACTCTATTTATTTGTTGGAAATACTATACAATGGCAAGCTGTTGTGCCATACTCTGCATGTTCCTTACTCTGCATTCAGTGATGCCTTTTGGTAGCTTGAAATCAGTTAATGCTACAAACCAGGACTTGATTCTATATTTTGTTGTTTGCCTAGACTTAAGAAACTAATGAAGAAAATAGTAATCATGCAGATCAAAGTGTGCCATGTCTTAAAGATGTTTCACTTTAATAAGTATAATTTGTATAAGGTAAGAAATAGTCTAACAGCAGATTCTAAATAAGATTTAATGACAAAACATTTTTTTGCAAAAAGGATTAGATGATTAGGATATAATTCCATGTGTTGAATTATGGTTGGATTACAACCATAGATTTTCTACAGAAAAAAGAGTTCAACAAAAATCCATGAAAGCATTCTGAAAAATTAATAGGTGGTATAGAATTTACAATAAAGAGTATTGTGTACTTTATTATTATTTATATATCACCAAAATTTATAAAACTTATATATCAACACATATATTTTTTTTCCCCCAAAGAGCCAGTTGTTAAATGTTTACTGGAACAGTACTGGTTTTGAGTGATTTTAATTTCCCTTTTTATAGCTTTCTTGTGTCTGAATTAAATATGGCTTTTATTTTATAATCAAGAGAAAGCATATTCTATCCAAGCTATAACAGACTGGTATATCACCTAGCTTTAGCTAGGTGATAGTAGCTGTACCAGAGTGCCACAATGTTAAAGTGGCTGTTGGATGAGTTCTCAAGTTCAGAAAGAAAAGTTACATAAGCTATATCTAAGATGCACGGGGCCAGCCTTGTTTTTGTACACAATCCCATTTAATACTCATTATAAACCAACAAAGTAGCCATTTTTGAAATTTTAAAGATATATGGGGCAGCGAGATCAGAGGTTTAAATTGGAGGAATTCAGATTTCAGGAGCCTGAGTGAAATGATATTTACCCGATCTCAACGAGGCAGATCGAAAAATGCTATTTTGCCAATATACTGAAATTGAAAGATTCAGGGAGATTCAACCATAAGATAGTAAACTATATAAATCAGGATTCCAGTGTATTAAATTAAAATGAAAAATGTGACTGTCAGCAGACTCAGTGTTCATGAAGGCTTACAAGGCTGACTTCAGGAAGCCACCCAAGTTATCAGATAGGTGCTTGTAAGTCTGAAATGAGAGTGAGAATAATGAATTACATGATTTTAATGTGTAATAATAGCTTTTTGTTCCAATATCCTAATCCGTTTATCCCCATAATAGTGATAAACCTTCCATTGGACAGGATATTTAACTGATGCTGATGGGGTTTGTAAGGCCTTGATAACTATCCTTTTTCATGGCTTCCGCTGTTACCATGTTGTGATTAATATTCTTTTTCCTTATAGTTATACTTACAATCTTGTTGCCTTGGATATCTAGGAGCTATGTGTTGGTTTATAATTTATCTCTCAAATAGCAACCTGAATACTTATTTCAAAGTCTTTTATGTGAGAAGTATGCTGTTTTCTCCTACAAGCTAAGGATATAAATTCCTCCATTTACCTATGCCCTGCTCAGAGGTTCAGAGAATGTAAGCAGGGACAGTGGGTATAGATGTTGTATGTGTGCTTGTGTGTGTATGTGTTTGTGGTGATTCTATTGGGAACCAGGAGTTAAAGAATTTGGAGGGAAGAGGCAGAAGCTTATTGCAAATCAACTGTTTGGAATCTTGGGCACTGCTTCTATGATTCTTGTACTCTTCTTCACCTTTGTTCAGAATTCAGATTTTTTTCTTAGCCTGTTCTTGATGAATAAGGTAGATTAATCATTTGGATCATTTTGCTATGCTCTTAGAGTATTCTCTGCGTGTTGGATTAGCTTTTAGCTATCTAAGCCAAAGTTAATATGCTGGTTCTAGAAATTTCAGAAAAGTTTCCAATTCATTTGATGGTAGTGAATGTGGAAACCATGAAGTCCAGAGAAGGCCTAATGAATGCCTTCATGGATTTTCACCAAATTTTATAATATTTATATGGCCTTTAATAGGATCTATTACATTTCATATATATATATATATATATATATATGCCTACACAAACACACACACACATTCACTGATAAGAATGGCAATTTTAAAAATAGTACAAGAATGTTTTTTCTAGAGATCAGTCTTTTAGGAAAGAATTAGAGGCTAAAACAGGGTATTTATGAATATGAATAGCTGAGTATCTGTAAATGAGGTATATATACCCTATATGTAACAATCTCCAGGTCAACCAACTTATAACAGGCTTTTTCAATTGCTGATGTGGAGAAAATACAACTTCAGCTTGGTGGGGCAATGATTATGAATAATGACCTCCCCAGAATTCATACAGAGCCTCACCTCCCAATACACCCTCTTCCAAACACACAAATCATTATGTCTCATTACTATCACATAAGGTAGTTATTCATGTATACAAGATTGAGGAATTAGTAAGAATGGTTGGCTCTATACCATCACCCAGAAACCTCACCTAATAAGGAGTAAGTTTTCAAGGTTACTACAATGGGGTGAACAGGGCTCCATGGCAAGAGCATCCAAAAGGACTTCTTTCAAGATGAGGATGGAACGGCAGATAAAGTTAGAACTGCCAAATTTGTTGAAGACTGAAAATTATTTAGTGAACTCTTGAATTATCCTGATCAACTTGAAGCCAAAAAGGGGACTTGGAGGATGATCACAGAGATTTAATACTTAGGCAAAGAGGTAAGTCACAGATGGCATATGCACTTTTTCTTTCAATAAGACCCCTTTTAAAAGGTAAAAACTTCCAGTTATAAAATAAAAAAAATCATGAGGAAGTAATGTGCTGCATGGTGATTATAGTTAATAATACTGTGTTGCATATTTGAAAGTTGCTAAGAGAGTAGATCTCATCAAAAGAAAAAAATTGTAACTATGTATGGTGACAGATGTTAACTAGACTTATTGTAGGGATCATTTTGTAAGATAGACAAATATCAAATCATTAGGTTGTATACCTGAAACTAATATAATGTTATATATCAATTATACTTCAATAATGATTTTAAAAGACCTCCTTCATTACACTCTAGACAGCATCTTGGTAATGAGGGCCATCCAGTGAAACAGGTATCTCAGATTTCTGGTAGGGATCTGAACCAGTGAAATAATGACATAATTAAAAGATTTAAAAGGCAATTTAGGAAAACCAAATGAAGGATTTATCATACACATGCATTGCTAAAGTTATGTTTTAACCCCTAGAAAGTGACCCCCCCACCTCAAGCATTTGAGATATGTTTTAATACGAATAACATGCCTTTTCCTTGGTATGGAAATTGATGACAAACCCCTAATTGTCTGTATACTGCCTTTATCACCTCCTTTTTAGTGCCTTTCAGTGCTGCCTTAAAAGAGAGGGTTGGGATAGTATATGAAATAAAGAACAAGACCAAATATTATTGGTTATTACCAGCTGATTTTCTATCCTTTTTAAGATTCAGCCATCTTCCTTACACTTGCACCCAGCTCTCTGTAGATGCCTTCTGCTAGTAGTAGAATAAGCATCCCATTTATTTCTGATCAAAATATAAAATGCTTAATGTAAAATATTAAGATATAACATATGACACTGAGAAAATATTTAAATAGCATATATATTTTAATAAATTTTCTCAATTCTCTAATCTCTAAAACACCCTAAGTTGGCCTATATATGTACTATATATATATATATATATATATATATATTTTTTAAATTTTATCCCATGTATTTACTTCTTAGAGTTGAACACTGTCAACTAAGTGCTAAGATGAATCAGAAGAAATTTGACTTGAATTTTCTCTGAGGTCTTGTAGCTTTTGCTTTTCAGTGATCAGATTGCAGATCACTCTGCAACAGACTTCATCCATAACTCCCCTGCCTGCTTGGCCTGCCAGAATTGCTAATAGGTTTAAATATAGTAGGCAACCATGTTTCAGGCTGATTATGTCACTTTCATTTCATCATTATTTAGTATACACATTTTTAAAATGTTTTATGGTCCTCATATTTACTTTGAGCTACTATTCCTGTTGCTAGCATGTATTTTTTTTTATATATAATTGTACACTAAAGTCAAATGTCTTCAGGTTTTTCAAGTATCAACTTGTCAAAAGCTTAAATAAATTTAAAAGTGACAGGGCAAGCAAAGTGAACTGAGATACTTCTACTAGGTTATGTCCCTCAATTTACTTTCCAAACAAAGGGAAAAAAAGCCAAGATACAGGGTTAATAAAGATACATCACTTTATGATAAATACTGTTTTCTAGTTTGAAAATAAATATTGTTTGCTCTATGTTTCCACTAAAAATAAAATCTGGGTTTTGTTTTGTGTGTAAATTTTCTTCCTTGTGGCATCAATAATTTTAGTCTAAGATGTGACAACTTAATAAAATAGAATGAATATTGTATTAAAATCTTGTAGACCAGGATTCATTCTTTACAAGCAGCCTCTGAGTGATTATGATCTCCCAAGAAAGTAGTGCTATAGAAAACCTTGGTAAACAAATCATGGTTTCTGTTATAAAGAAACATGTAGCCCAATGATGGGGTGGGTGGAGACCAGACAAGTAAACAGGCTCTAACAATCCAGAGCAGTAAGGACTATGATAGAGGAGGTGCCATGGGAATAGAGCACATGCAGAGGGAACTAACCCAGTGTAAATTGTCAAAGTTTCCCTAGGAGTTATTTCTAAGTTTATAACAAAGCACAATGGTATTAAATTAGTTACATGTAAAATCAGTTACATGTAAAACTGGAGGAAAGAGAAGGAATTTTGGAAACTAAAGAAGAGCTGATGAAAAAGAGTGGACATATTTAAGAGTTCTTAGGAGCTGGAAAAAATAAGACATGATGATTAATTGCATATCAGGGAAGAAGGACAGGAAATAGTTAAGAATCATATCAAGATTTCTAGGTTGAGCTAGGCAAGGGATTGGCCATTCACTGAGATTTATTTCAACGGAAGAGGTGTTTAGGGACATAGGAGGTGAAAAGAGACTCTGTTGGGGATGAAAGGTACTGGATTTGAACACTCTGGAGTCATCCAAGTGGAGATGTCCAGTGGTTAGTTGAATATGTGGGTTTGGAACTCAGTGACAGAGCTGGGATGGAGCTGGAGAGCAGAATCTTGAGCAGAAGTAGAGTTATCATATTTAGTTATTGCATTCACTCCATGGGAGTGAAGGAAATTGTCCCAGGAGAATATGAGGAAAAGAAAGAAAAATTTAGATTAAAGGTTAAAGAAATCACATGATAAAATAAATCTGTGCACACATTATGAAAGTGTACAGAAGAAAAAATAATCTAGGCCTGGCTGTGCTTTGAACAATCTGTATAACCTGAACTATTCACTTAATGGCTTCATTTTAGTTTTTGTCTCTTTAAAATAACAGAGCTGCCCACATGTTAAATTTTATTAATTGTATAGCACTTTTTAAAATGGTGCATGTTATGGGCTGAATTGTGTCCCTCCTTCCCCTAATTCATATGTTAAAGTTCTAACTCCAGTACCTCCAAATGTAACTGTATTTGGATATAAGGTCTGGAAAGAGATGATTAATTTAAAATGAGGCAGTTAGGGTGGATCCTAATCCAATATGACTGGTGTCCTAATAAGAGGAAATTTGGACATACAGAGAAAGAGACATCAGACATATACACACAGGGAGATGACCATGTGAGGGTAGAGGGAGAAGACAGCCATCGAGAAGCCTCAGAATGAGACCAACCCTGCTGACATCTTGATGTTGGCTTCTAGTCTCCAGAACTGTTGGGAAATAAATTTCTGTTGTTTAAACCACCCAGTCTGTGTGTTTGTAATGGGAGACCTAGAAAACTATTTCAGGTTTTGGTATTGAGCATGGGGTGTTTCTGTAACAAATACCTAAAAATGTGGGTAATAGATGGAAGCTAGAAGAGTTTTGAGGTCATGTTAGAAAAAGTCTAGATTGCCTTGAAGAGACGGTTGGTAGACACATGGACATTAGAAGTGCTTTTGGTGGTCTCAAACGGAAATAAGGAACATGTTATTGGAAAGTGGAGGAAAGGAGATTGTTGTTATAAAGTAGCAAAATTGCATTCTGGTGTTTTGTGGAAGGTATAGCTTGTAAATGATTAACTTGAGTCATTTAGCTGAGGCGATTTCTAAGCAAAGTATTGAAGGTACTGACTGGTTTCTCCTTGCTGTTTATAGCAAAATGTGAGAGGAGAGAGATAAATTGAAGCAATTGTTAAGCAAAAATGAACCAGAACTTGAAGATTTGGAAAATTCTCAGCCCATCCAAATTGCAAAAAATGAGAAAGTGTTTCTAGAAAGAACATCAAGTGTGTAGCTGGACAATCTTTTGCTATAAAGAGATTATGAATATGACTCATGGATCCAATTAGCTGGACAATCTTTTGCTATAAAGAGATTATGAATATGACTCATGGATCCAATTATCCATATCAGCAAAAATTCTGCCAGCTTGAACTGAATGGAACAGAGACAGGACAAAGTGAAAGAAGGCTTTCAGCCTTCTGAGATTCTACAGGATGGTCCAATAAAGCTATTCAGCTGTGAACATGCATTATCCTTTATGAGAAGGGAAACAAATGAGGCAAAGGCAGTTTAGGGGTTCCAAAGCTGCCACTATGAGCTGAGGGGGCACAGACCCGGGTGCTGGGGCCATCTCCTCCTTGGTTCCATAGGCCGGAGCAGCCGCCCAGGGTCCCTGGGATGGAGCTGCTGCCTGTGGCCACAGGGATGGGGCTGCCTCCATGGTTGGCCCTGAGAACAGAGTAACAAGCCAAAGAGCATTAGTCTTGAGCCTTAAAATCTAATGAAATTTGCCTTGCTAGATTTCAGTCTTGCTTGGGACTAGTGACCCCTTTCTTCTTTATGATTTTCCTCTTTTGTGATGAGAATACCTATCCTATATCTGTCTCACAAAATCTGTTGTATTTTGGAAGCAGGGAACCTATCTGATTTCACAGGTTCACAGCTGGAAGAAAATTTTGCCTTAGGATGAATCATACTTCAGTATCATCTACACTTGATTTAAATGATATTAGAGTTGATACTAGACTGCGTTAAGACTTTCAGACTGTTGGAATGAGGGTGAATGTATTTTTCTTGTGGAAAGGACAAAAATTTTGAGTATCCAGAGGGTGGCGTGTTACGGGCTGAATATGTTACCAAAAATTTATATATTGAAGTCTTAACTATTAGTCCCTCAAAATGTGACCATGTTTGGAAATCTTCAAAAATGTGATTAAGTTCATATGAGGGTTTTATGGTGGATGCTAGTTCCATGAGTTGTGCTCTTGTAGGAAAGGAAATTCGGACACAGAGAAAGAGAGACAACAGACATGTGCACACCTAGAAAGATAATCATGTGAAGACAGAGGGAGAAGACAGCCATCTACATCAAAGAGAGAGACTTCATAATGAAACAAATCCTGCTGACATCTTGATCTTAGAAGTCCAAGTTTTCAGATCTGTGAGGAAATAAATTGCTGTTGTTTCAGCCACCCAGTCTATGGTATCTATTACGGTAACTCTAGGAAACTATTACGGTGCACATTATTTTATTTCTAACAATACTGAGATATAGATTTTACTTGCTCCACTTTAAAGATGAAACCATTGAGATTTTGTGAAATTTAAGTACTTAGTCGAGATCAAAGAGTAGATGACAGAAAAAAGACTTAATCCTGGACTTAGGAAAGGCCTAGTTCTTTCCAGCACATCATAGCTGTTGTTCCTGATATTAGCTATTTCATAGAAGTAAATGAGTATATGTAGAATAGCATTTTGACAACAGTTTTTGTTGTTTGATTAAATATCTATAACCACATATTTAAATATACATTGAATTACATTAGCGTCAATATTTTATTCACTACTTTTTAAAAAATTTTTATTTATTTATTTTATTAAAAAAATTTTTTTTGGCTACATTGGGTCTTCATTGTTATGCATGGGCTTTCTCTCATTGTGGCTAGCAGGGGCTACTCTTTGTTGTGGTGTGTGGGCTTCTCATTGCGGTGTCTTCTCTTTGTTGCGGAGCACGGGCTCTAGGCGCACGGGCTTCAGTAGTTGTTGCTCGTGGGCTCTAAAGCGCAGGCTCAGTAGTTGTGGTGCATGGGCTTAGTTGCTCTGTGGCATGTGGGATCTTCCCAGACCAGGGTTCGAACCCGTGTCCCCTGCATTAGCAGGCGTATTCTTAACCACTGCACCACGAGGGAAGTCGCTTTATTCATTTCTTAAGAAGTAAAGATATATGAGTATAAAAACATTACATTTTAGAAGGTTCAAACAGCATCTAAAATTATTGCTTTATTTTTATTCACTTATGAAAAGTAAAAAAAAATGTGCTTTTAGAAGAGTTATGGCTGACTGACTGCTCAGGCAGGAGTGATAGTTAGCTGTTTGTTTTATACCAGCACCATTAATACTTTATCTTAATATTTACTATGAAATAGTCATACTATTATCCCTGTTTTCGATGAGCAACAGAGGTTAATTTTATCAAAATCATATGTCTAATAAGGTATGTAAACCCAGGTTGTTTGGCTGCAGAATCTGTGCTTTTAACCACAAGAGCATAATCACTCTTTGTAGCAACTTGTCCAGGGTCTAAACTTTGTTTTTTGCAAATTATTAGAGAGTATCTTTCTCATCACTAGAGTATTTGTTCCATGAGAACAGGTTTCTTTTTCCTGGATAGTGTAATATAAACTCTCTTCTAGGATCTGTGCAGGCAATCCAAATTCATTTTCAAATGGGTAATGCTGCAAGTTTGAATCTAATTGAAAATGTTTGGGCTATGCTTTCCAATACAAATGTGAATAAGAACAATGAAATATTTAATAAACAAAACCAAAAAGTTACAGAAGCTATAGATTTAAGAAGGTAGGATATTTTAGATGGAAATGTTTATCATGTAGATATGGCTACAGAACCAATTAACAGTGCACTGTTTATAGCCTACCAAGAAGGAGAAAAATAGTAATTTTTAGAAATCATCAATTATTTTTCTACATAAAAACTATGGCAATAGAATCTGCTATAAAAATTACTTTATTGGGGCTTCCCTGGTGGCGCAGTGGTTGAGAGTCCGCCTGCCGATGCAGGGGACATGGGTTCGTGCCCCGGTCTGGGAAGATCCCACATGCTGCGGAGCGGCTGGGCCTGTGAGCCATGGCCGCTGAGCCTGCGCGTCCGGAGCCTATGCTCTGCGACGGGAGAGGCCACAACAGTGAGAGGCCCGTGGACCACACACACACAAAAAAATTATTTTATCAAATTCTAACAGAGATTTGTAGTTCTGTGATTATTAATTTAACTAAACAAACATTTAATAATAATGAAAAATATGAGTTGACATTACCACATGATGAGGAGAAGGAGTTGTACATGAATGTGTTTAAATCACAAGGATAAATAAGTCTTCAGGGCACACCCAGATTTGATAGACAGGAGAGAAAGATCTGGGAAAGTGAGTTCAGAGGTGTAGAAAGAGAAACAGACCATGTCCTGGATGTTAAGAGAAGTTTCACTGAGAATTGAAGACATTGTCAGTTGAAATTGGAGAGAGACACACGTGTTTCAAAGAGAGCAAGGAGCTTGACTGAAAGCATTTTAACTCTAGCGAGCCTACTCTACATCCAGCTGATCTATTCCTTTTCATCCTCTCCTTCACTAATACAAAGAAGAAATTTTTAAGAAAATGGATATGGAAAATCATAGCATTCCACTTAAATTGAGATCGTTCTTATTTATATATTCCCTAGATTCTGTGTTTCATCCATTTCTTTATCCTACAAAGTCTGATAAATAACACAGTATTAACCTCCCTCCCTCCACTGAAAAAAGAATCTTCAAGGCCGATGTTCCCCCTTACTGATTCCTTCTAACTTCCATGAGCATCTTCTTTGTTTTCTAGATTTCTAGTATCTTCACAGTCTTAAATGCCCTTAAATCTTTTCTATCTTACAAAAAAAAAAAAAAAAAAAGAGAGAGAGAGAGAGAGAGAAAGAATACAAAGTAAAAAACGAAACAAAACAACAACCCTCTTTTGACTGTGTATCCTCTTCCAAGTAAGGCCAGAGATGAAGTTTTAGCTTTTAAAATGGAAATCCAGTAGCATGATGGTGAAGATTGAGTCCACCAGCTTTAGTACATGGGCTAGTTACTTAATATTTCAATGCCTTGATTTTCTCATTATACCCATTTCACAGATAGTCCCAGCTCTTATGATTGTGGTAAGTACTAAATGCATAAGTATACATCAAATGCTTAGAATGGCTAACACAAATTGAATTGTTACTGTGGCCCAAGAGCTGTTCTAAGCATCTCCTCAGTTAGATTATAAGGCACATATAACCAGGGGCCATGTGTTATGTTTTTATTTCACCTGCAGCATCCCATACTCTATTTGTTGCTTAAATAATACATTTCCATTTGGTGACAAATGAATGAATGCATAGAAATATAGGCATGACAAAAATCCCTGCAATGGAGGAAGGCCTTTTAACTGAAGAAACAAAAGTTGTTGTATTTTTGGAAGTCATACCATCTTCTCGCTTCAGTATAGGATTCATTGTTAAGCTTCAACCATTATCCTCAAACAGTATGAAATAAAATAAATCCAAGTGACACCAGAAAGAATCTGCAGGATGCCACTGGAAGACTAAAAAAAACAGAATATTTTTGTACAAGTGGCCTTTAGAAATTTTCTCTGTCTGCTGTTATGAGAATGAAGTTGAATTTTATTTCTCTAGTCTAGAAGGTTTCTGTGTAAAGGATACCCTGCCAATAAAAATAATGTAGAGAAGTAATATGTCATTGTTAATTAAATGGGGGTAATGAGTAAAGAAGAAGTGAACAAAATAAACCTAGTGGAGTATTCAATGATGTTTCAGTTTCTAGAATTTTGGTCTAGGAGGTTTAAATGTGGGATGATACCTCAATTATAAAATTACATGTAATCTTCAAAAACTTACATATATGTGAGAGGCTGATGAAAAAATAGTTTTCAACAGGAGACTGAGACCTGTGAATTTTCAGCATGTTTTCTGAAATGCACTTTACCCACGTGAAGATTTGTTTTAAGTAACATTCCCCTTTCTCTAAATTGAACTTATATCAACGATAGATATTTGAATCAGTACAATGTTATTTCTACTGGCTGTACACTAACATAATCAGGCCAAATTAACACTGATCTCTGTCATTTAATATTCACCAGTTATTTGCCAATCCTCCTTGTCTGTCTTCTTTACCAAAAGAGACAATGAATGAGAGTTGAGCTTTACTACTCAGAACTCCTTGTAGAATTAAAATATGATGACAGCTAATTTTTCAGGCAAGGTTATAAATGTCTGTAGTTATGGGATGTTTTACTGAAGTCTTATCTAGTAGTACAATATTTTAAATCCTGTTCTAATCCCTGGATAGAAATGAATTCCAAAAATATATAAGTTGTTTGCTTGAATGTAGGGCAAAATAGTTATGATATGCTAATTATACTTTTTACCCATTATGTGAGCAATTCCTACTATATGATGAACCATGCGTAGTGAGATTCTCTGAAGTTTGTTCAATAATATACTGAAATCTAAAGATTTAGAAGACTCATTCATACTGTCACCTGAGCTATTAAGGTAGGCCAACAGTACCCAGATTTTATTTCTTAGTTTAATAAAAAATAGTTTTGATTCTTAATGTTAACGACTTCACAATTAAAGAATTTACATCACAAAGGGGAATTTAAGTGACATAGATAAGATGACCATATAATTTATCATCCAGCTCTACTCATAAGTAACTCACTCAAGAGGATTTAGGATATAAAATGCCTCAGCAGATGAGAAAAAGTTTGAAATAAAAGGTTTTGTAAAATATTTTGTACTTTTTTCCTGCATTTCGAGTATATCTACAAGTGAGAAGATAGTTTATTTTGTATTTGTTTTGCTGCAAGGGAATAAAAAAAAAGTGACAAACTCTTTCCTATCCTCGAAAGACAGTCAGTCATTTTGACTTAGCAACTTTGACTTAGCAACTTTGAAAACAAAACAAAATTGTTGCACTACTTCCAGAAGAGAACTCCACCAGACTTTTGTTTTAAAAAATAATAAATACGGGTTGTGAGAGGACAAAGGCTATTTACACTGGTTTGGAAGAAGTGTTGAGGGCCAGGATTGAGCACTGATGAAACTCTATCTGTTGCAGAGGTATCTGCACCATGAAGTCTTAGATGGCAGACCCTCTGAATGGACGGCAGGAGAATGATGGCTGCAGTGAACGAACAGAGGGAAGTGTGCAGGCCAGAATACTAAAAGCACGGAGAGCACAGTAAAGCACCTCTGTGCTCAAGCTTGGCATAAAAGTAACAGAAACACCCAACATCAAGAAGTCATGTGGGCTTCAACAAGTGGTGCTCAATATGAACCCACGATCACATATTCTAGATTGCCTAAAACACAGGAGAAGAGGAGACCCCATAAAGTATGATTCTGACTACATTTACCAATAGTCAGATGAGCAGTGGCATCGAGTAGGTATGATTTACAAAAATAAAGAGTTAAATGAGTACATTTCATTCCTGCTATACACCCATCATAAAGTTATAGGTAGGAAGATATCTGTAAAGTATATGATTTATTTTGATTATCCATATTTATTAAATTGACTTATGCCTACATTACTCAGTTTGAGATTTTCTACTTTAACTGTAAAATCAATTTCAATATCTAAGATTGATGTTCACATAACTGGGTAATTAAGTCCTAAACTATTATTTTTCTCTATCCTCAGAGAATAATCTACTGACCTTGGTTTAAATGGATTTGGCCTTGGGAGACATTATGATACCCTAGGATTTTGGAATCTTGATAGTACAACTAGCATACTACAAGCAAAATCACAGCTGTTATAGATGTCTCTGATGCCAGGGATTACTTATCTCCAAGTATCAGGGAGAAAATAGAACAGATGGTCTAATATGTCTCCAGCAAAAACTTTTAGAAACAACTGCTAAATTTTGCTTATGGGCACCGGAAATACAATACCCAGGTTGAAGCTGAAAAAATGTTTATTTTATCCTCAGCATTTAAACAGAAAGAAAACTGTTTTACATGCAAACCTTTGAAGGACTTAGACCATGCTTATATAATCCTAAAACAATTACCAGGTGCAACTGTCCTTGTATGAGGACATAATTATAAAATATTACCTATCAACAGAAACAGTAAAAAATTAAAACCATGCCCTATTTCAGAAGCTAAAAGGCACAGGCCCTCAGATTCCATGCTTCATCACTTTCATTGCTGACCTTCTTACGGCATTCTGTGATTGTGACTAAGCAATCTATTTGGGTTCTGGGTGTCTCTCAGGAGCATCTTCTGCATGGAATTGATGGTATACATCACTAACTTTATTGTGCCATACAGCCTCAAATATTTAAAACCTTGGATTCTTTGAGAATATTGTGAAAACAAGTTCCTAACATTAAGAAAAAAAAAAAGAGGAGGGCTACCAATTAGAACTAGTGTTTATTTACCCATTTATTTATTTATTTATTTATTTATTTTTTTTTTTTGCAGTACGCGGGCCTCTCACTGTTGTGGCCTCTCCTGTTGCGGAGCACAGGCTCCAGACGCACAGGCTCAGCGGCCATGGCTCTTGGGCCCAGCCGCTCCGCAGCATGTGGGATCCTCCCGGACTGGGGCACGAACCCGTGTCCCCTGCATCGGCAGGTGGACTCTCAGCCACTACGCCACCAGGGAAGCCCTATTTACCCATTTATTAAGACAACAAATAGTTTTTGAATCTCTACTGTGTGTCAGTTGCCGGGAGAAAAACTTCTGTTCGTATATGTGTGTGTGCTTTTCATAGCTATTAATGATGGCTAATTTTATGTCGATAGAAGTGTTAATATTTGGTCTATTTATTAATTTTTGGCAGTTTATATTAGAAATATAATTATTACTACAGAAATAAAGCACTGAACGGAATCTTAATAGCATACCATGGATATATCACTACACTTATTTTTTCATGATGTCTTTAGTGCGTATCTGTTTGTTCTATCTACCTATTTATCTAGCTACCATCTATCTATCCTTCCACCTTTTGAAAGCAGCAGTCTATTTTTCTTAGAGAATTTCTCCCTATACATGCTCAGCTGATGTGTTTTGATGTGGGTGGATATGTGACCATTAAACCATCACATCTCCCTGGCTACAGGTTGAGCACATCACTCAAGCCTAGTCTCAGAGCCAAGAGGGTTGGGTTGCCAAGAAGAATAAGCAAACGTAAATCTAGAGTTCAGGTACCATGAAGGGAGATTAACGTGCAAATGGAGTTGAGCTCAGAAAAGGAGAGAATAAGACCATATTTTGATGATATCATTTGGGTCTCCCAATTCAACTATGCCTAAAGATGTTTTCTATGCTGGACTTTTTCAGTAATATGATCCAATGCATTTAGAGTCAATTTAGACGGTCAATTAAGATTACATACTACAATCTGAATTTGTGTCCTGGATGCCACCATTTAATTCTTATAGGACAGTCACGCCTCAGTTTAGCATCTGTAAAATAGGATTAGTAATAGCTACTTCTTTGGGCTGTTGAGAGAATCACATAACCTAGCATAAACCAAACTGTCACTTCCACCCTTCAAGATGCCCATTTTGAAAACTTTCTATCTCAGTAAATGATAACTCTATCCTTTTATTTGTTATAAGGCAAACACAAAAAAAAGAGTTAAAATACTTCAACGTATATTGACTTTTCTTTTCCTCTATTCCTCACATGCAATTCACTAGCAATTCTATCCAACTCTATGTTTAATATATATCTAAAACCCAGTTACTTCTCAGCCTCTTCTACTTCTACAAGCCTAATCTGAGCCATCATTATTTTTGCTTGGATTACTGCAGTAGACTCAAAACTGGTCTCTCTGGCTCCCTTTCAATGTAGTAGCCACAGCAATCCTTTTAAGATATGTCAGGTCAGACTGAAATACAAATGTTTTTAAAGGCTCTATATCTTTGGCATTGCTCTCTAGGAGGAACTCTGGAAAAGTATAGGAGAATTTTATCACAATAAAGATAGGTAGGGAGCTTCCACTCACATTTACTGAGCCAGGTCTAAGGATCCCAGAAGTCCTACAATATGTGGTTATTCCTGAACAGCTCTGTCCCCTCCATAGCTTTCAAATAGAGTAACAATTTCATAAAAATGAAAAGCCTATTTGTATTTTTAAGCTTGGAAACTAGTTCTATTTTACATATAAACAAAGTATTTTCTAATTGTTTTATTATACTAAAATTTCCAGTAATACCATTATCAGGCTGTTTGATAATTTAACAAGCAATGTTCACAACTTTAGAAACTCACACCACTGCCATATTGCAGTTGCTAAAACAATTCTTTTTTGCATCTGTCCCTACTATAAAGAAAGGTGTGTTGAACCTGACAGGGCTGAGGACTGCTGCCTTACATGATCTCAACTTCATCCAAACTTCTTCCCTTGTTAACTCTTTAGCATCAATTTCTGCTCCTTTCTCCCACACTCCTTCTGTTTATCTCTAGCCACAAAATCTTCGCTGGATATGCCAGACATGATCCCTTTGCCTGGCATGCTGTTTCCTCAGTATTCAATGTCTGACTCCCTCATATCCTTCAGGTCCTTGCTTTTCTCACTGACCATCATGTATAAAATTATACTGCCCACCCCACTCCAAAATTCCCTATTCTCTTTGCCAGCAGTAATTTTCTCTATAGCACTTTCAAACATCTGATGAAACATGTGTTTCTTACTCGTCTTTTGACCAGTTTCACTGAATAGAATGTAAACTTAATGAAGGTGGAGGTACAAAAAGTTGTCCATTTTGTTCACTGCTGTATTTCAAGCATGTAAAATTAGCACCTAATATAGAGTCCTCTAAAAGTTAGACCTTCAGTAAACATTTGTTGAGTGAATAAGTAAATTAATGATTACTTCCTCATGGAAAATACTCAGAATAGTACCCAACATATAGTGATATCTCAAATGATATTATTATTATTAATAACAAAGTCCATTTTGCTTAAGAAAGATTTCATCAGGTGTTGTTACTTGCTACTGATATACTCCTAAACAATAAAAAAAATCTCAAAGCCACTATACCTAATTAAAAAGTAACATGATCTTATACAACAAAGTAGCTATCAAGAAGTTATATTCTAAATACTTTAGAAGTGTGAGCTGCATTAAGTTCCATAATTTAAATATATGAAAAAAATCTCAGATACTATCTGTTATTTAAAAGGTATTCTTAGTAAGAATTGGCATTACTGAACTCAGATGTTTTAAATAATAGATAGTATGTATGATGTTGTGTCACAATTGGTCGAATATGAATGGGATATGAAACAACAGAAGCAGTCATTCTAGAATAAAAGCATTTTATTTTGCCTGTGATTGTGTTATCTGTATCTATCTGTTGTTCTGTATTTTTAAAGAAAGCATAGTAAAAAAGAATGAAAAATGTCAAAGTGAGAAGGCAGTCTCAGCACATCAAATGAAACAGAAAAGAATATAGCAAAATAATCTCTGTCAGCAGTCCAAAACTTTAGAAAAACTTCAAATGAATTAGAAATGCTGTGCAAGGAAGAAGGCAAGTGTTCTACAGTTATTCAAGGGAATAATCAAAGAATTATAAAAAATACACATTAGAATATGTCAATGATTCTTAGATCAGAAGGGCGGGATAAAGAGAGGATCAGAGAAAGGAATACAGGAATTTAGTGGCCTGGAAGTAGAAAGAGAAAAGTCATGAACATTTATCAATGACAAAAATTATTATCATAACTTTGATGTAGAGAATTTGAGGAAAGAGAATCTTGCAAATATGTGATCACTGATTATGGCTGAACAAAACTATTGCTTATTTCACTGCTCAAGTCTCAGACAGCAAACCTTCCTATCTCCCTCCTCTGAGCATATGCACGCATGCATTCTAGTTGTGTGAGGCCTAGCACCATGGTTTCTAATTCCCTTACTTTCTCTTGCATCTTTGTAATGATCTCTATCATCTGAGTTAATCAACATCACTCTGATCTTTGCTGTCTGACAAAGTCTAACAAATGGGGAAAATGTGGTGGCATTCTATGATGGAGGAAAGTGAGCCTGTTTATGATAAAGAAAATTATAATAAAGAACTTATTTAAATAATCAGTGGTTAAATATGAATATTTATAATAGATTTGAAATATTTAAGGAATTTCTATTTTTTCCTGGGGAGTAGTATTAGTAATTATAACAATGGCAATGATAATAAGGATATTTTATATATTGGCTACTTACAATCTTCTAAGAACTGTTCTAAATACTTTCTAAGCATTGCCTTTTAATCCCCCCAAATTCTAAGAGGCAAAGTCTATTATTATTTATATTATATAGATGAGTCATAAGCTATATATAATGTTCTCAATTCAAAGAGGAGGTGACTTTTGTGGGAACTGAACTTCAGTTTAAAACTGAAGGTATATTTGTAATGACCTTCCATTGATGAGTTTGGATTTATACATGTTTCAAAACTGATGGGAATAATATATATGTTTAAAAAATTAAAAAGATAGTGTCCCAAGAAGTTATTTTTTCAGTTGAAATGTATTCTTATAATTGTCATGCCCATTTTACAATTATCTAGTTCTTCAAAAACTAAATAATATAGATGGCATGAAATATATACTAGATGAATAAGTCCTAGAGATTTACTGTAGAGCAGGTTTCCCCAACACCTGGGCCACAGACTGGTACCAGTCCGTGGCCTGTTAGGAACTGGGCCGCACAGCAGGAGGTGAGTGGCAGTTGGGTGAGCGAGCAAAGCTTCATCTGCCGCTCCCCATCGCTAGCATTACCGCCTGAACCATCCCCCACACCCCCAATTTGTGGAAAAATTGTCTTCCACGAAACTGGTCCCTGGTAGCAAAAAGGCTGGGGACTGCTGCTGTAGAGAATAGAACTTATAATTAACAATATTGTATTCTATACTTACAAATTTGATAAGAAGATAGATATTATGTAAAGGGTACTTATTACACACATACACACACAAATAATAATAAATAATGAGGGCTGGAGGAAACCTTTGGGATTGATGGATATGTTTATGGCACAGATTGTAGGGATGGTTTCACCCGATATATACTTATCTCCAAACCATCAAGTTATATACATTAAATATGTACAGCTTTTTGTAAGTCAGTCATATCTCAATAAAGTGGTTTTAAAAAGAAATATATATAAGCTCCAATCATCTGTATCAAGTATTAATATTCCATGAGTTTACTTTTTTTTTTTTGGTGGATTTGTGCATAGGTAGCACACAATATGTTGGCACTCAACCCACGTCTCTTTAGCAACATTTAATGAGTAATGGTCAATTATTAGGAGTTATATATGACAGGTAAAACAAAAAACTCATAAATGTTTTTATAATATTATTATGGAGTCAAGACATTTAAAGCCTTTCTAAACTCTTGCTGAAGGAGGGCTGTAAGAACTCAAATACAAATTAATGACACACTTCTGTTTCTGGTGGTATGGTAGACAGACACCCTAAACAAACTTTCTGCATTAGAGTTCTTCAAAGAAACTGAACCAATAGGAGATATGTTTATATATACAATATATAACATAATCTCTTTTTATAAATTAATATAAAGAGGTTTGTTAAAATTTATTAAAAATTTTAACATATATATAAAGAGATTTATTATAAGGAATTGGCTCATGTGATTACAGAAGCTGAGAAGTCCTATGTTCTGCCATCTGCAAGCTACAGACCCAGGAGAGCTAGGGGTGTAGGTTCCAGTGTGAGTGCAGGAGAGGACAGATGTTCCAGTTTGAAAATAATCAGGCAGAGAACAAATTCTCCTGTACTCCATGATTTATTCTATTCAGGCCTCTAACAGAATGGATGAGGTCCACCCAGGGATGGCAATCTGCTTTACTCAATTTACCAATTCAAATGTTAATCTCATCCAAAAATGCCATCACAGACATACCCAGAATAATGTTTAACCAAATACCTGGGCTCCCTGTGGTCCCATCACATTGACACATAAAACTAACCATCACAACTTCACACCTTGTCAACTTTGCACCCACACACATCTCCTTAAACCATACTTAAGCTCCAAATAAAGACAATAACAAGATCGTGATTCTGACTAACACAATACAACTATTCTGCATACAACCAAAACTGCACTAACCCCTTTCCTAGAAGAGAAGGTAAAGTCATTGCATGATGTTTACTCTTCTTGGTATCTTGTAACATAAGTATTATGATGTAAAATTAACAATACTTAAATACTATAAGAAAGTCAATACATTTTATGTTACATATAATGAGAACTGATTCACCTCCCAATGGAAATAACTAGAAAAATTAGACAAATATAAAAAGGAATATATGTATATTGATGCATTATTGAAACAGCAGAAAGATAAAGAAGCCACAGAAGTAAAAAAAAAAAAAAAGAAACCAAAATTATGAAAACAGAAACCCTGAGGGGGTAAGCAGGTCAATTTTATTCTTATGCCAATAATAATAAATTATAAAATAATTTTAAAAGATATATTTGAACATATAACAAAATGTGTTACTCTTAGGAAAAAAACCTAACAACAAAAGATGTGCAATCTGTAAGGAAACTTACAAAATTTTGATAAAAAGACATTTAGGAAGTTCTAAATAAATGAAATCATTTTTATCAGTTGGGAGAAAATACATCAAAGATGAAAAATATTCCTAAATCTATGTATAGACTCAACACAATTATTATTGAACTTTACTGGATTTCTCATGGATACTTAGAAGTATTTATTAAAATATATGAGAAATAGCAAAACATTAAGAGTAGCCAACACTCCTGAAAGTCAAGAAGGTCTTCCTCTTAAAAAGGAAGAACATATGAGGAGACTTTTTCCCTCAGACGAATAGACTCATTTGAATCAGGAAAAAATGTGTAAGACTGTCCATATGAACATTGTTTTAGAGCAAAAATATTAATCAGTATCCACTTATCTATGTCCCAATTCCTTAGGGAACGTATCAACTAATGCCTATGTTTGAGGATGTTCAGCAATTCTAGTATTCCAACAAATTATGATAATCAAGTGTCAGTTTAACCATTATGGATAAAAGGGCTTCCAGACTACCATATTAACCTTGCGTGTGTGTAAGTGTGTGTGTGTGTGTGTGCGTGTGTGCGTGTGTGTGTGTATGTACTTTTAATTACATAGTCATATGCTTTTCTAGACAATCTCACCTCTCTGGATGAAATAATCTATTCTTTCTGTTATGTCCCCACAGCAGATTCCTATCATATGGCATCTATAACAATTTGTCACCAATTATTTGGCGTTACTTAGAAATGTTGTGAGTGTGTAGAGCCCTTGCTGTGTTTTCAAAAGCAAACTGTACTGCTTCAAGCTCCTTTTAATTGATGGATTAAATGTAGAATTGAGGTTAGAACTGTTATGTCACATGGATGACAACCTAGATTTTCTGGGATCAACATGCTGAATGAGCTCATAAAATGGAGATGGGGCAAGATAGAAACCTGAGTATAATTTTCAGGGACTTGTGGCTGGGATTAGAGTACCACTTTGACTATCACTGTGAGAACTGTGATATCCCAAACAACAGAGCCAGGTAACTCAGGAGAGGGTACATGGGCAAACACGCAAAATAAACCAAGGAAATTTCACAGTCCAGTAGATTATATAGAATGTTTATTTGGGTAGGCGTACCCCATAATTAGTGATAAATAGAGAAATATATTCAGGAAATCTAAGAAACTACATGGTTTCTTGATGTTCATTACAATAAGAGTGTAAAGTTTTAAACATTGGAGCAAGCAACTTACAAGTATTTAAACAGCAGTATGTTGTTAGAGCTTTACTCTACTGAGCCTAAGTACACTTATGGACAATGGAAACAAAGAGATTACTTCTCATCTCCCAGTAGCCATGGGAAAAGAACTTTAAAATTCAAAAATGGTATTACAAAGCAATATTGAAAACTGGTCACGTGAGAACGTGACCGTATTTAGAAATATGACCCAAGGGGGTGGTGGTGAGAGAAGTAAAAATTATCTTATGGTAATATCAAAAATATATCTACTATGAGAAATATTTGACTGAGTTAAAGGATGTTACCTTGTGGAGTAGATATCCTGTAGCAATGGAGAGTGTTATCTAAACACAGTACAGACATTTTTATATTTGTGGGGGGAGGTATAGTAACTGCCTAACAATTTCAATTGCATCAGGATCTTTACCGTGCATAGTTCTGGTTTCATGGACATATGATCAACAATTCATCCAATCCATTTGACAATTATTTATGCCAAAGGATTATTCTATTCTCCTCTCAATATTTTAAAATCTTATTATAACTAAATATGTATGCTAAAAACAGTCTATAAAAATTCCAGGTAATTACAATTTTTAAATTACTAGAGGAATTTTCATGTGTTACATTTTAAATTTTATTTGTTTATTCTGAAGTTCACCTCAGTTCCAGAAAATAACTTTCTTCTTAAGGAACATATTTAGTGTTTATGATAGGGAATGAATAATGATAATTTGTTAACCCATGTGTTGTAGAAAGATACTGGAAATTAATCCAACAAAGAGGTCTACCAAGATATACTCCTCAGGGTTCAATTTCAGACTGCTTCTATTTCATCCTGGCTTTTTGTTTAGTAGTGTCTATAATTTGTGTCAAGTCCTCAGAGATGTACTTTAACTGTGATTAAAGGAAGCAAGATCATTTTAATTTCTCCTTTAGGATGTAAACAATCTTAAAATCATTTTAACAAAGTTCTCAAGTAATATTTTAAACTTTTTCTCTTTTGGTTTCTTTCAATTTCTAACTTTTTACTTTTTATATTTTATAAGATGGAAATAATTAAAAAGTAATGATTGTTTTGATCTATTATTTACTAATGGCTACTTGTCTTATTCAGGAATGGAACATTTTTCAAATTATTTTAAGATACTAAATCACATTGATTTTTTTTATCATTTTTCAACTTTTATATCACTTCACACTAATTATTTTTTCCTTTTTTGTAAAAAAAAAGAAGTTATCTGAGATGCATGCATCAGTGCTGGGTCTGTCACTCATAAAGTTATTTCAATGTGAACATTGTTTCTAGAGCAGCCTGCAAACTCTTTCCTATTGTATCTTTGGGGATAAAATTAACTGTTTGTCTTCCATAAAGACATTAACAAGCTTTTGGCTTTTTAACAGGAACTATATCAGATTTTAATTACTGAGACTTACTTTTTAGAATTAATCTTATGGGGTTTCCCTAATTATTTTCCATTGACTTATTTAACAGTCCTTGAGATTCCAGTAAATAGAAAGACATATTGATACAACTAACTGCAAGGGTTTCTATTATGACTTGTTTTGCCTTTTGACAAAGACTCTCTCCTTTAACCAAATAAGAGTCAGGCTCCTCTAAGTCCTCTTTCATACCAGTCCCTGACCTTGGCTATTTTCCTATCTCATTTACTCCAGTTTTACCAAGGATACTGTTGGGGTCAGGTTTACTGAAAATCTCCCATCCTTGATATCTGATCATATTCCTCACCCTCACCCTTGTTATCTTATCACCCTGTCCTGCCTCCAGCAAGAATCCTGAGAAGTAGTTCTGGCAAGAATTGCCCTAGCCTAAATGTTTTATTTCAGTGATTTTCCATTCATTGACCCCCACCCTGCTCCTTGGTTATAAATCTCCATTTGTTCTTTCATTTGTAGTTGAGTCCAATTCCTCTCTGCTACTGCAAAACTCCATTGTTACAGTGCTCTTGAGTAAAGTCTACCTTACTGTCTTTAACAAGTGAAATGAATTGTTTTTAAACATTTTTTAAAGGGATCTTTGGGAATTATAATTTAAATATTTGCTTAATACACAACACCAACAGCTATTAACTAAAGTTTATTACCTATTTTAATTTCCTCCACCTCACCTTGTCCACAAAACCCCATCCTTGAATAAATCCAGCCATGAGCTTAGTACTGCAAAGTGCTGTTTAAAGGGGACACTAAAATCCTGTAGTGCCTCATGGTCTTCAGCTGGAGCTGTGCCCACATCTTTACCTCGCAATCTTTATGGTTGACTCTATTCAGATTATGCTCCTATTCTCTCTGTAATTATCCTTAATGTCTACCTTTTCCTCAGGCTCCCAATTCTATAAACTCTCATCTCACATAAATATCACTTTGCTCTTACTTCACAGAAGCAGTAGGGGTTTTCAAGGGAAAAACTCTCTCAGAATCCTGCTTAGCCTGAAACAAACTTTCATTGGAATCTGTTATTCCTCCTGTCTTAAAGAAACCATGACTTTCCTCCAGTTCGTTCTGTGTTCTCAATCTCACTCCTCCTGATACACCTCTTATTTCCATACCAGCTTTTTCTCTCTTGGCTCTTTCCCCTTGACACATAAACCTTAGATCAGTGATTCTCTACTAGGAGTATTACCTGAGGGCCACACTTTTAAACTATACATACTTTCTCTGTAATTGAACAAAAATTTTTTTTCACTGTTTTTTCTATGTCTTTTTCTTAGTAACAAAAGGCATTCCCAAGTGGGGTGCCTCAGTGAAGTTTGGTATACAAAGTACTTTACAGGTGACTTTGCTTCTGGTCCAACACATTTTGGTTTAGGGTCATAGCTTCCACATCATCTACAGAGTTAGAACCTACATTTGAATAGCTTCCCCCTGGGATTCATATGTATAGAAGTACTAATTTACGACAGTGGTTCTCAACAGTGGCTATACATTAGTATGTCCTAAAAATCTCTCTAAAATTAGTAGCAATGCCTAGAATCTTTTCCAAACCACTTAAATCAGAATCTTGGAAAACGGTGGGGCCCATCTTTCTATTTCTCTCTTTTTCTCTCTCCCTCTTTTCCTTCCTTTCTACCTTCTCTCCTTCTGTCCTTTCTTCCTTTCCTCTCTCCCTCCTTCCATCCCTCTATCCATTCATTCTTTCTTTTTAACTTTTAAAGCTTCTCAAGTGGAATTCTAAAATGCAGCCAGAGTAAAGGACCATTAGATTACTGATGATGGAAATATGCAGGGTTTCCACTCTGCTATTTACTACCTACGCCACCTGCACAAACTAGTTAATTTTTCTGGTTTTAACTACTTTATCAGTTAAAGTGGAGTAATAACATCCACCTCAAAGAGTTGTTCTATAAACACAGTGCTTAAAACAGTGTCTCATAGAAAATGACTTTCACAAAGTGACAACTATAATTATTGAAATTACATCATGCTTATTGCTCTGTAGATTTGTTACATCTAAATAAAGAGATATAACAACTTTTTTTTCTCAAACTTCAGGGCTTTGCATCAATTTAATTTGGTTCCGAGACTATAAGACTTGACTAAACTATGGTTCTTATTCTCACAGATTTAAAGACCAATCTTACAGCTTCCTCTATGTAGGAAGTATGTGATTTTTTTCCTCTTAATCAAAAAGCATTATAACATGTTGTCTGGTAATCTCAGAAAAAGGCCTGGTCTTACCTTTTAAAGCCTTTCAACAACTCCTGCTCAGTTTTTTGAGCTTTAGGATGTTGTCTATTTCTTTTCATTTTGGTGAAATAATCACAGTTGTGTATTTTATATCTTTGGCAGATGTAGGGACAAGATAGATTTTCTGCTTATTTTGAGGAAGGAACTAATTTTGCCATCCTGTAAAGGAAAAAGTGCTTTTACCACAATAGGAGTAAGATAAGCACATTATAAAATCATCATTTAAAATTAATCTCTTTAGTAAATCTCTCTAAGCTGGATTCAGTATAAATTTCTTTTCAGATTAGTAAATTACTTTAAGAAATAACTTGAAGAAAAAGTTATTGAAGAATATAATTTAACTAAGTTTTTGCAAGGATGACTAACATGTTTTTTTCTCTCTCTTTTTTTGCCTCATCTTGGAATAAAAGTGGAAAAAGACAAAACAAAATAAGCATATAGCAGAAAGATGGGGAGGGTGATCAACAAAGGATGAGAGATTGCAAAAAAGTTATGGAAAAGAGAATGCTGATGAAGCATAAAATGGGCCCCCTCATTAGAAGAAGAAGTGGGCCTAAAAACCTGCATCCTAAATTACATAAAAAAGAACCTACAGTGGAGGGGGGAACTCATGTCCCCACTGCGATCCCCAAGCAGCTCTGAGCTCAGAGGCAGTGAGTAAAATGTAGTGGCAGTGGGGTTCTCTACAGGAAGATTAACTGGGGGCCATATGAAACTCTATTAGTCAGTGTACCCCTCCATAGCTAATCCACAGAGTGTCAACAGGCAATTAGCACTTGAGATGGGGGTCAGAAACTGGGGTCTCTCCTCAAAAGAAATTGAACCAAATAGGATCTTAGCTAGAGGGCTAGTTCTTACCTCCTTGCCTTTTTTGCCCCTTATTGCAGAGATCTAGCAGTGAAAAATCCTCCTCAGAGAGAGATATGATGTGAAAATAAAAAGAAAAGTTAATACAACAGAAGAAACCCACAGTTCTTCTGTACCCAACTCTTCTTTCTGAAATTTAAACAAGACCATCAAGAATCACTGGATGTATGCAGATCAGAAGTAAAAAAAAAGACAATGGGCACCCAGTCTAAAATAGTCAAACTCATAGAAGCAGAGAGTGGAGTGGTGGTTACTTAGGGTGGGAGGGAGGGGGAAATGAGATGTTGGTCAAAGAATACAAAGTTTCAGTTATGAAAGATGAATGAGTTCCAGAGAGCTAATGTATAGCACGGTGACTATAGTCAACAATATTATATTGTACACTTGAAACTTGCTAAGAGTTTAGATCTTAAATTGTCTCACCATGCATATCCACACACACATTCACATAAATCCGCATCCCTACCACATGCGTGTGTGCGCGCGCACACACACACAATGGTTACTATGTTGAGATGATGAATATGTTATTTAGCTTGATTTTGATGATCATTCACAACATATATATATAAATGTTGTTTTATACCTTAAGAATATACAATTTTTATATGTCAAAGATAGCTCAATAAGGTTGTTTAAAAAATAGTTCAACCAGAAAGAAAAGGCAATGGACACTCAAAAGCAACTGATCACTGAGCAAACAATGATCAGGGAAAGGATGACTGTTATCCTCAGGGAGATATGGGAATATGGTATATACACAGTGTGGAACTATAGCAACTATAAAAAAGGAATAACAAAGTGATAACAGAGAGAATTAAGGTTTTAAAATAAAAGTAGTAATATTGAAAATAAAAATCAAAGGGTTTTTTTGTGGACTTCTCAGAATGTAGAGTAGATGAACAAAGAAAATTTTCAGATGAACTTTTAAAAAATGGCAGAAATGTGCATGTATTAGACTAACAGGAACATAGAAAAAGAGAAATGAGGAAACAGAGGATAGGAAATTATCATGGGGTAGTATAATTTCCCATTTATGAAGAAATTATAGGTCTTCACACTGAAAAGACCTGCTGAATATCCAGCTTAATGAATAAAAGTTCATCTCTCTCTACCTGAGCACATCATCTTGAAACTTCTAATTATTAAGGACAAAGAGAAGAACTTAAAAACTTCCATAGAGGAAAAAAGAAAATAACACTTGCAGAAGAACAAAAATCAAAGTGTTCTTGGACATCTTCTCATTAAGCTTGGATGCTAGAATACAATTAATATTTCTGAGGAAAATTAAATTAGAATTTTTACCCAATGAAACTCAATGAAGTATGAAAGCAGAATAAAAATGATTTCAGACATGTTGAGATTTAGCAAGTAAATCTTCCAAATGCCTTTTCTATGAATATCATGAATAAAGAAGCTACTGGGCATCAGGACACAGTAGCTCAAAGTGGGCAGGGAAACGAAGCCCGAGCTGAGGCTACACGAGTGACCCATACGGATCAGATCAGCAGGCCACTGGGAAGAAGTGTTTACACTTTTTAAAATAAACTAGATAATGAGAAAAAAAAGGCTGAAAACTAAGGGCATGATAAAGGCTACATAAAGCAAGAAAAAGCTAATCAGAAACTTAAAGAGGAACAAGGTGCCTTATAAGAAAGTCATAGTTCAAATATGAAGCACAGTGAGATGTGGAATGATTTTAAGGAATTGAGTGAAAGAGAAAAGATTACTCAATAGAAATATTCAGTTTTAGGTGACATCAGGTTGTACATGACATTGGACTCAAAGAGAAGAAAATATAATCCTAGAGTTATACTATTTGATTGGTTATTGTGTGCACGAATTTATTCTGATAATAAAAATTTCAATAAATATTAATTTGAAGATTTTAACAAAAATTTCTAAGTTATGTAAATGACTTCTTTGCTAGAGTCTTTAGTTTTGGTAGTCATTCTCTTCCCAGGTTGTTCCTATATCTTTTTACTTTTCTTACCATTTTACATACATCTAACATTCTGCCCCTATTGCTAGCTATTTGTAAAAATACTGTCTCACTTTCTTTATTATATATATTTTTTACAGGCTAAAAACAGAACTTTTATAATCCTCCAGGTATACAGTGCAATATAAAACGAATAATCATGGAACTGAATAGGTGTTGGCGGAGTATATTATATTTTAAAAATATAAAAACTTTGAACAGTATCTTATCATGCATTATTTGAATTTTAAATGGTTTCAACTCAAATGAGTAAGATTTTAATGTGAGCTAATTGCATCTTTAATAAAGCTTTTGGATTCATTTTTAAGTACATTTTTAAAATCATGTAAAATAACCTATCTGTGACAAGAAATTATTAGTAATATTCAATCATCAGATTCACTCTGTTTTACGGAAATCAGTGGAAGAAAAATGATAATTATACCTGTCATCTTAGTGAGCACTGGTGTCATTAATTAAAATTCTTTGCCTTAGACTGTGTTATTAGTTATATATTTTGATATTGATCTTTCATTTTGTCAGTGGTATATGTTAAGCATTAATGTAGAAACGTTTTCTTAGAAAAAGTTTATTTAGTTAAGTCTATAACTTGAATCATGAAAATGAAAAGTGGGAGAATATTACCTTTAGTTAAAAGTATTTGGCATTAAAAAAAAATAAAGTATTTGGCATTTGACTCATAAGCTGCAGTTATCCACCTCCTTTTAAGTTAATGTTTCTGCCAGTAAGAAGATACAGTGGATGCTCTTGGTTGCCAAGCTATAAGAAGCCTTCTCCTCTTCTCCTTCTTAAGAGAATTCTGTTTTGATTTTATTTTTCTTTCCAGCTATCCACTCATTCACCTGCTCTATAGAGTCATCCTCATTAGTAAACTAACCAAGGCCTCAAATTCTCCTGATGTTCAGGGAGTTATGTTCCAAATTAAGAAAATTAGAATAAGGACTAATAGCTCCTTGTCTGAATCAAATTTTTCTCGCCTGCTAGATACAAACAAGAAAGCATGGAGCCTCGACTACCACTGGCAGGCACTTGTGAAAATAATATACTAGCCTGAGCATGAAGCTGAGTTCACTGTTACCCACAGTTAGAAAGTATTGAAAGACAAGAAGTCTCACCAGCAAGGCTGGGGCTAGTGAAGCTAGTGAGGTTCTTGGTGCACAAAATTTAAGGATATACTTACTCTGTCTGTACTTGCATGACCCTAGTCCATGTCCTGACTCACAAGACCCCAAATGGCAATGCTTACAAATCTATACTTTATTGCATGAAAAAGATACAATACAGCAACAGTATTAAAGTAAGGATATGCATCACTGTCAAAAGCTTCCTCACAACAAGGGGTCAAGAGATGTCAGGTTCTAATTCTCCTCCCTCTCTAAGGGCCTTAGTGATATGCTTTCTCTCTTGGATCAAGAACCACCTGACATGTGCATGGAACCCCTTGGAAGCAGGGTGCCCAAAATAATGCCAACCCAGGTTTCTTTCACTCTGCTTGTCACCTAAACATATCCTTGCTACATAACCAACCCAATGGGAGAACTTTCCAGGAATCTCTGGGCACATCATAAGTCTCAAGACCATGTGAACATCATAAATCTCACTGCTATCTATAAACAATGCTGACAGCTGATACAAACTACCTGAAATTCCTCAGACTCATAATTACAAAGTTACACTCTTAATCAGAATGTTTTATGCCTTGGCCAGAGTTCCCTGCCATGCAGGTGTAGTTCTTATTTCAGTAAAACCACTCAGGCCAATTAATTCCATGCTTGCTGGAATGTCACACTGACCCTAGGCAGACAGACTCCTGATTCTCTGATGACATCACTAAGCTGCTAACCAGTCATCTCTGGAGCCACTTCTCTTTCTGGTTTTCTTGTTAACAGAGACAATAGACTTCTTTACTGTTTAAACTGGTTGATCTGGAGTTTCTATTTCTGTAGCTGAAAGTATTCTAATTTAACAAAGAGGGAAACTCTCCTTTGTCTACAATTATTTGGGGAAAAAATGGGTATACAAGGCAAAGTACCAACTAAGAGAAAGGCTGCATCTAGGCAACCACTGACTCAACTTTTGCCAGAATTTCTTTGGTACTCTTTTACCCTACGCGAAAAAAATATATTTTTTTTCCCCAGAGGCAGATAGAGATACTTCAGAAACAATCCTACCATATGTAATACGCATTAGTGTTATAAATTACTTGATTCTACAAGTAGATTTTGAGGAAGAATATACTTTAATAATCTTAAACCATTTATTTCTATTTATTTCCCTTTTTCATGCTTCTATTTTGGTAATAGTCCATAACATTTCTCTTCACATTTACTAATTTCATAATTGCCTAGTCAAATTCAATTGTTCCTACAGAAATTTATTATTAAATGATAGTTTAAACAGTTCTTTGCATTCAGCAGAGGTCTACACAGCAGCATCTATACCTTTTAATAACAATTTGGCTGAAGAACTACATATTCACATACTTAGGACCTTCTCTGAAATTAAACTGTCCTTTGATTTTAGCCTTTAGCCAATGAGATCAACTTTAAAAAATTTTTTAAATTTTGCCTTTTGCTATAAGTGAAACTTTAACATTTCTTAGTTCTTATGATGTAAAAGACTTCAAACTTTATGGTAAATAAGAACTGAGAAAGTTTAAAAAACAAAACTACTTAAACTCTGGAAACAAATATTTTTATAAGGCGACTATGCTATATCTGCCTGCTAGAACTGAGATGCTGGTGGAGTGGGCCTGTGTACACTGGGAGTCAGAGAGGTTTGTAATGACTCCACTGTCAATTTCCCTCTGTGACAGTGCTTTTGGCTAAAAAAAAAAGATTCCGTTAAAAATTTTTCAATGGATCCAGAGTATAAGGTAATATATAGAGATGGGGACAATGTTGGCACTAAATTCAGACTGGGTTTAAAAAAATAAGGTATGTAAATTCCACTGCCTCATGAATTTTGAACTTTCATAATTTGCCTGAAAATACTGCTCCCAAATAAATGTCATGAATTAAGTTTTACTTGGAGCTGTTTTTTATCAAGTTGATCTAATGCCATTGTTATAAACTGACCAAATGTTTCTCTTAAAAACACCAAATGTACATGAAATGAATAGAAATATTTTGGGGGAAAAGTCCATAGATTGAGTTAATATATAAAAGCAGAATGCAGGGTAATATTTAATTAAAGTTTTCAAATTCTACTGATAGTTGAGGTCCAGTTTCAATATGGATGTATATTATTCCACACATCCTATCCTTCTTATATAAACATTAAAACTAGAATTTGATCATCTTAATGATGATATTCATATGTGACATCTTTGAAACAATATATTCTCTACTTAATTCTAAACAATGGTGACACATAATAAGGGATTCTTTTTAAGTGGGGAAATAAGAAACTAAAGATTCTCAAATCATGCTGAAAATAAAAATGGGTAAAAAAAATTACTTGGAAAGCATCATGGCATCATAAAATATGGTACCAAATTATACCTCAAAGACCTGGCTTTTAGCCTAGCTTTTCCAGTGGCCATGTGACCCTGGGAAAATTATACTACTTCTCTAGAATTCATGTTCTTTAGATTTCCCAAGAATGGATTAGACAATAATCTATTATCTCTTTCACCTTTCTTCTTTTTAAGTTATAGCTTTTATTATTTATAAATGGCTGAGATGATATATTTTGCAATGGTTTCTACCATCAAACCATGCCCATGAATACAATCACTTTAAAAGTACCAATTTCTCTATTATCCTTTCAGGTACATATCAAATGCCATAGAATGATCCTGACCATCCAGGCCTAACATCTTCTAGCTGCCACAACAGAAGTTGGCCCTACCACTCCTGCTAATGCTACCCCAATGCTGATACTGTTGTTTCTGCAATTTTTCATTTCTGTCTTAATGTCCTTGTCCGGTGATATTAATTTCAAATTTCATTTCCAACTGATGTCTATGGTAGGAGATGCATGGTGGTAATGCCCCTGTTGCCAAGCCCCACACAGTGGTGGGAGAACAATGCCACAAATACAGCATGGAGCTTCAGGAAAGGGGGTCAAATACTGAGTGGCCAATACCTCATTAATGTCCTCTCATGTTTACTTCATTCTGTTGAATGTTAAGCCTCTGGAATCTTAATATGAATGCATAGATTTTTGTTGCTGTCATTTTATGAGTATTGAATTTGAAAGTGGGTTTGGATTTCACACTTATCTTGTGTTCTAAATTCATCACCTAGAGTTACATATGTCTAACATGTGACTCCACCATAATGTAGCAGCTTCAATGCAATGAGGAAGACAAGCACCAAAAAGGAAAAATCAAAATGCTGTGAAAGCACAAAAGAGGAATTTTTGGGCTTCCCTGGTGGCGCAGTGGTTGGGAGTCTGCCTGCCGATGCAGGGGACACGGGTTCGTGCCCCGGTCTGGGAAGATCCCACATGTCGCGGAGTGGCTGGGCCCGTGAGCCATGGCCGCTGAGCCTGCGCGTCCAGAGCCTGTGCTCCGCAACAGGAGAGGCCACAACAGTGAGAGGCCCACATACCGCCAAAAAAAAAAAGAGGAATTGATGACCTCTGAAAGTCAGGAAAGTTGTCCCAGAGGAAGTGACATTGAAATTGGAATTTTCACGAATTTTAGCAGCTCAACAGATAGACAAGCATCAGGCAGGACATTTACAGGCAGTGGGAATGGCTGGGGAATTGGACATTGCTTGGTGGGTTTCAGAAAGTTGAAATTCATTGTGTGTGGAAGCTGTAAAAGAGAGAATAGACAGGAGATGTGCTTGGGAGTTAGAAAGGAACTGGGCTGTGATTAAGCTTTTTATGACATGCCAAGGAATTGGTACTTCATCTTTTAAGGCATGGAAGGTTATGAAACATTTTTAGATGAGAAAAAGCATGATTTGGTTTGCATTTCTGAAAGAGTATACTAGGATATACCAATAGAATTCTTGACAGTGACCTTTTGCATAAGGAATGAAAATCAAGGTTTAAATATCTTATTGACAAGAAATGATATAAAAATTAAGAGAGCTACAATTTACTTATTCAGCAGGATTTGGTTCATTTCGTTATACAGTCCGTTCTCATTTCACAGTAGTTATGCTCTATAAAGTTGCTGTGAATCCGGAATTAGTGAATACCAAACCTTTGCTCCTAGGGAAAATACAGAGTTAGGTTCCTGCAAGACACTGGTCACAGTAATTTTCATCAATCAATCAATTCATTACCTTGTTTTACATGTGCTTCTATTTGAAGACACCTTATTTTTTATTTATTTTTATTTTTTCGGTACGCAGGTCTCTCACTGTTGTGGCCTTTCCGGTTGCGGAGCACAGGCTCCGGACGCACAGGCTCAGTGGCCATGGCTCACGGGCCCAGCCGCTCCACGGCATGTGGGATCTTCCCGGACCAGGGAACGAACCCGTGTCCCCTGCATCGGCAGGCGGACTCTCAACCACTGCGCCACCAGGGAAGCCCTGAAGACACCTTATTTTACATCTTATTGATCCATTAACATTGAACTCTTGACCAACAGCACTATAAACTCATGCCTGAACAAAACTTATCTCATACATACATATTCTCTGTAAGGCACATCAAAGCCTTCTTGTGTTTAGAAACCCTAGACATCACTTCAGCACTATGCTTGAGGGGTACTTTAAGTAGCGAAATCACTAACAAAAAGCACAAAAATGTACAAAACATGGCACTAAACAGACTGCACTTGTTTGCTGAAAAGAGAGAGCAGAGTTTTGTTTTGCTTGATCTCAGCTGGAAACACGTATGATGCCGCTTTGCATATGTACTTAAAAGACTGTGAAAGCACTGCAAATATAATTTTGATATTATAAATAAATTTTAACAAGAAGGCAAATTCACAAATATGGAATCTGTGAATAATGAGAATAGACTGTATATTTAAAATTGCTAATTTTAAGTAAGGCCTATTTAAGAAAGATTTCTTCGAATTCAATAGGCAGACTACTAAAGGACACTGATAGAACACTTGCTAGACAAAAATTACTTTAGGTCTGCCAAAACCTAATACAGAAAGAAAAAGAAGGAAAGAAAGAAAGAGGAAGGAAGGAAGGTAAGGAAAGAAACCATCAAATAAGTTTTGAGTAGAAGATTAAATGTATGTCACTAATTGATAAATTAGTTAGCCAAACTGACTCTCAGAAGAAGGTTAAATGAAAAGTGAGCAATGTGTTTCCTTAATTATGTTCCAATCTCCTTCCTCCTCCGAGAGCTTCTTGTTCATGTTAATCTATGAAGGAATTGCTTAACTGAAATATGCTTCTCATCTTACTCAGAATAATAGCTTGCTTTTGCCAGCCAAGAAGCCAGAACAGTAGGAGCACTAATAATACATATTATAAATGCACAAGTATTATTAGTTAAGCAGTGTTCCTAAGAGAGAACAGAGAGAACAAATCTGGTTTGTCTTAAATATTTCATCTGCGAAATTATGATTTAATTCATTCCACTTCCCCAAAACAAAATTCTATTTCCCCAGCACTCAAGTGTTTTCAGTCCCACTATTTTCTTTATATAACTGTATTATCATTAGACTATCCAATTCATAGACTCCTTTACTTTTTATCTCCTACTGGCATTCCTATTATTTTCATCCCCTGGGGCTGCATTCAGATTTTGGGGTTACATGCTTGTGAACTATTTGCAGAACCTTTTAAAAGAAAAATAGTATAAAATTGTAAATCACAAGTACAAAATTGCCACTGTCTCTTGAGGGGTATTTGAAGTGACCTGTGTAAGAAGAGGGCCTAAAGCTTAGCCTTCAGTAGCTTTAAATCAGCCTCTGCTTATGCCTTTTCCTCTCTAAATTAGAACTGGGATTCATCACTCAACCACAGTCTTTTGGAATCCAACTTTCCATCTCCTCAGGCTCCACCTCCAGATAATGAAGCAAAGATGTAGCAAATCAGATGACCTTACACAATACCACCACTATAGATTTATGGTCAATAATCTGGTCTGACTTCTCAATGCTGGCTGAGAATTTTACAATATCTTCTTAGTTAGCACTTTCCTAGTCTTCATAGAGGTTATTTCAATCATTCTCAATAATCCTCAGACCTCTGACCCTCCCACATTTTCCCTCAGTCAGCAGAAAATCTTGCCTCTCACTTTGTAGAACAACAACAACAAAAAAGACTTTAAGAAAACTCTGCTTCTTTTCATAAATTCCACTCACATTTGCACATGCACCCATCCATTTTTCCCTCTTTTTAGAATAGTGGACCTAAACCTCCATCTGTGCTTTGGATCCCTTTCCTTTCTGCCTTTTTAGGGACCCCACTCTCTCAATAATCTCTTCCCTTTCCTGTATCCCCAACTTCTCTTCCGATTGTTTCCTATTTTCTCCAGATATGGACCTGTCTGCATTCTTCCTTTTAAGATCAAGTTTCTTGACTTTTGAAAGACTTATATATCTTTACTATATTTACTTTCATTACAACTCCTTTCACTTGGTATTGCCACCTGGTTTTAGCTTTGACCACTGCACTAAAATAGAATTATTTAAGTATTTTTGTCACTAAATGCAATGAACAGTTCAATTTACATCTTATTTACATTTCTGGAACTATTTAATGTTTTTATTTAATGTCCCTTTGCCTTTTGCCTGGCATACCTTTTCTCTTATCACTTTGTCTACTCCTTTGAAGTATCCTTTGTTGAGTTTAAACCCATTTTAAGAGGAAAAAATATGTGTGTATTTATATTTATAATATATATGTTATTAAGATGTTTACATTGCTAGTAAAAAGAAAAGACTTAACTATTAAGGTAAAAGATTCTTCTTAGTATATATCCCTTGTATAAAAAAAAAAGGTAAAACTATGTTTATAGCTAGTTCTAGGAGTTATAAAGTTCAGTTATTATAAAAAAAAAAAAGATAAACCATGGATGCTGAGATAAGGGATCATGTGATTTTTCAGGCCAAATTTGAGTCCAAGAGGTAGTTGAGAAAAGCTTTTGACACTAATGTAGGGAATTAAAGCAAATTTAGAAACAGATGCTCTACCTGTGAAAAGCAATCATAATAATAATAAACAATAATAATACTTAGAGTCATGTAAAATGCATAATTATAGTGGTAATTTAAAATCGTAAATTTTCAAATGAATATTTGTATTCTATAAGATTATTTTTGGTACTATATCTAATGTTAATCAAATATGTGAATTTATTTATTGTAGCATAACATAATACAACATAAAATAGCATAACAGCATAACAAAACATAACACAACATCAGCTTTTAATCTTCTCTGTTATGAGAAGTCTATTTCCTTAGACCATGAAAACAAAAAGATTGTCAAACTAAACCGATACAATATCTGTAGTGTAAAAATCTAATTTTTATATCAATGTGGGTTTAGAATAAAAATATCTCCAACATATTCAAAAACATCAAAACTAATAGTTCATTCTCTTAAAGTCATAAAATTCATCTTTTTTTTGGATTTTAACGATTAGAAAGCTATAAAAAAGAACTTTCAGATAAAACACAGTGTTAAAGACACTCCAATGCAACATGTATATGAAGTTTCTCAATGGCGGACTTAAACTTTCTGAATTTACCTCACTTTTACCTAAAGGTTCACAGCTGGCTTTTCTTTAAAGAAATTCTTAAATTACAGTTTCTCAGAATTAAACAATAGGGTGAAGCTATAACTTGAAGTAAATTATGCTAGGTGTAGAGCAAAACTGTAGTTTGGGAATGTGATTGACATGATCTTTTTTTGCTACACATTTACATAAATTCATTTATGAATAAACTGCCTTGATTTATGACATATAGCATGAAGTTTATATAGTAATACTAAATAAAAATTAGGATTTGAAATTACTTTCTGTCTAGATTCCTTGGGAGGTTTAGTTATCATAAACATTTTGTGAGGTATGACTGGAAGTAGGGACTGTGGATCTCTAACTCAAAGTCAGAATTTTCCAAGATTTTTCCACTTGAAAATGTAAAGTGAATGGTAGTTATGGACTACCATAACTAGTCCTAGGGTTAACTGATCTCTAGAGTTAATTTTTAAAACCATTATGAAACTGAAGAATATAAATTCTTAATATTATGTACGAAATGGAAAGAAAATGTTCCTTCATTTCAAATCAAGCTACTAAAATGCTTATTTTTTAACAAAATGATCCCAAATTAGATATGACAATGTGCTCCTTATTTCTTCTTATTCTTTTAATACCTCTGTGACATTGGAGTACCAATTATTCTTATTTCTTAAATCTTGATCATAATACTGAATATAATTTTAAATTATAATTCTATTCTAAAATTATATATTTAATCTTGTGAGTTTTTTTAGACAACTGGATCATAGTTTAAGCTTTATTCAGGCAATGAAGTTTAGTTGTCAAAATTAGAGTTTTTGTAGATAGAGATGTCTGGATTTAATTCCCAGATCTACCACTCAGTCCAAGCTTTGCAATCCTGTGCTAGTTACTCTTGTCATATGTAGAAAAAAAAAGGATAAATAGTTCCGACTTTATACATGTGGTTGAGGAATAAAGGAGATAATTAAGTAAAATTCTCACTTCACTTGCTGACATAGCGTTGGTATTAAAAAGGAGCTCAGGTTAACTTTCTTACCTATACAGTTGTTGAGGTCAGTGCCATTATCCTAAAGTTATAATCCACTGCAACTTAGCAATCACAAAAATATTTAAATCTAACACTGGGAATAAATATTTTGTTGTGTCATGTTTATTCTTGCGCTCAAGACACTTATTACCATTGATTATATCTGAGTTTAAAATTCAAAATTTCAAATTCAGCAATTACTCATTGCATGGCTGTTTTGTATCAAGAATTGTGCTCGGGCTTCCCTGGTGGCGCAGTGGTTGCGAGTCCGCCTGCCGATGCAGGGGACACGGGTTCGTGCCCCGGGCTGGGAGGATCCCACATGCCGTGGAGCGGCTGCGCCCGTGAGCCATGGCCGCTGAGCCTGCGCGTCCGGAGCCTGTGCTCCGCAATGGGAGAGGCCACAACAGTGAGAGGCCCGCGTACCGCAAAAAAAAAAAAAAAAAAAAAAAAAAGAATTGTGCTCATCTGGGGGAATACAGTGATGAAATATACATTGCCCCTCCCATCAATGATGTCATATTACTCTAGTAGTTTACAACAAAAACACAATCTTAAAGTTTACTTATTTATGCAATGAGAAACTGACATGTTAACTAAAATGAGAAAGTGATATATTAAGAAAATCCACTTATTTGATTTATATTTAAAGTTTGTTTTTACAACCATGACTTACATATTAATGGCAACTTTCATATTCACTTCTCATGGAACAGAGCAAATCTGACTATGGTGTGTTCTAAACTGAACACCTGGAGCAAATCAAGGTCTTAAATGGTTTTATTATATCCCTCAAGTATTGCTTTTGTGCAAGGTAAACCCTGAATGTTAAGGGAGCAATGAGTGGTCACCTGGGTCTTTCAGTGTTTTAGGAATCCATCATCCCACATGCTCATTGAGAGGTGACATTAATCACTATGTCCTGATTTTCATTTGCAGCAAATCCTTAACTGTCAGAAAGTTACCTCTTGGCTTACATATGAGACAGAATTCCAGACTCAAAAAGCTATACATTTTTATTTACATGCTCCCAGATCTTCTTGTAAAGAAATTAAATCAATAATGTCCACTGCATAGGCCCAGCCCCAGCCCTGGGTCACTTACTGGGAAGCACCTGCTTCCATTTGACCAGGTGCAGCTCATTGCCCACCACACCCCCTCAATATCTAGAACTGCCCCAGGCCTCTTCTAATGGCAAAGTCAAGCCCGCTGACCCAACCGCCAGCTCCAGAGAGGAAGTGCTTCCACTGCCCTCATCTAAGGCAGCTCCTCCTTCTTCATCTCCTGACCAGGAAAGTACCAGACAGCGGAAACACCCAGTCCCTGCAGGAGCCTACAAGAATGGGGTCTGATTCACCTACAAGAATGAGGTCTGATTCTCTGGCCCCAGTAAGTTGACCACAACATACTGCAAGATCTAAGCTTATCTGTGGTCATTTTGTTACATTTATGATAGTAAAATGTGGAAAAACCTACAAATCCATCGGTAAGGAAGTGACTAAATTATGAGACCTCCATAAACCTATATAAAGTTACATGGAATGAAGAGGATGGGAAGATTACATGAGTCACTCCATGTACTTAGGACAGGACTGGGCACACAGAAAGTGTGGTTAAGTGGAAAAAGAAGCTAAGAAGCAGTGTTATAGTTCAACAGCATTTTATTATTAAAATATATGCATCCTTATGTGTTCACATATATAGATAAATATATGGAAGTATATACCAAAAAAAGGAGAGAAATTAAATCATAACATATTTAATTTTAAAATAAAGCAGACAGAAGGAAGTGTTTAATGATTTTGTCAAAAGTTATGAAAGGCAAGAAAAATATGCAGGACTCCTTTGATGGCCTTTACCTTGAAGAGATATGAAAAGAAAATTGGTTGGCTTTATTGGAACATTTATTGCTTATAAAAATGTTATCTGCCAAGAGAAGTTTGGGCCAAGAGAATTACTCAGAAAGGTTGGATGTGTTGGTAAGAAGGGAGAGAATGTTCTTTACTGCTGACCTGAATGTCAGCTTAAGCAAAAACATGTTGACTTGATTCAGTTCTATCAGAAGGCCAAAGAGCCTTGGAGACAGTAGCATGGTAGAATCACAAGGTCCAGTAGGGCAAGGAATACATCAAATAGAAGTCCTTCTCCTATGCCTGCGGTTCCAGACTGGGAACCACATTAACAGATGACATTGAGGGATGTAGGGCAGCCAGAGGTTTTCATAGCTGTGGAAAAGAAGCCTACATACCCAAGGAATAAGGCTTGGGTTCAAAGCTGGGAGTTGCCAGATAAATGAGTATCACCAGAATTCACAATGGCTAGTTAAGGATTACAGTTCTTTTTCTTCGCCTGTTCATGTGAGCATCTATGTGCTTACATCGAGCCTATAGACAACAAGCTAGATCAGCAGCCATAGTAAACAACAGAAGAGGTTCAAACCTGCAGCAGTCCAGGATGGAAATCAAAACCTATTTTCCTTTTCCTTCCTTTCTCCTCCAACCAGTCCAGCTTTCTCTGAGTAGTAGAAGACACATTTAAATGAGATCACACCTGAAAATGAACTGGACTAATATTTAACTGAAATGAGACTGTTTTTCTACAGAATATCACTGTGAAGTTTTGAAATTGAACAGACTTGTTAAAAGAACCAGAGACCTGATAAAACAGAGCATGTTTGGTAGCAATTACTATAAAAACAAAATGTTCATGTTTCTTTTAAAATGAGTTGAGATTCCTAACTAAAGTGGTTAGAGAAATAGTTAAGATATTAAAATTCTCTTCTGTCCTGTACTCTCTTTTCCTCTTTCTAGTGGTTGCAGTGGTGTGATATACACTTGATGTACTTCTGCACTGGGATGTGGGGATAGAAAAGAAAAACCTTCTCAGAGCTACACACTCAAAAGGTTTAGTGAGGAAAGGGGTTCTTTATGTTTCTGTGTAGCCCAGTGTCTCCTCAGGTAGGAGAGCATTTCTGGTGCATTGTGCCTGCTCTCTTCCCAGGGACTTTAAGCAAGTTGGCTTGTAACTGGATGTAATAGGGGTAGGAAACCAGCGTGAAGCCTAATCCCTGGTTTGATCACAACTAGCGCAATGTAATTTGTAAGATGTTATTTTACATACTAATGTCCTAGATCTAAATTATACCTATACGTATTACATTGCCTTTCTATAATTAGAACAAGGTCATTTTGGAAAATCACCAGCAATGCAATTACCTAAGAGCTATATTTTTTTTTTTTGCGTTCACATTAGACTTAAGTCCTTTCCCTGAAATAATTTGTTAGTTTGTCTTTTCTGTGCCTAGAAAGATTTCTTCAGCTGTACCTGAATTAACCTTCTCTGAACCAAATATCAGATCAACTTCAAAGCAAGTTGACTTGCTGACACAATTGCTATGTCACAGCATTGAGCATTTACTTAGAATTGGTAACAGGATAAAGTGCAGTCTGCTTCCAGTAATTTAACTGTGTCTAAAGTGAGGCAAATAGCCTATGCAGTTTATATCTTTCTCACTGGAGATGAGGTTATTTATCATAACTATATAAGCTAACAAGAAACAGACAAGAATATCATAGAAACCATAACGTTCGATTTTTAATTTCACAGCTTTTAATTATTTGGAGTCACTAATATCAAGTGAGAAGAAAACATATATTCCTTTTATTAGGGTGGTTCAATCATAAGTGACACTATGACTAAGATGAAGGAATGAGTCACCTGTACTGCAAAAGAACCAATTTCCATTTGCTAATGTATTGTCAGAAAAGCTGATTGGCCAGCCTGAATGCTCTTATACTTAGAGCCAGTTGTCAGGCTAAATTAGCAGAACCATTTTTCTTTCCTTGTATGAACTCTTTATAATTCATCAAGCGAGAGAACAACCTTTACATGCATTGTGTTTTAATGGAAAAAGGAAAGGTTGTGGAGTCAGAAATTTTGAGTGTGTAGGATTTTTCTCTTCCCTTTTTAATACTAAAATATAAAAATGACATGCATTATAAAAACACATGTATTATAACAAAAATAATAAATACACATATGAGAATAATGCCTATATAAAAATACACACATATACACATATAAGTTCTTCTTTTCCTGTCATTTCCAGGTTGACCCAAAACTCTTTCTGGAAATAACTGATGTTATTAGCTTATGGTATTATCCTCCTGTCATATTTTTTTGGCCAACCTTTCCTTTTAAGGTCTTTATCACCCTTTATTTTATTATTACCATATAGTAATTTATTTAAGCAGTCCCTTATAGTCATTTAAGTTTTTTCTGGTTTCCCATCATCACCCCTCCTCCCCAGTCAAAAGAAAAAAAAAAGTCACATAGAACATGCCAATGTAAAAGTAAGTACTAGCTTGAATTCCAGTTTTGCCATACCCTAGCTATGTGAATTCAGGTGAGATATTCAGTCTTTTGAAAACTCAATTTTCTTATTTGCAATTATGGAGAAAATAATGCTAATCAGTACTGTGGTGGGAACTAACTGAGATGTTGTAAGCAAGACACCACAGCTTGATATTGTGTCAATACTATCAATGACAAAATCTTCAGTCCTATATTTATATTTTTGACTTTCTAAAAATAATTTGACTTTCTAAAAAACATACATTTTATGGAAAACAAAAAAGTAATGTAATACCATAGACTTTAGAGGAGAATAATGAACACAAATCATGAGTTGATGATATTTTTGACAAGGTATTTTGCAAATGGGTTTCTTGGTCTGAATATTAATATATCTGAGCTAGGAGTGGTGGATAACTAATATTCATGTATTTCTGATAGAAATCTCTAATTATATTAATGTTCTTTCAAAATGTATGAAGAAAAAAGTTTGAAGGAAAAAGGCCAAAAATAATTTCCAAAATTAAGCTTAATATTGAGGCAAGGCAGAAAAATACACTCTGCATAGTGTCAGCTCTCTGCTGACATAGATGGGAGACACCTCAGAGAAGACACATATAATCGTCAGAATATTATTTATAGGGTATATTTCACTCATTCTCAAAACAGAGATGCTTTTGTAACCAGACCTGTTATAAAATGCATACATATGTGTGTATATATTTTATTTGGAATAATTGTAAATAAATAAAATGCATGGGAGCCTCTCAGATTCATAATAATGTATTCATATTGAAATATATTAAAGCTATAGATGTGAGTTATTCAAATACTTTTCTCAAAGATAATTCTGTTTTTTTCTAGAAAGGTTATAAAATATCCTCAGGTAAAGAAACATGAAGGGTAAATAAAAGTATCATTTTTATGTCTGGGTTAGGTTAATCTGAATGCAGTAATTATTTATATGATATGTTCTTTAAAATTTACATTTTAGGGATAGTTCTAGTACATGTAACAATTAAACCTTAGAAGTAAGCCTTTGTTTGAAATCTTGAGGTAAAAATATTATTTACATAGAAGGCAGATGATTATTATGCAGAGAAGTCTATCCTTTTCTATAGTGCAAAAACAAAAATACTTCCTTAAGAAGAAATTGGACTCATTGCAGGTGGTAAAAATGATTTCCATCCTTTCCTAGAAGAAGAAGGAATGGATTGCATGGTGTATTTATCACTTCACTACTTGGTGGCACTTACTTTCCACACCTTTCTTATGCATTAGCGTTTTTGCTTCTGTTTCTTTTCTGCTGAGTACCTTTGCCCCTCTTCCTTTGGAATCTCACTCAGAGACCTTCACTTTCCATTTTCCCAAACTGTTTTCTGTCTCCTCTTCTCCCATTGAGCTGAGCATTTTGTGACCGTAAAGCAGTTTGGACACATGCATTTTTGAAGCAGAAATATGAGAGGAAGGAAGCAGGTGCATCCTAAGAAAAGGTTCCTCATTTATTATTTCAAAAGTTCATACACATCTCTTGGTATGTCTTAAGAAGCTTAGATTTCCTTAGTATTATAACTAAGATAATAATTTATTATCCAAACTTGAACACACTTAGAGTGAAAGAGGCACTAGCCACTTGGAATACCAGGGAGCTGGATCTAAATCAGGACTGTCTAAGCACATATGCTCATCCTAATTTTAACCTTACATTCACTTTTCAAAATTATTAAATTGAAACATATAAAGGAATAACTTCAAATTCATAGGGAATATTACAATTAATAGTAAAGTGATAACCTCAGTTCACCTTACTAGAAAATAAAACATCATAATTATTCAATTTTCCTACAAAAGAGACTAATACATCTCATTATTAACATCTTAATGCAAAAGACATCTAAGTAAATTTAGTGTCTTAGGGATAGAGTAAAGAATGTTGAAGCACTGACAAATTATGGTGCGGTCTTTGACTTTGATTTAAATAAAGCTAAATGTAATTTCTTATGGTACATTATTTTAAAGTCAAAATCTGTGAAGCTACTATAGTAATCTATGTGTTAGCTCTTGCAATTAAATTAAAAATTCAGTGTTTTGACATGTTGCCACATTTTATTGATATATTTATATTGAGACCAGAATATTTTACTCAACTAAGGAAAAATTGGGAAAATGTTTGAAAATGAATACAGTTCAAACATTGCATTTGTGCTTTAAATATGTAGTAAAATATGATTATTTCTAAAGTTAGTCTTTAAAATTAGATGCATGTTATAATTGCCAACCTGATTTATGTTGATTGATTTATTTTCCAAATTTGTTTCTTTCTTCAAATTTTTGTTTTTTAAAGGTTTAATAACTAGTTCAGTTTAGTACCAAATGCATATCAGTTTGTGATCCAATGGTGCACATGTAAACGTCATTCTTGTTCATTCTTGAGAAGTTTATTGCCATGACTGGGCCCCTCTACAAGCCTACGTGCATATAAGGTGATGGCACCAGGGAACTACACACACAGTTTTGAGGCGATCCCTAACTTGTCCATGTTTTTCATCCAAGACACTTCACCACAGCATCTATAGCATTTATACGGTCATCACAGCAATTCCATACCCATGGTACTCTGTATTTTGAAACAAACTCTTACTCTTCAATTTCTACCTAACCCTTCTATAATAACCTCTAAAACCACAGTTCAATGAACAACACATTTCTTTATATCTTTAACTTGTACTTGTTTCATCTCTCATGTTCCAGGTAATTCTGGCTTTGGAAATGTAGTTGATGTCTTCCAGCTTCCCACAGTTCTTTCCAGACTGTTGTTCTTCCTATATTTGAGGAAAAATCCCTTGCTCTTTCAGGCTAAGATTATCATCATCCCTGTCTCTGCTCTTCATTAATAAAGACTACTGACCCCTCAATTTGTCTGGTGCATGTGTAATGACATCACAATTTAGATTTAAAAATGCATGTCCCCAAAGCCTAATGAAGTACTGTTTATATGTATAGTAACCACTTGTATACATTCTTTTGTGAAGTGTTCATATCATTTACTCATTTGTAGTGGGCTGTTTATCTTTTTATCATTTATTGTGGGAGTTCTTGATGTATTGTGAATACCAGTTTCTTCTTAAATATATGTATTACAAATATGTTCTCCCATCTGTGGCTTGCTTATTTATTTTCTTAATGGTGTCTTTTTAGGAGCGAATGATTTTAATTTTGGTGAAGTCTAATGAATCTTTGTTTTTTCTTCTTTTACGGTTATTAGTTTCTGGGATCCAAGTCATAATAATAGTTTATTAGGTTTTCTTCTAATGGCTTTATATTTTTAGTGATACTTAAACCTATGATCCCTCTTAATTTACTTTTTGTGTATGGTATAAGATATGGGTCAAGATTCACATTTTTTCCTGTGTGGATGTTCAGTATCATTTTTTGAATAGAATTAAATTTTCCCATTGGAATATTTTGGCACTTTGTTGACAATCAAATAACCAAATGGATCTATTTCTGGTTACTCTGTTCCATCCTATTGATCTATCTTTTGATCCTTACACCATACCACATTGTTTCTATTACTGTAGTTTTGTATTAAGTTTTAGAGTCAAGTGGTATGTCTTTCAACTATGTTCTACCTTATTAAGTTTCTAAGTCCTTTGTAACTGCATGTAAATTTTAGAATCAGCTTCTCCCATTCTACACCAAAGAAAGCATATCAGGACTTTGACTGGGATTATAGTAAATCTCCACACCAATTTATAAAGAATTTTAATTAAAAAAAATGATCCTTCCAACACATGAACAAGGCATATCGCTCCATTTATTTTATTTTATTTTTTCCATTTATATTCTTGAGTTTCTATCATTTTATTTCTTGATTTATCTAATAAATGTTTTATCAATTTTCTTATCTTTTCAAAGAACCAAGTATTTGCTTTGTTAATTATCTTTATTTTTTATCTGTTGCATATTTCATTGATATCCCATCTGATCTACATTTTTTCTTTCTTCTCCTTACTTTTTCCGTCTTCTTTTGCTGGTCTCTCTAAGTACTGATTTAGTTGCATCCAACAAGTTTTGCTGGGTTGTATTTTATTCTCATTTGTTAGAAATATTTTCTAATTTTCCTTAAAATTTCTTCTTTGACATCCGGATTGTTTAGAAATGTATAGTTTAATTTCCAAATACTGGGGGAATCTACTAATGTTTTATTGTTATTTTTTCTACTTTGAGTGTGGTCTTAGAATGTACTCTGTATGATTTCAATCAATTTGTTTTTGAAACTTGTTTTATGGCCCAACATATGTCTCTACGGGTCAACATACTGTATTCACAAGGAAAGAATGTATATTCTTCTACAGTAGGACTTAGTTCTCTACAAAAATCTGTGAAGTCAAGGCAATTGATGGTGTTGGTCATATTATCTATTCCTTTATTGTTTTTTTTGTGTGTAATTGTTCTACCAATTGCTGAGAGGGTTATCTAAAATCTTCAACTCTGATTGTGAAGTTATTTTTTTATCCTTGTAATTCTGTCCCTGTATATATTTTGAATTCCATTTTTAGGTACGTATATGTATTTATTTTTATATCTTTTAATGTATTAATTTAATTATTATGAAATATCCCTCCTTATCTTTTGTAATGCTGTATGTTTAAAAGTTATTGTATTTGATATTAATATAGTCACTCCATTCAGTGGGGGACTAGTGTGATATTCTGCACAATATCAAAATGGTTATGTCCTCTGTGTACTATATTGTGACAGAGCAGGAGAGTTTAACTTATCTTGGGGACACACAATGTATACTTCTGTCCTTCCTATAGCAATTGAGCAGCTTTTGATGAATGTACTCTTCACATGAATAGCTGCATACTGTTCCAGAACTGTGCTGCTCTTCTTTATTAGATATCATGACTGGCTTGGCAGCTGAGTTTGAGGTTACCACTAAGTTAAATTATAAAAACCCACCATTACCCACCGTAATCCATTTGGATGTTGCAGGGGACAACAGAAATAAAACAGGGATAAGACTGGCACCTCTACTCTTGTATTCATTAAAACTTTGAGGGTGGCACTAATTCCTCCCATTCCATCTGGAATACAGTATTGCTTCATTTTAATGATATTGCTCTCCAGGGAAGGTGGCACAGTTTTAAGGAATTTTGCTTAGCCTTTTACTCCACAAATCAGAGAAACAATGTGAAGGAAGCTTCTGCCACCTGCTATGATGTATGAGTTCAGAAACGAGGGAAATGGTAACCAGGTAAATTTGAACATATATTTTAGTGTGAGATGATCTTGGGCTCGGACACCATTTATCAACTGGCTTCTATCACTCTCACTGAAACAGGGATACGAAGTAGCATTTTGAATTCCCTGTTACTAGGTCATCTTAGATGCTGTATTCAACAGCCCTCAAAAGTATAGACATACCCCTTTTCTCAGTAAATGGAAAATGGTCATAGATCTCTTTGGGGAAAGAGTAAGGGGCTGTTTATTTTATACTCTAATAGTGGTATTGCTGTATCCTTCCTCAAGGGGATGCAACATTCCCTTCAATCAATGGATTTTGGATTTGTGCAGTGTCATACATCTGGAACTTGGATTAAAAACTGTAACTTTCCATTTTGGTGGCTGACATCAGCCTTCTGCTTGGCAGCACACTGTTTTCTCTTGTTATGCAAGTTACATAACACCCTATCATTTGTGCTTGGAACAGTATGATCTCTCAATTGTCCCACAGATCTCTGAGGGTCAAGGCACCCTGATAGCTACTCTGATCTTGCTGCCCATTACAGCAATCACATCTTCCTTGCCTTTGGTGGCTAAGTATTGCCACTTGGCCTCTGATATTCCAGAATTCTGTGAAAGGGATGCTTAGTTCTTTCTGCTTACACCAGCCTGCTCAGGAATCCACTACTGAGTTTTATAAAGATGCCTGTGCATCTCCTGCATCTCCTCTACCCACTCCACCCCCACCATTCCTTATTGATTTAACAGGGAACATTCTATAAATGCTCCTGAGGAAAACAAGTAGATGGTGAAGTGGTGTGTCTTCTGGTTTTACATAGTAAAACCATCTTAACTTTTTCAATCCTCTGAGCCTTCTGACTTCTACAATATTCTACCAAGGCAGTTTACCTCATTTACAGTAAACTATCATTGTGTACAAACTTCAGAAGGATTATCCCAGCATGGTTTTATAATTGGTTCCAGGTGTCCCTGCCAAGTTATTAAGCCCTGTGTCAAGGGTGAGTGCTCTCAAGTTACTAAATTCTTCCCTTTCCAGTCTTACATTCTTCCTCTTCTGATAAATGTATTTCCTCAAGTTCTTGTGTGTACACATTAGCAGGGTCCTACTGTTCCTTTGGGGAGTTTGCTATTTCCATCTAGAACTTGGACACACATCTTTCTGCTCAGGTTGTGTTGATCCTCATCTTGTTTAGTGGTATATAGATAATAAATGGTGTAGAGAGACAAACATCAATATTTTGGACGATAAGCAGCAATCTGTGAGGAATCTGCTTCTGGTGAAATGTTTGCAATGTTTCCAAATAAGGGAGACTGTTCTCCTCTGGTAGGGTAGGGAGTTGCTTCTGACAGCCCACAAAGTCAAGGGTTCAATAAAATATGCAGATTTGAGTTTTTCAGGATTGTCCACCCAAAGTCGCCACCCCAGATTTCGAGGTTTTACTCTTTTTCTATGAAGACATTGACTTAAAAATTAGAAATCTGTTGAAGAAATGAACACCATATCCTTTGTAGCTCTCTCTCCCTTATACTTAATCTAAGCCTGATTTTCAGCATAGTCTGACCTGTGACATAAGGATCTCCCTAAATATCACCATCACTGTAGAAAGTTTATTTTTCACAATGTTGCTTGAGTTGATAGTGATTAATCTGTCCCTGCCATTTTCTTTTTTCAAAATTCTAAAGCAGTTGATTTTTTTTTTGGTTACCATTGCTCACATACTGTTTAAGTGCCAATGGTACTATATACCCTATCGCTTCATATTGCGGGGGCACTTCACCTTACCATAAGTGAGAATCTTAGTAATTGTGATGCTACTGTGTGTCAGGGGTTTTTTAAAACCATGGGATTACACAAGAAATGGGTTCTTTATTGCCTAATGACTTACCAATGATCTAGCTCCATCCCATCCTTCAGATTTAATTTTCAGCACCACTCCTCATTCCAACTAGCTTAACCCTGAAAGTAGAGTACGCACTCAAGAAGTGCTAGCATAAAGTACTACGTATGAAAACATCTATATTTTATTACATTAAGCTACACTAATTAAGGTACATGAGCTTGATCTGCCCAGAGACACATGATGATTTTTATGAAGAAATTAGCTAGGTAACTTCAAAAATTTGAACAATTTGTCACGTTCTTTGTTGTTCTTTTGCAGATTTTAACTGTGGATGTAAGTTCCCTCTTTGGCAGATTTGAGATGTTGTTGTCTTGTTAATTTTTATTTCCTTTCCTTTTTTTTTTTTTTTTGGTTTGTATTTGAGTTAACAAAAATTCCCAGTCAGATTAATTGGAATTTTTATATAAAACTCAAAACTATGTAGAACATTTAGATATTCATCCCAATTCTTCCAGCAACATAGTTGTCTGAATTTGAGATGAAATTACCTGCTTTGCATCCTTCTATTTCACCCTCTTCTATGCAAGACAGATTCTGCTAATAGATCAAGGTGTTTCCTTCACACTGACTCCAGTTATGACCTCAGATTCCTTCTCAACATAATGTTTTGGGAAATCTTAGTTGGAATATGGGATGAAATACAATTGCTATTTCTAGAATCAATTTACATAGAAAACTCTTACCTTTCCTTTTCTTCCTTCTTTTTTCCATAATTTCTAAGGATGGAAATAACAAACGCTTCTCTCAGGAATTCTATCTGATTATTCTAATATGTAAGAGCTATAGCTTCTGAGCAAATAAAATATATTCTACCTTTTATTAACCATAATAAATTTATTTAGTAATGTATTTTATAGCTCCCTGTTCAAACATTTCTAAAATAGAAATATTGATGAAGTCATTCTTAAATTTACTGACAAAAATAATATAAAAAAAATTTTTGTTTGATTATTTGTGAAATAATATAAAAGTCTGGATTAAATGTAAATAAACTGAGTTATTTAGGCTCGATTAAAATTTAAATAAAGTTTAATAATACTTTTGAAAAATCTCCCTTTTGAGAGGGGGGAGAATCTTCAAATCTCCCATTTGAAATGCTAAATGGCAATTCACATTATCCTTTATGAGGAAATAAATCTTTTTAGAAATGAAGATTTGCTTTCAAGTTGCAAATATGTTTTATGTAAGCCCTTGTTTAGTTTCACTGCAGATGTCATGAGAGATTTTTGAAGCCTATAACACTCAGTAATGTTTTTAATGTGGACAGATACACAAGTTTGATAAGTAGGATGGTGTATTTGAAGAAATAATAGAACTCTTTGGGATCCAGGTCAGTGGACTAATGGGGTTATACAATCCCCAAGTCAGAAATTCAGGAATCATTGTATTGAATTATGGACCCTTTCCTGAACTTTGGCACAGCTTCCAGAAACATAAACTTTGAAGGTATTTGGAATGTTCTTTAACTGCTCTCAGTTACATAAGTTCAAGACAGATGAGAGGCATGTGATGATTAATACTCTTTTACTTATAGTGAAGTAATTTTTCCCTTTTTTTTTCCTAAATAAAATTGTCAACAAAATGGCATAACGATGTGGATAATATTACTCGGGTAATTCTTCTATAAGTCGTAAATTTTACTTCATATCTATTGTCTCCCCACAGTATTTCAGGTGTTATCTGTAAGGTCATTCAGGAAGAACAGATATCCACAACTTCATCTTTAATGATCATTCAAAATAAAGCATCGCATTTCATAGGACTCCAAAAGACAACAATTTAGCTCTTAAGAATGAACAAAGCAAGCAACCAAATCTATGTTTTAAAACACAGTGACTTAAATAACAATCATTTGTATTCAAATATAAATATGTGTTCAATTTAAGTTGATGCTGGTCATATCCAGAGAACATGCTGTCCATATATACTTTGAATGCTCTTTATCTCTTAAAACAGTGGCAATATAAGAAAAACATTTGCTGGTAAACAAATATTTTGACACATACTCCCTAAAATGTCATCTTTTAATGAAAAGTAGATAATAAGATAAAATCAAAATATGATACAAATAATTATAATGAATAAATTATATTTAAACCCTACTGATATTGTTTTGGTTTAGAGATAAAGGCTCATAAATTATTAGGGATAATTTTGTATAAATTTAAAGATTCTTCCAAGTTGATATAATGGATAGATTTTTATATTTCTTAATTGGTCTCCTTTCCTTTTAGTCAGAAACTTAAATTTTTACACTGTTCACAAACCATTAAAGCTGATTTGGAAACTTTATCATTGGGTCAATGGATTAGTTCAGAGAAAGTAACCTTAAATTGCAATGCATGGAATTCCTAAGATCAATGAATTTCAGGGCTTATTTTACTTGGACTGAGTTTGGTCTGTATTCTCATGTAATCAGGATGAGTATGGTGTCCCTTTTTTGCGTCATTGTTATGAAAACTAATTGGTTTATGTGCTCCTATTACCTAATGAGAAGTCATTCAGGAACAAAATGGGGCAAGAGTAGCTTCTGAACTTATCTAGGGGTGAGGTTTACTCTCCCTAATTCCTGAGGTGTTGAAAGGGCACTAAGCCTTCCTAAGTAATAATCATACTCCTTAGGAAGGAGCCAAGGAGCCCTTCCAAGGACTGCTTCTTCAGATGCAAGAGAATGGACAAAATCCTCAAAGACAAAAAGATGCCACATTTGAGGCACATAATCCTCCTTTTAGATAGTCTCTGAGGTTGTTTGAACAATAGACATATGGGCTAGCAAACAGAAAAGACCTCTGGTTTAATACCTCACTAACAAAGGGAATATAGAAGGAAGTTCCCAAACCTTACCTTAAATCCTTAGAAGTATTTTTAAAGTGCTAAAAGGCATCAGAAGTGCCACAAGAAACTATTTCAATAAACTAAGATGGTCAAGAAGATTCTAGATGATCCAGAAACTACAGACTTAGAATCTTCCCCAGTAATCCATGTTGAGCTTCAAAAAATTCAGTAAGTTTCTTAGTAGAGAGTAGTGCAAATAACATTGTAAAAACAAAATTGCCAAATTAAAGAAAGCATATGCCTTGATTCTAAGGTCAACCAATCTCAAAATTTAGTGGCCCTTTATTCATATAAAGATTATTCTTATTTTGTTTTCTGAGATTCTTCCTGTGAAGCCTCAGTTAGGACAACCTTCCTTAGGGGGCATAGCCTAATGCTTTTCCTAACTCACCAAAATTAACTATACTATATACTAACTTCTTGGCAGTTTAGTCTATTTTACTGTCTGTTACCAAGACAGTATATAATAGTATCAATTAAGACAGCTAGGCTCCACGCATTTTTTTCCTTTTTAGACAATAAGTGTTTCGTCTTGAGTGAAATCAGCTTTCAAAAATTCAAAGTTATAATTATATATAAGTGGCTATTTTTATTAGCAAGTGTTTTTCAATCATAAAATAATAGTTTCTCAAATTCATATATTGGTAGAAATATATTATAAATTGTTTTTTATTTTCTAATTTGTTCTGAACAAAAAACATATAAATTAGGCCATTCAGATAATGACAAACACTTTTATTCTCAAAACTCAATGTGGTTAAGTGACTGGCCTAAATTGTGGAACATATAACAGATCTGGGAATGTAAAGTAGGTACTAGATTTGGGCTGTTTTCTGGAAGTTCAACATCAAATTCCCTTACTACTATCTTCCTGTCTTCCTTCTAGGAATCATATTTCCTCCTGTTACAGAGCTGAACAGGCTCTCCCTGCTTCTGGTTCACTCAATCTTGGAAGAGTCACAGGTTATTACTGGGTTAGTAGAGGCCAGGCAGCCAAGCTAAAACTCAGCTGTGTGAGTGTGTGTTTCTAAATTTCCTGTTACATAATCCTCTGGAGATTCCCTAGGATACTTCCCATTCTTCTAACCAGTTCTTCAAACTTCACATTTATTGTGTGAACTGTCTCCACTCTCACCCCTCCATACTTTCTAGTATATTCCCTTCTACTTAAGATAACAAGAACTGTTCCCATCTGCTGCATTCAAGAGTTGGGCTTAAAATGAGAGAAGTTACGGTAAGAATGACAATGAAGTAGACTGATGGGGAAGATGGATGATGTAATTCCCATGCATCACACTATATGCCTAAGGTCAATTAAAGCAACTATGCTGAAAGAATTGTCTCTGTAAGTCTATATGCATATCAAATACTATGTGAGAAACTATGAGTATCCTTAACTGCATAAACTCTGTCCCTAATGATTAAAAATGCATTTTGTTTCTTTTTGGTTAGTCTTAAAAAGTATTAGGGAAAGGGTTAAGGTAAATAGCTTAAATTCTTTAGTAGAATTTGATTCTCTAAAATGTTATCTAGGCCTTCTTGCTATCAATGTAACCAAGCAGAACCCTATGGGGCTTTCCAGGGACAGAAACCCTTTGGGGAGTTTGGGGTTTGGGGGGGCATAAGCTACCTTGCATGGCCCTGCAATAAACTGCTCCAAACTCTGACGTTTTGGTTTCTCTGCTCCAAACTCTGACGTTTTGGTTTGTTTGGCCTCACTGTGTGTCCGGCACACGACTTGCGTTCAGTAACATCAATATGTGATAGAAATGTTACACTGACAGAGAAATTTATGGTTTGATTTAAGAATACACAAAATAGTCTATATAAAATTTTAGATTAAAATATTAAATTATCATGTAATAGCTATCAACATTCCCCAAGAAACAGAAAAAGGACTATTTTTTCTATGTTTTTATCTCTTTAATTATTTTTCTATTTTAATCTTTGAAGAGGAGCCAGAAATATGGTGTTCATTAAGTAGTACAACACCTCACTTTAATGATGAGAAAACCGTGACTCCCCCGGGTCTTGCACTGTATTGTATGGACATTCTAAAGACCTCAAATGTCTATAAATTTGTAACTGCACTTAAAAAAATTTAAGGAGTCCCAGAATTATGATCTCAAATAAGACAATTTACCCATGGCAAGTTAAATGACACCATGAAGCTAGATCCATCATGAGATAATCTGAATGGGAGTAACAGTAGTTTTGATCAAAATATTTCTCCTGGGTAAAAGCAACCGCTTATAACTTCCTTATTTATTTTAGAAAAAGTCAATTTAATTGTCATAATGACCTCAAAGAAATTTAAGCTAAAGTCACAGATTTCCCTCAAATATAAAAAATAAATAATGTACCCCCTTCTCAATGATCTAATCAGGCTCAATATTATTTCTTATTGATTGGGAATTCATATAATTTACTTTTAATGAAGAGATATTTTAGAGTGTGTCAAAGTGTTAATTATTCCTGATAATCCTGATTACCTATGTAACTAACAGCATTATAAATATAGCCTTGACTATTCTACAGAAATCACATTTTGTAAAAAAGAATCTGATCGTAAATAATGTTCATTGATTTGGAAAGACTAAGTATTCAATTCTAACCTCATCTCAAATAGAAAGGGAGGCCCAGTCTCTCAGTTATTTAAGGACAGGGTTGGTGCTGTAGAGGGAACAGGCTCACTCCTCTTTCCATTGTACCACATCTCTGTGTTGTATGTCATAACTAGAGGCCTCCATGGAGGGCAGATTGCCTGGAAAAATATTATGAGAATGTTTTATGACATAGTTGAAATTCACTAAATGTCTCTGCTACTCATAACAAAGTTACTAACATAAAGATTACTCTTTTTGTGTGTATGTGGAAAGTTGGCTGGCTAGTGGTTTGAATTATTTTTTCTTTAATTTCAATTATTTTTCAATTTAAAATTTAAAATGTAGAGGGTACAAAAGATATAATTAGATTATTTAATTGAACTGTTTCAAGATTATTTCATTACCAAAATATTCCAAGAATATTTGGTTCCTAAAGTTTTAAATTACCGCTTAAGCTTTAAATTATGCCATGAGAATCATAATATCAGAAGTCAAATAGGGAAGGTAGATAGATATGGAGAGAAGTATAATAAAAGATAATTTGTTAGAAGTATTATCTAATAGGTATAAAATGAAAACAGTAAGTGTTCAGAAAAAGGGCAGGCAGGTAAAGGAAAAAAATGTACAAAATGGTGACTGTAAGTATACGTGATGGATATGGAAGATTTTATCAGACACAAATATAGTATCAGGATCTTAGAGTTTAAAGAAACCTTTGTTGTCCAAACCACATTCCTAGTCAATACCACAGTCCTATCTTTTAAGGAAAGCTTGTAAAAACTCTACTATGTATAGCAGAGTTATCTCAAGTCACTATCTCAAAATCTCTGGTTTATCATAACTCTTCTCTTTGTACCATCTCTAACACATAGCCAAGTTTATTTGTAATTTATACTCATTTCTGTCAAAAAAAATATTTGAGATGAACTGTTATTAAATTTTCAGTTTCAATGATTCTCCATCTGATCCATCTTTATGAGCTATTTCTAGATTAATTATTGAAGTTCAGAGAACAGCTTAAGTTTAACTTTGTTCACCAGTAAGGCTTAGGTATATTCAGTTTGAGCTATAGTGACTCAGTGATACATCACAGAGATCAGTAAGGAGCAAGTCTTCACACAGCATGGTTTTCCTTTCTTGAATTGGTGCCTTTACCAGCCTTCAAGATTTGTTTCAATCTTGGAAAGGTTTAATGATTCATGTAAACAGTGAAAATATTTGCATTAAAATTTATGTCCGATACTTGGTACATAACCCTCACTAATACTTGTACTTTGTTTCACAATTAACTTATTAAATTTATACAACCAATACACAAAATTTAGAAATCTAATGCTTTTTAAAAGATTAAACATTGGTTACTAACCTAACAAAATCCACCATAATAATTTAAATAACAATGTATATTTATATGACTGACTCATTTAAACATGTGCCACATATAAAATAACAAAAATAGACAAATAGAGTAAATATATATTAACAAAGTTATACTAGAATTTTTAATGCTATTAGTAATATTGGATACTTTTACTCACTTACTAGAGATTTGTTTTATAATTACTAAAAGCTAGAGTAATTCTTACTTTGACCAACCAGACTGAAGTTTAAAAGTTTGGATTTTTGACCAATCACTGTTTTTGTGAAGGCATTTTAATCAGTTGCAATTTATGAAATGTTTCAAACTTGAGCTGCAGATCACCAGGCTAATCCCATTTTTGTTGACAAAGATAGTTGCTATATCTATGAATTTTTAAGTTCACACTTTTAATATAGTAGCCAAGTGAGTGCAGAGAAGAATTTCAGAAGTTAGGGGACAAAAACCATATGGTAGATTTCTAACAAAGGAGTAATATGATCTGATTTCTGTTTTAAGAGATTCATACTAGCAGCTGGGTGCAGAAGCAAAACAAATGAGAACTACTTCACTTAGATAAGAGTAAAAGTAGCAATGGCATAAAAGGAATGGTAGGCTGAAACCACATGAGCCCCACAAAGACTGGGTCGGAGAAAGATTTTTCAAGTTTTTAGAAAAAGAAAACAGAAAAATGTAAGGGTGAGAAAGATAAAGGATAATTTGTAAGAAAAAGATAGTGAGCTAGAACAGAAGTTTACTGTAATTATGACCATTCATATACCATTTTAGTGTTCTTAACTTGCTTTTCAAATATATTTGCTTTCTGACTGGTATTCCTTATATGACTTCATGCCAGTTCAAGCTGCCTGCATATTTAAACCTTTGGTACTTGGAGGAAATTGGCATTAGATTGAAATATTTCATTCCTAAGTAAATATTTTTGAAGATTATTTTAAATTATTAGTACAAATACATCCTGTTTTCACTTTCATGATATAAATAAGATTTTTAACATTGAACTACCATGTCATTTTTCTAAGACCCCATTGTTTATAATAAGACAAGATAGTGAATATAGTAGACATTTTGCTACTGAAGTAGTTTACAATGAAAATTTCAATAACAAATTTATTTCAAGTTTAATTATAACTTTTACTGTGACAATGTCAATTGGTTAGGAAAAAAAGCATAAAATCTAGTCAGCATTAGGTCAGTTGAACAAAGAATGTTTTCCAAACATGTATGTCAGTATAAAAGCTGGGGAAATAAAAAGTCAGAACAACTTCAGTCGTATAGCATGTGTACTACCAAATTATTTTGTGAATATATTAACACATTTTAAAAACAAACTTTTCTTTTTTTTTTTTGAATTTGACTGGTTCTAGCCTTGTACTAATCCAAGTAGTGCTACAGTGAATACCACAGCCTTTTTACACTTTCACTAGTATATTTGTGGGTTAGAATCTGAGATGTGAGATTTCTAAATTAAAAAGTTCATACATTTGTAATTTGGCTATTTTATTATGTTATGTCAACTTATTTTACAGTTCCCTTTCAATGTGATATGGCCCATATGGTATGGATTTCTGACCTGTGTTTGTGAACCATAGATCTAAAATTGGGACCTTTTCTATATAGAGACAGAGAGTAAATATTTTGGGCTTGGCTGGTCATATATAGCCTCTGTTGCAACTACTCAACTTTGCTATTCAAGTGTAAAATTAGCCATAGATACCATGTAAACGAATGAGCATAACTATGTTTCAATAAAACTTTACTTAAGGAGGTAAACAGGAGATAAGCTGAATTTGGCCAACTGACTGTAGTTTGTTGACTGCTTCTCTAAAATACATATTTTGTGTCTGTGTGTGTATGTGTGTGTGTGTTCTTCTTTCTAAAAAAAGTGGATAATTATTATGGCTCACTGTTCAGGGGTTATAAATTTTACATATCCTTGATATATGAATGGATAAGTGAAAACTGGAAAAGTATAGTCTAAATTATTGTGATTGCTGTGCAAAAATGCCTGAATAGAAACATCAGAAAGCTATAGAAAACAGGACTTTGTCAACTTCTAACTGTTTTTAGTATTCAAGGTAAATCAGTTGTTTATCAGAATATGTTGTTACATTTAAGAATTTGTCATTTTTACTTTATAAGCATTTTTAGTTTAAAGATTAAGTTTTCAGATTGCAGTAAAAAAAATTACTGTTTTCAAAAGCATATTTATCATTGGCTCTTCTAATAAGGAAAGTAGTTTCTGGTCAAGTAACTAATATGTATTTATATTAAAATTTAAGGACACATTTGTAATTGAGCAAATATTTATTTTCAATGGAATTTTTTTAACAAAACAAAGAAGACTGGCTCATTGATTCTCACTATTTCCTTTAGGACACAGAAGGAAAAAAAGACAAAAGCTTGATTTTTAAACTCACAGGCCTTTGAATTGGAGGATTCTATTCTTTCATTTTATTTTACTTTATTTTTCCTGAAATTGCTGTTAATATTTTGGGGAACTACAAGTCAAATTTGCAAAGGATACAAACTATATTAACTTTAGAAACAAAAACATAAGAAAATCTAAATGTAGCCATTTAAGGAAAACCTACACTATTTAAAGAACAATTCAGAAGTTACTTCAAGAGCTATACCAAGCTGTTGTGCCACATATTGGTTCCTACAAAACATACTTAGGTGATGGCAAAATCCAAATATTTCATGAATATTGTCCATTTCTATCTCTTAATTTTGTTTTTCTTTTTAGAAATTTCCAATAGATGAAAACATGAGAAGACTGTTCTAATTTCTATTGCTCCCTTTTTACATCTCCCTCACTCAAATTCCATTCACCCGTGGTAACCTCTGTCAACAATTTACTATGACTCTTTTGTTCCCTTTTTACATATTTGCATAGACATGTATACTCATGTATCTATATTTTACATAAATTATGCCATACTGTGCAGAGGTCTGTAACAAGCTCTTTTATGTTAATAGGTCCTTCAGGTTTTTGCATGTCAGCTAATGAAAACAGCTTTGGCCAAAAAAAGAATCTATCTATCTACCTACCTATCTACCTAGAGAAAAAGAATATTAATCTTATATCACAAATTTCTGAACTCTAATTTTAATTTTAATGTTTTTTATTTTTATGTTGTGGTCGATTTTCTTGGAGTTTCTAGGAAGGCATTAATAACTTGATAAAAATGGCAGTTTATTTTCTTACCATTATATATTATCTTATTCATTTTTAATAATCTCATTGTATTTGCCTAGAACTTGTATTATAACTAAATACAGGCTATCTTAAGGACACCAGACATACTGGATTAAGGACCAGTGCTACTTCAGCATGAACTCATCTAGAGTAATTGCATCGGCAGAGACCCTATTACTAAAGGTCATATTCATAAGTACTGGGACTTAGAAATTTAACATATTTTGGGGAGACACAGATCAACCCATAAAACCTCTTATTACTTTTCTTTTCTTTTCCTTTTTGCTTAATTTTTAACTGTTTTTCATTTAATTTGCAAATGATTTTGCAGCCAACCATATTGCCTGCAAAAAAAATAATATTTTACGTATTTGTATTTTTTTCCTCTTGACTCATCAAATTGACTAGCATTGTAAAAACTTTATTTTGTGGCTTCCCTAGTGGCGCAGTGGTTGGGAGTCCGCCTGCCGATGCAGGGGACGCGGGTTCGTGCCCCAGTCCGGGAGGATCCCACATGCCGCGGAGCGGCTGGGCCCGTGAGCCATAGCCGCTGAGCCTGTGCATCCGGAGCCTGTGCTCCGCAACGGGAGACGCCACAACAGTGAGAGGCCCTCGTACCAAAAAAAAACACCAAAAAAACCTTTATTTTGATGGTGATGGTGTATATTCAATCTGTTTCTATTTTTAATATAACTTTTAGATTCTCTTTCTTAATTGTTAAAATACCATAAAATTAGAGAGATATCTGTGAAATCAAAGAAAAAATAGCAATCTGTTAAATGCATACCATGTACAGTACTGTCTACTCTGCTTGTTTAGTATGGACCACTTGGTCACATAACTTCATTTTAAAGGGGGTACTTGTAACTTAGGGAGAGATAAAATAACTTGTAGGCTCAGTGACAAAATGTTGAAGCTTGGATTTAAACTTTGACTCCAACTATTATGCTATTATAAAGGAGCACTTCAGCTCCTTCAGTATTGTTATTAATATTGCATGTATCTAAATTTAGTATAATTGCATAATAGACTATATATCTCTGCAGAAAAATAACTATAACTTGAGAACCTCCTGAAACTTGGCCTGGCTTCTCCAGTCTTTGCAGATGCAATACCCATGTGTAGTTTCCTTTTTGACAATTGAGCATAGCTCTATTTACTTAGTGGCTCATATGTCTTCTCCCTAACTCTCCTCAAACATATCAATTATTGTTAAAGGTGTCAACCTGGAACAAATAGACTGCCAGATAGTTCTCCAGGAAAGATGGGTTTATTCGGGATTAACACAGACTTGCAATTCAGTGTCTGCAACCATGGTGAGCCACATGTAAGTCCCATACAGCAAGGGAAGAAGAACACTTTTATAGAGGGGAGAAAGCAGTTGGAAGGCTAAAAAAAGAGTCCATGGCTTTTCATTGGCTGAATTCTTGCCAGGAAAGAGGAGTCTTTATTCTTCCTGTTTGGCCCTGCTATTGTTGCAGGGCATGAGAACTCCTCATTCTGGTTTCCCAACTCTAATTAATTAATGTTTCTGTTTAATCATTTTTTTACAAAGGAAAATAAGAAAAGCTGAAGAATGAGCTTTTATTTCTTTTTCTGGCCACTATTTAGTAGTTTATATTTCATATTCAGAGTTTTATTTTTCATTTTGATGGGGGCAGCCGGATGGGTACAGCTTCCTGTTTAGTTTCTCAAGAAAAGTTCCCCAATTAGATTAGAAAGGTATTCTAGGAAAAATTATTTATTAGGTGGGTGGGAAGAATTAACTACTCCAAGGAAATATAAGAATATCCAACACATGTTCCTGAATGCAAGAAACGAACTACAAATTCATTTTACCCGGTTATGAGACTCTTCTATAATGGTTTGTCATTTTATAATCTCTCCTTCATGCTAAATGGTTAGAGCTGAATATTTTATAGTATATATATATATATATATTTTTTTTTTTTGGTACTTGGGCCTCTCACTGTTGTGGCCTCTCCCATTACGGAGCACAGGCTCCGGATGCGCAGGCTCAGTGGCCATGGCTCACGGGCCCAGCCGCTCCGCGGCATGCGGGATCCTCCCAGACCGGAGCACGAACCTGTGTCCCCCACATCGGCAGGCGGACTCTCAACCACTGCGCCACCCGGGAAGCCTGCGGTATATTTTTTAATAGAAATATATTTGGCATTTATTTGCCTTTCTCTCTGTAAACTTTTTTGTTAGTGACAGCAATATTAATGCAACTTTGTTGTTTTTCTTTAAATTTTATTGACTTAATAGTTTTCTAGAGCGAACATAACAAATTACCACAAACTTGGTGGCTTAAAACAACAGAGATTACTCTCTCACAGGTCTGGAGGCCAGAATTCCAAAATCAAGGAGTCAGCAGGGCCACACCCTTTTTGACAGCTAGAGGGAAGAATGCATGCAGTGCTTGCCTCTTGCAGCTTCTGGTGGCTCCAGGCTTCCTTGGTTTCTGGCAGCATAACTCCAATCTCCTCCTCCATTTTTCCATGGCCTTCTTCCCTGTGTGTCCCTGTATCCTTTTCTGTATCTTATAAGGATATTCTCATTGGATTTAGGGCTAGCCCTAATCTGATGAGATTTCATCAAGATCCTTACCTTGATTTTATCTGCAAAGATCTTATTTCTCAAAAGGATCACATTCTGAAGTTCTGGATGGACAAGAATTTTGGGAAGACACTATTCAACCCACTAAAACTGGGTAGAATGAACTTAGGAAAAAGTAAAGACTGTCAATAGCTCTATTTCTTCAAAGTTGTAACATTATAGCTAATTTTTATCTTTCATTTTCAAAATTAATATTTCTGAAAAGAGAAAGGAAGTAAAAGTGATAACGTTGTTATCAAAGTTATATTATTTACTCCCTCTTCAGTCACAACAAAAAAATATGACACATTCAGCCCACTGCCTCATAAATAGTGCTCAAAAGGTTAGATTCTGTTCCCTTTCCAAGAACTGCCTTATTTCCCACTTAATCTAAGCAGACATTCCCCTTTTATGACCGTGGCTTGTTTTATATTTGAGTAGCTGATGATCTTTTAAAGGATTTTAAAAGTGAAGTTTCTCCAAACTTATGGTTAACAAAGGGGAAAGGGGGATGGGGGGGCAGAATATATTAGGAGGCTGAGATTAACATATGTACAATATTATGTAAAAAATAGATAAACAACAAGGACCTACTGTGGAGCACAGGGGACTATTGTTAATAGTTTGTAATAACCTGTAAGGGAAAAGAATCTGAAAAAGAATACACACACACACACACACACACACACACACACACACACACACACTCATATGTATACATAACTGAATAGCTGTGCTGTACACTAAATCAACTATACTTCAATAAAAATATTTTTTTAAAAGTGAAGTTTCTCCGAGAATTACTGTCTGACCTCAAATCACTTAACTTTTTAGAACCATGGCTTCCTCATTTTAAAAGGAGGACAAAAAAACTTATCTCACAGGGTAATTTTGATGATCAAACGAGGTAAAATATATGATGCTTTATGGAAAGCACTATAAATATGTCAGTACACTTGTCAGTAAATAAACTACAATTTTAAAAGTCACTTTAACTCAATATTGAGAGGTAATAATTCTGTTATTATTATTTTTTAACATGCTGTCAGATTTTCCATGTCCTCCTTTAGTTCAGGAATGTCATTTTTATTTCAACTTAGACCATTAGAGTGATTAACCTGCATAGACTGGTAATGAAAAAACAAAAAGAAGGGATTTGTACCTAATTAATTTGCTACTCAAAATTCATTTTTGTTCTCACTAATTTTTTCCTTGCTCTTATGGTACCATTACTTTTATAGTATCTCATTTTCCACACAAGAGAGTTGATGAAATTCCTCTTGGGTAGAATATGATAATGATACAAACATGCTGCTCATCAAGCTGAATTTCTCAAGAGGCACTGGAAAAATGGATGATTGCATGGCAAAGTTTGTGACACCCTAGAGTACACATATTGTAAGAGGAGACTCATTTGGAACTTTACAAAAAAGGTCTGAAATCACATCACTTGGGAAACTGATACTCATCATTAATTAATGGGGTAAAATCTTTAAGGCTATTAAGTAACAGATTCAGGGAGAAAAAAGATAGAGAGGGAGCAACCTAAGAGGAATCAAGAAGTAAGAACACATGAGGAAAAAAAAGTGTTAGACCATATTAGGTTTAACAGCAAAAAAAATATTATACCATGTTATCATGTTTGTTTGTTTTTTAACCACCAAGAAGGCATTAGACCATGTTAGCATTAACAATTTAAGAAAATACTGCTTATAGGTTAATCAGTATATGTACCTCTATAAAGTATATTCTGCATCTCTCTCTCCTCTATCTCTCCACCTCCCCTCTTTCACTCTCTGTCTAAACACATGCTTATTTCTATATAGGTCCAGAATCACTGGTCTCATTTGTAATACTCATTATGAACAAATACTCTCTCCATGAAATTAGTTTAATTTATTGAGAACAAAATCTCTGAGGTACTAAAATATTAGTGTGAAGAAAGTGAAGCATGACCAAGGCAAAATGTAAATATAAAATAGAGTACATTTTCCCTCCATCAATCAGAAGGGCAAGCTATTCTTTTTATGCAAATAATTTATTGGATTATTTATTAGTCAGAGTTCTCCAGAGAAATAGAATCAATAGGATGGTGATATATATGTGTAGATCTATCTATCTATCTACCTATCTATCTGTTTCATGTATATCTCCATCCTCCTACATAGACAGGATATATTGCAGATCTTGGGACTTGTCAGCCTCCGTAACTGCATGAAAGAGGTTTATTCGAAAGAATTAGCTCATGCAGTTATGAAGACTGACAAGTCTCAAGATCTGCAGTAGGCAAACTGGAGACCAGGAGAACCAATGGTATAGTTCTAGTCCAAAAATCAGCAGTCTTGAGACTCAAGAAGAGCTGATGTTTCAGTTCAAGTCCAAAGGCAGGAAAAAAACTGTGGTCCCACCCCAAGGCAGTCAGGCAAAAGAAGTTTCCTCTTATTTGCAGGAGGTGAGGCTTTATTTCCTATTCAGGTCTTTAATGATTGGATGAGATCCACCCACATTAGAGAGGGCAATCTACTTTACTCAGATGCCATTTTCAGTGTCTACCTATTATTCAACCAGTAGTGTATCTTTTGAAGACTCATTACAAGTATATACAAATTCCTTCCTCAAATACCTGTTTCAAAGCAGGACATAAAGGAGAGAAAAGATGTTTTGTAAATCTTCTGAGAAGTTGAATTTATATGTATTTGCTGTGTGTAATCAATATGTAATTGATCTAAAACCATTAAATAGCAATGCCTCCCTAGTTGGAGAATAAATACATTTACACTGGTAGGTCAGATGGATTATATTGAAAATGGAAGGTTAGGTCAGCTGTAGAGCAGAGACTACTGAGTAATGTGGAGAGTTTTCTGGGCGACATTATTTTCCCACATTAAAGCCTGAAAGGTCTGTGAATGTTCTTTTCCTCAAACCAAAGCAAAAGGAGACGTTTTGTACTAAGCATTTCCCAGACAATGTGCATTGGTTTTGATAAGGAGCAAACCAAACAGTATGTCTAATAATTCTGTCACTGTGCAGAGGTACAGTGTTCCCTAGGTACTTAGGGCAAAAACACCAATATTTGAGTTAAAAAGTCTAAACGTTTAAAGATGATTTGTGAATTAGTGAAGACAATGATACTGAGAATTCTGTGTTTTAGGATATCAAGACTAATGCAAAGAGACAATAAGGATACATGGATGAACATGCATATAGTTAAGAAGAACAACAGAGCCATGATGACAAAAGAAAATGAAAATTAGTGCAAGGACATTATGAAAGCCAGTTTGCATTATATCACATTTACAGTGGTCTTTTAAGAAAGTTCTTTTTTAAAAAATATAATAGTATGTAAATCATTCTTTAGAAGTTTAAATTTTTCTCTACCTTTTGATAACTTTTTACAAAAAAAAAATTGAGTTAGAAAGCCCATATCAAGTTTTGGTAAGGAAAAGTAATTATATTAAGTCATAAAAGTTAATAACTATACCAGGAGGATATAACTTATTTTATAATCACCATCTTGGTCCTCAGCATTTTCAGTGCAGTAGGCAGCTTTCCTTAGAGAGCCATCCACTTTCAGGGATTGTTTCTGTTCAGCTTAGTTAGTCCTCAACTCTATTTTTTTTTTTTTTCGGTACGCGGGCCTCTCACCGTTGTGGCCTCTCCCATTGCGGAGCACAGGCTCCGGACACGCAGGCTCACAGGCCATGGTCCACGGGCCCAGCCGCTCCGCGGCATGCGGGATCCTCCCGGACCGGGGCACGAAACTATGTCCTCTGCATTGGCAGGCGGACTCTCAACCACTGCACCACCAGGGAAGCCCGGTCCTCAACTCTATTTAACGCAATATAAAACATTCCTAAAATGTGTATCCCCTCTTAGCTCAGTCACCCTGAGACTTAAATTAAATACACTAGTGCCACTTTTTCTTGATCCTTAGATTATTCTTAAAAATTCCTTTGGGTATGGGTCCTTTTCAAAAAGAGAACATTCATTAAATGTTTCATTATGCAGTGGGTTTTTTAAATTTATAGCATAAATTCTTATTTATGGCAATGATATACTCTAGTGTTTCAAAAACTGGGATTTATGGACTGCAGGAAATTCACAGGTGTTTTCTCCAGGGGTCTAGATGTCCTGAATGTTAAGAAGTAACAGGTTGTACTGCATGTGCCAAAAATTTGAAAAGCTGACATACATCCATTTGAAACTTATTAAATATCCTCATTGTGTCAATTTAAATTAAATCTTAAATTGATCATTTTACAATATATGTAAATCAAACCATCATGCTGTATGCCTTACACTTATATAGTAATGTATGTCAATTATTTCTCAATAAAACTGGAAAAACTCTTAAATTGAAATAGTATGCTATATAGGAATATATTCAATACTGAAAAATGAAAGACCATAATTTAAAAAATATACAGATTACTGAATCAATCATTTTTCTTTTTAGCCCTGTCTCCTTGATGCAGGTTTTGAAATGTCATCACAGTTTCATAAAGATGATACGAAATAAGATTATTATAATAGTCAATGAAAATGAGAGTTCATAAGATCTGTTAAATCATGTGAGAGTATTTGGTATTGTTCCTTGAAACTGCAAACAGATTTTTAGAAAGCAGGCAAAACTTGAAATGTATCCTAAATGCAGTATTTTTTATATATACAAGTACAGAAAGGTAACTAATCATTTAATCTGTCATTTATTTTACTAGGTGTACATATGCTCATGACTGAACAAGGGTTTTTCCTGGTTGGCAAAACTGTAAATTATTAACAGTAATAGTGATGAATCACAAAAATTTTGCTTGTGCATTTTTATAAGGCAGAGAGATGACACTGAAGAATAATTGTATGCAGAAGTCAAGGAGTCACATAATTTGGCACCAGTGTGCACAAGACAATATGAAGGGAACACTTCTCTAATGACACCCCTTAAAGTAGAATTCAAAGTAAGACAGACCATGTCAGGTGCAATCTAAAGGGAATTCGTGGGAAAGGGGAAAGATGGCGGAAGAGTAAAACGTGGAGATCACCTTCCTCCCCACAGATCCATCAAAAATACATCTACACGTGGAACAACTCCTACAGAACACCTACTGAACACTGACAGAAGACCTCAGACCTCCCAAAAGGCAAGAAGCTCCTCATGTACCTGGGTAGGGCAAAAGAAAAAAGAATAGAGACAAAAGAATAGGGACGGGACCTGCACCAGTGGGAGGGAGCTGTGAAGGAGGAAAGGTTTCCACACAGTAGAAACCCCTTCGCAGGCACCATCATGCCGGCCTCTGCCACCGCAGGCTAGCCCCGCATCGTACCCCTCCCTCCCCGCGGCCTGAGTGAGCCACAGCCCCCGAATCAGCAGCTCCTTTAACCGCGTCCTGTCTGAGTGAAGAACAGACGTCCTCCAGCGACCTACACGCGGGGCCAAATCCAAAGCTGAGCCCGGGGAGCTGTGCGAACAAAGAAGAGAAAGGGAAATCTCTCCCAGCAGCCTCAGGAGCAGCGGATTAAATCTCCACAATCAACCTGATGTACCCTGCATCTGTGGAATACCTGAAGAGACAAGGAATCATCCCAAATTGAGGAGGTGGACTTTGAGAGCAAGATTTACCATTTTTTCCCCTTTTCCTCTTTTTGTGAGTGTGTATGTGTATGCTTTTGTGTGAAATTTTGTCTGTATAGCTCTGCTTTCACCTTTTGTCCTAGGGTTCTATCTGTTTTTGTTTTTTTACTTAAAAAATTTTTTTTCTTAATAATTATTTTTTATTTTAATAATTTTATTTTATCTTACTTTTATTTTATTTTATCTTCCTTCCTTCCTTCCTTCCTTCCTCCCTCCCTCTCTCTCTCTCTTTCTTTCTTTCTTTCTTTCTTTCTACCTTTTCTCCCATTTATTCTGAGCCATGTGGATGAAAGGCTCTTGGTGCTGCAGCCATGAGTCAGTCCTGTGCATCTGAGGTGGGAGAGCCAACCTCAGGACACTGGTCCACAAGAGACCTCCTAGCTACATGTAACATCAAACGGCGAAAATCTCCCAGAGATCTCCATCTCAACACCAACACCCAGCTTCACTCAACGACCAGCAAGCTACAGTGCTGGACACCCTATGCCAAACAGCTAGCAAGACAGGAACACAACCCCACCCATTAGCAGAGAGGCTGCCTAAAATCATAATAAGCCCACAGACACCCTAAAACACACCACCAGACGTGGACCTGCTCACCAGAAAGACAAAATCCAGCCTCAACCACCAGAACACAGGCACTAGTCCCCTCCACCAGGAAACCTACACAACCCACTGAACCAACTTTAGCCACTGGGGACAGACAACAAAAACAGTGGGAACTACGAACCTGCAGCCTGCAAAAAGAAGACCCCAAATACAGTAAGATAAGCAAAATGAGAAGACAGAAAAACACACAGCGGATGTAGGACCAAGATAAAAACCCACCAGACCTAACAAATGAAGAGGAAATAGGCACTCTACCTGAAAAAGAATTCAGAATAATGATAGTAAAAATGATCCAAAATCTTGAAAATAGAATAGAGAAAATGCAAGAAACACTTAACAAGGAAGTAGAAGAACTAAAGATGAAACAAGCAATGACGAACAACACAATAAATGAAATTAAAAATACTCCAGAAGGGATCAATAGCAGAATAACTAAGGCAGAAGAACGGATAAGTTACCTGGGAGATAAAATAGTGGAAATAACTACTGCAGTGCAGAATAAAGAAAAAAGAATGAAAAGAACTGAGAAAAGTCTCAGCAACCTCTGGGAAAACATTAAACGCACCAACATTCGAATTATAGGGGTTCCAGAAAAAGAAGAGAAAAAGAAAGGGACTGAGAAAATATTTGAAGAGATTATAGTTGAAAACTTCCCTAATATGGGAAAGGAAATAGTTAATCAAGTCCAAGAAGCACAGAGAGTCGCATACAGATTAAATCCAAGGAGAAACATGCCAAAACACATATTAATCAAACTGTCAAAAAGTAAATACAAAGAAAACATATTAAAAGCAGCAAGGGAAAAACAAAAAGTAACACACAAGGGAATCTCCATAAGGTTAACAGCTGATCTTTCAGCAGAAACTCCGCAAGCCAGAAGGGAGTGGCAGGACATATTCAAAGTGATGAAGGAGAAAAACCTACAACCAAGATTACGCTACCCAGCAAGGATCTCATTCAGATTTGATGGAGAAATTAAAACCTTTACAGACAAGCAAAAGCTGAGAGAGTTCAGTACCACCAAACCAGCTTTACAACAAATGCTAAAGGATCTTCTCTATGCAAGAAATACAAGAGAAGGAAAAGACCTACAATAACAAACCCAAAACAATTAAGAAAATGCGAATAGGCACATACATATTGATAATTACCTTAAATGTAAATGGATTAAATGCTCCCACCAAAAGACACAGACTGGTTGAATAGATAAAAAAACAAGACCCATATATATGCTGTCTACAAGAGACCCACTTCAGACCTAGAGACACATACAGACTGAAAGTGAGGGGATGGAAAAAGATATTCCATGCAAATGGAAACCAAAAGAAAGCTGGAGTAGCAATTCTCATATCAGACAAAATAGACTTTAAAATAAAGACTGTTACAAGAGACAAAGAAGGACACTACATGATGATTAAGGGATCAATCCAAGAAGAAGATATAACAATTGTAAATATTTATACACCCAACATAGGAGCACCTCAATATATAAGGCAAATGCTAACAGCCTTAAAAGGGGAAATTGACAGTAACAAAATCATAGTAGGGAACTTTAACACCCCACTTTCACCAATGGACAAATCAACCAAAATGAAAATAAATAAGGAAACACAAGCTGTAAATGACACATTAAACAAGGTGGACTTAATTGATATTTATAGGACATTCCATCCAAAAACAACAGAATACTCTTTCTTCTCATGTGCCCATGGAACATTCTACAGGATAGTTATCTTAGGTCACAAATCAAACCTCGGTAAATTTATGAAAATTGAAATGGTATCAAGCATCTTTTCCAACCACAACGCTATGAGACTAGATATCAATTACAGGAAAAGTTCTGTAAAAAATACAAACACATGGAGGCTAAACAATACACTACTTAATAACGAAGTGATCACTGAAGAAATCAAAGAGGAAATCAAAAAATACCTAGAAACAAATGACAGTGGAGACATGATGACCCAAAACCTATGGGATTCAGCAAAAACTGTTCTAAGAGGAAAGTTTATAGCAATACAATCCTATCTTAAGAAACAGGAAACATCTCGAATAAACAACCTAACCTTGCACCTAAAGCAATTAGAGAAAGAAGAACTAAAAAACCCCAAAGTTACCATAAGGAAAGAAATCATAAAGATCAGATCAGAAATAAAGGAAAAAGAAATGAAGGAAATGATAGCAAAGATCAATAAAACTAAAAGCTGGTTCTTTGAGAAGATAAACAAAATTGATAAGCCATTAGCCAGACTCATCAAGAAAAAAAGGGAGAGGACTCAAATCAATAGAATTAGAAATGAAAAAGGAGAAGTAACAACTGACACTGCAGAAATACAAAAGATCATGAGACATTACTACAAGCAACTCTATGCCAATAAAATGGACAACTGGAAGAAATGGACAAATTCTTAGAAATGCACAGCCTTCCAAGACTGAATCTGGAAGAAATAGAAAATATGAACAGACCAATCACAAGCACTGAAATTGAAACTGTGATTAAAAATCTTCCAACAAACAAAAGCCCAGGACCAGATGGCTTCACAGGAGAATTCTATCAAACATTTAGAGAAGAGCTAACACCTATCCTTCTCAAACTCTTCCAAAATATAGCAGAGGGAGGAACACTCCCAAACTCATTCTACAAGGCCACCATCACCCTGATACTAAAACCAGACAAGCATGTCACAAAGAAAGAAAACTACAGGCCAATATCACTGATGAACACAGATGCAAAAATCCTCAACAAAATACTAGCAAACAGAATCCAACAGCACATTAAAAGGATCATACACCATGATCAAGTGGGGTTTATTTCAGGAATGCAAGGATTCTTCAATATACGCAAATCAATCAATGTGATACACCAGATTAACAAATTGAAGGAGAAAAACCATATGGTCATCTCAATAGATGCAGAGAAAGCTTTTGACAAAATTCAACACCAATTTATGATAAAAACCCTCCAGAAAGTAGAGGGAACTTTCCTCAACATAATAAAGCCCATATATGACAAACCCACAGCCAACATCATCCTCAGTGGTGAAAAACTGAAAGCATTTCCACTAAGATCAGGAAGAAGACAAGGTTGCCCACTCTCACCACTCTTATTCAACATAGTTTTGGAAGTTTTAGTCACAGCAATCAGAGAAAAGGAAATAAAAGGAATCCAAATCGGAAAAGAAGAAGTAAAGCTGTCACTGTTTGCAGATGACATGATACTATACATAGAGAACCCTAAAGATGCTACCAGAAAACTACTAGAGCTAATCAATGAATTTGGTAAAGTAGCAGGATACAAAATTAATGCACAGAAATCTCTGGCATTCCTATACACTAACGATGAAAAATCCGAAAGTGAAATCAAGAAAACACTCCCATTTACCATTGCAACAAAAAGAATAAAATATCTAGGAATAAACCTACGTAAGGAGACAAAAGACCCGTAAGCAGAAAATTATAAGACACTGATGAAAGAAATTAAAGATGATACAAAGAGATGGAGAGAAATACCATGTTCTTGGATTGGAAGAATCAACATTGTGAAAATGACTCTACTACCCAAAGCAATCTACAGATTCAATGCAATCCCTATCAAACTACCACTGGCATTTTTCACAGAACTAGAACAAAAAAAATTCACAATTTGTATGGAAACACAAAAGACCCCGAACAGCCAAAGCAATCTTGAGAACGAAAAATGGAGCTGGAGGAATCAGGCTCCCTGACTTCAGACTATACTACAAAGCTACAGTAATCAAGACAGTATGGTACTGGCACAAAAACAGAAAGATAGATCAATGGAACAGGATAGAAAGCCCAGAGATAAACCCATGCACATATGGTCACCTTATCTTTGATAAAGGAGGCAGGAATGTACAGTGGAGAAAGGACCGTATCTTCAATAAGTAGTGCTGTGAAAACTGGACAGATACATGTAAAAGTATGAGATTAGATCACTCCCTAACACCATACGCAAAAATAAGCTCAAAGTGGATTAAAGACCTAAATGTAAGGCCAGAAACTATCAAACTCTTAGAGGAAAACATAGGCAGAACACTCTATGACATAAATCACAGCAAGATCCTTTTTGACCCACCTCCTAGAGAAATGGAAATAAAAACAAAAATAAACAAATGGGACCTAATGAAACTTTAAAGCTTTTGCACAGCAAAGGAAACCATAAACAAGACCAAAAGACAACCCTCAGAATGGGTGAAAATATTTGCAAATGAGGCAACTGACAGAGGATTAATCTCCAAAATTTACAAGCAGCTCATGCAGCTCAATAACAAGAAAACAAACAACCCAATCCAAAAATGGGCAGAAGACCTAAATAGACATTTCTCCAAAGAAGATATACAGACTGCCAACAAACACGTGAAAGAATGCTCAACATCATTAATCATTAGAGAAATGCACATCAAAACTACAGTGAGATATCATCTCACACCGGTCAGAATGGCCATCATCAAAACATCTAGAAACAATAAATGCTGGAGAGGGTGTGGAGAAAAGGGAACACTCTTGCACTGCTGGTGGGAATGTGAATTGGTACAGCCACTATGGAGAACAGTATGGAGGTTCCTTAAAAAACTATAAATAGAACTACCATATGACCCAGCAATACCACTACTGGGCATATACCCTGAGAAAACCATAACTCAAAAAGAGTCATGTATCAAAATGTTCATTGCAGCTCTATTTACAATAGCCAGGAGATGGAAGCAACCTAAGTGTCCATCATTGTATCAATGGATAAAGAAGATGTGGCACATATATACAATGGAATATTACTCAGCCATAAAAAGAAATGAAATTGAGTTATTTTTAGTGAGGTGGATGGACCTAGAGCCTGTCATACAGAGTGAAGTAAGTCAGAAAGAGAAAGACAAATACCGTATGCTAACACATGTATATGGAATCTAAGAAAAAAAAATGTCATGAAGAACCTAGGGATAAGACAGGAGTAAAGATACAGTCCTACTAGAGAATGGACTTGAGGATATGGGGAGGGGGAAGGGTAAACTGTGACAAAGTGAGAGAGTGGCATGGACATATATACACTACCAAACGTAAAATAGGTAGCTAGTGGGAAGCAGCCGCATAGCACAGGGTGATCAACTTGGTGCTTTGTTACCACCTAGAGGGGTGGGATAGGGAGGGTGGCAGGGAGGGAGATGCAAGAGGGAAGAGATATGGGAACATATGTATATGTATAACTGATTCACTTTGTTATAAAGCAGAAACTAACACACCATTGTAAAGCAATTATACTCCAATAAAGATGTAAAAAACAAAACAAAACACAAAGCCAATAAAATTCAAATTAGTGAAGTTAAAAACAGCCATACATGTGTGTGAGTTCATCTGGGAACAATCAGCTTCCACCTATCTGCCAGGAGACAGAAGCCCAGGACATACCAGCAGAAGAACTGCCCAGCTGAGCCTGAATGAAACTGACAACCCTCAGAACCATCATTTATTAAAATAAATGTTGTTTAGCTCACTAAGTTCTGGGGCATTTGTTATATAGTAATAGTTATGGCATGTCCTCTCTAAGTTGACACTATTTCTTGCCATCCTATTTTGTATTACACCAGATGGACTCACACGTTTATGCTATTGACCTGCCTCCTGAAAGCATTTTATTTCTGGGACTGTGCTCTTACAGAAAATCTACTCTTTAAAAAAAGAAGCACTGAGTATGGTACTGGCACAAAAACAGACACATAGGTCAATGGAACAGTGTAGAAAGCCCAGAAATAAACCCACACACTTAAGGTCAATTAATCTATGACAAAAGAGGCAAGAATATACAATGGAGAAAAGAAAGTCTCATCAATAAGTGGTGCTGGGAAAACTGAACAGCTACATTTAAAAGAATGAAATTAGAACATTCTCTAACACCATACAAAAATAAATTCAAAATGGATTAAAGACCTAAATGTAAGACTGGATACTATAAAACTCCTAGAAGAAATCATAGGCAGAACACTCTGACATAAATCACTGCAATATCAGTCCATCTCCTAGAGTAACAGAAACAAAAACAAAAATAAGCAAATGGGACAAAATGAAAAGACAATCTACAGTATGGGAGAAAATATTTGCGACCAATAAGGGATTAATTTCCCAAATATATAAACAACTCATACAGCTCAGTATCAAAAAAAACAAACAACCCAATCAAAAAATGGGCAGAAGACCTAAACAGACATTTCTCCAAAGAAGACATACAGATGGAATAGGCACATGAATAGATGCTCAATATCACTAATTATTAGAGAAATGCAAATCAAAACTACAGTGAACTATTCCTCACTCTGGTAAGAACGGCCATCAGCAAAAAGTCTGCAAATAATAAATGCTGGAGAGGATGTGGAGAAAAGGGAACCCTCCTACACTGTTGGTGGGAATGTAAATTGGTGCAGCCACTATGGAGAACAGTACGGGGGTTCCTTAAGTTACCATATGATCCAGCAATCCTACTCCTGGGCATATATCCAGAGAAAAGTCTAATTCAAAAAGATACATGCACCCCAAAGTTCATATCAGCACTATGGAGAATCCAAACACCTTAACCTCAAACACCTTAACCTTAATGACATTAAAGAGAAGCAACTGGCCAGGTTGGAAAGTGGTTGTTGCCTTAGCAGATTCTCACTTTAGCTAAGTGAGAAAGGCATAAGCCTTTTGATAAATATCCAAAAATGAATTTTGGTTTAGGCTAAAGAAAATGGCCCTCATTTTAGATTTAATTAAGCATTTTTTTTGGAGAATCTGTTGTGCTGTTCAAACAGTCTGGTCTTATATTAAGAGTTATCTTAATTGTTTAGTGCACCTTTGGCCATATCAATGTTTATACTGCAAATATTTAAAAATAACCAATGAAATTTCAGGTTATTGCTCATCTAACATTTCTTTGAATTAAAGTGATTTTCTCAGTTTAAATCCTTATGTTTACAAAGACTATAAATTATTGGAGTTTAATTCAGTTTTGAGGTGATATGTGTGTTTGTGTATATATACATATATCATATATTTGTAGTAAACAAATGGGATGCATGTTTTATTAAAAGAATTCAACTTATTGTGCTGCTCATACATGACCCTCCACCTTCCACCTGAGATTTATAGTTCATATTGTTAGTTTATCTTTGTTTTACTATTTAATTTTGTATCTAGATATGAAGTGACTTTAAATGTAAAATATATTCATTAATCCAATGAACTGTATTTAAAATTATTATGAACTATTAATGCATTGAGCTTTTTAAATACAACTATATGATAAAGAATAAACATGATAAAAAATGGAAGACAACCAGTATGCTTTTTATGTTATATATAGAGCTAGATAGGAAGCAAGTGCCTAATAAATATGTATTAACAATTATTATGAAAACATGATCTCGAAAATTATTGCACTTTTTACTGAAAAACCTGACTATGCCAGACATAATTATTTGTAAATAGATAGCAGAATATTTGTAGTGAAATCATAGAAAGTGTGGTCAGTTAAAATTGCCTACAAAATTCAAGTTTAAACATAAACTGTTTTTGAAATACTTTATGCAGTGGAATTTACTTTTGCTGAACAATGTAATTTTCCCTCCTTCTAGAGTCTGTGATAATCATTGGTAATTTTCCTAATTTTGTCCCACTTCAGACTTTGATCAGCACAGCATAAAGCAATTTTTATGTCTTCATTTATAGCAAGGGGAAGAAGCTGACTAGTAATTACAGTGAATAATAAAAGTATTTGTCAAATATCCTTAAACTGCTTTTGTAAAGTAGGACGGTACAGTTGGTCCTCTGTATTTGTGGGTTCTACGGGTTCCAATCTGCAAATTCAACCAATTGTCCATTGAAAATATTTGCGGAAAAACGCTCCAGAAAGTTTCAAAAAGCAAAATTTGAATTTGCCATGCACCAGCAACTACTTACACAGCATTTACATTGTATTAGGTTTTATAAGTAATCTAGAGATGATTTAAAGTATATTGAAGGATGTGCATAGGCTATATTCAAATACTATGCCATTTTATATAAGGGATTTGAGCATCTGGAAATTTTGTTATCTATGGGTCCTGGAACCAATTCTCCCGTGGACAACGAAGGATGACTCTGTTCCTATCTGTCAAGGATGGTTAAGTATTATTTAACTAAATCCAGGAAAGTACAGCAATAGTATTTAATTAGCCTATAATAATATGATCTTTTAAACACTTAAAACTACAAGCAAAAATATTGAAAGATTATTATTACATTTAATTCTGATTCAGTAGCTACTCTACAGAGAAAATGCTATATTATAGTTCTTAAATTTTTTTCTGGTATTTAATTAATATTTTCAAAGAATGAATTATTTAGACTTCGGGCTTGCAGTTTCATTAAGAGGGTGCTTACATGTACAAAGAATGTTCATTAAGGAAAAAGTCTTTAAAAAATAAACTGTTATTCAAGTACATTTCTTTAGCCTAAGAATAAACTATAAAATCTTGCTTCCAGGTGGCTTTGCTGTCTGTTTCCATGGCTTTGTAGAACTCTTGAAATTGAGCTTCTCTTCTCCCTTTGATGGAAAGAAGTGCTGAAGGTGTGACGTTTCATTGCAATGCCTCATGCCCAAACCCAGCAGCAATTATTCAAGTAAAAGTTTAGTCACTTCATGCTCACAAGCTTCAAAATGAGTATGCTCAAGCAGCATTCATGAGAAATGAAACTTTGTCCTCAAACTCTGTGGGCAAATGAGAATCATAATTGCATATTTGTATAAAGTCATATATTTATTAATTATTTTAATTCGGATAATAGCAAAAAGCTATCCTGTTAACAAGTCCAGATTTTGAGTAAAAAAAAAGGCTTAATAAAATATTTACTGAATTTGTTTCTTAAACAATAAAGAGAGAGGAAAAAAATAGTTAGAATTGAGAATAACAGACATAGCTCACATGTCTACAGGGCAGAATAGGAGGTGGAAGACACAGTATATTGGAACTACCAAGAAAGCTATGCAGAACTACAGATGCCTATGTCTCCTCTCCTTATGGTTGTCTGATAGATGATCACTATGTATCCTACCAGCCCCACGGACACCCACTGATAAGAGAGTGATGTTGACTAGAAATCAAGATTTCAGCGATCTCTAGCTTGATCTTTCAGCCAACCTTAGCCTGGCTGTGAGAGTTTGTTATTAGCATAAAATGCTTGCTTATTTAGCAAGTTACCATGTAGGAAATTTGAGTTCCATGACACTGTAAATTTGCATAGAATGACGTGTATCTACTCTTTTGAGAGGGAACTCTCACTGTATTGTACTAATGAACGTCTGAAAGCTGTTACTCATTGAAGGCAAAGTCTGGGATTGACCTCCAAGTCACATAAGGTCTCATGTAAACAGATTGCTAAAAATTATGAAGTTGGGCATCCATCTGGTTTCAAATGTGCATGAGCTTTTAAGAGACTAGTGTTTTATTCTTCATTATGTGATGCCCCTTAATTTTCATTGCACATTTTTCATACAAGGTGGACTCTTCTAAATATAACATTAAAAGATAAAGAAAAAAGTCTAAACTTTCATTGCAACTTCTCTCAAGTTGAAGTGCTCTCCTCTGATCTATAAAGAAAAGGCAAGACCCTTCAAAGCATTTGTACCTGCTGAGGATAAAAGTTAATGCTTCTAAATAAAAAGGTATAGGGATGAAATGAAAGTTATCAGTAGACTTCTGCCCCAGTCTTTCAGTATCCTAGAATCACTATTCTTATTATGGTAATTTCTAATGATTGAAGCTTTCAAAAATGAAAGAGCCTATCTTTTAAAGTAGACTCTAGAGATGAGAGGCAAAAGTGCTGTGTAAGGAACTCTTGCACTGGGGGGATGTGAATCACATTGCTGGATGGAGCACATATCTACTTCCCCTACCCTCCATCAGAGCAGGAATTATGGAAACTTTAAAACAGAAAGCAGGTAGAATGGAACTTGTGGAAGGACCAGAAAAGAAAAAAAAATTCATTTCAAAACAAAAGAGAAAGGTCAGCAAAGGAAAGAGTAGTTCTCACCACAAATTTCATGTGAAAAAAATATCAACAAAGTGGAGTGAAGAGTGAGGTAGTCATCAGAGTAATACAAGTGTTGCCTTTGGAATACTTTTATCAGGGGACCCATCCTACCATCCATCTATACTACATGAATGACATCAGAAAATTTTTGTCTTTGACTAATTCTCAAGCACTACTTTCTAAAGAATGTGACTGATGTGCTCAGAGACAGTGCTTAGTCTGGGTATTGGGAAATAATGAAAAGCAGATTAGACACTATGGCAACCCCATACCTTAACAAAAAGAGTAGAGGGAAAAATGAGGGAAAAAAGAAAATATCAGTTTTTGCTATTGCATCCAAGATAAAGCTGTATTTACAGCTTTCTAACAGAGAAAGATTGCATCCAAGAAATATCCACAGTGGTTACGAAAAGTGTCCCAGACAGGGATGGAGACTGCACCCCCATAACATAAGTCTGTTATACCCATACAGCCAGATATCTCAACCTTTCTCTGAAAAGCCCAGAAACAAGGTTACTATAAGTAAGATTGGTTTCCACCAACAGAAGAAGAATATTTATTTGACTTGAGAAAATACACTGTTCATCTAAGACTTCTACAAGATACATATACAACTGTGAATTACGAAATATTTGTGTTAAATCCAGACCATGGACTAGAGAATCAAAGTTTATTAACAAAATGAAATCATGAAGAAACAAAGTTAATAGGGGAAATAAAATATAACTTAATATAATAATTATAGTTATTATAACTTATAGAATTAGAAGAGATAATGTATTTTGGAAAATGTGGAACTTAAAAAGTGAACACTCAAAATTCTTGATATATATGAAAATATTATGTATATGTATCTGTGTTAAGAACAACAGAATGGTTACAGTTGAAGGTAGTAAGCTAGAAGACTGAGAAAGGAAAATTTCCCAGAAATCAGAAAATAAATAAATAAAAGTGAAAGTAAATAGATGTCTGATAGATACGAATCTAGTAGAGGTCCCAGGTTCCAATTGAAAAAGAACAGAGAGAATTGAGTGGAATAAATAATCAAACAATCAAACAAATTATTCTTAAGCTTGAAATGAACAGCTAAGACCACAACTAGATGAAAATAATAATAGACTCAAAATCAGATATATTTTAGTGATATTTAATATCAATAGCTGCACAGGTAAGATAGAATTGTTAGTTTTTGGAGAGAGCAAACTATGTTAAAGGAAAGAATCAAATGGACATCAAGCTTCAGCTTAAGCAGAGAAATATTTAAAGACAATCAGGCAAAGCCTCCAAAGTTCTGAGGGAATAGTGATGTTTGAACCAGAACTTTGTAGCTAAACAAATGAGCATTCAAATCTGAAAGCGAACTAAAATTAATTTTGGATATGCTAGTGCTCCAAGTCTGTTGAGAATAGATCCTTTCTAAACAAATGGCTTATTGCAACAAAACTAATACAGTATAAGTCAAATCTAAGAGAAGAGGGTGAGATAAAAGAATCAATGGTCTATGACAATAGCAATTCAAATTATGTGTAATTCTAAATTAATTATATATATAAGGTAATAGTACCCAGAATATTTTAATTTTGAAAGGTAGACGATAAAGAGAAAAGTAATGCTAATTAACTGAGTTTAAAAACTAGGCTAATTCAACAAAAGTCAGAAAAAGGGAAAAAATCAAGAATGCAATAAAGGAAATCAAGATGATAGAAATTCAGTAATCATAAGGATCATTCATAAATTAACACCCCTTTAAAGAGAATTTCAGACTGTCTTATAGTCCAAACGTACAAAATTATTGCAAGAGACACAAATAATTATAGCAAAATTTGCAAATAAAGTGAGAGGCATATACACTTGCCAGATGCTATTAAAAGAAAGCAAATAAGGCAAGAACACTATCAGAAAAAGGAGAAATTACAAATTAAGGTATGAAATTTAATGGAAAAAAGAAGACTATTAAAATTGATTAGGGAATTAATCATCCAAAAAGATGGACAAAATTTATCGGGTGCTCAACAGCAATTGAGAACTGCTGATTATTAGAACTTTCTATGGTATAGCAGAATGTGAAATATTACTTAATTTTAGCTACTTTTTCTTGCTAATTACTGAATTCATTTTTGTCTTAGGGGCAAATTCTGTACCTTTTAAGATTTCTACTTTAGAAAACTTGAGACTTTCCTTTACCCTTTAAATATAATCAGTATTTAAAATATTTCATGGCTATTTGAACAACAATAGCAACTTAAAATTTTTGTTTCTGGGTAATAAGTCACATGTATATATATGTATGCATATATGTATAGGTATATATGTATATGTACATACAGATATATTCACATGCATTAAAACACACACACAACAAATGCGTCTATGTTGTAGATGATAGATAGATATGGATAGACAGGTGGATAATTATTCATATTCCCCAAATCTTTGAATCCTTTTTTTTACAATAACCTTTTCTGTTTATTTTTAAGACAAGGATATTGAAGTCTCCACAAATGGTTGGTAGATCTTCTAGATTCTTTTTGAATATCTGACAGAATTATTTCTCTATTTGCTTCAAAATGATGCTGAATGCTTAAGTTACCACATCTATAAATGGCAAAACATCTAATAATACAAAGTTTTGGCAAAGCTGTGGGGAAATACCCTCTCAGTCTTCTGGAAGAAGAGTAAATTGTTACAAGCCATTCCAGAGTTTTCTCTGTCAATAATAGCACTGTTGAAAGGAAGAGCTGATGTGCTTTATGACTCAGCAGAAACACTCTTGGGTATACACCCATTCTCATACAGGTCAATATGGAAATGTGGATGAATAAATGCTTAGTTTAACAGTATCTGTTTATCTCCATGGGAACGAAATGTAATTACTATTCAACATGCAAAAGCAATCAATAACTCCTGTTACATAGAGAAGCATTGATGGGTCTCAAAACTACAGTGCTGAAGGAAAATTGTAAGAAAATACAAAAAATACCATTTCATGGAAATAACTTTCAAGGAATCATATACATACACAAGAATATAGAGTTTTAGCTAAAGTATTTGGTACTAGTATAAATACATATGTACACTTAAGCATGTATATATATCATATATACACACACATACGCACGTTTGTTTGTTTATATAAATGTAAATAACTTAAGCCTCAGAACAAACTAGGAAGTAGATATTATTATACCCATGTTGCAGAAGAAGAAACTGGTATGGCATATATGTAATATGAAAGGTCAAATGTTCATGAAAGGTCAATAACATAGCTAGTATGTGTTGAAGCCAGATTTCAAACCTTGGCTATCTGGCTCCAGAGTTCACAGGCTTAAGCACCATGTGTGCTTATTGCAAATGTCAAATATGTTAGTGTGTACCTAAGGGAGGATGGAAATAGACATGAGGATGAATGATGGTGACAAAACAATATAAAACCAATCAGTCTTGAACATTACTGATGAGAATGCTGTAATGTGATTAATTCAGCTCTGTGAACCTAAAGAAGGGAAGGGAAGGAGGAGGAGGAACAGAAGAAGGAGAAAAGAAAAAACATTCTAAGGAATAAAAGAGTCTAAGTGATAAGCATAAGTAGTGTCAGTGAAAAGCCCAGAATCTGACTTTTCTGGATTTTAGTCATGTCATTTACAGGTGAAATACATAAAAGTGTTAATAAATTAAGTGCTTTAAGCTTCGGAGATTAATTTGTTTAAACCTTACTGAACATCTATTACCTGTTTTTTACTATACGGTATTGGAGAAAGATTAAGGAAATGCTCTTTTGGTCTCTTATTTCTATGTGATATTGGACAAAATATTTAACTTATTTTTGTCTAATTTTTTCATACCGAAATTATATTATGCTTTAAGAGTTCTTTACTGTAATAGCAACCACATTGGAATTATTCAATTCCTAAAAAAGATTTAGTAAAAGGAATTTTCATTTATTGTTCAGTGGTATTAAATGCTTAATTTAGCTTTTTTTTTGTTCAACACAGTGCTCAGGTTTAGGAGTGAAGCACATAGAATTGTGAAGAAGAGATGGAGAAACAGTATAGACAGATAAATAAACCAGTGAAAACTGTCTAGAGATCAATGGGAGGACAGATTTCCTTATCATGTCTAATTAATTTGTTTAAAGAATTATTATTTTTACTTTTATAACATGCAGCCACATAGTTAATTACAACAACAGCCATCTACTACAATATCTGTTTAATGACATCAAGTTACAGAATTTATGGTTAGTGAATTTTGTCACATGAATAGCAAATGGAAGCTAAGTAGTGGCAGAAAATAAAAAATAGTCTCAATTTCCTACTTCTAAGAAGAGAGATTTAAACAGTGCATTCACAAAAGATGAATATATATAAGAATTAAAGTTTAATTATTTAAGCCTAAAAAAGAATGTTTATCAGACACAGAGCTTGAGATAGTGATCCTGATTTTGTTTTTGCTTTGCTAGGTTTTCTGTGCTTCTGTGGGTTTAAATGCAAATGTGAAAACTAAATACCTTAAAACAGCTTGATCTTTCCTTTTTGGCCTTGTGGCTCTATGCCATATCTTTATATTGAAATCACTAAGTTATGGGCTTTTTCTAAAAAAAAAAAAAAGTTACTCCAAAATATTACCTACTTAGTAGTGATCTAGCAGTATCAAATGCCTAAGGAAAAAATTTTCTATCTGAAAATCTACGTAGAGATTAATGTTTGCCATTTCATAGCTCATTATCCTGAAATAGTCCCCTCTAAAGCCATGAAATGTCTAGAAGTTCATATGAATAATTTTACAATAAGGTGCTATTCCCAGAAATCATTAGTTCTGCTATACTCTTTTTGTTTGAAAGGCTCCTGGATTTCAAAATAAATGTCTTGCCTTATGAAAATAAAAGCCAGTTTGTATTGCTAGAAATTATCTTCTCATAATATTTAACCAAAGCATCTCTTTTTTTCAGAAATAATAGATCCAATTAATCTCATAGTATGAACCATAAAGATTTATGTAGTGGATGAACCATTTTGCATGAGTTAAATTTTTATAAAATAGAAGCTTATATTTTGAAGCACAAACAAAAAAGCATTATTTTTTGGTTCTGCCAAGAATATGTCCCCCAAATATTTTACAGTTTACTCTTTAAGCAGAATATGCTCAATTCATTACTTCAGGAAATGACCAAGTATTTTGGATTCTTAATTTCTAAAGTAAATGATCACACTCTGCTTTATACATTTTCAAGGTTTATTTTCACTGTTGCCCTTTGTTCTTCCTATTTATCAGGATGGTAGCTATCAGAACTAGAATGAGTACACCTAGTGCTAACAACTACTTTACTTTCTAAATACTTTTCTGCTCTTGAGTTATAAAACAAATGTGACAGGATTTTATCCAAAATAGTGGCAAATAGTTAGGGCTACTGGGAGGTTCTTCTGTTAATTTACTGCAACTTAGATCCTATATTTAAAACATTTTTTCCTAACATAAGTAGTTAAAGATATAAATCTCCTTTTCAGCACTGCAGCTTTCATTTCCAGCTACCCTATGCTAAAGAGGATACTTTCAGGCAAAGAGCCATACACATGTGACTCTTATCTAATGTAGTTCCCCTCTTTCAAGGGTTGACTTCTGATTTTCTGTCTACATTTGGTCACTCTACAGTACCTTCAAATAGTTGAGTTAGGAGAGTGACATGTAATTTACATCTTAAAAGACCTACACTGTCTCTTCTGTATAGAAAGTACTGGGATAAAATTGAAAGCAAAAAGACTAGTAAGAGTTAATTGCAATAATTCAGGAAAGTAGTGATTGAATGAGGTAATAGTAAAGGACTTCTGTAAAAGTCTCAGATATAGGATGTGTTCTGACTGTAGAGCTGAAATCAATTTTAACTCATCAGTTGGATATAGGCTATTAGAAATTTTGCTGAATCAAAAATGATCCCCATTTTTGTTTATTTTGTTCTTTTCTGTGTTTTTTGTTTTAACCTTAAGATTTTAATGAAGTGTGATGGCAGAAACTATGATTAGGAAGACTGTGGGTTTGGTGAGAAAAACAGATTTTGGAGACTTGACAATACTTCAGTTTACCTACGATGAGATTGAAATATCTATTAAACATTCCAGTCTTGAGTATAGGAGAATTTTTGTCACTGGCTATATAAATGTAGTTCTTATATTTTTAATGGATGATATTTAATGTATACAACTTTTTGAAATCACCTGAGAATTAACTGTAGGTGCTTATGAGAAGCGATCCAAAGGAGGATGACCCAGATAATGAGAATGAAAAGAATCTGCTACTGAGGGAGAAGGAAAACCAGAAAGAGTGGTGTCCTTGACACCATTCTTTTTTTTTTTTTTCTAAAAAGAAGGGACTGATTAAACCTACTAATGCTTAGAATTATATATATAATCAACAATATATGGATGAAACATATTTGGAGAAACTGTGTTCAACATAAACATTATTAACAAGTTTCCTGTCAAGTGTATAAAGTGTACGGTAGTGTCCAAAATATTCTGATGATGGAATTTTTCCCAATGAGGAGTATCATGTAGGAATACTATTCTGAGAAATAGTCTTATGTGTTATGGAATTCCCACTTACAGCCACATTTCTCAATGATCCATCAAAAATTTTTATTCTTTTTTAACTTTTTAAAACTTCTTTGGGGCTGTAAAATTTAAAAGGACTTGAAATTAGTAAACGAATTTCACGGTTGTAAATTTACTTGGTGCTGGGGGCCAATTCAATTAGCTAAGAACTTACTTTAAATTGCTACCAATTGGATCAATGGAGTATGACAGCTTTCCCCTTTCATTTCCATGTTTCTAAGGACAAGACCTTGAAAGAAACATACTGCAGGACTAATTACATTTTAGAAAGATAGGGTGTTCTTCCTCTTCTTTGTAAACATTAGTAGACAAGGTAGATTTATTTTTAATTTACAAAGAAGGGGTTACTGATTTCATTAAACAGGGACACAATATGAACTCTCTCTGTGCAAGCTGCAAGCAGAATTCTTTAGCTCATGATGATTCCACACTAGGTTCAATTCCTCTTCTGTTTTCAGAGAAAACATATATTTACCACCACACTGATACAGCCTGCCTGTGGTTGGAAACTCTCACTTAACATCTGTAAGAATATCTCCCCAAATCTCCACAGTTCACTTAGCCTATATTAACAGTGCTATCTCCAAATGCCACTTCCTTCCCCTTTCTTAAAAAAAAATCAATCAAAAATTTTAAAATGTGCTTGAATTTATTTTTGACTATCATTTTGCTATTTCCATTAGAGTTATTGAGATGGCATTTGAACATCAGAGAAGAGTACCTTCTCTTTCATTACAATTTCAACATCACTTGCGGCAACAATATTCCCTACAACATGTGGAATGCTTTGGCACTGCAACCTACCCCTGAAATATTTCTAGGAGAAATATCATCTCTTATAATATTTATCATGGATAATTTCAAGAGTGCCTAAATTCAAAGTTTACAGCTGGTAGGGAATAATAGAAGCCATAGTGTAAGATTAACAAATCTTCAAAAATGTTAGCTTCAGTTAATTTTAGGGATTTTACAGGTTATATTAGGCTGATTATTCTTAATCATTTCCTGATAGGGTATGTGTAAAAAATTGATCTAAATTCGGCAAGCTTAGGTAGGAAAAAAAGAACACACGTCAAAATGGAATCAGAATGTAACCTTTATTTTTTCTTACTTCCCTGATGATGATTTTATGGAGGCTTCAGATTTTGTGTTCTCTAGATGAGATCCAGACACCATGTTGGCATTCTGGCTCCCAAATCAGCCTGAGGCAGAGACTCACTCAATAAATAACCCATTCCTTTAGGAAATAACAATAAAAATCTGCCCAGATACAGAAATTTATTGTATCAGGCCTGTTGTAATAGAAAATTGTTAAAGGCTTTAAGGTTTTCAGGACTTTGAAGATCAATAAACCTCACCAAAGGCTAAATAGTTCTGTGATTTTTTAAAAAGCCAGCTTAGTTTAGGTAAACATAAATTACTTACCCGCTAAATACCAATAAGCATTCATTTCTAAAGATATATCATCAATTAATAGCAGTTTCTTGACGTTAAAATAAGCCCTAAATTTAATACACCAACCAAAAAAAAGAGACCAACTCAATTTCAGAAATGTTAAATGTAAAAAAAGGTGCAATTTAGATTAAGAAAATACTATATAACACATCAGGGCTAAATACTTTCAAAAGATTGATCAAAGGCTTTATAGACCCCTTTAAGTATTGTGTTCCTTTTATATTTATGTATCTTTAAATTTTCAATTTAAAATTGTCCACTTATAGATATGTAAAATGCACTTATATTATTTATCCAAAAACATATTTACTCTACAAAGCAAAGCTGAAATTCACCAGCCTTTTATGTCCTTAGGGCATTAAAGTCAGGGGCACTACCCATTTTGCAAAACTCTTAAATGCATCTTTCCTATACATATGTCAATACTTTGCTTATATAAATATGAAATTCCATTCTATGGCTCTTTAAATGTGTCCTGAGTATGTATAACTCCTTATTTGGAGCTACTCTCCACCTAACTGAGGATGTATCTGTATATACTGAGGAAGCATGGTACCCCTGGAAGTGTCATCTCACCTGATAGTGCTATAGATGTTCTTTTCTATCACTGACAAAAGATTAAAGATTGCTAGCTTGGCATTGCTTTAGGCTGTAATAAAGTGTGACTTTATAGCATTAATTTGCTCTACTTCAACACATTTGTTTATTTTTTATGTATTTTCATTTGTTTTATAGTTTATTTGTCCAACTTGGTAGATTTGATTTTGAATAAACACGCAAGTTGGTTGTTAGTAAGATTTTTTTTTAAATGGCAGTTAGTGCTCCCGTGTGACTCATTGATGGGATATGATGTAAAATATTCACTGGTTTGAGAAATTGAAATAAAACCTTTAAGTAGTGTCACAATCAAATATGAAATAGAATGTGGAATACAGTAAATTGATAGTGTAATAAAGTCATGATAATTTCACTGAAAAGGTACCTTTGGATAAGATTTCCATGCATCAGATTTATCTCTTGGTATATACACTGAAGTAAATTAGAAATGTTCCCTTTGTTTATTTCTTCCATAAATTTAAATCTGATTGGAGCACATCATTCTGGGCAGGAAACTCAATCCTGTTATCTTGGACAGTGCAGCAGAGGATCTTTTCTGGAAAATGTGGGAAGTTCCCTTTCTTCTTCACTGAAATCATCATGGTTACTAATCAGAACCTTGTTTCCCAAGTTTATGTGGTTCTTTGAAGACACGTGATTCAGTCCTTTCTGGGATAAGAACTTTTGTCAATGTGGGAAATTTGAGTGCCTAAAGTCCAACATCCCTGGGTGCATGATGTAGTCATTTCCCTCTAGAACTTGACACATCTCCTAGGACCAGGCTTATCAGGAAAAATACAGGATGCCAAGTTCAGTTTGAATTTCAGATAAACTGCACATTTTTTAGTTTAATTATGTTGAAAATATTGCATAGTATATCTTATATTAAAATATGTATTGTTTATTAAAAAATTTACGTGAATATCCTGCATTTTTATTTGTTAAATCTGATAACCCCTCCTGGGACACAATCAGTGAGTGGTACAGCCCTCACCCCATCCTCACCCACCTCTCCACCATGCCCAGAAATCAGAAACACTGTCTTCTTCCTGGGCTTGAGAAAAAAAACTCTACCCTTCTCTATGTCTGTCTATTCCTGCAAGGTAAACATTCCTTTCTGAAACACAGAAGTAATGCTTTCAGTGAAGGGCAAGGCTGGCAACCTCAAATGCCTATAGATTCCATAATGTAATATATATGACTGAAGCAGGCCCAGGAGGACTATGGCAAACTATTATATATCAGCTAATAGTGTCAGCTGATATTCAGCTCCAGCCAGGTACCTTATGCGAAAATTGGCCTAGTGTTGCTAGATTTTCTGAAAACCAAATTTGGATTTTTAACAGGGAGTCTCCCTATATTGAAGTGTTAAAAGCACACTGAAATAATTTAAGAAATAAAATATGCAGCAACTTACACTCAGCCCTAATTTTTTAACCATCAGTGCAGACTTTTACTAAAGACAGCAGTCAGAATTTACTCCTACCTGCTTCAGCTTTCAGTTCTGCAACAGAAACTTCACCTGAGTTGAGAGAGCCCAGAGCCTTGTAATGAAACAAAACATTAAACACACACACACACACAGCTCAAGTGCCTTTGTGTAACAGGATGATGAAGTATCATGTAAAAGATTCAATGAGTTGAGAAGATGAAAGTGAATCATGCAGCATTAAAACTTTATTTCAAAATTAGTTAGTGCTTGCTTTATGGACCTAAAGGAAATCAATAGCATTGTGATATTCATGTAAAGTCCCGGGAAAGCCTGGCTATTTTGCAGGGTTTTCAAGCTAATAAAACAAAGGTAAAAATAAAAATATATTACCTTAATCTTTAAATCATATACATGTGATCTTTTTTTTTTTGATTCAATAAGATGTTATTTTCTGTTCCCAATTATGTTTTGTCAGAGCATTAAGCTAAAGTATTATAATCTTGAATGTGTTTTGAAGACATATTTCACATAAAAATTTTACTTGTTTATACGATACTATCACTAGTTTCTGGGTGAAATTCTGTCTGTGCCCCACTTTCCTCTGATACATATACAGTTTATATTGTGTGGCAGATAATAGTAAGCATAGTTTTCTTTTAAATGCAAATGGGATAAATCTAATTTCGTATGTACATTGTAATAATCACCTTTGGCGATTGGATATAATGAATGAATATTTCTAAGCCATTTTTGTTTTTCCCATTTTAAGGTAAAGAGTATTTAAGAAGCTAGGTGAACATTTTGAAGAAATGAAGAATGACTGGTTAAATATTTATACATATTTAGAAACCTGCTTTGAAAGTCAATACTTGAAAGAGACCTCAACAACTTTATCTAACAATACAGAGTAAGCAAACTACAAATATTTCAAAGCCAATTGACTTTTCTTGAGCATGAGGCAAAGATTTACTTGAAGAGAATCAGTATCTAGCAGACAGGCTTGGTAACCCATATAGCAATGAAGCAAAAAACAGTAATATGTTTAACCTCAAATATAACTTATTTCTGATCATATTTTCATCAAACATTCACTGAGATCCTATTCTACACCAGTCATTGTGCCAGATACTTATGGTACAATATTTTAGTAACATTCCTTATGCCATCACAGAATTCAGATTTTATTGTAGAAGAGAAGTAAGTGAACAGGTCGTTGCAGTCTTCTGTTAATAAGTTACAGAAGAGTGCTGGTTTCTATGGGAGCACCTAGGAGGGACATCAAACACACATGATGTCCCAAATCTTTGTGATGGGATTACTTTTAATTTATCTGAAGAGAACATCTCCCAGGGGTGTTGTTTACTGAAAATGCCATGAGACATAGAGGAGGGAGAGATAGGATTCGAGGGTATGTGTTCTCAGCACAGTTCAAGAATATATTTTATCATCCATGCTGGGATACTTTGTGAGAGGGGACACTTAATATTTACATTGGGACATCAAAATTAACCTGAAATGCCCCAGGAAAAATAAGATATATGATCACCCCATAGACAGTCCGTTCCAGATCAGCTCCAGGAAGAATAGCTAAATCCTTTCCTGCATGCTACATTTATTCTCTATTTTACAATAAAATGGTTAATTTGGAGTCTGACATTTAAATATATACCATTATTACTGATAGAATGTCACTTTCAGAAGTCTTTGATATTATTCAGTTCTAGTCAGAATATTAAATACTTGTAAGGTGGCCAGAAGGTTATTTCTGGCTGCAGAGCAGTATAAGTTTTCCTCATTCTAGAAGACATTGACTGCTTAGAAGTCAGTTTTTTCAGATGCCAGATCAAATCTCTACCTCTTTCATATGTCTGCAAAAGGTAAGCTTATTCTTTGAGTGTTCTCCATTCAATCTTTAAGTGATGGAAAACGCAAATGTAGCTCAAGACTATAATAGAAGAAGAAATATGTTAGCCTTGCATGATTAGGGGAAAGAAACAAATAAGACAAAACAATTATCTGAGTTAGGAAAAGATTCTGCTAGCTGTTCCTACTCATCTCAGCTATTCAACACACCTGAACAGCATAAAAGAAATTAGTTTTATGCCTTCTTTTTCATTTTCTGGAACGTTGACAAATGTATCTGAAATGCTTACTGTCCTACAAAAGTAATAGCCATTTATTTAACAAAATGTGTATTAGTAACAATAATGGCAAAAAAAAAAAAGAACTTTGGCAGAAAAACGACTATTCCATTATACTTGACACTTGCTTAATAGTGTGATATCTGGCACATTTAATAATAGCTAATGAAACTTTAATGCTTAACTACAGAAAAATGCATTTTATTGTGGGTGTTCAAGGACAACAGTTTATTTTTACTTTGATTTATAATTATAATAGTTTTGAATAGAATATATGTAACAATCCTATTCAAATGGAATTCATAGACAATTTTAATAGCATGTGATTTATTTTAACATTCTATTTACATATAAAGTGGTTGCAGATAGTTCCTATTTAGTTGGTAGGAAAACTGAGTCACTGCAAGTTGTGACAGGTCTAAGGTCATTACAATTCATTTTCTTCTAATTCTTTGCTACTGTAACATCCCAAGACTTCTCGTAAAATTTCTTTAAAAAAATATGTTTTGTTGAAGCCACTTATTTTGATAGTGAAGATGATCCTGACATTATAATATATAAACAAAATGTCTTTATTATAAGAAGAATACAACTGTGAGAGTTTCAGAACTTTGAAAAAATTTATAATAATTTTACTGAAAAATAAATTTGTTGAAATTAAACATTTGATGGAATTTAAATTTTTATTTTTCATAAAGTTGCCCAGAAAAGTAATTTGCCAAATACTCAAGACTAACATCTGTTGATAAGATTTTCTATAGGATCACAAAGCCAGGGAGATAGATACCTCAGATAGATGCCCTATAGTTTATTTAGTTTAGCAGCCCTTGTGCTGAAACTTCTCAGTATAAAATAAATCTAAGGAGAGCAAAATATCAGTCATCAATTTGTTTGAAAACAGTTATCAAACAACTAATTAGATAAACATAGGCACAGGTCAATTTATAGAAACTACATATATGTCAATGTCTGCTCAGCATTTACAAGCTAGTAGATCCTTTGTGAAAGTTATAAAAGAAGAATGAGAATATTTATTTTGTGATGGTTAATTTTATGTGCCAACTTTACTGGGCCATGGATACCCAGATATTTGGTTAAATATTAATCTGGGTGTGTCTGTGTGTCTGTGTTCTGGATGAGATTAATATTTGAATTGGTAGACTGAGTAAAGCAGATTGGTCTCTCCAATGTGCGTGAGCCTGATCTAATCTCTTAACAGCCTGGGGGGATTTACTCTTTCTGCCTCGAGTAATTTTGGAGCTGGGACATCAGTCTTCTCCTGTACTCAACTGGGACTTACACTAGTAAAAGAAAGTTCTTCTGATTCTCAAGCCTTTGTACTGGGACTAGAACTATACCAATGGTTCTCCTGGGTCTCCAGCTTGCTGACAGCAGATCTTCTCAGCATTCCATAATCATGTGAACCACTATTATATAATAAATCTCTCTCTCTCTCTCTCTCTCTCTCCCTCTCTCTCTCTATATATATATACACACATATAAATCTATATCTATTATATAGATATATATGAACATATATATATGTATACACACATTAGTTCTGTTTCTCTGGAGAATTCTAATACATATTGCAATACAACTATACTTTTTATTAATTTTTTAATTTAAATCATTTGCATTAAAGTAAATGGAGTGGGTTATGCTTTCTGACTAGACCCTACTGATATAGCCTCCTTTTATCTATTGTGGTCTATTAAAATTAATTTTTCTGAGCAATTTTCTGTTATTGCTAAAAGCACATAGCATTTTAAATTCAGTAAAATACCAATTGTTTTACCAATTTCCTGTAAATGTTAGAATACTTTAGAAAACTTTAACTCCTTTTACCACCTCACCTTTTATATTATTCTTATCATGTGTTGATTTCTATATATTTCAAACCAGATATATAATATCTTGTTTTGTATAGTCATCGGTCTTTTCTATTTACTCACTTATTTACACTTTTTTTTCTTCCAGCAATTCAGTGTTTCCTACTGAAATCATTTTCCTGAAAATCTCCTGTTAGCAATTTTTTAGAAGAATTTTGCTGCAGAGGAGTTCTTCTGTTTTTGTTTTTCTGAAATCGTTTTCATTTACCTTCATTTTGGAGTGATATTTTTACAGGGTACAGAGTTTTGGTGGGCTGCTATTTTCTTTGATCACTTGAAAGTGGACTTTCCATTATACTCCTAAGGCCCACAGTCTCTCAGTTTTTGCCCTATTTCTCCAGGCTAAGCCCTGGAATCTTAGCCCGACTTTTTACTGCCTCAGTAGTATTCCACTGCTATTTTAAAAATGACTTATTCATTTCAACTGTATTTTCTGGTTATTTCCTCAAACATTTCTGTTCATGAACAAAAAACCCAGAGTAGAATCAGTATAAATGAATAAAGTGAATATGGCTTGATTTTTTAAATTTTATTTTCTGGTCCAAATATCTAAATTATATTGAGTGGCAATAAATACGTAAGGTATTCAAATGATAAAAGAAAGCAATGAAAATTATACTTTTTATTAAATATACTGGAAGTGGTTTTTAATTTTTCTCTTAAAAAGTAATATGTGCGTGGGAAAAATTGTATCAATAGTAACTTTTCCCCACCATTATGATGGTCTTAATGTGAAATGCCTATGCACAGTAAACACCTAGCAGAAAAATTGAGAAGACCTATTTTATTTCAAACAACTTAGCACCTCCATCATTGCAATTCATACAAAAGTGAATCGAGAACTCTTAATCAGGGAAAATAGGAAGCTGTCATATAGGTAAGTGGTAATGACTAATAATGAAGAGTTGCCCAGAAAACAGACATTTTGAATTATTTTCATTTCCAGCTTTGTTAGGAAAATCTATCAAACCTTTCCCACAAGAGAAATGCATCCTTTCAGGCTACATAGCTGGTTTTTGGCAGAAGCTGATGTCAGGGTGTTTATACTAAAAAAGAATACAGCCACTTAATACCCAACATTCCTGAACCCAACTCTGGCCATCCTGCCAGGAAACCTTCTCCCCTACAGAATACCTAATCTCAGTAAATGGTAAACACAGACTTTTAGAAGCTCAGGTTAAAAAAAAAAAAAAAAAAGATGTCCTGGAATCTTATTTGACTCTTCTCTTTTTCTTACACTCTATATCTAATGCATCAGCCTATGTTAAAGTTAAAGACTTTTAGGTATTGGTAAAAACAGTTACTCCTATCACATGTCTTTAATGGATGTTGACATTGAAGACTTTTGTAAAATATGAGGTAGCTTAAAATAAGTAAATTGCCTTTGCAGCTGGAACCTGAATAGGACTCTTTCCTTTTGTATGATATTACTTGATAATGTTTTAAAATAATTATTCTTTTTCAGAGAGATGAAGCTAAAGTTTCTAATGCCCACCTGTTAAGCAGCTTACACATAGGACCTCCTGATTGTTTATGAAAAGCATGCATTTTATATCATAGCTCATACAAAAATGCTATGCTATTCTGAAAATGCTTTAATTGATTCTACTTTTTATTCAGAAAAAACACGGGATTTCCTAGAGCCATAAAAGTGTTTGGTCTGGAATAAAAAAATTTATTTCTCAACTAAAATATGTGGTTTAATTTCCCTCTGAACTTTCTGCTTCATTAAAGCAAGTTCTCAGTCTGGGATGTCTTATAATTATTGTTTAATGAGTTTCAGTGTTGTATTTATTGTGCTTATCACTAATGGAAGTAATTTCTCATTTGCACTTATAATGTATTTATTTCATAGGATTGTATACAGTTTAATTGATTTTGCATGGTGTCTAAGGTTTCTTAGCTTTGGCAAAGGTGTTTTCCAGTGGACTGTATTGCATTTCAAAGATATTTAATATTTCAAAGGAAAATTAACTACATTTTTGGAATCTTAAATAAATCACCATATCACATTTCATAACATGCAAAAAGAAAATTTGAAAGACGTATGATATTCCTAATGAATTATATAATTACAAGAAAAACAAACAGGATACAAAAATCATTAGGTCTTTGTTTGTTTGGAGGAGGAAAAGGGACACATACTAATTTAATGAGAAATTCATACTTTCTTATGAAGTATATAAAGGTCATTAATATATCACTATGCCCTATCTCCTATGGCAGTGAAAGTATGTTTTGTTGACTGTGACCAGGAATACTACAAAGAAAATGATAATTTGAAAGTCAAGGACTTCACATTTATAGATGATTTCTAAGCTTTAATTAGTCTTCTTCATGCTGAAAATTATTTTATAATATATAAGAATAAATTGAGGAATTCTCTAAAAATATTTGCAAAAGAATAAGATGAAAGGTATGGGAAAAACTTAGGTAACATGGATAGTTCTATGGATTTCAAAATTAATTTAATGGATGCCACAAAGGGACAAAATTAACAAGCACAAAGGAAAAGAGACAAAATAAAATTTATAAAATAAAAAAATATCTTAAACTGGTAAAAGACATGAACCTTTGACTAAAAAGTCCACACAGAAAGTCAGGTAAGATTAATACTTTTAAAGATTTCCACCTAGATAAATCCAGATAAAATTTAGAACCCTAAAATTATGCATCAGGAAAACAAAATAATATCATAAAGAGCACAATTTAGATAGGCATCAGTCACAGACACATACTAGAATATGTTAAATATAGTTTAAGTGGATGCCTTCTAATACCTGAAGAAAAAATTTTGAATTTAGAATTCCAAACTCTGTCTCAGTCAGTGTGAAAAAAAAAAAAATCTCCTTAGACATAAAAGAAACCAGGGATTTGCTTCCAAAATATTCTTCCTAAAAGAATTACTCAAGTTTTTAGTGAGACAAAGAGAGAAACAAAATAAAGCAAAAGATCAGTTATCAGTTGTGTTCACCAAATGCTAGAAATATGGAAAACAAGGCAGGTGTGTAAAGTAATAGAAATAGAAATTCTCTTCTATTTCTAGTTTTCTGTGAGAGTTTATCATAAACTGGTGTTGGATTTTGTCAAATACGTTCTCTGTGTTTATTGAAACTATTTTGTGGTTTTGCTCTTTACTCTTTCAATATGGTGTACTATATATAAGTTGTTATTTTTGGATCTTAAACTGACCTTGCATATCTGGGAGAAATACCAGTTGGTTGTAGTTTATAATCCTTTTTCTGTGTTGCTGGATTTAGTTTGTTAATGCTTTGTTGAGAATTTTTGCATCTTTATTAATAAAGATAATTTCTAGTTTTATTTTCTCATAACATCTTAGTCTGGCTTTTGTATCAGGGTACTTCTGGCCTCATAGCATGAGTTGGGATGTATTCTTTCTCTCTTTTCTAGAAGAATTTGGGAAGAATTGGTATTATTTTCTCTTATTTATTATTTTTTTTAATAGACTTCACCAGGTAAATATCAGAGCCTGGGTTTTGCTATGTGGGACACTTTTAAATTACTAATTCACTTTCTTTATGTGATCTGTTTATTATAGATTTGCAAGATGAAAAAGAACCTGTGTCAGAATATAAATCAATTCACTGCTTCCTTCTTTGAGAAAGTTTTGCTGTGAAAAATATTTTAAGTCAGCTACCTAAAGAGTGTGCTTAATGAAGTAACTGGTTTACAATCTGGTGCACGCTCCTTGTCATCACTGACAATAACAAATATTTCATGGATGAGTACCTGACCATGGACTACATTTTGAACAGCAATAACCTACAGTATGAAGATTAATCAAGACACTTTGGCAACAAATTGATAACCTGAACTATTTAACTCAATAAAGTAAGGATTTATTATGTTATGCTGGGCTGTATCATCCATTTCCTTAGTACATTTAGGCTGCTATTAACACAAATACCATGGACTAGGAGGCTTACAAACAACAGAAAATTATTTCTCACAGTTCTGGAGGCTGGAAAGTACAAGATCAACATGCTGACAGATAAAGTATCTGGTGAAGACCTACTTCCTGGTTCATAAGTGGCCATCCTCTTGCTATAATCGCACACAGTAGAAGGGAAAAGGGAGTACTCTTGGGTCTTTATATAGGGCACTGACCCCATTCATTAGGGCTCCACCCTCATGACCTAATCACCTCCTCAAGGCCCCACCTCCACATACCATTACTTTGGGGATTAGGATTTAACATATGAATTTTAGGGGGACACAAATAGTCTACAGCGATCATGGAACCTAAGGATAGGGATATAGACAGGCCTAAGGTAGGGTCTGGAGTAATGAACTGAAAAGTCTTATTAACGATCCATAAAATACATTTCCTCTCTCAATTTTTTTGCTCTGATCAACTTTCTCAGCTTCTCTTTCACATGGTAAATGTAGCCACCTCAAAGTACTAAGTTACATATTTTGGTTTCATTCCAGCATGGATAGGTGTCTATTTGTCCCTATGATTATCATTTCTTATAAATGGGCATTATAATATAGTACAAACATGTTTAGGGGCTCCAATATTGAGGATGCAAGAGGCATGCAGCAGAGAAGGTAGTCTGGCAGACACTGCCAAAGTGTGTCCTATTTATTATCTGATATGATTGCTCTTAAAAATTACTTTTGGGATGAGTTTGAAAAACTTGTGGCACATTACTTTGAATGTGTCCAGTGTTGGTAAATCTTTCAGGGAAAAATTCACTTTTCAGACAGCCATATTTTTAAACTTGTCAATTGAATCCATTGGGTTTTTGGTCTGAGTATGTAGCCTTTAGCCAAAAAAATAAGGTGACAGTATCAATAATTAGTCTGATATCCTGTGTTGATTGTAAATTATCTGCAGAACTTACTAAAGAAGATTCTCAAAACGTATGAATGATGGAAGAATGTATAAACTCCCAACCCAAGTATATAATTTAAAAAACAATGTTTATTCATATATATGTATTCTTCATTTAATATTTGTTATTCATTATGTTCATGAATTCCAGGTCACAAACAGCAGATGTGAATAAATAGTGCTTAATTAACAAAAGAGAGGGTTGGTTAAAAAATATGTATATATATTCATATGTAATTATATATACATACATATACATATGTGTGTAGTATACAAATATATACACATATATGTGTACATATATATAATATATATGTCACCTCATTAGCATAGCAAAGATATTCCTATCACTGAGGACATTTCAAAGGTTTTAGGAGTTGTCTACCAGAAACTGGGAACAATGACCAAATATATTTTTTATATACCACAGAAGTCCATTGTAATTCTTATCCTTGTTCTTCTCTAGGTAAGGTGTATTTTTTCTTTGGCTTCTTTCAAGAATTTCTTTTTCTTCAGTTTTCTGTAGTTTGAACATGCTATGCTTACATATGGGGTTTTTGGTCTTTATACTGCTTGCTGTTCTCTGAACCTTCTACATCTATGGTTTGTTGTCTGTCATTAATTTTAAAATGTCCTTGGAGTAACTATTCCAAACATTTCAGTTTCTCTGTTATTTTTTGTTTCCCCTTCTGGTATTATATTTACACATATATTACACCTTCTGAAGTTGTCTCACAGTTTTTGGATATTCTATTTTTTAAAAATTATTTTTCTCTTTGCATTTCAATTTGGGGACCTTCATACTTTCCAGCTTACGTGAATGAGTTAATTCCACAAAGAAAAATGTTAGATCATTGTATTATGGTTCTATTTATATCCATTTTGCTGTCTATGAAGAAAAAACCTAAAACACTATTGATTTACTCCGTGTATTTATGGGTTCAGAGAATTAAAGGCATACAAATTTTGCACATGTTGTCAGTGAGCAACATAAGTTTTATCAGTGTTGAGCAGAAAAACTATAGTATGGAAATACAATATCTATCTGATATTTTTGTTTCAATAAACTAAAATAGATATACATATAAAATAATGAACATACACATATACACAAGTATACACATATTTCTTAACTAGATTTATCCAGAGGGAAAGAAGAGCAGAGTTCCAAATTTGGAACCTGGAGAATTTATATCCTTATGCAGTGACGGTATGACCTAGAATTCTTTTTCTTCTGTTTAAGAATCTTTGGGTTAATTCAAATTTGAAAAGGCCAGAATAAAATGGAGTTTATTGATTTATGATAAATCTTAGCAGCAAAGTTCATTTTTGTAAGGACAAAAAAAGGGCGACTAAGAGGAAAGTATTTTCAGATGCTGAACGATCAGCAATTTAAGCAAAATCTGTCAAAACCAGATGTTGTTTTGACAATCCATCCTAAATAGCCTTGTTTTGTATTCCTATCTCTGGTTTCAAAATAACAGTACAACTGAAACAGTGTAGTCTTCTATAAAGGGTAGGCTCCCTTTGTTGTAGCATGAAAAAAACGTGAGGGAGATGAAATAATTTGATTCTATTTTCAATGAACTGAATTTGAGTAAATTCATTATTATTAATATCCAACATAATTATTATGGTTACTTCAAGGGACATAAACAAACAAAGTATATTTTAAAATTCCATTTCTAAAAGACTTTTTATTGCAGTACGCGGGCCTCTCACTGTTGTGGCCTCTCCCATTGCCGGAGCACAGGCTCCGGACGCACAGGCTCAGTGGCCATGGCTCATGGGCCTAGCTGTTCCGCGGCATGTGGGATCCTCCCGGACCGGGGCACGAACCCGTGTCCCCTGCATCGGCAGGCAGACTCTCAACCACTGCACCACCAAGGAAGCCCGCTAAAAGACTTTTTGGAGGGCGATTCTTCTTTATTATGTTTGAAAACTGGCTATTATTTTAGTTTTATGTTTAAAAAGTCTGAACCCCTTACAAATTCTTCAAAATAGATTCTAGTCTGTACTGATTATGTCACACAACACAGCTTAATCAAATGTAAAAATTCTGTTAGTAACCAAAGAAAAAGAATACAAGAGAACAGCTTTTTAGATTCAAAGCAGGCACCTGACTAGTTATCTTTTACTGATGTAGAAATTATCTTGAAGGAAATGAACATCATAGTATTGGCCAGGTTAGTTGAGAATTAATTTTGAAATTGAAGAAAACCAAAGTAGAGAGGGCAGTGTTGCTAAGAAAAGATCCAGCAGTCTCTTGTTAGAAGATCAAGGCAGGGAAGTGTTGGAAGTGACAGTGTTCCTTGGAGTGGTAGAGTAGGCTAACTTAACAAGGGACTTTTACACTTCAAGTGAGGGGCAGTGAGTGCAATTCTGTCAAGCAGGTTGGTAATTAAACTTAACAGCAAATCACAAATATAGTTCTCTCTTTCCCAGGCTATGGACAGAGAGATGATGCCTAAGAGGCTTACAACCAGAATAGTGCTAAAATAAATCAAACTTTCTAGAACAATAATCACAGAGAATTAGGAAGAAATTTAGCTTTATTTACAGGCTCAATGCACAGAATTTAAAACCATAATTAGGTTTTTTGAAGTAGAAAAAATAATAATTGCTTATTTGTAATGTCTGAAAATTTTTTATCTGTGTCTGTTAGAGAAGTATTATTCCAAATGATATTTCTATATTATCAATTTTAGCTATTTAAGTTATCCTGCTACAGTTTAATGAACACTTTGTCACTACGAAACAAGGCCGGTGTTACTATCATTTGTGAAATTTAATTGGTTTTATCTCTCTCCCAAGTACAGCTTTTACCTTTTACTAGACTCACTCTTATTTTGCAATATTTACTACATAAAATTACAGCTGTTTGAAGAGCTCTGGGACATGCATTCAAAGAAACAAACACTTATCTGAATATCCTTCAAAATAATTTTTGAAGTAAATTCAGTGATATAACTGGGATTATTATAATTCTTGTGATACTTTAGAATTTCCACATATTTGCCAACTTAGCATGTTGAATCTATGCTTGCTTGTCAAGATCTGGAATAGACCTTGTAAATGTGCAAGAGAACAATGAATATCTTCAAATATCTAGATAGCAAACTGTGGCATTTGCTTATTTCCATGGTGTAAACTCACCCACTATGGCCAATTTCAAGCTACTCATGAGTCATCACTGAACAGAGTTGGAAATAGATGTGCACACAGTTGAACACAATTCATTATACAGTGTTTCCACCTTACCAATATAATAGACAAAAATAAGTCTAAACATATATAATAGTAATTCATTTTTTAATAATGGCTATATTTAATAAGTGGCTCACAAAATGCCTAAAAATTTGGCCATTAGCTCTCACAAGCTGGTAGGAGCTGGCTCTAGCATACCACCAGCTATCTCAATTAATCTGCGAGCTTCCTTGTCCTTTCCTTCCTTTCTATATTCACATTGTGATTAGTTGGAATTTGCCTAAAATATTTCCTCAAATTATCAGCTGCCCCAATAATGCCCTCTTCTATTTTGCTATTTCCAGTGTTCTAATTGATTTTAATAATTATTGAGCAAACCAGGATGTGCTAATATTGTATGAAGCCAGCACAGTCACACACATGTCAATTAATTAGAGCTGCTAGATGACTGAGACAGCTGCTTCTCCTGAATAATCAGCTCATTGGATATTGATATTTTGCCAATAGATGGCTTAAAAGGTATGTCTTGGAGCCACTATTTGGGTAAATATACAACTCATTATGTACATATAGGTAAATTGAATGACTTGATATTGACCAAACACAAACAAACAAAAAATAGTTTATAGCTAAGAGTCAATCATCACTAGAGGAATGAGATCTGTCCTCATGCTGTAGCTTATTGACTTAATCAGTTTGCTTTTGGAATTCTCCAAGAGTTAACACTCACAGCAGTTTGGCTAATAACCCGCTGCTTCAGCTAAATAACAGTGTCAGAATCTATGAGTTATAATGTAACATTAAGGAGTATAAAGACAGTTATTCTCCAGAGGATGTTTCAAAATCACAATGAAGTAACAAGCAATTCGTTGAGGATCCTTCCCCGCCAGTTGCCAAAGCATTAGCATTCCATCTGCCAGGCAGTGGGATTAGCATATTCCCAGTGAAGTTGTTAATGGCAACTTTCAGAAGACTACATCAGTGCTTTGTAAAATCTCTAGGAAATCATGTTGAACACTCTATTAACATCTTTCTTTAGACACATACTATGTTAGCCTTTTTTCTTATTGCTTACTTATATTCATTTGTTTCAGCATCTATTAGATGATGAATGGCAGCACCATGAGACACTGGAACTTTTTTCTTTTTTCCACTTGAGCAATTGAAAATAATGTTATATTTACCCCAGTTAGAAATAGCCCAAGAGAACTGATATTGTTTTAAGTCAAGTTTTGGCAAAAGCTTTATCCAAACTGAAGCATTTTGAAGAATAGGGGATGCACTGTGCAGGACTTTTCTGGGCTTGCATGTTCACAATGCCTGATACTTTCATCAATCTCCACTGATTCATAGCTATGATCTTTGAAAGTTATTTGCAATGTGTGCTAGCAAAAGTACTGCCTATGGTGTTTGCCCTGAAAAATGCCTTTTTATAAATGTTTTCTAACATTTCAAACACACTTGAGACTAAGTCGAAGACTCCATATCTCACTGGTTAGAAACATGGTTGATAAAAATTAAGGCTGCAAAAAATAGTCTATGTCTACTTTTAGATTAGGAGAATGTTTCCCTGCTAGGTGCACTCTGGGAATATTAATTAAAGATAGGAAGCGAGTTCAGAGTGGTGGATTTTGTAAATTAATAACCCCAGGCTAGCACTCTTAGGGTTTTGTACGCAAACAGTCTGAGAGAGTTATGAGATGGCTTTATTGTTTTAATAAAGAATTACAAACATCTGGCAGCTTATCAAAAGTTCTTTAGTCTCTATGTTTTGTTTCTCTTCATCCTGCTCCTTTTTTTTGGCACCAAAATTACTTTAGATGTTTTTGATCTCAGAAAGTTATTAATGTCTGTTTATCTTAACCAATTTTTATAAAACAAAGGAAATACTGTTTTATATTTCTTTCAAGACAGATGCATAATTTATAGCCAATGGATTCAGCCTAACTTCTTTTAGATAACAGACATACTTATTTTTTGTGTATTGTTTCTTATTTCAAGCAAACAATTGCAAATTATTCCATTTAGTGTAATACTACTTCATTGACAAACAAATGTATGATGGCTTAATAAATAAGACAGTAGCTTATATCTTGCTTTCCTAAAGTTCTGATTGTGAATGGCTTTTCTCTAAGATAGGACACATATTCTTCCCATCTTGCTGCTGTACCATCATCAACATATGGCTTCCCAGATCATTTTGCCCATCTGCATGAGGCCAACTAAAGAGGAAAGTGGATAAAGAATCCCATGTAGAAGGCTTGGAAGTGATATACCTCTGCTGGAAGTTATAAACCTTCGTTCACATTCCATTGGCTAGAACTGAGTCATTTGACTATGCCTAACCAAAAGGAAAGTTAGGAAAAATAGCTCAATTTGTTCATAACTTAAAAAGGGAATGGATCTGGTAATCATCTAGCAATCTTTACCATGGTAAATTATAGAATAATACCAGGTCACTATGAAATGAAATGATGCATTCTATGAACTTCAGCATATTAATGTTTGCCAGTATAGTGAAACAATGCTTCTTAAATATTCAAGCTACAATTCTAAAAAGGAAATAAAGGCATATATACATATATATTACCTTTCCTTTTGTTCACATTAAAGTGACGCAAATTCCTTTGTACTGATATTCATTCATTCACTTATTCATTCAGTATACTAAAATAGCCAGGTTTTATATTTTGCCTTTTTTTCAATGCTGTTTTTTTACCACTTTGTTTCTATTAATGGACCATGTATTAGCAATCTTGAAAACATTAAAGGTATAAATAAGAAGGTATTATAGTTCTGCAATCTTAAAATATGAATAATACTTTGAATATAAATTTAATGCTATTTCAAATCCTAGAGGAATTTAGTATGCTAATCTTATCTTCTTAAATTGTCTGACTTATCTGTATTTTATGCTAGTATAATCTTTCTATACTTAGCACAATATACACTTTCATGTACTATTAGAGAACATTATGAAGGACAAATAAAATTATTATTAGTCAGAAAATTGATTAATAATAGAAAGAAGACATGGAACATTTTATCTTTAGCTACTAATTTGGATGCTCATAATAACTGAAATTTACTTCATCACTTGAGGAAAATGACTCCTAACTAGTCACTGTATTTCCATTCTTCGTATCACTCTCTTAAAGCCAATGAATTAGAAAGGTAACTAAGGATGAAACCTCTAAAATGTTCTTCCATTCATAATATCTAACACCGGATACTTATCCAACATTTTGCATATGTTTTCCTACTTTTGATTTATAGGGCTTGTGTTTAATTAGAAAGCATCTCTCCCAATCTAAAGAGATGGTTACAGATGAATCAATTATTATGAGCAGAGACTGGAATACAGGTAAATGAAGGAGCCCTTGAACAATTTTGCTCATAACTGGTTGTAGTAAGCTGAATAATTACCCCTAAATATATCCATGTCTTTGCCACATACGGAGTCATAAGACCAGGGAAAATAGGTAACCTTGCACAGGCAAGGAAACAGATTGTCACCTAGAATCTCAAAGACAAACCACTCCACTGACACCTAGACTTTAGACCAGTGAGATTGATTTTCGATTCTGAGTTCCAGAGTAATAGATTAAGTTTTTGTTGTTTTTAGCCACTAAGTTTGTAGTAACTTGTTAAAGTGGCTATAGGAAATGAATGCACTGGTATACAGCCAGATATCTATGCTGTAATTGGGAGAGACTGAGTCAATTCCTTTCCTACAGCAGTGGCTTAATACCATGCCATATTTACTGCTCAGATGCTTAAGAGGATGAGAAAGTCGAAGGTAATAATATGTGCTTTTGCTACATTTGAGAATATTAGTGGCCAGATGTTAGTGAATAATAGGGCTAGGAAGAGGCAGGGGACTAAAGAGGACAATCATGAGCAACAAAAGCCAAGAGTAAACTATGGTTTTCTTTCTGAATGGGATTTCCTACTTAGTTTCTGCTGCCCACAGAACTATTGTCTTCCTTATAAAACAGACACTATTTTCTGCTAAAAACCTGTATCTCTCTTTCTGTCTCTGATACACACACGCACACACACACATACACACACAAACGCACACACACCCCCATCTCTGAGGAATCAGGTCTAATATCAGAACTAGCTGAGGCTTTCATTTCTAATTTTACAAATGGATATAAATTACTTTGATAAATCTTTGGGCCCCACTCCATAACATACTACACAGGAGAGGTGGCACCAAATGTGCCCACACTTAGAACGCTTAGAATAACATTTCATAAATTCTGGAAGTGTTGATCCTGAACTCATGTACAGGATGTCCTCTCTCCATTTCTTGCCAATCTCTGTCCTTACAAAAATTTTAAAAACTCACAATTCCTGATGCCACTGATGATGTTCTTTAGCCATTTTCCATGCCAAATATTTGATGGCTGTGTTACATCATCTACCATTAAAAAAGAAGCATAGCACCTTGTAGGCCTCTTTTTGGTGTGGAGGCAACATGTCCCACACCTAGAAATACTGGATGAAATGCAAAGCTGCCAAACTTGAGTTAGGCCTGGAGTAGAAAAGGGCTCGGCAGCAGGTCAAAGCTCCCATGCACGCAGTCCTGCTGCTAGGGCCATACGGTCTACCAGACCTAAGGTGATGGACATGTCAGTGGTGGGAAAAGATGCTGTGTATTTTGATAGAAAACCTCAGTGGGAGAATTACAATGCAGACTCCTGGGGGTTTAGAGCAAGATTATGTCATTCATAGTGGGGAATATGTTTTCTGAGAAACAGCTCCTGGCCTGTTACTAAGTCTTAGTAGAGACAAAACACTTAACCGTGTTTCCAGAAATGCCCTTTGTGAGCTGCATTTGGTTTTCTCCCAAGTCAAAAAACTGAAGAGGCTCAACAGCAGGGTACGTGAGATGGAGTCTGGGTAGGACCAGAAGAGGCACAAATAAACTGCATGAGCAGATGGCCAGAATTCCCATATCATGCACTGTATTTACACAGAGTCCTTTCTTTTGTTATAACCTATAGTCATACGGGGGTTCTGTATAACCAGCTAAAGGAGGATGAAAAAGCCCAAACTTGATTCACATATACGTTTTCTTGCATCCATGCAAGCCAAAAATGGATGGCAACTGCGTTATAGTCACATGGTGACCTTGATGGACAGCAGAAAGAGTTGTAGTGTATCTGGTCATCCACTTAGTATAGAAGAAGTGATTTGAGGTGAATATGTAAATTTGTGGGCAGTCATCAATGGCCTGGCTGTTTTGTGAGTGGTCTGGAAGAAAAGGGAATGGAAAATTAGGGACAAAGAATTCTTGGGTAGAAGTGTGTGGTTGTAGACAAAGAGTGTGAAGATTTCTATATCACATATTAACATTTACCAGAACATATTCATTGTGAAAGAGGCACTGAATAACCAAATAAACCAGAAAGCTTGGCCAGTTGATGTTACCCAAACTTCACCCATCAGTCACCATGGAACTGGCACAATCAGTACGTGTACAGACTGACCACATTGACAGAGGTTGATGCTACACATGGGCTTAACAGCATGGGCTCCTACTTACAAAAGCTGATTTAACTAAGGTGACTCTGAATGCCGAATCTTCCAGTAACAGAAACCAGCACTGAGCCCTATATATGGCACCATTCCTCGCATAGACCAACTTGGTTACTTGGGTGCAAGTCAGTTACATAAGTCTCCTTTCATCTTGGAAAGGCCAGTGATTTGTTCTAACGAGAATAGTTACAACTCCCTAATATGAACGTGCCTTTTCTGTCCACAGTGTCAGCAAGCACTACTAACCATGAGTGATTACATGATGTCTGATCTACAGACTTGGAATCTCACAGAAAATATCATTTGACCAAAGGACCCACATCATAAAACAAAAGCAATATAGGAATGAGCCCATGACCACGGGATCCTCTATTCATATTGTATCCTGCACCAGAGGCAGACAGACTCATAGAAGGCACAGTTGAAGTACCAGTTAAGAGGCAATATTCTTCAGAGATGGAGTGTCATCCTTCATTTAGCAGTGATTTGAGTATCAAAACAATTACACAGCATACTCTAGATTAACATGACTTTAGTGTTCCATTATCTTCACCAATTTAACTTTACAATTCCAGAAAACATTTGTCCAGGAAGATAAAAAGGTAAGTTACTTTACTGTTTATATCAGGAATTTCCTGAAAGATCCATAAACTCTCCAATAGAAAAGCAACAAACAACAATTTACACTCCAAGACTCTTTGGACTCCTTGCCTCAGTATCTTTACCCTCCTATGTCCACCAATGTTAGACTATTATGTCATGATCCTTACCCAATCCTAACCAAGTCTCTATGTTTGAAAGACCTGCCTTAGAAGGAACTCCAAAATCTCAGTATCTAGTCTTTGTACTTCCTTCCCTGATATGATACTAAGATTTTATTAAGGTAGTATTCTTCTTTACTATGATAAGCAATAATCTCAGCTTTACTTTTCAATAGGTTGTCCCATTGGTATTCTGGGAGCTGGCAATCAACAGATGTTTGTACAGAAGCTTCGAATTTACTTCATAATGAAATTGAGGTATACACTATATATAAATTTCTTACATTTTCTTTAAATATTTTTCTTCCTATTCTATTGTTATGCATGTGTTAGGTATAAAATGTATAGATAAATGAATCTCATACCTCCAGTGTTTGTGCAGATGCAGGATCTGAATTTGCCAGCTTCCTTGTCAAACATTATTTGCTCCAAGAAGTGCTATTGAGATAAAAACCTTTGGTTATATTTACAATGGCACATCTAAAGCAATCTGAACACATGCAGAAAATAATCATAAATAACAGATGCCAGATACAGATTTTCTAGGAATAGTGCTAGAATGCATGTATAACTGCCTAATAACTTTGCTGTTTAAGGATGAATAGTTTTCTTTAGAGATGTACAGGGACTTCACAATTTCTATGTATTAATTTTAATAAGAATAGGTGACAAAAGTGTTATGAATTTGGTATATTAGCCATGAAAAATTCCAGGCATGGCCATTCTCTTCATATGATTTGAGGTCCTTTCTGCTAGACCATTCATTTATGCATTGCTGTGACTGGGCTTTGTAAATCTGAGAAAGTCCTGAGAGATATGATATTCCATTCTATTGGCAGATTTCTCTCAGTAGTGAGGAATGAAGAACTAATTGGTAAATGGTTCTGATAAATGACCTTTATCTAGACATTCTTTTTTATTCTTCTTTTTCTAACCTAGGAAGAGAAATATTTTATTAAAGTTGAATAAAACTTTTTTTATTGCTAATGTAAATAAAAAAGAACACCTCAATTACCAAGATTACAAAAATAGTGCATATAAATCCATTGATCTAGTAATTTTCAAAAGGAAAAAATACGTTTTATATATGATGAGTCAGGTAAATCTAAAATCAAAATAACACAAAGCAAATGTGTTGTATTTTTCCTCCTGCTATTATACAAGAGTATATTAAATTTAAAAATATAAAGAAAAGAAATACCTAGGACAGAGGTATTATGCTTTTCTATGATAAGCTGTTATATTTGTCAGTTAATAGTCTAAGCCAGTTGTTCTCAAAGCCTGACCCCTGCATCAGCAACTTCAACATCACTTGGGAAATTGTTTAAGACAAATTCTCAGACTCTACCACAAACTTACAGAAACAGAAATTTGGGGAATAGGGCCCAACAAACTGTGAGTTTACAAGCCCTCCAATATAACTCTAATATACACTAGCCTAGGAAAAAATTTAAGTTTCTTTTGTGCAAACACAGACCAATCAGTAACTATTTGGTAACTATTATTTGCCCAGAGAGTAAAAACAAAAAAGGTATGTATTTGGAAATAAGAAAGTGGTGTATTAAAATATAAACCTAAGTAGTGCTATACTGGGCACCTCAGTTCCCTCATCTTTTTTTTTTTTTTAATATCTTTATTGGAGTATAATTGCTTTACAATGGTAGTTCCCTCATATTAAATATGTATGGAACTAAATAATCTCTCAGTTTCCTTCCATTTCTAAGAATCTGTAATCATTTGACTGAAGTAATAACCTAAATAAAATGTTATTGTAAGCATAATTAATGAAAAAAAATGTCTATAGCTTAACATGAAATGACGACTCTTTGTGGGGAGAGGTTTAATCAAGAGCTGAAGAAAGGGTAAAATTTGCATACTCTTAGAAAAGAGGGGCACATTCCAGGTGGGACAAATGCCTTGAGCAAACCCATGGCAGAGGCAAGGAGCAAACATCCAGTGCCCAGGCAGAGAGTGAGTTGGGACATGGTGGGAACTAGGGGAGGGAAATCTCCAGGCCCTCATAGCAGGCTAAGAAGTGGGCATGTGTTTCAGAAGCCCATGAGGTTTACAAGCATAGGAGTGTCATGGGATAGCAGTGTTTTGTTGTTGTTTTTGTTGTTATTGCTTAACTCTAATAGATATGGTTGATTGATGCAAGAGAAATGGTAGGAATCTGTTAAAGGAAGTTGGTGGCAGATAAAAAAGCCCAAACTACAGTGATTTTAATGAGAAATGAGAAGTGGAAAAGCAAAGAAAGGACCTAAGGATTTTGATTGTGGGCCTATAGGAAAGGGAAGACTCAATTGTTGTGCCAGTGGTCCTCTGGGCTCCTGTTGGTTGTTTGATTTATTTGTTACTCTGAAAGTCAAATTTATGTGATGTGAAACACAAGTGGAAAAAATCTAGCATATAAACCATACAAAATTGTTGTATGAATAATTTTTATACTGCAGTGATTTTGGAAAGTGTAATATATACATAGCTATTATGTCATTGATTATGTACTTTTATAATCATCAGAATAGCTAAATGTACTGATACTGGAGTCAGATTTATAAATTCAACTCCCAGTTTAGTCACTAGCTCCTATATGATCTTAGGCAAATTACTTCATCCTTCTTAGTCTCATTTTCTGTTTCTAAATTTTTTAACGTAATAATAATGCCTATGTCACTGGGTTAGTGTGAGGATTAAATAAGGAAATCGATGTAAAATTTAACAAAGAGCCTGGCACATGGTAAACATTCAATAAATGTAAACAAGTATCATTGAATTAAAAAAAAACAAATCAAACTGTAATTAATAATTTCTTATTGGATTAATAAAAAAACTTATGTGTAAAAAAAAAACTTATGTGTAAAACTTTGCATGAAACATTATTGATATCTATAATTCATCTAGAAAACTTAAAAGATGTATGTTGAATGTGTAGTGATCTATAGACATATGAACATGGATGAAATCTGTTTTGCGAAAATTAATTTATCTTTAGTTAATAATTATTGGAAAATATTCTCCAATCTCTTTAGTTATAATTCATAATTTTTGCTTCTTAGCTTTAATTTTTCTGAAAATATGTCCTAATGCATTATGTATTTTTAGATAATTGACTTACATCATTTAAAATATTTAGTTTGACCTAACTGAATGTTTATACTCTTAGTTTTATTATTTAGAATCAATAAATAACTGCACTGATACAGATTTAAAATGTTGTTCCAAGAACATTTCTGACATTTTCATATTTTATTCTTAAATAACAGTGACCTATTCATTAACTTACATCATTACCTCAACAAATAGATTAATTCCTGATTTTATTTCCATTAATATACCTTTTAAAATAGAGGGTACAGCAGATAGATGTTACTGACTTTCTCAATGAAGATGATGTCATTCTATTAACTTAATTTTATTTCTCCATGGAAGAGACTGTTCCTTGTGCCTTTCTAGTACATTGTCAGCTGGTGGTTTTTCTGGTCTTATATAATAAATCTATTTTAACATGCTCACTTTTCTGAGCCTTCTGCCTGCTTTCTCAGTGCTCTGCATAAGTAGTTCTGATGCTTCTGCCTCATTTACTTGGTGCTTTTAAGCTTCAAGGAACAATTTCTTGAAACATATTATGCCTATCTCCAGTATTCTTAATGCATTTTTTTTTTTTTTTTTTTTTTGTGGTACGCGGGCCTCTCACTGTTGTGGCCTCTCCCGTTGCGGAGCACAGGCTCCGGACGCGCAGGCTCAGTGGCCATGGCTCACGGGCCCAGCCACTCCGCGGCATGTGGGATCTTCCTGGACCGGTGCACGAACCCGTGTCCCCTGCATTGGCAGGCGGACTCTCAACCACTGCGCCACCAGGGAAGCCCTCATGCATTTTTAAATGTTAAATGATGCATGAGTGTTCCTGTATGAACAAACAATTTCCTATCAGCCTTTGTTTCACCTTCCCTGGTCTAACATCCTCAAAATCCATTTTCTAGCATGTTCTTCAGATTCCTGCCAGTACATATGAGCCTGGACCTGTAGGTCCTTTGTTGTATAATCTTCTTTCCATTGCAGGAACTGCACTTTTCCACTTGAGTTCTGGTGAGACTTGACCTTACTTATTGGTCTAGAAGCAATAAGTGGAGGTGGAGACACATCAAAGGAAGCCACAAATCATTTTTCAAGGCAGTAACTTCAGTGAGGCCTTTCCATAACCTCCAAGTAGCATGAGGCTGTGTTCCTCTAACAAGGATGGAATCTCCACAGCCTGCTTTAAGTGTCCAGGGATACCTAGGCATTTAAAGATCTCTGGCGGCTCCACCCAAATACCCTGGCTTCAAGGTCTCATCCTTTCCTTATCAGGGCTCAGGTTTCAACATGAGAGACCTGTTATGGCTATAAGTTAAGCTTCCTATGAGGTAAATTCCTCTTAAAATTAAGACTGATTTTCAACACACACTTACCTCCAGCTATGGAAGATAAGGATTTTCTAAAGTGCTGCCAAGGACATTTTCTGGGTTTTGTACTGTACTCTAAATTATTTGATTTGCTAATATATGTCTTTTACTTACTTTCTTGGGACTTCTGTGATGTTAATAATCACCAACAACACAATCTCTATAACAAACCATCGTAGTCATTCTTTCAAGCACTAGGGCTATTACATAAACCGCTGCTAACCTTCCACCTGTGTTATATCCTAATCCATGCTAGTAATTGCGTTGTACAGAATGCTATGGATTATTATCACCTCCGTTACCACCAGCAAGGGGGTCTTCACTGACATCTGGGCAGCAAGTGATCTAATTCCAGAATCCCATCTTTCACCCTGAGTTCCCTAGATGTGCACTCCAAGAAAAATACTTGATTGCAAGTTAACTGTAGAAAGGATCAGTAAAGGAGTGGGAAGTAAAATAAGGATGAAAATAAAAGTATTAAAATGTGCTTTAATTAGCCAGGTTACCATTGAAGGTAACTGGAGCTCAGTTTTGAGGGACACCTCTGCTACATGCCCGAGTTGTCTGATCCAAGATTCAAGAGAGCTAGGACATTTATCCTTCAATTCACTTCTGTCAATGAATGAGTGACAATCACTAAGGACCTAGTCTAAGTCAGTTTCCGCCTTTAAAGTGTATGGGTCTAGAAAGAGTTCTCAGACAGAAAGAAGGACATCATTGACATATAAAGGAATTGTGGGTTCCAAAGGGATATGAATGGAGCTCCAATAGTGTATACTATACTGGCTGTGTCAAGTTAGAGTAATTTGCAATCTGGAGATCAGTCATCTGGTTTGACACATCCTAAATTAGCAAAAGCTTCCTAAGGATCCCAGAGAAAACGTTGACTTTAGTGTTGGTTACTAGAAAAAAAAAGAGTATGACAATCCACAGCCAGGTTACTTTTAAAGAAGTAGAGATCTCAGAGTGGGTGGCACTGGCTCCATGGAACATTTTGGAAAATCTGTGGAGTCTTTTCAGTTAACACAAATGATATGAGGCCTAACTTTATCACTTAGTCATTCCGTAGCAGGGATATAAGTTTCAATGCTCAAGATATTCCCACAAAATTATTTTCTGTTTTCCCACAGGACTTTCAAATGTAGATGAAACATGAATAATCAGAGAAAATAATTCTGTAACTTAATTTTAGATGCAAACACAAAGCAGTTTTTAACATTTTTCAATTTTCTAGAAATCTAGTTACTCTATATATTGAGAGTAGCTTGTTATTTATTTTATTCAAAACTTTTCTAATTTTATTGTTTTGGAAAATTAAATCAATGCTGCTCCGAGAGACTGACTCAACGTAACAAAAATCTATATCAGTCTGTATTTTAAAGTTTTACATTCACAATTACTTTTATTTATACTTATTAACTATTTATTTTAAAATGTTAAGACCTTTGAAAAGTCAACACTTCTCAGTTGAATATTGCCTTGTTTGTCTCAAATCCAAACTTATTCATCATAAGTACAGGACATTTGACAAATGTAATATGTCATCTCACGTACTACTGTCACCTAAGATTTATATTCTGAAATATACATTATTTTATTATATAAATTGCATTAAGATTAGGGTATATATAAATATTTTTGTTTTCAATTTTATCTTATATATTTATAAAAATAGTTTTTAGTGCTCCTTCTACCATCCAGAAATGACATTAATGTCTTGGGGTTAAAAATTATTGCTCTAAAAGGTTGCCCATCAGTTTTACTTGTGATACTTTTAAAAAATGCACAGGATCAGGTTCCATTTCCCACAGATTCTGATTTATAATTTCTGGGTTGTGACCTGGGGGAATATGATTGGAATAATTGCTAAGGTAGCTTCAACTATAGTATGATATATAAAATTATTGCCAACAATTTAGGCAAAAGGAAAATTCAAAACTTTTTGTACTCTCTCAAATTAGTTTGTATATAAAATCAGAACCCTCATATTTTCAATGAACCAAAAATAGAACCAACTACTTCACTGTAATTACTTACCAAAAAAAAATAAAATAATATCTACAAACATTTATAAGATACGCTTCTTGAGGACAGAACAGTTTATGTATTATTGAAGTTATATCACTAAGCAAAATAGCTTAATTACTTAAATTGGTCACTTTAAAACTAGATGAAATGAAATGATTTTAGAATTATAAAGTAAGAGAAGTAAATTTGTTTTAAAAAATGAACTACATGATATTTACCTTACTAAAAAAAAAAAAAAAAGGATTGGTTTCTATCATTACTGTGTAGTAGTAAAAGAATACCATAAGATGGTTCAAAAGTTCAATCTGAATAAACATTTAAGATGCTTGATTCTTGGTTGACTCTCAGCCACCAAACATTTCAAGCCTGAAAAAGTCAACTGGAATTCTTATAAAAACAGTTGTCTAAGGATATTCTTGGCACTCTTTTCTTTTTTGTTTATTTTTTTACCTCAATTCTGGTGGGCCAGGAAAAAAAAAGGAGATGCACAGTTTTTTTTTAACATCATAATTCTGCTATGTTTTTCTTACCAAGTCAAGTTCAAAAACAGAAAATAATTTTAAGTTAAAAGTTAAAAACCCACATGCAAAAATCAGGAAATATTCTGGCTCTATGTACTCAAAGTTAACTTTCATTCCTCCTTTATTGCTTCTAATTTCCCATCCCCTCCCCACAGCATTTCTAGAAGCAGTGCCTTGCTTTTCCCACTACTTGAACCCAAAAATAGAAAGAGAAGGGTCAGAATATTATCAGTTTAATACTTTTCCTAAATATCACTGAGTGCAATGTTCTGATCAGAAGTGTACCCTCTGATTCTAACTCTGTAATAAGTCCTAGATCATACTTCCAATCGTCTAAAATAATAATGAAAATATAATAATGCTAATAATACTAATTGTTAATATTTATAAGTTCTTGTTAGTGCCAGGAGCTTTTCTAAGTGCTTCACATATTAAAAATAGTTAAATTTTAAAAACCTTAAGAGTTTGGTATTTTTATTCCTCTTTTACAGATGAAACACACACACACACACGCACAAATGAGATCTGTTTAGAGAATCTCATCAAAGATCACTTTACATTCTAACCATTTCAAATTAATTGCACATCCTTTAAAGTATGATACATTTTTTGAGGAGGCCTTGTCCAAGAGCATTGCAAAAGATGTTCCCTGTGCCTAGAATGCCTTCTCCTCAACCCCTCAGCACCCAGCCAATTCCAATTCAGGCATCATTTTATTGATCTCGTATCCCTCTCAGATTCATTTAGGTGCTTATTCTTTGTTATCCAACAGTACTTTAAAGATGTCTGTATCATATTTTCTTCAAATGATCAGTGAACTCCAAGGCAGCAATTTCAACGTTTATCAATGCATTACTAGGCACTGAATAGAACTTTTTATGGTAATGGAAATGTTCTGTATCTTTGCTCACCGATACAATATCCCTAGCCACATGTAGCCACTGAGCACTTGAATTGTGGCTCATGTGGCTAGAGAACTGAATTCTTAATTTTATTTATTTATTGACTAATTTAAATTTAAATAGCTACATAGGACAGTGTAGCTCTAGCATACAGCTGACACTCTGTACAGGTGCACAGAGAATGTCAAAAAAATGAATGTGTGAATGAAGGAATAAATTAATAAACTGAAATGACTCCAAGCCATTTGAGTAAAGAATGGAGATAGGAAAAAAACTAGAGGTAGGAAGATACGTTAGAAAGTTACCTCAGACTTTTTGTCCATCTATGCCACTTATACTCAGTCATAAACATCAGTCTTGTGGTAGAAGAGATGATGAAAACAAATGTGAAGTTAAACTCATGATAGCAGCACAGTTTCACCATTCTAAGATTATTTGACTTTAAAAGTGACTTCAGGAGCTTCCCTGGTGGTGCAGTGGTTGAGAGTCTGCCTGCCGATACAGGGGACACGGGTTTGTGCCCTGGTCTGGGAAGATCCCACATGCCGCAGAGCGGCTGGGCCCATGAGCCATGGCCGCTGAGCCTGCGTGTCTGGAGCCTGTGCTCCACAATGGGAGATGCTGCAACAGTGAGAGGCCCGTGTACCACAAAAAAAAAAAAAAAAAAAAAAAGTGACTTCAGGTCAGGAAAAAAAGAGACAAGTATGGCTTTCTATATTTGCTACCATCAGTATTCAGGCTTGCATATTTGTATAAATTATTTCTGTTAGAACTTCAGATCATTATTTCAAAGTTTCTTTCCCATAGCATACTGACTTTTAATACATCACATATTTATACCATCTGATGCATTCACTCCTGTTAAAAATGATCTTCTCTAGCATAACCATCTATAAAATATTTTAAATATTCAAGCATTTAAGGAAGTAGAGTCTTGTTTGGCATTTTTATTAACATAAAATTACTTTAAGTATTATCAATATTACTCTTAATCATCAGCATTTGAGTATATACTTTATCATAGAAGTAATAATGCATATTGAAAATAAATCTTCAACATGACAGTTTTAAAACATACTCTATTCCTTAATTATTTTTTGCTTGCCAATAATTATTTCTTTGCTTAGCTGCTTAGAATATCCTAATTAGAAGATTAAAAGCCTTACCTTTGGAAAAAGAAGATAAAAAGTTAATCACAGGAATTTTGATTATATAAATGAAATGCAACATAATTATAACTCTTTTTTATAGTTTACCATCACCCCATATGTTTGTGTATATTAATCTTCCATTTTCAATTCCATTTATAGTGTTTATTGATTCTATGTAGTATCTTTACTCCTACTCCATGGTACATTGCTACAAATCATTAATCTCAAGCCAATTTCAACTCATCAGGTATAAAGCATGAAAAATAAGCTTTTAAACATTTTACTTCAAAGAATAACACAGGTGTTTTTGTGGCATTTAACATAATGTATTCATACCTTAGCAAAAGATTCCACCCACTTATGATAAATCATATCAATAACTAAGTTGCCAGCAGCTATGTAAAAGCACATTCGTTCATTCATTTTGATGATTCTTATTCAATGAAAAATGGGTGTGATGACATATGACAAGTCCTTCTGCACTGAATGATCCCTCTTCAAGGAGGAGCATTTTGTCTGATTTCATAGAAGTATGTTGGGAGACAGCTGTCAGTCACCAGTCCCTTCAAGGATTGCCTCAGAGGCAGAGATCTGCCTGGCCCAAGGTTGCATCCCTTCCAGGATGGCTCACTTCAAGTGATTGATATCAACAGGAATAGAAAGGCCCAAGCCAGGAGGGAGGATCAAGAATGGCAGAGTAGGAAGAGGTGGAGCTCACCTTCCCTCACAAACACATCAAAAAATACATCTACATGTGGAACTATTCTCACAGAAAACCAACTGGAAACTGGCAGAAAATCTGTTATACAGCCAAAGCTGCAAGAAAGATCTCCACAAACCTGGTAGGACAGGGGAAAAAAAGCATCAGAATGGGACTGGTATTCCTGGGAGGGAATCTCTGAAGGAAGGAAGGTACACATGGACAGGTCCTCACCCTGGGGAGACACCTTACCTGCTGGGAGATCCACTGGGATGGATAGAGAGGTTAGAGGGGCTGGAGGGGCCTGGACTCTGCCTGTGAGGAGTGTGCACATGCTGGTTGCTAGCAACTAAGGCAGAGAGAGACTGGTGCCGGCAATTACTGCCTGACCACACTTCTAGGCAGGACAGGGCACATACTCAAGGACGAGGGAGACTTATCAAACCCAACCCTCAGGGTGTCTACTCCAACAACTGTGGGCAGATCCCACCCCCGACAGGGTTGTGACAGCCACAGAGCAAAGAGGAGGCCCTGTTCAACATACAACGCAAGCTCTGGACACAACAACACCAATCATACCACCTATCAAGGTGATAATGGCCAGCACATTCTGAGGAAAGACATGATTGGCATCTATACCAAAACCAGCCTTCACACAAAAAATACTGGACTCACATAGTCTACATTAGGATGCTCTCACATAAAAACAGCCCTTAAAAAATACAGCAGATAACTGTTACTCCTAAATTCACAGAGACAGAGAAAGATAAGTAAAATGAAAAAGCAGAGGAACTACTCCCAATTAAAAGAACAAGAGAAATCCCCTGAAAGAACAAATAATGAAACAGACTTTACCAGTCTACTAGACCCCAAGTTCAAAAAGGAGGTAATAAAAGTGCTAAAGAAATTAAGAAAGATTATTGATAGGAATGCAGATCACTTGTAACAAGGAACTAGAAACTATAAAGATGAACCAATCAAAATTAGCTCGATTGCCAAGATAAAAACCAATCTAGAAACAATGAATAGCAGACTAAATAATGCAGAAGAACAAATAAGTGATCTGGAAGATAGAATAATGTAAATCACCCAATCAGAACAACAGACAGAGAGACAAAGGAAAAAAAATGAAAGCAACATACAAGATCTATGGGATAATATAAAGTGTGCCATCCTATGCTTAATAGGGGTTCCAGAAGGAGACAAGAAACAGAAGGAGATTGAAAATGTATTTGAATTATAACAGCAAAAGGATAAACATGAAGGTGTAAAATAGGACACCAAAATCACAAAATGTGGTGGGGAGGGAGAGTAAAAAAATGTAGATCTTTTAGAATGTGTTTGAACTTATATGACTATCAGTTTAAAGCAAGCAGATATAGTTATGGGTCAACATACATGAAAACCAGGGTAACCACAAATCAAAAATATAAAAGGTTCACAAAAACCAAAAAGAAAGGAACACAAGCATAATACAAAAGAAACCATCAAACCATAAATTGAAAAAAAAAGAAGAAATGAACAAAGAAGAACTATAAAATCAACTGGAAAAGAAGGTTTAAAATGGAAATAAATACACACCTATCAATAATTACTTTAAATGTCAATGGACTAAATTCTCTGATCAAAAGACACAGAGTGGAAAATTGAATAAAAAAACCCAAAAAAACAAGTACCTACAATATGCTGCTTATAAGACTCTCACTTCAGGGTGAAAGACACACACAGACTGCAAATGAGTGAATGGAAAAATATTTCATGCAAGTGAAATGACAAAGCGGGGGTAAGAATACTCATATCAGACAAATAGACTTTAAAACAAAGTCCATAAAGACAAAGAAGGACATAATATAATGATAAAGGGATCAATAGAAGAAGAGGATATTATGCTCATTAACATATATTCACCCAATATAGGAGCATCTAAATATATAAAACAAATATTAACAGAGATAAAGGGAGAAATTGACAGGAATACAATGATAGTAGGAGATTCTAACACCTCACTCACATCAATGGACAGATCTTCCAGACAGAAAATCAATAAGGCAACAGAGATCTTAAATGACACAACAGACCAGCTGGACTTAATTGATATCTATACAGCACCACATCCAAAACAAAACAAACAAACAAACAAACAAAAACAGAATACGCATTCTTTTTAAGCACGCATGGAATATTCTCTAGGATAGAACACATACTAGGTCAAAAAACAAGCCTCAACAAATTCAAGAGGATAGAAATTATTTCAAGGATCTTTCTGATCACAACAGTATGAACCTAGAAATCAACCACAGAAAGAAAAACAGGAAAAAAACCAAACACATGGAGACTAAACAACATGCTACTAAAAAAACCAATGGGTCAATTATAAAATCAAAGAAGAAATCAGAAAATACCTTGAGACAAATGACAATGAAAACACAACCTTAAAAAATCTATGGGATGTAGCAAAAGCAGTTCCAAGGGGGAAGTTCATAATGATTCAGGCCTTCCTCAAAAAACAAGAAAAACCTCAAGTAAACAACCTAACCTACCACCCAAAAGAATTAGAAGAACAACAAACAAAACCCAAAGTCAGCAGAAGGAAGGAAATAATAAATATCAGAGAGCAAATAAATAAAAGAGATAAAAAACAATAGAAAAGGTTCTTCCCTAGCCTGAACTAAGATGGCGGAGTAGAAGGACATGCTCTCACTCCCTCTTGTGAGAACACCAGAATCACAACTAGCTGCTGAACAATCATTGACAGGAAGACACTGGAATTCACCAAAAAAGATACCCCACATACAAAGACAAAGGAGAAGCCACAATGACATGGTAGGAGGGGCACAATCACAACAAAATCAAATCCCATAACTGCTGGGTGGGTGACTCACAGACTGGAGAACACTTATACCACAAAAGTCCACCCACTGGAGTGAAGGTTCTGAGCCCCACGTCAGGCTTCCCAACCTGGGGGTCTGGCAATGGGAGGAGGAATTCCTAGAGAATCCGACTTTGAAGCCTACTGGGATTTGATTGCAGGACTTCAACAGGACTGGGGGAAACAGAGACTCCACTCTTGGAGGGCACACACAAAGTAGTGTGCACATTGGGACCCAGAGGAAAGGGCAGTGAACCCAGGGGAGACTGAACCAGACCTACCTGCTAGTGTTGGAGGGTCTCCTGCAGAGGCAGGGGCTGGCTGTGGCTCCCCGTGGGGACAAGAACACTGGCAGCAGAAGTTCTGGGAAGTACTCCTTGGTGTGAGCCTTCCCAGAGTCTGCCTTTAGCCCCATCAAAGAGCCCAGGTAGGCTCCAGTGTTGGGTTGCCTCAGGCCAAACAACCAACAGGGAGGGAACCAAGCCCCACCCATCAGCAGTCAAGCAGATTAAAGTATTACTGAGCTCTGCCCACCAGAGCAACAGTCAACCTCTTCACACCACCAGTTCCTCCCATCAGGAAACCTGCACAAGCCTCTTAGATAGCCTCATCCACCAGAAGGCAGAAAGCAGAAGCAAGAAGAACTACAATCCTGCAGCCTATGGAACAAAAACCACATTCAAAGAAAGATAGACAAGATGAAAAGGCAGAGAGCTATGTACCAGATGAAGGAACAAGATAAAACCCCAGAAAAACAGCTAAATGAAGTAGAGATAGGCAACCTTCCAGAAAAAGAACTCAGAATAATGATAGTGAAGATGATCCAGGACCTCGGAAAAACAATGGAGGCAAAGATCGAGAAGATGCAAGAAATGTTTAACAAAGACCTACAAGAATTAAAGAACAAACAAACAGAGATGAACAATACAATAACTGAAATGAAAACTACACTAGAAGGAATCAATAGCAGAATAACTGAGGCAGAAGAACAGATAAGTGACCTGGAAGACAGAATGGTGGAATTCACTGCTTCAGAACAGAATAAAGAAAAAAGAATGAAAAAGAATGAAGACAGCCTAAGAGACCACCGGTACAATATTAAGCACAACAACATTCGCATTATAGGGGTCCCAGAAGGAGAAGAGAGAGAGAAAGGACCCGAGAAAATATTTGAAGAGATTAGAGTCGAAAACTTCCCTAACATGGGAAAGGAAATAGCCACCCAAGTCCAGGAAGCACAGCGAGTCCCATACAGGATAAACACAAGGAGAAACACGTCGAGACATATAGTAATCAAATTGGCAAAAATTAAAGACAAAGAAAAATTATTGAAAGCAGCAAGGGAAAAATGACAAATAACATGCAAGGGAACTCCCATAAGGTTAACAGCTGATTTCTCAGCAGAAACTCTACAAGCCAGAAGGGAGTGGTATGATATACTTAAAGTGATGAAAGGGAAGAACATACAACCAAGATTACTCTACCCGGCAAGGATCTCATTCAGATTCGATGGAGAAATGAAAAGCTTTACAGAAAAGCAAAAGCTAAGAGAATTCAGCATCACCAAACCAGCTCTACAACAAATGCTAAAGGAACTTCCCTAAGTGGGAAACATAAGAGAAGAAAAGGACCTACAAAAACAAACCCAAAACACTTAAGAAAATAGTCATAGGAACATACATATCAATAATTACCTTAAACGTGAAAGGATTAAATGTTCCAACCAAAAGACACAGGCTTGCTGAATGGATACAAAAACAAGACCCATATATATGTTGCCTATAAGAGACACAATTCAGACCTAGGCATACATACAGACTGAAAGTGAGGGGATGGAAAAAGACATTCCATGCAAATAGAAATCAAAAGAAAGCTGGAGTAGCAATTCTTATATCAGATAAAATAGACTTTAAAATAAAGAATGTTCCAAGAGACCAGGAAGGACACTGCATAATGATCAAGGGATCAATCCAAGAAGAAGATATAACAATTATAAATATATATGCACCCAGCATAGGAGCACCACAGTACGTAAGGCAACTGCTAACAGCTGTAAAAGAGGAAATCTACAGTAACACAATAATAGTGGGGGACTTTAACACCTCACTTACACCAATGAACAGATCATCCAAACAGAAAATTACTGAGGAAACACAAGCTTTAAATGACACAACAGACCAGATAGATTTAATTGATATTTATAGGACATTCCATCCAAAAACAGCAGATTACACTTTCTTCTCAAGTGCACATGGAACATTCTCCAGGATAGATCACATCTTGGGTCACAGATCAAGCCTCAGTAAATTTAAGAAAATTGAAATCATATCAAGAATCTTTTCTGACCACACTATGAGATGAATTACAGGGGAAAAAACATAAAAAACACAAACACATGGAGGCTAAACACTACGTTACTAAATAACCAAGAGATCACTGAAGAAATTAAAGAGGAAATCAAGAAATACCTAGAGACAAATGACAATGAAAACAAGACAATCCAAAACCTATGGGATGCAGCAAAAGCAGTTCTAAGAGGGAAGTTTATAGCTATACAAGCCTACCTCAAGAAAAAACTCAAATAAACAATCTAACCTTACACGTAAAGGAACTAGAGAAAGAACAAACAACCCAAAGTTAGCAGAAGGAAAGAAATCATAAAGATCAGAGCAGAAATAAATGAAATACAAACAAAGAAAACAATAGCAAAGATCAATAAAACTAAAAGCTGAGTTTTATGAGAAGTTAAACAAAATTGATAAACCATTAGCCAGACTCATCAAGAAAAAGAGGGAATCTCAAATCAATACAATTAGAAATGAAAAAGAAGTTATAACAGATACCGCAGAAATACAAAACATCCTAAGAGACTACTACAAGCAACTCTATGCCAATGAGATGGACAACCTGGAAGAAATGGAGAAATTCTTAAAAAGGTATAACCTTCCAGGACAGGACCAGGAAGAAATAGAAAATATGAACAGACCAATCACAAGTAATGAAATTGAAACTGTGATTAAAAATCTTCCAACAAAGAAGAGTCCAGGACCAGATGGCTTCACAGGTGAATTCTATCAAACATTGAGAGAAGAGCTAACACCCATCCTTCTCAAACTCTTCCAAAAAATTGAGGAGAAAGGAATACTCCCAAGCTCATTCTGTGAGGCCACCATCACCCTGATACCAAAATCAGACAAAGATACTACAGAAAAAGAAAATTATAGACCAATATCAGTGATGAATATAAATGCAAAATTCCTCAACAAAATACTAGCAAACAGAATCTGACAACACATTAAAAGGATCATACACAATGATCAAGTGGGATTATCCTAGGGATGCAAGGATTCTTCAATATATGCAAATCAATCAATGTGATACACCATATGAACAAACTGAAGAATAAAAACCATATGATCATCTCAATAGATGCAGAACAAGCTTTTGACAAAATTCAACACCCATTTATGATAAAACTCTCCAGAAAGTGAGCATAAAAGGAACCTACCTCAACATAATAAAGGCCATATATGACAAACCCACAGCAAACATCACTCTCAATGGTGAAAAACTGAAAGCATTTCCTCTAAGATCAGGAAAAAGACAGATGTCCACTCTCACCGCTATTATTCAACATAGTTTTAGAAGTCCTAGCCTCAGCAATCAGAGAAGTAAAAGAAACAAAAGGAATATAAATTGGAAAAGAAGAAGTAAAACTGTTTGCAGATGGCATGATACTATACATAGAGAATCCTAAAGATGCCACCAGAAAACTACTAGAGCTAATCAATGAATTCGCTAAAGTAGCAGGATACAAAATTAATGTACAGAAATCTCTTGCATTCCTATACACTAATGATGAAAAATCTGAAAGAGAAATTAAGGAAACATTCCCATTTACCATTGCAACATAAAGAATAAAATACCTAGGAATAAACCTACCTAGGGAGACAAAAGACCTGTATGCAGAAGACTATAAGACACTGATGAAAGAAATTAAAGATCATACCAACAGATGTTCTTGGATTGGAAGAATCAATATCGTGAAAATGAACATACTACCCAAAGCAATCTACAGATTCAATGCAGTCCCTATCAAATTACCAATGGCATTGTTTATGGAACTAGAACAAAAAATCTTAAAATTTGTATGGAGACACAAAAGACCCTGAATACCCAAAGCAGTCTTGAGGGAAAAAAACGGAGAAGGAGGAATCAGATTCCCTGACTTCAGACTATACTACAAAGCTACAGTAATCAAGACAATATGATACTGGCACAAAAACAGAAACATAGATCAATGGAACAAGATAGAAAGCCCAGAGGTAAACCCACGCACCTATGGTCAATTAATCTATGACAAAGGAGGCAAGGACATACAATGGAGAAAAGACAGTCTCTTCAATAAGTGGTGCTGAGAAAACTGGACAGCTACATTTAAAAGAATGAAATTAGAACACTCCCTAACACCGTACACAAAAATAAACTCAAAATGGATTAGAGACTTAAATGTAAGACCAGACATTGTAAAACTCTTAGAGGAAAACATAGGAAGAACACTCTTTGACATAAACCACAGCAACATCTTTTTTGATCCACGTCCTAGAGTAATGGAAATAAAAACAAAAATAAACAAATGCAACCTAATGAAACTTCAAAGCTTTTGCACAGCAAAGGAAACCATAAACCTGATGAAAAGACCACCCTCAGAATGGGAGAAAATTTTTGCAAATGAATCAATGAACAAAGGATCAATCTCCAAAATATATAAACAGCTCATGCAGCTCAATATTAAAAAAACAAACAACCCAATCCAAAAATGGGCAGAAGACCTAAATAGACATTTCTCTAAGAAGACATACAGATGGCCAAGAAGCACATGAGAAGCTGCTCAACATCACTAATTATTAGAGAAATGCAAATCAAAACTACAATGAGGTATTGACTCACACCAGTTAGAATGGGCTTCATCAGAAAATCTACAAACAACAAATGCTGGAGAGGGTGTGGAGAAAAGGGAACCCTCTTGCACTGTTGGTGGGAATGTAAACTGATACAGCCACTATGGAGAATAGTACAGAAGTTCCTTAAAAACGTAAAAATAGAATTACCATATGATCCAGCAATCCCACTACTGGGCATATACCCAGAGAAAACCACAATTCAAAAAGACACATGCACCCCAATGTTCATTGCAGCACTGTTTACAATAGCCAGGTCATGGAAGCAACCTAAATGCCCATCGATGGATGAATGGATAAAGAAGATGTGATACATATATACAATGGAATATTACTCAGCCATAAAATGGAACGAAACTGGGTCATTTGTTGAGATGTGGATGGATCTAGGGACTGTCATATAGAGTGAAGTAAGTCAGAAAGAGGAAAACAAATATTGTATATTAACGCATATATGTGGCACCTAGAAAAATGGTATAGATGAACTGGTTTGCAGGGCAGAAATTGAGACATAGATGTAGAGAACAAACATATGGACACCAATGGAGGAAAGCTGTGGAGGTTGGGGGTGGTGGTGTGATTAATTGGGCAATTGGCTTTCACATGTATACACTGATGTGTATAATATTGATGAGTAATAAGCACCTGCTGTATAAAAAAAAAGTAGAGAAAACCTATTTATTATGTTTATAGACATGTGCAATTAAAAAAAAAACCCACTCTTGTTACCTTCAAAACAAAAAAAAGACTACACATTTTCCTGTAAGCACAGTTTTAGTCATATCCAAGTTTTGGTATGTAATATTTTTATTATCATTCAGTTCAAAATATTTTCTAACTCCAATGTGATTTGTTTTTTGGGGGGTTACTTAGAAGTAGTGTATTTCATAACTTCTAGTTACTTTTCTGTTACTGATTTGTAGCTTAACTACAAGTCAAGAAACACACTTTGTATAATTTTAATACTTTGAAATTTGTTAAAATTTGCCTTAAGCACAATATGGTCAGTTTTAAAAATGTTCCAAGTGTGCTTGAAAATAATTTGTAATTAAAATTTTTGGAGTATAGTGACTATATATCTGCTTGTTGAATCAAATTTGCTGCTTATGTTATTTAAGATTTTATATCCTTACTAATTATTTTTTGGGGGGTCTACTGGTTCTGAAAGAGTTATCCTCTATCAGTTAATGACAGCAGCATGTTAAATCTCCTATTATGATAGTGAATTTGTCTTTTTTTTTCCTTGTAGCTCTGTTGCTTTATATAATTTGAAGTTAAGTGCATACAAATTTAAAACTTCCTGGCAAATTGGACTTGTTGATATGAAGTGCCCTTGTTTATTTCCAGTAACGCTTTTGCTTTCAAGTCTGCTGTATCTGTTATTATATAATTTCCTTTTGGTTTACATTTGCACAGTATATCTTTTCCAATTCTTTTACTTTCAAAATAAATGCCAAAAAAAAAAAAAAGAAAAGATCAACCAAATCAAGAACTTAGTTTTTGAAAAGATAAACAAAATTTACAAAACTCTAGGCAGGCTCACCAAGGAGAGAGGACTCAAGTAAACAAAATAAAAAATGAAATAGGAGAAACAACAACTGATACCACAGAAACATAAAAAAATCATAAGAGAATACTATGAATAGTTACGTGACAACAAATTGGACAACGTACAAGAAATGGACAAGTTTCTACAAACATAGGGCCAGCCAAAATTGAGTCAAGGAGAAACATATCAATAATTTGAACAGGCCAATCACTAGAAGTGAAATAGAATCTGTAACTTAAAAACTCCCTGAAAACAAAACACCAGGACTGGATGGCTTCACTGGGGAAATCTACCAAACATATAAGGAAGAAAATATACCTATTCTTCTCAAACAACTCCAAAATACTGAAAAGGAGGGAACACTCAAATTCATTCAATGAATCCACTATCATCCTGACACTAAAACCAGACAAAGACACACAAAGAAAGACAATTACAGGCCAATATGTTTGATAAATATAGATGCAAAAATCCTTAACAAAATATTGGCAAACTGAATTCAACAATACATAAAAAGTATCATACACCATGATCAAGTTGGATTCATTCCAGGGTTGCAAGAATGGTTCAGTATACACAAATCAATCAATGTAATACACCACATTAACAAAAGGAAAAACAAAAACCACATCATCATCTCAATAGATGCAGAAAAAGCATTTGACAAAATTCAACATCCATTCATGATTAAAACTTTCACCAAAGTGGGTATAGAGGGAACATATTTCAACATAACAAAAGCCATTTACGGCAAACCCACAGACAATACTCAACAGTGAAAAGCTGAAAGCCTTCCTACTAAATTCAGGAACAAGACAAGGATGCCCACTCTTACCACTTCTATTCAACATAGTATTGGAGGTCCTAGCCACAACAATCAAACAAGAAGAAGAAATAAAATATATCCAAATTGGAAAGGTTGAGGCAAAGCTGTCACTATTTGCAGATAACATGGTACTCTATATAGAGAACCCTATAGACTCCATACAAAAACTGTTAGAATAAATGAATTCAGCAAGTTAGAAGAATACAAGATTAATACACAGAAATCTGTTGCATTTCTTTACACTAACAATGAAATATCAGAAAAAGAAAGTTTAAAAAAATCCCATTTAAAATTGTGTCCAAAAAATAGCTAGGAATAAACGTAACAAAGGAGGTGAAAGACTTATACGCTAAGTACTAAAAAACATTGATAAAGGAAATCAAAGATGATTCAAGAAATGGAAAGATGTCCCATGCTCTTGGATTGGAAGAATTAATATAGTTAAAATGGCCATACTACCCAAAGCAGTCTACACATCTAATGCAATCGCTATCAAAATACCTATGACACTTTTCACAGAACTAGAACAAATAATCCTAAAATTTATATGATACCATGAAAGACTCAGATTTGCCAACACAACCCTGAGGAAAAAGAACAAAGCTGAAGGTATAACCCACCCAGTTTTTAGACTATACTACAAAGTCATGGTAATCAAAATAGTGTGGCATTGGCACAAAAACAGACATATAGATCAATGGGACAGAATAGAGAGCCTAGAAATAAACCCACACACCGACAGTCAATTAATCTATTAAAAAGGAAGCAAGAATATACAGTGAAGAAAAGACAGTCTCTTTAACAACTGATGTGAAAGTTAGACAGCTACACATAAATCAATGAAATTAGGACACTTCCTCACACCATATACAAAAAAAAAAAACCCAAAAAAACTCAAAATGATTTAAAGAACTAAATATGATATGATACCATAAAACTCCAAGAGGAGAACATAGGTGAAACAGTCTCAGGCATAAATTATAGTAGTAATTTCTTAGATCAGTATCCCAAAGCCAAAGAAATAAAAGCAAAAAATAAACAAATGAGACCTAATCAATCAATAAAAGCTTTTGCACAGAAAAGGAAACACTAAACAAAACGAAAAGACAACCCATGGAATGGGAGAAAATATTTGCAAATGATGTGACCAACAAGGGGTTTAAATCCAAAACATATAAACAGTTGATACAGCTCAATATCAAAAAAACAAACAACCCAATCAAAAACTGGGCAGAAGACCTAAATAGACATTTCTCCAAAGAAGACATACAAATGACCAACAGGAACATGAAAAGATATGCTCAACATTGTTATTAGAGACAGGGCAAATCAAAACCATAATGAGGTATCACCTCACACCATTCAGAATGGCCATCATCAAAAAGTCTACAAATAATAAATTCTGGAGAGGGTGTGGAGAAAGGGGAACCCTCCTTCAATGTTGGTGGCAATGTAAATTGGTGCAGCCACTGAAAAACAGTATTTAGGTTCCTTAAAAAACTAAAAATGGAGCTACCATATGATCCTCAATCCCACTTTTGGGCACATATCTAGAAGAGATGAAAACTCTAATTTGGAAAGATAAATTCACCTTGATATTCATAGCAGCACTATTTACAATAGCCAAGACATGGAAACAAGCCACGTGCCCATCAACAGATAATTGGCTTACGAAGATGTGGTACATATACACAATGAATATTACTCAGCCATAAAAAGAATGAATTATTGCCATCTACAGCCACATGGGTGGATGCAGAAAATACCACACTAAGTGAAGTAAATCAGACAGAGAAAGACAAATATTATATGATATCACTTATATATGGAATCTAAAAAATAATACAAATGAATTGACAGACAAAACAGAAACAGATTCACAGACATAGAAAACAAACCTATGGTTACCAAAGGGGAAAGGGAGGTGGGGGGAATAAATTAGGGGTACGGGCTTATGGGCTTAACAGATACAAACTACTACACATAAAATTGATAGGCAATAGGGATTTACAGTATAGCACAGGGAGCAAAGAAAGGTAATGGTCATTTAATAAAAAGAATTTTGATTTTTTGAGAAATCACTAGTAAGAAATTTTTTAAAATAAAGAAATGTTTAAAGCTTTATTTCTGGAGGTTTTCTGCCATTTGTCTGCCTCATTCTCTATATTTTTTGACATTCATATGCCTTCTGATCATGTCTTTTTATTCTCGTCAGATTTAATGACTAGTTTGCATTTTTTTCCTTCTCCCCATTCCACCATAATTGTGCAGGATTTAAAAATACACAGATGGACCCTTCAATGCCCTTCTTCTCAATTCATGGATGGCTCCACATCCAGTGACCCACAACTCTTGAGCAACTCACTCATGCAGTCACACACTTGGAATCCTCATTACTTGACATATCTCCACCACTGATGATCATTTAAGCTCAGAAAATTTTCTGTGTCTACAACTTCTTATCTTTTCAATAATCTTAGTATTTCCCAGGGTATGTGTTCTTCAACTCTATTGAGCCCCTTAGTCTTGTGTTCCCCTCTTTAATTTCCTCAGCCCATTCTTTTTTCACTTCATTTTTCTTTGTTACTCTGTTCAGATTCCTCTGAAAAATACTTCAATTGTTTTCAATTCTCTCAATTTCTTTTTTCATTACATCCATCTAGCAGGTGTCTTGCCTTTTTGTGATTATGCCAAAAGTGATGTATATGTTGGAGAAAAATAGAGTAAACATGCACATTTATACAAATATAAAATAATTTCCAACTTTAATTTATCCTTCATTGCTTTCTTGCAATTTTTTTCTGTTTTCTTGGTCAGCTATCTTCTCCATTCTCTTCAATGAATGTATTAAACATTTTTCAAACCTTTACCTTTATTTCCTCAAAATGTTCAGTCAAAGGCTTCTCCAGAACAGAGAAAATAGGACTCCCTTCACTTCCTGACATCACCTCACATATATCTCTATGATTATCCCATTTTCCTTCCTGCCCATCATTCCACAAAATTCCATATATTTATTTATTTATTTTATTTTTGGCTGTGTTGGGTCTCTGTTGCTGTGCGCAAGCTTTCTCTAGTTGTGGCAAGCAGGGGCTACTCTTTGTTGTGGTGTGCGGGCTTCTCACTGTGGTGGCTTCTTGTTCTGGAGCACAGGCTCTAGGAGAGTGGGCTTCAGTAGTTGCGGCACACGGGCTCAGTAGTTGTGGCTCACGGGCTTAGTTGCTCCATGGCACGTGGGATCTTCCTGGACCAGGGCCCGAACCCGTGGTCCCCGGCATTGGCAGGCAGATTCTTAACTACTGCACCACGAGGAAAGCCCTGCAAAATTCTATTTTTAACCTTTGCCAATCTCATCTTTAAAAATAATATGGTTTTAATTTTTTCTTCAACAATTAATGAGTTAGAATATGTTTTATATGTTCATTGATATTTGTATTTCTGTTTTGGATTACTTTTGTAATTGAATACTTATTTTCTAACTCTTTTGAGATTTGTTTTTAGTAATAAGGATATTAAGCTGCCATATATCTTGAAATTTTTTTTTCATTTTTTTGTTGCTTTTACTTTGATTTATAATATGTTGTTTAAACATGATCTCTACCAGGATCTCAATTTTAAAAGCTTGCAGAGTACATGCTGGAAAAACAAAGTGAACTTGAGAGGGTGAGTGATACAGTTTACTGGATAACTCTTGCCTCTTTCTAAAAGAGGTCACTGAACCCAGCACTACTTTATAGTTATTAGTTCAGTTTTGCCAGATGGTCTGGTTGTTTTTCCAAGAAAACTAGTTAATTATCTCTTTATTTGAAATTTTATAATGTTCAGATATTTTATAACTTAAAAAAACTCTTTGAATGCTAAATTAAAAAAAAAATTGTAGGTTGCTGCTGCCTTGACTGCTACCAATATATGATCTTCTTCTGAAAGTAATGCTTGATCCAAAATTATATATTCACCTGTTTGCCTCTGTTTTAATCTTAGCACTGATAATTTTTAGCTTATCTCTTATGAATTTTGGCAAATGATGTATGGTAAATATTCAACTTATTTTTTTCCCAAAGGTTAGCTAACCGTATAATTAGCTCCATTTTCCCCTAGTGCTTTGAAATGGCCCATTTTACACCCCCAAATTGGTAGAATTGTTTTATATATTGCTCTTTTAGTCATTTGATTTATTGGTATATTCCTGAATGAGTACCCCACTGTAACTTCATAGAATGATGTCCAGTTTGGAGGGGCAACTCATTATCCATCATTTTCAACAGTGTTAGGATGAGTGCACGACTATTCTTCAAAGAGGAGAAAATCACCTTAATAAATTGAATAATATATCAAGTATTTAAAATTATATATCACTTTGGAGAAAAATAACAACTTTATATTGTTTTATAGGAAGTTCTCCGCCCCCCACCTTACACACACACATACACACACACAGATCTGGTACAGTTCTGTGACTTTTTCTTATGTGACTCTCAGACTTTTTCTGAATTAAGGACATAACTTAGTTGCGGAATTATATAATACTGAAAATTAGAGAATTTTTAAAAATTTTAAATGTTTTGTGAAATAATTCTATTTATAAGAGTAGGGACTTCTTGGCTTGTGTACTGTAGATTGCTAATGTGCACATAGATAAGCTTCAGAAATTCTGCAAATCTCATACAATACTTTCATATATAATTGTGTTGTCCTGGAGATAATGTCCAAAGCTTCCACTAGTTTGTCAAAGAATGTTGCAATCTAAGAATAATTAATGTCTGGTATTGACCATTTCCCAGATTTGTGACACATTAAAATATCAAGTACAACCGAAAGTTTCTAAAAGTTCTTTGATAAGTAACAGTGAAAATAATCAAATACATGAAAAGTGGTCTATTCTAAAAATACGAGAGATTAATGCTTCAGTGAAACATTAGTTCACTAAATTAGTAGGGAAATGTAATTGCAGCCACTCTTCCCTTTCTTTAGGTGATTATATTGTCCTCCTAAAAATAGCAAATATATTAATATTAATAATTATTACAACTGTTATTGCTCTTATTGCTACCAGTTACTGAGGGCTCACATTGTTAAAAATACTGTGACAAGTACGTTAAATGCAGTATTCAATTTTACTCTCAAAAAAGTCTCAAGTATTGGGTATTACCATTTTCAGACAGAAAGTGATCCTAGGAAATTACTCAGATGATTAGTAGCTGAACCAGAATTAGAAGTTTGACTCTCAATTTCTTTTTTCTCTCTCATGTTAAAAATAAACTTTTTCTTCTCCATTTTATTTTCTCCCTGCATATTGGTTATAGAGGATGAAATAAATTTCGACAGTGGCTTTTTATTAAACATTAAAGCTATTATAATGACAGAATTTCAGCAGTTGAATCTTTTTGAGATTAATTAATCCATTCCTAGAAATTTCAGGGCAGTAATTAACTTATTACTGCTTTTCACTAAGAGCTGTATTTAGCATTAAGCATGTCAATGGTCAAAGCTGTCTTTATTAAAAAGTCAAAGAACAATCATACATGATTTTTCTTATTCACTTATTTCAGAGAGTTTTAGGATTGATAGAGCACAAATTCAAAGAAACAGAGTTTGACATCTAGAAACATATTTGTGAGTCTGTGGCAAGGGAATGTTTTCAAAGAAAGATGTTACAAAAGAAATTTCTGAAGTCATTCAATTTCTTAAGCTCCTCTTAATATCAACAGCCAATCATAATGGACTTACTGTTTAACTCATACAGTACAGAGAACTCAGGATGTGATATGAAGGAACGTTGGGAATCCATTCTAGCCTCAAGAGTTTGTAGGATTGGAATAAAAGATAAAAATAGGCATGGAGGTAAAATGCCCAAGTTCCAACTTTCCCTTCCCTTGGATTGCAACCTCCTGGGGAAGATCAGGAATATCCATATAATTATGAGAAAATCTAAGAATGTTGAAATGTGTTACCATGACATAACCTGGGAGAGGACACAGGTCTCTTGGAGAAATCTAGGGATAATAGCAAAAATGTAATAAGTGCTGAGTATGTAGCAAGCACTTTTCTAAGTGCTGATGGACATTAACTTAGCAACAACCCTCTAAATTATTTTACAAATAAAGAAACTTGTGCAGTGACATAGAGTGACCTCCCCAAGATAACATATCTAATAATCCTGGAGCTGGGATTTGAAGCAAGACACTCTGAATTTGAAGGCCACTCTCTAATAATGAAATATTCAGTCTTTCTAGGTAAAGAGTGATGACGCCTCTTTTAGGTGAGTTGCATAAAATTATCAAAATGATAATACTACAGGTGACATTTTGGAACTTGAATAGACAAACCAATTAATTAATTAGAAGAGTAGAGTAAGATGAAGAGTAATTAATTAGAAGAGTAGAGTAAGATGAATCATGTCTGTTACTGAATGCCTATGTAATATTTTAATTTCATCATGCTAAGGTTATTGTTCTAGTACTCTAGTGTCTTTTGAGTTATGTTCGACGTTCTGCGCAAGCAAGGTGAAGGGTGTGTGTAGTAGTAGTTGACCTCATTAATGTGAGTTGCTGAAGGTTATTAAGGAATGACTTGGAAAACCTGGAGATGGTAGGAGTAAAGGCAGTATCCTAGATATATAACCTCTTATGGAAAAAAACAAGAAACTCTCGCTAAAGCAGTTTTTTATGGGGAGAACATACTAGTCAGGGTTCTCCAGAGAAACAAAACCCAGTAAATGAAATGTTAAATTAGGATATATATATATATATATATATACCAGATGTTCTGGCTCAAGCAGAGAGAGCGACTTTGCCCTTCTACCTTTTTGTTCTATTCAGGTCTTGAAAGGATTGGATCATACCTACTCTCCTTGGTAAGGATGTTCTTTACTCAGTCTGCTGATTCAAACGTGAATTTCTTCCAGGAACGCCCTCATGGACATACCCAGAAATAATGTTTTATCTGGGCATCTTTAGTTCAGTCCAGTTGACATATAAAATTAACTATCATGACAGGGGTGGGTGGATTATTTTTTCAGTCATGAATAAGGTTATAAATATTGGTACAGTTTTTTAAAATTACTCATGGCAAGATCCCCCCATGGACAAGCTAACTGGAATATCTGAGGAAGTGTCCTAGGTACTGACATTTTTAGGCCTCCCCAGATGTCTCTAATGTGGAGTCAAGAATATCCCTGGGAAACAAGGTAACACCTCTTTGCACTTTTCCTATACTTTTTGAAAATGCCATTATGATTTTTCTCCCTGGTGAAGGTGAAGGTTCGTATTGCAGTAAATTTGTTTTTTCAAATGTAACATGTCTTTGCATGCTTTCCCACTGCCACCCCCCACCCCCTCAATCCTCAGCCCCATAGAGGGATGGAGTGTAGCACTGAGACATCTGCTCATTTGGCTGGATTCTAAAATCATACATCTGTTTGGACAGAAATTTTGTCAGCTCTGAGAATAAAAAATGACTTTGAAAGTAATGTGTATTTTATTTAACTGCTGACCACAAATAAAAATTAAAAACAAAAAGATTTGTTGTTGTTGGCAACTTCCTTAAATAACCTCCTTAAGTAGAACAGCTTGACTGGCCACTGGCCACTGTTTAGGTAATTTTTTTAAAAAATACTTTTACAAACAGAAAAAAGACAGCAAGGGATTTCAGTGAATGAAGCCAAAACTGTCACAACATTGATAACTTAGTCCAAGGATTTTCAGAAAGATGCATTGCCCCTAAAACTTTTACTCTTTCACATAGTTTTCATAATATTTACGTTCATTAAAAAAAAAAAACTTTTCCAACCTGAATCATAAGCAAAAATACATATTTCTACCCTGGGGTATTCTTTAAGAAACTTTTTTATTAATATTTTAAACCCATAAGCTATAACATGCTGCTGTGGAAAAACTATAACCTGCAAGTACATAATATTACATTTATAGAATGATTTGGTTAGTAATGAGAACTAACATACTTTTATTTAAAATCAGTATACCGTGTTGTATGATTACACTGGTTTTTTTAAATTTGTTTACTATGGTGACTTTGATTTTTTTCCTATTAAATAGTATCTATGTGATCTATGTGATATTGTTATATAGGTGATACTAATGTATCACCTTTAAGATTGTAATGATATATTAGTTTGACTAAAGAATTGCTAATGTCTATTTCAGTTCTGGAATTGTTTGAGTCCCCGAACAGAAGAATACTGAAGTGGTATGAGTATAAGCAATATTCAAGGAGAAGATAGAAAAAATGTTATTTATATTTTCCTGTCTTTGTTGTGATTTTAAGCATTATCCAATAGTGTATTTATTCTATCTCCCTGGTCTGAATTTATAATTCCTTACACCAAAATCAAAGTATATGAGTATTGGAAACATAATTCTGATATTTTAATATAAGTGTGTCAACTTAAAGCAAATTTTTTATAAGCTGTGCTTTCAGTGCAATACTTATTCAGTGTAATACTTATTCAGTGCAATATAAAATTACTTTTACTTGACAAAAATATTCAAAGTTCCTTTAAGTCCTGAATTTTCTCCAGATAACCAACTATTTATTTTCAGATCATTAGTTTCTTGACAGAGATACTTGAATATTGAGATTACATTTAAAATATTAGTGCCAATTGAATATTAATGTGGAATAGATTTCATTAATTATAGTAAATACATATGGGGAAACAAAGATTTTCTTTACAAGCATTAATTTATTCACAGCTTTGAATAACATTATCTTGTACAAAATCAGGCATCCCTGTATATCAATTTAAGAGAAAGATTAAATACTAGCTTATTGGGGTACTGCTTTCTGCATAAAATTGTGTTAGATATTGTGGTCATTTCAAATTAGATAAGATAGCTTCACTGCCAAGATGGTGAGTGTTTAGTAAAGGGGCAAAAATTAAATAACCAGATAATAAGGTCAGAGCACTAAAAACAAAACAAAAAATACTTTAAAGAATGTACAAAGTGTTATTGATTTACCATGGCAACAGTCTATGGCAGATACACTCGATAGCTGATCTAATAGTCTTTCCATTTCCTCTCTGTCTCACCCCTATGCCCGTCGTCTTCTTTTTTTTTTTTTTTTTTTTTTTTTTTGCGGTACGTGGGCCTCTCACCGCTGCGGCCTCTCCCACCGTGGAGCACAGGTTCCAGACGCGCAGGCCCAGCGGCCATGGCCCACGGGCCCAGCCGCTCTGCGGCATGTGGGATCCTCCCGGACCGGGGCACGAACCCGCGTCCCCTGCATCAGCAGGTGGACCCCCAACCACTGCGCCACCAGGGAAGCCCTGCCCGTCTTCTTTTAAAAAAGAATGTCATTGTATTAAAGTATTTGACAGCCAGGGTAGACACCTGTATTACGAAATTAATATTTTGGTAATTTCCTTCTTGTTAGTGTTTACTTTGAGAACAAGCATGTGACTTCATTCTGACTGATGAGGTTTGAGACAAAGTATACTGGTAGATCCTGAAGCATTTCCTTAGTTTTACAAAGTTTCACAAGGAAGGGATGTGTTTTCTTCTCTCCTTCTGGCTTTTGGGCATTTAATTTGTGATACTAAGATGCTTAGAAGCATTATAGGCATTTATGTGACAGGAGAGTATAAACTCGAAGATTAAAGCCAATATACTGAGAACAGCAGAGTAGAAAGGTGGAAAAACTGGAACTTTTCTGGAAATCATTGAACTAGTAAATTAACAGACCCTATAAATATGTCACCTCCAGACTTCATGTTATGAGAGATCACCATTATCATCATCATCATCCTTCATTTTGTTAAGCACTTTTCAGTTGGAGATTCCATATTTCAATATAAGAATCATGTTGCTCCCATGCTAGGGTAGCATCATGTCATGCTCTCCATGTCCTAGTTATCCGGAATCCATGAAGCCATCTTAACATACTGGGTAAGGAAGTGTGAGATTCTAGAAGGCTGACTTGATGCTCTTATTTTGGTGAACACAAATGTAACCTACTCACAAGTTCAAAGTGCTGATTAGTTCTTTGAGGTTTTGTTATAACTCCTCCTTCATAAATGAATTCCTTTATAATTGACCCCTAGGTATTCTAGGTCACCAATTAATCTGCTCTCTGTATTTTAACAGCTCAAAAATCTGCTTAGATACTGCTGCTATGATTTCCAGTTTCACTGACCACTTCACACATCAGATTTATACTATTAGCTCTGCCAATACAGCTTTCAGTGGGTCATTTCCATTAACATGTTGTTGTCTTGTCAGACACTGAAAACCAATTGTTTCCCCTCTGTACCATTTCTTAGGAGGTCCACACTCTAACAATATACGTTGACTCATTTGCAATATTTCTATCCCCAGATATCTTGTTATCTTTCTTCTAGCCCTTTAGGTTTCATATGTTCCCTGGGATGAGATGATCTCCAGGAAGGTAAAGGTTAACTTGTACAAGAGTCATTTCCCTGCAGGGTGAATCCCCCTAAAAGAGGTTGCCTTCCTGCAACGCTCAATGGAAACTGGTTATATACCTAAGGCTCTAACACCAGCCCCATGATCACATGAAGGAATGGACTGGTGTTTCCCCCTTTCATAAAAACTGACAGGTAGAGTAGAGTTGGTGCCAAGTACCTGCAATGTCTTACTGCTACTGGATCCCAGCAACTGATCCCTGCAAAGGAGCAGCTGGTTCTTAATTAATCATGAAGCCCACATTTCAAGGATCAGACTTCCTTTCCCAAAATCTCATGTCCAACCCTGTTAATTCCCTGTGTGCTCACCAAAAAATGCAATCAGCTTCAGGGGACTCACATACATACCTAGGACTGTTTCTTCTCTGAATTTCTCCTAATAAGCATTACTCCTTCAGGCCTCTTTTGTGTGCACTTGGTCATTTGCCTTTGATTGCTTGCCACTTCCTAAATTGTGCACTCATAGGTAACTTGTTCCAGGAGAGACAGAGGTCACTTTGAAGGAGAGCCATCTGACATTCTATTCAGAAACCTGCTAAATGTCTTTTCCCTATCCACAGTCCATTTTGTCCTTTGGTTGCACTGATGTTAAAAACTACCTGAATCTGGGAGTGGTAAGTCCATGTTTACAGGACAAAGAGAGCAGCTTGAATAGAAGAGATGGTGCACATTGACGTCTTGTTGCTACTGCTTCTGCATTCCCTAGCTGTCTCTCCCTACCCTGACAGCTCAGGACTTATCTTCTTCCTTCATCCTGACTTAGCATAAATCCCTTGCTGCACCTCTTGTACCATGGGAGAGACCTAGCTACCCTCACCAAACCATATATTCTGTTTATGACTAACTAGATTGAAAATTAAATTATAAATCCTGGCTTCTGTAACCAAATATCTGATTGGCATCATTAAAAACACAGTGGCTCACGGATTATGACACTGATCAACAATTTGATGTGCCTGTTTTTTCACTAGACTGAAATTAGTTTTAAGGTGTCATCTGAGGAACACCCTGCTAACACGTGGCCTGAGGGCAAAATTTGGAGTAGGAGAGCCACTGCTAGCAACTCTTGCTTCAGATAAATTCTGCCCCAGCAAGTAATAAAATAGAGGAAGAAGAGGCACTCTAAAACAGGAATGCTTGGTTTTCCAGGTTACTCTAGAATGGCCATGATGTCCATAGCAACCGGGACTCTCAGGAATGTTCATTAGTTGAAGCATTTCAGTGTTTGAGGACTATAAAAGTTGTGTGGCAAATATGTGGTGAGTAAGGAGAAGAATGACATTAGTTGAGGTTGGGCTTATAATCAGGATCCAAAAATATTTAGTACCTGTAGATCAGGATAAAGCATTGGGATTGTAGTCAAAGCATAGTGAGGGCCATTAAGAAAGTTTTGATTATTTGGTTTAGTTTGGCTTGGTTTTTTTCCCTATATGGGATCCAATTTTGTTTTTTCTTAAATATTGAACTAGGGGATTTTTTTTTTTGAGTGAATGAATGATGAATTAGACCTGAAGAATTGATAATGCAATATAGAGAGGAAATGACTATAAAGGAGTAAAACCCCTGATGACATGAAAGGGAACAAATTGCAAGTAAATGTAGTAGTACTGTCCTTCAGAAACAAGAGTCATACCTTCTCCACAGAGACAGGAAGAAAGAAGGAGTAGGTAGGGCAGGTATAGGTTTATTTTTGGAATTGGCCACAGGAAGTTGAGGCGTTTCTGACCTGATTAATAGTCAAATAATATGTGCAAGAAAGATGACAAGATTGGAGGACATCACTAAGTTTCAGTATTACAATTTCATAGAAATGCCAGTCTACCTGGTTGTATGATTTTCTTAATCAGTGCTCAACCCAAGAGAAATACCAAAGGTGATGTAGGATTTGTTTTTTTCAGGTAAGTAATGAGAGAAATGGGCAAAAACAAATGGAGAATAGAAATGATGGAACATAAGATGGAATAGAAGGGAAGCAATTACAAGATGGATTTCCTGATTGGCAAAAAGGTGGTGAAGTGAATTGACTGGAAGTTTCAGTGCATAGAAACAAATATTTTTTATTAGTCTTTCTGAGTAAGTAAGTTGGAATGATAGAAAATTATAGGTGATTTTGGAAGTGGCAAATACAGCTAGTGTATTAAATTTATTTCAGAGAAATTAAGCACTTTAACAAAGGCAGAGTTGAGAGTTACTTTGTGTAAAGATTCCATCCTTTATGCTCTCATCCTCGGATACATCCTTCCTCTAAGAAAGAGTACAGCTTTACTTTCTAAGGGTTCCTTCCCTCATTCTTCTCAAGATTTTCTGAGTAGAAGTCCTCATCCTTCCTGGAGAGGTCTCCTAGTGTCTTTAAAAGAAGAGACAGTCTCTTTTACCAGAAAGGTAACTTGACAGTAGCTAGAGGTAGTTCATTCTCTACCTCTGACTTGAAGAGGAGGTAATTTATTCATATTAAATATACAGACTGTTTTTGGTGGTATACTACATATGATTTAGTGTTCTAGGTTATGTTTTTAAAATAAAGAAGAGTCCCCCAAATGCTTTTAAATCAAAAGTCTACACATACGATGCCATTTTTGCTTGACTGAAATTACACATTTAAATATATTTTACTTCTTAAGGGGCTTCCTTGGTGGTGCAGTGGTTAGGAATCTGCCTGTCAAGGCAGGGGACACAGATTTGAGCCCTGGTCTGGGAAGATCCCACATGCTGTGGAGCAACTAAGCCCATGGGCCACAACTACTGAGCCCGCGTGGCACAACTACTGAAGCCTGAGTGTCTAGAGCCTCTGCTCTGCAACAAAAGGAGCCTGTGCTCTGCAACAAGGGAAGCCCATCCACCACAACAAAAAGTAGCCCCTGCTCACTGCAACTAGAGAAAGCTCACATGCAGCAACAAAGACCCAGTGCAGCCAAAAATAAATAAATAAAATAAATAAAAATTTATAAAAATAAAAAAAAAGATATTTTACTTGTTAACATTTCTTCTCCACAGTAATAAAAATGTAGAATGTCCTCAAAACACAAGAAAAATTCCAAATAACCTAATTTACCACTTAAAAGAATTAGAAAAAGAAGAACTAATAAAACCTAAAGTCAGCAGAAGGAAAGAAACAATAAAGATCAGAGAGGAAATAAATAAAATAGAGATAAAAAAATAGGAAAAAATCAATAAGACCAAAAGCTGGTTTTTTGAAAGGATAAACAAATAGACAAACCTCTAGACAGATTCACCAAGAAGAAAAGAGAGAACTGAAATAAACAAACTAAGAAATGAGAGAGGAGAAATAACAACCAATTCTGCAGAAATACAAAATATCATAAGAAAATATTATGAACAGTTATATACCAAAAAAATGGACAATCTAGATGAAATGGACAAGTTTCTAGAAACATGCAGTCTGCCAAAATTGAGTCAAGAAGAAACAGATCATTTGAACAGACCAATCACTAGAAGTGAAATAGAATCTGTAATTTTAAAATCCCCTGCAAACAAAAGCCAGGACTGGATGTCTTCACTGGGGAATTATATGAAACATACATAGAAGAACTTATACTATCCTTCTCAGGCTCTTCCAAAAGAATGAAGAGAAGGAAACAATCCCAAAGGCATTCTATGAAGCCACCATCTCCCTGATACCAAAACCAGACAAAGAACCTACCAAAAAAATAAATTACAGGCCAATGTCTTTGATGAGTATAGATGCAAAAATCCTCAACAGAATATTATCAAACCGAATCCAACAATACATAAAAAGGATCATACCCCATGACCAAGTTGGGTTCATTCCAGGGTCACAAGGATGGTTCAACATATGCAAATCAATCAGTGTGATACAGCACATCAACAAAAGAAAAAACAAAACCACATGATCATCTCAATAGTTGCAGAAAAAGCATTTGATGTAATTCAACATCCATTCGTGATAAAAACTCTTGCTAAAGTGGATATAGAGGGAACATACTTCAACATAATAAAAGTGATTTATGACAAACCCACAGCCAACATAATACTCATTGTTGAAAAGCTGAGAGCATTCTCTCTCAATTCTGGAACAAGAAGACAAGAATGTCCACACTCACCATTTCTATTCAATATAGTATTGGAAGTCCTGGCCACAACAATCAGACAAGAAAAAGAATTAAAAGTTATCCAAATTGGAATGGAAGAGGTAAAATTGTCATTATATGTAGATGACATGATATTCTATATAGAAAATCCTAAAGACTCCACACAAAAACTCTTAGAACTGATAAATTCAGCAAGGTAGCAGGATATGATTAATATACAGAAATCTGTTGCATTTCTTTACATTAACAATGAAATATCAAAAACAGAAAGTAAAAAAAAATAATTCCTGTTTAAAATCATGTCAAAAAAATACCTAAGAATAAACCTAACCAAGGAGGTGAAAGACTTATACACTTGAAAGCTATAAAACATTGATAAAGGAAATAAAAGATGATTCATGGACAGGGATCCCATGCTCTTGGATTGGAAGAATTAATATAGTTAAAATGACCATACTACCCAAAGCAATCTACAGATTTAATACGATCCTTATCAAACTACCCATGACATTTTTCACAGAACTAGAACAAATAATCCTAAAAGCTATACAGAACCACAAAAGACTCAGAATTGCCAAGGCAATCCTGAGAATAAAGAACAAAGCTGGAGGCATAACCCTTCCAGACTTCAGACAATACTACAAACCTATAGTAATCAAAATGGCATGGTATTGGCACAAAAACATACATAGATCAATGGAACAGAATAGAGAGCCCAGAAATAAATCCACACACCTATTGTCAATTAATCTTTGACAAAGGAGGCAAGAAGATACAATGGAGAAAAGACAGTCTCTTCAGCAAGTGGTATTGGGAAAGCTGGAGAGCTGCATGTAAATCAATAAAGTTAGAACCCTTATACCACACACAAAAGTAAACTCAAAATGGTTTAAAGACTTAAATATAAGACATGACACCATAAAACTCTTAGAAGAGAATATAGGCAAAACAGTCTCAGACATAAATCATAGCAATAATTTCTTAGATCAGTATCCCAAAGCAAAAGAAATAAAAGCAAAAAATAAACAGATGAGACCTAATCAATCAATAAAAGTTTTGCATGGATAAGGAAACCATAAACAAGACAAAAAGACAACCTTTTCACTGGAATGGGAGAAAATATTTGCAAATGATGTGACTGACAAGGGGTTAAAATCCAAAATATATAAATAGCTCATACAGCTCAATATCAAAAAACACACAACCCAATCAAAAAATGGGCAGAGGACCTAAATAAACATTTCTCCAAAGAAAACATACAAATGGCCAACAGGCACATGAAAAGATATGCTCAACACTGTTAATATTAGAGAAATGCAAATCAAAGCCATAATGAGGTATCACCTCACACCAGTCAGAATGGCCATCATCAAAATGTCTACAAATAATAAACGCTGGAGAGGGTGTGGAGAAAGGGGAATCCTCTTACAATTTTGGTGGTAATGTAAATTGGTGCAGCCACTGAAAAACAGTATTTAGGTTCCTCAAAAAACTGTAAATGGAGCTACCATATGATCCTGCAATCCCACTTTTGGGCATATATCTGGAAAAGATGAAAACTCTAATTTGGAAAGATAAATGCACCTTCATGTTCACAGCAGCACTATTTACAATAGCCAAGACACGGAAACAAGCCACGTGCCCATCAACAGATGACTGATTTAAAGAGATGTGGTACATATATACAATGTAATATTACTCAGCCATAAAAAAGAATGAACTATTGCCATTTGCAGCAACATGGATGGATGCAGAAAATACCATACTAAGTGAAGTAAGTCAGAGAAAGACAAATGTTATATGATATCACTTATATGTGCTATAAGTACTCTACACTCTACCATACTCCATACTCTAGTAAAACTGTAAGCTTATGAATATGTCATTTGAGTTTATTTCTTTGTGCAACAGTAGGTGAATATTTTAACTGATCATTTGATATATGAGATCTGTAGAAAAAGTTGTAACCTGATTGAAAATGCATCAAAAATAATTTAAACCCAAGTTAATGGCTATAATTCTATACATTCATATTTAATTTATAGGCATACTTCTAATAATTTGCCTAATAATGAATAAAATACATGAAGACCAGTTATTCATCATAGATAAACATAAAGACACAACTTTATTGTTCTACAAGCTTTCTGTAATCATCATTTTACTTGAAAAGTCAGTGTCACAACTCCAGAGGCCAAGTACTCCATTTCAGTTATAACTATTTTTAATGACCTAATGTTCATGTAATAATTCAATGGTAATAGTCTCTCTGAAAAATCTAAGATATGTGTCACAATTTACATGTTTATCTAACTGTAGTATATTGATAGGCTTGATATGTATAAAAGTTACATTATAATACTTGAGAAACACCCTGTATTAGTTTCCTATTGTTATTGTAGCATATTACCGTGAACTTTGTGCCTTAAAACACCACAGTTTTACTATTTTACAGTTCTAGAGTTCAGAAGTCTAAAGTCAGTGTCCTTGAAGGGCTGTGTTATTTTTACTCCCTTGTCTTTCCCAGCATTTAGAGGACACATACATTCCTTGGATCATGGCCCCTTCCTCCATCTTAACCTCAGCTTCTGTTGTCACATGTCCTTTCTCTGGCTCTGATCCTCTTACCTACCATATAGGAGAGCCCCTGTGATTATATTGGACCTACCTGAATAATCTGCCATAATCTCTCCCCTTCTCAATATTTTTAATCCCATCTGCAAAATCCTCTTTAACATGTAAGATAATATATTCACAGGTTCCCAGGGGTAGGGTGTGGACATTATGGGAGTCATTATTCAGTCTAGCACACACACACCAGAGAACATGCTTCAGAATTGAACATTTTTACAGAATGACTTCATGATTAATGAGTATCATTAGTGGTCTAGATTGTAATTAGTAAAAATTCTTAATGCTTCCCCTGATGTTATAAACCTTATTCAACCTGATATAATCCATCTGCATTGTTAAATAATTTCAACTCTGCTAACTCACTTTGAATACAAAATACTATTATGATTTTAAGAAATACTGTACTCAGCATTTATTCTATTGAATTGCACATTTCAGGTTAGGCATTTTGTGGAGGCTAAAGATACAAAGATGAGAAGTGATTTCTGGCAAAGATGACAAGAAGAACCTGTGGGGCAGGTTTTTTCCAATCACCTTTTGATATGGAATACTGGTAAAGGATTCAAAGAATTAGTCATTGGTTTTTATTTTAAAAGATAAAAAGGATTTTGACTAGTGGAGATAGAGAGAGGAGAGAAAGGCATTCTAGGGAAGGAGAACCATTTGTGAGAAGACATAAGGACAGAAAGCATGTGGTTGGAAACTTACCAGCAGCTAGACTGAAGTCTGGATGATGTGCATGACTAGATCATGGCTTGATTATGGCTTGAAATACAGGTTAGGATCAGATTATGGAGAAATTTTAATGCTATACCACAAAGTTGGAATTCTGTCATAATGTGAATCTATTAAATAATTCTAAAATAGGATGTGATTATTTTGAGATGCATTTGTTTTAAGTATTTACTCTACTGCAGACATTGTTCTTGATACTGGGGATGCATTATGAACCTTGTATACCCTAATGGCCAGTTAATAGTTCATGAAATCTAGTCTTTTAATTTGACTTCTGATTTGGTTTGGTCTTTATCATTTAATAATTCCAATATAAATAGATCATATTGTGTGTTTGTGAGTGTGTATGTATATATTTTATTAAATAGCAAGATAACATTGTCAAATAGGGTGATAGCATTATAAGGTTGTATATCTAAGAAGGGATGCGTCTCAGTGGAATTTTCCTTTTTCCAGAAGGGGGCAACACAGCCCTTGTGTAAGTAGGGAGACTAGCTTTTACCAGAATGTCTACAAGCAAGTGTTTGGAAAATAAGAGCATGGATTTTATCACAGTTCTTCTCAGCCTTAAAAAAGAAATCCCTGCAGAAAACGTTGCCCCCTTAGAAATACATAAATTTCTTCAGACCAGCGTCCATCTAGTACTGTATTAATTTATGCTGATTTCCCCATCTGAGTGTCTGACGGAAAATTTTATTCCCCTCCACCCAAGACCTCATGAAAAATTGTTTCCATTCTCTACATGGATTTCTCTCTTAGCATAATAATAATTTTTTGTTCCAATTTATCTTCACTTATATTAAATCAGCATTCAAATCCATTTGGGTATAAATGTATAACAAGATTCTTAAGACTTTTTTCTCCTATCCAGTCTTTGATTGATGTAAAATCACGTCCATGGCATGACTTTTTCTATCAGTTGTTAATACATGTTCTGCTTCACAAACTTATTAAGTCAGATTGATTGAAGAGATTCTAGACAGTAATACTAAAAGTCCTCATATATCTTCATGTAAGTCAACAACTAAAACACTTATAAACATATCTGTCTTTAAGCTTTGCTTTCAGAGCCTCTCTCAACTTCCCTTTGCACGTTGAACATTCAGGCCTTTCAAATCTCCCCTGTTCAACCTCTCCTTGAAATGTCATATGACTAATGATTTACCTTCTCCTGTCTCACACAGGGCTCATTAGTAAGGCTTCCAAATTAACTCATTTCTTTTTCTGTAATTACCCAACATACTACTTTTAAAGACAATAATTATCTTGCTATGATTACTCCAGGCTGGTCTTATAGAGAATCCCAGCATATATAAAGAGACATTAAAAAGGAACCTATGATTTATGGGAGGATATATTGAAAGAGTTTGGGTGCATTATTTGTTCCTTGAAAATAACTTTGTGATTCTTCTGAAGAGATTAAAAATTGAACTCTCTTTGGACTTTAGTTTCTTCGTTAGCATAATGATGGGGTTTGAACAGCTGTCCTGTGCTTGCTCTAAAATTGTCTAGTTTCATGATAGAGTTGTGCTTTGGCATAGTCAGGGAATATTCATCACTTTAGTATATCTATCTGCATAATGAATAGATATTCCTCAGAGCTCTACACTTTCCTCATATTCAATCAAGATGATGGTAGGCCTCTAGGCTCTCTTACTGGCTAAGTGACTTACACATCCATTCTACCTTTCAAGGATGTGTGATTCAATTTCACATTTCAAAAACCTAACACACTTGGAACTCACAGTGCCATCACTGGATATTAGAATCTGTGACTATTCAGTGGGTAGATATCAAGGGTCTGCTTACTAACATGCAGAAAATAATATGCTACCATATATTCCTCAAAGTTTCATGTTTTAATGTCTTTACTGGTCATATTTTGTTTGCTCTTAGCCATATTGTTTAAATTAATATTAATATATGGAATTTATTGTACAATGAAAAATTACTAAATGTCTTAGCAATATTTTTCTCAATTATCAATGATAAAGTTAATTTAGAATAATAACATTTAGAAATAATGTTGATGATATTTAATAATGTCCTAAAACATAAATAAGCATTTCTGCAAATATTTATGTATCTGTAAATACTAATATACTTATTAAGCAAATGTATGGAATGTGGCTTCTATTTAGAGTGGGAAAAGTAGTTTGCTAATATTTGCTAGAGAATTTTAAAGTCAGCAAGTCAAAAACATAATTATAGTTGTCAAATGCAAGCATTTCTTGTGAAATACAAATTTAATGTTTATGCATTAATTTGGGTAAAATGTTGATCTATTTTGTTATTATGCAAATATATTCCAGATAAAATACTTATGACTTATAATTCTGCAGAAAAGTATGTCTATATATGTACAATGCTCTAATTTTTCCATACGGTACACAAGCAGTGGATTAAGTAAAAGAACAAAACAAGTAACTTAAAGTCTTATGTTTTACTCAGTGGTGATATTAAAATTATGTCCTATTTTCTCCATACTAGCTGAAGTTCTTAAGAAAAACATAAAAATCATAATTACCAAATCTGACCAGTCTGTAAATCAAATTAATTACTTTCTCAGTCATTTCAGATCTTTGTTTCAATTTTAATAAGTTAGTATAGTTTCCAATGAAGTTGGGTTTATTTTGTTAATATGACAGGTTTTGCATTCCTAGACTTAATCTCACTCGGTCATGCTGTATATTTAATGGCTTGGATTTGAAGTATTTTGTCTGGGATTTTTATGTGGATTTTCATGAGACAGCCTGGTCTGTAGCTTTTTTTTCTGATGTGTGTGTGTGTGTGTGTGTGTGTGTGTGTTGCCTTTGTCTAATGTTGGTATTAGGGTAATGTTGGCCTTATATAAAGAGTTGAGAAGTTTTGCTTCCTCTTCTTTTTTTGGAAGAGGTTATATAGAATTGGTGTTAATTCTTTAAATGTTGGTAGAATTCTCTAGTAAAATCATCTGGGCTTTGAGTTTTCCTTATTGGAAGCTTTTAAATTAAATTAAGTTAAATTCATTATTTTTTAATAGTTTCAGACTATTATGATTGTCTATTTCATTTTAGGTGAGTTTCGGTCATCTGTGTTTTTTGAGGAATTGGTCTGTCTCCTAAGTTGTCAAATTATCTGTGCAGAGTTGTGCCTAGTATTCCCTTATTATCCTTTTAATATCTGCAAGGTCTGCAGTGATTTTCCCTCTTTTCATCACTGATATTGGAAACTTGTGTCTTTATATTGTTTCTTTGACTGTCTTACTAAAAGTTTATCAATTTCCTTTTTAAAGAAGCAGGATTTTGTTTTATTGATTTTCTCTATGGTTTTTCTGTTTTCGATTTCATTGATTTCTGCTCTTATCTTTATTATTTCTTTCCTTGTATCTATTTAGCTTCCTTTTGATCTTCCTTTTCTAGCTTCTTGAAGTCAAAGTGCAAAAGCCATGCCAAATCTTATCGGAGACTGAGGCAAAAGAAAAAACTCAGTAATATCGATCCTGTCTTTAATTAAAATGTGGATAATTCTTATACTATGGATTTTTGTATTAAATTTTATTTAAAAAATACTACATTAAAGTGTTACTTATCTTAATTATTGAGGGTTTTGCTAATCTTAAAATTTGCCTCTGAGGTAAGTACTTAACTAGCCTGACCTTAGTACTGGTCCTGCTTAAATATAACTTTTTATTAAGATATATGTAGGATATGATTTTGCCTCTGTAACACTTCTAAAACAGCTCCCTAATGATAGTAAATTAGGGAACTACTTTTCAATCATTTCATGACACTTATTGTCTTAAGCTGAGTTCCCCAGAAAGCAGACTCTGAAGAGTAGATTTCTGGGCAAGTGATTGCTTTAAAAATTAGTCCCAGGAGCTTACAGAAGCAGCATGTAGGTGGAAGTACATGGGAGGGAAGAAGCCAAGAAAGAGTAATATTTTAGGTAAGATTCTAGGGAGAGTAGCTTCAATCTGATCTTGCAGGGGAGCTTGAGAGTGCAAATTATGCCTCAGTGTTGTCCCTATTTGAAGGAAGGAAGCCTACCTTCCATACATGTGAACCCATCTAAGGTCAAAGTTGGACAGGGAGTGGATTGGGGATGAACTCCCAACCACATTGACTCTGTCATGGAAGGCAAAGCAGCTCCATTAGCTTGAGGCCAGTCTTCAGAAAAAGAGTCAATATACTGACCTATGTGAAGCAAAAGGGTCATGCAGCAGAAGTAGCATAAAGAAATGGTAAAAATAAAGGAACCTGTACAGATTTCATGTATTATGTAAGTATATATCAATTAAAAGTATAGAAGGAAAAAAAAAGTATAGAAGGAATTTCAGGGATCTAGATACTGTAATATGAACTAAAATGACTAAATCTGAATATTTCTCATCGGCTTTAAATATACATACATGTACCTATATTATATATACATGCTTTATATACATACACACACGTGTGTGTGCATACATACACACATTTCTCTCTCTCTCACCCTCTGTCTCTCTCTATCTCTAAGGATTGACTTTTCGGTACTATTTATTTAAAATAAAACTTTAATGCATTTTGGGAGAATAGATAAGCTATCAGTTGTATAGCTAAAAAAGATATTAGAAGGGTAGCTAGATAAGATATTAGAAGTGATTTCTACATTTGCTTTAATGCATTCTCAAAAGTGTAAGTCAAAATTCTCTGTGTTATATTTGAAATTTTTTGCTCTTGTAACACAAACTAATTTTGAAAACCTATGTACCACCTCAAACATTTTTAAGTAGACATATATATTTTATCACTACAAAATTTAAAACAATTTTATAGCAATTTAAAATGAATCCATTTAACATATATTTATATATGTGTAATAATATGTTACATAATAATTCATTTGTAGAAATAAGGTTATGTAAAATATGTTATATTAAATACATGCTAACAATGATATACTAATTTTAATATATTAATATAAATCACTATTATATCTATATATAATTGTGCTTTGTTTTCCACCAATATCTATATAAAAATACATTTAAAAAATTTTTCTTAACAGTCAGGCATTTTACCTTATTCCTTTTCTCCTTTGAATTAATATTTCCATCCCACTTGCCAGTAGAAATTTATACTAGTATTCTATTTTAATTGTACTTTAAAAAATTATTCAAGCAAATTATTTTTTGGAAAAGAATGTATAAGGAAATTGATTATCTTAAAATTTATTCCTTAAACTTATCCATGTTCCCTTACCACCCAGAAGTATGCATACACTAGTTTGAAGACCTAATGTTATGACAGTTTTTGAAATATAATTACATAATTAAACTGAAATATATTATGAATATTTATAATATATATTTACATTAAAAATAATCTATTATAAGGTTTTAAAAACAAAGCTTATACATTCTTTAAATTATCTTGGTTGTATTATAAATCATCCTTACATTTTCCCTTCTCGTTCCTAGAAAATTATATCTCCATAATTGGGTAAAATATTTGAAATATTTGACTCTGTATATTTTACTTAAAAATAAAATATTAAATATTTATGACAACATAAAATATATGTATCTATTCCTCCTTTTATTCAAACCAAACCTCCATCAATGCAGAGATATACAATATTATCAACATTTAAAAGAAGTGAGAAGAGTGATAGAGACTGATACCTATACCACAGGTGATGCTGTATTGTTGTTATTTTAACTCCTGCTGAAATACATTCTATTATTTTCTTTGTAAACTAGAAGTCATCTTTAAATGTTGTCTTTCATCTCTCCTTAATTCAGTTGAGCAATATATAATTGTTATTATGTTCTGTCTCCACCAGAAACACAAATATTTCCAGGGATAATTACAATTAAGATTTTAGCATATGAAAAACTTATTAAAGTCTTCAAACAATTGTGTGAATTGTAGTCCTAAATCAAAATTATTTTGAAGAATATGAGTATGACTCAATTCTGTTAGGAAAATACCACACACTCCCCAATTGCTTAATGGTTGTACTTAGCAAAATAAATTAGTGTGCTAAAATATAATGTGAATATAATGATTGCTCTGTGTTTAGAACATTAAATTCTTCTTTTTTATGTAGGTGAAAGAATTATTTAAGTTCTTTTATCCTTCAAAATAAGGATATGTGAGAATTATCCCATTTAAAATATTTGTTTTAATTATTTCTAGGAAATTAGTATAGCACTTAGAAATCATAAAAGTTAAAAATTGAAAAACACAATATTCTTATTTTATCGTACATTGTGCCTTTAAACATTTCAGAAATAAAGCAAAAAATAAATAATTCTCAGGTCAAATGAGTTACATTAGCAAAATATACCAAGGGGAATGATGTAATGAGGTAAAATAACACAAACAATTAACTCTCAAACACTGAGGCATTTTTAGAATGGTATTGACTTTTCTGGATATAATTAAGGTATCAAAGGAAATGCAACTTAAACTCATAGATCCTAAAATAATTTACTGAATTTGTAATTTTGCCTCAAAGAGAAAGCATAAATGGTCTTTCCATTGGAATAACAAACCAAATGCCATTATATTTATTTCTTAATGAATTTATAAAATTACACAAAATCAATTTTAAGAGTTCATTTAGAAACAAATATCTAATGGTCTAAATGAGGTAAAAGCAGGGATACTATTTGGAGACTATATATATATATATATATATTTTTTTTTTTTTTTTTTTTTTTTTTTTTTTTTTTGCGGTACGCGGGCCTCTCACTGCTGTGGCCTCTCCCGTTGCGGAGCACAGGCTCCGGACGCGCGGGCTCGGCGGCCACGGCTCACGGGCCCAGCCGCTTCGTGGCATGTGGGATCTTCCCGGACCGGGGCACGAACCCGTGTCCCCTGCATCGGCAGGTGGACTCTCAACCACTGTGCCACCAGGGCAGCCCAGGAGACAATATATTTTTATTCATTAGACTGTAACTTTCTGAAAGAAAGTATCTACTATATATTAAGATACTTTTCTTGATTAAGGATAACTATATGTAGATTATTAAATCAGTTATCCTACAATCAATTATTTTATATATGAGAAACTACAAATAAATTGTGTGGGGAAAGAGCAGACATTGCTCAGATGAAATAGCAGAGGAAAAATTTAGACAACAAATATTAAGAGAGAAAGATGCTATTGGCATAGTCATTCTAATAGAATCAATAGAATTAAAGGATATGTATTGTCACACGTGAATGGAATTACAGGAAGATATAAGAAGATTGCATTGGCAGTACTTAGTGAAATTAAACTTGTGCTTATTCTACGGCAATTTTTTTTCCTGATACATATTAGAGAAGTTGGATGTAACTGGAGATCCATTACTACAAGGAAGAAAGTAAAATATTGTGCAGGTACATGTGGCATTTATGCAGCAGTTAGAACCTATGGATTTATGTAGAAGACCTGCAACAGGACTAATTTTCTGAAATAAAAATTTAAAATTATACAGAATAAGTTCCATAGTGACATTTTTATTCAAATTAAACACACACATCCTACCACTACCACCAGCCACACTATATTGTGTTTTCACAGATGTGCAGATATTCAAATGATACATCAGATGTCTTACAGAGAATGCACATTGGAGTAGGGGAACAGAAGTAAGATGCATGATGGCTCAAGAATAAATATATCTATTTATTTATATGTATATATATACTAAAAGTTTCTTGCTAATTATGTCAATAATGGTAATATTTTCCTAAAAAAGGTAACTACGATGCAAGTATAGAAACAGACAATTTATGATTCAATTATTGCTTACTTTCTCTAAAATTCAGTGACCAACAATCATTAATTTACCATTGGCTCTAAGTCTTTCCCATGAAAAATTATTTTGTTAGCCTAATATGAGTCCTAATATTAAAATACTTTATTGACATCACTATATATAATAATTTGATCTTTAAAAATCATGCTGACCTCTATATTCAGGTAGGATGAAGTAGTTCACAGAGGATAACACTTCTGCTGAGAAAACATGAAAAGCCAAGCAGATATAAAAAAAAACTATACATAAGTATGTACATACAGAAACAGATTTGCAAAAGCAACTGTATCTACAGAAAGTAAAATTCTAGACAGTCTTTCATAGTTGATCTGAATCTCTACTGCTGTCCCTGGATATATTTATTAATGCTGTGCCTTGCCCAGAAGCTAAAATTCTAGGATAGACCCAGGAAGAAGACTGCAACCGAGGGACAGAGAACTCAATAGCTCTTTTGGTAGTAACATGGGGTTGGATGGGGAAGACAAACAAACAAGAAAACAATCAAACGAAAAGCCTCTGCACTGCCTAATACTTCCTAGAAGAGACACATCTTAAAGATGACACAAAAAAATATTGAAAATAGAGGGATGAACTAGAACTCTCATACACTGCTGATAGAATTATGAATTGGTACAACCACTCTGGAAAACTCTTAAGCAATATGCCAAATCTGTGACCCAGAAATTACATTTCTTGCTATAACCCATTCAAATTGCATTTATATGCTCACCAAAACACATGTAAAGAATGTTCATAGCCACACTATTCATAATAGACAAAAACTGGATCTACCTAAATATTCATCAACACTAGAATGAATAAATAGTTTGAGGTATTTTAACAATATTAAATTCTATACAGAGATGAGTGAATGAATTATAATTTTATGCAACAGAAATACATGTTGAGTAACATGTTATAAATGAGTACACTACTATCTTATTTCATGTAAATTAAGTTCTAAAACAAGAAAAATTTATCTATAAAGTTATAAATCACAATAGTAGTTACTTCAGAAAAGGTAATAGTGACTTCAGTGAAGACAAAGAGGGTGCTCTGTGAAGCTGATAATATTCTCAAATCTTGTGCTGGTTACCTGAGTGTCTTTAGTTTATAAAAACTTTTGTATCTTCACACTTACAATTTGTGAACTTTTGTATCTATGTCTGTAAGAATACTTCTATACAAAGTTTTCAAAAGAATATAGGAAAAAAAAGAAAAGAAATGTGTGTGGTGAACTTCACCAAGTCCTGATGCATAGCCTTGAAGGGATCAGTGTAGCCTTTCAAGAAATCAGAAACTGCCTGCTCTTTGGGTCTGAGGGAAACCAAAAGGCTGATTTGCTGTCTTTACAGCTAGGAGCCAGGGACAGAGCCAAATAAGCATTCAAATATTTTTTAATACCAAGGAAGAAAATGCTTTGGTGTGCCATGAATAAATGAATGAATGAATGAACGAATGAAAAAACAAACAAAAGAACAAACAGAAATAAAAGTAAAGGCAGCATAGCTTGGATGGAAGCTGGAGAAGTTCTAGTTTCCTCGCTACTGTATAAGAGGCATAGACAGCTAGAGAAATGGTGGCCTGCAATTGTTTCACATCCTTCTTAGATATGGAGGGACAGTTGTGACTCAAAGCAGAGCATCTTTAGAGAGTTTTGAGCGTACTAGAATCCAGCTGTACCCTCTTGGGCAATTTTGCATAGCCTTCCTCTGTGGGGTGGAGTAGAGAGATGCTTTTTTTTTTTTTTTTTAACATTTTCTGTACTATTGAAATTTTTTTTTACACAAATCAGATTGCATTTGAAAATTAATAGGTCAGCTTTCATTTTGTCATTCATTCATGATTTACTTCCCTTGAAAGTATTGATTTTATGGAAATTCCATCTTTAACACTCATATGAAAATTCTGACGAATTAAAATAGGTGAATATTACAAATCTGCATGCTTCTGACAAAGGAATTTTAGCATGGTTAAGATATTTTCCTTTAATATGCACCAAGACTGAGTAAAAATACACATAATGTATCCTAAACTGTATTTTTAAAAATATTGTAGGGGAGACCTTCAACATGGCGTAGGAGTAAGACGAGGAGATCACCTTCCTCCCCACAAATACATCAAAAATACATCTACATGTGGAACAACTCCTACGGAACACCTACTGAACACTGGCAGAAGACCTCAGACTTCCCAAAAGGCAAGAAACTCCCCATGTACCTGGGTAGGCCAAAAGAAAAAAGAAAAAACAGAGACAAAAGAATAGGGATGGGTCCTGCACTTCTGGGAGGGAGCTGTGAAGGAGGAAAAGTTTCCACACACTAGGAAGCCCCTTCACTGGTGGAGACGGGGTGGGTGGGGGGAAGCTTTGGAGCCACAGAGGAGATCTCAGCAACAGGGGTGCAGAGGGAAAAGTGGAGAGATTCCTGCACAGAGGATCGGTGCCAACCAGCATTCATCAGCCTGAGAGGATTGTCTGTTCACCCACCAGGACAGGTGGGGGATGGGAGCTGAGGCTCCGGCTTTGGAGGTCAGATCCCAGGGAGAAGACTGGGGTTAGCTGTGTGAACACAGCCTGCAGAGGGCTAGTGTGCCACAGCTAGCCAGGAGGGAGTCCAGGTAAAAGTCCGTACCTGCATAAGAGGCAAGAGACCATTGTTTTGGGGTGCACGAGGATAGGGGATTCAAAGTACCACCTACATAAGATCCAGAGACAGGTGCAAGCTGTGGCTATCAGCATGGACACCAGAGATGGGCGTGAAACGCTAAGGCTGCTGGTGCAGTCACCAAGAAGCCTGTGTGCAAGCGCAGGTCACTATCCACACCTCCCCTCCTGGGAGCCTGTGCAGCCCACCACTGCCAGGATCCCATGATCCAGGAACAACTTCCATGGGAGAACGCACAGAGCGCCTCAGGCTATTGCAACATCATGCCGGCCTCTGCTGCTGCAGGCTCGCCCCACATTCTGTACCTCTCCCTACCCCTGGCCCGAGTGAGCCAGAGTCCCCTAATCAGCCTCTCCGTTAACCCCCTACTGTCTGGGTGAAGAACAGATGCCAGATGGCAACCTACATGCAGAGGTGGGGCCAAATCCAAAGCTGAACCCCAGGAGCTGTGCGAACAAAGAAGAGAAAGGGAAATTTCTCCCAGCAGCCTCAGGAGTAGCAGATGAAATCTCCACAATCAACTTGATGTACCCTGCATCTGTGGAATACCTGAAGAGACAATGAATCATCCGGAAATTGAGGGGATGGACTTTGGGAACAACTGTAGACTTGGGGTTTGCTTTCTGCATCTAATTTGTTTCTGGTTTTATGTTTATCTTAGTTTAGTATTTAGAGCTTATTATCATTGGTAGATTTGTTTATTGATTTGGTCGCTCTCTTCCTTTTATATATATATATTTCCTTTTTATCTTTTTATGAGTGTGTATATGTATTCTTCTTTGTGTGATATTGTCTGTATAGGTTTGATTTTACCATTTCCCTAGCATTCTGTCTCTCAGTTTCTTTTTCTTTTTTTACTATAGTTTTTAGCACTTGTTATTATTGGTAGATTTATTGCTTTGGTTGCTCTCTTCTTGCTTTCTATTTTTTTAGTACTCTTTAATTTTTAATAATTAATTTTTTAAATAACTTTATTTTATTTTATTTATTTCTTCTTTTTTCTCCCATTTCTTCTAAGCTGGTGGCTGACAGGGTCTTTGTGCTCCAGCCAGGTGTCCGGCCTGAGCCTCTGAGGAAGGAGAGCTGACTTCAGGACTTTACTCCATCAGAGACCTCCCAACCCCATGTAATATCAATTGGCGAGAGCTCTCCCAGAGATCTCCCTCTCAGCACTAAGACCCAGCTGCACTCAATGACCAGCAAGCTCCAGCGCTGGACACCCAATGCCAAACAACTAGCAGGACAGGAACACAACCCCACCCATTAGCATAGAGGTTGCCTAAAATCATAATAAGTTCACAGAAAACACACCACTGGACGAGGTCCTGCCCACCAGAGACACAAGATCCAGCCTCATTCACCAGAACACAGGCACCAGTCCCCTCCACCAGGAAGCCTACACAACCCACTAAAGCAACCTTACCCACTGGGGGCAGACACCAAAAACAACGGGAACTACAAACTTGCAGCCTGCGAAAAGGAGATGCCAAACACAGTCAGTTAAGCAAAATGAGAAGACTGAGAAATACACAGCAGAAGAAGGAGCAAGGTAAAAACCCACCAGGCCAAACAAATGAAGAGGACATAGGCAGTCTACCTGAAAAAGAATTCAGAGTAGTGATAGTAAACATGATCCAAAATCTTGGAAACAGAATGGAGAAAATACAAGAAACATTTAACAAGGACCTAGAAGAACTAAAGAGCAAATAAACAAGATGAACAACATAATAAATGAAATTTAAAATTCTCTAGAAGGAATCAAAAGCAGAATAACTGAAGCAGAAAAACGGAGAAGTGAGCTGGAAGATAAAATAGTGGAAATAACTATCACAGAGCAGAATAAAGAAAAAAGAATGAAAAGAATTGAAGACAGTCTTAGAGACCTCTAGGACAACATTAAATGCACCAACATTTGAATTATAGGTGTCACAGAAGAAGGAGAGAAAAAGAAAGGGACTGAGAAAATATCTGAAGAGATTACAGTTGAAAACTTCCCTAATATAGGAAAGGAAATAGTTAATCAAGTCCAGGAAGCGCAGAGAGTTCCATACAGGATAAATCCAAGGACAAACATGCCAAGAAACATATTAATCAAACTATCAAAAATTAAATACAAAGAAAAAGTATTAAAAGCAGCAAGGGAAAAGCAACAAATAACATACAAGGGAATCGCCATAAGGTAAACAGCTGATCTTTCAGCAGAAACTCTGCAAGCCAGAAAGGTGTGGCAGGACATATTTAAAGTGATGAAAAGGAAAAACCTACAAGCAACATTACTCTACCCAGCAAGGATCTCACTCAGATTCAACGAAGAAATTAAAACCTTTACAGACAAGCAAAAGCTAAGAGAATTCAGTACCACCAAACCAGCTTTACAACAAATGATAAAGGAACTTCTCTAGGCAGGAAACAGAAGAGAAGGAGAAGACCTACAATAACAAACCCAAACAATTAAGAAAATGATAATAGTAACATACATATCAATAATTATCTTAAATGGATTAAATGCTCCAACCAAAAGACATAGACTGGCTGAATGGATAAAAAACCAAGACCCATATATACACTGTCTATAAGAGACCGACTTCAACCCTAGGGACACATACAGACTGAAAGTGAGGGGACGGAAAAAGATATTCCATGCAAATGGAAATCAAAAGAAAGCTGAAGTAGTGACTCTTGTATCAGACAAAGTAGACTTTAAAATAAAGACTGTTACAAGAGACAGAGCAGGACACTACAAAATGATCAAGGGATCAATCCAAGAAAAAGATATAAAAATTGTAAATATTTATGAACCCAACATAGGAACACCTCAATACATAAGGAAAATGCTAACAGCCGTAAAAGGGGAAATCGACAGTAACACAATAATAGTAGGGGACTTGTAACACCCCACTTTCACCAATGGACAGATCTTCCAAAATGAAAACAAATAAACACAAGCTTTAAATGATACATTAAATAAGATGGACTTAATTGATATTTATATATATATTTATAGGACATTCCATACAAAAACAACAGAATACACTTTCATCTCATGTGCTCATGGAACATTCTCCAGGATAGATCATATCTTGGGGCACATATCAAGCCTTGGTAAACTTAAGAAAACTGAAATAATATCAAGTATCTTTTCTGACCACAACGCTATAAGACTAGATATCAATTACAGGAAAAAATCTGTAAAAACTACAAACACCTGGAGGCTAAACAACATACTGCTAAATAACCAAGAGATCACTGATGAAATCAAAGAGGAAACCAAAAAATACCGAGAAACAAATGACAATAAAAACAGAACCCAAAACCTATGGGATGCAGCAAAAGCAGTTCTAAGAGGGAAGTTTATAGCAATACAATCCTACCTCAAGAAACATCTCAAATAAACAACCTTACACCTAAAGCAATTAGAGAAAAAAGAACAAAAAAACCCCAAAGTTAGCAGAAGGAAAGAAATCATAAAGATCAGATCAGAAATAAATGAAAAAGAAATGAAAGAAATGAAAGCAAAGATCAATAAAACTAAAAGCCAGTTCTTTTAGAAGATAAACAAAATTGATAAACCATTAGTCAGACTCATCAAGAAAAAAAGGGAGAGGACTTAAATCAATAGAATTAGAAATGAAAAAGGAGAAGTAATAACTGACACAGCAGAAATACAAAGCATCATGAGAGATTATTGCAAGCAACTCTATGCCAATAAAATGGACAACCTGGAAGAAACAGACCAATTCTTAGAAAAGCATAACCTTCCAAGACTGTACCAGGAAGAAATAGAAAATATGAACAGACCAATCACAAGCACTGAAATTGAAACTGTGATTAAAAATCTTCCAACAAACAAAAGCCCAGGACCAGATGGCTTCACAGGCGAATTCTATCAAACATTTAGAGAAGAGCTAACACCAATCCTTTGCAAACTCTTCCAAACTATAGCAGAGGGAAGAACACTCCCAAACTCATTTTATGAGGCCACCATCACCCTGATGCCAAAACCAGACAAAGATGTTACAAGAAAAGAAAACTACACGCCAGTATCACTGACGAACATAGATGCAGAAATCCTCAACAAAATAATAGCAAACAGAATCCAACAGCACATTAAAGGGACCATACACCATAATCAAGTGGGGTTTATCCCAGGAATGCAAGGATTCTTCAATATATAAAAATCAATCAATGTGATTAAACTATATTAACAAGTTGAAGGAGAAAACCATATGATCATCTCAATAGATGCAAAAAAAGCTTTCGACAAAATTCAACACCCATTTATGATAAAAACTCTTCAGAAAGTAGGCATACAGGGAACTTACCTCAACATAATAGAGGCCATATATGACAAACCCAGAGCCAACATCCTTCTTAATGGTGAAAAACTGAAACCATTTCCACTAAGATTGGGAATAAGACAAGGCTGGTCACTCTCACCACTATTATTTAACATAGTTTTGGAAGTTTTAGCCACAGCAATCAAAGAAAAAAAATAAATAAAATGAATCCAAATCAGAAAAGAAGAAGTGAAATTGTCACTGTTTGCAGATGACATGATACTATACATAGAGAATCCTAAATATGCTACCAGAAAACTATTGGAGGTAATCAATGGATTTGGTAAAGTAGCAGGATATAAAGTTAACACACAGAAATCTCTTGCATTCCTATACACTAACGATGAAAAATCTGAAAGTGAAATTAAGGAAACACTCCCACTTACCACTGCAACAAAAAGAATAAAATACCTAGGAATAAACCCATCTAAGGAGCCAAAGACTTGTATGCAGACAACTATAAGACACTGATGAAAAAATTAAAGATGATGCAAACAGATGGAGAGATATACCATGTTCTTGGGTTGGAAGAATCAATATCGTGAAAATGACTATACTACCCAAAGCAATCTACAGATTCAATGCAATCCCTATCAAACTACCAATGGCATTTTTCACAGAACTAGAACAAAAAATTTTACAATTTGTATGGAAATACAAAAGACCCCGAATAGGTAAAGCAATATTGGAAAGAAAAATGGAGCTGGAGGAATCAGGCTCCTGGACTTCAAACTATACTACAAAGTTACAGTAATCAAGACAGTATGGTACAGGCACAAACACAGAAATATAGATCAATGGAACAGGATAGAAAGCCTAGAGATAAACCCATGCACATATGGTCACCTTCTCTTTGATACAGGAGGCAAGAATATATAATGGAGAAAAGACAGCCTCTTCAATAAGTGATGCTGGGAAAACTGGACAGCTACATGTAAAAGAATGAAATTAGAACACTCCCTAACACCATACACAAAAATAAACTCAAAATGGATTAAAGACCTAAATGTAAGGCCAGACACTATCAAACTCTTAGAGGAAAACATAGGCAGAACACTCTATGGCATAAATCACAGCAAGATCCTTTTTGACCCACCTCCTAGAGAAATGGAAGTAAAAACAAAAATAAACAAATGTGACCTAATGAAATGTAAAAGCTTTTGCACAGCAAAGGAAACCATAAACAAGATGAAAAGACAACCCTCAGAATGGGAGAAAATATCTGCAAATGAAGCAACTGATAAAGGATTAATCTCCAAATTATACAAGCAGCTCATGCAGCTCAATATCAAACTAACAAACAACCCAATCCAAAAATGGGCATAAGCCCTAAATAGACATTTCTCCTAAGAAGATATACAGATTGCCAACAAACATCTGAAAGTATGCTCAACATCATTAATCATTAGAGAAATGCAACTCAAAAGTACAATGAGGTATCACCTCACACCAGTCAGAATGGCCATCATCAAAAAAATCTAGAAACAATAAATGCTGTAAAGGGTGTGGAGAAAAGGGAACCTTCTTGCACTGTTGGTGGGAATGTAAATTGATACAGCCACTATGGAGAGTAGTATGGAGGTTCCTTAACGAACTAAAAATAGAACTACCATACGACCCAGCAATCCCACTATTGGTCATATACCCTGAGAAAACCATAATTCAAAAAGAGTCATGTACCAAAATGTTCATTGCAGCTCTATTTACAATAGCCCGGAGATGGAAACAACCTAAGTGTCCATCATCGGATGAATGGATAAAGAAGATGTGGCACATATATACAATGGAATATTACTCAGCCATAAAAAGAGACGAAATTGAGCTATTTGTAATGAGGTGGATAGACCTAGAGTCTGTCATACAGAGTGAAGTAAGTCAGAAAGAGAGAGACAAATACCGTATGCTAACACATATATATGGAATTTAAGAAAAAAAAATGTCATGAAAAACCTAGGGGTGAAACAGGAATAAAGACACAGACTTACTAGAGAATGGACTTGAGGCTATGGGGAGGGGGAAGGGTAAACGGTGACAAAGCGATAAAGAGGCATGGACATATATACACTACCAAACGTAAGGTAGATAGCTAGTGGGAAGCAGCCGCATAGCACAGGGAGATTAGCTCGGTGCTTTGTGACCGCCTGGAGGGGTGGGATAGGGAGGGTGGGAGGGAGGGAGACGCAAGCGGGAAGAGATATGGGAACATATGTATATATATAACTGATTCATTTTGTTGTGAAGCTGAAACTAACATACCATTGTAAAGCAATTATACTCCAATAAAGATGTTTAAAAAAAAAAAAAAAAGCTGGAATAAAAAAAGAAAAAAATCATTAATTAGAAATTTAAAACACCACAAGGATTTACTGTATAACACAGGGAACAATATTCAATATCTTGTAATAACCTATACCTAACAGAAAATAAACTGAAAAAAATATATAACTGAATCACTTTGCTGTATACCTGAAACTAACACAGTATTATAAATCAACTATACTTCAATTAAAAAAATAAAAACTTAATTATGTTTTAAAAGAAATAAAAAATAAAGAAATATATTTTAGGAACCAGAAAATATTACAGGTATCTTTGAACCTAATTTTAATTAGTTGTGTGGGCTTGGGCAATACATTTCCTTTCTGAGTCAGCCTTCTCCAAATTGTTTTGCTCAAAATCAAGGAGAAAGTGAATCTCTGTTTAAATAAACTTGAAAAATACTATGTTAAATAAGTTAAGATAGGATTCATTGCAGGAAAACTTCAGAAACTTTAGCACAGTAATATGCAAAATGTACCTCTACCAGAGGAATTTTGGATGCAACATCTTCCAAACTTTTTAAACATAAATCCCATTTTTATTATCATTTTTTTCCTGGGGGAGGGGTTTAGAAACATTGTTTTAGTACAAAATTTATGTAGATGTATAAAATCACTCTAGAAATATTTTCTAAATATGATTTCATTGGCATATTTATTGGCATACTAGGTTTCATTAGCAGATTAGTCAATTAGATAGAGTAAGAAATTACTTTATTTTGCCATTTCAACTGAATGTTAAATCTTATACAATAGAATAACCACATATACTAGTTAAAGGACAACTAGTGGTCAGTAGCATCATTGTATCATGATAATCAATGACTAATTCTGAGAGAAACTACCAGTCAATCAATACTGAAATGTTAGTAAAGAAATTGACAAGGTATTCAATTATACTAAGAGCTAAGGAGATTTGTCAACATTTCATGCATAAGTTTAATGGATTGATTACCAAAGTTAATGTGAATGTATTGATCACCTATTCCAAGTTACATTTTCTTAGACTATGATGAGATTATCTCTATCATTGTTCATATTAAATTAAAGTGAACATTTCTACAATGTTCACTTTGTAGAACATTTCTATAAAGGTGTTTGTAGACATTAAAGGATAGATATGCTTTGATTAAATATTGAAAAATCAATTTTTATACTAATTGATTTAGAAGCTTTTAAAAATTTATTTCAATAGATTCTTGCACTGAGAGCAGTGATGCTGAATATTTAATTTAATGAATAATATTGATACTATTCCCTATGATTGCATAGTAGATGGTATAAGTTGCAATTACAAACCGGCAGCCTGCAGACCAAATTCATCTCCTGATTGGGTTTTAACTGGACTTCATCTTGTTCAGTTTTTATTTTAAATACAACTTTAAAAAATAGAGATATTTAAAATTAAAAAAAAAAAAACATGTAGTCACTTTGGGCATGTGTTACCAATGGCAACAGTCACCTGGAGCTGAGAAGTGGTTATCTCTTTAGATAGGGCATTCATTGGCTGTCCAGCTTGCACTGTCATTCAAACAATCCACACCTACACATTTTTATTTTTCCTCCCTACTCATTTACATGACCTTGCTGGTTCCTCTAGAGCTGAGTTTTAAACTCCTGATATAAATAATCTGAACAATAACAACACACAAAATATTGTTCTATATCTGAAAATGAAACATTTTCATTGGAGAAGCAATAAGGAGAGTTTGGTTTTAATCCCAAATCTACCCCTTATTTACTGTTTAATAATTGTCAAACCATTAAATTCCACTGGCCTTAGAAATATCTTCTGTGAAATGAAGGGAATTTTTATGTCTCTTTTGATTTTAAGAATCTATGATCCCCTAATCAATAAGTTTTTTAAAGGAAAATAATAGATTAAGCCTTAATTTAGAATGATTCTTAAAACTTTCACAGATAAATGCTACCTTCATTAGAAACTGTCAGCACTCAAAATGGTACTGCAGAAGCTTATGTACAGAGTAACTGTGCATGTACCTACAACCACTATGAGCAGGGTTAGATTCATTTTGTTTACTTCAATTTGACATGCTACATGTCTTTTAGTAAGAAAAAAATGAAAAGTGAATGTCTAATGAAGGAATGGAATACCTCTCATCTTAGCTGCTAAGTATCAAATGTCATTGTTCATGGAATCTGATTACAGTCTTGGTCAGGGTTCTGTAATCCTATGCAAAATATATGGGAATCCACAGAGGGTGGTGATGGCTTGGTCACTTTAATGGCAGAGTACATACATAACACAGAAGCCGCTCTCTGAGGGATCCTCAGGAAGAAGAGCTCATAAAACTATTAGCTCATGAAATTAAGTCCCCAAAATAGCCATTAATCCATCTGAACCTCATTTTTTGCAAGATAGTTCTGATTTGGCACTTCGTTTGTGGTTTGGCTTTGTGCCCACTTTACCCTGCCAAATTGTGGTAGACTTGATCTCTCTTCCTGATTCCCATGTCTTGCTTTAGTTCTTTTACTTTGGTTATGTGCGATTCCCCAGGAATATTATAGAGAGCATTTACTGCTGCTGCTGTTGTTTAACACCCCATACTTAAACATCCTTTGTATTTTGAACATTGTTTCACTATTATATGATTTGGGGTAGAAGGTAGGTCTCCACTTTCTACTACAGAAACTTAAGGTTCCAAACCTCTGCCCACCCCATCCACCCCACACATACACACCTTCAACACACATGCAGACACTTCTCTCTACTTCTTGGTATCCAGAATGCAAGCATGTGGACTAAATGTGGCCAATTAGGTGTCCAGCCTGGACATTTGGATCCCAAAGTATTATAAAAATGTAAGAATACATTTATACTGTTCAGAGTCAGCCTTTACCATCTACCCAGCGTTCTGTATTGGTGGTATTCATAATAGCATCATAACAATATTTTTTCTGGGATGTGATAGTGGCTCTATTCCTTGCCCAGCCACCTTGCTTTTTGTCAATTTTTGAACCAGGTTCTCAAGCTTTTCCACAGATTCCCTGAAATACAGATACCTTCCAACATGCTTCTGCTTTTGTAATGTATTCAAAATCTTTTTCTGTTGCTTATAACCATGGACTTTGATATAAAAGACATCTTTGCAGATTAATAAGGTTTAGTTTAACTGCTAAAAACCACAGACATTTGAACTTTTCTTAGGCCTGACCAAGTGAATTCAAGCTCTTTTTCATGTGCATCCCCTAAAGAACTAGCTGTGTCCAAAGTTACATCTGAAGCCCCAAAAGCTGATGGAAAAACACAAGAAAAATGAATATTACCATATTGGTTATCTACCACAACATCTCAAAGGCATACAGCAAAAAGTGCTTGTTTCTCATGCATCTGTAGGTTGGTTAGACTTAGCTGATCTAGGCTTTCTGACTGTGCTTCAAACTCTAACTCCAACTGGCATTTGCAACTCTCTGTGGGTTAGCATCCAGTCTGCTTCACATTTATTTATTCTGAGCCCAGGCTGTTAGGCTTCCAGGGGAAGTTTGTACAGCACTGACAGAGGCACAAGAAAGCAAGTGGAAACATATGAGGCCTCTTGAGGCCTGAGCTGGAACTGCACATTATTTTTTCTGCCCATGTTCCACTCTCAAAGCAAGTCACGTGGCAGGGCCCCAAGTCAAAAGGCTGGGAAGTCCATGCCATTATTGTCAAAGGATATGGTTATAGGGAGTAGGGAAGACTTAGGGACAATGCTTCAACCTACTACAATTACCCAAGGTACATATCAATTTAAAGGTCCAACAATATAGCAAAACAGAGCAGACAACTAGCAATTGAGATTCAGGATTAGGTCAGAGAGAGAGAGGTATTCTAAAAACCACACACCTAGACAGGAATGTAAGATTGGAACAAAATTATTATGGAACTGATGTTACAAGCAGAGCCCTAAGCTACTAGAGAAGAAGCGATAGAGACCTTGCTCTTGGATAAATGATAAGTTTAGAGCATGACAGATAAGCAAGAGCCCTTAAATTGGTTGTGGAGGCTAAGGAAAGAGTCTTCAGTATCCAAGTCAACATAAACACCATCTTCTGGATTTAGTGAGTTAATACAGGCAGTGTTTACACACATCACATATCAAAAAAAAGTCACTATTATTACCATAATGAAATATTTAATAATCTGCTACATTATCATGGTTCCCAGATGAGTTATGACCTCAAGAACCTCTTATATTTCAGATTAAGTAGAAAATGAATTTTAAATTTTATCTTATCATTTGCTACAAAGTAAAATTCAACATAATTTAATCTTGGAGGTTAAAAAATGCATTTCACACTCAGAAGTGCAGAAAGCACATGGACTTCAGTGTGGCAAACATTCACAACACACTAGACATGCATGATTTGTATTTAATGGCTACAACAGGGTATTGAAAGCTAAAATTCAGTGACGAATTTTATGAAATAGATAAACCTATCTTGTTCCTTTATAGCATTCATTGGGATTACTTCAGAGAATATATTAGAATGTCTCCTAAGTATATTTTACCAAAACCATTCAAAATATTTAAATGTTCATAGTATCAATGAAGGTAATTTTACCCTGTCTCAGATCTAGAAGGCTGAGGTAGTCATTCCTTATTTCATTGCAAAATAATGGCTATTCAAATAACGTGTGGTGGGGAGAGGGTTTAATAATAAGAAGTCTCAAGATAAGAAATCAAGGATGCTTCTATCTTCCATCTCTGTCATCACTTGCCCATGGTATGCAGGCATCATATTTCTGTTCCAGAAAGAAAATGTTTCTTTCCATTGTTAATATAATATTTTGATCCTGAGAAGACCTTGCAAAAACAAGCAAAAAATATGTGGCATATTTCTCTGTATTCTATGAAATAAAAGGTCTAAAATGAATAAAAACTATGTGATATCTTTTTCAATGGCATTAGGTGATGTTTTATATCATAACTAAGTAATATCTAAGTACTATCATTATTCAGAACAATAGAGGAACCATATACCACCAGTGGCAAAGTTCAAGGATCACCTTATAAATTCAGAAAATGTCCAGATTGTTTCCACAAGAATTATTAAATAAATTAATTAAAAGTTTCAGACAGGATTCAATTGCTAAAAAAAATTCACAGGTGACAAAATAACAATGCTTGTCAATCACTGGTTTAGTCCAGGGAAAGGATATTATATAGCAACAGCATTAAAGTAAGAATATGCACTTCAGACAAAGGCGACCTCACAGCAGTATTCAAAAAGACTGGATGGGGTTCATATTTACTTCTCTCTACAGGGTCATAGTGGTGTTCCTTCTCTCTATGATCAGGAATTACCTACATCTGCACAGAACACCTCAGAACCAGAAAGCTCAATCTGCTATATTGGCTGGCGCTTTTTATACTCTTCTGTTCTTGTAGGCATAGTATTGCTATATGTACAGTCCCAGAGGAAGAACTCTCCTGGTCTCACCAAAACAAAATGTAAACCATCAGTTTCACTCTATCAATCAGCAAGTTGATAAGTTGAAACATCTTCACATCCAAGTAAGACTAAAAAGATACTTAGTATATTAAAAGTTTATTAGTTTTTAGTTAAATGTAGATCTTTTGTAGTAAACAGAGGATGGCTTTGTTTACTTGAAAATTTGTGATTATCCACATTGTCAAACTCGTACTTTAAATATATATTTTTCAGATTCTCACTTTCACATTTTTATTTTTTAAAAAAATACTGGTAAAATTTACTATTTTGTCAGTTGAGAACATAACAAATATGCTTTAAACTTATGTCTCTTTGATGCACAACAAAAGAACTAATAAAATTAATAAAGATTAATATTTTTTCCTATGTGAAGACATGTTTTTCTTTTCCATCTGTGTTCAACATCTAATGATTGTGAAAATACTTAACATGTAGCAGATTTTTCATCTCACTTATTCATAATGACATTATATATTGTCAACTTTAAAAATGAAACAGCCACTTATCTTACCAGCAAAATGGGTTTATTTTGGGAATTGCACTTAGGACAGGCAAGCTATGGTGAATCATAGGCAAGTCCAGAGAAAACAAAGAGAGACACTTGCTTTTATTAAGCTTTAGGAGAAAATGGGGTTGTGGTGCTTTGTTGCCGGGGTAGTGAGATCTTTCTTCTTCTTAAAAGCTGGACATAAAATTCTCATGTGATTAATGTCCTCCCTTGTCAAAATAATTCTTATCTTCCTTCTTCCTGTTGTTTATGTAGACTGCAATGAATGATACACATGTGAAAGTTCCCCCTTCAGGGCTTCCTGACTCCATTTTAAAAGAGGTTTCCTCATTTATTTAATAACACTTATTTATTGTAATAATATAATTATATTTATTATATATTAATTATATGTGTAATTATAAATTATAATATTATTACATATGATCTAGCCAAAAGAGCATTAAACAATTATCACATTGGTTAATTCAAATCACTAAAAAAAATTAGACTAACCTTGAAACTTTAAAAAAATAATTTGAGGGCTTCCTTGGTGGCACAGTGGTTAAGAGTCCGCCTGCCGATGCAGGGGACACGGGTTCGTGCCCCGGTCCGGGAAGATCCCACATGCCGCGGAGCGGCTAGGCCCGTGAGCCATGGCCGCTGAGCCTGCGCGTCCGGAGCCTGTGCTCCAAAACGGGAGAGGCCACAACAGTGAGAGGACCGCATACCGCAAAAAAAAAAAAAAAAATTGAATATACACCTAGCACAACAATGCATGCAATTGCTTACCAATTCTCTTAAGTAATTAGTGTCATAGTTTGTTCCTAATAATATGAAAAAAAAATTTAAAAAACTATTTAAAGAATTTTTAAATAGAAAATGCTATATATATATATATATATATATATTACATGTAAGCATTGGATATCTGCTATCATATTATCAGAATGGATTCTTTTTGAAACTAGAGTGGGTTTGGTTAGTAGAAATACAAGGTCACTCATTGCATTAATGACAACAATCATAATAAATAGACAAAAAAACACCAAGAGTCTATCAATAGAGAAATCATAGAATTATACTGCATGCACTCTAAGGTTTAACTCCATAATGTTAAATAAAAAAATCTATTGTATTGACATGGAGTAAGCAAACTTATATTGTTAAAGGAAAAATATTCAAATTGCTGAAATAGAAAGTCTGGGAGATATGATGATTTTTTTTTTTTTCAAACCAGTGATTGCTGGTGAAAACAGAATGGGATAGGAGACAGGCTTGGGGAGAATTTTCTATTTTTCTCTGTATATATTTGTACTGTTAGAACTATTTTTTCCTCATTCTTAACACATAATAATATGTTACCTGCATATAAAAGCTGTTAAAAAGTTGAGGAAAACACATTAAGCAGAGATGGCATTACACAAACTCAGAGAAGTTCATAACTATGATATCTATGCCAGGAAGTACCAAAGTTCCAGTATCATTAGAATATACATTTCAAAATGCAGTACTGGGAAGATATGGGGGCTAGATAGGAACTAAGACTCAAAGACTCTTGCTGAGTTGCTTAGTCTCTTTTGCAGGTGATGCAGAGAGACTTTTAGATCCTAGGTAAAGTGTGGGGGTGAGTGACACTTTCAAATAAGTTTACACTTTCAAATTGAGTAAACCAGATAATTACTAGGAGCTGTTGATGAGATAATGAAATATGAGGTGGGTAGGGGGTTAAGAACCAAGACAAAAAGGTTAATGAAATAGGTGAGAAATGATGAGGACCTTAATATGGCAATGAGAGTAGGTAGAAAGGATAATGTTGGATGTGTTGAGTTTTAATGACTGTGTGTCATCGGTGTTGATATGTTGAGCAAGTTGTTGCATACATGTGTGAAGGGCAAAGTGAAGTTCAATACTAGATATAAAGATATAAGCATTTTCCAGCCCATATGTAGTAATTAAAGTCATTTATAGAGTAAATGAAATCCCCTCCGAGAGAAAGAACAGTAAGACCAGGGCAGAACCCTGGGAAGTACTACTTAATTGTGCTCAGCTGAGAAAATGATGCCCCATAAAATGGAACAGTGAGAGAGCAAAGAACGGAATGGAAGGGAATAGAAGTATCACAAAAAACTAAGAATGACTCAATAGCATATGTAGCAACATTCCAGGAATAATTTGAAAATTACTAAGCATGTAAAAATTTTTGTTAGCATATGAGTCACATATATCATGATTTCACATCTTTTGTGAATACAATCTAAATGGAAGGATTTAATTACTAATTAAAACCTTGACATTTACCTCATTTAATTTCCACAAGAAATATGTATTTTAACAAGATCAGTAGATAAAGGGAACATCAATTGCTTGATGACTATACATACTCCATTTGCACAGGTACATGTGCTGTGATTGCTGCCTAAGTATGTTAGGATAAGTAAGCACTTGGATTCTCTACCTAGTTTACCCAAAAGGTAAAATCTCCCAGAGGATGATGTTTAGAATTAACAAGACCCACTAATTAAATTTAATTAGGTCAACCTGCATGAGGTAATTAGCATAATTAATTTTGATTTCGAAGTGCCTCAAAGAGAGGCAGTATTTGTGTATTTTCAAAGAGAACTTCAGTGACAAAAAGAAGAAAAGGAATAAAGGAACCAAGTTTGAATATTAGAAAAAGGACCCAAAGTAATATTAGAAAAAGGACCCGTGTACCGCAAAAAAAAATAATAACTAAAATAATATACCCCCAAATATTTTCTAATTAATGTTTGATCCCATTTAAATGGCTTTCCCTTGGCTCTACATGGCCTTAGTGTTATTGATATTTTCTTACGGTATTGTCTAAAAGACATAAAGGACTAGCATCCCTAACATAGATTCCCTTAACAATAAAACAAAGAAACATCCAAAGGGCATAAGATTAAACCATTTAGTATCCTGTTCACTCTTCTAAGAATCAAGAAGATATAAATGTGTGACCACTAGTGAAAAAAGCATGTGTAATCATTAAGTAATTTGCTTCAATGATAATATCTGATTCATCTTAATGGAAGCGTTTTATTTGGAGGAGTGTGACACTGAATAGGATGTACAGATGCCAATTAAAGACAGATAAATTAACACCAATGTTTGAAATTCTCATTTAGGAATAATCTGTGAACTGGCTCTTTCTCAGGTGAGATCGCTGCACCTGTCAAAGAAGGCAATGACGTTTTTGAACCCATGATTATTTATAAGCACTTAACAGCTCTTTCCTAAATCAAGTCAGTTTCCATGGAAACAGGAATTATCTGTTGAAGTCTGACCTTTCCTTTGCATAGTTTAGTTTTGACAGCTATGTGAGCAGTGTTTTAGAAAGCACATATATCCCAGGGTCCTTACAAAAGATATACAAAGCAGAAAGGAATTGAAAATGCTAAGCTTTAAAAATGCAGTTAAGTTTACCTAACTTTTTAATGTGACTTTTCATTTCTTTAAGAGTATGTGAGTTTTATTTTGAGCCAGTGTTATCTTGGAATGTTCAAAATTAAGAGTTGGAACAAGGTAGAGAACTACTGTTATTATTATTTTGTCACATAAGTAAATATTAGAAGGAAAACAAATGTATGAGGAAATAATCTCTCAGCATATAATGGACATGTACACATCATTATTTTTTCCAGTTGTGAAAGGATCAAAGCATGCTAAACGATTTCCCAATGTCATATGTCAAGTATTTCAATGTGCGGTTCATGTCCTGGAGATTTTAGGGCATCAGTTCTTTTAATTTCAGCCTTTAAAATTATGAACGAATGAAGTAATATTAAGTGGTAGAAAAATTTACTAAAATATTGGGGCCTGTCTTCTAAATTTGGTTAATTTTAAGGCTCGATAAATTATGGCTGTATTTTTATCTGCTTCTGCATCTAGAGAGATTATTTTTAAAGTGTTTTACTAGTTTTCATATTTGCGAAAGAAATCAATGACTACAGCTTTGGCAATGTGGTAGTAAATGAGATAAAATGATTTATTAAAACCTGATAGACTATTACAACAGATAATCTCAGAAAGCACATAATTATGGCAATTGTCATTAGAGCTTCATATTCAATAAATATAACTTATCAAGTGTACTTAAGGACAACTCATAAATTGTTTTCTGAAAAAAAGATATTTAACTCTATTTACTAATTTTAACTTTCAAGTAAATAATAGAAAATAGCAGCCATTCCAAAATGAAGAAAAATGTTTCATGAGGAAAAAAAGTTATCTAACTGAGATGACCACCTCAAACATAAGGGCGAAGTACTAAAATAAAATTCAATAATCAATCAAATGTAAAATAGATGAGTTTCCACATTAGTTTGACAGAATAACCTTAAAGAGCTTTGAAGGACATCACAATATAATTTCATGTTTCTTAAGAAACAATTTTTAAAGTCATAAACTATATAAAAATATTGTGTATTGCTTACTTCTTTAGTTTAATACTCTTATATTTTCATATTTATGATTTTTTTCATATTTATGATAAAATTTGAAAACCATATTGACAAATTCCCTCTCCCTTTCAAATCTATTTTATGTGTTTCTATACTTTCTAATTTTATGACTTAATATTTAAGTATCATCTTTCACAAAGCGGAAACATACATCAAATAAAATAAAGTTATAGATTGAATTTCTGCAGTTGCAGAACATACTTTGATTTTTTCCTGAAATGAATAAACATATTTTTTAAGCTTTAGCTTCTATTTTCCTCCTCTTAAATTTGATAACTTAGTCCCTGAAGGAAGTAGATTATATTGTTATAGGTTTGAAAACTGGTATCACAGGAAAGGCATATGCTAATGGGTTATTTCAGTGAGACTTTGGTTGAAATGCATAATGACAAGTCTAAGTTGAACAGAAAAATAATCTGTAGTTGGACTCAGATAAATTTGTCTGAGTCTATTCTGATTCAGAAAAATTTAGAGTGGGCTATAGAAAATAACTTTACCAAAATACTTAAATAAAAATTATGGTTACCAAGAGGGAAGGAGAGGGGGATAAATTGGGAGATTGGGATTGACATATACACACTACTATATATAAAATAGATAACTAATAAGGACCTACTGTATAACATAGAGAACTCTACTCAATACTCTGTAATGACCTATATGGGAAAACAATCTAAAAAAGAGTGGATATATGTATATGTATAACTAATTCACATTGTTTTACAGCAGAAACTAACACAACACTGTAAATCAACTATACTCCAATAAAAATTATAAAAAAAGGAAAGAATGAAAATTCCATTACAGTTCCCAACATTTAAAGATTATATTTACTACTCTTAAAACTGCTCTAGAAAGGAACCAGGACTCCTAGGAGAGATGCCTGATTTGAGGACTGAGGCATGGAAAGTATATGAATATAAAACATCGTTTTTTGAGCTGAAAAGTAAAGTGATATTCAAAGAATGATGTGGACATATCAAAAGGATACAGGAGCCAGTTTGAGCAAGCAACCCCTTGTCAAATAAGAATTTGTGAGAATCAAGTAGGCTGCAAGGAGAACATTCAACTGGCATAAGACTGAGGAGTGGGGGTATTTTGGATGTGCTACACTGAAATTGAGATGTCTAGTGCTGCCTTTGCCTTAAGTTAGCTCTGTGTCTCTGGATAAATCACTCTGAGGTAAATTCCTTCATTTTGAAATGAAAATGTCTAAATTTACTTCCAGTTTTAAAAATCTATAAATAGAGAATTTGAAGAATAAAGAAATGAGAAGTCAATAGAAGATCTCTAATAAACCGTTTAACTAGAAAAATTATGAAAAGCAATAATTTAAAATCTCTGGAAATTGTCCTAAGGGCACACAGCAAATTTAGAAACATTTGTTCAAGTAAATCTTCTAAATCTCAGTAAAAGTAGCAAAAGCCTGTGACATTTGAGCCACAACCACCTTCCCCCACCCTCCATGGCTCCTGCTCATCCCAAGCTACATCTTGTGAAAACTACCACAGGAGTTCTAATCCAGGAAGCTGTGGCCAAGAAGATGAGTTCTCTCTCTTTCCTTAGGTCCCATTCTGGGCTTTGGTTTCCAGCTAAGGTTGCAGGGTGGGAATAGAAATTCTATTCCAAGCAGATGTAGTTGAGAGAACCAGGATACCCTTGTTCTAACCAGCCATTACTCATAGAGCAGAAGCAATTAGAGCAGGATGGTTATATAAAGTAATAATTATAACAATGTATTGCTGAGTTTACAACACATATTGACCTAAACGTATGACAAAAACAACAGCACAGATAGGAGGATGAATGGAGCAACATAGGGAAAAAGTGTCAGTATTTCACTGGAACTATGTTAGTATAAATCTAAAGTATATTTTGATAAATTAAGATACAACCCCTAGAACAATCAGTAAGATAATAATTAAAAAAACATAATTAAATTTATTAAAGCAATTAATATTTTGCACTGAGAAATATCTACTAACTTAAAAAGAAATTTGATAAGGAGGAACATAGGAACAAAAAAGATGTGAGACACATAGAAACAAAAAGTAACGTGGCAGATATAAATACAACCATATCAGTAATAACACTAAATGTGAGGATTAAATATTCCAATCAAAACACACAGATTAGATTCGATAAGGAAAAACAAGAACCAACTAAATTGTCTTAAGGAGACAAACTTTATTTATTATTATTTTTTTTGCGGTATGCGGGCCGCTCACTGTTGTGGCCTCTCCCGTTGCGGAGCACAGGCTCCGGACGCGCAGGCTCAGCGGCCATGGCTCATGGGCCCAGCCGCTCCGCTGCATGTGGGGTCTTCCCGGACTGGGGCACGAACCCGTGTCCCCGCATTGGCAGGCAGACTCTCAACCACTGCGCCACCAGGAAAGCCCAGGAGACAAATTTTAGATTTAAACACACAAATAGGTGCAAGTAAATAAAAAAAGAGACATCATGCAAAAACCAACCTTAGGAGAGCTGGAGTGGCTGTACTAACATCAGGAAAATAGACTTCAAGCAAGAAATGTTACATATATAAATAGGGATATTTCTTATGACAAAGACCTCAATCCATCAAGAATAAAAATGGATGGCCCTAGCAACAAAGTCCCAAAACACATGAAACAAAAACTGACAGAACTTAAGGGTGAAATATTCAATACAACATTAATAATTAAAAACTTCCATACCCTATTTTCAATATTGGGTAAACAACTAGAAAAAAATCAGTAAGGATATAGAAGATGTGAACAAAACTATACATCAACTAGACTTATTTATAGTACATTCAACACAATAACAGCAGAATATACATTCTTCCTGTTTATGGAACATTCTCCTGAATATAAAACAAGCCTCAGTAAACTTAAAGTGACTCAAATCGTATATAAAATATGTTTTCCAACCACAATGGAATGAAATTAGAAATCAGAAGCAAAAAAGAAGTTTGGGAAGTTTACAAATACATGAAAATTAGACAACACACTCCTAAATGACCAATATGTCAAGAAAAAAATCACAAGGGAAATTTAAAAATAATTTTAGATGAATGAAAATACAAACACAATATACCAAACCTTATGGAACATAGCTAAAGCAGTGCTCAGAGGGAAATATATAACTGTAAGTACCATGCTTAAAAAATACCTCCAGAGTATAATGTGAAACTTGCACAGTGCTTTTAATGCTTTTAATTGTGTCACAGCTTGGGATAATTAATTTTTCTGAGCCTTACTCTAATCTTCTTTATAATGAAAAAAAAAATTCCTAAAGTTCAAGGTACTGAAAGCACACATAATCTCTCAAACACATATATCAATCTCTCAGCAAATGATACCTCTTCATCCTCCTCTTTCTTCTCTTTCTCTTCCTTTCAGAGTAAAAAGAAACCACTTCATCTTATATAACTTTTAATTCTAATATTTTAATATTCTAAAATAATTTTCTAATAGAGAAAAATAATAAAAATATTTTTAAAATATTAAAATAATTGAACTTTATTTCAAAAAGAATTTCAGTATTTAAAAATGTCTTCAATATTATTTTTGTTACTACTCTAGGTTCTCACTGAAATATGAAAGGGCAGAATTACACATATGGATGAAACAGAACAATTTCCTTGGTTTACATGAAGTATGAGGTATATCAAAGAGAATGTTTAGTTTTTGTTGTAATATTTCCAGAAAGATAATAAAATAAATTATTTTCATGTAAGAACACAAAGTGTTATCTCTAGTCTGTTCATACTATTGATACAACCCTGTTTTCTCCAAACTCTTAGAGAACGATAGAAAGTAAATATCACTTCATATTCCAAATGAGATGGAATTATGCAAACTAATGGAATAGAATTCCTCATGCTGTAAAAAATGCATGATCACATTTTGGAAAAATCCACTTAGGAGACAATGTTTCTCATTGCCCCTGCCCCCTGTCAAAAATAGCAAGAAGAACAAATACCAGCCCTCCAGGTAATTCTAATGATAAACAGTACCAGAATTTTGATCAAGTGCTTAATTCTTACCTTAAGGAATAACTTAAGCCCCTAAAATACCAAGTTTCTGTGTTAGAAATAACTAATCGCTACTGACACAGTTCCTCTGGGCGTGCGTGTGTGTGTGTGTATTTGTGCGTGTGTGTTAAGATAATCAAACTTACTTTCTAGACTTTTAAAAATTGTAGGAAAACTAGAACTTTTAAAAAATAGACACAAAAATATACTCACATACTATGTTTGCAAGTAAATGAAAATGCTGCTTAACGAATACCACCATTTCTTCAACTACTCTGATAAAATATGTAGGCTTTACTTGGAAGTAGTCATAGCTTCTAACAAAGGTTATTTTACCAGCTATAGCTATGCCTGTTCTTATAGCAACATCACTGTATTTGCTTCTATTTTGGAAAAAAATTATGGATATTATTAACTCTCATTAAGGAAGAAAGGAAAAATATGAATTTACAGAATGGTGGTACAGAAAGAGAAGGGGTTTTAATAACAAAATTTGAATCCTGTTTGAATTTGAATCCTGTTTCTGTCACTTACAAGCTTAGGGCATTTAATCAACCTTTTTAAATTCCAGTTTTCCCATGTGTGAAGTGTAAGTAATTAAATGTATAGCATTATTGAGAAAAGAAAAAAAAGTAAAGCATCTATCAGTGTTTCATAAATAGTCTACACTCAGTAATTATTAGTTCTTGTCTCCCTGTTCTACACTATAATCAAAATATGACACCTTATTAGAAAGAGTTAGAATCACTGATATATTTATATTATGCTATATTATATTTAGAAGGTAAATTATTCAGAAATATGTGAGATGGTATAATAAGAAAAACTCCTTCCTAATTTTCTCTCATTAGCTCAAACCCTCTTCCAACCTCTGTACTTGTGTACCTAGTTGCCTTTTTCAAACCTCTCTTGGCTATCTCCAAAATAGCTCATACTTAATCCAACTAAACTAAATTGTTGATTTCTCCTTCCCTCCATGTCCCTTCATAAGAGCTTTTTATTACAGACTTTTCCAAATTAGTAAACAGTCCCACCATCCACCCAATTACACAAGTCAGTCTTGGGATACTTTTAACACTTTCTTTCCCTTTCCCCACATCTAAACTAACCCATGTGTCTCGTTTTGATTCTACCTCACAAAAACATGTATCGTCCATTTCTGTGCTTCATTTCTGGTGCAAATCACTATCATTTTTTTAATCTGAAGTACTGCAGTAATTTCCTGACTGGTCTCATCTCTGATTATCTTGTCATTTTCCACTTTATTTTCCATACAGCAACTAAGGTGATAATTTAAAAACACAAATTGCTTTGTTACTGTTGCCGGAAACTGTCCAATGGTTTCCTTTTCCACTTAAAAATTATATCCATGCTTCTACACATGACTTAACAGGCATCCTGTGTCCCAGCCCCTACCTGGCTCTCCAAACTCTTCTTATGATATACCCTCTCCCTACTGATTGGTACATCCACAAGGGTCTCTCAGGTCCTTAAACATGCCAAGTGCTTTCCCACCAAGTGCTATTCCTTCTGCCTGAAAATCTTCATCGCTCCAATTTTCACATAATTGGCTTCTGCTCATCTTTTAAGTCTCACTTTAAATTTCTTCTGAAAAGTATTTTCTGGCAACCCAAACTAACTTCATATGCCCTATTACTTCCTCTGAAAACACCCTGCTCCTTTCCTTTCTATTACTTTTGGAGATATATTATTATATACATTTTAATTATATACATTGGGTAGAATTTCATTCCTCCTTACTTTCTCTTCCAGGCAAGGAAAGATTTTTTTGGCATGACACAATAAAGAAAACAAAATTAATGGCATAATATGTTCATTTATTCAATCAAAGAATATATGAAGGGGTAGAAAGTTATGGACATAGGAGCAGCAGCTATTTTATATAGATTATTCGGATAAGAACTTTAAAAGATGAAGCAACATTTAGCACAGATAAGAATGAACTGAGTGAGGGAGACAAGAGGAAGTACTTTCTAGGCAGGGAAACACAAGCACAAAGTTCTGAGATAGAAATATTTTTAGTGTGTTTGAGGAATAGTAAGGAGGTCAGAGTGATTTAAAAAGAGAGAAGACAAGAAAGAGGGTTGAGGTGGGTCTAGATTACATAAGGTATCATATATCACAGCATGGGTTATGTTTTTATTCTAGTGTGAACCTTATTCCATTCAAGGCAATAGATTTTGTTTTTCTTGTAGATTCTCCTGTCTGAAAAACTGTGAAGACCTAATATATTCCCAAGTGTGGAGCAGCCACTGCTACTGGAGGATAGAATCAATAGGGAGACTCAGAATATGAGCACATCTAGGATGGAGCTGGGACCCTGAAGTGCAGTTGAGGGAGTGAAAGACTAAAGGGATGATTGAGAAAGGATGGCAAGGGAGCAGTTGGAGGGTAGAAGAAGAGTTTTTAGACACTATCCAGGCTAGTGTGGTATGAGAGGTAACTAGTGGGAACAGTAGGGGATATTTTTCACTATTCCCTTAAGTCATGAGTTTGTAGTCATCTAAAATATTTCTTTATATGTGTCTAGACAGCGTGTTGTGTCTAGGCAATGCAAGAAAATATAAGCAGTTAACTTTGAAGGGAATTATCTACCATATTTATTGATCTGTGATATTATATCTGACCTTGCATGAATCATGACAAACTACATGATCAAATCAGGAACATAACAGCATGCTACCTGAACTATAGGCAGAATGGTGCAAAGAGAGAGTAGAACCAGTAGGGGCAGCCCTGGAGTTAGAAACACCCTCTCGGGGGAATCCACCACGGTGGAAACAGATATGACTATAGCGTTAAGGCGACTAGAGAAATAAAACTATAGATGAAAGGACATTTCAGAGACTTCCACTTTCAGCTTTGTCACTTAGAGAGTTTAGAAGTTGTCACTTCCATCCTTACAACAGGAAAATATCTAAGCAAACTGAAGTCATAACTTTTCTTGGACACATCCGTGAAATGAGGTTGCAAAGCAAACAAGCATCCCAAAATCTGGAGAGACAAGTGAGTTCAGAGAATTACAGTCTACATTAGCTTGCATGGAGCAGAAGGCTCTGGAGCCATAATTTGGAAGAAACACTTCAATAGTAATTTTGAAAAATTGCTGGAGGCAGAGTGCCCATTAGAGTGAGACCCACACAGGAGTTTCTCACTGTCAATAGAGAAAACCAAAGCCAATTCGTTAAAAAGTTCAATAAATTTGATAAACCTCTAGCCATATTAACAAAGAAAAAGAGAAGACACAAGTTACTAATATCAGAAATAAAAGAGGAGTCATTACTACTGATCCCATAACATGAAAGAATAATAAAAAAATACTATAAATAATTATATAACCAGAAACTTGATAATTTAGATAAAATGAACAAATTCCTTGAAAGACACAAGCTACAAAAAGCTCATACAAGGAGAAGGAGATAATCTTCTTAGGAATATGTCTATTAAAGAAATTATTTCATTAATAACCTTCCAAAAAGGAAAAGGCCAGGCTTAAATAATTTCACTGGTGAATTTTACCAAACACTTAAAGAAGAAGTGGTACCATTTCTCTAGTCCAGAAAATAGATTGAGTTAGGTATCTAGATTTAATTATTTACTGAAATAGAGAAGTGGGTAGACTGAGACAAGGATAAGAGTTTTCTGGGAGAAGCCATGTATCATATTTTGATTAAATTTAGGTTTCTCCAGAGTTCTCAATATGCTCTAGGAAGTTTTACTTTTCAATTAATTTGGGCAAAAGGGAAGAAAACAAAAGTATTACATTAATAGAAAACTCGCTACTAAGATAGATATCTCATAACTGAGACCAAATGATGGTGAAAGATTGGTGTAAAGCTTAGTGGGAAAATGTGGAACTACAATTAGTGGTAAAAGAAAAGGTTTAGGTCCAGGATTAGATGAGAAACACTGAAGCTGGTTATCTAGCAGAGGAAAAATATGAACAGTTATGCTGTTAGCATGAGTGTCCTATGCAGAAAATGGTATACATGACCACGAATTGCTGGGGAGTATAAAAGAATAATAGTAACCCACAAACTGATTGTGGATCAATTTATGTTTCCCAGTGGACCTTCAGAAATACCACTGGGAAATGATGTATGATGACACTGAAAATTTGCAGAAGGAACAAGTGTTTCAAAATGTGACACATACTCAATTTTGTACAGCAAAACCACTGACCATTGAAAACCTATTTATAAAGGACTCAGACACCCCAAACTAATATTATTATGCATTAAGCCCCGTACTGGATAGCCAGAACTTAAGAAACCATTTTACTATTCGTAAAAACCAATTCACATGTTTTTTCCCATGAGAGTCCTATCTGGGACCTGGAATCTTGGAAAAGATATTTTGAGAGAAGTGACTGCCTGCTTACCAGCCCTCTACCCAAGTCCAACTCTGAGCAAGGAAGAGATTTTAAGAATACATTGCTATATAAACAATATTGGGACATACCAACATCATGTGCCTCTGATACAAGGCACTGAAAAGGACACAACATCACCCCAATGACATTCTTTACAAAATGTATAACTCGAATCTAATCATAGGAAAAATGCCAATTAAGTAAAAATCTACAAAATACCTATCTTCCACTCTTCAAAAATTGTAAGGCCAAGAAGATTAGGAAAATCTGAGAGAGTACCCCAGCACTCTGTACTTTCAGATCCTTGGCCAGGGTTAGCTTCACTGGGAATATCCTTCCTATCACCATTTCAGAAGATGTCTTATGTATCATCCAAAGTTCAGGGTCAAAGGCTCCTGTTCTTTGAAGAATTCCTGTGTGCCTCAAACAGGTTTGTCACTCTTCATTTTGTGATCTTCTGACATACTTTATCTTTCTTATGGCCAATTAGCATACATACTAGACTTGTACATATTTCTGCTCTCTTCACTATGGTATGAGTTTTGTGAGGACAGAGACCAGGTATTCTTACCTGCCTATATCCAGGACCTAACCCAGTACTGAATATATCATATGTCATATTTTGTTGAATGAAAACTTTATTTTTACTAAGCAGTTCGTTTTCTCCCCTAGAATAGATACTAATTACTGATACCATTAAAATTTCTCCAAGTTTCTAAATTCATAGAGCATAATGAAACAGAATATTTGATGAACCTTAATTCTCAGTAACACAGATAACTTTCCTGATAGGTTTTGGTATTTGTGGGCAGCAGGCTTGTAAAGGTGGCAATGGCCAAGGACAGTAATCTTTTATTTATTACATGCCACCTGGTATACTTTTCATATCAAACACTAGAACATAGTATTTGAGTTGTGAATAAAGGTTACAACCACTTGAGAAATCATCTATGCAACTGCACTAATAGAAATGAGTTGAAAGAAGGCAGGCTATTTAAAATATTCATTTATAATTTTGTAGATGAGAATGTTTTTTGATGTGGTTTTTGATTTCAGTTCCTTTGGGTTTTTCATTACGGTTAAAGTTGCTAAGAAAGTAGATCTTAAATGTTCTCATTACACAGACAGAAAAGGTAATTAGGTGAGGTGCTGGAGGCATTAACTAACCCTATTGTGGTAATCATTTCATAATATATAAACATATCGAATCATGTTGCACATCTAAAATGTATACAATGTTATACATCAGTTATATCTCAATAAAGCTGAAAAAAGACATAATGATATTTAAGAAATCAGGGAGAGCAGTCTAAATGATTTTGGGTGTGTATGTGGGGAGCACTGAGGCTTCCTTGTTCCCACCCATTTCTTTTCACTGGGGAAAAACTGAGTTAAATTAGCAAAGTTATTTTCATGAATATTTTCAGCTACTTGAAAAGATTTCCTTTATGTTCTCAATGAGCCCATAAGATAAAGACAACATTTAGCAGGAAGCCATGTTGACCACCTTTTTTTAGTGACTGAAAAAGTTCTTTGGTAGTGTGCTAGTTAATTCAGAAACAGTCTGTGTTTCATTGCTCAGTCTACACAGGAAAAAGTATTAAAATATTCTACTACTTCATAAATGCCAGATCCCCTCCAAACCACCACCTTGGCTGATGTAATATATATATTTCCAGAACAGATCCTGGAACATCATAAGTACTTTACCATCAGTGAGAGAGATGAAGTCAGAGATGAATAAATACATCAGCCTACAATGAAACATTTGGTTTAAGAGTTCACTAATTAGAAGTTTACTAGGTCCAGAAACTATGAAAGATTCCATTTTTAAAAGCATTGCCTCTGCTCCTGTTACATTTAGATTTCTCTTTGATACCAGGGAGTTGTATGCACATTCTTGCCTTTGCTCACTTTGTGTTTGATCATCTAGAATATCACCCAATTCATCTTCTATGTAGCACATTAGCTATTTTGAAAATTCTAATGGTGTTCAGATTCTTCCCTTTAATATTTCCTACAGCCATTCCATTATTTCAATCCCATTAATTTTCATCATCCTAATCCAGAAGCTTGAAAATCTCTGATGACCTTCTTGTCCCTATTCTACCTCTACTCCATCCATCAGCAATCCATCACTTATTATCTTTTCCATAACAAAGGCTCCAAATTATCTTCATGTGCCTCATATCTAAAGCACAATACGTAGCAAGATATACTTAATCTGTTTTCTATTATTCTACAGTATGAACCTTCCACAAACAAGCTAATGTAATTTTTTCTCCAGATGGTATTTTCTCTGTTTATTGATGACCATATTACACAGTTAAACAACAGAAGCTTTGCGTATTTGAGAAAACTCACATCAATTATTTGCTTCCTATTGGTTAGATTTTCTCTGACCAATTTCCTGTCTTTCTCTTAGGCCTTCCTTCCTCCTTCCCTCCCTCCCTCCCTTCCTTTCTTTTTACATGAAATCTACTCTCTTAACAGATTGATAAGGGTACACCACAGTATTGCCATCTATAGGCAAAATGTTGTACAGCAGATCTCTAAAAATTATTCATCTTGCATAATTGAAATTTTATACCCATTGATTAGCAACTAGTCATTTCTCCTCCCCCTCCAGGCCCTGGAAACCACCATTCTATTCTTTGCTTCTATGAGCTTTTCTCATGCCATTTCCTCTACCTGAAAATATTTTTTTCTTTTATCACTTCACAGTAAATGCTTCCTAATATATCTACCCTTACCAAAGTTCCCTTATTACAATAATGTTCAATACAACACTTGTTTTTGTCTTACCCTTAGCAATTTCCCCAATAACTAGTACAGTGTTTGAAATTTCATAGGTTCCCAATCAATGTAGGCTGAATACTACATAATGCTTTTCCAGGAATGCTAAGATTTATTATCTTCTCTTTATTTAAATTTTACATGACTTATTTGTCTGTATCACTTATTTCTGAGAACTTCTATTTTCTGATTCCTCAGAGAAAGATAGAACCAAGCTACCTATTATGTCACTGACTTGCAAGTTCAACATTTGTGAACTCCTTCCTTTGGGATCTGGGAGAGATAAGGGCTTGGAAGCCTACGTACTGAGAATTCTCATTCCATTCACAATCAGAAACTATGTTGGTAATACACCTGGGTGTATATGCTTATTAGAATCATAGATAACAAAAGAAAAAATTGTGTATAAAGATGATTGACACCAGGGGATAAGGTGGGGAGGGATAAATTGGGAGTTTGAGATTGACATATAAACACTACTATATATAAAATAGATAACTAATAAGAACCTACTGTATAGCACAGAGAACTCTAGTCAATACTCTGTAATGGCCTATATGAGAAAAGAATCTAAAAAAAAAGTGGATATATGTATATGTATAACTGATTCACTTTGCTGTACACCTGAAACTAACACAACATTATAAATCAACTATACTCCAATAAAAATTAAAAAAAAAAAGATTGGGCTTCCCTGGTGGCACAGTGGTTGAGAGTCCGCCTGCCAATGCAGGGGACGCGGGTTCGTGCCCCGGTCCCGGAAGATCCCACATGCCGCGGAGTGGCTGGGCCCGTGAGCCATGGCCGCAGAGCCTGCGCGTCCGGAGCCTGTGCTCCGCAACGGGAGAGGCCACAACAGTGAGAGGCCCGCATACCACAAAAATAAAATTTAAAAAAAAAAAAAAAAAAAAGATGATTGAGCTATTTAGACCAGAGTTAGAACATGATGAGAGAATGACATTCGTACTGTCAGCTACTTCTTTGGCTGGTGACCTGAATTGAACTAATAGAACAGCTTTTATCCTCTTTGTTCCTCAGACTGAAAATACACTTGCAACACAGCTCAGTTATGTCTTTGAGAGCCTGACCTACATTGGGTCTTCTTGAAAGTACAGTGAGATAAGCAGACAGGGAACCCTAAGGCCCCTCACTTCTCATGGAGGTGGACAGATCTAATATTTCCTTGGGATACATTCCTAATAAGAAATGTTACATTGCTTTCTTCTAGATTGTTGGGTTTTTTTTTAATTAATAAAGCATTAGCTAATAACTTCTGTTCAGTTTTCTCTCCTTAATAGTAAAAAAAATAAAGTTTGAGAGCACTAATTTAAAAGTCCACAATATTGCTGCTTTAATTAAAGTGCTCCTTTTTTTGAGCTTCTTTGGATTGCCAGTGTTTAAGAGAACAGCTCTTCTTTTTTCTTCTCTGCTTCAGCTGATGCCTCCTCCATACCTTAGAAGGTTATCTGTCCTGTTCATTTCACAGCAAATCTAGCAGAACTGATGAGATCCAAAATAGGCAAAAGGTCATGATTCAGGTATCTAAGGCTGAGCAATCTTTTTCATGATTATTACAAATTAATCATTGCTACTGAACATAGGCAATTTCTAAATGTAAATGTTTCAGTTGATATTACTTCTGAATTTTAAGTAGTTAAATAAAATACTGAGTTTTACAGGAATAGTACCTGTTACAAAATACCTAGACAATACTGCATAGTGTAAGGACCAAAAATTAAGGGTGGAGATATTGGGGAATGAGGTGGCTTTGGGGATACCAAAAGGAAGCCAATTTTGTGTTCTGTCTAGCTCCTCTCTGCACCTTTGATAAAACCATTTGAATGGGATCATATTTGCTTCAGACAAAATAATGTGGGAGGTTCTTGTAAATATGTTTGGCATACTAGCTATTTTCTCAAATGCCAGTTAATTTACTCTTTTCTACTATTTCTTTCTCTCTCGCATTCCCATAAATATAAATCCTTGTACTAATGGAAATGTTCTCTAATAATAATTTTCTTTCTTAATTGCTTTAAGATCCAAGGAGATGATCTCTATTAATCGAAACTTTGCAACTCACATGTAATGGCAACTGTTGCTGTTAGTACTCAAGCTTTGCAAATGTAAACCAACACATTTGTGTCCTCCAATAAAGCGTTTCTATGTCATTTCCAACCTCACATAAAATAATGGACTCTTTCTACCCTCCTCTTAGTGCCCTGAGATAGAGTTCATAATTTAGCCTTTCCTAATTTCCAATCTAAAAAGTATACAAGTGGAAGATTTGAAGTTGTAAAATATCTGATATTCCATATAAACATTCTAGTGAATAGCTCTTTGTAAGAGTATGGAGCATTTTAGATACATGGAAGAGAGTCATAGCTATTGATGTTTTTGTTTTTATAAAATAATGCAAATGCAATGATTTACTTTTAAGTTTGATTATATGAGTACAAGAGAATTTTAACAATCATCTATGTTGAATACCATCACTGACAATTAATTCACTACCTCAAACAGTAACGTATTGGAGTTTCAAGCTTCTTTGATATTGTCCTGATAAGCCTCTTTTGTATCAAGTCTTATCCTACAAATTAAAAAAAATATTCACATTCTTACACTTAAAAAATAGCTTATTGTCATACTATTATGGTCACTTCCAGAAGTCACTCTTATTGACAGAGAATTTCTTTAAAAATGTGATTCTCGGGCTTCCCTGGTGGCGCAGTGGTTGAGAGTCCGCCTGCTGATGCAGGGGACATGGGTTCGTGCCCCGGTCCGGGAAGATCCCACATGCCGCGGAGCAGCTGGGCCCGCGAGCCATGGCCGCTGAGCCTGCGTGTCCAGAGCCTGTGCTCCGCAATGGGAGAGGCCACAACAGTGAGAGGTCCGTGTACCGCAAAAAAAAAAAAAAAAAAAGTGTACCGCAAAAAAAAAAAAAAAAGGGATTCTCATAAGTAAAAGCAATACAAGTGATATAATCAAAGCAAATTAACATCTCTTGGACTTAGTCAACTCTGATTGATTTAGGGAGGAAAAAATCAGTTATAAGGATTATCAGTTATAAGGATAAAAAGTTAAAAAAAATCTGGGTGGCTCCAGAAAATAAGGCAGTAGGAATTGGAATCTTTTTAGGGGTTGTCATTAGAATAACTCTGCTCCAACTATTTTCTGTCCTTGAGTCACTCAGCTCAAGATTCAGTTTTAAAGGCTGATAGGCCTATCTGCATTTATGTGCCAATCCCCTTCATTTGGTGAAGTAGATAAGCGAAGCTTTTTGTTAGAAATTACTATTGAGGTCATTTGTAAAAAGTCACCATCAAAGAGTATTACTAAAGGAGAGAAATGGAATGTTACCCAGATAAAGACAACCAATGCCTGATTCAGCAGGCCCAGAACCCTCCAGCTTTTCTGCCTATGACTAGATACCTAAATCAGCACGACCTTCTGAGCAGGCCCAGTTGTCTTCAAATATAGAAGAAGGTGACGGAAGAGTGCTGCTTTCACTTTAGGTATAAGCTGGTTTTTTTTTTAATCCTTTAATATTTGTGTAAAATTTTGATCCCAAATTTATTTCTATCAGCTTTTTACCATTAAGAATACTGAAGAAGGGCTTCCCTGGTGGCGCAGTGGTTGAGAGTCCGCCTGCCGATGCAGGGGACACAGGTTCGTGCCCCGGTCTGGGAAGAACCCACATGCCGCGGAGCGGCGCGTCCAGAGCCTGTGCTCCAAAACCGGAGAGGCCACAACAGTGAGAGGCCCGCGTACCGGAAAAAAAAAAAAAAAATACTGAAGAAAAAGAAATCGACTGACAGACAATACACAGACACACACACATATAGAGAGAGAGAGAGATATACATACATACATAGTTTGATCATCTAATTGTCGGAAAATGGTGATCTCATTATGCTTTTCTGTATTTTCTAAGTCATCCTCAACAGATAAGTATTTTTAAACTTTTATATGCTGTGGCATAGAAAAATATTCTCTAAAACATCTTTTGTATGTGTGTACATCTGTGTAGACAACACATATTTTTCCCAGAGGTGTAAATAGGTTTAAGATAAAAAATAATTCCATCATTAAGAATACTTATGATATGCTGCTGCATATTCTAGCACCTTTCTGGAGACCCACAATTCATATTACTATATTAAAGGCTTTGTGTGTCCCTGATGTCAGATAGACATCAAGTCAGATGGAACTGGATGTAATTTACTTTACATGTTTTTAATGTATATGCTTTGGTCTATTTATGCCATCTTTTAAAATTTAAGTTTTCTCAACAATTGAAAGATAATAGTAATACCTGCAATTTAAATGATAAGAGCACAAATTTAATCATATAAATCTGGGTTCATACCTTAGTTCTTGAACTTCATCTTTGTGTGTTTAACTTTTCTACACTTTAATTTTGCTCACGTATATAACAGAGATCATACTATTAAGGTAATTCTCAGAGTGTTGGGAGGATTAAATTAGATAATAATTATGTACAGAACTTAACATGGTGCCTGACATACAATGAGTCTTTATTATTTGGTGACTACTATTATCATTGCCATTACTGTTGGGCTATTTGATGTACCAAGTGGATAACATATGTAAGCTCTCAGCAAGGTGAATAATACAATAAATGTTTATTAAGGGCTATTGATGGTGTGGTGGTGGTAGAAAAGATGGAAAAGAGGTAATGTGTGTGGTGTTTCTTTTACAGAAATATTCCCAGATCAAATTTTTGCAATCATTCTATATTCCTCAGAACTTTGTGGACATTATTACTTATTCATATATATGCTGAAACACACCCTAAGCTTTTATTTTGTGGGGAGAAGCTTGGCAGAAACTACCTAGGCCTACCTCTGTGTGAATATGCCATGGCCTTCTGGTCAGGCACCTGTCCTTGTTGGGCTCCTCACATTTCAATGGGGATGTTCATCTTACCTTCTGTTTCACTGATTCTTGCAGCATATGGCCCTGCACAAACTGGCAGCACAGAATAACTGTGTTCCAAGTATTTGTGAGGGAGTATGACCTTGACATTGAGTATCAATAAAATTGACTTAAAAGAAACATTATGTTGAATTTTTTTTAGTGACATATTTAAATCTCTCTCTAGATAAGCTAAAGAAGTCTGTTTTTAGAAATTTTATCATGGGATTTTGCTTAAGACTCCTCCCCTCCCAAATCTCCCTACCATCTAGTTTTTCGTTTTAATGAACTGAACTTTGAGTTTTTTGAAATTCATCTTTATATTTATTCTAAAGTTACTGTTGAAGATATGTACATTGTACATTTTTTCTTTTTTTGAGGATGAATAAGAATTTCCTCTATGGTCTCTGTACCAGGAATATTTGTACTACTCTGATTCAGTTTATCTTCAACTTATGAAGACTGTACATCTTATAAGTAATCATGTTTGCACTTTAAATTTTGGTTGCTAAAATGTTTTAAGTCAATTTCTGCCATCTACCCCTTCCAAAAATAGACTGCTATATATTTTGTATGATGTTAACATTACTTCTGGCATTACGTTATCTGTAATTAACCAGTCCTTTTAATTTTTTAATGAATTTCATACCAACTACTTAAAAAAAATAAACCTTTTATTGAGGTGTGATATATATGAAGAAACATAATTCATAAGTGTATAGCTTAATGAATTAGCACAGTGGAAACACATCTGTGGAATCACCACTCAGAGTGAGAAATAAAACATTACTAGCAGTGCAGATGCCCCCATATTCTCCCTTTCAACCCCCATCATCCTCAACTTCAAAGTCAGCCAGTATCTGTTTTTGCATATGATGAAACTATAGATTCTATGATTTAATATTATGCTTCTGAGATTCACCCATGCTGCTGCATGCAGCAGTGCATTTACTTTGCTTCACTACAAAAATATTTTTTAAAATCTCCCACTGTTTATCCATTCTTCCATTGAAAGAACAAGGATGGCATAATTATGTCCTCCTATTGAACTTACCCTTCTATCATTATGTGTTCCTTTTTATCTCCAGTATGTTTTTACTTTAAATCTACATTTTAGACAGCTTTCTCTTGATTAATCTTTGTATAATATGTTTTCTATATTTTTATTTTCAACTTATCTGTGTTTTTCTTATAAACAACATATATTAAGTCAGCCTTTTTCTGAACATGCCCCCAACTGTTCTTCATTTCTCCTTTCTTGCCACTTATGTATTATTTTTATGTACTATTTCATTTTCCCTCTCTTTCTAAACTATTTTTATATCCACATGCACCTTTAATTCATCAAGTGTAATATGTACAAGTTTGTCCACATCATGCACAAAGGAAGGATATTAAAACTCTCCAACTCCGCTTAATACTTTTCCATATTTTGTGCTATCAGTTTCATACATCTTAGTCCTTTATATATTTAAACAATACAACATTATTTTATTTGTATTTACCCACATTGTTACTTTTTGGTTCCATTCTCTTTATTCTTTTCTGAATACATGTTTTCATCTGTAAATACTGTTTCTATAACTGCCCTTTAGTTTTTCCTTTAACATTCGTTCACTGTTGATAAAGTTTTTTGTTTACCTAAACCAGTCCATATTTTGCCCTAATTTATGAAGGATAATTTTTGCTCTACATACAATTCTATGTTGGAAATTATTTGCTTTCCCCATTTGAAGCTATTATTCTCCTTTTGGTTTCCATAGTTTATTTTGAGAAATAATCTGTCAGTGTTAATGATGCTCCTTTGAAGCTTATATGTTCTCATCCTTCATATTCCTTTTAAGATTGCCTTTTTTGGGGGTTTTCAGCAGCTTTACCATGAATTGTCTAGGTGTATTTCTAGGTGGATTTAGACTTCTTGGTGATCATTTCTTGATGTCTATCATTGGTTTTTGAAAACTCTGAACCATTATATATTTAAATAGTTCTCTGTCCTATTCTATATTTCCTCTACTTCTGGCCTTCAAGTTAAATTAAACTGATGTTTCCATCTCAGTGTCTGTCCTGACAATGAAGTAGATAACAAACACATTAGGTTTCTACCTGGCAATCTGTTCTTAACATTTGTAATGTATTTTAGTTTCCTTAGGATTACAATTCCTTCAAAATTTGTACAGTTTGATGTAACAAAGGTTTTTTTCTATCCCAGTTAGCTGTTCCTATCTTACATCTTTGGAATTTGACCTTTTAAAATCTGTGCTTACCAGAATATACCATGTGGAAGTTTGATGGTGTATACTGATGTTCACCTCTCTTTCCCTTTCTTGATAGCATTTGTGAATATTCAACATATATTTATTTAAATAATGTTTACAAATCAACTACTAAGTGCCAGATACTATTCTATGTTTTAATAAAGTTTACACTTTAGTGATTATGTGTTCCAAATATAAATTTTGATTCTCACACACACAAAAAATTTATTGAGTCTGATCCACACAGTATGAATATCACTGCAAACTCAAAGGAGAACAAAATCAAAGCCCCTAATGTTAAGAAACATAGTATGATATTTGAGATAGACTATATAAAGCTTGTTGAAATTCTTAGCTATGTATTGAGAAAGGTATACAGAAACTATAATGGAAACAATGAAGATGTGGAGATTAATTGGTTCTTAGAAGACAAGGAAGACTACATAGACTACATAGAGACAAAAATAATAGAAGTCTTGAGAGAAAATTTGGATTTGCCAAACAGATAAGTTAGAGTGGGAAGGAAGAAGTGCCAGGCAGAGGAAAGTTCCAAAGGAACACAGATGTCAGAGAGCAGAGCATTTTTAGAAAAATGCAAATAGAAAATGCCAGGACAGAGAGATCTATGAATTTTTTGCATGTGTGTATATGTATACATATAGTTGGGGCATGGTGGTGTGCACGTGTGTTTATTGGGATTGAGTGGGGCATTGAGGTAATTGAGAGATACAATGAAGTATTAGCAAGACTATACCATTAAGTGCCTAGCTAACAGTTTCAAACTATCTTGTTACTTATGGGCAGTCTGACAAATTTTAAGGCAAAATATTATAAATTCATGTTTTCAGAAATATAAATTTTCTATGATGGGATAAGTTTGAAAATTTTTTGTAAAATATTACAATGTTCTTTCCTCTAGTTTATTGTGTGAACCTGACAATGATGAATATTACCTTTCACAGCTATTTCAGACAGTTTAATGATATGATTAGTATCTCTAACTGTTTTCATCACTTTCACGTCACCAACCATCACTTCCCTTTTTGTGATAATTGTTTAGAGAAGCATTTCCGTTAACTCTTGTTCACTCTTCAGAGATAAAATTGTCAGTAAAGAAATAACAGCATTTATCAGATTTTCTACTTTAAGTGGAATGAGAACTGTAGCTTTTACCTGGATTGAAGTTCTTATATATAGTATGAGGGCACTTGTCCAAGGTGTTTTTAAGCAATATGTTATTAATGATTGTTTATGTATGGATTTGAGAATTATATACAATAAAATAATTTACAGTGACTAAAGGTTATTCCTCTAATAATAAACTTTTACTCATGTTCATATATGGTTAATAACTGTGGGAGAAAACTAGCAAGCTGAGAATTACACAATACCTGCAACCAATTTTATCCAGGCCAGAACCAGACCCCAGAGTAATTCATCATTCATAGATGAAGTGAACACAAATTATTATATTGCTTAGCTTACCAAGAGCATTTTGTGGGGTTTATTAAAATATGAAAGGGCTTTCTCATTCCCTCACTACTTACACATTTATTAGCTCTCAGTTTGTTGTAAGAGAGAGCTTTCCCTTCTTTTCATTTATTTATTCAAGAATTATTATTCAAATAATTATTTTAAGTGTTATAATCTGTTACTATCATTATATATTTTGATATTCAAAGCACTCATAACTTGGTCATTGGGAGGCCCTTAAAGCTGGTTCTTGTATCCTCCTAATGTGCTTCCATCATTCTTTGAACATTTCCTTATTTCTGGTATAGCAAGATGTTTCAAGGTCTTTTGGTACTTTGCCAGCACCAGTCCTGAAATCAGCAGTTTCACCAAGAAATCTGATTACTTTTAGTTGGTTTAGAAATCAAATATGGGTTCTGGGTGCTAAATATGCTCATTGCTACTGGGATCACTGACTTAAGACCCTTTAGAGAAATGAGCCAAGAAATACATGCACACATGTGTACACAGAGTATATTTCATCCTCCTCCCTTTCTGTATTTGTAATTCTCTGAAATGAGAAGCATGGATGCTGTTATACATGATATCTTCACTTGTTTTCTTAATCCTAGACTGCTCAGTTTCAGCATTGCCTACTCATACCAGTACGAAAAAACAAACCTGCTAACTAGAGCTTAACATTTATTTACATTTCTGTAAATACTTAGCCTAAGTATATATAGGCAAATACTGTTTGAAAACCACCACAGTACTAATACTTTCAGGCAAAAATCATCAGGCTAAAATGAAATTTTATGAGAAATAATATATTGACATAATCCCAAAGTATCTCCCTACAAGATACTTATTACCTATAAAGGGAAAAAGAGTAACATTAAAGTAAAGAAACCTGGCAGGCACCATTTTAACCGAGTGATAAAAGTTAAAGGTAGTACAAAAGCTTTTAAGCCTAATTAAACTTAAAAGCTTTTGTACAACAAAGGAAACCATAAACAACATGAAAAGACAACCCTCGGAATGGGAGAAAATATTTGCAAACGAAGCAACGGACAAAGGATTAATCTCCAAAATATACAAACAGCTCATGGAGCTCAATATCAAAAAACAAACAACCCAATTAAAAAATAGGTGGAAGACCTAAATAGACATTTCACCAAAGAAGACATAGCAGATGGCCAAGAGGCACATGAAAAGATGCTCAACATCACTAATTATTAGAGAAATGCAAATCAAAACCACAATGAGGTATCACCTCACACCATTCAGAATGGTCATCTCAAAAAATCTACAAACAATAAATGCTGGAGAGGATGTGAAGAAAAGGGAATCCTTTTGCACTGTTCGTGGGAATGTAAATTGATAAAGCCACTATGGAGAACAGTATGGAGATTCCTTAAAAAACTACAAATAGAACTACCATATGACCCAGCAATCCCACTACTGGGCATATACTCTAAGAAAACCATAATTCAAAAGGACACATGTACCCCATTGTTCATCGCAGCACTATTTACAATAGCCAAGACTTGGAAACAACCTAAATGTCCAACGATAGATGAATGAATAAAGAAGATGTGGTACATATATGCAATGGAATATTACTCAGCCATAAAAAGGAATGAAATGGGGTCATTTGTAGAGATGTGGATGGACCTAGAGTCTGTCACACAGAGTGAAGTAAGTCAGAAAGAGAAAAACAAATATCGTATATTAATGCACATATGTGGAATCTAGAAAAATGGTACAGATGAACCGATTTGCAGGGCAGGAATAGAGGCATAGATGTAGAGAACAGACATGTGGACATGGTGGGGAAGGGGAGGGTGGGACGAATTGGGAGATTAGGATTGACATATATACACTACCATGCATAAAATAGATAGCTAGCGGGAACATGTATAAAGCACAGGAAGCTCAGCTCGGTGCTCTGTGGTGACCTAGATGGGTGGGATGCGGGGGTGGTGGGAGAGAGGTCCAAGAGAGAGGGGATATATGCATACATATAGCTGATTCACTTCATTGTATAACAGAAACTAACAAAACACTGTAAAGGAATTATACTCTAATAAAAAAAGTTAAAGGTAGCAATAATTAGAGGCAGACATGTATCTTCTGATACAGTGCTCTGAGGAGCACAGAGAATCACATACATGGTATTTCTGCCCCCAAAACACACATCACCAGAATCAAATCATGAGGAATATACAGACAGATCAAAACTGAAGAACAATGTGCAAAATAAATGTTCTTTTACTTTTCAAAGAGTCAAGCTCATGGAAAATAAAACCTAAGGTACTGTTCTACTTTAAATGATGAAAGAAAGAAAGGGAAAGAGAGAGGGAAATAGGGAGAGAGCGAAGAAGGAAGGAGGGAGGGAAGGAAGAGAAAAGGGGAGAGAAGAAAAAAGAAATAAAAAAGAGAAAAAGAGAGGGGGGCAAAAATATATGACAATTAAATGCATTGAATAATTATGGATTGGTCCAAGACCAAATTATTTTTTTCTTTTAATAAGGACATTAGTAGAATGATTGGAAAACTTGATAAGGTCTGTGTATTAGACAATAATATTGTATCAGTGTTACTTTCCTGATTTTGAAATTTTCAGTGGTTTTGTAGAAGAATGCCCTTGTTTTTAGCAAATATACAGTTAAGTTTTTAGAAGCAAGGAGCATCATGTCTACAACTTACTTTTGAAAGTTCCCCCACCCCCCCGAAAATGTAAATAAGAGAGGTAGAGAGGATGACAAGGCAAATGGAATAAATTATTAACATTTGGGTAAGCTGGGGCAGTGGCTTTGAAAATATGTGCACACTTGTTACTTCTTCCTTCAAGAAGTAAAGGGCAATTCCTCTCCGCTTGAGTTTGGCCTGGATTTAGTGATTTGCGTCTATCAAAAAGAATAAGAAAGCAATAGCGGAGTATGAATCTGAGATTATGTCATAAAATGCATCTATCTTTCTCTCTCTCTCTCAGTCTCTCTCTCTCTCCCCCTGCCTTTCCCTCCCCTTCTTTCCATTGCCCCTTCCCTTCTCTCTGGAAAGCTAGCTGTTCTGACATGTGAGCAGCCCTATGGAGAAGTCCACATGTCAAATCAAGGAACTAAAGCTGCTTGTCAACAGCCATAAGTGTTTAAAAGCAGATTCTTCAGTCCCTTCTGATAACAGCAGCCCCAGCCAACATCTTGGCTACAGCTTCATGAAGAAACTCTAAACCAGAATCACTCAGCTAAAGTGCTTCCAGATTCCTGACACTCAGACACTGTGTGAGATAATAAATGTTTGCTGTTTTAAGGTGCTAAATTTGGGAGGTTGATAAACAATATTAGGTAATTAACACAATATGTGAAGGGTTTATTGAAATTCTCTGAGCGAATTTTGTATCTTTTTCTGTAAGTCTGAAATTATTGATATTTCAAAATAAATTTTTTTTTTAAAAAAAGAGAAAAACATCTGGAAGAGTGTTACATATGCCAGATTTTCCAGGCTCCACGTCATAGCGGAAAAAGGAGTTTACTGTGCATCTGGAGACTTACTGGCTTCTGTCATTCTTTTCTCAGCAATATTTATTGCATCTCTAGCCTTTATCTAGTCTGTAGAACACCACCAAAGAAAGTCACCTCACATAAATGGTCTTCTTCCTCATTCAAATACATGTATAAATACATTTCCATGTGTAAAAATGAAATATGCCATGGGGTTTAATTTTGAAATTTCAATTATTATTAGCAAATGTACAAAAAACTATATGATTCACTCCATGCTCTGAAAAATTTACTCTGTACAGGAAGTAAATTATTGTCTCCTGAGCAACGACAGAAGTAAAAATGGATCTTGAGTCAACTTGTCATACGACCTATACCTTGCCAACATAGGACAACCAAAAAAGAAACCTTCCTTTTTTATGAATTAAGTAAGAGCTAAATTCCTGAAGAAGGAAAAGGACAAAATTTTATTTTGTTTAATGATTCTTCAATGGTGGGAGAAAGCATCAACTGCTTTGTTTTATTAATACTCACAGGTAAGTTCATTCACTCGTGTAATTTGCAGTAACATTTCGAAAGGAAAGAGATAATTTAAACAAAATTGAATTGTATTCAATGTCTCTATAGTAGAGTTTTTACTTTGATTTATTGGAATATGAAACAGAACTTAATTTTTTTAAAGATGCATTAAATTTGCATATATATAAGCACACATATACATATGTATACATATATAATAATGTATAAAACACATGTTTAATATATAATACATATATGTATAGACACATGTATATATGTATTATATATATACATACACAAACACATGGATTGCCATATGGACTCTATGTCAACATACACCCTTTATTTTCTTGACTGTACACCTTCTGCCTATCTTTCAGGACTTATCTCAAATATAGAAATATTTCTTAACATTTCCAGTTGACTATGATCCTTCTTTCTGCTAACTTATATAGTTGCCTCTATATTTTAAAATTTTATGTCACTTTTCTCACATCATCTTGTACCATTAGTATTTGTGTTCAGGAGTCTATCACACTGCATTTCTATGATATTTGATGCTCAGTAAAAGGTAGGAACAAATGGTTTAAAATTTTATACTCTCAAGAATATTTTCAGGCTGAGTATCTTGCTTTTAACCAGAATACAAAACTCAGAAATTATTAAAGTAATTAAATTTACTATTTTAATTTTGAAAAAGACTCTCTTGTCATTTATGGCTCAATTTAAATATTCACAACATTCCTTAATTTATTCTACATACACTATTTTGACAGTTTTCAACTTGAGGTCAATTTGTTTTAAAATAATATAATAGAGAATTTTGACATAAACTTATTTTGCAATAAATAAATGGAAAAGATATTTACAACATTTTCTTAAAATAATTTCACAAATCTTTTATAGACACCATTCGTAAATGCTTCTTAATTTTTTAAAATTTTACAGCACTAACTCTATGTGATTATTTGCTTTTACTGTTTCATTCAATCCTGGAACCCTTTAATTTGTCTCTGCCATCCTTCACATTTTCCTCATTTCTCCTTCTGCCTTTTTATCACCTACAGTAAAATCAATTCAATCACCTGAAAAACTAAATTGAGGACAGCAGCTTATTAAGAGGAGGAACAGAGCAATCCCATTTGATGCTAAACCACCTACTGAACACAAAAAGCTCAGAGGTTGAAAGAAAAACATTTCTATTCCTTAATCTTTTTATTTTTAGATGTTATTGGTTCTGAAATGACTAAAACATTTTGAATGTTATGTTATAGCTGGAGGAATTTTTAAAGAAATATAGTTATCAATATCTTCATTGCCATCTCAGAAAAAAATGTGGCTTTTACTTTTGTTAAGCATCAAGACTGTGTGGAAGTAAAATTTCCAATTTAACCTCTATGTTTCATATAACTACCTTAACTATCTGCTTACCTTCATTTCTTACCTTAATTTGTCTGTAATTATAACACATTACATACTATTGGTAATCTCTTTAATCTCAGAAAAACTAATTTGCCTGCATTTCACATATAGCCATATGGTCTCACTGACCATCATCAAGGGAGAAATCTGGGCTATATTCCTCATCAACTTGCTTGTTATAATCAGTAGTCTTATTTCCAGGCTCTTACCCCATGAGTCAGTCAGCCCTAAAAACTTGACCCATAAGAAAAAAAATAAATTCTAAAATATCCAGATTCATAACTGTTTAATTAAAATAATATTTCAGCTCACAGTGTTCTATTATTTTCCCAAGTTCAGTTAGCTTTCTTATTACTAATGCTTTGAACTCATTATCTGGTAAATTATTTATCTTTGTTTCATTTGGCATTTTTCAGGGTTTTTTCTTGTTCTTTCATTTGAAAAAAATTCCACTATCTTCTCATTTTGTTTAACTTTCTCTGTCTCTCTGAAGCAGTTACTTCCTGAAGGGGTGTTCTAGAGTGAGAGGGTCCTTATACAGTCTGCATGTGCTCAGTGGCTTTGATGGGAGAGCTGGCAGCTACCATCTTGGTGAGAGCTAGGGCTGGAGATGGAGTGGCTAGAGCCAGAGTCAGGTGTAAGCCAGGACTTCTATGCTCAGTGGCCATCACTTCCTTTTTGGGAGTGGAGTCACGTCCCAAGGTACTGGAGCAGAAGCCCTGAAGTTTGGATCTGAGCTGGTTTCATTCCATCTAAATGTACACTCTTTCCCCAGCAACTATATCTTCACCCGGGCAAACCAGCCAGCTCTGGTGAATTTTCAGTCTACTACTTCTGCCTTGTTCCTGGGAGTAAGCAAGCATGTGCGCATTGGGACTTTGATCAGTAGATGTGAATCAAACCTCAACTTTGCCTGTATATTTATATCTGAGAAAAGGTTTTGAGACACACATAAGTAAGCAATATACAAGGGCAAAGGCAAACTATATATGTGAAAATTGAACAGAAAAGTAATTCTAACATTGTATATAAAATCACTGCTGCAGCAGAAGTATAACTCCTTCAAACCATTTCTAAAGATCTAAATAATAATCAATTTTGGTAAGTATTTACTATGAGAAAGAAAAAAAAGGAACAGGGCAGTTATTATTATTGGTTTGGTTTCTATAGAAAAAGATCCATAATAAAAAACAAGCAAGCAAAGAGGTTCAAGTGCTTTCAATGTAAAACTTAGACTGCAAATATCTAAAATTATAGTTACAGAGGAGAATATTATTTAACATGGCAGTGTCAATATGGCAATATTTCTAACAAAAGTCACAATGTAAAGGATGGAATCCTAGCCAGAAAAATGATATATTCAATTTAGAAGAATTTAAGGAGGGTTTCATAAAGGGACTATATACAAAGATGTGGATAGGGTATAGTGAATTACAGAGGATAGTATAATATCCCTTATTCTAATAACAGGGCAGTAAAAACAGCTCTATTTAATAACAGGGCAGTTACAATTCCTACATCTGAAAAGTAAAGGCTAGGGAGTGATTACTGTGGAGAGGGCCATGTTAAAAGAAGTTAACCTATTTTTTTGAAAAAAAATTTTAAAAATCTTAATTACTGTAGTTAGAGAAGAATCTCAAGGAATTTCAAGAACATACTTTGCTTACACCTGTACAAATAAATTTAACTGAACTGGATGTAAAGGATAACGCTTTAACAAATTGCCTATTGCTAAAACTGACCCTAGAAGAGCAGATAATCTGAACAATCCCTTTAAAGAAAATATAACTGGATGAATTATTCATAACCAAATAGAAAACTGTTAAGAGTTTTACAGTAAAAAGTACTAGTACCTATTGTTTATATGAACTAAGCAAAAATAAATACAATACATAAGTACAGGAGAAACAGGAATCTTCAAGATCCAGTACTATTTAAACTTTTCCTGAGCTGACAGACAGAATGAAATGTTCTAAATTATTTTTTTAAGTAGAATATATAAGATAATTGTAAAGATACGAGAACTATAAAGCCTTTTTCCTCGTGAATGTCAATAAGAAAGAATGCCAATTAAACGATTGGAAATACAATCATGAAATACAATCATGTTGAAGATGAAGTAGCTGAATGGTAGTGCTACCATTTGGGTGGGTCAGTCTTTCTTTTAGTAATTTCTGGGATCTTACTTAAAAAGAGTTAGTAGTTGTTAAGAGAGTAAATCCTAAGAGTTCTCATCACAAGGAGATTTCCTTCTTTTCTTTTTATTGTGTCTATATGAGATGATGGATTTTAACTAAACCTATTGTGGTAATCATTTATCAATACATGTAAATCAAAACATCATGCTGTATACCTCATACTTATATAGTGATATATGTCAATTATTTCTCAATAAAACTGGAAAAAGAAAAAAAAAACTGGAAAAAGAGAACTAGTAAATGAGAATGGTATAGCCTCTTAAACTTCTACTAGATTCTTCTATGGTGTTGATCCTTGCCCTAAGCTCGCATTAATTTGTCTTTACATCATGTATATCAGTTTTTATTTGCAGAAATCAGTTGCTAACATCCATATAAAGCTACTGAATCGACTGCTAACATCTCATCCTAAAGTTATGGAATAAATTCTACATCTAACATTTTCATTTCAAAATCATTTGGCACATGCACCAACATTGATTTATATGACATTTTGTTACTTAAATCACTATAATTTTCCAGACTCTTCCTTTTACAATAAAAACCTACTTAGCCAGTTTTTTCCTTAAATGGATGCTGAAAAATATAATTGAAATGCTTTAAATTTCAAAAAAATACATGTTTTCTTCAGAGCAGAAAGGTTTTTAAAAATATCTTACCCCCCTTCTATTCTTTATTGGATAAGTTACACTGGACCTTGTGAGGGATTTTTAATGACTAAAAATCTTGCAGTGCTTCATATTATCTTTCTCAGCACAGCCCATAAGAGAGCAGTAGAATAGATTGAGGTGAATGCAAGGTGAATGTCTTGTGTTAACTTTTGGCATAAAATTCCTAATGATGATTTTTACTCCCATCTCACCAACAAGAAATGCCGATTAATTACAATTCTAGATTTACCAAACAATGAGCAGAGAAATTATCTATGCTATGTTATTAAGCTGTTTTCATTTTCCACTTGCTTTTTAACTTTTTAACTCTAAGGTGGTATATAAAACACAATGTTTATTTTAAAAATTATCTGTCTCAAATTATCTCATACCTTAAACCTATTTGGTGACATGTAACAATGATATTCATAGTATGTTGCTCACAAGGTTTTCTTGCGGATAAAATGAAAGTATACATGTGAATGTCCTTTTTAAAAAAAAGTAAAAGACACAACATTATCTATTATTTTGAAAACTTTTTGGAATTAATTGTTAGGGTAAATATGTGTTGGTTAAAAGTTATATATGTCAAACTCTAATTTTCAAAGAAATACGTGTACTTGGGATAAAAATTCACTAAACTCTAGTTTGATAATTTAGATACATTTCAGAATTTAAAGCCAGTGTCATCATTATTCTAACAAAATGGAAGCATAGAAGTTGTAAATGTGTGTGTGTGTGTGTGTGTGAATACACATTTATTCCATAGCTTCTATATATAGGTATGTGTATATATATATTATATAGCATTGGATATCACTTATATATTATGTAACATATATATCATTCATAAATGGCACATATATAATATTTAGCATATGTATCTGCATAGTTATATATGTATATGAACTAGATTTGTAGTTATAAAGATATTACCACAATCATATTTTTGGTACTACACTGTTACATACAATTTACATATACTTATTTAATTAGAGTTTTCATGTGTTCCTTCAAAAATATAAGGCCATATTAAGTAAATAAACTTTTTCCCATTTTGCATATGAAGAAATCGAGGCTTAGAGAAGTAATGTAACTTGCTCATGGTCACAGTTATCATTGAAATTCAAATTGATCCGGTGAAAAGTATGTACTCTTTGCATCATATCATGTTATTTTGACTTTTAAAAATGCCATAGCTCATCATTTCTTTCTATTTAATTATTTTTCCTAATTTCTTAATATATTCCTTAGTAGCTTATTCATTCTAATCTTTAAAAGTAGGTATAAAACACCTTTGATGATTTTATCATGTTAGGTTAAAAATTTTACTCATGGTAATTATCAATTATCTTGGTGTGTTTGCTAGGCATACCTATGTTTTCTAAATTACATAGGTTAGTGATGTATTATACTCACACACAAACACTTATATAAATTTTATACAACAAGAAAGGATGTAAAAGATAAGAAACCATGGTAGACCTCTAGGATATAAGTAAACTTGTAAACTTGGCTATTATGAGATGTCACTAAAATGTTTTTCCATAAAATAGGATTAATATATTTTTTCAATCAACAGTTCTGAGAATGCAGGAAGATAACATATGTAAAAAGGTTCCATAAATTGTAAAGACCTCAATAAATGTTAGAGTAAATTATACTAAAATTAAATCTTGAATTTTGAATACAGTGTGAATTATATGATTATAAATATAACTTTACTTAAATATATATACTATAAAATATATAACCATAAATTACTCTTACTATATAGCTATCACTTATATAACAACATATTATAAACCTTGGCACTTTGATAATCTAAACATTTGATAATCTACTAGGAACTAATTTGCATTGAGGTTTGTCCTTTCCATTATTATAATATCAGTAAAAGAAACTCATTTTACTCTATGTTATAAACACATTTGGAAAAAATTTTAAGATATATTTGCTTAATTTCTCTTGTAGTTTTGAGTAATTCTCTGTTGAGAATGGAATTTTCAAATTAAATATTAAGAAAGTTAAAATGAGATTTAAAATATATGTACTGTACTTGAAAATGTCTCTAAACACTTCAAATTATTAAAGTCTACATAGTGTATTAGTATTTCACACTACATGACACATTTGATTTTAGAGAAGACTATTGATACACCAGAATTCAATGTCAAAAACTGAAATATTTATATAATTTATGTAACTAGAATAATTTATTATACCATAGAACATTTACATTTGTTTATAATTTTTCCCTTACATAATCTCTTGATATTTCCAACCATTCTATAACAATTGCAGAGCAAGTATTTTCTCTACTTCAAAAGTCAAAGATATGTACTCTAATGTACTTTGCCTGAGGTTACACAGTTATCCTGTTATGACCCAGGGCTAGAATCATGATCACCTAAATCTCTATAAATGGAAGCAAGGTGTTTCCTTAAGGGCTAAAGGAGCTGATTACAGTCATTAGACTTGTTATAATCTCTATATAAGTGGCATTAAGCGAAAATATCAAGTATTTTAAGCACAAGCTTTCTTATTTCCATGACAACATTGTAAACAAGATAAAGTAATGTTGACTAAATAAAAGTATGTTTATTATGATACACCACTGGATAGGCATTTGATAATATTCAAATAACACTAAATAATCACTGAATGCATGTGATATAAATTTTGTTATTTCTATACAATATAAACTGAAGTGATTTAACATAACAATATTCATCCAGTCAACAAGTCTTTACTATGTGTTCAGTATGTGCCAAGCACTGTTCTAGGTATTTAGAATTCATCAATGAACAAAACACACACATCTTCCTGTTTTTTTGGAATTAACTTGTTAGAAAGAATGAGTAACTTTAAACAGTAAACAAAATAAAGTATGTTGGGTGGTAATAAATTCTATTGGAAAAAGAAAGCAAATTGAGCAGTGTCAATGAGGGGTGACAAAAATATAGTGGAGGGAGGGGTGTTGGGTAGCAATTTTATAAAGCATGGCCAAGGAAAGCATCAACGAGAAGGTGAGCAATGACTTCCACATGATAAACAGTAAATCATACAGATTTACAGAGAAGGAAGTTCCAGGAAGAGGAAACTACTGCAGCAAGGGCCTATTGTCCTGGAATATTTGAAGAATAAAAAGATCAGTATGACTGGAGAAGAATGGGCAAGAGGGAGAGCAATAAGAGGTGGGATGAGAGAGGAAGCAAGAGACTGGCTCAGAGAGCTTTGCAGAGCTTCAACATCTGCTGCTAGTGCAACAGGAATTCCTCAGATTTTCCTATGAATCAGAGGAGCAACATCAACTGATACATGTTTTATCAAAATCACACAGTGTTGTGTTGATAATGCAAAGCAGGGGGGCAAACTGGAAGCAGGGAGACCAGTTAGGAAGCTAATGAACTAATTCAAACAAGAGATGATGGGTAGCTTGAATAAAGTGGAGATGGTGCAAAGGGGTCTGATTCTACGTATATTATGAAGGGAGAGCAAATATGATTTCATGACAAACTGTATGTGGTATGTCAGAGAAAAAGTGAAGTCAAGAATGACACTAAGGTTTTTGTGTTAAGTAACCTAAAGGATAGAGCTATCATCACTAAGATAGGAACAGATTTAGGGTAGAGAGATAAGAAGTGTTCAGTTCCAAGCATATAGTGTTTCATATACCTGTCAGTTTCATCAAGTAGATAATTGGATATGTGACTAGAGCTACAGAAAATGGTCCAAACTGAAGATATAAATATGAAAGTAGTTGGCATAGAAATGGTATACAATATCAGGAGACTGAAATCAGCAAAGGAGAGAGTGTAGGTAACACAGAAAAGAGCCAGTGACTGAGGACTGGATCACTATAACATGAAGAATTCTAAGGGAAGAGAAAGAATCAGTAAAACATAATTGAAAAAAAAAAAGAAAAGTGCTTCCCAGTGAAGTAGGAGCAAAAGCAATGAAATGTGGTTTTCTAGAAGCCAAGTGAAGAAATTATAACAAGATATAGCACACAGTAAACTAAATGAGTGCAAACAATCAATCATTGTCAATATAGAGTTCAAGAATAGTTTCACTGGTGGTGAAGGAGGAAAACACTTTTTTGGGTGATTGAATAGAGAAATGGGAAGAGAGTTATTAGACACTGACAATGTAGAGAAAATTCTTTTGATGAACCTTGCTGTAAGAAAAGCAACAAAATGTAAAAAAAGTTTATGTTTGTTTATTGTGTTTTTAAAAAGACAGAATGAATAATACATATACCTATTTCTTGTTTATATGTCATTGGGGATGATCCAGTAGATTAGGGAAAATTTATGATGTAAGAGAGAGGATAATTGTAGGACCAAAATTCTTGAGCAGGAAAGAGAGGATGGGATGTGGAGACCCAGTGGAGGGAGTGGTTTGAGATGAGATCAATTTAATATGATGCATCATACTAACACAGCATTGTAAATCAACTATACTCCAATAAATTTTTTTTAAAATATGATGCGTTGTATAATTCTATATAGTATACACCCTAAGTCTTAAATCTGGTTTCTATATATTCAAAGATATTTCTAATTTAATGAAAATTAATAACTGGATAAAACAATTTGTTCATATTTCCTGTAAAGATGGCAACAAGATCCATCTTAACCTTGTAATATACAGCTGAGTACAGGTAAACTATGTTCAGTGTTTAGACATGACACATACATTAAAATGACTCATTCAACAAATACTTTCTGAGTTTCCTGAATTAAAAGCACTACTCCTTGTCAAGGCCTGGATTAAAATAAGGCTAATTAGAGGTCGTTGGATTTCACATCTGTGTATAATTGCTTTAAGTTTTTGACTAGACTATGAAATAAAAGATGAAATAAAAGATTCAATTCATAACCCCATGAGTGAGAAGAACTTGAAAAAAAAAGGTGTTTAAATTTAAAAAATGTAAAGCATCAATTAAAAATACTTGGGTTTTTAAGACACTTTGGAGACAATTACGATATGATTTTCAAGTCTGATTTCTTAATGAGCCAGAATTCTTCATGATAATTTTTGCTTCTTGAAAAGAGTTAATACTTTCTTTTCACTTTGTAAATGCTATGAATTGATCTGTTAAATATTCAGGCATCTCTCCATGGCATAACAGTCAAAATTGTTATTTTTGAAAGGATTAAAGCAGATATATAAAGAAAATAGATAAAATTTTAAGCTAGTCAAAGGACTATTTTCATAAAAATAATATTTTATAAATATTGATCAGAGTTAAAATTGAATATTAAATAAACATATTGCTTTAAAAGAGACATATGCAAATATTTTCCTGGAGTAGTATAACAAAATTTTTGTATAGTTCCATTTCTTCTTTAGATATTAGATTTTACATTTGGTCTAAAAACATAACAGTTATATCTGTCCACCCTTGTCCAATTAGTTTGAATTTTCCATTCCTTTGTTAAAGAGTGTATTTTATTTTCTGATGGCTTTATAATTTTTAAGTATTATATTTTAAAGATATATTTAAATTATCTTGATATTATGTTGCATCCTAATGTAACTTTTATATTTATTCATGTATATTTATAAATACATATACCTATTTCTGAATATCTCCCATATCACAGGAAAGTTATTACCACCAATTTGTAGCTGTTGAGTGTCCTTCAGTCCTTTTTGTACTTATGACTATTCTTTTCTGACAGTATCACATCTTCAATACTTTACTCCCTTCAAATATTATGTTATTATCTAGCTTGTATGTTCTTATCTATCATTATCTTTTTCTCCTCTTAAAGGCATTTGCACCTTCCCCAAACTCCATTTTCCGGTGTTCTAGTTTGTGAAGTTGTCTGCATTCAGAGCCTCTCTTTATTACAAACTGATTCTAATTTCACACTTATTTATATTGTTTTTATTATCTGCATATCACACAAGAATGTAATTACCATGAAAGAATCTGTCGTTGGCATATAGTTCACTCTTAATAAGTATTGGTTAACTGAATGAATATTTGCGCTCACATGAAAGGATATGCTCTGCATTAATAAGAATATAAGTTCAGCTTCTGCAGCAAAGAATCAGAATAACAGATATAGGAAATATCAATATGTCAGGGATTCAAGTTCCTTCCAACTTATTGCTCTGCCATTTTATAGAACTGCTCAAATCCATATGGTCCACAGGATCACAACCAAAGCTGTGAGAAGAGGAAAAAGACACCATGATCTCTTTCACTTCAAGGTCATGTATCCATTACTTCCATTAGCACTACGTTAGTCAAAATTAGTCACATGTCCTCAACCTGCTGCTGGGATTCTAGTCTTTATTCTAGGTGAGTCAGTGTCCAGGTAAAATTTAAGAATCTGTTACTAAAGCAAGAAGGGGAGGTCGTAGCAGCTTCTGTCCTTTCACCTATTTATAAACATTTATTATTTTGCCTCGTTTTTTATTTTCAGCCTTTGATTTAAAAAAGTAAACAGATTGTTTATACTCTTAGAAAATAAAAGTGCAACATAATCAACTAATTTTATCAAATAAGAAAATATAATAGGTTAAGTTCTTAACAATTGCATCGGAGGAAACCAAAAGCTTTTCCTTTGTATTTTCCTTCTAATTTTGATTGAAATTAAGAATGCTGCATAAATACAGAGAAAAATATCTGAAATGAATAACTATATGAAACACAAATACACACACACCATATATGTACATATATATACGTATGTGCATGGTATACATACATGCATGTACACACACGCACACACATTACTTCTCTACTCCTAAAGGCATCTGTATCTTCTCAAAACTCCGCTAGTCTAGGGTGCACAAGGACAGGGGATTAAGACTGCTGCTTAAAGGAGCTCCAGAGACCGGCGTGAGCCGCAGTTATCAGTGCAGACCCCAGAGACGGGCATGAGACGCTAAGGCTGCTACTGCAGCCACAGGTCACTCTCCACACCTCCCCTCCTGGGAGCTTCTGCAGCCCACCACTGCCAGGGTCCCGTGATGCAGGGACAACTTCCCCGGGAGAACGCACAGCGCGCCTCAGGCTGGTGCAACGTCACGCTGTCCTCTGCCGCCACAGGCTCGCCCCGCATCCATACCCCTCCCTCCCCCCGGCCTGAGTGAGCCAGAGCCCCCCAATCAGCGGCTCCTTTAACCCCGTCCCGTCTGAGTGAAGAACAGATGCCCTCAGGCGACCTGCACGCAGAGGCGGGGCCAAATCCAAAGCTGAGGCCCAGGGAGCTGTGAGAACAAAGAAGAGAAAGGGAAATCTCTCCCAGCAGCCTCAGAAGCAGCAGATTAAAGCTCCACGATCAACTTGATGTACCCAGCATCTGTGGAATACCTGAATAGACAACAAATCATCCCAAATTGAGGAGGTGGACTGGGAGCAAGATAGATTATTTTTTCCCCTTTTCCTCTTTTTGTGAGTGTGTATGTGTATGCTTCTGTGTGAGATTTTGTCTGTATAGCTTCACTTTCACCAGTTGTCCTAGGGTCCTGTCCATCCTTTTTTTATGTTTTTTTTTTAAACTTTCAAAATTGTTTTCTTAATAATTATTTTTTATTTTAATAATTTTATTTTATCTTACTTTATTTTATTTTATCCCCTTTATTTCTTTCAGTCTTTCTATTTTTTCTCCCTTGTATTCTGAGCCATGTGGAGGACAGTCTCTAGGTGCTCCAGCCAGGCGTCAGGGCTGTGCCACTGAGGTGGGAGAGCCAACTTCAGGACACTGGTCCACAAGAGACCTCCCAGCTCCACGTAATATCAAACGACAAAAATCTCCCAGAGATCTCCATCTCAACACCAACACCCAGCTTCACTCAACGACCAGCAAGCTACAGTGCTGGACATCCTATGCCAAACAACTAGCAAGACAGGAACACAGCCCCATCCATTAGCAGAGAGGCTGCCTAAAATCATAATAAGGCCACAGACACCCCCAAACACACCACCAGATGTGGACCTACCCACCAGAAAGACAAGATACAGCCTCAGCCACCAAAAAACAGACACTAGTCCCCTACACCAGGAAACCTACACAACCCATTGAACCAACCTTAGCCACTGGGGACAGACACCAAAAACAACGGGAACTACGAATCTGCATCCTGCGAAAAGGAAACCCCAAACACAGTAAGATAAGCAAAATGAAAAGACAGAAAAACACACAGCAGATGAAGGAGCAAGGTAAAAACCCACCAGACCTAACAAATGAAGAGGAAATAGGCAGTCTACCTGAAAAAGAATTCAGAATAATGATAGTAAAGATGATCCAAAATCTTAGAAATAGAATAGAGAAAATGCAAGAAACATTTACCAAGGACCTACAAGAACTAAAGAGGAAACAAGCAATGATGAACAACACAATAAATTAAATTAAAAATACTCTAGAAGGGATAAATAGCAGAATAACTGAGGCAGAAGAACGGATAAGTGACCTGAAAAATAAAATACTGGAAATAACTACTGCAGTGCAGAATAAAGAAAAAAGAATGAAAAGAACTGAGGACAGTCTCACAGACCTCTGGGACAACATTAAACGCACCAACGTTCGAATTATAGGGGTTTCAGAAGAAGAAGAGAAAAAGAAAGGGACTGAGAAAATATTTGAAGAGATTATAGCTGAAAACTTCCCTAATATGGGAAAGGAAATAATCAAGTCCAGGAAGAACAGAGAGTCTCATACAGGATAAATCCAAGGAGAAACACGCCAAGACACATATTAATCAAACTATCAAAAATAAATACAAAGAAAACATATTAAAAGCAGCAAGGGATGGGCTTCCCTGGTGGCGCAGTGGTTGAGAGTCCACCTGCCGATGCAGGGGACACGGGTTCGTGCCCCGGTCCGAAGGATCCCATATGCCGCGGAGTGGCTGGGCCCATGAGCCATGGCCGCTGAGCCTGTGCGTCCGGAGCCTGTGCTCCACAACGGGAGAGGCCACAACAGTGACAGGCCCGTGTACCACAAAAAAAAAAAAAAAAAAAAAAGCAAGGGAAAAGCAACAAATAACACAGAAGGAATCCCCATAAGGTTAACAGCTGATCTTTCAGCAGAAACTCTGCAAGTCAGAAGGGAGTGGCAGGACATATTCAAAGTGATGGAGGAGAAAAACCTACAACCAAGATTACTCTACCCAGCAAGGATCTCATTCAGATTTGATGGAGAAATTAAAACCTTTACAGACAAGCAAAAGCTGAGAGAGTTCAGCACCACCAAACCAGCTTTACAACAAATGCTAAAGGAACTTCTCTAGGCAAGAAACAGAAGAGATGGAAAAGACCTACAATAACAAACCCAAAACAATTAAGAAAATGGGAATAGGAACATACATATCAATAATTACCTTAAATGTAAATGGATTAAATGCTCCCACCAAAAGACACAGACTGGCTGAATAGATACAAAAACAAAACCTGTATATATGCTGTCTACAAGAGACCCACTTCAGACCTAGGGACACATACAGACTGAAAGTGAGGGGATGGAAAAAGATATTCCATGCAAATGGAAATCAAAAGAAAGCTGGAGTAGCAATTCTCATATCAGACAAAATAGACTTTAAAACAAAGCCTATTACAAGAGACAAAGAAGGACACTACATAATAATCAAGGGATAGATCCAAGAAGAAGATATAACAATTGTAAATATTTAGGCACCCAACATAGGAGCACCTCAATATATAAGGCAAATACTAACAGCCATAAAAGGGGAAATCGACAGTAAAACAATCATAGTAGGGGACTTTAACACCCCACTTTCACCATTGGACAGATCATCCAAAATGAAATAAATAAGGAAACACAAGCTTTAAATGATACATTAAACAAGATGGACTTAATTGATATTTATAGGACATTCCATCCAAAAACAACAGAATACACAATTTTCTCAAGTGCTCATGGAACATTCTCCAGGATAGATCATATCTTGGGTCACAAATCAAGCCTTGGTGAATTTAAGAAAGTTGAAATCGTAACAAGTATCTTTTCCGACCACAACACTATGAAACTAGATATCAATTACAGGAAAAGATCTGTAAAAAATACAAACACATGGAGGCTAAACAATACACTACTTAATAACGAAGTGATCACTGAAGAAATCAAAGAGGAAATCAAAAAATACCTAGAAACAAATAACAATGGAGACATGACAACCCAAAACCTATGGGATGCAGCAAAAGCAGTTGTAAGAGGGAAGTTTATAGCAGTACAATCCTACCTTAAGAAACAGGAAACATCTCAAACAACCTAACCTTGCACCTAAAGCAATTAGAGAAAGAAGAACAAAAAAACCCCAAAGGTAGCAGAAGGAAAGAAATCATAAAGATCAGATCAGAAGTAAAGGAAAAAGAAATGAAGGAAACGATAGCAAAGATGAATAAAACTAAAAGCTGGTTCTTTGAGAAGATAAACATAATTGATAAACCATTAGCCAGACTCATCAAGAAAAAAAGGGAGAGGACTCAAATCAATAGAATTAGAAATGAAAAAGGAGAAGTAACAACTGAAAAAAAATAAATAAATTAAAAAACCTCCACTAGTCAAATGTACCAATTTGGGTAGTTTTTTTTTGTTTGTTTGTTTGTTTTTTTGCGGTACGCGGGCATCTCACTGTTGTGGTCTCTCCCGTTGCAGAGCACAGGCTCCGGACGTGCAGGCTCAGTGGCCATGGCTCACGGGCCTAGCCACTCCGCGGCATGTGGGATATTCCTGGACCGGGTCACGAACCCGTGTCCCCTGCATCGGAAGGTGAACTCTCAACCACTGCGCCACCAGGGAAACCCTTTTCTTTCATTTTGGGTAGTTTTTGATAGTTATCTGCATGAAGTGCTCCTATTTATTATTTTTATGAATTTGCTTCTATTAGGGTGTTTTAAACTTCTCACATCTGCTCCAAAAGATAGATGCTGCACACCTAACCATACATTTTTAGGAGACAATAAAGAAAGGCAGAAAATAGGCAATTGCTTATAAAACACAGAGAGCACTAAATATTGGGGTAAGGAATGTGAGATAGGTCATTGATGATTTTTGTATGATGTTTCTGAAAGGACGTAGATGAAACAATGTAATGTTTTACATTATGATCATAAATCTTATATACGCTTATTAAAGAAATACATAAAAACAATAATGAAAATACGAATGTGCCAAAGCTTCATGCATCGTAGGAGATTGTGGCCCCCAATACATAAAGTTTCTTCACAAGGTAACCAGAAGTCATAAATCATTATCAGCATTTTTATTAATCTTAAAAATCAATCTTAAACAAGTAAGAATGATATAGAGAGTCAGCCTGTGGTAAACAGAGGTATGACACAGTGTCATTTTGTTGATAGGTACTTAAGAAGACCAAATATTTCATATACTTCTCAGGGGCTTTTCTTACCTTTCTTATGTGGTTGAACTATACTATTTTTTCCCCTGGAAGTTAGTTTACTGTAAGGCACCTTTTAATGTTGTACAGCCACAAATCCTCTAGGAAGTTAATAAAATAATTCTTAGTGGCTGTTGGTTGAGCCTTATTGAAGTGATTAAACTGTCCTGTTGCAGAGTACAGACTGCTGTTGAAGCTTTTTCACTTGTAATAAAATAGTCTCTGAAGAATAATGACAGGATTAGGCAGGAATTATTCACCTGTTGTCTTCTAAAGGAAATGCTTTTTGTTTCCATGGAGACATGCTTTATATCATATGATGAAAGGTACATGAAAGAAGGAGAGAAGTTAAGCGGTACAGGGTTTCATTCAGAGGGGTTAATATGACATGAGGACTGATATGGTTCCAGTGGAATCATTATTAGTGCAACTGCATAAGTAGCATTCTCTCCCAACAGTCAATTAAACATCAGCAATTTTGCCAATAGCATAAAACTGGTGCTGAATATACACCCTTGATTTTTTTTTCTTGATTTAATGTTACAATTAAGGTGTCTGCTCCTAAGTTTCATCATCGAGACTAACTCTACCAGCTACAAGCTCTGATCTACTTGGTGAATGGACGATTGTTTATACTCATATTAAAATAAAAAAGGAAAATAGAATCTAGTGACAAACTACTGAAATACTTTAGTAAAGGTATAATGTTTATACAGCATTAAATTTTTTTCTCCCCACCAAGAATGAATACACTAAAAAATAAGGTAGAAATATGCTCTAGTCAGTGTTAAAATATAGAGAGAAATAACTTCATTATCATCATCGTCATCAATATTGTCATAATCAACAATACAGCCTAATCAAAAGTATTACTAATGGGTGCTTATTATGTTCTAGACTTTTGTGGGGTTTTTTAAACATATATTAGCTATTTGATCTTCACAATAACTCTGTAAGGTAGGCACTATTATCTTCTTTATATTTTAACTGATTGTAACATAACTTTGTCAGAGACAAATTTTGAAAAAAGATCCAACTTATATATAAAGTAAATAAGTTTCAGCTTTGCTAATTAACATATGAACCATCCATATTACAGTTATTTGTTCTTGTCATGAATATATCCACCTTGTCCTGTTGCTAGAGAGCAAAACATTAGATATGTTCCTAGCAGAAGGTGCAGAAAAATGGAAATAAGTTTGGTTGAGATCTTAAGACATTCCAGGCTTTGAGATACCATTTAGTGCATATGATCTCATTTCAGCCCTCTACAACTCTTGTAAACAAATTTTTCTCGGATGAGCAAGTGTATATGCACCAAGCATGATATTTAATACATTCAAAGACAAGCAGTTAATCAATGCTAGCACCTGACTTGGACTCAGGACTGAATACCCTTCCTATGCTCCCATAACACCTCTTCAGATTACCCAAGTCTTTGTGTCTAGATTTCATATTATCTATTTCTCTCTTCTGTGTGCTACTGGGTCACAGTCTCAAACCACTAGAAAAATGTTCATGATTTTCTGTAATCTGTTGCAATGTGGCTATTCTTTGTTTTGTATCACTGAAATATTATTAATTTTCATTATATTTTCAGTTGTTTCAATGTTCTATGAAAGCATTTTAAGACAAAGTATTTGTTTTACTTGTCAGGAAAAGAAATACATAGCAGTACCTCCATTATTTGATATTTGACTACTACTTTTTAAAAATAGAGATAAAAACAAATCATTTAGGGTTCTTACAGATTGTTGCAAACTTAAATACATTATCAGAGAAATGAAATTTTCTCTTCAGGAAATTAAAATAGGGTTTTTTCTCTATTTCTGCTTTAGACATGATGCTAGTTAAAGTTGAAGAGTGGAATGACTAATAACTTTCAAATACAGACTAAGAAAAGTGAAAGATATATAGGCTCATGTATGCCTCTCAAGCTAAAATATGGCTGATTATACTGCAAAGTGAACTGCCAACATATTTATTATAATTTATGAATACGTTGTAGAGACCATCTTTTATAATGACTCACTAAAAATTGGGAAACTCTAAGTCTCTACTTCATTCATCTTACTGTGTTTATGAAACTCCTGAAGTAGGAAAGTTGAAGGGCACCATTGAGATCAGAAGCAGCTATTTGTGGCCTTGTGCTCAGTTGATATAGATTCATGACTCTCTCGGTCCAAATATATATATAATATATATATTTCTCATGCACCTTGTAAAAAATTAACAAACACCTCAATGAAACAGAGTTGAGAAACCAGAAGGGGCAGTTCTCATGCCCTGAGACAACAGCAGAGCCCAACAGATGGGAGAAAGACCCCTCTTCTTTCCTGGCAAGGATTCAGTCAATGAAGAGCCATGAACCCATTGTTTACTATAACCCTCCCAACTTCCTCTCCTATCTACAAAAGCAGTCTCCTTCCTTTGCTGTGAGGGAACTTGGAGGCGGCTCACTATGGCTGCAGACCCTGAATTGCAATTCTCTGCAGATCCCGAATAAATCCATCATTGCTGGAGAAATATCTGGCAGTCTATTTGTTTCAGGTCAACAATCTATTCACATTTACCTTATTTGGTCATAATATGTCAATATTACTCCATATAAATCTAACAAACTCATCTCTTTTATAGGAAATATGTTATTGGTATGCTGTGATACACCTCTTCTTGATAAACAGTGTTTTCATTTTATTTTTTTATATTTCCCACTAGATACAGCAGTTTTGATGTTTGAAAATGCATAGACAAAGCAGTATTAGGCCTGATCCTTGAAAGATGCATAGATGTTTTCCAGAAAAAGAAAGGAAATATATCTCAGGATGAAGGAATAAATTACATTAGTAAAGGCATGGTAATATCAAGGTATGGTATAAATTAGTACAAACACAATGTGCTTCAGGGAGATATAAGGCATTGCCAGAAAATTAAGCCGGTGTTAAAGACTGTGTGAGAAGAGTAAGGATAATAACAAATCTGAAAAAATTTGGGTTTTCCCTAGTGCCAAAGAACCTTTTTGCTCTCCCTTGTCTTACAGCATTTCCTTTTAATTTAAACTTGTAAATCCTTTCGTGTAAACTCTTTCTCTGTCTCTTTGAATTGTATGTAAATCTTTTAAAAGTTAAATAAGACTCTTGCTAGTTTTTCACCCCAGGAATCTTTCTTGAGGTTCTTGGAGCCATCTTTTTGAAATGGGAACATCAGGGAGGATTGCAGCCTGTCTCCCTGTTTCTGTCTTTCTAGAGACCTGGCTACAAGTGGCGACTTCTTTTTTGTCTTAGAGATAAGAGATTATTTTTCCTTTGGATAAAATGTCTAATGAATTGTATCAGCCTACCTATATAAATGCATGAGATCTCTGTCTTTGCAATTTCTTTAGTGGATGGCCTGTGATGCACACTGCAGTCTGGTTTAATGCTTACTTAATAACGAAACTATTTTCTTTATTTTTTTACATTTGTAGAGAGGATTTCTGGGATAGAAGGAGATTTATTTTTAATCATTTCCCCAACACAAGACAACCAAAAAACTTTGTGTTCCTTGCTCAGAACTTCTAAAAATGAAGCTCAGTTTTAGAAAAGTCCATTGACGTTTTAAAAATTGATGTATGAGTAGGTAGGTGTTTTAGAAAACATTATAGTAGTAATGTGGATATTGGTTTATCAAGAAAGGCTAAAGACAAACACGTTAAGAAATATTAAATTAGTTTATGCAAAAGGTTAGAGACTAGAATAAAGTAGTGATTCTGGAGACAGAAATGTCTAGGACAAATATAAAAGCCTTTGTGTACATAGAATTCACAGAATTTAATGCCATGAATACCAGGGATGCTGTGAAATTAACAATAATTTATGACAAAATATTTGATATTAGCTTCTGTAACAAATACTAAATAAAAATAATTAGCAGTTACTAAGTGACCGCTGTGTATCATGAATGGTTGTAAATGCTTATATGTATAAAATTACCTGCAACACAACCCTATGAAGTAGATTCTATTACCATGTTACAAATGAAGGTATTGAGACAAACTTTTAAGCAACTTGCCAAGGGTTACAAAACAGAGCTGAGGATCCATGGTACTTACTGTAACAGGATTCGAATGAAATAGATATATCAATCAATTGAACATAAATAGATCAATATAGAAAGAATAACATAGTGAACAAGCAGAACCCTGCGGGACCCTCCAAGTACAAAGGCTCCTCTATTCCCCTGCCTCTTGTTTGTAGAAAAGCTGAAGTCTCCCAGGCCTCCCTGAGTCACAAAAGAGCAGGCTCAAGCAGTTAATGATTAGGACACTGAGTCACCGACTCAGTTTCTGATGCACATTCCTGAGTCATTTTACAGATACTATAACTACCACCAGAGGGAAAAAGCTAACTGCATGATGACCAGACTGCAGTTGTGATATAAGCTTTTCTGTCTTGAGCAGTACTGAATCTATGGCTAGCACAATTCCAAGAACTGGCCTTAAGAGAATGGGATTAACACTACTGTTTACAATAATCTACATCTTTGTGGGCATCAACATAATTATAACTTGTTCTGCCCATATATGTAAATGGGCAACTAAAACTGTCAGCAAAGACATGCTACGGACCTACATCGACATCTTCCACTCTAAGAATATGGCGCCTTGTGTCGGCATGAAGAAGTTACAGAAGATGGACATTTGTCCATAATCCCATAGAAACGGAATGATATTCTGACAAGTGAGGATTTGTAAGCAGCTTTGACAGGAAAGAACTCTTTGCAGGAAAGAGCTCTCTGCAGAAGGCCCCTTTTGTCCTGTCATTTTATTAAAGCTATATTGTAATTAACCTTAAACCAGGCACCCCCAGGCTCTACTCATCTCCAGCCTAAGCACACCTTTCAAATCTTTTGATTACACAATACCTTGCCTAACCTGTTGATTCTTTACATAGATCAAAGAAGTAAAATCAATGAAGAGTAAGTAATTAACAGATGACAAGATCACTTCCATATCTTCTCCTTCGGTAATCTCACAAACAAACTGTGTGAACAAGACAGCATCAAAACAAAGATCATGAGGAGTCAATAAGCTTGCACACAGTGGGAGATAGCTACAAGTCTGATCTCTGAGCTACAAGTATCTCAATAATTAACTGAGATTACTTCCCCTTTTCCCTTTCAAAACTTTCATGGTCCAGCAGAATCTTCAGTGTTGGTTTTAGGTTATAAATTTGCCTTCTCCCCTATTGTCAGCTTTTCCGATTAAAGCAACTTTCCTTTCTACCAACACTTGCCTCTCAAGTTTTGTTTTTGAGCAGCAAGCAGCTGAACCTGAGTTTGGTAACAATGTGAGTACGTATGAACTTTGAATGCTGGTTGGTAAAAGATCAGTTGAAGAAAAATATCAATAGAACCATTAACCAAGAATATTCTCTCACACAGAGTGCTTCTTGGAAGACTGACTCATTTATAATTTTTCTAAAAGTTATAGACTAAAAAGAGTACTAGGTGTTAAGGTACTGGTGTGTGCACTAAAGCACTAAATATAAACCATTGATAAGAGACATGCAAACTAGCAAAGGAAGTGTCCATGCAGATATAAATTCTCTTGAAAAGAAACTAATAGAATATCTGGGGAACTTTTCCCTTCTCTTCCTTATCTAGAAAAATACTAGTAAAAACTTCAGCAACGTTTGAGCAACTATGAACTATGCTACAGAAATAGTAAGTAGTGTGTCTGAAAATGTGTGTGTATATACAGATATATATGTATAATGTGTACATATAAATATATATGTACACATATTATATATATATATATATGTTTATGTATCATATTATTCTAAGTAAAAGTGACCAGGCATAACATGGATGAACATATCTGTTAAAAATCAAAATACCATTTCTGCTATTGACCTCTCCGAATGTTTCCCCCTTGAAACAACACCAAATAAAACCTATTGGTTGTTTAATTTTCTATTAGTTTCATCAGTAAATCTGAGATGTCACTAATTAATCTGCTTTGTTGCACCATGATGCCTAAGGGGATTTTGCAAATTTAATTTTGCAGTATAATTACTTGAAAAACTATTTCATAAAATCAATACAGCACAGTAATCCCTATATGAATAAAAGAGATATGCTACAAAATAGCATTTGTTTTATTTCTAGAAATTCTTAACTATAAGGAGGAATATTTATGAAAAGCATAGTGATGGAGTTCAGGATGTCAACCAAAGAACACACATATAACATAGAAATTGTTAAATATGAAGCAAAAATCATTAAATGTAGGCAAAATATTTGGAATCTTTGAACAAAGGGAGAAAAAGTGCAGATTTAGTTTGTGAAGGAAAGATATTGAAAGGAGTATGACAACAACATCTCAAGTAACTCTAAAAGAAGCATCAGATCGCCCACAGAGTCATCCAAGTGGGTCTAGCATAATTTTATTGTGCCCTCTAATTTACCAATCCAAAATTACCCACTCTTGCAGATACTTTAAACTAACTTAACAAATGAAAATGTATCATTTCACCATTTGGAATAACAAATACTTCATTAGTTCAAAACATAAATTTCACTGTATGGGCTTTAGAGAAGCCTCAATCAACAATATCAAATTACAGTGAGACCTCTCTCAAGAGGAAAAAAAAATCAAATACCCAAATGAAAGTAAGAGTCTCCATTGTTTATGGTAAAAAGATGAAGAAAAGAGAACTTCAGCAAGAACCAGAAAAATCTGGATGAATCATTATACATAAAATGGTACTTTTTTTTACATTTAACATTCATAACACTAACCATAAACTGCTGATGATGTGATAGAGCAATTATTAAAGCTTACATTGCTTTATATGTATTTTTTAAATATGAAGAAATTAAGTGGACTAAATCACCTGGAAAACCATCTGTTGAAGCTCCTACAATACTGGATAAAATATATCAAACCACAATCACAAGATATAAAGCGATACACCTAGATTCCAGAAACAAAGAATTGTAAACACAGATGGAAACTGAATATGTCCATGTATACGTCCTGCTTGGTAGACCATGAGTTTTATTTCAGAGCTATTCAGGCATAGGATAAATATTCTTGGTTCCATTCAGAGTGATTATTGTAACTGAGACCTCCCATAGGAAAGAAGGAACTTTAAAGAGCTATGTGAACAGAGTTCTAGAAACATGGATCCCCTGGCATAGAAAAAAGACAGGGATGCTTTGCTATGTGTTCTTGGGCTGTGAGAGTGAAAAGCATTTCTCCACATGGCCTGAGGTCAGAATTTATATTATGCATGTGGTTTCCAAATTCAGAAGTTGACAAACGTGCATGAAAGTGAGTACAGGCTGTGACAAACTTACAGTATCTGCCAAATACTCCAGAGGGCAAAAAGCTCATGTGAAGCTGAACAGAATTCTCATGGGTAAAACTTCATTTGATGAACTCACAACGTCTTACACTAAAAAGCATATGAATAACAATTCACCATTAGAATCAGGAGACAAAATAAATGAGTTTAAAATCACAAGAATTTTAGAAAAATAGGACCTTTTTGTGTAGAATACAAATTCATATGTTTAAATAATCAAATATATAAAGAAACTAAAACCATGAGAAAAGAATAGTCATAATATGTAAAATTGAAAAAGTAGGGAAAATTGAAATCCAAGGCAAGTTAGAAATAATGTTTGAAATATAAAATATACAAATTAAAAATAATTAATATATTGAATTAGAAATTTAATCTATTAGGTTAACCTCATGTTAGATAAAACTAGTGGACTAGAAGGTAGATATAAGGAAATTTTTTCAAAGAGAGGTTAAAAGACAAGGTGAGGGAACTTCCAGATTCCAGTTCTGCATGTAAGGAGCTTGGAAGTGGCCATTCCATTCTAAACAAGTAAAAAGCTGATCAGACTTAAAAATCAACAACTATTCTAGAATACATAAGAAAATAAGGACATGATGCAAACTGCTGCCCCTGAGATTGGAGATATAGATAGGTGAATACAAGGGATCATGGCTTACCAGAGCAGAGATTCACAGGGGAAAACTACAACAGGAATCAATGCCAGAGTAGGACAACATGAACTATAATTGAGTAACTGCTGGAGGCTCAGTGTGAACAACTTTGACAGCTAACAACTCCAGGGGAACCCACTCATAGGGGATCCCCTACAATTTTGTGAGATTTATCTCTAGAAGCCTGACCAGGTTCTCACAGTAAACATTAGAGAAAAATCCTCTAGTGCTTCCAGCAGAGGGAGGGGGAAAAGGAACCATTTTGAAATATGCCAAAGCACTCCATTCTTAACAAGACCTGCCCACAGGAAAAATTAGTTAACCAGAGCCTATCAGGCTGAGGTATTCTTAGAGCCTAATTGACCTGAGGGAAAGGAAATACTCAACTCTAGCCTTCCACATAGAAGAAAAGAAATACCCAACTGCAGCGCACTCTAGCCATCCTGTCCCATCTAAGGGGAGAGAAAACAAAGTGGAGAAACGCTTATGAAGCTCACAGTTCAGATGCATCGGATTACCAAAAGACTGATATCTAATCACAGGACTATAGAATGCCTCTTTTCCCCAGACACCTTACTACTACATTACTAAAGCCTATTTACAGCAGTTCCTTTTACTTCACATTATGTGCAGCTATCAAGAAAAATTTACAAGGCATACCAAAAGGCAAAAAACATAATTTGAAGAGACAGGTAAACATCAGAACCACACATGGCAAGGATGCTGGAATTATCAGAACAAGAATTTAAAACAGCTATCATTAATATGCTTATTGTTCTGATGGATAAAATAGCATGCAAGAACAGATGTAAGTAGAGAGCTAGAAATTCCAAGAAAGAACCAAAAAGAAATACTAGAGATTAAAAACACTGTAACAGAAGAAGAATGTCTTTGATGGTTTTATTAGTAGACTGGACATGGCAGAGTAAAGAATCTCTGAGCTTAAGAATATCTCAGTGGAAATCTCTAAAACTAAAAAGCAAAGTGAACAAATACTGAAAAAACAGAATACTCAAGTCTGTGGGATAATTTCAAAGGATGTAATATACATATAATGGAAATACTAGAAAGAGAGAAAGGAATAGAAGTAATAATTGAAACAATAATGACTGAAAATTTCCTCAAATTAATGTCAGACACCAAACCACATATCCAGGAAGCCCAGAGAATACCAAGATAAATAAATGCCAAAAACTACCACCTAGTCATAATATTTTTAAACTACAGAAAATCAAAGATAAGGAAAAATTCTGACAGAAGCAAGAGGAAAAAATTACTTACCTATAGAAGGAAAAAGATAAATATATTTTACTTCTCACAAGTCATGCAAGCAAAAGAGGATGGAGTGAAATATTTAAATTGTTGAGAGAAAAAAAAACCATCAATGTAAAATTCTGTATGTGACATAATTATCCTTCAAAAGTAAAGGAGAAATAAAGACTTTCTCAGACAAACAAACATTGAAGAAATGTGTTGCCAATAGACCTGTCCTGCAAGAAACGTTAAAAGAAGTTCTTTAAAGAGAAGGACTATTACATAGGTCAGAAACTTGATCTACATAAATAAAGCAGGAGCACCATAGAAGGTATCGAAAGTAAAATAAAAGCTTTCATTTTTCTTATTCTTAATTGTTCTAACAGATAACAGTTTGTTCAAATAATAATAGCAACATGTATTCAATTATGTGAGATATATATATATACATGCATACACACAGACTCAGGTATAAGTAAAATGAATTACAGCAATGATACAAGAAAGAGGAGGGAAGAAATAAGATTCTTTTGTTATTATAAGGTACTCATACTACTTGTGAAATGGAACAGTGTTATTTGAAAGTGGACTTGAATTAGTTGTAAAGATATATTGCAAATTTAGGTCAACTACTAAAAACAGTTTAAAAAAAAGTATAACTGAGATATGCTAAGAAAGCAAGAGAAAGTGAAATCATAAAAAATGCTCAGTTAAAACCAAAAACTACAGAAAAAGAGTGAAAGTCATAAAATAAGACTAAAAAGCATGGGCAACAAACAGAAAACAGCAATGAATATGGTAGATAATAATCCAACTATTTCAATAACCACTTGGCACATCAATAGTCTAAAAACAGCAATTAAATACAGATTATCAGAAAGGATCAAAAAAACACGACACAAACAATGTTGTTTACAAGAAATCCACTTTAAAATATTAGGAAACATATAGATCAAAAATAAATGGATGGGGCTTCCCTGGTGGCGCAGTGGTTGACAGTCCGCCTGCCGATGCAGAGGACATGGGTTCGTGCCCCGGTCTGGGAAGATCCCACATGCTGCGGAGCAGCTGGGCCCGTGAGCCATGGCTGCTGAGCCTGCGCGTCTGGAGCCTGTGCTCCAACGGGAGAGGCCACAACAGTGAGAGGCCCACGTACCGCAAAAAAAAAAAAAATAATAAATAAATAAATAAATAAATAAATGGATGGCTTGCATTTCTCTAATAATTAGCCATGTTGAGCATCTTTTTATGTGTTTTTTGGCCAGTTGTATGTCTTCTTTAGAGAAATGTCTATTTAGATCTTCTGCCCATTTTTTGATTGGGCTATTCTATTTTTTGATGTTGAGCTGCATGAACTGTTTGTATATTTTGGAAATTAATCCTTTGTTGGTTACATTGTTTGCAAATATTTTCTCCCATCCTGTGGGTTATCTTTTCATTTTGTTTATGGTTTCCTTTGCTGTGCAAAACCTTTTAAGTTTAATTAGGTCCCATTTGTTTATTTTTATTTTCATTATTCTAGAAGGTGAATCAAAAAAAATATTGCTACGATTTATGTCAAAGAGTGTTCTGCCAATGTTTTCTGAATAAAGATGTGGTGCATATATGCAATGGAATATTACTCAGCCATAAAAAAGAATGAAATAATGCCATCTGCAGCAACATGGATGGACCTAGAGATTATCATATTAACTGAAGTCAGAGAAAGACAAATATCATGTGATATCACTTATATGTGGAATCTAAAAAATGATACAAATGAACTCTTTTACAAAACAGAAACAGACTCACAGACTTCAAAAATAAACTTACAGTTACCAAAGGGGAAAGGTTGGGGGGAGGGATAAACTGGGAGTTTGGGGATTAACATATACACACTAGTATACATAGAATATATAATCAACAAGGACCTACTATATAGCACAAGGAACTCTACTCAATATTCTATAATAACCTAAACAGGAAAATAATCTGAAAAAGAATAGATACATGTGTAGGTATAACCAATTCACTTTGCTGTACACTTGAAACTAACACAACATTGTAAATCAACTATACTCCAATATAAGGTAAAAATTTATTATTATTTTTTAATTTTATTTTACATATTTTTGAAAGCTAAAACAATGAATAGATGGAGAAAAATATACCATCTTAACAAAAATAAAAAGAAAGCAGGGGTAGCTATATTAATTTCAGACAAACAGACTAAAAAGCAAGGAAAGTTATCAAGGATAAAGAAGGGCATTATATACTGACAAAATGGTCCATTCTCCAAAGGAAATAACAATCCTTAGTATGTGTGCACCTACAACAGAGCATCAAACTATGTGAGATAAAAACTAATAGAACTGCCAAGAGAAATAGATAAATCCACTATCACAGTTGGAGACTTCATCACAGCTCTCTCAGAAATCGACAGATCCTGCAGTCAGAAAATCAGTAAGGACATAAGCTGAACTCAACAACACCATGAATTAACTGGATATAACTGACATTTATAGACTACTTCTTCCAACAACAGCAGATTACAGTTTTCTCAAACTAACATGAAACATCTAGGCCATAAAACGTACCTTCATAGGCTTAAAAGAATAGAAATCATACAATATCTACACGCATACCACAATTGAATTAAACTAGTAATCAAAAAGAAAACAATAACTGGAAAATTCTCAGATATGTAGAGATTAAACAACACATTTTCAAAAAAAAAATCTCAAGAAAAAAATAAAAAGATTTTAAACTAGATGAAAATGAAAACATGACATAAAAATTTGTAGGATGCAGAGAAACCAGTGCTTAGAGAAAAAAATATAGTATTTTATAATAAAGCATTTATTAGAAAAGAAGAAATATCTAAATTAATAATCTAAGATTCCACCTTAGGAAACTAGAAAAAAAGGAGCAAATTAAATCCGAAGTAAGCAAAAGAAAAGAAACAATAAGAGAGTAGAAATAAATGATATTGAGAACAGGAAATCAGTAGCAAAGAATAAATGAAACCAAAAGCTGTTTCTTTGAAAAGATCAATAAAATCAATATGCTTCTAAGATTTTTAAAAAGGGAGAATACAAATTACTTATATCAGAAATGAAAGAAGGGAGATCACTAAAGATCACATTAAAAGGATAATAAAGGAATACTGTGTCTACAATTAGAAAACCAACAGGAAATGGACCAATTCTTTGAAAGACACAATCTGACAAAACTCACATAATAAGAAGTAGACATCTGAATAGGCCTATATTAAAGAAATTGAATCAGTAGTTATTAACAGTCCAAAACAGAAAGCACCAGGCCCAGATGGGTTCACTTGTGAATCATACCAACTATTAATAAAAAAAATTATATCAATTCTCCATAATCTCTTTTAGAGGATATAAGCAGAAGGAATACTTCATAATTCATCCTGTGAAGCCAGCTTTACCCTAATACCAAAACCAGGCAAAGACCTTACTAGAAGAGAACTACATATCAGTATCTTTCATGAACACAAACCCAAAAAACCTTCACAAAAATTAGCAAATACATTCCAACAATGCATAAAGAGAATAATACACCATGACCAGACATGATTATTCCAGGTATTCAAGGCTGATTCAAGATTTGAAAATTAATTAATGTAATCCAACATATTGATAGGCTAAAAAATAAACCACATGATCATATCAGAGATGCAGAAAAAGCATTTGACAAGATCTAGTATCATCAAGATAAAAACACTCAGTAAACCAGGAATAGAGGGAGACTTCCTCAACTTATAAAGAATATCTATGAAAAAATCTAAGCCTAACATCATTACTTAATGATTAGAAACTCAAAGCCTTCCCACTAAGATAGGTACAAGGCAATTATGTCTCCCTCACCACTCCTTTTCAACACTGTGCTGGAAGTTCTAGCTAATACAATGAGATAATAAAAAGAAACAAAAGGTATACAGATTGAGAAAGAATAAATAAAACTAACTTTGTTCACAGCTGACATGATCCTCTGTAGGAAATCTAACAGAGTTGACCAAAAACTACCATAACTAATAGACAATTATAACAAAGTTGAAGGATAAAACATTAATACACAAAAGTTAATTGCTTTACTATATACTAGCAATGAACAATGAATGTTATTACATAACATGATCATGGGAGTGGCATCTCATCACCCTTGCCATATTCTATCAGTAGGACACAAGTCAGTTTTTGTCTGTTTCGGTATGTTCTGTGGTTGGTTTGGGGTTTACAGCGTACATTTTAACTTACCATAGTTTACCATAGATTAATACTGCACCACTTCAGACGTGATATAAGAACTTTATAACAATATACTTCTATTTCTCTTCCCTGTCTTCCTGTTATTTTTGTTATAAATTTTCTACATACGTTATAAATTCCACAGTGTATTATAACTATTTTGATTTTATACAGTATCTTTTAAAGGTATTTAAATAAATAGAAATAAAGCATTTTATATTTACTACATATTTCCAATTTCCAGTGCTGTTCATTCTTTTGGTAGATTCAAATTTTTATCTTTATTCTGGCTCATGGACTTTAATATTTTAGGCCCACTGGTGATAAATTCTCTCTGCTTTCCAGTGATTCTTCTATTTCAGTAGTTTTCTCTCAAGTATGTGTCTATCATGCCCAGCCAAAGACAAAGGGAATCCTCTGCAGGTCACCAATATGCCACCTTCTCTTTTGCAAAAGCATACAGGTACATCTTTCCCTGTGCAAATTTACCATTTACTCTAAAACCCAAGATTTTAGCTGCTGAGTTGGACTGTGTGTACAAGTGAAATGACACTGCCAAATTGCTTTCTAAAGTGGTTATTTTAATTTACGCTCCTAACAACAGTGTATGACAGTTACCATTTCCCTGATTCTTCACTAAACCCTGCTACATCCTCTCTCTCTTATCCTCTCTTTCAATCTCTCTCTCAATCAATCTCTTCCTCTCCCTCTCTCTCTCCCTCTCTCTCTCGCTCTCCCTCCAAACCTCCTTCATCTCTCTTCTCTAGTACTTTTTCCCACAAATTCTAGCCTCCTTGGCCTCCCCAAGCTCCAATTTCTGTCTCCTCAAAGAGGAAAACTGCTGCTCTCTATTTGGGCTCCCCGTCTCTGTGTTAAGAACTGGAAACTCTCTACAACCCGTCAGCTGATGCAATCATAGGGCTCACCCAATTTGTCTTCTGACAGATTTCCTTAACAGATCTGGTAGTACTGGCTCACTGGTAATGGATTCTCTCAGCTTTAGCATGTCTGGGACCACTGACCTATGCTACCTATTGTCCAATGTCAGAAAAGCATCACCTCTACCGCCACACCACATATTTTGCCTAGTTTTCTAGTTGTTTAAGGTGGGAGGGTAAATCTAGTCTACGTTATTCCATCATATCTTCAGTGTGGAACTTTCCAATTTATTTCTTTTCTGCTGTTGGTTTTAGATTTTCTGATACTTTTTTACTCATGGAAAATTAAAATCAAGTTAGTTTTGAAAGAGAAAACATTCTCCTATAAATACATGCAAGTAACTGGTTTATCTCCACAAAATTGAACATATTTTGATGTTTTAAAGAAAATAGTGAGATGAGCTAATAATTTCTTTAAACTTTCCTTAAACACAGGAGAAAGAAATACAGGAATAGTCCTTCAACAGATTAAAAGAAAAGCAATATGCTATATTATTCTAAATATTTAAAATAATCTAGTTAATACAATCCAATCAATGATCTTTTTGCACCAAATCTGAATCAATGCAATTAATACATATAAAAGAAAGGGATTTATAATATATGACACAGTGCATATTGCTATAGTTAAGAACACAGCTACCCATGTGTGACCCTGGAAAATATAAGTATCCTAATGAAACGGAGCAGGAACTTATGGTCCTTCCCTGCCATGTCCTCCGCCTGCCTTTTGTCTGAGGAAAAACTTTAGCCAAAGAGTAAGTTTAATCAGAGACGTGAAAAAACACAAAAGCAAAGGAAAACAGTCAAACAGGACAAAACAATAATAGCTTGGTTAGTAAGCAAAGCCAAGGACCTTCAGTCCCTTCTCAACGGCTATAGATAATAGCCTGAGCCATATCCTGTGAGCTGTCTTAGAGATACTGAAACCCTCACCAGGCAGAAGTTAACTACACAATGGCCAGACTGTAGCCATGACATATGCTGCCACAATTCTGAGAACTGGCCTCAAAGATGTGGGGACAAACCAACCCTGGAACTGAAGATTAACTGTGTTTAAAACAATCAAGATGACGCTGGTCAGACCACCACATGACCAATTTCAAGATGACTGTCAGAGCTGACCATGCTGTTTCTGCACGTAGCCCCCTCCCTCTGTCTATAAGCCCTTGCCCACTGATTGTCAGTGGTGGGGAGTCGGCCTTTGGACGGGAATCTGCCCTCCCCCACCACCACTGCCCTGCCGGTTGCGAGCATCCAAAATAAAGCAAACTTTCCTTTCCACCAACTTGCCTCTTTATTGACTTTTGAGCAGCGAGCAGCCAGACCTCACTTTCAGTTACACCAAGTCACAAGTAGTATATAAGAATAGCTACTTAGAGTAGTGCCTGGAAAGTAACATGTATTTGATAATGCTTATTTTCACTATTTCTAGTCAATGAATTATAACTGTCATTTCACCATTCTAGTATGAAATATAATGATAAAACAACATACCTTGCTCTATGACCATATACACATTGTTTCATATGTTTATTTACATCTAATGTAACCTGATATAATCATTCCTAACATCTTTAGAGAACTCTAAAAGTTTACAGGGTTTTTTTCCAATATAATTCTTCTAATATGATCCCCCAAATACGTAATCCTCCAACAGCCCAGTGAGATAGATGTTATTAACCTCAAATTACAGGGAAAAGCATCAGGGCTCAGAGAGCCTATGTGATAGATCTAGATGTGCATCAGGCAGAGCAGGAACTAGAATCAGAGTCTTCTGATATTGTAACTTCTTTCCTTTGTAATATAATTCACTTGATGTCATACCCTGTATTTTTTTAAAAGGCAGTTTTAACAATACTTATAATATTTTATGTATATATATATATTATATATAAATGCTAATAAGATATATGTAGACACATATGTATATATATGCATATATACATATATGCACTGTAATAATGAAAAGAATATCATCCTGTTATATTACTAGTTTATAGTTAAAAATAGAAATATATATATTTTAAAGAATGAACATTCTCTAGCTGTGACTATATATACTAATAACACTCATAGGATAAAAATATCATGCAAGTTTGGTAGGAAGAGTATATAATAAATTTATAGTAATTCATGCTAATCATTACTATGACACTTTAAAAAATAAAAATTTATTATTGATACAGAGGAAGTGTACCAATAAATTATTTATCCAAAAGATTTCTTGTTTCAAAATGAAAGTAATATTCTGGTATAATCACTATACTTAATTTTAATATAATTATCTTGAAGGTAAGCACATGCCAACTGCATAGAGCCAATTCATAATAAAAAAAAAAACCACACTTGATTTTGTTGTTAACTTGCTCTAAATTTAGAGATGGTATTTATATCATATATATGATTTCAGTGAATAGATTTTCAAATTAAAATAATACTATAATTGAGGCAAAGTTATTAAATATCATCATACAAAAGGATCAAAGCAACAAACACTAAATACAATTTGTCATGTTTTTTTAAGAAGGCTATTATGGAAAAATTATTGAAATAATGTTATCAATGTATTTCTATCCACATATCTGAGGGAATCACCAATTATCCAATACTTAATAGTTTGAGATCCAGGTACTCTAATTTTCAAGTAAATAAACTGTGTTAAAATTTTCACACAACATGGTGAATTTTAACTACCAGAACTACTGCAAGCATGTGTTTTAAAGCTTTATTTCTATTTCTGTCTTTAAAGAATACATTATCAAAGTGAGCAGATGTTGTAGATGGAGTGGATAGGAAATTCAGTGAAGATACGTTGTGTACGGAGACTTCTCATATGTATTGCCTTTGATTTTAATGAGACAAAATGTAACATATTTACACAGAAGTTATTTTGACATATTATAGGTAAGTCTAAAAATTATGCATTTTTTATTTGGTTAGTGACATATTACCTCTGAGTGACTATTAGCTATGAATATTGAATCCTGCTTTCCATTGTATTATTTAATATTTTTACTGAATTAAAGTGTACATACAATAAAATATACACATCTTTTGTGCTCAGTATGATGAGTTCAGGCAAATGCATATACTCCTCTAACCCACACTTCTTTCAAAATTGGCTATTTCTCATGTGCAGAAATTTCTCTCAGGCCACTTTCCAATCTGTCTCCACCCCACTCTTCACCAGAGACAAACACTGGTCTAATTATGATCACCATAGATCAGGGGTCCCCAAACCCCGGGCTGCAGACTGGTACCAGTCCGCAGCCTGTTAGGAACCAGGCCGCACAGCAGGAGTTGAGTGGCAGGTGAGCGAGGGAAGCTTCATCTGCCACTCCCCATCTCTCCCCTTCACTCCCCATCGCTCACATTGCCGCCTGAACCGTCCCCCCATCCCCCAGTCGATGGAAAAATTGTCTTCCACGAAACACTTTTCCCTGGTGCCAAAAAGGCTGGGGATGGCTGCCATAGATAACTTAACCTCTCTTAGAAACTCATAAATGCAATCATATAATATTTATTCTTTTATGTTTGTTTTTGGTTTATCTCAAAATAATGTTTTTGCTAATCATCCATGTTGTTATGTGCATCAGAATTTCTAAAATTTGTATTGCTGAGTCGTACTTAATTGTACGAACCTACCACAGTTTGTTAATCCATTCTCTTCTTGATGGGCAATTGAAATGTTGTCAGGTTTTGCTTACTATAATTAATGCTGCTATGAAAATTATTGCACAAGTCCTTTTGTGTATAAATGTTTTCATTTTTCTTGTAAAATATTTAGGAGGGGAATTGCTGGGTCACAGGGTAAATATAACTTTATAAGAAACTGACAAACTGTTTTAAAAAAGTTGTAACATTTTATACTCCCACCAGTAATGTATGAGGGTTCTCCTTGCTCCATCTTTGCCAAAATCTTTAAATAACTGCTTTTCAATTGTAGCCATTCTGGAGATATGTAATAGTATTTCAAAGTGTTTTACATTTGCACTTCATTGCTGACTAATAATTTTGAGCGTGATTTCATGTAATTCTTGGCTATTTGTATACCTTTCTTTGTGACATGTGTGTTCAGTTCTTTTGTATATTTTTATTGGGGGGTTTTTCTATTTCAGTTGTAACAATTCATTATATATTTTACATACAGATTCATTGACATGTTTTAGATACCAATCTATGCCTTTACATTGTTATGGTTGTGTTCTGAAAAACAGAAGTTTTAATTTGATGAAGTCCAACTTATCAATTTTTATTAGCTTAGAGACTGTCCTTTCTCTCTAATTTTGACTGCTCCATGAAGATAGTCTCCTATATTTTCTTTCAAAATTTTTATAGGTTCAGGTTTAACATTTAGGCCATAATGAATCTCAAAATAAATTTTCATATATAGTGTGAGATAGGTTACAAGGTTTATTTCTTTTCTCACATATTTGCTTATTCAGCACTCTCTCTCATTGAATTTTCACCATTGATTTTTTTTCTGGTGTCTCTGTTGCATACATATTAAAAATATACAGGTGATTCTATTCTGGACTCTATTCTGCTCCATTTTTATATTTGTCTACCCTCACATAAATAATATGCTGTTTGTACTACTATACCTTCACAGTGAATCTTAAAACTAAATTGTATCATTCCTCTAGCTTTTTTCTTTTTCAAGATGGCTTTAGCTATTCTAGGACCTTTGCATTTTCACATAAATTTGGAATCACCCTGTCCATTCTAAAGTAGGTCTTGATGTGCTTGATTGAGATTGTATTGAATCTATTGATCAATTTGTGGAGAATGGATGAGTTAATGATATAGACTTTTCCAATCCAGTAACATAGTATATATCTCCATTTATTAAGATTCTTTTAAAGTTCTTTCAGCAATGTATTCTAGTTTCAGTGAGATTTTACGCATCTTATGTTACATCTTTCCTTTTATTATATTATACATTTAAAATTTTTTTCAATTATTTATTTTTATATATGGAAACATAATTGGTATCATTGAATTATATACTGAGACCTTGCTTATTTCAGTTATTAGTTTTAGTTGTTTTGTATTTATAGATTCCATAGATTTTCAATAAATACTCATGTTATCTGGGAATAAGGATGATAAAATTCTACTTTCTCCCTTCTATACTTTATGCTTTTTATTTTTCTTGCTTTACTGACAAAGACACCTGTAAAATGTAAATAGATGTCGTAAGAGTGTACTGCTTCAGATAATGATCTTGAAAGAAGAGTAAGCATTTGCAATATCCTTTCTCCATTTGTACACTGTTTATTCCTTGTTTTCTATTCTTTCCCTCCCCACTAGCTCCTAAGGACCCCAGCCAGCCTTTTTCTAATTTCTTTTAATTTGTTTAAAACTACAGTGCAGTCTTCTCTGGTGGTGCAGTGGTTAAGAATCCGCCTGCCAATGCAGGGGACACGGGTTCAAGCCCTGGTCCAGGAAGATCCCACATGACGTGGAGCAACTAAGCCCATGTGCCGCAACTACTGAGCCTGTGCTCTAGCGCCCACGAGCCACAACTACTGAGCCCGCAAGCCACAACTTCTGAGCCCACGTGCCACAACTACTGAGGCCTGTGCACCTTAGAGTCCATGCTCCACAGCAAGAGGAGCCACTGCAATGAGAAGCCCACACACCACAGCGAGGAGTAGGCCCCACTCGCCACAACTAGAGGAAGCCCGCACACAGCAACGAAGACCCAGTGCAGCCAAAACTAAATAAATAAACTTATTTTAAAAAAAACTACAGTGCAAAAAACAACAACAAAAAAACTACAGTACATCTAATTATCTCATACATAACCAGACTGACTCTTCAAATTAATGGTAATTGATTCATCTATGTATTCATCTATCTAGAAATAAATCTTACTTTCGCTTAATGACATTTTTAAATGAAATACAAAATATTGAGTAAGGGATGGTACCACAATGATGCATATAACTGACTTTGAGTAAGAAATACACTTTATACTGGATAGTTAGTAATAGAATTTGAGAATGGTAATGATGACTCCAAGGTTATTATTCCTGTTCTAGTATTCTTTGCAGAGACTTGCTTCTAGTAGAAAAGAGATGACTTTGGCTACCAACAAAAAAATAAGTAAAAATATGAAGCATCCATGAAAAAAACTGTCAAAAAATTAACTTTTCTTTTGGGCACCTTGATCCATGAGCTCTCTTACACATTTTTTTTTTTTTTTAACTCAGAGCATTTCAAAAACCTAGGCTTCTGCTTGGAAATATGAAAGAAAAAATTTCCCCATACTATTTTATAGGTTAAGTTGGAAACATTGAAAAAGTTAGATACTTTAAGGAAAATTTGTACATGAAATTGTAATAAGCATTATGCTTATGCCATAAACTTAGACGGGCAAAAAGTGTCACACTACTTTATTTCCTTTAAGCCAACTAATTCTAACCCTAAGACTCCATTCTGCTTTTGTCTACTGGGATTCCTTAACCAATTATGGCCACTATTGTGAAAAAGTCCTTGGAGTTTGTATCTCAGCAAAAGTCAGAGTTGTCCATTCAGTGTTGGTTCATCTCTTTATTGTCTATTATTGCCTATGAAATGCCCATTAGCCGAGTTTTCATCACCCTTTGAGGACCAGGTGTCCAGTTGTTTCTGCTTCCAATTTGGGCACAGAGATCTTTGCTGAGGCCAAGAACTCAGGGGCCAGATATTGAGCATCTCTGAGCACATCAGTCATCATTTTCCTTTTTCTACTTAATATTAGAAATTACTTAATATTAGGGTAAAACTGTGTGATATTTCAAAGCCTCAATTGTGTACACAATTTACTGTTATCCAAATTCTTTCATGAGCATGATACAATTTATAAAACTCTATGCGTAACTGAATACTACTTTTTGTAATGAAAGTAAAATTGTATATTTAAGTATTAGGTTAAAAAGCTGACAAAAATAGGTAGCATATATGTGTGAAAAAATGAATAGAAACCAAATTTTAAATATTTATATTTAACATGCATATAGCACAAAACTAAAAATACAAAGATAAAAGGTAGCAAATTAACAGATAACTATTTGTTACTAAAAATATACACCCATAAAAAGTAAATAATCTTAAAATACTAAGTCATGCAGGTAAAATATATAATTACTTATAACAGTCTATTACATGTACAAGAATAACAGCTGTAGTGGTCTTAACATTTTCACATTATACTTAAAATTGTGGGTTAGGCCTCTAGCAGATGAGCTATGAATAAATGTAAATGACTACCAACAGCCTTTGTAATTGGCAACAATCATTTCTTTGAAAAATATATAGGGGACATCAAAACATATAGAAAGGATAATTCAAAAGCTAATATATGGGTGATATTACACTCTGTATGCTGAACAAATTTGTCACTCCACAGTCACTTTTTCAGTCTTATCGCTTCACCCCCATTCTCATTCTTCTATCTTGCGGCCCTGGCCTCAGAGCCTTGGCAATTATGTCTACTACTCGTGAAATGATCCGTGTAGGTGGGTTTACCTGGTTTCCAATTCCCTCCATCAGCCATGCATAGACCTTTAGCTTTCCTTTTCAAACATATTTTATAGTATGTCAGTTAGACATGTTATTTGGGAATGATGAATTGTGAGAGTTAACAGAAGTGCAAAACGCCCTACTCTAGGAGCCATATCGTGGATAGAACAAAAAGAGCTTTGTCCCAAGTCTTTGCTATTTAAAGATAAACATTCTACTCACTTAACTTTCCTGGTTCCTAAAAATATTTTATTCAACCACTGTAAACATCTAACAGTAGAGCTTGCTCAATAACTCCCTAAATGGTCTTTTTTGCCATTACTTCCCTTCCTCTGATAAAAGACCCTTAGCCACGAAGACCCTTGCTGGAACACTGGAGTCCAACTCACAAATTTTTTCATACTAGAACTGGTAATAAATGTCCCTTTCTTCTCTGACAAGGGAGTTTTCTGGATGTTAGTATAAAGTTGTCTATGGCCATGTCTCCAACGAAGATGTCAACATGCAGAGGAGAACAACAATAAAAGAACAGGTCCTAACAGTGAATAAAAGCTTATTTCCATTGCTACTGTCATCCATGACTTTCCTTATTTCCTTATTATTATTATGCAAGTAATATATTTCATTTTTATTGAAAGAGACAGAGTTCAGTTTCTGGTAAGTTAGAAACAAAAAGCACCATTTATTTTTATTCCAATAGTTTGTTTATTTTTGTACATTTGTAAATTAAAATTACACATATTTCAGTGAAATAATTCAGTATCTCTCCTGTTCTGGCTCTTATTTAATCTTAAGAATAATGACCTGTTCCTTTATCTAACACTTTCTTTAACACTCTCCTAGGGAAAAAGGAAGAGAAAGAGTGTGTGTATATCCAGTAATGCTGGAAGCAACCTTAGAAATCATCCTCTTCAGCATTTTTGTTTTACAGAAGAAATCTACTATAGACTGAATTTCTGTGTCCGCCCCCCCTCAAATTTATACATTGAAATTGTGCTCTTTGGGAGATGATTAGATCATGAGGGTGAAACCTTCATGAAAGGGATTAGAGCTCTTATAAAAGAGATCCCACAAAACTCCCTAATCCCTTCCACCATGTGAGGATACAAGAAGTCTGTGACCTGGAAGAGGGCCCTCATCCAATCACACTAGCACCCTGATTTCGGACTTCAGCCTCCAGAACTGTGAGCTAAATGTTTGCTATTTACAAGCCATCCAGTCCATGGTGTTTTGTTATAGCAGCCCAAATAAACTAAGACAAAGTCACGGAAAGATTCAATGACAAAAATTGTTAATATTCATTTACAATATAGTACTGAATAAAATTTGTTTTTGTGCATTAAATTTCTTTTAATCTCATTTACTCTTCTAGCTTTGTCTTAATCTTTATTTTTTGAGGGGAGTTGGTGATGGTTGCTAACAATTGAAATGGAGACATTTATACATTCTTTAAGAGAGATACTCCCTTTTCCCTTATGACTTTATGATAATGAAAGCTAACTTTTACTGAGCACCATTGTAATGGCTTTTAATGATGTTGTCATTGTTGTTTTCCATTTATCCCTTGCCACAACTCAATTATATAGGTACTGATAAATGGAATGTGTATCAGACTATTAAATATTTTAGTGACTGGTGAGAACTAATCTAGGAGATAGTAGGTTATACTGATGTTTTACTCCTAGGGTTAATGAGACTTGGAAGAAATCTATTAAAATCTCTAACCTGAGAGTAGTCAGTACACTCAGTCACACACTCTTCAGACTAATTTACAAAGCAATCTCTTGAATGATTTTTGACCTTCAGCCCTTGTTATTAAGATAGAGAAGTAAGTGGAAGAAAATTATAAGTTAGATCATTGAAGGCAAATTTTAATTCTAGACCAGACCAGAAAATAGAATCCTTTCTCTCTAGAAAGAAAAAGGAAACAAAAATAATACTAGATATGGTATAGTTATTCCTTACTTGAAGTTTTAATTAGTTCTCTGTTTTCTCTCTAAGTTGACTTTCATAAGAAAAAATTCAGATTATTATTTAATGCAAATGATTCTAACTAAAAATTCTGACATAAGTAAAATACAAATTACCTAATACAGTTTTCTATTAGAAGCTCTGTCCATCAAGGACATTTTTATAATTCAATTAAAAATGAAGTGCACTTATAGAAGAGCAAAGAATTGAGCACCAGGTCTTTTCTATCGAGTTTCACAGGCTTGTTTCTAGCTTATGAAAGATGGGGTTAACTTGCTAAGCCATTCCCAATTACGTAAATCTGTTGTACCTTATTTCTCTTGCCCTCGAGGTAAAAAAAATCCCTGATATGGCATAAGTATGGTCTATGGCATGAGGAAGGTTGTGTTTTACAAAAACAGACTTTTAGGCAAAGGTTTGTGTCCAGAATGTTTATCAGGGATTAACTTGCACAGTGGAAAGGGAGTAAGCAGAATTGTCCAGAGGGAGAAGCAGAGCTGTAATGCAGGTCCAAAAGTCTCATTTGACCCCACTGGGGAGATCTGAAGCTGAAATGGACTGCAAGAACTGTCTGGTGTCAGCATCAATCAGTAATTGGATCTCAGCCACCTCAGGAAGGACTTGACCTGGGGTGCATTGTTCCACACCATTTATTATACAGATGGTGTTTTTCCCACTGACTTGAAATGTCACTTTATAAATATACAAAGTTATATGTTTGTCTATCCATTAATCGTGCTCAAACTCTTATTTGCTTTTTCTATTTTATGGTATTGGTTAAACTCTAGTAAAATGTTGAAAAGCTGTGGCAGAAGACATCCTTACCTGTTTCTTTATCTTAATAGGAATGTTTATAATATTTCAACTTTAAGTAGGATATTTGTGGTAGGTTTCTGGTAGGCACCATTTATGAAGTTAAAACATTCCTGTTCTATTTTTAATATGTTAATAATTTATCATAAATGTATGTTAAATGTTAACAAATGCTTTTTGGATATTTAACTAGTTGGTTACATGCTTTTCTACTTTCATCTCTTAATGTAGATGATTTTCTAATGATGAGGCTCTGTGGCTAATGGAATTAATTAGCATGATCTTTCCATTGCTACTGTCATCCATGACTTTCCTTATTTCCTTATTATTATTATGCAAGTAATATATTTCATACATCTACATACATCTACATCCATACATCTACACTCTTTCCATTGCTTTATTACAGAAGAAATGTATTTCCACACCTCTTGACTTTGGGCTGGGCATGTGACTAATTCTGATCAACAGCAGGTGCGTGTAACTCACTGTACCTCTCAGGAGCCTGAACCTTAAGATGTATTGTTTTCACTTGTCCTCATGTGCTTCTATTTATGCTTCTGCTATGAGAGGAACATGTCTGGCTAACTGGATGGCCCAAGGAAAATAACGATGTGATATATAAGGAGAGATATTAAATCACATATGATTTTTGTTTTTATATTCAGAAATGATATTAGTCTACATTTCTCTTGTTCTGTGCTTGTCGGTTTGGTATTAGGGAATGATAACCTTCTAAAATAATATATCATGCAAAATTGTGTATGTCTATGACAGTTTATATAATATTATCAATCATTGTGTTTTATCAACCAACTGTGTAATTTTTATCAGTTATCTTTATCTTTTTATTATCTTCCTTCTAGTCTTTTTTAGTTTGTTTTAAAATTTTCATTATTAATTTCAAGCTTTTTGAATTTAAGAATATACACTGTTTTACAGATGCAAATATCCTCAAAAAATACTAGCAAACAGAATCCAACACCACATTAAAAGGATCATACACCATGATCAAGTGGGGTTTATCCCAGGAATGCAAGGATTCTTCAATATTTGCAAATCAATCAATGTGATAAACCATATTAACAAATTGAAGGAGAAAAACCATATGATCATCTCAATAGATGCAGAAAAAGCTTTGACAAAATTCATATGATAAAAGCCCTCCAGAAAGTAGGCATAGAGAGACCTTACCTCAACATAATAAAGGCCATATATGACAAACCCACAGCCAACATTGTTCTCAATGGTGAAAAATTGAAACCATTTCCACTAAGATCAAGAACAAGACAAGGTGGTCCACTCTCACCATTAGTATTCAACACAATTTTGGAAGTTTTAGCTACAGCAGTAAGGGAAGAAAAAGAAATAAAAGGAATCCAAATCAGAAAGGAAGAAGTAAAGGTGTCACTGTTTACAGATGACATGATACTGCACACAGAGAATCCTAAATATGCTACCAGAAAACTACTAGAGCTAATCAACAAATTTGGTAAAGTAGCAGGATAAAAAATTAATGCACAGAAATCTCTTGCATTCCTATACACCAATGATGAAAAATCTGAAAGAGAAATTAAGGAAACACTCCCATTTACCACTGCAACAAAAAGAATAAAATACCTAGGAATAAATCTACCTAAGGAGACAAAAGACCTGTATGCAGAAGACTATAAGACACTGATGAAAGAAATTAAAGATGATACAAACAGATGGAAATATATACTATGCTCTTGGATTGGAAGAATCAACATTATGAAAATGAGTATACTACCCAAAGCAATCTACAGATTCAATGCAATCCCTATCAAACTACCAATGGCATTTTTCACAGAACTAGAACAAAAAAAAATCACAATTTGTATGGAAACACAAAAGACCCTGAATAGCCAAAGCAATCTTGAGAAAGAAAAATGGAGCTGGAGGAATCAGGCTCCCTGACTTCAGACTATACTACAAAGCTACAGTAATCAAGACAGTATGGTACTGGCACAAAAACAGAAAGATAGATCAATGGAAGAGGATAGAAAGCCCAGAGATAAACCCATGCACATATGGTCACCTTATCTTTGATAAAGGACGCAAGAATATACAATGGACAAAAGACAGCCTCTTCAAAAAGTGGTGCTGGGAAAACTGGACAGCTACATGTAAAAGAATGAAATTAGAACACTCCCTAACATCATACACAAAAATGAACTCAAAATGGATTAAAGACCTAAATGTAAGCCAGACACTATAAAACTCTTGGAGGAAAACACAGGCAGAACACTCCGTGACATAAATCACAGTAAGATCCTTTTTGACCTATCTCCTAGAGAAAGGGAAATAAAAACAAAAATAAACAAATGGGACTTAATGAAACGTAAAAGCTTTTGCACAGGAAAGGAAACCATAAACAAGACAAAAAGACAACCCTCAGAATGGGAGTATATATTTACAAATGAATCAAAAGACAAAGAATTAATCTCCAAAATTTACAAGCAGCTCATGCAGCTCAATATCAAAATAACAAACAACCTAATCCAAAACTGGACAGAAGAACTAAATAGACATTTCTCCAAAGAAGATATACAGATTGCCAACAAACACATGAAAGAATGCTCAACATCACTAATCATTAGAGAAATGCACATCAAAACTACAATGAGGTATCACCTCACACCAGGTAGAATAGCCATCATCAAAAAATCTACAAACAATAAATGCTGGAGAGGGTGTGGAGAAAAGGGTACCCTCTTGCACTGTTGGTGGGAATGTAAATTGATACAGCCACTATGGAGAACAGTATGGAGGTTTCTCAATAAACTAAAAATAGAACTACCACATGACCCAGCAATCCCACTACTGGGCATATACCCTGAGAAAACCATAATTCAAAAAGAGCCATATACCACAATGTTCACTGCAGCTCTATTTACAATAGCCAGGACATGGAAGCAACCTAAGTGTCCATCGACAGATGAATGGATAAAGAAGATGTGGCACTCATGGGAACATATGTATATGTATAACTGATTCACTTTGTTATAAAGCAGAAATTAACACACCATTGTAAAGCAATTATATCCCAATAAAGATGTTAAAAAAAAAAGATGTGGCACATATATACAATGGAATATTAATCAGCCATAAAAAGAAACGAAATTGAGTTATTTATAGTGAGGTGGATGGACCTAGACTCTGTCATATAGAGTGAAGTAGTTCACAAAAAGAAAAACAAATACCGTATGCTAACACATATATATGGAATCTAAAAAAAGAAAAACAAAAACAAAAATGGTTCTGAAGAACCTAGGGGCAGGACAGGAATAAAGACGCAGGCATAGAGAATGGACTTAAGGACGCAGGGATGGGGAAGGGTACGAAGTGAGAGAGTGGCATAGACTTATATATACTACCAAATGTAAAATAGATAGCTAGTGGGAAGCAGCTGCATAGCACAGGGAAATCAGCTCAGTGCTTTGTGATCACCTAGAGGGGTGGGGTAGGGAGGGTGGGAGGGAGAAGCAAGTGGGAGGAGATATGGGGATATATGTATATGCACAGCTGACTCACTTTGTTATAAAGCAGAACCTAACACACGATTGTAAAGCAATCATACTCCAAAAAAGATGTCAAAAAATAATATATATATATATATATATATATATATATATATATAGTTCTCTAAGAACTGCATTGGGCCAGTATATACATTTTGTTATTCAATACACTGCAATTCAATCTTAAATAGTTTCTTTTTTCTATTTTTTCCTCTTTAACTGAAGATGTCGAAATATATTCTTTAATTCCCAAAGGAAAATAAACTCTGTATATTTACTTCATTTCTTTTTATTGTTGCTTGCCAGCAAATATGTAATATTAAATATTTTTAATTTATTGAAATTCACTTTGCTAAATTCTACATGTTAAATCTTATATTTCAAATATATTTGAAAATAATATTGATATCATGTATTCTGTTTCCTAGATTCATAATTCCATATGTTAGACATGTGTTTGTATCTCTATACACCCTCATAAATGCATTAAAGAAGATTTTAAATTATGACATTGATATTATCTATATTTCGCCACTAATTTTTCTATCACTAAAATTAGATTCAGGGGCAGATAGTATAAATACCTATATATTTTCAATATATAGGATTTATTATTAGTAATACATGATTAATTACATGATAAAATGTAAGTATGAAGAATTTGAGTAGTTTATGGATGGACTTTGATCCTTAATAACAAGTATTTAACATTTTTAGCAAATATAATAAGTAAAGATAAAATTACATAGTGATCCTCCATACATTAAATATATAAGTTAATTGCATTAAGGAGAAGAGTTACAGATGATGGAAGATATATCTTGACTCTTTTTTTGCACATCTGTTTATATTTCTTTTCAAGTTTAGTCCAGGATAGTCTGAGTATGATGGGCACTGATTAATTCATGTGTCCTTGTAACTAGAAAGATGGATATTAAGGAAGAAAATAAATAATTCTCTGAGTGCTGTCACATTCAGATGAAATAATTAATTCAAACAATTTCAAAACTCTTCACTTCTGCGTCCTTGTTCCTCAAACATGGAACCTTGACACTGTCAAAAACAGTCCTAAATAGAGGAGACAAATACTTTTATCCCCCAAATTGTACTTTTCACATCAGTATTGAATTATTGGGCTTTAGTTTATAAGTCAGTCTCTTTAATGCATAGCTTGTGTGAAGCATTTAATCATCGCTTAATCAACTGACAAAAAAATTTAAGAAACAGACTTCACAGAGCTGCCAATCACTTGATCACTCTTGGCCTCCCTCTAATCCCACTACAACTGCAGATTTACCCATGTTTAGTAGCACAATTCCAATTTATGAAACATACCACACAGAAAAAAAAAAAGTTATAGACCTGTTGAGGACCAAAGAAATATGACTGGCAGTCACTGATGTCCACTAGCCATTTACTGTCAGTAAAGTGTGATATGTACAAGAAATGCATTCCATTCTTGATTAGTTCTGTTAATTGGGGTCAAAAATAGCATAATCTGTTTGAATCTAAAAATAAATTCTTAATATTTCATTATGCAAATAACATTCTTTCCCAATCTAACCTCTAAATGAAGACTCTAGGAAGTTTTACTTTTTTTATGTGTAACAATTTGAAATGCACTTCATATTTCTGCCCCTGTCAATCTTTTGGTGGAAGCCTCAAATCAGTTATATGACCATGAGCAATTGGGTGGCCAGAAAAAATGTCTTTATACTTCTTCTAATACCTCATGGGGATGAACAAAGAAAAGATAAACAAGTGGTACCTCTCTCAGGTGAATTTTATAACCAGACATAATTTGACTAACCTGCTCCATTCAGTATCTCACTGCTTCTCACAGAGGGCACTATATGGCAGTAGGTTTACCAAGGAGTCTCTTTGATCTTCTGCTGTACCTCGTAAGTATTCCATCTGGAGGATGGAGATGATAGCAACTAAGGGGGACAGAGGTAGAGAGAATGTGTACACTTGTGAGTAAAATACTGTGGAGGAGAAAGATAACCTGTTTAATGATTGCTTGTCCATCATCGTACCAGCAAATTTCCTATAATTTCAGGGAAAGATAAGCTCCAGCAGGAAATCATTCTCCCTACATATAAGACTTACATAGCTCTAAAGATTTTCCCATTGGCCAACCTCAAAGCCATTTAAAAAAAATATATCCACAAAGTTCATTCCTGCTTTGGGCCTTTTTATCTGTTGTCTCTCCTTCTGGGATATTCCTATTCTCCTGCTCTTCACTTTCCTGTTTCCTTTTCAATATTCAGGTTTTGAACTAAATATCTGCCACCTGGAAAGGCACAATATTATTTAATGTAGCACCCTAATAGACCATTAAATCTGTAATACAATACTCCATAGTCTTATCAAAGAGGTAACTGTCTTAACAGCAGTCATCACAAAATGAAGTTACCTCATCTAATTGTTCATTTTCTGTCTCTCTATACTGACATGTAAGGACTTGTCCACTGTGAAACCCTTCTTCCTAGAACAGTGTCTGGTACCAAATTGATACTATTAAATGTTCACTGAATAAATTAAAGGAACACAGAATAGGTAACTTGCTGAGGTAGAGGGATCACTGCCAGGAAAATAAGGCCTAAGTCTTACTGGGCATGACCACACATTGCTGACTGGTGGCAGAAAAATCAGAAATACCGTTACCCATTGGCTAAAAATCAATTCTACAGATATAAGAGATCACAGTAGAGAATCAGACTTGATATTATATAACTGTATTTTTTTAAAATAAACATGATAAATGATTTCAGCCATGTTTGTATTTTATAATTTTGAATATTTTTCAGAACCAAGTGAAAAATCTAGTATACTTTATTAGTAATTAACTATATTAATTTATTTATCTGAAAAGATAGCCTTCATAGATTATAGCCTCTTATTTTTAGTTGCACATATGGTATTTCTCTGATTTCCTATTCACGACAAATTGTACATTTTACTTTGTCATGTGGTGGTAATTTTATATGGAATTAATAAGTATTAACAAATACTTATATAACAAATATAAAGACAATTTAGTTTTAAAATACAATTTAAATAGTATTGGAAATATCAAGACATACATTAGCAGCTGCGAATAAAAAGTGGTTTTAAATGTGAAGAGATGGTCATGTGGAGTAGATTACTGCTAGAACCTGTAACATTGCAGCATTCACTTAATTTTTCTAACTTGTCAGACTATTAGTGCTTTAGATTCCTAGCAATACGTATTGCTTCTCAATCCCAAACCTGAATTGCAAATATCATTAATATATCATTCCACTGTTACCACCACCATTATCAAAATCACCCATACTTGGCCATTTAAAAGATTTTGAAGAAAAAAAAAAAAAGAGGTGGATGTTTATCTTGTTATAACATATAATATGTATCTCTAGCTTGATCTCCATTTACCATTAATTTCATTTTACCTGCCTGACAGTTTCCTAATCAACTAATATTGAAATATTGATTATTCCTACTGATGGGTCACTGACCTCTTCTCTGTCTGGAAATTCCTCTCTTTTCCAAATTTTGTTTTTATTTCCTTTAATATCTTGTTCAAGTAGCCAGCACCTCAATAAGGTGTCTTTTTTACTTATACTACATAGGCTTTCTGATTTTGAAATTCTCAGTGTTTGTAAATTTTATATCTATTATTATCTTTTGTTTTTTATTTTTCCTTATTGGTATTTTATTCAGGTCCAGTGCAGTGATATGCTCATTTATTAAGAAGAACATATATAATAAATGAAAATGGAATTGATATTTAATCAAAAGAGAAGGAAGCAGGTAAATCAGAACTAAAGACAATCTCCAAATAATATTGTCTGTGAGTTTATGTGTCTGTACACACATAATACAGTTTCATTAGGTACCTAGGAACATTCTTGGAGTAACATATCTTCTCAGAGATGTTGAATATGTTTTCCACATCTAACCCTTGCAGAGATGGCAAGAAAGGTGTTAACACAAAGATTTGACCTGAAATCTTTCAGCTTTGTTCAGTTGTGGACTCCAGATTAAGATCTAGAAGAACTACTGGCCACACGGAACATTTTCAACTATAGGTTATGGCATGTGCTTGCATCCCAAGATTATAGCAGAACTGCATGGCAGGGAATCACACACTGCCAGAGGATTTATTTCATTTCCCGTAGTTGATTCTTCCAGTATATAAGACCTAGCTCTTATATACTTACATATATGGTGCCAAAATTATTTTTTCATAAAAATCCTGTTGTATCAGTACTAAAATTCCAATAGAAAGCAGAATAATCATCACTGTGTTGAAATATCATTCAGAATTTACCTCCCAAATAGTCTATGCTGCATAACCAAAATAGGCAATTTTTCTTCATAGGTTCTTATTTCAAGGTCTGTGATAATTCTCTATAATTTGTCACTAAATCTTTTTCAGTTCCTTCAGATTTTTTTTAAGAACTTTAGTCTATTGTTTAAACATATTACTGATATAGAGAAAAGTCAGTGAGGCTCAATATAATTTACAAATAGTATAATCTTCTTTTAAAAATTGTTCCCCCCAAAGATTTTAAGTCCTTTTTTATTATTTTCACTTATAGTATTATCTTATTCATCTTAAAATTTGCAGCTAATTTAATTTTTTGAAAAAGTTCTTTCAAATTTTACATTAGCACTCTATCCAAAAATGCCTCAAAAGAAAATAATAGTTTCTATTAAAGGTGATCTGCATCTTTGATGCAACTTGATTTATAATCTTTGTTCATTTGTGGTTGTTGTTTATATTTTTAATTCTGTATTGAATTATAATAAATACAGAGGAAAGTACACAACTCATAAGGCAACAGCTTGATGAATTTTCACAGAGTGAACACACCTGTGCAATCAGCACCTGGATCAAAACACAGAGTATCACCAGCCCCCAGAAGCCTCCCCATGTGACCCTCGAGTCACCACCCTTCCTTCGTCCCCCGAATAACCACTATCTTGATAACTAACACCACACATGAGTTTTTGCCTTCTTTGGAACATATTACAAGTGAAACATAGATGGTCTCCATTCCTTGGTCTTCATTCCTCGACATCATCCCCACCAGTGACCTTTACCTTCACCCCACCCCCTGTGACCTTGCCATCTTTAATAACTATTCCCACATCTTGTTGGCAACGATTCCACTTTCTGACCATTTACTTCACATGATGTGCTCTTTGTTCAAAATTTCTTTGATTTGTTGTCTCTGTGAAAACATCAGGTCTACCATGTTCTCACCATCCATCACCTCCCTATGCCCTCACTCCTTCTGGTTCATCTAAGATTCAGTGCTCTCCAAACTCCCTGGCCTCTTCTCATTCCACTGCATTTACTGGGCAAAACCAACTCAATTTAACCCAACTCTGCACTTAACATGCACCTGCCCCCAGAGTTGAGTGTGGCTTCAGGAAAAGCACACACTGGGCTAACTGGTTTCACTGTAAGTTCAAGTCTTAAGATCTCAGATTGCACCACCAAGCTTCCCTGGTAAACTTCATTCCATTCTCAAAAATAATGCTTTCACACTTCTGCTTCCCTTTTCAAGCTTCCCATAACTCCTCTCTTCTCTCATTCTCAGCTCATTACCTAGACTCATATTTCATGGAGCAAACAAATAGACAATAGTTTTCTCAGCTTCTCACCACCTAATCTTCAAACCTACCTACCTCTGCACCCATGCCCTCTGCCTTCCCTCTTGGTGCAATTTTGATGTGTACCTTCCCCTACCAGAATCCAATCCCTCACTTGTGCCCTGCCTCTCACCTCCTCCTGCCTACTCAAAAGCACTTCCCCCGTAACTCTCTCCTCTGTTACACCATCGGCTTCTCCCTCTGCACTTGATAGGTCCTACCAGAGTACAAATATACCTCAGTATCTGCCATCTTAAAAAATAACACTCTTTTTGATCCCTCATCTCTCTCCAGCTACCACCCCAATTCTTAACTCTTCTTGATCAAATTGCCTAACGTGACTGCCTCTGCACTCTTATCTCTTGTACTCCCCTTTACCTTCTTCAGCCAAGTGCCTAAACTCCAGTTCACTATTGAAACTACTCTTGTCAAAGTCACCAGGGACCTCCATGTTGGCAAAGCAGTGGTTTCCTTCCAAAGACCCACACATATTTTTGTTGTTTCAGTCCTGATCTCTTTTCTGAGTTTCTCACTCATACAACATAGTGCCTACTCACTTACAACACCAAGATTTCCAGTAGGAAACTCCAGCACCGGTACACGTCAATTACGTACACTGAATCATATTTGTTCTGTTTAGAAAAATACCTCTTCAACAGGTTCCTATGAGAATATCAACTGTTAATTATTATTTTATTATTATTATTTTCAGTACGCGGGTCTCTCACTGTTGTGGCCTCTCCCGTTGCAGAGCACAGGCTCCGGATGCACAGGCTCAGCGGCCGTGGCTCACGGGCCTAGCCACTCCGCGGCATGTGGGATCTTCCCGGACCGGGGCACGAACCCATGTCCCCTGCATCGGCAGGCGGACTCCCAACCACTGCGCCACCAGGGAAGCCCCTCAGCTGTTAATTATTTTAATATCACTCCTTACTTCTGAAATATAACATGTCCAAATCCAAACTCTTTACCCTCAAAACTGTTCCTCCTCCACTCTCTGCATTTCAGTTAAACGGCACCAACCACTACTCAGTTGCTGTGTGCTCTTTATCCTTCTTTTGTTTATAGTATGTCCTTTTCCCTCCATCCCTCCCTCCCTCCTTCCCTCTGTGGCTTATACTTTAACCCTCCTCAGCTCTCAAAGACCTGAAATGGGGCTTCCCTTGTGGCGCAGTGGTTGAGAGTCCGCCTGCCGATTCAGGGAACACGGGTTCGTGCCCCGGTCCGGGAGGATCCCACATGCCGCGGAGCGGCTTGGCCCGTGAGCCATGGCTGCTGGGCCTGCGCGTCTGGAGCCTGTTGCTCCGCAAAGGGAGAGGCCGCGGCAGTGGGAGGCCCGCGTACCGCAGAAAAAAAAAAAAAAAAGACCCGAAATGGCTGGTAGCTTCCAAAAGAAAGCGGCTCTTTAGGTTTCCTTTCGCAGCCTTCCCCCACCCTCCGTGGTTCTGACAGCTTTCAGTGGCTCCTGCAGCCCATACATGTACCCTCACCTTATTCCGGACAGAGCGCAGTGGGGTAGGCTCCTGAGACCACGACGCTTACAGCATATCTGCCAGCGCGTCTCTGCTCTGCTGCCCCAGCTCGCCTCTCCGGTCTACGCTCCCGCAGTCACCCCGGAAGGCGCGCGGCCCACTTGTCTGTCAAGTGCGCATGTCCGACGTCCTCCGTCAGGTCGTCACGTCGGACGTCGTCTGTCAGATCCGCACGTCTGACGTCATCTGTCACGTCGCCCGTCTAACGTCATACCCTGGGTCTGAGCGTGCCACATCTAAGGTCGGTGTTTATTTTCTGTTGTTATTATTAGTGAGGGGTGTACAACACAGAACTCAGCTCTAGGGCAGCTCTTAACTTGATCACCTGTAAGTTGTGTATCTCCGTGTCATAGCTGAGGAAATCTATATTGTTGATAAAATCCTTATGTCTGTGAACAGGTACCTGAAAAAACGGTTGAGGTGGAATCATGAGAGAAAATGAATTCTGATTTAAATGTTGAAGGAGAAAATTATTTACTTAAAGAAAATTTGTGATGCATCCTTTAAAAAGTTAAGTATATCTCAGTTTGCAAGTTGATAATTTTCAAATCAGATTTTCATAGACTGAAATAGACTGAATATACAGACAGTACTTGCACTGTTTTATGAATATAATTCATGACACTTTATGTGGGCAACAAAATTCTACCTGTTTCCTGGTTATTTGGAGAAAACAGTGTAAGGAAGGAGACAGAAATCACTAGGAGTAGTAACACCTCTCTATGAGACTTTTATTTTTTACTCTGTTTTATGAGTTGTCAGAGAAATTGCACCTTGTGATTAAGAAATAATGCAGCCTGTCCTAATACAGTTATCCATTACTGTTCAAGTCATGTTGGGAGCATTGTTTCCTGGAAACACTTAAAAAGTGAAAACATTTTGCATTCCATTAATAGGCAAATAGGTACAGAGACATTAAAGAACTTGGCAGTAATCACGAAACAAATCAATGGTCGAGCTAGAATTTAAACCCTTAGATCTAGCTTCAAAGCTTCTTTACTTTTTACTGCTTTTTTACTTTTTACTTCTGTGCTATGGTATCAATTCACACGAATTAGATTCATATACCTATACTTTAGGGAATCTAGGATACTTTCACAATGACTCTTTCTTAATCTTGTCACAAAGTGTCAACCGAATTTTTCACGCAACCAAGTTATGTTAGGCCCTTGCCTGTTAGGAACTGTAATCTTGCAAGCCACAAACTTTGGTAATATGTACTCATTTTAGAGAGGTTAAATTGTGGGGGAAATGCATGTGAGAATTGGTGAAATAGATGGTACTCCTTAAATATCTTTAAATAAGCCTTATTAATTTTGACAGGACCAAATAGTTAACATTTTTGTAGAACTAATTCCTCCTTGCCTGTGTCAAGTCTTTGCTCAATGTTCACTGTCAGTGGTATTTTCTGGAACACTCACCACTCACCCACAGTATTCCTAATTCAGTATACTCCACTCTGCTTTTCTTCTTTTTCATAGTTTTATCATTTTGTAACATGCAATAGATATTATTAGTTATGTTGAATATTGATGTCTGCCTTCGCTGATCACTGTCCCCTTAGAATACAAAATCATTGAGGGAAAGACTGCTGTGCTGTTCACTGATGTATATCTAGCACATAATCATAGTCTGGTACATGCCAGAAATTCTATATGTATATTTTTTAATGTCAAGAAAAATTTATCATCATCAAAAAATAAATTCATACTGTGTGACCAATGTTCTTATAAGACTGGCTAGAGTTACGTTTCTATACTTATTTTTATCTGAGATATATCTGTACAATTTGCTTGTGTAGAAAAAGTGTATAACTTTTATGTATTTAGTGTGACATTAAAACTGCCAATATACATCATCAGTGATCATCCAGCTGTTGAATAATTCTTTTAGTTTACAATTTGGTTAGGGAAGAACCACACACTAAGCTGAACAGTAAAAAAATAAACTAATTGGCAAATGTGCTTAACGTCTCCAAATCTCAGTTTGCCTATCTATAAAATGCAGTTTGCCTATCTATAAAATGCAGACAGAAATAGTACACATCTTATAGGGTCATTATGAAGAATATGTGAGATAACTATTTCAAGGATTAAAAAATAGTGTTAACTATGATGTTGTTACACAAGAGTAGATGACAACTTCATCTGGATGGTTATTTTGGGGGATATTTATAAAAGCAGTATCCTTGATGAGGATTTTTTTCCCTAGATTCACTTAAATAGATTCACTTAGTTATTGATTACTTCTCTTTAAAATGTCTTAGAATGGCAATGTGTAACATATGTAAACAGACTATATCTGTGTCCATCACAACATTCTAACCAAACTTCAAAAATATATCTGCACAAACATTTGTTTTCCCCACCAATAAATTTCTAGTACTCAATCTCATACTAGTTGATAATTATGACTTTGAGACCAATGGACATCAAGGTGCCAGTAATGTAGATTCTGTTTGTGTACGTGTAATACAGTTATAGAATCATAACCTCATTTTTACAAGAAACGAGATAGTTTCTCAGACTTTGCTACGGTAGACCAATATCAATTTGAATGAGGCGTCATACTGTAGTCCTTAAAATAGCTCTGAGAATGGAGGGTGATGATATATCTCATACAAAGAAAATGGTAGAATTGTCTTGAGAATGAGATAACTCATAGGTGAAGAAAACCTGAATAGTCACTCTACAACAGATCGACTATATGTTTTTGTAAACTCTGATGGTCACCATTTTGAATTATTTGCATACAGAAAGACACTGAGTACAATTTAATGATTAGCCTATAAGCAAAAAGTTAAATCAGACACAGAAACTATTCCCAGCTTTCAGGAATATGAAAAAGATTAATAGGGGGCTTCCCTGGTGGCGCAGTGGTTGAGAGTCCGCCTGCCGATGCAGGGGACACGGGTTCGTACCCTGGTCCGGGAAGATCCCACATGCCGCGGAGTGGCTGGGCCCGTGAGCTGTGGCCACTGAGCCTGCGCGTCCGGAGCCTGTGCTCCGTAACGGGAGAGGCCACAACAGTGAGAGGCCCGCGTACCGAAAAAAAAAAAAACCCAACAAAAAAGATTAATAGAGCATTTGGCATCTAAAATATTATTTATTAACCCAATTTTATAAGTTAATCACTCACCAGTCCTCTTAATACTAAAAGTTATACATGAGTTGGTTGATACTTTAGTGCTCTAGATAAATGTGATCTTTTTTTGTATAAAAAATGTTCTGTAATGCTGTGATTCTCAAACATTGATATATGCCAGAAACAGCTGGAGAACTTGTTTAAAATGCTGATTTTCTGTACAGTTTTAACTCTCCTGTGACTCAGATTCAATAAATCTGTTGTAGGTTTGGGGGAATCTGGATTTTAATAAGCAAACTCACTAATTGTGGTGCTGTTGATGGTAGACCACACTTAAAGCAAGACTGCACTAAGCCTGTCATTCAAAAATTTAACTTGTTCTTGGTGCAAGGAAACAAGAAGCTGAAGAAATGTCAGTAAAAATATATAGATGCTTTTTGGACAGTAAATTCACCTGAAATTGGAGCCCTTGGCATAAAATATCTCTCCATCAAAACAGTATGTTACGGGCTTCCTGGTGGCACAGTGGTTGAGAGTCCGCCTGCCGATGCAGGGGACACGGGTTCGTGCCCCGGTCTGGGAAGATTCCACATGCCGCGGAGCGGCTGGGCCTGTGAGCCATGGCCGCTGAGTCTGCGCGTCCGGAGCCTGTGCTCCGCAACGGGAGAGGCCACAACACTGAGAGGCCCGCATACCACACACACACACACAAAAAAACAGTATGTTACTGTGTCTTTGCAAAACACAGTACTATACTCTTAGAGAGAGAAACTCAGTTTGAAAATCATGGGGGATGTGGGCTAAAGCTGAGGTTTACTGCAGTAACAAACAACCCCTAGTATCTGAGAGGCATAAAGCAACAAAAATTTACTTCCTGTTTATACTCTACGTCTATCATGGACCTTGCTTATTGCAATCACTCAGGAACTCAGGATGATGGAGTGGCTGCCTACGTATGTGATATTGGCTTATATGTCAGAGAAAAGGGGAAGGCTCTAAGAGTCCATGTTTTTGTAAGTAAATACTAAGTTCTGGCTTCAGCAATTAAATGCTTATGACTCATTGGTCAAAACTAGGCACCAAGCTATTCCCAACTTGGTAAGAGCCAGGAGTGCAATCCTACTATGGGCCTGAAAGGTGGGGCAGTGGGGGGAAATGGGACGATTTGGCTAACAGCAATTATGACTATCAAAAGTTGCCAAAGTCTCTTCTGAGAAGTGCTCCCGTAGCCTAATGTCTGAACAGTCAGTGAATCAGTTATCTGTTAACTAAAGACACTTTATGACTCAGAGAAATCTACAAGTGAAAAAAGCTGTGCATGAGCTGATTAGACATCAACATTATGTCTACTCCAAACAGATGGCAGAAATGTAAAATCTTCTGAAATGGAAAGAAGCTTTAATTATTGAAAGATGTTCTGCATATTGTCGACAGAGAAATCTGTCCTATTGACTAATTTTTTTCTAGACAGCGATTCATTTTCTGACCAGTGCAGCTTCACTAGTTTTTCGGTAAACAAAATTCATCATCACAAACTGCCCTTTGATTAGCTTAATTAAAATTTCTGCTTCACAGTCACTAAACAAGTGAAACTTAAGGAGTGGGAAAAGGTCAGAAAGTTGCCTTACCATTTAGTTATTCAACAGAGAAAAATATAAAATTTATTTAGATAGTGGAAGGTACCTAATTTTTTAAAGCACAATTCCTTTCCTAAACATCTAAAATTTTTGATAGACTCCGCACTTAAAATCCCTTTTCTTTTGAAGCAATACTTTCTTCTTCACTTTTTAAAAATAATTCTATTGCTTTTATAATTTTGTTTACTTTTATCTTATTTATCAAGACACTACTTTTCCACTGTACAGTGAGGAGTCAGTGAAGCGATTGTCTGTGTTTTTATTATCTTCTTAATGTATTTACCTGAATCTATTCAGTTCTTAAAAGGAAACCAATGTCAGTAAAAAATTTAAAAGTGTTCAAATTGTGCTTGCAAAAGAACAATTTTAAAATGTTTGTCTAATTTAAGAGGAGTTTCAAGTTCCATTTTCTAAGATGGAACATTTCTAAAGTATGAAATATATATAAAAGTGATTTTAAAGAGCCAGTTATTTCAGTAACCTCTTTCATTATTTTTATTAACTTCATGCTATTATAAGGTCTCAATTCTTTAAGGGAAAACTAAAAGGTAGAAATTTGAATGAGATATAATGTTAATAATTATAAGTTTGAACAAATTATTGACAAACTTGAAATTATACCATAGAGCTAATGGACAATTTAGGATTATATTTTCTTCATACTGATCAAGGCCTAATGTACATTCTGATTTGATACTAAAAATAAGTTCAGTTTCATAAGTATCAGTTAATTAAATGAAATTGTAATGTAGTCCTTGCAGACATCAATAGAACAAAGGGTATGGACATTTTTGTCATGATCCCATATGTCTTATTAGTGATAACAATTTTCACACTGCATTCAGATTCACAAAGAAATTCCTTGAGGACCTTCCAGCATTCACTAAGTCTCCTGGAGGCCCTTCCAGCTCCTCCTTATTGCTGAGTCTCAAACTCAATGTCCCATGCTTCAGATTTCTGCTATGGCATCATGCCACTTTTGATATCAAAAACTGTGCTAGTTAGATATTGATGCATTAAAAAAACCAAATGAAACGAAACTCAAAAACAACTTATTATATCACAATTTTGAGATTCAGAAATTCAAGTAAAGCAAACTAGGAATAGCTTATTTCGGCTCCCTAGTGATTATTAAAAATTTTAAATACACAAAATAATTTTTAAGAAGGGGAAAGGGACAAATGGGAGTAAAATGTTTGTGTCTTTGTCTGAGAAGTGATAAAATTACCTATTTATATATTAAATTGGAATAAATCAGGGATATGACATATAATCTCTTGTATAATCATTAAAGGTTGTTAAAGGAAGTTAAAAAATCATGATAGTAGAGGAAATAACTGATATCTAAGGTTAATGCAAAAAAAGATAATGGAGGTAAAACAGAATACAAATCAAATGGATCAAACAGCAAAAATATAGTAAGATATTAGATTTAAACACAAACATACTAGTAACTACAATAAATGCAAATATATATTTCAAATAAAAGACAAAGATCGTCAGATTTTTTAAATTCAGTCATATGCTGCTTACAATAGACACACTTTAAATACAAAAATATAGGAATATTGAAAGTAAAAAACATGCAAATATCAACCAAAAAAAGATGATATAGCTACATTAATATCATATAAAAGTAGACTTTAACCAAAAAAAATAGTGATAAAGAGGGATATGTGATAATGGCAGAAGGGTCTTAAAATTTTATGTGCCTAATAACAGTTTTAATTTTAAAATGCAGACAAATTGATGTAGATTATAAAGAGGAGACAAACCCAGAGTCATACTGGAAAACTTAACACTTCTTTATTTCTAGAATTGAGGGATCAAATAGACAAAAAAATTATTAAGAATATAAAAGATTTGAGGATCAAAATTAATCACATTGACCTAATTGACATATATAAGACATTACACCAAGCAACTGCAGAATGCATACTCTTTTTCAAGAGCACTGGAACATTTACCAAAATTGGCCAAATGCTGGGCCTCAACAGATGTTAAATAAATTACATAGAGTATGTTATCTTACCAAAATGGTATAAAGTTGAACCCAGAAGCAAAATATAACTAGGAAGTACCCAAAACACTGTAAATTAAGTTATACACCCTGAAATAAAAAGTCATCAGTCAACAAGGAAATCATAATGGAAAATAGAAAGTATTTTGAAAAGTATGATGGTTAAAACAAACACATTAAAATAGAAGGGTCAACACTAATGGAGGATTAGAGGGAATTTTATACCCTTTACTGAATGAGAACAAAAAGAACCAAAAATCAGATCTAATTATCCGTGTCAAAAAATGAGAAAAATGAAAATTAAACACGATGAAATGGAAAGGAGACAATAATAAAAGTAAAAGCTGAAATTAATGAAATGCCATATGAACAGATAACAGAAAATTAACAATACCAAAAGTTTGTTCTTTTGGTTGTACTATAGCAAAATGGACACAAGATAGAAAAATCTAAAAATTGTTTGTTTTAAACTCTTCTGGCCTGCCTCACCTCCACTTGGTTGATCTTTTTATAGGCTCCTAAATATATTACAACTCAGAAGTGCAAGTTTGAGGAAGTTAACATCTCATGGAGCAACCCTTGACCAATGTTGCAGAAGAGCTAATAAGGAACATTTCTCATTTCCAGGACTAAGGCAGACAGTTCTGAGATGCATTCTTCACACCTACTTACCAGGTTCGAGGGAATCAAAAACCCTCAGTTCTCAGAGTAATTAACAGTTTGATTATGCAAATCTGCATTGCTTTCCTCTTTCTCTCAGTTTCTTCACTCTTGTTTTATGGGATACTTTACTAATTAAGTTAGTTCCATCTAAGTCTGCTTTTTTTTTTCAACTTAGAAGTCAGTCTAATATATTTTAGGTAACTTGTATCTGTAATTTAAAAATTCTCACAAAAATTCCAGGCCACATGGTCTCATAAGTGAATGCTACTAATCATATACACATTCTCCCAGAGAAAAGGAAAAGAGGGAAACTTCCAAACATTATATAAGGCAAGCATTACTTTGACATCAAAACCTGACAAGGAGATTTTTAAAAAAATCATACCAATCTCTTTCACAAATATAGATACAAAAAATTCTAAAGAAAATATTAGCAAAGTGTTCTCTTTTAATACATAAAAGAGGACAATGGATCACAACCCTTTGGGATCACTGCAGTAATATAAATATAGTTAAGCATTTGAAAACTTCATCAATATTAATCACCATATCAACAGAATGAAGGAGAAAAACTATACAATGATCTTAATACATGGAAAAAAGTATTTGAAAAATCTAATATTCTTTCATGATAAAAATGCTTAGCATGCTATAAATTAAATGAAAATTTCATAATCTTTTAAAGATATCAAATTATGTAGGTCCAAATATCCTAGAGCAAATACCATACACAAGGATGAAATGTTGAAAATTTTCCCTATAAATTTGGGAATTAGTCAAGAGTGCCTGCTCTCATCATCCACTAGAGGGCAGACAGCAGAAGCAAGAAGAACTACAATCCTGCAGCCTGCGAACAAAAACCACATTCACAGAAAGATAGACAAGATGAAAAGGCAGAGGGCTATGTACCAGATGAAGGAACAAGATAAAACCCCAGAAAAACAGCTAAATGAAGTAGAGATAGGCAACCTTCCAGAAAAAGAACTCAGAATAATGATAGTGAAGATGATCCAGGACCACGGAAAAACAATGGAGGCAAAGATCGAGAAGATGCAAGAAATGTTTAACAAAGACCTAGAAGAAGTAAAGAACAAACAAACAGGTATGAATAATACATTAACTGAAATGAAAACTATACTAGAAGGAATCAATAGCAGAATAACTGAGGCAGAAGAACAGATACGTGACCTGGAAGACAGAATGGTGGAATTCACTGCTGTGGAACAGAATAAAAAGAAAAGAATGAAAAGAAATGAAGACAGCCTAAGAGACCTCTGGGACAACATTAAATGCAACAACATTCGCATTATAGAGGTCCCAGGAGGAGAAGAGAGAGAGAAAGGACCCGAGAAAATATTTGAAGAGATTAGAGTTGAAAACTTCCCTAACATGGGAAAGGAAATAGCCACCCAAGTCCAGGAAGCACAGCGAGTCTCATACAGGATAAACACAAGGAGAAACATGCTGAGACATATAGTAATCAAATCGGCAAAAATTAAAGACAAAGAAAAATTATTGAAAGCAGCAAGGGAAAAATGACAAATAACATACAAGGGAACTCCCATAAGGTTAACAGCTGATTTCTCAGCAGAAACTCTACAAGCCAGAAGGGAGTGGCATGATATACTTAAAGTGATGAAAGGGAACAACCTACAACCAAGATTACTCTACCCAGCAAGGATCTCATTCAGATTCGATGGAGAAATGAACAGCTTTACAGAAAAGCAAAAGCTAAGAGAATTCAGCACCACCAAACCAGCTCTACATCAAATGCTAAAGGAACTTCTCTAAGTGGGAAACACAAGAGAAGAAAAGGACCTACAAAAGCAAACCCAAAACAGTTAAGAAAATGGTCATAGGAACATGCATATAGATACTTATCTTAAACGTGAATGGATTAAATGCTCCAACCAAAAGACACAGGCTTGCTGAATGGATACAAAAACAAGACCCATATATATGCTGTCTACAAGAGACCCACTTCAGACCTAGGGACACATACAGACTGAAAGTGAGGGGATGGATAAAGATATTTCATGCCAATGGAAATCAAAAGAAAGCTGGAGTAGCAATACTCATATGAGATAAAATAGACTTTAAAATAAAGAATGTTACAAGAGACAAGGAAGGACACTACATAATGATCAAGGGATCAATCCAAGAAGAAGATATAACAATTATAAATATATATGCACCCAACATAGGAGCACCTCAATACATAAGGCAGCTGCTAACAGCTATAAAAGAGGAAATCGACAGTAACACAATAATAGTGGGGGACTTTAACACCTCATTTACACCAATGGACAGATCACCCAAAATGAAAATAAATAAGGAAACAGAAGCTTTAATTGATACAATAGACCAGATAGATTTAGTTGATATTTATAGGACATTCCATCCAAAAACAACAGAATACACATTTTTCTCAAGCGCTCATGGAACATTCTCCAGGATAGATCACATCTTCAGTCACAAATCAAGCCTCAGTGAATTTAAGAAAATTGAAATCATACCAAGCATCTTTTCTGACCACAATGCTATGATATTAGAAATGAATTACAGGGAAAAAAAAGTAAAAAAAACAAACACATGGAGTCTAAACAATACATTACTAAATAACCAAGAGATCACTGAAGAAGTCAAAGAGGAAATCAAAAAATACCTAGAGACAAATGACAATGAAAACACGACGACCCAAAACCTATTGGATGCAGCAAAAGCAGTTCTAAGAGGGAAGTTTATAGCTATACAAGCCTACCTCAAGAAAAAACTCAAATAAACAATCTAACCTTACACGTAAAGGAACTAGAGAAAGAACAAACAACCCAAAGTTAGCAGAAGGAAAGAAATCATAAAGATCAGAGCAGAAATAAATGAAATACAAACTAGAAAACAATAGCAAAGATCAATAAAACTAAAAGCTGAGTTTTATGAGAAGTTAAACAAAATTGATAAACCATTAGCCAGACTCATCAAGAAAAAGAGGGAATCTCAAATCAATACAATTAGAAATGAAAAAGAAGTTACAACAGACACCGCAGAAATACAAAGCATCCTAAGAGACTACTACAAGCAACTCTATGCCAATAAAATGGACAACCTGGAAGAAATGGACAAATTCTTAGCAAGGTATAACCTTCCAAGACTGAACCAGGAAGAAATTGAAAATATGAACAGACCAATCACAAGTAATGAAATTGAAACTGTGATTAAAAATCTTTCAAAAAAAAAATCTAACAGGCCCCCGCACATCTGGGTCGCGGAGCCATTGGCCACGGTCTTCTGCGCAGATGGGCTCAGTGACCTAGCACCCCAGTCCCCGCCGTCTGTGATCGAGCACCGAGGCCCATGCGGGGTCACCGCCGAGGTTTCCACCAGCCCACAAGCAAGAGCATGGCAGCCATCCCCTCCAGCAGCTCGTGCATGGCCACCCACAACTACTACCAGCACCGCCTGGGCTCCACTTCCAGTAACAGCTCCTGTGGAAGTGCCGAGTACCCTGGGGAAGGCATCCCCCACCACCCCGGTCTCCCCAGAGCTGACCCGGGACACTGGTGGGCTAGCTTCTTTTTTGGGAAGTCCACTCTCCCATTCATGGCCACAGTGTTAGAGTCCCCAGAGCACTCAGAACCAGCTCAGGCCTCCACTGGCATGATCACCTGTGACCTGGCTCAGGAAGCCATGGGGAAGCAGCAGCCTGGCGGCCAGCCTGGCCAAACCAACTACAGGCCCCCGTCCTGAGTGGCCACTACCAGCTGCCAGGCTTCCTCCCAAGGTGCTAGGCTGATCAGAGCGCCCCCTCCTTCCTCTCCCTGAGAGTGAGCAGGCTGCAGCCAACAGAAGCAGTTGGGTTTTTAACAACAAAACAGCAAAACACCAAAGAGGAAGTTTAGAGAACTCCACTCTTTACTATCCAAGCCACATGAGAGACTTCCAGCACCCTCTAACCTATGCCTTGCACCAAGTAGAAAATAAACTCCAAGCAGCCAGCAAAAAAAAAAACATCTTCCAACAAACAAAAATCCAGGACCAGATGGCTTCACAGGTGAATTCTATCAAACATTTAGAGAAGAGCTAACACCCATCCTTCTCAAACTCTTCCAAAAAATTGCGGAAGAAGGAAGGCTCCCAAACTCATTCTATGAGGCCACCATCACCCTGACACCAAAACCAGATAAAGATACTACAAAAAAACAAAATTACAGACCAATATCACTGATGATTATGGATGCAAAAATCCTCAACAAAATACTAGCAAACAGAATCCAACAACACATTAAAAGGATCATACACCATGATCAAATGGGATTTATCCCAGGGATGCAAGGATTCTTCAATATACGCAAATCAATCGATGTGATACACCATGTTAACAAGTTGAAGAATAAAAACCCTATGATCATCTCAATAGATGCAGAACAAGCTTTTGACAAAGTTCAAAACCCAATTATGATAAAAACTCTCCAGAAAGTGGGCATAGAGGGAACCTACCTCAACGTACTAAAGGCCATGTATGACAAACCCACAGCAAACATCATTCTCAATGGTGAAAAACTGAAAGCATTTCCTCTAAGATCAGGAGCAAGACAAGGATGTCCACTGTCACCACTATTATCCAACATAGTTTAGGAAGTCCTAGCCATGGCAATCAGAGAAGAAAAAGAAATAAAAGGAATACAAATTGGAAAAGAACAAGTAAAACTGTCACTGTTTGCAGATGTCATGATACTATACATAGAGAATCCTAAAAATGCCACCAGAAAACTACTAGAGCTATCAATGAATTTGGTAAAGTTGCAGGATAAAAAATTAATGCACAGAAACCTCTTGCAGTCCTATACACTAATGATGAAAAATCTGAAGGAGAAATTAAGGAAACACTCCCATTTACCATTGCAACAAAAAGAATAAAACACCTAGGAATAAACCTACCTAAGGAGACAAAAGACCTATATGCAGAAAACTATAAAACACTGATGAAAGAAATTAAAGATGATACCAACAGATGGAGAGATATACCATGTTCTTGGACTGGAAGAATCAACATTGTGAAAATGACTATACAACCCAAAGCAATCTACAGATTCAATGCAAGCCCTATCAAATTACCAATGGCTTTTTTTATGGAACTAGAACAAAAAAATCTTAAAATTTGTATGGAGACACAAAAGACACCAGATAGCCAAAGCAGTCTTGAGGGAAAAAAACGGAGCGGGAGGAATCAGACCCCCTGACTTCAGACTATACTACAAAGCTACAGTAATCAAGACAATATGGTACTGGCACAAAAACAGAAACATAGATCAATGGAACAAGATAGAAAGCCCAGAGATAAACCCACGCACCTATGGTCAACTATTCTCTGACAAAGGAGGCAAGGATATACAATGGAGAAAAGACAGTCTCTTCAATAAGTGGTGCTGGGAAAACTGGACAGCTACATGTAAAGGAATGAAATTAGAACACTACCTAACACCATACACAAAATAAACTCAAAATCGATTTGAGACCTGAATTTAAGACTGGACACTATAAAACTCTTAGAGGAAAACATAGGAAGAACACTCTCTGACATAAATCACAGCAAGATCTTTTTTGATCCACCTCCTAGAGTAATGGAAATAAAACCAAAAATAAACAGGTGAGACATAATGAAACTTCAAAGCTTTTGCACAGCAAAGGAAACCATAAGCAAGACGAAAAGACAACCCTCAGAATGGGAGAAAATATTTGCAAATGAATCAACGGACAAAGGATTAATCTCCAAAATATATAAACAGCTCATGCAGCACAATATTAAAGAAACAAACAACCCAATCCAAAAATGGGCAGAAGAACTAAACAGACATTTCTCCAAAGAAGACATACAGATGGCCAAGAAGCACATGAGAAGCTGCTCAACATCACTAATTATTAGAGAAATGCAAATCAAAACTACAATGAGATATCACCTCACACCAGTTAGAATGGGCATCATCAGAAAATCTACAAACAACAAATGCTGGAGAGGGTGTGGAGAAAAGGGAACCCTCTCGCACTGTTGATGGGAATGTAAATTGATACAGCCACTATGGAGAACAGTATGGAGCTTCCTTAAAAGACTAAAAATAGAATTACCATATGATCCAGCAATCCCACTACTGGGCATATTCCCAGAGAAAACCATAATTCAGAAAGACACATGCACCCCAATGTTCATTGCAGCACTGTTTACAATAGCCAGGTCATGGAAGCAACCTAAATGCCCATCGATGGACGAATGGATAAAGAAGGTGTGGTACATATATACAATGGAATATTACTCAGCCTAAAAAAGGAACAAAATTGGGTCATTTGTTGAGACGTGGATGGATCTAGAGACTGTCATACAGAGTGAAGTAAGTCAGAAAGAGAAAAACATATATCATATATTAATGCATGTATGTGGAACCTAGAAAAATGGTACAGATGAACCGGTTTGCAGGGCAGAAGTTGAGACACAAATGTAGAGAACAAACATATGGACACCAAGGGGGGAAAGCCGTGGGGGGGTGGGGATGGTGGTGTGATGAATTGGGCGACTGGGATTGACATGTATTCACTGATGTGTATAAAATTGGTGACTAATAAGAACCTGCTGTATAAAAAAATTAATTAAATAAAATTAAAAGAGTGCCTGCTCTCATTGAAACAAACCATTAATAGTAGGAAAAATTTAAATCATGTGCCAACTGATAAGATGCAATGAGAACACAGCATTACTTTTGTAAGATTCCTGCCACGATAAACAACCTAGACTAATATGACAACAATCAGGCAAACACCAACAGAGGGATCTTCTACAAAGGAAATGCCTTGTAATCTCCAAATGTGTCAAGGTCAAAGGAGTCAAGGAAAGACTGAGGAATCAAGAGAGCAAAAGAGATTGAAGAGACATGACAATTAAAGCAAAAAGAATTTGTGAGTCTGAACTAGAGTTTTTGCTATAAAAAACATTGTGACATTTGGTGAAACCTGAATAGGATGATTTTTAGTTAATAGTAATGTATCATGCTACTGACGGTTGTAATATGGTTACTTATGAGAGTGTCCTTGTTTGCAGTAAAATATTCAGGGCTTGTAAGGGCTTCACCTCTTCAGTTTAGTCTCAAACGGTTTAGGGGGAATAACGAAGGCTTTGTATTGGTTACATGGACAACTTTTCTGGAAGTTTAAGTGTTTTTTTAATTCTAAAATTTACAGGGAAAATCTACATTGTTAAGGTGATTTTACTTTTTAATCATTTAAATAACTAAATGATTTCAAATTAGGCTTCTTTAAAAGGAATCACAGTTTACATGGATGATCCTTTCTGGAGTTATAACTGGATCAAATCAGTCAGTGTTTCAGAATCAGCTTTTTTCCAGACAAAATGAAAGAATGGGTGTTTACTTTTTGATTTTACTTCTTCTCCTATTACTAAGCATGAATATATTTTTTTAATCTTTTTGGTCTTTAGCCTTAGATTCTAAAAATTCATTGCATTTATTAAACATGCTCATATTAATATATAATATATATTTATATATATTATATAATATAATAATATATAATAATATAACTTGATATGATGCAAGAGAAAAACATAAATGGTGCCTGAAAGACTATGCTGTTTATATTTAATAAACTCTATTTCTGAGGATCTTTGCTTAATTATAATGACTTAAAACCCACATTATGTTTGTGGATTTTAAGAATCAACATTTGATATATTGTGGCTTCATCAAAGGTAGATTTTATTTTACATTTTTTATTGCTAAAACTGAGAGAAAAGTGAGTAGATTGCACTGTATATTACTAAAATACTTTGGTTTTTCTGTTAAGAGCAAGGTATTGATATTTATCAGACTTTACAGAGAGACCATTAATTCTTCACAAAGTAATCTACTGTGAAATTTCCCCAAATGGTATTCTAGCTATGTATTTATTTTATTGTAAATAAGAAATTTGCCTGATCAATAAAATTATGAATATTCTGTGTGAAATAGAAGTTAATTTTTCACTGGAGTAATAATGGTATTAGAATTAAGAAACCTAGAAAATTGAACTTTGAATGACCAGTAGAATCAGTTTTGTCACGGTTATAATTACTTCCACAGAATATCATTTCTCCTTTTAATATGCACTTGGTGTGAATGACATGACTTATGATTATCATGGAATTGTTTTGGTCACTTTAACAATCACTACATAAATTTTCTATTTAAATGAGGAATGAATTGCCATTAATTCATTTAAGGGTGTATTTATCAAATGCTTAACTATTTTCTGCACGTAGTACATGGGGGTTATTTAGGATGAGAGACAGATGCTGTTACCATATGAGTGTTTTCTTATGATCCTAAGCAAACTCTCTTTTTCCTTTCAAAAGACCTGAAACTAAAAGTAATTTTAATTTTTTTAACTTAATTAAATATCTATCGAGTGTCTATTATCTGCATTACTTCATCACTATATGAAATATAAAGGTAGATGAAGTGTAACACTGGATTCATAGAGTATAATAAAATAAGGAAAATGGATAACATTAATACAATTTGCATGTGATAAATTTTATATAAGCTAAGCAAAGCCAATTGGCACAGCATTGGATAAAGGATAGATAATAAGGGAGATATAGTATTTTGAATAAATTTTGTGGGCCAGGAGACTAGGGTGACTTATTGGCTTTTGTCTCTAAATCTATGAAAGGCTTGTTGATGCTACTTTCTTCTCTACCCTTTCCATGGACTTTCCTATAATGTTTTATGTCCAAGTAATATTTTTAAAGTATTTTGAAAATATCTATTTATGGAAAGTGAATTTTCTTTTGTATAATAATTGAACAGTCTCTTTTGAAATTTAAAGAAGAGATTTTAAGTACAAAATAATACAGGTATTCAGCAGATACAGCAAAACAAATCATGAAAGTGTTATACAATGGTACATGGTCATGTCAAATGCTAAGATCATGGCACCAGAATGAATGAGCTTTGAGTATCAGAGAAATTAAGCTGATTAAGATTAAGTTTGATGAAAGAGTAACCAGGCAAAGAAGGAAGAGCATTTCAGTGTGAAGCTACATCATGAGCAAAGATCTTATGCCAGGCATAGATATGGAGTGCTTGATAAGAGAGCAGGCCAGTGTGGCTGAAGTGAAGATACATGGCAGTGAAATATGAGATTGGACATAAAAGTAGGGATTGAATTTTGTGGAACCACGCAGGCCATATGAAGAATGTTGGTATTATCATAAGAGCAATGGGAAAACCATAAGTATTTTCAATGGAGAGGTGACGTGTAGCTTTGTAATTTGAAAAGATTGCCTGCTTAAAAGTAAAGCATTACTATAAAAAAAAGAGAAAAAAATTCAGTAAAATGATAATAGTTTAAGTTACACAGTACTACCACTTCTTTGAATTTTAGAAACATGAAACAGTTTAAAACAGTTAAAACAGATTCTTTCGATTAAGTGCTCAATCTTTGGTTCTCTTTCCCCTTCTTTTGCTTCTCTCCAAAGGGTTTCCAGGTGTAAGCATTCACACTACCCTTGAGTTGCCACTGGTCTCTGACAAAATGGTTTTTCCCATAGTTTCCTGACCTAGTATCTACTGTGTTGTAAATGGTTTCATTATGCTATAAACCACTCATTCAATTCTGGCTAGACTGTGCTGAACATTGGTGGCTCCTTATTCAAATTCCAGCATTCTTTAGATTCTTGGATATTCTTAGCACCTCCATGTTCCATCCCTCAACAACCGTCCCTCCCACCATTGCTACCTAGGAAATGAGAGTGCATCTATATCCTCTACAGAATTGTGTAACCCATAGGAGGTCATTATGTCACCTCTGATTCTCCTCTGTAGCCACTGCCTCCACCCATATGTATGGTTGTAGAATATGGCAAAAGGCCAAATGGAGCCTTACATGGATCTCATCCAAGGAGCTGGGTCACTAGTTCCAGTGCTCTCGTGTTTCCTCTTACCCTTGTGGAAGTTTCTACTGAATCCCCAGAAATATCATCATATTCATCCACCAGAACCACAAATATGTACACATTGAATTTCCTTACACAGAAGTCCAGAAATAAGAGCATTGCTGTTGGATCCTTTGCCCTTCTCCTTCTTCTGAGGATAGGATTGCCCCCAAATACCCCTGTGATATCCTGAGTTCTCTTTATTTCTTGCTTATAGTAAAACAGATATTCAAGGATACTAGTCCAGGCCCATAATTTGTTAATAAGAGGATAATAAATTTAGACAGTCCTTCCAACTTTACACTATTATACTACTAGGGAATTTAAAAAAGCCCCCAAAACATTTTTTTCATTGGTCATAAAAGCTAAGCATTGATTTTTTTTCATTCTTTTCATTTCCTACCACAACAGTTTTAATTCTCTCCTTTCATTCTGTTTCTACTCATAGCATATATATGACATTAGTTAACCAAAAATTGTCGAATACAGGGACATTCAAAAATAAAACAATGTTATATATTTCGGTTGAGATTTTATAATTACATGAGGAAAACATTGCAGTGAAATGAGGTGTCTATTGCAGTGATCTAGAAGGGAGAGGGTTAGAAATTGTAAAAAAGTTGTTGGTGATAGAACTGGTAAAAAGTGCATGAATTTAAGGGACAAATCTGGCCCACCACCTATTTATGTAAATAAAGTCTTATTGTAACATTCATTTATATACTCTCTCTGACTACTTTGCATTACAAGAGCAAAGTTCAGTTGTCATGACAGAGACCACATATCAACAAAGCCTAAAATATTCACTGCTTTGTCCTTCACAGAAAAATTTTGCCAACTCCTAATTAATAGTATAGATACAAATTCTATGAATTATTTATACTAATTTTTATTAAAGATATCAGCAAGGAGATTTTTACCTGTTGTGAACAGTTGGCTTTGATCTTGTTTTTAACTTGGTGTTCTAGAGGCAGCATTGACGTAAATATTATTAACTTCATTTGGAAAGGAACTTTTTAAAATTTTATTTATTTTTTTATTTTTGGCTGCGTTGGGTCTTCGTTGCTACGCGTAGGCTTTCTTTTAGTTGAGGCGAGCGGGGGCTACTCTTCGTTGCCGTGTGCAGCCTTCTCATTGCGGTGGCTTCTCTGGTTGCAGAGCACAGGCTCTAGGTGCGCGGGCTTCAGTAGTTGTGGCACGCAGACTTCAGTAGTTGTGGCTCGCGGGCTCTAGAGCACAGGCTCAGTAGTTGTGGTGCACGGGCTTAGTTGCTCTGCAGCATGTGGGATCTTCCCAGACCAAGGCTCGAACCCAGGTCATCTGCATTGGCAGGCAGATTCTTAACCACTGAGTCACCAGGGAAGCCTGGAGTCCTTTTACAGAGTCAGTAATAATTTATAACCTCCTTATGATTCCATTTGACATGAATAGCTCAGTTTGTCCACATCCTATCCTGTTGCAGATCTGGAATTAGCTATTTCTCCAAGGAGTTCTGTATCCTTTTAGTGAGAAATGTTAGTTAGTGAGCACAATCTTGATACTAGGAATGCTCACTGGTTATTGGGTTGGTCATTATTTTTAGTATTTTTTAAAAGACAGAACTAAAGTACACATTTTGTTTTAAGATAACTATATTGATGCTTCCAATTCAATATCAGAATTATTCTTACTTAATCTCATTGATCTTACCTCTGTATTTCCTCCTATCGATGTTAAAAATCCTTGTTCTCAGTGACCCCAACATACTCATTTGTTTTACCCTGTGTAAGAAATATACTACAGTCTCAGAATAATAAAACCAATAGGACCTACAACAATATGATGACTAAAATAATGTTTTTAGTATACCTAGAAGTTTCCTTTAAGTCAACTTTACTTTTAACAATTACTCAATATATTTTAGTAATTACTTTAGTAAATTATTTTTGACTTTAGTGGATTTCCATTAAAATTGTCTATAGTTCTGGAGATTCCTATAATATTTTGAAGTTAAGTAAACACAAAACCACTTGATAAAATATCTTGGGGACGTGCAGGCTCAGCGGCCATGGCCCACGGGCCCAGCCGCTCCACGGCATGTGGGATCCTCCCGGACCGGGGCACGAACCTGTGTCCCCTGCATCGGCAGGCAGACTCTCAACCACTGTGCCACCGAGGAAGCCCCCGTCATTCTTTATCTGTCTTCTGTTTCAGAAAATCTTTATTCCACCTCTATAAGAATTTCAAATCTCTTTCTTTCCAACCCCCTCTATGTCTTCTACACAATCCCCATTTAGAACATTTCTTTAGATCATAATCAGCCTAAGAAACTATGATGAAGAGGAAAATATTATACCACATTTATTTAAGTACTGTTTTTTCAAAAGAAAAACCACTGCATATTTTTCCCAAACAGTACTTGAAATATATTATTGAATGCTACCTTTAGGAGATCAAGAATCTATACAGATATAATAAAGATATATACATATGTATTTTAAATAGAACTTTTTCTTGTCTCTATGGGTTATAGTGTTTAAATCATATTAATATGAACTTTGTTTCTTTTAATACTCCTCAATCTTCCCTTTTTCAGTAATATCTTATCCTCTTTGTTGTTAGACACGTTAAAAGGTACAACATGCAATACTTATGTGATGAAAGCTTTATTTTTTTCTTAAATATGGATTTGGAAACATGATGAAAGCTTAATGTTCACTTAACTATGTATTTGGAGATATCCCAGTTGAAAATGTGATGTATCATGAGTATTTCCTCTTGAGGGCTTTGAAAGTGTGTCCTTACTGATTGTAATGTAAAATCCACAGTCAGCTGCAAGTTACTCATGACTATATAGCTAAGTATAAATGATTTGACTGAGTCAACTTCTTATGCATATAGAAAAATGCCTTGTATCACAATTATATTTCAAGAGCAATTCAATTATAGCCTTTTTCAAAATCAAGGAAAGATATTCTGAGTATGCCGGGTTATTTGCAATAACTGCCTCTCAGATTCATATTAATATAGATGATAAACACAGTTCTTTGTACAAAATTTGAATTTTATGAATTGTAAATTTGAAAGGTTGTCTTTATTGGAACATTATTTATATTAATTATTTTACTTAAAATAGTTTATATTCATAATCACTGATTTAATATACTTCTGATTTTAGTGAATGCTCAGACTACTGCTATAAATGATACTGAAACTTTTATTTAAATTATGAGGGATCTTTCATACAAGAAAATTAAGTAGCAAGACCAAGATTATTGATAGAAACTTGTGGTGGAGAGAACACCAGTTTCCATCTAATTATAGCTGTATAGTTCATTTTATTTATACTACATTTATTTATACTAAATTACAAAACCAGATTTGAGGAAAAATTGAATTTAGGCAATTAAAACATGTATGGCTAAATGAAAACCAAAGCATTTATAATTATTTTTCTCTTCTCAGTGTTATCTTGGATCTTCACATTTGGTCTTCCACCACCTTGACCTTGTGTATACCTATTATGTGTATGCAATTCTATTTGAAATATGGGGGGGGTTGTTTATTTTGTTTTGTTTCATTTTTAATGCAGCAGTGGAATTTTTGAAAAATGACTTAAAATCTTTAAAATTTAATAAATTTATAAAAACTGCAGTATGCCAGACAGAACTTAGAGCCAACCAACAATGTCCTCAAATTTCTTCTGTTCTTGTTCAGTACTTCTTATCTCACACCAAGGTGTTCATCCAGGTGTAATCAAGTTATAAAGAATCTTAAGGAAGGCTCTTAAAGAGAAATCACAGAAAATTATTACAGAGCCTAGAGCATATACACTGAAATAGATGAAAGGCTCTACTCCTTGTCATGTAGATAGTGATGGATAAGTGCCCATTGTTTGCATATAACCTCCAAATTTCTTTCAACAGCTAAAGTTGAATTCTTTAATGATAATTTGGTAGCTCCAGTATTTATAGCAGGTAACGTGATGACAAGTTCTTTAGTTTGTGAATCAATAGTGACCTATTGGTCAGAACTGATTTAATACAGTAATAACCAATAAGTATAATATTGAGTTATGGTTAATTATATCCAATAACAATAAGAAGTAGAAGGAGGAGGAGGAAGAAAAATAGAAGAGGAGAAGATGGAGGAGGAGGGAAGGGAAGAAGAAGTAAATGCAGTTATTCCTTATCCAAACACTTTAGCAAGGTATATAGGAAGAAGGGGAATGCATTTATTGCCATTCAGAATTCTGCTTGTCTGTGAGGGTGAGTAGATCTCCCTTTAGCCTGCAAGTGTTATCAGGAAAGAGCTAGTCTGGGCCTCTTTCTTAGAGGAATCAAATGGAAGTCCAATCCACAGTGTTCAGTTTGTGACCTGCAAAGGCAAAAAAAAAAAAATGCCTTCTCTTTTAGAAGATTCTTGGTCTTGTTTGTGCACTATGTAATTCAGACTATTTGGGTTTTGCAATAGGTATTAATATACATGGAAGTTTTAGGAGAAATAAATTTGACATTCACATATAGCAGTATTCTACTTTTTTAAAATAGAATTTTCTGTACTGTCATCTATAATTTCAAAAATTCTCTCATAATCTTAGTTTAACGTATACTCACTTGTTTTCTATTTCCATTTCTTCTTCTATTTCTTTAAAAAGTGCTTCATATGCTTTGGGTATGCAACACTAGAACTTTCAATAAGGAAGCCATAATCTATATGCTTTGTAGGGAGTGTTTAAGAAGAGTTAACAAAACTGTAAAGGTATTTGTCCTTAAAAGTCTCATTTTACTAAAAATTTGGAAACTGGAATAGCCTGAGGAATGTAGGAAAATACGGAAATTTACAAAAGATAACTTAGTTCTTAAGAATGACATGAAATAAAGTTAACAGTTTTGTAATCCTCATTCCCTGAATCAATTCCCTTTGAAAACCTCGATAAGAGCCTTTTACACTTGATACGCATCTCTAAATTTGATCAAAGAAATGCATTTTAAATTACGCAATTTTAAAAAGAATTTGATCGATTGCTTTGCTTTCTTAATCAAACTACTAAAAGGTTTAACTAATAGAAAATGATTGCAAAGGAAATAAACCATTTATAGGTGGATATTAAGCATGTTTTGCAACTAATTGCTCAATACTCATTTCTTATGAATTGCTAAATACTTATTTCTTATTTTATTCTGTTTAAGAATGTTAGCAGGGCTTCCCTGTGGCGCAGTGGTTGAGAGTCCGCCTGCTGATGCAGGGGACACAGGTTCGTGCCCCGGTCCGGGAAGATCCCACATGCCGCGGAGCGGCTGGGTCCGTGAGCCATGGCCGCTGAGCCTGCGCGTCTGGAGCCTGTGCTCCGTAACGGGCGAGTCCACAACAGTGAGAAGCCCGTGTACCAAAAAAAAAAAAAGAATGTTAGCAATAATTTAAACATCTCTCCTTTGTTCTGAATAAATTTATATTAATTTACTCTCCAAATTATTTTTAGATATTCTTATTCTTATATATATTTATTGTGATCAATTTAAATTTACTATATTTTAAGGATATGAAAACAGTTTTAAAGCTTATTTACATGGATAATGATGCACACAAGGTGGCACAGACCTATTTAAATTAAATATAAATCAGGTATAGAGTAAAGTTAAATTTAGCAGATTTGAACCAATTTTACAGCACTAAATATGTTCCCTATTCATTAATAGGCCAAACAATTATTAGAGCTTTTTGATAAAGTTTTGTGAAGTCCCTCTTTTCTTGTAGTGGCAATTCAAAGGTACAAACTCTTAGACTGAATATATCCTGTTGAATTCGCTATAAGAGCTATTTTAGGAATCAATACAGTTGACTCTTCCATTTTTAAGGTTATATGATCCAAAATTCCAAATTAACATAGCTCTCCAATCAGAAGTCTATAGGTTCTGGCTTCCGATATTAATATAGATGTCTTAGCATAGCAAAGGTGATTAATTCTGGCACCTTTAAGAAGTTATGGGCTGCACAGTAGTGGACCAAAGTTTTTTGCTTGGTTTTGTTTTTTCTATTCTGACTAGTTTTATGAGAAATATGGTTTTGTTCTTCATAGGATGTGCTCTAGTAAAGTTCATCTACGAAAAGTTAAGCTTGCAAGATTAGATGGATCCACAGGTCTAGAAAAGCAACAATAAAGGGGTCCAAGTCAGTAGGAATTTTGAAACTGCTAGGTGGCATTTCAGGGACTCCAAGGAGCTCTGGTTTTTTATGTCTCAGTGCAGAAAAAATTCAGCAAGAGGCAATGCAATTTATTAGACTAGGATGCTTGTGAGGCTTATAAGTAGGCAGGTGAGTGTAGCGCTGCCCCGAGTACTTAGCGGGTTATATTTTTATAATCAAAGGAAAAGAGGGGAGGGAGAGAAGACCACCTTCTTCCTCATTCTTCTAGTCTTCCATCATTAACTCCTCCTGTGTCTTGGGAAGGGGAGTTTTTGATCCTATATGGTGCATCTGGGACTGTCATGGCACTATGGAAAAATTATTTCAGGTCTCAGTACAATGAGTCTTTCATTTTGAAATGTCACCTTTCCATAAATTGTTTTTTTGTGTGTGCAGAGAGCATGTCCTAGGGGTCATTAACTTGTTGACATCACTGGGAAGGTTGTAGGCCTTATTTTCCACTATTATTTTATTGTCTTGAAGCATGCCTCATGCCTCCATTGCATGGTTTTGTTACTAAGCAAATTAGCTTGGTTTTGTTGTTAGGCAAGCCAGTCTGGTTTTGATGCTAAGCGACTCACTCTGCTTTATGAGTCAAGCAAGCCCATATTGTTTCAGGATTTTTCCATTACTTTCCTGAGTGATCATTAACTTACTGCCGTCTCCCAAAGCCCCCTAAAATTTCCAATCTATCTACAATCCCCTAGTGGGATCTACACTAACTATTTGATGATCCTATTCTACCCCTATCAATTTGCCATGAAGAAAGTTCTATAATAAATGCTAGATGTATGCTTCATGTATATAGAGCATTACAGCAAAAGGAAACCATCATCAGGCAACAGAGAGAAGTTATGTACAAAGTGCCTCAAAACCAGGAAGCCTGACACATACTAGCAAGTGCTGGTCATGTAGCATATTCCTGCCAGCTTCAACAGCGGAACCCTCCAGGAATCTCATTGAGCCCAAATTCAAATCATCAGTCTCACTGTAATCAATAAACAAAGCTGACGAGCTAGTACAAACCCCACAAATCTGCTCAGTTCCAGGTCACAAAGCAACACTATTTTTTTTTTAAGTTTATTTATTTATTTTTGGCTGCGTTAGGTCTTTGTTGCTGTGCGCAAACTTTCTCTAGTTGCAGCAAGTGGGGGCTACTCTTCGTTGTGGTGCATGGGCTTCTCATTGCAGTGGTTTCTCTTGTTGTGGAGCACGGGCTCTAGGCACGCGGGCTTCAGTAGTTGTGGCACGTGGGCTCAGTAGTTGTGGCTCACGGGCTCTAGAGTGCAGGCTCAGTAGTTGTGGTACACAGGATTTGTTGTTCTGCGGCATGTGGGATCTTCCTGGACCAGGGCTCGAAGCCGTGTCCCCTGCATTGGCAGGAAGATTCTTAACCACTATGCCACCAGAGAAGCCCCAAAGCAACACTGTTAATCAATATGTTCGTACCTTGACCAGAGGGCAGTGTCATACATGTATATTTCTTATTTCACTAAGAGAGCTAAGGCTAATTCCAGACCTCCTGAAATTAATTCTTACAGTATAGTCAACCTGCCAACTGATAGTTAAAGCCTTCTTGTGACAAAATGCTCATTCTTAGTTTGTCAACAGTACTTGCCTTACAACATCATATAGTCAGATAATCAGAAGTTACGTACAGATTCCAAATGTTTGTAATACCCAAATGTTTGGGTTTAGATGGAATTATACAGCTAAACCATCCAGTAATACCAGCATAAACTTTTTCATATTTTTGTGCTAACAGTAGTGTTTCATCTCCCTGATAAACAGCTTTCTGTACTTTATGGTATACGTTTGCTGAATGGCTAAGAAAACAATCTACCATTAATGAGGTCTAAGTCTTCTTCAGGCCAATTCTCCTCTATAAGTATAATATCCTGAGGGGGCTTTAATTCAGTCTCCCAGTACATATTGCAAAGATTGCCCAATTTCAGATATTTGAAAAGCTTACCATATTCCACACAGCATACTTATGTAGGTCTTTATTTAAAAGCAAATGAAAGAGACAATACAGGCAAACATTGAGGTTCCACAAAACATCCCATGAGAAAGCTCCTCAGGAGTCTTAATTCACACATGCTGACCTTGTTCTGTCTCCAGCTTAAACCAGCAAGATCTGTGCAAAGACTGTTAACTTTGGGAGACCTCAAAGCAAAAGTCCTGAGCAGGGCTTTTATGCCTCTCTGGCTGCATAATAAGCCAGCCTGACTTAACTGGTTAGGCTGGTTGCAAACCATCAGTAAAGAAACTAAGTTTGGGGGATTTCTAGGGGTAGTTTAGAAATTTAAATAAATCTTCATAAATTCTACTGCCCTTACCTTAGCCAGGGGTCAAAAACCGGACATTCAGGAGTCCCCAGAATATAGTGTCTCCAACCTACCTGTAACTGAAACTTATCTCACATATTTATGGTAATGAATACTAACATTATCTTATCATGCTTACAATACATATATGTATATAATACCAGTATTATAATTGTGCAAACTAATAGGTAGAAGGTAAGACATCAGAAATACAGAACTCATGGTAGGCTTTTTGTTGCTGTTTTTGTTCCTGTTGTTTTGTTTTACATAGTGAATTAGTTACAAAATCAGCAATAAAACCCAAGACTTCTGAATCACAGTCCATCTCCATTGCATCTTGATGCCTTGCAACATAAATGTGAACTTCCTGGTGTCTGAAAGGTGTAACTCATTTATGAAATAGATATTCTACATATCATGCAAAGAAAACAGTTGTAATATCCTAGAAATACAATATAAAGATTTTCTGATGTTAATTATTTAGCTCTGTCATTAACTGTTTATCTACAAATCAAAGTTAAACACCATTTAAAATTAATGTATATTTCAATGACTAAGTATACTGTTGACTTGTGTTAATCATCTTAGCTTTATGTATGTTTTCCATATTCTTTTTCATATTACATTATATGTTGCTACTTTATGTAACCTTTATTTAAAGCAAAGACAGAACATATTTTTTTTCAATATCTGGATAATACCATTTTTTTAAAAATTTGTACCTTTTACCTTATAAAGATTTAGCTCATTATATCTCTTTAAGTCATCTAGCATTTGCTTCAATGAAGCCATCCATGTTTTTTTATATCTTCTATTTATTAAAGATAATTTTTCTGTCTCTGAAACTCGGAAAGATTTCTATTACTTTCTATGTTAAAATGTAACTGTAAATCTTTACTCTTGAATATTAGTTTTCTCAGGGTTAGCATTCCTTCCGTCTTTCATCAGAAAAAGATAAAATTATAAGAACATGATTTATATTTAAAGACACTATTTTTCTATCATATGACTGGTTCAGATGATAATACCAGTGATACCTTATACAAAATCAAATTACTAAATTGTAGGTCTGTAAAATTCTAGTAAAAATATGTCTTTATGTGTGATACTTAAGTTAACAATAATGTTTTATCGTCATGCATTTATTTGATACATTTGATTTAATTTGCTCTCATCTAAACAAGTTACTGAAATTTGTTATTTTCTGCTTTCAAGAAAGCCTCTTTTTGGAAAATATTGATTAAATATAAATATATTATAAATATATATTTGTATTATAAATATAATTCATTAATTTAAACCAAAATTTTGTCTATGAATCGTGCCACATAATCCATATATAGTGTCTGTGTATGAAGTACAGAGATCAGAGTCTCCCCTATGAAGAAACAATTTGCAATCATGATTTGTGTGAACTGAATTCAGATATTATATGTGTAATTGAGGTCTATGATTAACAAGCATTCAGAATTATATGGTTATTAAGACTGAAGGACAACTATATAATTCACAATGTATTAGTAAAGAACTATCTTTGGGATAGAGAAATGAGAAACAAAGCTAGATTATGATGCAATTAATATAAATAATTACCACATTATATTTTAAATATAAAAAGCTTTCATCAAAATTATTTAAGGTACATTATTAGTTTAAGAACAGATAGCCTAATTTAAAATGGCATATTTGAAAATAATATGCACTGGCAAGAAGGAAAAATTAAAAAACAAATTTTGAAATGTTATTTCTAAATATTCAAAAGCTTGATATCAGAAAAGCAAACAATTGAATCATTATTTGAGATTCTTATTGCTACTTTTGTATAGATACCTAGAATATTGAATTGATTTCATTTTTGTTATTAATAGTAGAGTAAGAAAGAGGCCATAAACACATATCTCAAGGAAAGGAAAGACCAAGTTAGTTCTAGACCGTCAGCCCATAATACTAAAGTTCAGAGACAAAAAATAGATCAAAGTTTTCTTTTAGGAATACTCCAGGCCCAGCTTCTTCCTTGTAGTACTCTTGCTGGATTATAGGAAAAAGAGTAAGCTTAAGACCTAAGGTGATTCCAAATGTTCAAGTAAATGGTTTAGAGGGCTCAGCACAGTTCTATCCATATCAGATACAGTTTTCTTTATCCAAGAATGAGTAAGGAGAAAAATATTGAACTGATGGTCCAGTCAGAGAATATGCCACAAGGATATGAACAAAGGATAAAACAAAAAATATAAGCATCAAATACAGGTAAAAAATATATATGAATTTTGGAAAAGTATTACTGCAGAAATCAAAGTAAACTTTCTCCCCAAGAATATTCATTTAAGTGTTATTTTTTTTTAATGGAAGCAACTTAGATGCCCCCAAATATGGAAATATTAAGTAAACTGAGATGTCCACACAGTGAAATACAATAGAACTTTTAAAACTGATGGTAGGGGGAATGACTACAAGTGATGTTTAAAATCAGGTTAAAAATATTGTGAGTATGAAATATTCATATTGTGTATACAAACGTATCTATTGAAAGATAAAACAAGATGATAACATTGATTCTCCCTGTATAGTACATTTCTGGTTTACTTTTTACATACCTTTCTTTGACTTTATTTTTAAACTCCTCTACAATAAATAATAAATTATACTGTAATCAAAACCAGATATTTTAGAAGAGACTTTAACAGAAATATTGGAGGAAAAAGCGTGAAAAAGTAGCCCATGATGGGAATGATAGTTTACTATTAAAAGATAACAATGAAGAAAACTCCTTAACTCATTTCTGCAAATAGGAAAGAAGAAAATGAATATTACTTTACCAGCACATTGAGAGAACAGGAGTCATAGGAAACAATCAGAAAACAATATAAAACAACCTTGGGTTTTTTACTTAGGACTGCCCCTGAAAACTTACTACATGAGACCATTTTGTCTCTGTCCAGGTTAAAATTTGGCCAGAACACCCAGCTGTTAACTCTTAGTTAACAAAACTTCCCTGCTCAGTTTACTGCTGAAACAGTCTTGCTCTATAGTTAATGTACCCAAACAGGTATAATAATTAAAACTCTCAAATAACTTCAGAGTTGAAATTCTTCCATATTCCAGCTAGACCAGCTTCTCATCTAACAACTCCAGAGTTGGAGAGATATCGGGGAGAAGATGTAAATGATAATGAGATCTTTTTTTTTTTTTTGGCCGCACTGGGAGGCATATGGGATCTTAGTTCCCCAACCAGGGATCGAACCCGTGCCCCCTGCATTGGACCACTGGACCGCCAGGGAAGTCCCAATGCAGTCTTTCTTAAATGAAGTTCTCTCATCCGCAGTTCCAATGTAAAAGACATACATTGGACATTTATGACTCCTTCAGCTTATGGTCCAAATAGACTCTCTTAATTAGGCCCTTCTCTCTCCTGCTCTACTAGTCCATGATACACCCAGCCCTTTGACCAGCCATTAGTAGGAGTCCTTTTCCAAACCACCCCAGACCACTACTTTGCTGTCACAAACTCTTTTATTTTTCTTTTTTATTTTTCCTAATACAAGTTCATTTGTTCCTCAAACTTAGAGACTTCAGCAACACCTATCAAATTTTCCAAGTAGTCTTATATAAGTTTTTATCATTATATCTGAGGTAAGGGGGAAGCATGATCCCCTCACAGCAAATTTATAACTCTATCATGAAAGCCATTTCAGCTTAGCTTTTATATCATCAAATGTTTAAGAACCCAAGTGTTTTGATACAGTTTTTGAAAACTCTTTTGCAAATCTGGATAGGTGAATAAATGCATCATTTATTTTCCTATTTCTGGCTGAAGGAGGGGATGGGATGATAGGGTCCCTTTGACCACAGAAGTTTCCCCTCCTCTTCAAAACTATGCATCCTGCATATGTACCTGGTTTATGCCTTCTACAGAATAGCTCAGCACCACCTGCCTTTAGGGCTTCTCCCCATTGACCTATTTCCCCAGTTGATAGCCTCACACAGTAGTTCTACAGTCCCCACAGTCATAAAGCCACAATCTTATAACACATACCATTGTCTCAGTCTGTGCTGGGGGTGAGGAACAGGCTCCCATGGCCTCCATTAAAAGCATCACTGAAAGAGTTATAGAAACTCCTGTGCCAAGGAGACCAAACCAATGTAGACTCTGTCTTCCCCCAGGTGCTATCAAGAGGAGATAGTCAACACAATTCGGAAGTGTGAAGGACATAACACTATATAGGATGGACTTTATCTAATGGGGAACAAGAAATAGGACTGTTCAATGAGCAGTAGTTTTAAACTGCCTCTTTGGAGATATTCTTCATGACTGAACCAACATCTGGGTTTTCTTGGGAGTTGGAAATGCTTGTATTTGCTTTTCCTCATTCTCTGCCTCATTTCTTTTCCCCCTGTGTTTTCTTCATTTGAATGACATTCACCAATAATACAGTAGCATGAAAGTTTGCCTCAGGCTCTGTTTTCCAGGGAGTTTAGGCTTATGTCCCCTGAAAGTAAGTAATTTACTGAAAAGAATTTAGGAGATTATTGTGAAAGGAACTTGGATTGCAAATGGTCAAGAAATTACAAATGCCACTGACATGTAACAGCTATTAACATCCTATAGAACTGCAGTTCTGAGGAACACACTTCATTTAACTTTGGACCAGTTGTCTAGTTCAAATCTGAAGTTTTATGATTCCTCACTTTATAAGTAGATCTATTATATTCAGAGATGCTGTAAATCCAGTCATTCAACCTATGAAAATTCCAAGAGGTCATGATTCTGACTTTGAAAAGGAAGGTACTAAGCAGCAATAAAATTAACAACTTTTTGCACAAAGATATCTGTGTAGCAAGAATCACCCACAATGACTTCCATTTATTTTGACCTCATAACACCAGAGCACTGAGCCAGTAACAGCTCAATGTCAGAAAGATGAGCTGACCCAGAGGAAGCAAAGCACTGACATTGGCATCCAAATTATTATGTATTGAAAAATCATCTCGGCTTGCACCTGGCACATTGGCTCTTCTTGTTGACATTGAAACTGGAAATTGCCACTTGGCATTATCTATCAAAGTCTAGAAGGATAGAGGTTCGTTATAGAATGTAATGCAATCAGGGCCAGCCTGTAATTATGGGGACAATTCTCAGAATTTGCATTAACACTGAAATGACAGTCCCTGTATTCATTCAATAACCACACTCTAAGAACTTAACAGTAAATACTAAAGTGATGTCTTTACATTAATAACATCAATTTAGTGAACTTAAAATTTTGGAACAATATTGAACTACTAATTATAACTCAATTGATGTAAGAAGAAAAATTCCTAAATATAAATATGTCATAACACAATAATTATACCCTGAATGTGTTATTTTATTATTGTTACCAAAAATCAAAATAATTTGTATAGTTATAATAGGAATAGGTAACGTTTGTAACTTTTGTTTTCAGAGCATATACCTTACTAAGGTACTCAGTCTTCATTATTGCTATCACATATTGTGTCTTCCACTGCTTCCCCATATTTCATATTATTCACTGTTATTTTTAAAAGCAACATTTGGAGAGAAATATATAATCTTCATAGTTATCAGATATTACTAATGAAATATAAAGCTCTTCTTATTTTAATAAGTAAAACTGGGGAGCCATTAAACTAAACTGTACCACTTTTTCTCTTAAAAACTCACTTCTTAATTTCTTCTCTTTTCCTTAAGCTGTTTGTAGGCATATTTTTACTGTTTGTATTACTTCTAAAATTGTACTATGTACTCAGCAATTCTATTTCTTTAAATAACATTGTGATTTAATATTTAAGCAATACTCATTAGTCCATAAATTTTAAAATCAGAATTCTTTGCAGATCTGACTATTGCTGTTGATCATTAATCAGGAGTTGCATAACTCATTAATTTGTCGTAGGGTTTTACAGAATTCATTCTTCTACTAGGTGAATGCTAAAGGGCACAGAAGGAATTAAGAGTCAAGACTAAAATTAGGTAGTGGCAAAATGGCCAATAGTTAAAACCAATAACCATCACGTTGATAGATGGTGGTTAATTCAGAGTACTGTAGAGCAATGCTACAAAGTCAGAAGGATTGCTGCTATGCCAGCAACAGCTTACAAGGAAATGAAATGGCTTCAAATATAAAGGCTCTATGATCAAAATCAATGTTTCCTTTGGTATGTGAAAGTCCTAATAATGTACCTTCTAAAGGACATGTGAAAAGAGTTTACATTTATGACCCGCCTCTCCTTTATGCTTTTCTTCATTATACTTATACTCAAAATCTCCTAGGAACCTCTTTCAAAACTCATGTGAATAGTCTCAACCCACAGTGCAACCAGATCTAGTGAATCCCAAGCACATGTGTATTTTAACAAAGGCCCCCAAATGCCAGACACAATAAAGAATATTTCATTTGTTATCTCATTTTATTTAACCCACACAGAAACCTGAGAGATAGGCATTATGAACCTTACTTTCCATTAGAGGGAAAAGGAGACTCAAAATAGTAATTAATAAGGAAACCCATCTAGTTATTCTGCTTAAAATCACTATTCTCTACTATGTTCACTCCTTAGTCACTAATGGTTTATGTAAAATAATGATCTCCATCACTGTCATTTCATAATCAGTAAAACAGAGTACCATTGGAAGCACATGCCACATGAAAGATAGAATTCCCACGGGAAGCGGACTGTCACACCTGAATGACAGAAGTCTCACAGAAGGTTGGCAGCTACACCTATTCCAACATGTTTGTGTTATGTTCCTATCACTTGTTCTTCCAACTCTGCCCTCCTGGTACCCATGCCTGTGTGACTCCAACACACCTAAGCACAGAGGCGTGGGTGTCCACTCTTGTCCCCCTTTCAGGATTTGGTGGCAACTTTGTGCGAGTTTACTCTGCCTTAAAATGGAGGAAACTATGATTTACATTATACTGTAAAACCCTTTGCTTTGGATTGTTTTCTCCCGGAACAGATGCAAAGATATCACAGTTGTACCCTCAGGTTTTAGGGGGAGAGTCCAGCAGCATGCAAAAAGTGTTTATTGTCAGCAAAGAGATGGTCTTAATTGGTTTCACTTCTGATTTAAAAAGTCCATTTCTGCCCATCTTAGCTACTCAGCTTAACTTTTAATTTCACACTTTATTGCCTTTATTTTTGCTGTTCTGATCACTTGGACTGTTCAGTTATCTTTGTTATGCTTGGTTAATAACTATATACTTTGGCAAGGCAGTCTTTGCTTCAAACAGCTATCCTTCCTGATTTAATCAATATAGTCTATTTCACTTAATATTCCAACAAAGAGTAACATGGGGAACTAGAAAGAAAAGAATCCATATACTAACAATTAGTCCTTATAATTAATGCCTATGATCTTAAACACATAACAATTTAGGCCTTATTCAACCACTTTTAATGGCAAAGTATCTTCATTAGATAACAGAATATATTAATATCTGACAGAATATTAGTCAGTGATTAGTCAATAAATAGCTAAGCTAAAAAAAGAAGAAAAAAAGCTCTTTGTAGCTGATTAGTTCTTCAACTTGTAAAAGTTTTGCTTTTATTAAATTTCCATTTGCTATATTCCCATGACCAAACCATAAATCTCTGGCAGGTTTCCCAAATCACAAATATTATAATATAGAAATTTTCATTTTATCTCAGCAATTTTAGTAAAATGTTGTATTCTCAGAGGTTGTCACCATAGATGTATATTACTCAATATTGTGTGTTTTTGACTGAGCTTCAAAAACAATTGCACTGTTCGACAAAAAAAAAAAAAAAAAAGAGGGCTTCCCTGGTGGTGCAGTGGTTGAGAATCTGCCTGCTAATGCAGGAGACACGGGTTCGAGCCGTGGTCTGGGAGGATCCCACATGCCGTGGAGCAACTGGGCCCGTGAGCCACAACTACTGAGCCTGCACGTCTGGAGCCTGTGCTCCGCAACAAGAGAGGCCGCGACAGTGAGAGGCCTGCACACTGCGATGAAGAGTGGCCCCCGCTTGCCACAAATAGAGAAAGCCCTCGCACAGAAACGAAGACCCAACACAGCAAAAATAAATAAAATAAATTAATAAACTCCTACCCCAACATCTAAAAAAAAAAAAAAGACTTTTTCCCTCAAACAATACATTTTTCTTCTTATTCTGCTGCATACACTCAGAGTTATGAGGCCATATTTTCTAGCATCCTGAGAACCTGCACCTACATTATAAATTAAGGATTGCTCTAGTCATTTATAGATTCTCTGTGGAGAATAACAACTCAAATTTTCTCTTGTGTTTGCCCAGCAGTTCAAAGGAAAAAGCAAATTAACTGGAAGAATAAAATAGCTTTTCTTCTTCTCCAAATGATGTTTCTAAGAATATTAGAAAGTTCTAGTAGTTGGAGTGGGAAAAAGGAAATATTACAACAGAAAAGTATCTCTTCAGTTATTGAAATTTTTTCTTTTATATTTGTGGAGAGTAACAATGACAGTGATGACAACAACAGACATTAAGTGCTCACTGAGTGCCATTGTATGTGCTAGGGACTATGTAAGATGCTGAGGAGTAAATTATGAGAGAAACCAGACAGGCTCTGTGACATCACAGCCTTAAAAAGTCCAAGGTACTTTCATTCGATGATCTCAGATATAAAAATTCACAAAGCAATCAAATAGTTTCCCAACTTACCTACATAGTTTTAAGAGTTCACTTGTTCCCCAAAGTAAAATTTGTTGTTGGCTGTTCCCAAAATGTCTGCTAAAAGTTTGAAAACCAGTATTTTTGACATTTTAATTTAAGGATATTGCCAAATACACAAACGGACAATTTTTTAAGTTCTATTTTGTGTTTAGAAAAGAAGAATAATTGTCCTAAATTAAGAATACCTGACAAGGGAGAAGAAAAATGGAAGTAGTAATCATTCATTATTAACATGAGGGCTACTCTTGACTTTTTCATTCTTACAAGTATTCCATTGGCTTATTATATTACTCCCCTAACAGTCATTATTCTTACTGATGCGGTACTGCATTTGTGTTTACCACAATTGAAAACTGGAGGATAATTCATCTACTCTGATAAGTTGCATCAGGAAGCTACAAGGATCTTAGTAATAAAAGAGTTATTACTCTTAGATTAAGTATTATGGTTGTTATGTATGAATAAATACTGCTGAAACCTTTCAGCTTCTGACTGCTGTCTCACAATATTCAGAAATTTCAGTTCTCACTTTGGTATAACAATAACTCATAAAATATAGCTAGTCTTTTTTTAATCTTATTTTTTGAGATATCGATAGGTTGCTAGCTGGTAAGATATAAATATACCAAGTTTCTTTTAGACCACTTAACTTTAGAGAAATAGATTTTTTTTCTGTCTAATTGTGTAAATAACCTTTGCGTTACTTAATCTTTTTTGTAACCCTGGAGGTGTCTATAATATAAAGAATTAAATTCTGAATCATGTAACTTCCAGGGACTATTTGGCCAGAATTTACTGACTAAATAAAAAATCTCTAACACAATATTATAACTTAGTCCTCTTAGCTCATACCTGTGATTTCCAGAAAACAACTTAATCTCTTCTTTTCATAATCATTCATTCAGGCTATGTTTATCCTCTCACAGGAGTTACAAGACATTCTTTATTTTTCTCTTTAAACCATTTACATACTGAGAAACCTTAACACTGAAACAGTATTTATAAAAGGGAGAGTTCTTCAAGGACCTGTGACAAACAAAAATTTAAAGTTCATCCACAAATCTAAGTGCTGTCATATGTACATGGACACCAGAGCAACTGGAGATGCTAAGAACATAATTACTATATTATTAATTATTAATTGATAATATAATATAAAAATGTGTCTTGAATAATTTTCTGTGTAATATTTACTCACAAAATAAATCCTTATCCAAGAAATTAATAAAAACAAAATATGATTTTCAAATTGTAAACACCTATTCTTTTTTGTAATATATTCAGAGAAATAATACAGTTTAATATTAACATAGATAGTGGTATTAATACACATATTGATACAGAAATATATAGTGTTACCTTAGGGAATTAATATTTTCATACCATTTATTATCATGCTCAAAAATATGGATAATCTACAAATTTGATCCGTTAGTTTATTATACAAACCAAAATTAATTATATTCCCATTAGGTATATGGCTCATATACTCATATATGATAGAGAAAAGGCACAAATAAGATGAATAAATATACATTACAGCATATTTTTAGGCAAATTTAAAGATATTTTTAATTCTCTGATTTTGCACTTGATTTCCATTCTGTCTATTGTGTCTCATATCTCCAATACCATTTCTAAAATGCCATTTACCAGAAGCAGAGAGTAATCTCTAGAGTTCCAGGAAATTTGAGGCCACACATGAAGTAGATTCTCTTCTTCCCCTTAAAAGCCTTCATTAGGAGATTACCACTTGCATGCTAGGTCTGTTCCATCAGGCATATTGGCCACTGGTGTGGCTACCAAAAGCAGTTCGCTTATCAGTCACTTCTGAGCATTCTTCAGGTCATTAAAAGCCATCAGAACATGATGTTGCAGAGCAACCTGGTTGTTGAACATGAATTTTTTTTAAAAAATTGCTCTGCTGTACATACTCTGCAAATAATTATTACAGAAATCCATATTGTGGATGGTTAAAAAAAAGAGGGTGAAAAGTGCTAATATCTTTCCATAAATCAGCACTGTATGTCACCAAATAAAATTCCCTTTATTAACAGAAATTCTATCTAAATCTTTTACATAATGTGCTGGAAGCTAACTCATCAGTGGTTATGGAAAGCCGCACAGCTGGATGCTCCTTGCAGATCTGCTGAAGTATGCCTCCTTTAATCAACGGCATTTGGTTCTTCCTTTAGAAGCCTTGCAATGATTTAAAGAATTTGACCACGGCAATTACCAGGCTGACACATTACACAGTTTCATTAAAGATCCTTTCACTGCTCATTAGCATTAGACAGACATTACATAAGAATTCTCTATGATTACTTAGCGGAATTTTCTTTTTTATTCTACATGTTTCCAGTAGTTTATACTATCTGTCAGAGATTATTGTATAGTTTTGGTGCTGTGTACTATATTAACAATGTGACGACTCTCAGGAACTTGTATATCCCTAAACATGGCACTGATTTAATAAACTGTGTGACATCATAGAAGACAACCTTCACTTCAGTATAAGATGGCTTTTACTTTCTAATTGGAACTTATTCTAGAGTTTTTTGATTGTAGGGGAAAACCATGACATTTTTCATTCATCCAGAAGAGATTATTAACCTTTTAAAGTAGTAATATTTTAACAGAAAGTGTTGTCATATGAGTCTCACTTTCCACTACTTTTAACACCACAGATAAATTATGTTTACAGTCTTTTATAGTTATTATCATTCATGCACACTGAAAGCTGTTAAAAGACTTGCTTTGTGATTGTCAAATATCCAATCAGTCCTGGGTTTGCAAATCTAATCTCCATGGCAAAACTGTTCATTGCTAAGTTTAAGGCCAAGGTTTAGACTCAACTGGATAGAGAGTCTTTCCAATGAGAAAGTTCCCACTTTCTGCCTTGTAAAGTTCTAACATGGACCCTAGAGGAAGGTAGAACAACTTGATCAACAGTTCCACTAAGACCATCCAAAGTGAGAATGAAGTAACACCTGTAAAGGAAATCAGGGCTGCTGAAGAAGGGGGAAATGAATACTGAACAGGCAAAATAGCAAAAAATAATGGACGTTTCAAAACTACAGTAAATAAGTGCTTCTGTCTGACATACTTTTAGGTTCTCTATAAATAGGAAAAGCCATTATAATTAGTGTTCTAACAATATAGGCCCTATAGTCAGATATAGCTGCCTAATATCCTAGTTCTACCTCTTCAAGTTATAGAACTTTGAGCATGTTTTATAATTTATCTATGCCTCATTGCATCCCATTGTTAATTTCATAGAAATCATGAAGATTAAAAAACTATATAATTCCAAACATAGCATGAGCTAATTACTATTACTAGTATTACCTACTATTATTAGAGGTAACACTTATGAAGTACTTTACACCAAATAAGCACCCAATCAGTGCTAGCAATAGTGACAGTTAAAGTAACCATTATTATTTTTATTAACCAACAAAATATATACTGGTACATCAAAAGGGTATTTTTGCAAATAAGAACTAACTGGAAGAGGAACTTCCTTCGGTTAAATAAGAATTTAAGTATCATAAGTTGCACATGCAAAAATTGTACAATCAAGGTGGATGAGATGACCTTGTCTTTACAGAATAACAACAATAATAACAACTGCTAACATTATTATTAAAGCTACCTTTAAATAAGCACCTATTTTGATCCAGACATAATGCATAATACTATCTAATCCTGAAAGATAATAGTAATATAGAAAACAATAATAATACCAGAACTGCCCAAGGTGGTGAGCAAAAGAGGATCCAAATTTTTCTGGGGCCTGAAGATTTTAGTATGGGAAGCTAAAAAATAATATAAAAGTATGAATATATAATTAGGTACAGGGTCTTAGAAGGATTCTCTATTAGCCACTTGGTTATTCTGCCTCTGAAAGGGAGTACTATCATTATCATAACTTTACAGATAAGAAACATAAGACGCCCAGTGTTGAGACAGTTTGATCAAAGTCACACAGCTGGTGAATGTTAGAGCTAGGCATCAAGCCTGATTTTGTTTTGTTTTGTGGTATGTGGGCTTCTCACTGTTGTGGCCTCCTCTCCCGTTGTGGAGCACAGGCTCCGGACGCGCAGTCTCAGCGGCCATGGCTCACGGGCCCAGATGCTCCGCGGCATGTGGGATCTTCCCGGACCGGGGCACGAACCCGTGTCCCCTGCATCAGCAGGCGGACTCTCAACCACTGTGCCACCAGGAAAGCCCCAAGCCTGATATTGTGTTTTCATTTTGCAGATGAGAAATCTCAGTCTCAGTGAGTTTATGTAACCTGCCAGAGATTGCAGAATTATTGAGTGATGTGGGCAAGATTAAAACCCAGATCTGGCAGACTCTGAAGTCCATACTCTCTACACTAAGCTTTTGATGCCAACTGGTGAATAATTCTACCACAGGCTACTGAATATTTTTTTCAGATTTTCATTGCTTTTGATCAAAGAATCAAACGAATGAGACTTACCCTGGACCCTGAAGGAAATAAGGCTAATTTCAAAGGTGAAGTTGCTATTTTCTGAGGGCACTTTAGCAGAGGTTATTTTTGATATGTTTTAACAGGTATCTTTATATCTCTTATTTGCAACATAATTTTATATCCACCAGTCATCTGTTATGTCATAGAGCATTTGAGATTTCTAAACTAAAAGTCCCATATTAATTTTTATCCTAAGACTGAGCTTTAAACAAAAAACCCACCATAATATAAATAATCTATTCTTTGGGGATATAGACAAGCTTTGTTCCAACTTTAGAGTTCAAGAAATTGTTCTTTTTATTTGGTTTCATTACTACCCTCCATAAACATCCTTCTCCCCTGCATAGTATTGTGTATGTAAAAAAGTGAAGTTGATGGTTCTCCCCTTAAGAACAGAAATGAAAAAGTGAATGAATGCAAAATGTATCTTTTTTTTTTTTTTTTTTTTTTTTGCGGTACGCGGGCCTCTCACTGTTGTGGCCTTCCCGTTGCGGAGCACAGGCTCCGGACGCGCAGGCTCAGTGGCCATGGCTCACGGGCCCAGACGCTCCGCGGCATGTGGGATCCTCCCGGACCGGGGCACGAACCCGTGTCCCCTGCATCGGCAAGCGGACTCTCAACCACTGCGCCACCAGGAAAGCCCCACCAAATGTATCTTAATATAATATTTTGAGGCCAGAATAAAGTTGGTGGGGAATGTGAATATTTCCATAACCTTATTTCCCATAGTGTGTATAGGCATTTAAAATTCTTATATAATTTGACAAGCTAGAGGAAGGTGTGATAGGAGTCTGGTATTCCTTTATATTCATGCGCCAGAAGGGTATACATCAGATACAGAGGAGATTTTAGAATTCATCAATTAGGGACTTCCCTGGCGGTCCGTGGTTAAGACTTCACCTTCCAATGCAGGGGATGCAGGTTCGATCCCTGGTCTGGGAGCTAAGATCCCACATGACTCGCAGCCAAAAAAACAAAACATAAAAACAGAAGCAATATTGTAACAAATTCAGTAAAGACTTTAAAAAATGGTCCACATCAAAAAAAAACTTTAGAATTCATCAATTATCCAACAATTAGATTGATATGAAACAGTAGCCATAACACTTCAGGTTCTTTAATAGGTCTTGGTAACCCTTTAAATCATTCTATGTTTTCCTCTCATATCACTCAACACAAATATACACTATATTTATAGGTATAATGATAATCAGTAACATCCCTGAACTATTAGTTCCAGGAAGGAACTCTTACGATAAAGGTGGTGTAGCAATGATCTCATGCCCATGGAATTCACTGGTCTTACTTTACACCATATTGGAATTGTGATGGAATAAAACAATATAATCTTACCTAAACATTTCAGTCAGATGTCGGTCTGTGATTTTTTTTAAACATTTCACAGAAAAATAAGAAAACTAAAGACACTATAGAAAGTTTTTTATTAAGTTAAAATTTTACTTTTGAAATAATCACTTTATTCTGAGATTATGTTTTTCCTTCTTTTTAGTTGCTAAAATATTCTTTCCTTTATGTGACTAAAGTGAATGGAAAAGTTATTTTTTAGTTGCTTTTACTTAGAAAATTTTAATGTTAACATTCTCTGCAGAGCACCTAATTTTTAAATAAAATGTTACTTGACTATAAAATCTAAAAATACAGGAAACCAATATTACATAGAAAGTAGTATGCCATATATTTTTGGTTAAAGTAATATGTGTGTACCTTAAAACCCTTAGTGAAATAACCCTTCTCAAAAAAGTAACTAGTGTCAGATAACTTCTGTTAGTTTTCTTTCCAGTATCTTCATATGGATAGACAATTACGTGGATATGGATTTGCCTTCATGAACTGCAGTGCTTCTGCAAGCACCATCATTGGTGGATTTATAGAATTCCTTGTTCACTATTATGTTAAACTGCACAGAATCATCACAGGCCAGGGACATATTTTCTAACAAAGGAAGTGTAGCAATGAGCTCATGCCCATGAAATTTACTGAGCCTACCATACGTCACATCTAGAAGAAATATGCTTGATAGGCAGTGGCACTTTGGGGAATCCAGCAGGAGGTGAGAAAGAGACAGAGACAGGTTAAGAAGAGAGTGGTAGGGAGAGAGAGGAGAGGAGAGAGTTATCAAGGTATGGATCCCCATGGTGTCTTTTGTGAGGCTGCCTTGTACTAGTTATGTCCTTTACATAAAGGTCACTTATCATCAAGGTGGCTCCCCTCAAGGTGGTCTGCTCTATCATGACTCACTTCTGGATTTTAGTTTCCTCCATCCCTTTGATACTTTAGGCCTAGGGGTACTGATAACTAAGCTGCTGTTAGGACTGGATCCCAGCACTATACTAGTGTTTCCCCTGACCCCCCCAAACCTTTATAATTAGTACTTTGGAAATAAACTCTTTTTGAAGTATCTAAATGTATGTGAGTCATCTGTTTTCTGTAGGAACTCTGAGGATCTATTTTCATTTCACCCTAAGAGCAGAAAACACTGAAGATAGAGGAGATTCAGGTCATACACACAAACACAGACACATACATAGAAAAACAGAAAGCAGGAATAGAGAAAGCAGGGCAGAGAGATAAACCTGCAAGTATAATACTTCACAAATAGAAAATAAACTATTAATTGTATAATTTATAATTTGTAGCAGCAACTTTGTACAACGTGTTGGAGCAATAGATGAACAAATTTAAAAAAAACAGTGAGATAACACATAAGAAGATAGACATTTTCTGCTGAAAATGATTCATATAAAAGAAAGAGACATTACAACTCAAATCAAAATAACACATAATTAACAAAAAAGAATCAGCAACAATTGATCAATATCTGAAACAAGGGACATCCTATCAGGACAGTACTGGACTAAGAGTACTTTAGTTTCTTAATGTGGACAAAACTGTAAAAGAATATATATTATTATATTCTCTGGTATAGTATTAATTTTGAATTAAACATTATTGACTATTGTATTGTGCTTATTAACACCTCTTTTTGCTTTTAACTTTGTTTTCATAAGGTTCCAAATTTTTAAAAATTTAGATATTGTGAGGGTAAATAGATAAGTAAATAGTGTTCGGGTTAATAGATTTATCATCTGAATTTTGTTCCTGACCACATTGTGTTTTAAGATGTTGTATTCTAGAACGGAGTTGGAAAGGGAACTGATAGGATTATTATGAAGAATATATTTTCTTAAGACATTTTACCAGTGTGTAGGTATACTGCAAGCTACTCATAAATGGCAAAACATTATTTATGGAAAAATAAACAAGCTCCCTTTACTCTATTAAATGATAAGAATTTGCCTCTACTATTGAAATATTACATTCCTCTAAGAGTTCCTGGCCATATTCATTTCCTATTGCACTTCATTTTTTGCCTTTCTGGATACATAAAACAATAAGATAAAACAAGTTATATTATACAATTTCATTTATCAGGGTGATGTTTTATAGTATAGAAATAGAATTTTAATATCAGCTATTATTTGATATACTAGATTGATTGTGTAAAATTAAACTGCAACTTTCTGCTATTTTTTATTTTAAGTTTCTAGAACTAAATAAATAACATTGACTTCTTCAAAGGTGAAACTAAAGTAGACAATATCAATTTTAACAGAGTTAATGAAAGAAATATCTTACTTTTTAGTCAATGATTATTACAGATGCATTAATAAATTATTGTTATTAAGTAAAAAAATGAGTCAAGTTTCAAAATTATATTGTAGTTTGATATTCTAACTGAAATTACTTGGAGAGAGAATAGTAGAGAAAAGGAACAGAGAAGACAACTGGGTTAGAGGCAACAAACCTCACAGGGCTCTCTTCTCTGAGGAAGAGTCGGAGGAGAAAGGGAGGTAAAGCATTTATCTTGCTGAGTTTTGACTACTAGAAAAGAGTCATGTAGCCAATACTCAAAATTATTTTCTAAAATCTCATCTTATAAATATTTTAAATCTAAGCAATCACATATTTTATGCATAAATACTGCTATTTTAAGAACCTGGGATGTCTCAGATGCTGCCTAGTTTAGAAAGTAGGAGGTTATAGTCATTATCAACTTCACATTAATTAATCATCTACATATGAAGAACAGAATTATTTGTCAATTTTTATACTTTTTACTATCTTGTAACTTCTCCCCTTTTTAGAAAAGAGAATGGTGGTTTGTGCTCATGTTTTCTCCAATTGAAAATATTCTTTGTGAAAATTACTGTAATAGGAACATGTGTTTAAATTAGTTTGTATAAATGATATTCACCTACAAATATAATTTCTCCAATTTTTTCATTCAACATCATATTCGAAGATCTTTGTTGTATGTTTATATAGTTTTTTTGTCCTAAAATTCTGCACAGCGTTCCACTAGAATTAATTTTTAATTTTCCTTTATGGACACATAGGTGCCCCCAATCTTCTGCTTCCACAAACTGTCATGCAATAATAAATAGTGACACTGTCCGTTGGTTACACACTCAGTAGCAGGATTGCAGTGTCCTAGGAAACACACAATCACAATTCCAATAAGGATTGGTAGCTTGCCCTCCATAACAGCTCATCCAGTTTTCACTCCCATCAGCAAGATAAACCTGCTCTCAAGTCTCTACATTCTCACTAACACTTGGTATTATCTCACTTGCCTCCTCTTCCTGAATTTGAATGTGGAAACTCCCTTCAGTCAGTGTGCTGGAGCAAATCAGAATGTAGGGCTGAACTCTTGTTTCCTGTCCTTATGGGATCACTGCTCTTCACTGACCAATATTTAGTTAGTGGAAAACCATCATTTAATATATTTTGACTATTTTATTTTTTTTAAGTTGTTTCAGGTGAGAGGATAAACCAATGTTAATCGATTGTGGCTAGAAGTAGAAGGGCTATTTTTCTTTAAATTTTTATTTTGTATTGGTGTATAGTTGATTTACAATGTTGTGTTAGTTTCAGGTGTGCAGCAAAGTGAATCAGTTATACACATACATATATCTATTCTTTTTCAGACTCTTTTCCCAAATAGGTTATTACAGAGTACTGAGTAGAGTTCCTTGTGCTATACAATAGGTCCTTGTTGATTATCTGTTTTATATACAGTAGTGTGTATATGTAATCCCAAACTCCTAATTTATCCCTCCCCCTACATTTCCCCTTTGGTAACCATACATCTGTTTACAAAATCTGTGAGTCTGTTTCTGTTTTGTAAATATGTTCATTTGTACCATTATTTTGTTTTAGAGTCCACATATGAGTGATATCATATGATATTTGTCTTTCTCTATCTGACTTACTTTGATTAGAATGATAATCTCTAGATCCAACCATGTTGCTGCAAATGGCATTATTTCATTCTTTTTTATGGCTGAGTATTATTCAAACCAGGACTTTTTTAATAGTTAAGAGGAGAGATCATGATAACTGTAAAAGATATCAATCATAAATTATGCTATGCAAACCAGGACAAACATTCACCCCGTAACACTGATGTTTTAATTATTTGCATTTAATTATTTGATTATTAGTGAAATTGAACATCTCCTCATAAACAGATTAGCCAGCAAATTATTTCTGCTAATAAATACTATATCATTTGAATGTTTCTCTCATAGTTTTCTATCTCTTTCTTATTAACGGGTAAGAGTTTCCCTAGATTTTAGGTTCTAATCCCTTGGTTTCTGTCATCTTCTCCCAGTCTATAATTTACCTTCTTCCATTCTCTATTGTTTCCTTCACTGAAGAGAAATGTGAGTAAATCTATTTTATTCTTTGGGGACGGTATTTTTAGTGTAATATCCTACAATGCTAAAATTGTTATTGCTTAACCAAAGTTTCACAACTTAACGCATCTTTATGGATAATCTTCTATGTGCCGCTAGACATTAATAATCGGTAAAGCAGATACGGTGTCGCTTTTAGGAAGTTCACAGCAAAGTAAGGCAGGTAGGCATTCAAGTACCAACGTGGATGGTGAATGTTAAAAACAAGAAAGAGAGGGCTTCCCTGGTGGCGCAGTGGTTGAGAGTCCGCCTGCCAATGCAGGGGACACGGGTTTGTGCCCCCGTCCGGGAAGATCCCACATGCCGCGGAGCAGCTGGGCCCGTGAGCCATGGCCGCTGAGCCTGCGCGTCAGGAGCCTGTGCTCCGCAACGGGAGGGGCCACGACAGTGAGAGGCCCGCATACCGCAAAAAAAAAAAAAAAAAAAAAAAAAAAGAGAGAGAAGTCATGTTCTAAGATAATGTAAATTAAGAGACTCTAACCCAGTATAGGAGCCCTTGAGGAAAGGATGCTTAAGGTGGAATCGTTTAGCCAGACAATGGGGTGTGGGTGGGACATGTTCAAAGCATGGAAGAACACGGCCAGAAGCTGTTTTAGCGTAAGGCACTTTGCAAGAGAAGCCGGTCTGTCTAGACAGTTTTAGCTGTGGTTATGGTATCTGGTAGTTATACCGAGATTGTGATAAACTGCTTTCTTTCAGACATTTCTTTCTTAAGGAAAAAAAAATTCAAAAAAGTTTTCAAAAAAAATTCAAAAAATTCAAAAAAATGTGGTGGAAAATGTATACAGGATGAATTTATTCCAATTTTATATTAAACATATAAGTTTTTAGTACTTGAGTATATGTAAATATATATTTTATATGCATATATATTTTAAAAGTTTTATAAGTAATGGAATACTTTGAAAATGTTTCATGTATTATATATTAGCCATGTACCATATGTAGCCTAAATCTTAATCCTCTATCTTAAAAATAAAATTATTGTTCAAATAATGTCTTTTGATTCTGTACTGTCTTCCTAATGAATTCTTTGTGCTATTTGAAGCGTGTCTAGAAAAAACATTATATCTTCTAAATTAAAAAAAATGTTTTCCTAATTTTTTATATCTTATGTGACTTGGACCTAAATCTAGTTGACAAGTACTTAAGATGTGGATTTGCTTCTTTTAGTAAAGTGCTTATTTAGAAAATACTATAAATCGTTGTCTTTATGAACAAAACAGTCATATTTGGTAAAGCAACAGTGACATCCAGTGACAGTTCAGATTTATTCAAAGAATATTTTATAGATTTGCCATACAAGCAAAAGAAAAAGTTATTAAATATTAACCTGCACACTTTTACCTGTTCTAAGAATGTGTCTGTAAAAAAAGTTATTGGATGAAAATAAAAACCAGTCAATTATTTAGAGAATGAAAAGATAAGCCACAGACTGAGAGAAAATACTTGTAAAACATATGTCTGAAAAAGGACATCTTCAAAATACACAAAGAACTCAGTATCATATGTCAAAAGAGGATTGCAAATTAAAACAACAATGATATACTACTACGCACTTGTTAAAATGGCTAAAAAAGTTTTTAAAGTGATTATACCAAATGCTGGCAAGGATAGAGAGCAAAAGGAATTCTCATTCATTGCTGTTGGGAATACAAAATGTTACAGCCATTTTGCTGCCAAAGTTTGGCAGTTTCTTACAAAGCTAACACTGTCTTTATGATCCAGCAATTGTGCTCCTTGGTATTTACTCATATAAGTTGAAAACTTACGTCCACAAAAAAACGTGCACACCAATATTTATAGCAGCTTTATTCATAACCGCTCAAAACTGGAAGCAATTAAAATGCCTTTCACTAGGTGAATGGATGAACAATTGTGGTACATCCATACAGCTGGGTGCTATCTAGCCATAAAAAGACGAGTTATCATGCCACAGAAAGGCACAGAGGAAAGTTAAAAGCATATTTCCAAGAAAAGGAAACCAGTCTAAAAAGACTATGTATTGTATTATTCTAATTATAATGACATTCTGGAATAAACAAAACTATAGAGAGATTAAAAAGCTCAGTGGTTATCAGAGGGTGGTGACAGATGGGAGGGATGAATAGTTGAAGCACTGAGGATTTTTAGCGCAGTGAAACTATTCTGTATGATACTGTAATGGTGGATACATGGCATTATGCATTTTCAAAACGTGTAGAAGTGTATAATACAATTGTGAACCTTAATGTAGACTTGGTTAATAATAATGTACCTATATTGATTCATCAATTGCAACATGTACCACACTAATGCATGATGTTAATAATAATGGAAATTATTTGTGTGGGGTGATATGGAAACTTTCTGTACTATCTTCTCATTTTTTCTGTAACACTGAACTCTCCTAAAAAGTAAAGTCTATTAATTTAAAAAAGTCAATCAATAAAATTATCACTTCAAGATTAATCTTTTCCACTGAATTAAGGTATTTTACTGAATGGTGGATTGTCGCCAAGATACTGAATGGCATTATTCATAATTTTTATTGAATACGTGAAGTAGTGAATATTGAGTAACACAGTGACTGTGTAACTATATGACTTTTAATTGCAAAAATTAAATTGTATGTTGTATGTGTTTGGAACGATGAGGACTTCACAGTCATGTTACTTTGCTATGTCCTAATCATTGCATTATTCATTATTTTCATTAATATCATTGATATTGAAAACTTGACCTCATAATTCACCATTTCTAAAAGCACAGTGGAAAAATTAATACAATAGATACCAAAAAAAAATCACAATTTAATGCAATCATGATAGGCTGAAAAAAATGGACTGTCTACTATGAAACTAACAAGGGTGCATACAAAATGTCACATCAATCACAGAATTATACTATCAAATTATAATTTGATAATAGTTCACACTGGAAAGTAAATGTTAGAGAGATTCTTAGTTGAACATAGATTCAATATAACCTGTTTGTGACGAGGTTTTTATTGGGTTGGCCAAAAACTTCGTTTGGGTTTTTCCACGCCATCTTACGGAAAATCCCAAACGAACTTTTTGGCCGAGCCAATATTTAGTCTGCCTTAATTTCATTTTTATTCTGTTTTATTTGAAAACAAAGGGAGGAAATAAGCCAACTGTGAACTCCAGCTGGTTAGACTGCATCTAGAGTACTGTGCTCAGTCCTTGTTGCCTCGTTTTAAGAGGGCCATTGACAACTGAAAGCATCTTGAAGTATGTAAGATGTTGAAGTATGTAATATGAGGGGTGAAGAAACTTGAGAATTTTTAAATTCTCAAGAAAAGCATAGATAATCAGTTACAGTTACCTTTAAATATTTGAAGCCTCCCTCTGGGAGATAACATTTCCTTCAGTCTTACAGGGAAACTGTAAGCATTAAGTGAAAATTACAGGGAAACAACTTTTAACAATTTTCACTTAAGATAACATAAGTTGTTCATGCTGAATTTGATTATATTAACAAAACATTAAGATACTTTACCTGGTGTTATTTGAAACATAATTAGAACCCATCTCTATTTTTTTGTTTTTCTTTTGCGGTATGTGGGCCTCTCACTGTTGTGGCCTCATCTGTTGCGGAGCACAGGCTCCGGACGCCCAGGCTCAGTGGCCATGCCTCACGGGCCTAGCCGCTCCGCGGCATGTGGGATCTTCCCGGACCGGGGCACGAACCCATGTCCCCTGCATTGGCAGGCGGACTCTCAACCACTGCGCCACCGGGGAAGCCCCCCATCTCTATTTTTATGCAACATATGTAAAATCAAATGATGGAAATTTTGAGAGAGAAACACACAGTTTTTTGCAGCTAATTACCAATTATGAAATTATAAACAAATTATCTCAATGTCTGTCCATATGAAAGACTGTCCTTGTAATATTTAAATTGACTAGTTTTCTTCTTTCATCACCAAATTAGTTTGGGCATATTGTCTCAAGTGAAAGATGCAAAAATATGTGAAGATAACTTTAATGATCTCCAGTCATACATCTCCTTTCCCACAACCTTAAATTAATAAATTTCAAATGTCTTTTGTATATTCTTCCATACTCCCTCTATATTCATATGAATATATTAAATACATGCACATGTAGAAGTTATTCATTTCTTTTCCAAAAATATGGATCACAAATAGTACATTGTAATGTAAAATAAAATCTCTTGATAAGCATATTAACTATTCCTCAGATCAGAAGGTTTGTTAATCTTCCTTCTATTGATAGATATTCACAGTTTTTTACTTTTTAGTTTTATATTGCAGTCATGCTGCTTGCCACAGACATTTTGTATATATGTGTATTTAGTTACTATTGCTTTTATTTTTATATATTATTCTGTAGGAACATTTTTAAAAGTGGGAATGCTAGTTTAAGGATTATGAGTTTCTTTTGTTTAATAGATATTACAAATTACTTTTTAAAAAAATTGTAGCAAGGCTTGCAAGAAAAGGAAAGAGAATTTCATTTCCCCCATCGTGTTATAGCACTGGATATTACCAAATTTTAAAAGTTTGGTAAATCTGAAGACAAAAATATTATTTAATTGTTGCTTTAATTTGCATTCCCTCAAGTGAGGTTGAAAATATTTTTTATGATGTTGTTTGTTGTTGTTATATTTCTTCTTCTGTAAATTTCCTGCTGTATTAGTTAGGATAATCTAGGATATGCTGATAATATGTTAACCCAGAAACTTTGCTGGTATGACACAGGAGAATTTTACTTCTCAATCATGTTACATGCCCAAAGTGGATTAGCAGCAATCCCAAACCCACAGACTAAAAAATGTTCTTCGATGTTGTATTTGAACCACCTGCAATATTTGTTCCAAGGGAGCTTCCAAAGAAGCAAAGAATTTTAAAGGAGGCCTATCAGCTCATAGCAGCCTTAGCTGCCAAATAATACCCATCACGTCTTCTTACACTAACTAGTCCCATAGCACCAATCTAACTTTCAGTAGGGCTGGGAAGTACAAGCAAGCTGGGTTTGGTGAATATTCGATAGCTACTAACCATTTCTACAACAACTGCCATTTTTATAACTTGATATCTGTCTTTTCTTAAACCAGTTTATCAGGAGTATTTGTAGGAGGTATTAACTTTTCATAGATTATGTTAAGATATACTTGTTTAGTCTATTATTTATTTGTCTTAGTCTTTAGCTATTTTGTGGTATCCTTTGCCGTACAAAAAAACCCCTCCATTTTTCTAAATACTATTACTCTTGTACAATATTTATTCATTTTCTTTACATTTAAATACTTACTTCATTGACATTGATTTTTAAATAATGAAGTAAGAATCTGGCTGTTCTTCTGTTAGATGATTAATCGACCCCATCAACAACATTTATTAAATAACTTCCCACTGAACTAAAATATTTCCTTTATAATACTATATGAGGTTCCTTTATAGGGTTTATATCTCTTCCCAAACTGCTTTTTATATATTTCACTAGATACTGTATGCCTTAATATGACAATATACTTTCTTTTGCATACAATGTTTTCATACTCAAATTTAATATCTAGTAAAACAAGAACAGAACCTCCTTTTCCAATTCTTTAAAATTTTACTAGGTATAATTCTTCTGACCTATAAAAACCTATTTAAAATCTAAGGTAAAATCAAATTACTGTGGACTTGTTTGAAATTATTCATTAATTTTACAATCACTTTTATTCAGCTACGTGGTTTCTCCATTTTGTGCAGGTCTTGAAAACAATTATATAGGTTTTTCATTTTTGTCATAAAATTTATTTATAGGCATTTTATCATTTACTATTTATGTATTCATTATTCATTATCATAAGATGGTATTTTTATTTCCATTTCTCAATGGCAATTGTTAGTAGAGATAAAAAGCTATACCGACTTCTGTGTATTAACTTAAACAATCAACAAATTTTCTTATTGATATACTCACAGTTTCTTTAGTTTTCTAGGTATACACTCATGTTATCTAGATCTAAGAGTAAGTTTCTCTCTCTTTTTATACAACTTGTTTTATTTTGTATTGTCTTGTCACATTACCTAGAAAAATAATGTCCAACAGAACTTTCTGCAGTAATGTAAATATTTTAAAACTTCACTGCCAATAGGTAGCTACTAGGCACACATGGCTAATGCAACTGTGGAACTGGCTTTTTAATTTCATTTAACTTAATTAATTTTAATTTAAAATGTCACATATGAACAGCACCTACTGTACTGGACAGTGTGTATCGAAAATACAAAAATAATTTTGAAAAATATCATGATAATGAACATCCCTGTCTTCTTATTTTTAATTATCTCAGTATTTTACTATTTTATATGTTGTTTGCTGGTTTATCTGTGAGTGTGGGTGAATATTCTTCATTGTTTTTAAGGAGTCTTATTCCATTCCTATTTCCTTAATAAAGTTTAGAAATTTAATTCAGATTGGAAACAGAGTTTTAGCAAATACTTTTTGGCATACGGTTTCTCTTTTTTAATGTGTATATGTAATTACTTAAGATTGATGCCCTAATTTTGAACAAAACATATTTTTGTCTAAATCCTTTTTGTTTCTGTTGTTATTCTTTTCACATTATGGGAATTTAATTTTCTGAACAATGTATTTAGAAAGTTAATAGTGCCAAGTGAATTGTTCTAGAGTTTCTTAACATGTTATAATATTAAGATTATGATAAATGCATAAAATGACATGAGAAAAATTCCATTTTTCTATGATCTAGAATACTTCATATTACATAGAGCTTTAATGTTTAGATAGAGCTCAATTATAAAACAATAAGGGTCTTATGGCTCTCAATGGGAGATTTACAAATATCTTTCCAATTGTTTTCTGTAATTATTGATTATTATTTGGTGATTGCTTTCTATGTTTTTGAAGTCATTCTTGATAGTTTATATTATATTTTTATAGGAAATCATCTATTTCTTCTAGGTTTTCTAAGTTATTGCCATAGTATTGTTCATAATATTTTATAATTCCTTTGTTCTTTTATCCTCTTCTTTTTCTAAAGTTATATCTATTTTATCAATCCAAATATTGCATAATTTTGCTATCTCTTATAGTTCTTTTGTCAGATTCGTTAAAAGTTTATCTAACTGACATTTTTAAAGAAGCTTTTGGCCAGTTGGTTTAGACTACTTTGTACTGTTTTCTATTTAATTATTTCAACATTCATTGATCTACATTCTCTGTTTCTTTGGCTTCACTTTCTTTCTTTTTTTTTCCTAATGTTTTAATTTGAACACTTCATCAGTCTTTCTTATTTTTCTTCAGTCTGCATTGGCTATATTATGTCAGTCTTATAATAAACTTTTCTTATTAAAAAAATTTAGTTAAAGTCCCATTTATGGTTTTTCTTTGATCCCAACACTTTTATTTTATTTTATTTTATTTTTGAAAGGAAAAAAAATATTTCACAGGAAGAAAAAATACAAAGTATGACACAAGGCTGATACCCACCCAATGGCCAGATATGTTTTCCTGAGGGATTTCGTTGTGTTTATTCCTCTAGCATTTTTCCATTTCTGACTTTTAGGGTGGCCCTTCTGTGAAGTTTCCTCATCCCAGCTGTTATGATATTTAATACAGAGTTGCCAACTTCTGATCTGGCAGCTCTAAGACACAGGGTGAGGAAAATAAAACTTTCCAGTATTTCTTAATCCTGTCCTCCACCCTAATTGGAATTAGTGCTTTCATCTCTGGTCAATCCTGAATTGTTTCTAACCCTAGCTTCATCCTTCCTCTCCTGCAGAATAGCAGAACACTTACTAATGGTAAAGATCCATGTCCATGTCCAGAGTTCAAATTACTTATGCCCCACACAAATCTCAATTTACTCTTTTTTCCTTTTCTATCCCTCTCCTCCCCTCTACCCAAGTAAATTATGGTGGTTTTCTTTGGGGGGAAATATTTACGTTAAAGAGCTTTTATTTTTCCTAAGATAAAAATTAGATTTTTATTTTTAAACTAACTAGGAAAAATAGAATAATCTTTAAAAAGGGTAATCATCTGGGGATCCTAATGTTACTCCATGGGATGGCTTAACACTTCCAGTAAGCGAAGTCATGGCATTTCATTCTAGAAATACGCAAGAATGGCTACTTCCTGCTCCCTCCTGCCCTCAGCCTGAATTGTTTAATGTTAATGTGAAGTGGTCCTGACTGATCCTGTATTTTATGCGTGGCCTGCTGCAGAACAAGGCAGATAAGGAATTAGAGGTAAGCAGAATTAATACTTGAAGGTCTCAGAGTCAATGGTGAAAAAACTGATATGATATCTAATATGCTAAAATTCAAGGACAGGGCATTGTTGTAACCCAGAAATTACATATCTAAATAGGGTTATAGTAGCAAATTTATAACAATTGTACAGGCAATGGTTTGAAATCCAGTCTGTAGCCGCTGCCTCAAACTTGAAAGGATCCAGCCATCAAAATATGTCAGTGATCTTGGGGACCAGACTGGGAATATGCTCAAAGATTTGGGTAATATTGTGAAGTATTTTAACATCTTGGGTCATCTGGTGTAAGTTGGTTTGAATCTGACCTGAGCTGGTAGATTATTCCATATCTCATCAAATCAGTTTCTTAGTTCTGAGAATGGTCAGTTTAATTAAAGGGTCGTGTCTCATTTCAGGAGGTGGTATTGCAGGTGGGCTCCCAAAGTTAGGTATATATGGTGCTTATTTGCATCAGGTTACTTAATAAAAGGCATTTCTATAGAAACAAAAGAAAAAAATGGTTAATGGTTGGAGCAGACTATAAACCCAGTCTGAGTCCCAAGGGTGACCAATCAAGATTTCTAGATGTTGAGTTTAAAGCATCTTCAGATGGAGTGAGGGAAGGCAGTGGAAATCTAATGCAGGTTCTTGGTTAGCAGTTTGAATGTCTCTGGTAATCCTTCTGAGCGGCCACATAGCAACAGACACAAAGATTGTCCATACACAAGCTATTGTGATGATTTATCTAAGTTTATATTAAGTTGTCCTACTTTAGCTTGCATAGTTTGGAGGAACGGACAGTTTTAGTTTGAGAATTTCAGAATTCTGGAGGGATCAAGTAAGGAGAAAAAGTAATTGTTTCACTTTTGTTCACAAAGGTATACTTTAACAAATTGCCGTAAGTCATAGCTTAAGAGAAAAAGTTTTCTTAAATCTGGAAAACAAAAGATGAAAGGGCCAGCAATGTTCAAACAAAAAGTCATAAAAAATTATAATCACATTCATCAATTCATTCAGTCCTATGTAATTAATTTTTGATCTTGATCTTTTGTTAGCTACTTTATGAATCCAGTTTTTCTTAGAGTTCTGTAAATTCTTGCCTAGTTCAGTGGTATGATCTGACAGCAGAAACCTGTATTTGTCAGAGTCCCTTCCACAAATCTCCTTGAAGATGAAGCACTTTTGCAAAAGCATCAGAGTAAAACAAAAGCTATCTGTAAGTGACGAAAGACTTAAAAATGCCCATGGTTAAAGATCTGATAAATGTTCATTATAATGCAATTGATAAGGAAATTTGGTTCTTTCTCTAACACAGGATATTTCAAGATGATAACTAGAATTATGACTGATAATATTACATAGCAGATTTTCAGTTTCATATAATATCTGAAACACATATTCATAACATATATCCATAAAGAAGGTTTAGCATTATTTCTTATTTGATAATGCTTCCCATATAACTTAACATGTCAAATAAGCCTAATTAGTTTAATGTTTCTCTTTTACGAGGAGAGGCCCTCTGGAAATCCCAAAGTTACTTCCAGGTCAAAAGACTTCATTTAGAATTTGATTTGGGGAAGTCTGTCAAAAATATCAAAAGGTTTTGGACATTTGACGAAATAGGATCACCAATTATTATGAAACAGTACTTAATTATCTACATAACCAAAGTGACAAAAGATTTTAAAGGCAAATACAGGAGGTTACATAGTTGTAAGCAAAACAGCTCTTTTAATGTTGAGGAAACTCAGTTTTCTTAAGTAATCAAAAACCTGATTAAGACAACATGAAGCACAAAATTATTCTGATAAAACTCATAATCTTTGCTTTGTAGCCAGATCACTTAAAAGGTGAAGAAATACCTTTCACAATCTCTTATGAGGAGCAGACCAATATTCCAAAAAACCTTTGTCCTTTTGGCAGATGAAAGAAAATTGCATAAGTGTACTTTGATACTAAATGTTATTAAAAAAAACTCTTATAATAACAATTCAGTTTTAGCCAACCTGACCACACAAGGTAAAATTCTCTTTTTCTCTCTCTTCTCAACTTTCTATACCAATTTTTCCTTTATTCACCTCTTTCTCATTCTGAAATAACCAGCTTTACTTTAGGACAAAAGACCAAAAAAAAAAAAAAAAACCCAAAATAATTACTTGCATTTCCCTTAAAAATGCATCTCCATACATCATAGCTTTCTTACCCAAAACACATCTTACTTTTCTTGCATATTGAGATTTTTTTCCTTATTATTTCTAGGAGTTTTAATTACATATATTAACTAGGGTCCTTAACCCTTAAAAACCTTAATTTCTAGTGAAAACTAAGAAGTAAGCAATTGTGAACTGTCTCTTACACCAGCATTTTTTAAGTTTGGCAAATCTGTGAATATATTTTATAATTTGTAGAAACATACATTTCCTCATAGAATAATTTTTCAATGTTGCAAAAATCATGTTTACTAACAGACTCAAATCTCTATAATAAGAGGTTAAAAGTCGGTAAACTTAGACTTGTTTGATAATTAATGTTTTACTAGTTTATCTTATTTGGAAATGATCTAGATAGTCAATGAATTCCCATCATTTATTTTAACTTAGCAAAAGTCTAAGCCTGGAAGTTACCAAAGATTTGGGAAACTATTTTTAAATAGACATACTATAACACATAATTCTTGCTCAAAAGTTCACCTAAAAACTCTTTTCCTACTTACATCTATTTAAATCATTTGCTCCCAACAATTATGTTTAGATTACCTGTGAAAACTTCATTAGGCAGTAGAAAAAGTCAGCCATCATCCCAAGCTACTTTTCTTGCTGACAGATTTTATAATAGAGATAACATGAATTTATTTGACTAGAAAACTCAGGTAGAATATAAATAGTTTATCTGCACTATATTTAATGCTGATAACTATGAAGACATACTTATTTTAATTAAACCAAATATAAACTAGCTTTTACTTACCAAAAATTATCCTAGATCATGTAAACTTGAAAAACTTTGGAGTTAGTTTTTATATTTCTGAGTTTAAGTAATAGTTAATTCATAAGAGTTTATTTTTAAGACAATTAAATAGAGTTCTTTTATGAATTAATTTTGGCAATACCATCCGGAGGTAGAGAAGAAAAAATAATCACATACACCTAACATACATACATAGACTTTTGTAAACATGCAGACAGACACAAACAGAGACCCTATAGCTTCTGTTCCAAAATTTTAGCCATGAATCAGGTACAGCAATATAAAACTCACTAGTTTACAAATAACAGCTGAATCCAAATTGACAGACAGAACAAGTAGAAGTTACCTGCTTCAATGGCTGAAACTTTATACTAACATTTGTGGAGAAGACTTTTTAAGATTTGTGTTTGTCCTTGACAAGTAATCTTAAGGAGGCTGCGGACTAGATTTTGGGCAAGAGAGCTTTTAAAGCAGTTTGTATTTTAAAAGGCCCCTTCCCCCCCCTCCCCCCGCCCGGCTATTTAAACCCTTCAGTCTCAAGTGATTGTGGGCAGTGTTTTAGTTGCCACCTGGGGTGTTTACATTTCCAACACATGGTAAGGTTTACATCTTCAAGTGATAGAGAAAGAATGTAAATTTTCTCCTAGGAGTATCAGTGCCTTTTGGATGGTTTCAGTAATCCCAATAAAATGTAGTAGCACAGCCCTATAATTAGGGGAAGCACCTTGTAAAGATAATTTCTCTGGACTCAGGGTCAAATGGGACATGTTCAGGGTTGGACATAAAGAGGGGCATCATTTTGGTCACTACGGTCATGGAAATGATAAGCCCATTGGACCACGCCAACTTTTCATGGCAGGAGACAAGCCTCATCTGACGTTTTCCATTCACTGTGAGCCTTAGCAGTGATCAGTGTGATGGAAGAATGGGCAGGGTACCAGGCAATAAATACCCAGATGAGGAGAGGGAGGGCCCTGGTATGAATATCGATGGCTCTGGGGGCCTTTGCCTCCCAGTTTCCCTCTTCCTCCTCTCTAGAGGCCTCAAGAACCCTGTCAGCCTTTCCCTTGGTGGTAGGGATACCTCTTGAGGAATGTTTCTTAATTCTGACACATTCAGGGGAAGGCCAAGGGGGCTCAAGAACTGTGGTATCTCAGAGGAAGCAAGCATATATCCTTTATGGATCTTTAAGAAAGTTATACATTTTAAGGTCATTAGAGATACTGACCAGTTGAGGCATTTGGGGAACCATGAGTAATAATTCAGAGCCCCTTCCAAGCAAACACCCGACAATGGCCGATTAGCTCCCCTCTTTCCTACTTGCTACATAAAATCTTTAAGAAAGGTTTGAATTTCAGTTAAGGTAATACTTTTTGATGTCAGTTTTACTTATTGATTTTCTTCCATTACCTTAATCTTATGTGTTGTCACTGCAAAGGTTTGGATGATGCCACTGGGAGCCCTCTTCGTGGGTGGTCACTTTCCTTTCCAGAATTGTCCCAGCTGATCTCTCTGGGATTGGAATCTGCCTCCACTTGTACGATACACACATGGTCTCTGGGGGAAGCCCCTAGGTTTCTGGAGTGTAATTCCAGAGTCTTGGCATGTTGGTATGCATGCCACTGAACAAGACTTAGGAAGCTTCCATGGGGTTTTGCATTTATCAAGGAACTGCTGTACCTCTTCAAGGTTCTTCGGAGGTGCTGGCACCAGATATTCAAGACATTTATATTTGTCCATTATTATTTCTCTTTTTTTAGCAATATCATACCAGTGATTGGACCCACAATATCCCACTGGGTCAGGGAACGAAGACCAACAGTAGTGAGTGAAGTGACCATAGGCCTCTTTGTATTTTTTCTCTGATGATGCCACTGGCCTCCTTTCAAGGCTCTTTCATTCTTCTGAGTTAGGACATGTAGTCCAGCCATGACCCACAAACTCAGGGTTCGCAGATGGATGTCTCCCATCCTCCTCACCTATGAGAATCCTTTCCCTGTGCCTTTAGCTCAGAACCTCTCCTTGGTCAGTGCCAAAACTTTTCAATTCAATCCACCCTCCTGAGCTCTTCTTGGTGTTGAGGCGAGGAAGACCCTCATGCACATTAGTAGTTAATTAAAGTCTATATAAATAGTGGTCTGATCACCTCATTAGACCATATGGCCTTGATCACACTGCTCTGGGAAGATCATTGGAATATTATGGCAGCCCTGACATTTTGGGTTGAATACCACAGGTAACACATGACAGAGACAGTACCCAAAAGCACATAACAGTGGGACAGAACCTCAGCAAGCAGTGTCCCTTCCCCAGATAGTGTTACCCACCTGAATTAGGTGGTTAGTAAGCAAGTTTCAGGTAAAAGGCATTCAATTGCAAAGGTAATCTTGGAGTCCTGCTGACTATGCCAATTGTTTTGTGCTGGTCTCAGCCTACCCAAAACCAATGTTATGGCTGGATAGGCCCTTATGGTCCTTATTATGACTGCAAGATGCCCTGCAGCAATAACTATCAGGAAACTTTGAAAAAAAAGAAAGGTTTATTACTTACAAGACCTAGATATTACATGGCACACCTGGAGCTACACAGCAAGGTCTCAGACAGAGAGATTGAGAACGGTCCTGGGATTCTGCTTTTACCGAGGTTGAGGGTGGGAGCCTAGGGTTTCATGGGCTCACTCTTTATTAGTGAATTTAAAATATGAGAGTGGAAATTTACAGCAAGGAAGGAAAAAAGCAAGTGGCTGAAATGTTCAGTTATTGAAATCAACCAAGATCTTTAAACGAAGGAGCCTTAGTGGGGGAAGGCCACCTGGTTATTTATCTGGTTATATGGCTGGCAATGTGTATATTCGAGATAGCCATTTTTGAAGTGGATGCCCCTTTGAAGTGGCATCTCAGCAATCAAAGCTTAAGTCAGGGACTTGCATTACAAAAAAGAAAAAAAAAACTGTCAGTGTTTACAGTACAGTCACTTTGGTTCACTGAATCAGAAACAAGAAAAAGAAAAGGAAATTTAGTAATAACTTGAAAAACAAACTGTGTAAGTCACAGCTGGAAAATTTCTAGTTATGTGCAAGGACAGGAAGAAACAATCCAGGCAAGAGCAAATAAAAAATAAAGCTTCATTCTGTGATGCATCACAGGAATTTCACAAGTAAGCAAATTATTCAAGTGTATAACCAGGATTATTGCATGTAAGAACCATGAAATAATCATTCTATTATATGAAATACATGTTCTATATACATTTACAGTCTGCAAAAAAGATGAAAAAGAAGATACTCAATGGAAAGTTCCATGATGCAAGTTGATTAAATAGCATCTAAAACACTAGAATATTAGACGTGTGATGGGACATTTAGAGATCTGGATTTATTCTCTCTGTTAAAGACTCTGAATGAGATTGGATAATGGATTGAAGTACATGAAAGCTTTTTCCAAATAGAATGATGACTGTTTTATTTCTAAAGAAGCAAGAGAACAAAGGATTTATATCCTATTTAAGGAGTACTTTCCTGGCAAAAATGATAAACATAAGAAAGCATTGGTGAGAGAAACTGCAGATTTCCTCTTACTCACAGTCATTCTGCAAAGGATAGGTGTCTGTATATCTAAAGTAGCTTAATACATGTGGCTTAGTGATAAAGTGGTGTGAATTACGCCGCTATAGTCTCTATTTGATGCTATGGAGCAAATACACAAGTTAGCTAATATACAAGCCAAGAACTCTTGGCCCTAATGTGGATCTTAGAGGGCATGAATCTAATTCCAAATTTTTATCTTGGGGTGATCTGAGTCCTAGAAAAGTGACAAGGTTGCATTGTGAGTAGGAGCTTGGGCTTAGACATCAGACAGGAAAAGCTGAGTCATAACTCAACTCCCTAATAGATGACAGATATCTATGTCTGAGGCTGAATGGTCCCAGGTCTCAGCTGGTGGTGTAAGAAGGCTTCCTGAAGAGTGAAACCTGAATTGATAGATAAAGCTGAGGCAGTTTTCACTTTAGGCAGAAGGAAAGTACATACAAAAAAAAAAAAAAAAAAAAAAAAAAAGGCAATAAGTCAGTTCTTTTTTTTCCCAAGAACTGCAAGATTCTCAGTATATCTAGAATATAAGGCTCAACTGGGGACTCTGAGATAACAGTTCTAAAGGAAAGGCAATTCTTAGTTTATGAAGCACTTTTTAAGGCAATATTGGGAATTCGTATTTTATTCAGAAGGATTTGGGTGATATATTAGCAAGTTCAGAACAGTGCAAAGGAACTGCATGAGTATAGGCAGTAATTGAGTGTATTTTCTCTAGAAAACATAAAAACAATAATAAAATCAACTTATTTAGTCTTTCTTTTTAATGCACCAGCAATTCTAAACAGTCAGTGATAAAATACTCCTCCCAGAAAAATATTTATTGGTCTAATTCTAAACAATTTCTTCTGCAGTTATTGCTGAATTTTAATACTATATATGCCAGTGTGGCAGATTGTATTTTTCAAAAACAGCTGCAATGGTATTTCCAGTACCATATGCTCTTCCAAAATTTTGTCACTCTCCCATCAAGAGGTGGAAACCTTCTCCCCTCTGTTTGCCTTTGGGTGGACTTTTGTAACTGCTTTGTTGAGTAGAATGCAGCAGAAGTGTGAATAGGTCTTAAGTGTCTCTTTCTTGTAATGCTTGCTTTTGAAACCCAGTCACCCTTACTATGAGGAAGCCAAGGAGTAACTTGCAGAGGTTACATGGAGATGTTCTTGATGACACTTGACCAAGATGGCCTTAACGTCCCCTCAGCTGATTAAACTGTACATAGCTTTCTTCCTGTCTTTCTGACATTCCTCTTTTTAGACCACTAACTTTAGAAGATTTGCAGTCATCTATTCTTTCTCTGCCTTTTTGAAATGTAAATCTCTCAGCCTCCTGCCAGTTTTATAACCTAGGAAAGTCTTTCTTGAGGACCTGGGAGCCATTCCTTTAACATGCAATCATTCAGAAAGATATCACCCTTATTTCCCAGTGTCTGAGTGAGGGTAGGAGCCTAACTTTGATAAATTAGCCAACACAAATGACCTAATTCCATTGACCAAATTCTCCCCTAATGTCCTCTAGTACTTTTCTACTGACTCACCCCAGCACTTAAAAACTCTTCAATCTCTCTCCCTATTGCAGTAGTCTTTAACTCTACTGCAATATACTTGAATAGTCTTCCTCTCTGTTTAACTCAATCCAATGCATTTTTTTCTTTGATTCACTCTCTGGTGAGGCTCCAGATGACAGCATCAACTGTTCAACATTGGAGTAAGTGAATATTAAGATTCCAGCACCCGACAGTCCTCCTAGCTACCCCAGATGGTGCCACTTGGAAAAGATACAAACTGTCTTCACTGAGCCTACCCATACTTACAGCTGTGCAAACTAAATAAATGATCGTCATTGTTTTAAGCCACTAAGATTTAGGATGGTTTGTTATTCGTCAATAGATAACTGGAATAGTAAGCTTCAAATTAACACAGGTTTGCTAATAACCCTCTTATAAACATTGTTTTTTATGTGGATGTTAATTCTGTTAACTCCAATAGTACATAACACTCAATTCACAACTGTGCAGAATCATTCCAACTCACTTTTTTTTATTATTTTTTTATTCTTTTGGATTTATGTGACAGTTTTATTGGAAAAATCATACTCAAGGCAGAAATAGAGACACAGACATAGAGAACAAACGTAAGGTCACCAAGGGGAAAACGGGGGTGGGATGAATTGGGAGATTAGGATTGACATATACACACTAACTAATATATATAAGATAGATAATGAGAACCTGCTGTATAGCACAGGGAACTCTACTTCTCTTTGCTGTACAGTAGAAACTAACTGTACCCCAATTAAAAAAGAAAAAAAAAAGAGAGGGGGCAGGGGCAGAGATATTCAGAGTGAGACTCTCCAAGTGTTGGAGCCAGAGGTGTTGGGGGAAGAAGAGTACTGAATCAGGCTTGACTTAGGAGTTTTAAGATGAATAGGGCTGAGTTTCAAAGACTATAAAACTGTTCTAATTACCAGCTCACTTCTTGTGCCATTTGATTCTCCGATCCTGGGGAACCACATATTCCTGCATTTAACGAATGGATTCAAAATAAACTATGATAACACAATGATTATAAAAAAGGAGAAACAAAACTTATGTTATTTCAATTCTGTCATTTTATGTAACCACCTGGGTTTTGTGCATGTGTGTTTAAAATTTAAAACATTGAAATAGAGTATGAACTGGAAGGAATAATAATTTTTGGCAAGTGCAAAATTTTATCCCACACATGAAAATTTTTGCTAAATTTAAACAATATTTTTAAAACTAAAATTCACTCCTCTTTTTTTTTTTTACTGTTAATTCGTTATTGGGAAACTAAAGAACAAATCAATAAAATAAAATATTACATCAGAATTATGAGGTAGTAGTACTTAAATTGTTTTGCAGATGTTCCAATTGTATTAAAATTCACTTACTAATTATTGGACACTTATTTACATAAAAACTTATAAGACTGTACCTAAGGATGATAGACACAATTGTTAAGTAGATATAAAAACTACTGTATAAATATTGTACTTTTTTCTCCTATAAAAACTTGGAGGAACTTGTAATCATTTGAATATTTTTGTATAACCAGCAACTTGTTCATAATTATTGTAAATTTCAGAAAGAAAATTGAATACATCAACATGAAACAATTAAAATGAGTTTTCACTTGAAATGTTACACTGCTAACCACTATGTCATAACAGATATAAGTGGAAAACCCTTTCAGTAGCCAAAATAAACATCAGAAAGTCAGTGAGTTGCAAGTTCCTTTCTTTATTTTCCATAGGTTAAGTCTTAAGTGACTAACTCCTTTTTCAGTCCTCTCATCCATGTGGGAAGGTGTGAAGCCAGTCCAGCGTCTCCTTTTTCAGCACTTTGCTATTCTCCTCACAGTTAATGCTATCACTCCCCAACAAACTCCTCTCCTCCTGTCAATCCAGTGGAACTCAACAAGGAAAAAACAACAAAGCAAAAACAAACAAACAGCAACAACAAAAATATACTAGGAAGCAATTGCAGCAATGTCTGCATCTATTATGGAATATCCAATGTCTCCAATGTTATGTATAAATTAACTTCATGATCATTAAAAAATAATAATTTTGTCATATAAGAGATGGGTAGATGTTAAGAAAAATAATTCACTCTCGTGTCATAGGATAGGTATACCACTGCAATGATTATTTTATATTATATATTCTGAGACTACTGAAACTATGCCTATTTTGTATTATACTTAAAACATAGTATTTAACAGGTATTTGTAAAGTTGATGCGTCAAATATTTACATAGGGAGTGACATAATCAGTGTTTTATTTGTAAAGGATCACACTGATATCAATTTGGACACTAAATTATAGGAGGCTAAGACTGCAGACAGGAAGACCAATATGGCAATTATTGAATAAGAAATGAAGAACCAAGGTGGTAGCTGTGGGTTTGGAGGAGATGGAAAAGATAAAAATACTGTTTATGAACTATAATCCATAGGACATAAGGGAGAAGGAGGAGTTAAGAGAATCTTCTAGGGTATCAAGAAAGATGGGTTTAGGGCTTCCCTGGTGGCGCAGTGGTTGAGAGTCCGCCTGCCGATGCAGGGCACACGGGTTCGTGCCCCAGTCCGGGAAGGTCCCACATGCCGTGGAGCGGCTGGGCCCGTGAGCCATGGCCACTGAGCCTGTGCGTCCGGAGCCTGTGCTCCGCAACGGGAGAGGCCACAACAGTGAGAGGCCCGCGTACCGCAGAAAAAAAAAAAAAAAAAAAAAAAGATGGGTTTAGGAAATCAATGATATAGTTCAGCTTTATACATGGTGTTCTGGAGACATCTTTTGACTATCCAAAAGGATATATACAGTAGGTAATTAAAAATATAAGATTTGTGTTTAGAAAAGAAGTATTAGAGAAGAATATTGGAGATTCGATGCATATATGGTATACCTGATACCAAGGATATGAGGGTGATAACTGAGGTTCAGCCTTTAGGTTAGAAGAAAGAAATGTATAAAATTTGGGAAAATATCAGCAATTAGTGGATGAGCAGAGAAAGAGGATCTATAGAATAAAACTGTGAAAAAAACTTACAAAACCATTTGGAAATTTCTAAAAAGACACAGTGACCCCTGTCAAGGTGTGTAGAGAGGTCAAGATAGTCATTGAAAAGTGTCCATTTGACTTAGCAAATAGGGAGTCATTGCAATCATTAGAAAGGAGGGCTTCACTGGAACAGTGTTGGGAAAAAGACTTTTGCTATGACTGAAGTAGAGACTGGGACATGCAGAAGTGCAGATAACAAGTATTGACTATTTCAAGAGTCTTTATTCTAAAAGCCAAAAGAGGCTGTAAAATACTAAACAGAAAGCAAGTTTAAGGAAGAGGTTGCTTTCCTTTTTAAGAGGGATGAAACTTGATTATGTTACTGATGTACAGAAAGAGCTAATATGGAAAAAAAGTGATAGGAGTAATTAATGGAGATACTTGAGGATTTGAAATGAAATATTCTGGGGAAGATATTAAAGATTTACTCATTCAATATTTATTCCAGATTCCTTTTAATATTTCCTTCTATACTGTGGAGACAGGAAAGCTTAAAACAAATCCCAGATTACCTCATAGCTAGAATTCCAAATGTGTTTTAGACTCCATAATCAAGTGCACTTACATGAGACTTGAATCAGAACTGAGGTTATTGAGATGGGTAACTAACACATGAAAAGATGCCTGACATCACTAATTATTAGAGAAATGCAAATCAAAACTACGATGAAGTATCAGCTCACACTGGTCAGAATGGCCAAATCTACAAACAATAAATGCTGGAGAGGGTGTGGAGAAAAGGGAACCCTTTTACACTCTTGGTGGGAATGTAAATTGATACAGCCACTATGGAGAACAGTATGGAGGTTCCATAAAAAACTAAAAATAGAATTACCATATGACCCAGCAATCCCACTCCTGGGTATATACCTGGAGAAAACCATAACTGAAAAAGATACATGCACCCCAGTGTTCATTACAGCACTATTTACAATAGCCAGCACATGGAAGCAACCTAAATGTCCATCAACAGAGGAATGGATAAAGAAGATGTGGTATACACACACACACACACACACACACACACACACACACACACACACACCACACAGTGGAATATTACTCGGCCATAAAAAGGAACGAAATCGTGCCATTGGTGGAGACATGGATGGACCTAGAGACTGTCATACAGAGTGAAGTAAGTCAGAAAGAGAAAAACAAATATCATATAATATCACTTATATGTGGACTCTAGAAGGATGATACAGATGAACTTATTTGCAAAGCAGAAATAGAGACACAGATGTAGAGAACAAACATATGGATACCAAAGGGAGAAGAGGGGAATGGGATGAATTGGGAGATTGGGATTGACATACATATATACACTACTATGTATAAAATAGATAACAAATGAGAACCTACTGTATAGTACAGGGAACTCTACTCAGTGCACTGTAGTGACCTAAATGGGAAGGAAATCCAAAAAAGAGGGGATATATGTATACGTATAGCTGATTCACTTTGCTATACAGCAAAAATTAACACAACATTTTAAAGCAACTATACTCCAATAAAAATTAATAATAAAAACAGAACTGAGGTTATTGATGAGGGAAGCAGAGTGCATGTTTCTCTAATTATTTGCACTTATTGTGGAAGAGGCAGCATGGTTCTGAAGTGAGCAATTGTAATGGCACCATGTCTGTATGTGTGTGTGCTTTGTGCATGCACACATGTGCTCATGTGTATCTGTTGGTATTTGTCTGGAAACAGCAACTATAGAAACAACTTACCAATGCAATAGACAAGTTCTCATTATGGAAGGAGCTGCTGGTGCTTTGGCAACAGTTCTACTATTGATAATTTACATTAGAGTCTCTTTTGACAGCTCTCTCAATGATTTATAACCCATTTAGAACACTGTAAAAATATACTTATTCTTTTTAAACCACTTTGTTGTGACGTGATTGACACACAAAAATCTGTGCATATTTAATTTCACATCTGAAACAATCACTACAATCTATGCCACAAACATATCCATCACTTCCATAAGTTTCTGTTACCCTCCTTATTATTATTATTATTATATTATTTCTCTTTTTGTGATAAGAACACTTAACATAAGATCTATCCTCAACAAAATTTTAAGTATACTATGCAGTATTGTTAACTATAGACACTATGCTGTACAATAGATCGCAGGTTCTGTTTGCTTTAACTCAACCATGATCCATACAACTTAGAAAAAAGGTATAACATGAATAAAGAAAAGATTACTAGTGGGGAACAGGAAATTTGATGACATGCTATCTGGCAGTCTCCTTTTTCTCCCCAAACAAAATAAAATTTTCTACTGAAAGTAAAGAGTAAAGTGTTGGGAGTAGGGACTTGCAGAATATAAATATTTTATTTTGCATTGGTGTTCAAAAACTTGCCTTTGTCTTTGTAGTTGTCCTCATAGTTGTCCTCTTGTTTTGAAGGGAAAATGTAAATTCCTGAACTAGTGGAATTCAATTGAAATATTCTGATTGAGGCAATGCATAGAATGACACAAAAAATTTTGGCTAGAAATTTCTCGACTGCTGAATAAAAATATAACTTTTCTGATACAATATATTGTTGTGTTTACAGTATAGAATGAGAATACCCCAGGGCTGGTGGGGAAAAAGCAAGAAAGGAAATGGAGATAGTAGGCTGATCTTGTGGCTGTGGCTGGGCACTGAGTTTAGTTTTACATACCCATGGCAACAAGAAATAAGTTTTGAATCTATATGAACAGGAAGTTAGAACTGAGGCACCTACAAATAATTGACATAGGCAAAGAGTTACACAATTACTGAAAAGGAAGACTATGGCGATATCTATGCACCTGCACAAGTAGATCATAGGAACATTTTCCTGGGATTAAAGCAGGAAAACAAGTTTCCCTCAATT